>NC_138749.1:30854629-32280129 GCF_965113315.1 Podarcis vaucheri
CGGTAGGCATCACCATTAAATTTCCGTTAGAATGGCAGCGCAAAAGCTTCACTTCCACAGTTCAAAATTACATGCTCTTTCCAGTCCTTACAATACAAGCCATTAACATGCTTGAGAGAATAAAAGCAGCTTAATCTGGCACCTGAAAGATAATACAGCAGGTGCCAGGGGAGTGAGAAAATAGGTGGTGCGCCACAACTGGGTCATGTGGCAGACTCCCAACACTCTTCAATGGGAGCCTTCAGCAAGAAGTCACCAAGGGACTCAGATATTGGTCCCCTTCCAAACACAGAACTGCAAACGCTGAATGCTGCCCAAACTTGCTCTTACTAAGCTTGTTGTCCTTGGGCCACTTCAGTGGAGAACCACTGTTATGGCAACACTTCCCAGGCAGAACTATGGAGGACATAAAGGCAGAAGACCTGGAGTGTTTCTGACACTCTGCTGGGTGCAATGCTTTCGAAGGAAGGAGTTGGGAAAGGTGGTGTGCCAAAAAGGGTGGGAAGAAAATATGACAGGGGTGAACACTTTCCCTGGGAAATCCTTTGTCAGGATTCTCTCTCTACTCACAGTCCAGGGCAGGTTGCTGAACTTAAACTCCCATCATCCTTGGTCATGGTGGCTGAGACCGATAACTGACAATTAGAGGATTGCAGGGTATAGCAATGTACATGCTATAATCTGGTCCTCAATGTCACCATAATGTGGTGACAGTCTTTCTGTATCACCTATATAATTAACTAATGATTGCATTAGTTGGAGGCACTTTTATGATTAAGGAAGTGATATACATTTCCCCCCATACAATGGTTCTCTCTCTTTTTTGGTTACTAGTGTACAAAAAGTCACACGTACCCATCACATAAGTCAACCTGAGAGTAGGTTTTAAAATGTATATACCATTTTTTTTTCAAAATTAGGACTAAATTCTAGCCATGGTTAAGCCTATTTATTTAAATATGAGAGCAAAGCACATAAGTTAATCTTTCCTAAGAGTTAAAATCTTTTTGGTTGGCCAGTGAACTGAATATTTCTCACTGAAATCAAGAAGAATTTGGGCACAAAGTGTAGTACAGCACAATGTGAGAGCCTAAATACAAAATAAAGCCGCAACATATATTAAAACAAGCCAAAGAAACTGCAATAGATCATGTCACTAAACCATTTCAATTGCCAGGACAGCCAGATCAAGTAACAGGTATAGTGTTACTCAGGGCTGTTCTTGGCCTGGATTTAAGAAACCCTGTCGTAATGCTAGAATGAGTGAAGAAAATAATCAGAAAAGGTCAAAAAACACATGCTTTTTAAAAGGCACAATATAAATGAATAATAAAATCAGATTGAACGATTTAGGAATCATTTGGCTACGTTGCTCAGCTTTGTTGGGTTTCTGAAAAGTTCCAAAAACATCCCTCCTAAAACTTTGCTGTTGTACCCAGACCCACTCTGGGGTTCAGACAGAGGAATTGCTTCTGTTTGTAAAGGAAAAACCCTGCACATAGAAAAGCAGAGTATCAGGTTGAAGCTAGAACCCTTCTTCCTGGTATGTTACTTTTCTATACACAGGGACTATTTTATATGAGGGGGAGTTCAAACGCTGGATCCCCGTTGTGCAATCTGTAGCAGCGCAGCCTAGAAACGATTTTACTGGAAGATAAGCTGTTTACCTAGCAAGGCTCTGTAGGAAAGTTCCCCCTTAGAATATTACCTAATGATTTCTCATCCCCCAAAATGAGCTAGGACCCAGTGATCTAACCTTAGGGCAGTGTGGGTGGTTTGCCATGCTATTTGCAAAGGGGAAATAAATGCAAGTAATATGGACAAATGGGACTCTTTGGGCTGGGCTGGACTGACAGAAACATAAGACAAAAAATTCCTTTCCATGCGTCCTTAGAGAAAAGGACCAGAAGCCACTGCCTACAATGCCCAAGTGTCTACCAGTCACAACAGAACTTAAGAGGTATGTTCTGGCTTCTTGCAACAGCAATTGTGAATTGTGTGTGTGTGCATTCCTCAAATGAGGTTCAGATGCAAGTTGCCTGGAGTTTCACACCTCACCTTGATATTTGGGTATTTGGCTTTTTAGTGATAGATCCGAGTTCATTCCTGGATTCCTAACAAAATCTTCACTGGCCGAGTTCATCCTGCTGTTCACGGCTTCTGTGCAACTGCCTGTGAAACAAAGCAACACTGTTTTAAGTGACCAACATTTTCCTTGACCATCATTTCAAAAGGGCAGAAAATCCAACAATGGTGTCATTACAGCATTGTTTTACTGCATTCACATCCATTTCTTAACCCAAGAGAATGAGAGAAAGATGTGTGGACGTTAATTGCACTTAATCTTTATTTATTTATTTATTTTAAAAAAATTATTTATACAACAAGAAAAAAAACACAAATACCAAATTACACACAAATTACAAAAAAATAACCATAGACACATAATTTTCTTAGCAAACAATAAAACATCTATTGGTCTTGACACTAAAGACCCAACCTCCCGTCTATTCCATATTTCAAATTCTTATTACTTTTTGCCAATACACACTTTTAACATAATTTAACTTATTCTCAATAAATCTAATTTCTTATATCTACCTTGCAATTATTACTGAAGTTCCTCGAATGCTGCAACAGAATTTAAACTACTATATTTATTTTTTAGATAATCTTTGAAAATCTCCCATTTTGAAACAAATTCCTGTTTTGATTTGTTCTTTATTTTTTCTGATAAACCATCTAAATTCGGCATATTCTGTCAGCTTTTGGATCCAATCTTGTATAGAGGGGATTTCATTACTCTTCCATTTTGCTGCGATCAAAACTCTTGCTGCTGCCGTCGCATATAAAAAGATACCCTTCCTCTTTTGTGGAATATCCAAATCTGTTATTCCCAGGAGGTAGGCCTCTGGTTTTTTGTTGAAAGAGATTTTTTGCAGTTCTGCATGGATACTCTCCCAGAATACCTGTATTTTCCTACATATCCACCACATATGGTAGAATGTTCCTGATTCACCGCATCTCCAACAATTACTTGACACATTTTTATACATTTTTGAAAGTTTCCATGGTGTTAGATACCATTGATGTTGCATTTTTTGAAAGTTCTCTCTAATCGTGTAACAATTTGTGAATTTCCAATTGATCTTCCATAAATTTTCCCATTGGGCCATGGTTAATTGCACTTAATCAATTAAGAAACACTCTTACGGCTTAAAGTTCAAATATCTCAGGAAGAAAAGTGGTTTGTTCTCCCCAAATCATTGAGAGCAAACCTATGGATACTGTCCTTGGAATAACTACAGTACCATCCTAAGTCTATCAGGTTCATATAGCAAAAGAACCAGAGTGTTATATCTATGAAGTCTGGCCTGTAATATAACCGAAAAAATATATAGTTATTGCAGAACTTAACACTATCATCATTTTGGAAGACTGCCTGTAATTTAAAAAGATGTTATCTACTTTTTAAGAAAGTTGTCTCAATATTAATCTGAAAAAGCAACAATAAATGGGTGAACAATAGTGAATCTGGTACCCAGCCTATGGAGGAACTGTGGGTTTAGTGGAATCCACAATCTCCCCTCCTGTCTTTCCAAGCTATGTCATGTGCACCTCCAGGGTTCTCAAAATATTAATGCAGGGAGCCAGGAGAAAAAATAAGGAAACCAGGTCTCCTCCCAACCCCGCTCATCGGAGTACTGCATGAATCAATATATGGGGCAAGTAAGAGACTTAGGGTGAACTTTTTTCACACAAGGCTCAACTGAATGGTGGACCAGTAGTCCCAAATGTTTACGTGCTGGCCCAAGTTATTTTGCTGCTTGAGGCAAAGGACAAATTGGCACCGCCCCCCTCCACCTTCCCATAGCTGCTGCCAGTCAGAGTAGATAATGCTAAACTTGATGGACCACGCCAAGGGATTGTCACAGCACGCAACAGTGTGCACGATAGCTGGATACTCAGATTCATAAAAGTGCAAAGCAGAAATCCTATGCACACTAGGTTTTTTGTGTGAATACTGTATTTGCATTTAATGGCACTTAAAACGTGCTTCAAAGGCCTATTGAAAATCTGCCTCTGTATCTTTCCAGATGTAATATATTTTTCCCGGGAGGATGTCGTCTGCATTTGCTAGCACTTTCCTCCTGCTAGTCCTAGAAAATTAGATCCCTGGTCCTGACTGCAAAGTCCCCTTGGGAAAACCTCAGCACCTGGGAAAGGCACTAGGCTACAGTGTGCCTTATCTTGTGTTCTCAATACCCGGGGCCTCGGAAGGGTTAGCGCCTGAACAAAGTCTGCACAGGTGCTTTTCCTTTGAGCGTTCATGCTTCTCTTGGGAATTCCAGTGAAAAACCTAGACTCCATTACGTCCTGCAGCATCTAAATGCAAAAAAAGGACCTCACAGCCTTTGTTTTGCACGCTTTGAAGTAAACATTCAGCAACCTCCTGGGATACGGTAGTGTCCCAGACAACAGCGCACTTTCCCAGCGATACCTGATGAACTGATAAGCAGCACAACCTGCGCACCTTCTGCAAACAGGTTGAATGCACATCAGAAGAAAACGGATCCAGCGAGGCCTGTATTGTATCTTTCCTAGGGGTTGCCATGGTAACACCTCTCTGGATAACATGATCTAAAGGAGGTCCTGGCAGCATTCAGAATTTTGATATTATGGGTTGTTGTTTTTAAATATGAAGGTGTCACCAACGAAGCTAGTCCCAGATTAGAATCAGCTCCTCGGGCAAAAATATTTCTCCATTCTTCCATCCGAACACCATTAAGAAGAAGGACTATAGCTCAGTGGTCATCCACTCTGCGTACTGAAGGTCCCTGGATCAATCCCCAGCCGCTCCAGGAAGGGCTGGGAGTGTTCCCTGTCTCAAACCCTGGGAGCCGCTGCCAGCCAATGTAGACAGCATAGGGCTAGACGGACTAGTGGTCTGAGTTGCTATAAGGCCGTTTCCTGTGGAAGTTGAGAGTAGCGTGTTTCTCCTAGAACTTAATACGTGCAAAGTGCATAGGAAGATACCAGCCCAGACTATGGCTCGATCTTCACTAGACAATTAAAGCCGTTTCACACCACTTTCAACAGTCATGACTTCCCTTCCAAAGAATCCTGGGAACTGTCGTTTGCTAAGAGTGTTGAGAGTTGTTAGGGAGACCCCTATTCCCCACACAGAGCTACAATTCTCAGGGTAGTTAACTCTCAGCACACTCAACAATATACAGTTCCTGGGATTCTTTCGGGGAAGCCCTGCTCTCCCCGGGGAAGTTCACCTGGTGCCTTCATGGTACACCTTTAGGCGCCAGGCAAGAACGTTCCTTTTTAACCAGGCCTTTAGTTGACCTAATCAACATCCCATACCCATTAAAATGTGGCTCTTTTTTGGGGGGGGGGTTATTATTAGGTTATTGCTTTTATTTTTATTTTACATACTGTGATATTTTTATGTTGACCGCCCTGAGACCTCCGGGTATAGGGCGATATATGAATTCAATCAATCAATCAATCAATCAATCAATACTGCTTTAAATCTATAGCGCGGATGGGGCCTATTTGTCTAGCCCAGTGTTGTCTGTCTGGAAATGACTCTCTAGGGGGCTTGGATAGAAGCTGTTCGCATCACTTGCTCCTTTCGCTTTGCTGGAAGTGCCATGGACTGAACCTGGTTCCTTCTACATGCAAAACAGCTGTTCCACAGTAGAGTGACATGTTCTACTATTTCCCCCCCCCAAAAAAAAATGCTCTACCACATAGCTGCGGCTTTTCCACCACACGGAAGGCACCCAAGGCAGAAAGTCGAGAGCATTTCAAGGAGACTGAGGAACAAAAGCACCAGACAAGCTCTAGGCATCAAACCCTTGGCTGCCGTTTGAGTGAGCAAGTACAACCTCACACAAAGAAAGCACAATGTGTCACCCACACGACACCATCAGCCTGAAAGTGGAGCAGGAAGGCCTGCTGTCACCATGCTTTCCGCAGTCAGCTTGGATGTGGTACAAGGCTCTGGGTCCGATCCAGGCAGCAGCAGCTGGCCGCACAGCAGGCTGTTAAATGCCACAATGAAAACAGATAGTTCGACAAGCCCTAACTGGGAGCAACAAATCAGCAGCTCAGGTGTGGGCAGCGCTCAACTTATTTCGTATCTTTATATTTATGTGCTATGAAAGCCTCCAAGTCCAGAGCTTTCCTGGCTCTGCAGCGGAGCGCTCTCTCTCTCTCTCTCTCTAAGGGCCAACTTTTACAACCCATTGTCACTCGCGTTGCAGGCATGGCTCGTAACAATGCAATATGCCTCAGCCACGCAGGCCAGAAGTTTTGTACATTATGAAAATGCCTTGGGGAGCAGCCACAGGGTAGCAGCACCAATATTTGTAAATAGCGCCTGCGATTTTCCTGGACGAAGTGTCATAACAATCGTTCATATGTTCCATTTATGGTAGCTTTGTCCAAATGTTTTTTAAAAAAATCCGAAGATAATTGGACTTCCATTTTATACCTATAAATTGGTGAAAAGCATTGTGCAAAATACAATTATCAAGCATGAGGAAGAACGTTTTCTGCCCCTTCCCCAATGGTGAATGTGGCTTCTGAATATATTAAGTCTTGTCTCACTATCCTTTTAGAATTGTTTGGAAGAGTTAGTAATGGGAAAAAAACAATTCAGGGATAGTATGATAAGAATTGGGAAATTTTAGTGACAAACTTTAGCTATACTCAAATGAGTTTCAACTTTATAGGACCAAGTATTTTTAAAATGAAAGCAGTTTTCTATTCCTCTTACACTATCAAATATTTTATATAGAGAAGTCTCAGTTGGTTTTTAAATTGTATTATTACTCCTTATTATGTACAACGTGCATTATTAGTCTTGTTACTCCCATATTCCCACTGTAATTTTTTTAATGTTCTTACTATACTAGTTTTACATCCCTTTTAAAAATTTCCATTATGTCCCAAACTTGAAATAAAGAGAAACATTTGTGTAATTTTCTTCAAAATGTTAAAATAGTTTTCATCAACTCCCCCCTCCTGCCTCTCCATAAGCTTAATACAAACTTAAGACCATACAATTCACAAAACTCCCAATAAAATACCACTCTCGTATCAAGAAGCAAGAGAAAGACCCAGTTGTTAAAATCAATGAGAATTAGCACAACTAGCAGCAAAAGCTTTCCTTAAAAAAAAAACAACAACCCAAAATGATCTCTTTTTTTTAAAGTTCAAAGGGGAGGGTTTCTTGATATTGTTCTTTCGGGACGTCATTGCATAACCTCAGGACAGAACACGGAAAATCACTACTCCGTTTCCAAGCTGTTCCAATCTCTGTGATCAAGGGGATTTGATCAAGGCATTTAAATCAGGCCTTAGTGGGTGGCACCCATTGTCTGTGTTAATTCTGAGCTCCAGAAATATTGCTCAGAATAGTGCACACCTCATCATCTCATCTGGAAACATTGGCATCAGGCACGCCTCACAATCCCACTTTGTAGAAACGTAATGCTACCTCTGAGGAGAAGGGGTGGGTAGGAGAAGGATGACATGGGTAAAGATTTTCTTTTTCTTCTTCTTCATTTGAGGTTTAAAAGCAGGAAAGGGGGAAGAGAGACACCCACACCTCTTGACTATGTTTCCTAGGAAAATGTATTCATTTCAAAGGCTGATGAAACACTGTAACTTTGTTATCGGGTCAGTATATAGTTCCAATAATTATGTGGCCTGCAATTAGTGGTTTGTGATTATAAAACCACAGCTATTTCACATGCAGCATCTACAGACAGAAGGTCGGCCCAAGACATGTTGCCACTTGCAGTAGAAAATCCTCAAAGCACCTTCCCAGCAAGAATTCATAAACATCTTTGTTATGATATAACGCAGTAGTAGTCAACACCTTCCAGGTGTTGTTGGGCTACAAGTCCCACCACCCCCAACTATTGGCCATACTGGCTGGGTCTGATAGGAGATGTAGTCCTTGAGGACACCACATTGGCTACTGCTCATATAATGGCATTCATAACCTTCTGCCTGAGCTGCTACCTCCAACCTAGTGGGATTGGCTCTAAAGAAAAAGCCATTCTTGTGTTCTAGTCCATCATGACCTTAAAGAAGAAGGAGGGGGACCTTCATTCCTGTCAGAAGTTCTAGAAGAATAACCAATTTGTGTCTTCCAGATGTTTTTCCAGACTACAGCTCTCATCAGCATGAACTAGCAGGACCAATAGCCAGGAATTATGGGAGCTGTAGTACAATAAAACCAGGAGGACACCACATTGTTTACTCCTGTGCTGGAAGGTTCAGAGATGTGGTCTGTGTGTGCAAGGTTCTATATGTGAGATGGCACAGAGATGGTAGAGATGGTTCAGTTCACATGGGCAGGGGTGTGTATATATAAGCCTTGCCCATAACTTCCCTGGGATCAACAGCTGTTCTTGATATCTGTGTGCGATTAGTGCAAAGGTTTTTAAAAATTTGTTCAAACCCACTGAGAAATTCATTTGCGTGTGGGAACCTACAAGAAAGAAGATTCCACCTAAACATTAGGAAGAACTTCCTGACAGTAAGAGCTGTTCGACAGTGGAATTTGCTGCCAAGGAGTGTGGTGGAGTCTCCTTCTTTGGAGGTCTTTAAGCAGAGGCTTGACAACCATATGTCAGGAGTGCTCTGATGGTGTTTCCTGCTTGGCAGGGGGTTGGACTCGATGGCCCTTGTGGTCTATTCCAACTCTATGATTCTATTCTATTCTATTGTATTCTAACCTTGGCTTATTGGGGTTTCTGATCATGGAGAGAGTTTCCAAGTGTGTTCAGTGGAACATGCTTATTAAACACCCTTTTCATGCTTTCACGCTAATTGCACAAAGGTCTGAAGAGGTGCTAGTGTGCTCAAGGATGTTGTGGGCTGGGCTTGTATATGTGTCCCTGTTCCTCATGCTAGCAGCTTCGTGTTTTGCATGTTCAGGCAAACGCTTGAACATGGCTAAGGAAGAACTGTGAAATTAATCAGGGATATGTCCAGGTACAGCGGTTACAGCCTACATATGGGGCTACGATAGGCCAAGCTAGCTTCCCCTATGCATTCACTGCTTGGTTGGCTGGTTGGTTTTTTAAAGGATTGTTATAAACCTTGAGTACAATAGCTGAGATATTTTTTTCAGTACGAACAATGTGCTTGCTAGCTTTAGATTGTAATCCTAAGCACACTTAGTAAGGAGTAAAATCTCATTGAACTAAATGGGACTTTGTCCTGAGTAAACATGGTTGGGATTGCATGCACTTTGCTTACATCCTCTGTTAGGAATGAACAATATATATTTTTCCCCCTTGCCAAATCTTGTTACAATAGGACTCAAAGTCAGAAAAGGCTACCTTGCCCTTTTTTTAAAAAAAAAAAAAACTAGCTGTTAATGCCATCTTCCCTCTGCTCATCTAACTAGCTGCAAAACTGCTTGTGGTTTTATTTCATCGCTTCCAAAGTTACATTTAGATTGGATTTTAATTTTTCCCCAATCTGCTGTAGACTACCTTATTATTTTGTTGCATTATAGAAATGGAAATTGTCACATCTCATCTAGCTCAACAGTGCCCCCAGCAGCCTAACAGAAAGAGCTATACAAAGCTGAAAGCAATTCTTTCCAGTTCTGTATTTTAGTATAGCCTATGAAGGTTGGAAAAAACCCTCATGTCACGTTATGGGCTCAGCCCAGCTAGCTAATGCTTATACTAATGCCAATTTGTACAGAAAGGTGCCAGAATCTTGTAGTCAAAATTTCTTTATTAATTTTAAGATAACTTATCTTTTCCCCCTTCTCCTTCCTTACTTCCCTGTTCTAACCTAGTGGTTCTTCCCACTTCAAGCGGGTTAAGAGGGTGTGTGTGTGCGCGCACGCGCGTGCACGTGTGTGCAGAGTAATCCTATGTAGGTCTGCTCAGAAGTAAGTCCCACTGAGTTCAATGGGACTTACTACGATATGATAATCTTTATTGTCATTGTCCTATACAGAACAACGAAATTGAAAAAATCTGCAGCAGACATTCAAAAACCCAACAAGCCTGCTATCCCAGCCTGTTTAGCCCCCTAGAAACTCTGATACCCTATAATTAAATACAATATACTCCCATAGAGACTACCTTACACTGCGTTTAAAGCCAAAATCACATTTGGATAGAAACTGTTTCACAGGCGGCTAGTCCTAGTCTTTATAACCCTGTACCTTCTTCCAGAAGGCAGAAGCTGAAAGAGATCATTTCTGGGGTGCGCACTATCCTGCACTATCTCTGCAGCTTTCTTGTGACACCTGGAAGCATAGATTTGATCCAAGGTGGGACGAGTGCACCCAATTATTCTCTATGCAGTCTTTACAACCCTGGACAGCATTGTGTTTTTTCCCTCACCGTGCAGCTCCCAAACCACACACACACAGACCGTAAGTTAATACACTCTCAACAGCACAATGGTAAAATGCCATCAACAGGTCCATTGAGAGATTATTTTTCCGGATAATACTACCAGGTAAATGTGGGCATGGTTGAAGCCTTGGGAGGGAAGAAGGCAAAAATTGGTGGCTGAATGGTATAGCAAGCTTTTCTAAAGTGCATCTGGGCAGCAAAAGGTCCTGGGATAGCACTGCAGTATACACCAACTGAGAGGTGCATCCGAGGATCCATTGTGACATTGCACAGGGTGCTGGAGGCACACCCCTCAAAAGCTGCACTGGCCTTGGAGGCTGTGCTTTCAGTCTGAGAGGGGCATCTGGGAGGATGATGAGCATCACCTATAAGGTGGTTGCTGCTGGTGAAAGAGTCTATAACTTCCCTGAACACTCCAAGCAAGGTAAGGCTATAAATGTCATAAAGCTAAGAATATGACAGTTAATGAGAGGGGGATGTTGGGCTGCTTAAGTCCATCTGAAACTTATATGTGTGCATGTTTTAATATTTCTCAATTTACTTTTAGATTTCACTCTTAATTTGTCTTCCTCCGTCCAGCAGCTCATTATGACTTTGAGACTGCTGAGATCTCCTTCCAGCTCAACAGCACACCCATCAGCTAGACAGGCGGAGTTGCAAGAAGCTTAAAATGTTTCAGCTGTCGCTTACTTCAATACCATCCGGGCATTACTACCACCAGGCGGCCATAAGTTGACAGCATCAACTTTATGCTTCCCCCCACCCAACTTATCAGAAGCTGTATTTGAAACTTGGGAGAGTTTAAATAGCATCTTCCAAAACTGTACTAAGAAAGGGAAGAGGGTATCTGCGTAGAGAAGAAAATAAACATCTCCACTGTACATATGGCTCTTCCCACATGTCACTGGTACCATGATTTGCACAAGCCTTATTGCTACTTCCTAATTTTAACATTCATGGTGAGGGGCAAATCTCATAAGCGAGAGATGCCTTCCTGTGCAAGAGGCCTTGTCACTAACTACACATTAACAATTACCGTATTTTTCCGTGTATAAGACTAGCTTTCCCCCCTAAAAAATAATGCCAAAAATTATCCCCCCCCCATTTTCTTAAATCTGGGCCCCCAAAAATAGGAGGCGTCTTATACATGGGGGGGGGGGTCTTATACACGGAAAAATACGGTATATGCCATTTTCTTCCTTTTAAAGCCCAGGTTGACTGAGAACGTGGAATGGGAAGAGGAACGTACCCAGTGTCTCCACCAAACCTTATCATGATCAGCCAGAGGTAAGAATGGACTCCACATGCATACAGGTATGTATGTGAATACTCTGTAGGCATTAGTGGAAACTCTTGATAAAATCAAGGTTCCAAATGGCTCATAGAGAGTTGGTTCTCACCTTCAACTGGATGCATGGAGGTCAGATGCAGACTTCCTCCCAGGGGCTCCATCACCCTGGAACATGCAAGAAGAGATTTCTTCTCTTACGTGGACACAGTAGTGCTGTCAATCAGGGCAACAGTTTGGGAAATAAATCTGGGGTCCATTCACCAAAATGAGCAAGGGGGCCTCCAAACGCAGCAGGGCTGGCTAAGCACATTGTGAAGTGAAGTACATTGCCATCTAAAGAGTTCCCCAGAAGATCCCCATTCTAAAATTAGCTAATGGCACCACTAGAGATGAGGGAGAAATATGGCTGATTCTTCTCCACCACCAATTAAAATACAGTGGTACCTCAGGTTACATACACTTCAGGTTACATACGCTTCAGGTTACAGACTCCGCTAACCCAGAAATAGTGCTTCAGGTTAAGAACTTTGCTTCAGGATGAGAACAGAAATCGGGCTCCGGCGGCGCGGCAGCAGCTGGAAGCCCCATTAGCTAAAGTGGTGCTTCAGGTTAAGAACAGTTTCAGGTTAAGTACGGACCTCCGGAACAAATTAAGTACTTAACCTGAGGTACCACTGTACCTGATTTTCACTTCCTGAAAGTATGCTGGAACTGAATCATAACTATATTTCAATATTTACACTTCCAATTTTGCAATGCAGTTCCTCCCATCAAAGAAATGTACAAAGGGTACATAATTAGGGGAAAGTGTGTGTAAAAATGCAGCTATTTGTGGTGAAAATAACAGACACAGATGCATTTACATTAGGGAAAGTACTTGCAAAACACGTATGGAATTGTTAAGATTTGCCCATCCTTATGCAGCACTATTTGGGTCTAGTGCTCACTGAGGTGAAAGACTTCTGCCAGGTCTGTTCCACTGGGATCCCATGACTGAATGCTCCTTCACATAAAAACTAGCTTGGGTCCAAAGTATCTGAGATACAGTGGTGCCTCGCAAGACGAAATTAATCCGTTCTGCGAGTCTCTTCGTCTAGCGGTTTTTTCGTCTTGCGAAGCAACCCTATTAGCGGCTTAGTGGATTAGCGCTATTAAAGGCTTAGCGGCTATTAAAGGCTTAGCGGCTATTAAAGGATTAGCGGATTAGCGGCTAAAAGGCTATTAGCGGCTTAGCGGCTTGGAAAAGGGGGGGCGGAAAAAAATCGGAACACTCACAAGACGTTTTCGTCTTGCGAAGCAAGCCCATTGGGAAAATCGTCTTGCGAAGCAGCTCAAAAATGGAAAACCCTTTCGTCTAGCGGGTTTTCCGTCTTGCGAGGCATTCGTCTTGCGGGGCACCACTGTAATGCCTTCCTCTGAGTCAACCTGCCTGTGCATTAAGATCAGTGGAGGAAACTCTCCTGGCAGTCACTGTATTTAATGAGATGCATAGTGTGGGGTCATGTGGATGAGCCTTTTTGGTGGTGGCTCTGCATCTGTGGAATGGCCTTCTTAACAAGGTGCACCTTGCCCTAACTTTAGAGTCAGATACGTCATTTTTACTAATGCTGCTAATAATGTTTCTGCAGCTTGGTGCTGATAACGGCAAGGTTTCAGGTTCGATCCCTGTGTAGGACAGCTGCACATTCCCGCATTGCAGGGGGTTGGACTAGATGATCCTCAGGGCCCCTTTCAGCTCTACAACTCTGTGATTAGAATTATTTAAACATTTTGCTTATACAGTGGTACCTCGGGTTAAGAACTTAATTCGTTCTGGAGGTCTGTTCTTAACCTGAAACTGTTCTTAAACTGAAGCACCACTTTAGGTAATGGGGCCTCCCGCTGCCGCCGCTGCGCAGCCGCTGTACAATATCTGTTCTCATCCTGAAGCAAAGTTCCTAACCCGAGGTACTATTTCTGGGTTAGCGGAGTCTGTAACCTGAAGCGTATGTAACCTGAAGAGTATGTAACCTGAGGTACCACTGTACTAGTTTTCTATGTGCATGGAATTTAATTGCTACAGAGACACATTCAGTCTCTGATCACATTCAGTGATCCCTCCCCACCTGTAGCCTTTAGTGATATAACCCATGTGGAATTCAAAGACTGGCATGCTTGACCCTGTTTTATTGCATGCTTTTGAAAAAAGCATCATGGCTGCTTTCTTTTTTACTTCCCATTTATTTAGAAAACTAGGTCTCTGGACCAAGTCTTTAGCTGGCACAAAAATAAATGGGCTCCCACTGGCTGTAAGCCTGGCAATGATCTGCCTTTTTAATCTTTCACTGCTAAACAGATGGAATGTTTTTAAAGAAACTATTAAAATATCACTGTTTATAAAGGAATATTGGCTTTTGATGTGGTTTCAAATCTCTGTTAACTTGTTATTTTAATCACGCAACTGAACATTGCTGGATAGTTTTGTCTTGTTTTTTTTCAAGCTGTGGCTTCTCATCTGGAGATGAAGCTCTTTTTTAATGAGAAATTGTTAATAAGTGAGTAATAATTGCCCCCAACTCTTGCCATTCCCACTGCATTCCTGAAAACCCATCTCCCATTTCATCTCCTCCACAGTCAGCTTCTAGCCTCGTGTGAGTGACAGAACGTTTTTCTCCCTCTGCTGGCCATATTGCATTAGGAACTCTTATTATACCTAACAGCCGAACAGCACATTGGAGTAGACACTAGGGTCACCCACAGTGTGTGCGTTTTTCAGCTCAGTTCCAGCACCATTGCCATTCTAAGAGAACAAGGGAGTTCATGCTGAGCTCCGGTGCCTCTTTTTCTAGAAAAACAGCACTGGTCATGCGCATATGTTACACTGCACGGCAAACATACATATGTGGTGGGGAAGCAGCACTGATCTACTGGCCCTGCTTCCAGCCTAAATGCATTCAGCATAATTTGCGTAAGGGCAACTGACATCTATACAGTAAGCACAATCAAGGAATTCTGCTTTTGGCAGAGTTCTCAGTTGTGGAGGTTGTGCTGATCAGTCTTAGGAATAGGGGCACCATATCATTCTCCTTATGTGCACTCAACATACATACTTGTAACCTGTGTGCAATCCCCAGGTGACAGCCTCCCTGTGTCACGTTCTACTCTCTTTACCTAACAAATGTGGCTTCGCTTACCCATCACGCTGTCAAGCCCTCTGGCAGCATCAGCAGCTAATGATGTTGCGCAGGGCCTGGGAAATGCACAGCGTGAAGATATCACATCACGGGCAAGAGCCGGGGGGAGGGGGGAGGGGGAGGGAAACCACACATTACAGGAGAGAGGGGAGAAAGTGCAAAACAGGTGTGTAATTTTCAAGTCATTCCATGTCTCCCGCAATGTGCAGTTTGGCCCTAAGGCTGTGTAGGGACCAACTTGCCTCTTGCCGTTACCATGACAACAGCCCCCATCCTGATTCAGTAACTTAACAATCGTACAAAAGCGAGCGAGGCAGGTGGGAGACTTGCTGCAGCTAGAACAAAAAGCAGCTAAAAATGGGAATCCCAGAAAAGGGATTAGAAATACAAGCTAAAAGCTTTGGGGGCAAGGCCGTCCTAAGGTAGTGTGAGAAAAGAAAAGGCAGCACATCTAAATGTCAAATCTTTATTTCCTGAATTGTCCTGAAAAGGGGCCAGTAAGGTCCAAAGCATGTTGGAATGATAAATATGTTTTCACCTTTGCTTTTTTGCCACTACTTGCAGGACAGTTATGGCAGGCTAGTTGCAATGGGGGGGAGAGGAGAGGTGCGCCTGTGTGCTAGAAAAGGGGAGTGCATTAATCAAACAAAAATGAATGAAAATAAATTATATGTTCTTTGAATGGAAGGACACAGTCCTAGCACAGTGTGGAGTGACTTGATGATTAGAGAGCATGGAATTTGGACAGCATTCCAGATGCAAATGTTGAATATTTTCTATAGGCTCTAGAGAAGATCCTTGAAAAGAAAGAAAAAAATCCATTGTGTAAGTCTGTAATGATTGAAGCTCACTGTTTCCCATACAATGCTTGCTGTGGATTTTGATGCCACTAACATTTGGAGGTGACCTGCAATTAAACCCCATAGCAATTGTTAAAGAGAAATTTACCAGAGCCTAGGCCCAAACCAATCTTTCCGCAATGCGCAGATTACAAACGGCTCTTCAGGGAATTTGGAAATAGGTTTTTAAAGAAAATGTGTGTTTCATCCGCACAATGAACACCAGCAAGAGCAATTTAAGTGTTCCTTGAAACCCTGCTCTGCTGTGACGTGACTCACCTTTGGCCTCACCTTCATATGGGACACTGCCCACCAGCTGGCTTTTTCCTGCTTCCCCAAATTCATTAAGTATGACCCCTTCCATTAAACTGCCTTTATATTAAGCTTTGAAGTTTTGGCTGTGCAATCACACACATGCACATGGTCCAATTGCTATTCGTCTAACAATGAACACATGTTTTATTGGCTTGCTTCATTTCCAGCTCATTAAACACAGCTGGCCTTCAATAAGGGATAACAGTAATAATAAAGGAATGAACTGGGGAATGTTTAAATGTATCTCTATACATCTATCACAGGGTGCGGGGATGGCTTTCCATGCCATGGGATGCCCTGCTGATCACAATACCCAGCACATAAGCTTTTCTGAGTCTGTGCATTAAAGCAGAAAAAATAAAGAAGACAGAGAACTTGACCCCCTGATCTGCAATCACAACTGTTGACTAACTCTGCAGCCACAGACGTTGTTCACACTGCCCTGTATCTCAACTTATGGCAGAGCCGTCCATGCCTGGAATTGGCGCAGCTGAAAAGGATTGGGTTTTATTTCTCAGTAGTAGAACCTAAATCACTGCCATGGTAATAACACACAACCCTTAGATCATAGTTTCTCCCAACAATATACATAAGTCCTCTAGCCTTCCAGCATTATATCTGTAGAGGAAATCTTAAAACAAGTAGGGGCCATGAGAAGACACATGCCACCACCCAGCAACATCCCTGCCTGCTCCACCGCTCCCTTCCTGGCACTGAGCCGGAAGATTCAGCCAAATCCATCTAGAAATCTCCCCACAATCAGAAACCCTGCATTCCCTATGGATTTGAGTCCAATAGTTACGTGTTTAAAAGGATTTAATCACACTGGGTTACATCTAACTAGGTTCTACTCAAAGTAGACCCACTAAAATTAATGAAGCCGATTTCAATATTCTTTGCAGAACTAATATTTGATACAGCCCAAAGTTTGTAAAAATGCAGAATTGCTGGCTTACACCAAAATCCCATTATTCCAGTATCTCCATGAGTCTCCAATTACTCCAGCACAGTCAGTGGCCAGCAGGAAGCTCACAAGCAAGAGATCCTCAGGGCAGGAGCCACCCAGGGAAGATTTCAGGTCAAGGTTGTGATATGGTTGCTGCTGATATTGGTCCAGGTTTTATAAATGCTAATTTTTCACTACTGTTTTCACTACTTATTTATTGAATGGCTGGCTGTTTAACACTGAGTCTTTTTGTAGCCAGCCATTTTTAGTGATGGTATTTTGTACCATTTTTTATGGCATGTTTGTTTGTGCTGCTCCTGTTTATTTATGTTTTTATATGGATTTTATTATTTTAGTGAAAAATTATGTTGGGTGTCTCCAAGTATGGGAGTAACTCATAAATGTTAAGACACACATATATACCCCAAATGTCAGCAATAGTCAACTTTCTCAGAAGTGACAATAAAAAGTGTTCTAAGTTTAATGAGGGGAGCACTCAACCCTATGGTCCTCAAGCCACTCCAGAGTGGGCTATTGAGGTCAGTGTGGCTGTCATAAAATAAGGTTTTTCAGGACTCCAGCCAAATAGTAAAATGCACTGAAGTCAACAGGATTGCACCCAAGTTCCTCATTGTATACTGAAAACAATAGGACATTTCCTGGAATATCCTAAAATACTAACATAAATAATTGAAACTGAAGGGCATTTTTTTAAAAACAAGCTAAGTACATTTTGTGACTAAGTATCATGGTTTTATTATTATATTGTGCCTACTTGCTATTTTCTAAAATTTCATAGTCCACAAAGGGTTTCCCCAGCCATTAGGATGAATTATTTATTCACCGTATATCTGTTCCAAGTTCTAAAGTGCATTATGAAGTGTGCATAAAACTTTGATAAACTATTAAAAGAAACCTATGGATACTACTCCCATTAAAAGGTGTAATATCTGAGAAACCAGTTTCCACCATATCTTTCTATCCCAACAATTTGCATTTTTACAGCTTGCTTCCGGCATTCTCTCTAGCTTTCCCATAAGATGAGTCTTATTTTCACTGATTGTGAAGCTTTGTATGTTTAAAACAATTAACTAAAAGACAAAATGGCAATCGGGTGGTTAAAGCAGATCCAGAAAGATCTAGAACAGGCCTACTGGCAAACTGAGTCCTTATCAATTTTTTTTGAAGACATGGCAAAAAAAACCCCGCTCAATATTTCACCCATTGTTTTCAACAGTTACGTAATAGAGGTTCTCAGGCAATTGGTCATCTAGGACCTAGAGCCAGCCACCTACATACAAATACCACTCAATTTCTATTTTGAGTTTACACGCAAGAAAAACAGCAATTGAAATCCCAGTGCTGGGAATATTCAGAGCCACTTTTGTAAGGTGCGATAACTTTCACTGGCATTATCAATGAAACCTAGCAGGCATATTCTGTAGGCTCAGAAGGTATTCATTATTTAGCATTGGACTAGAGACCTCAGTGCCAACCGACACTTCATAACACTTTGTATAAGGGACTCAGGAAAGATGAAATAAGTGGAGGAATTGCCCAGCAACACAGGACACTGGGGATTGTCTGCCCGTAATATTCAAAATAGTGCAGCAAGTTTAACCTTAAAAACCGAAAAAATAATGGTAATCACACCCTTGAGTTATGTAACTTTCATATTACAAAAAAGTACAGCTTTACCTATGGCATTGTCCAATAAGTAAGGGCTATTTTGGAAATTTAAGTGATGGTCTACGACACAGATGCAGTGCCAAAGAACTTTCATATCTACCCTGATGTGTCTGCAGTGGTACCTTGGTCTACAAACAGCCTAGTTCATAAACTATTGGGAATATGAACACTTCAAAACTGGAAGAAGGTGCTCTGGTTTGCGAACTTTTTTTGGAATCCGAACGTACTCCAGGGGTGCACCTCTGTTTTGAGTGCCACACTTTTGTTGTCCGGCAGCGGAGAAGGGGTCATCACGGCGTTTCCCACAGCTGCAAGGGAGGGAAGCTGCGTACCCACAAACCAGCTGGTTTGCGGGAGCGCAACTCCCCCCCCCCCGTGCTGCTGCGGGAGGAACATGCTCTAGGGAGCATTTTCCGCATCGGGGGAGGAATCTGTGTGGATCCCAATTCAGCTATTGATTGATTGATTGATTGATTGTGTGACTGCGGAAATGGATAAAAGCCCCCCACCCAAATAATGACTATCATCAGTGCAGGTAAGAAAAAAAATTAATTTTCATTTTTATCATCTACTATACTGTTTTATTTATTTTATAGTACAGTACATTGATTATTGCTTTCATTTTATGGATCAATGGTCTCGTTAGATAGTAAAATTCATGTCAAATTGCTATTTTAGGGGTTCTTTTTAAAAGTCTGGAACGGATTAATCCATTTTGCATTACTTTCTATGGGAAAGTGCACCTTGGTTTAAGAACACTTTGGTTAAGAACAGACCTCTGGGACGGATTAAGTTCATAAACCAAGGTACCACTGTACTCTCAATTTACATGCTCGGGAACTAGTTATCAAGATTAGAGAATTTGCTGTGTAAAGTTAACCTAGGAATTTTAGGGGGGGAGGGGCGTTTTTTAGTAAATTCTCTAGAACTATGCATGCCTTTTTCCTGTGCTGTGAACCTTCTACAAAACACAGCTGATTAAGCAGATCATGCCACAGCCTAGTTTTATTAGTTCTGTGACAAAGAACAGTTCTGAAATGATCACAGAATAAAATCCTTCATCTTGGTTGTGTTACTTTTGTTGAAGATTATAATACAACCAGATATATCAAGCCTGCCAATCGATTCACCTGTAATTTAATAAAACCCAGCAGTGTGAAAGGAAGGGATAAGTTAAGTTCACATGATTCTTATTTTTCTGGGTGATTTTTTAAAATATGTAGACTAAAATCTGCAATGTAAGAAAAGCTGAGGGGAAATGAATAATTTCTATGCGCGCCCACATGGCTCTTCTATATAATGTGATCTTAACAAATGTACATGGTTGTAATACATTAAAATATAGGGTTACCTTTGTCTCTTCAGCCTAAAGGGCAATTAATGATTCCCTCTGAAATACTGACATCATTGAAACTGCTGTTGCAAATGCACTTGAGGCAGCTTTGTCTCATTGTGATGTGTGTTTTTTAAAAAAAGTTAATAGTTCATACCACATCAATAAGTCATACATTTTGCAAACACCTAATGGGCTGCTATGGTAAAGAGGCCAGAAAGCATTTCAAAAACCACAATATGATCATTCAGCCCCTTTCCCTCCAAGAGAAACAAGATACTAGTTTAACTTTCTTTCTTAGTTCTTTTTTTAAAAAAATAATGTTTTAAAAGTCTTTAGAAAATGGAAGGTTAAAATTGCACAGGAAATCCTCTATTTACATGAGCCAAGTCTATGCAGCTAACATGTCGTTCAGTACCATAATGATAAAAGCTGTATAATATTGCTTCATCCACTGAGGCTAACCTGAATGACTGAAGGAAGGATTTTCAATGAGGATTAGCATGAAAAGCGGGATCCACTACAAATTAACACCGTATAGAAATAGTTTTGCTGGTTGAAATATTCCCAGTGCATGTGACTATAATGTTTCTGCACACTGGGACTGAAATGACATATGACTTAATTCAATTTGCCATCTGTCTTAAACAAACAGGGATGTTATTCCCCAAGAGATGTTCCCCCCGATTTGTTTCCACTAAAAATCCTGCAACTGATGCTTTATTACAGCTGAACATGAAACATTGTATTCTGAGGTCTGAGACGTGGCTCAGATTTACCATCACCAATAAATAATACAGAGATACTTCCACAGTGCTCTATCTGTGAAGGGGAAGCACAAACACCTGCTCTTTAGACAGCACGTTTACCTGCAAATTTTAGTACTGTTCAATTAAATGCATAGACAGAAAGACATACTGCCAGGGGCTGCATAAAACAATGTTGTCCTGTCAGTGCAAGGAATTCTGCCTGTGCAATGGGACCTTCTCCCTGCTGTCTTCATATATTCCCCAATCGGCTCTGGGTACCCCCCAGAACAGATTACGGGGGTGCAAGGAGACGAGAGGATACATTGTGTAGGCAGATATCCTGGTGCTAATGGGGACAACTTTGTTGGGTACAACTCCGGATGTTTTGGACTAAAATATGCATAAGCCCCAGAAAGCATGGCAAATGGTCTGGGTTGATGTAGTCCAAAATATCTGGAGAGCACGTGGGTTGAGGAAAGCTGCTTTAAGCTGCACCACATTGGCTGGAAAAGGTGGGATCATGTTAACATTAGCTGTGCAGCAATGCACAACTGGCTTGTACAGTTTTGCTTTGCCGCAGCAGCTACATGCCACCCCAACCACAGAACTGCCGGCGTAACCACAATCCTATGGCTTGCAAAGTTTCTGGGCTGGGACTGACATAACCTTGTCTTGCAAGTCTATTTCCCTGTTTGAAAGTGCATCCCAGAATCTCCCCCCCCCCATTTTTTGTTGTTCTAGGGCAGCAGAATTGGGAGATACAGGAAAAATGCAGCAGAGGACACACTGCACAATCCCATAAATGAAAAAAGCATGTCACGGTAAACTAACAGGAAGGATTCGAAATCGGCGGGACCAGAAATTCACGGAAGACTGGAGTAAATTTACGGACTATTTGAAAAGTATTTGTAAAGAGCAGACAACGTTTGTAGATTTGCAAGAAGTTTTGTGAGGAGTATTATTGGAAGTATTGCAAAAATGGAGAAGGGGAAGGATGATTTCTTAAGAGATGTAAAGGCAATATAAAGTTAAGAAATGCATAAGAAGTGGTTAAAATGGTGGATCATCAGAGGTGCTGATGGAAGTCTAAAAAGATTGTATAAGTGATAAGTTTTGTGATACATTTTATAATTTATATGTTAAAATCAATAAAAATTATTTTAAAAAAGAAAAGAAAAAGCATGTCACGGGATACTGGGAGACACACTGCTTATTTAGTAGCATACATTTTTTAAAGGAAGTCTACAAGGAATTAAATGTCCTGTTTGAAAAGATGCCTACATGGGGACAGAGCTCTCTTTCAGCCTAAATTGCCTTATTCAGTTTTAGGAAACAAAATGTATGAATTCTGTTTGAATTATTCTGTTAAGGGTAGCCCTATTTAAATAGCTCCCATCCCCTTTCAGCACTGCAGAACTCAACTCAGCTTCAGAAAGCTGCACAACCAACACATGGAGAGCTCCTTAGGCATTGCAACACTGTGTTTATGTAATTCTGAAAATCTAGTTTATACTACATAAATATTTCCATAAAGCATTTATAAAACCCATACTTCACAATAAACTCTCTCTCTTAAGCTTTCAGTTCAAACACCATAGCAAGATGCTGAATACCAATAAATGTTAAAGTTGTTCATTTGGCAATCTAAAAGTACCAATTTCCATTATGTTTTTAACTATGCATGTGCTTCATTTTCGGCCCGTGTCTTCAGCTAAATATCTGGTTACTGCACTGTGCATCCAGCCAGACATGTCAATTGAATCGAACTTATTCTGTTTTCAAGGCACATTGATATAAGCTTTCGTTTCCTTCCTTTTTCTAATTATCCAAATTGGTTGTTAATTTATCTGCACAAGAGAAGACAATGATTAGCCTAGCACGAATGTAATCTCCTTTCACTCGTTTTCTGTCCTGCTCTTAAGTTGACTGACATGCCTTTTCAGCAAAGTGTGTAATATCTAGTATTCCGCTTTGCAGTTGTAGAAACTTGCCCCAAGGCCCTTCATAAAGTTTCTGAACCGAAAACAACAATTTGCCATGAAGTCAACAACTAATTTACTTTTCTTTAAGCACTCCACATTCACAATCTGAATTCTTCTTATGCATATCGAACCGTTTTCTCCCTTATATCCACAAACAGCAACCAGATACTTCTTAAATTTGATGGGAGTTTGAAGTTCATATGAAACGCTGCCCTACACACAGCTATAACCTCATACTTTCAAAGAAGCCTGCTATTAAATTACATTGCTACACCCACCCCACCCACCCTCTGAATCCAGGGGCCAAGCATTGCCTAACAAGGACCTTCAAGTGCTGGTACTTAGTATATTTCTCACTTTGGGTGAAAGGAGTCCTGAGTTCATGCTTCTCTCAGCAGCCATAATAGGCAGAAGCTCAACCTAAGTAGGTTAAGTAGGGAGTCTCAGGATTTTCCAATCTGCACCAGACCACAGAACATTTGGAATACGGCTTTTTGCCTAATTTCGCTCACCAGATATAGCTAATTAAATGATCACTTACAATTGTTACAAGCATCTGTGTGACCTGCGCTGAAGGAGAGAGTATGATGGCAGAGTCTGTTGGATTTTGAGGGATCACCCATGAATGCTTGCTGGGAAGAAATGTCCATGTTGAGCTTGCCCTGGTTTTCAGGAGTCCTTGTTAAATCTGAATTTGGCAGGTTCACGCCACGCACACTGTCCTGGTAAACTAGAGATGAGTTCGATCTGTTGAGGCGGTTTAATGACATCTGTACTATGGCTTCATTTAGGAAGACTGAATTCTCACCACAAAAACAGTCCGACTGGATGTGCCCCATGATCTGTGCAAAGAAAATAAAAAGGGAAATCTAAGCAACTCAAAGCTCTAGCCTATCCTCTGACAATACATCCCTTTCTCACACCTTGGTATCATCAATCAGCTTCCCCCAAGAGCAAAGATTCATAAGAAAAACCAGTCTTATCCATCTGCTTCCAGGAAGAGAATCAGAGAGAAGCAAAGTTTACATGGTGCAAGAGAAAATATAACCTATTTCTGTGGGAAGCCTACTTCTGCATTGACATGTTTAGGATTGTTCTCTGGTTGCTCCCCATCACCCTCTCTTCTCTAAACAGCAAGGCCTGTCAGAATGGTACTACTCATACTTGCTGTGGTGTTTGCCCATTCGTTTAGAGCCTGTCTGTACAGGGGGGAAAGAAAGGGTTAAAAATGTAGACCAATAGGAAAGCTGGAGGAGGAGCCTACACGTGTATAAAAGGCTAAGCCCGAGGTTTGTTAGAGTTGTTGGTGGGTAGTTCGTTGGGTTTAGTGGGTTGGCTGGTTGGGGAAGGCAGTTGGAGAAGCAGTTGGCAGGCAGTTGGAAATAGAGAGACAGGGCAGTGGGTTCTTGAGTGAGGGGAGGTAGAAGAGATAGAGAGAGGAAAATAGGACTAAGAAAGTAAAGAGTAACAACGTTTGGAATGCTGTAAAAGTTTGTTTGTATCTGAAATAAAATGCACTCTTCTTTATTACCTTGAGAACCTGACTGAGACTGAAGTGATTTTACCGGGGAGGACCTGGTTGGTGGTAGATTAGTGGTGTACGGGTCAATATCCGTGAGACGACCGGGGGCTCCGTACGAACGCCACACTTGCATAGATGTAGGGATGTTGCAAAAAAGGCCTTGGCCTCAAATCAGTCATCTCAACCATTAGTACTTCCCCAATATCCTTTTCTGATTTCCTGTTTCACTATTTTATTTATTTACTAAATTTCACAGGGTGGTTCATGGCATAAACTAGCCTTCACCAACCTGGTGCCCCCCCCCAGATGTTTTGGACAACAATATCCATCAGCCTCAGCTTGCATTTGGGACCAAAAATATCAGGAGGACACTGGGTTGGCCAAGGCTACCCTAAACAAGATACAGTAAGTGGGGCAAATGCAGTAGTGGAGAGAATAAGCTGAAAGAGGAGAAGTCCCTGTTCACACCTCACCTCAGCCATGAACTCGCTAGGTTGCTTCGGAGGCACACGGCTCTCTCTCAGCCTCAGCATCCCCTCTGCCACGCAGGGGCAATGAAACTATCCTCCCTCAAAGGGCTTTGGTGATGATCCCTAAGCTAATGTACGCCAGGCAACTAGGGAAAGTGCTGGGTAGCCCAAGTAATGTTCTTCTGGAGAAGATGCATACCTCATTGTTCCCTGGGGAGATCACTGCAGGCAGACTGCTCTGGCGGCTGTGCTTCCAGTGGCGCAAGATCTTCTGCTGCAGCCTGACTGTGTCCCTCTCCTTCCCCACCATCCTCTGGCTCTCCCTGAGCCTCTCCAGGTTCTGCTGGTAATCCTGCAGCTGGACGTCCAGCTCTCCCTGGTTTTTGCAAAGCAGCTCCTCTCGGTTCAGGCACTCTTTCTCCTTCTCCAGCAAGCAGGTCTCTCTCGCCTCGTGTTCTTGCTGCTGCTGCTCACACTCACGGTGCCAGCGCTGCTGCTCTTGCTGGAACTGGTGCTGCAGCTTCTGGATATTCGCGAGTTCCTCTTTGGGTTTGAAGTTCCGGTGCTTTTCTTGCTCCGGGAGGGAGGTGCTACGGAAACTGGGACTCCAGCTGGACCTTTCGTGTTCCTGCAGGAGCAGCTTATGGATCTCAATGTGGCTGTCCTGGATGGTTACGGCTGCCTTTTCCCCAAAAGACAAACATAGCATCAGTTTCCATTAGACTTGAGGTGCAAATGGAAGGGACATCATTTAAAACCTTACTCCCAGTGGACAGCTGCAATTAACGTCATGGGTTGACCACAGCTGGGGGTGGGGACCCTAGGAAAGGCTCCAGAGGGCTTGGGAGGTCACTGCCTGATCCAGGGGCACTTGATACTGTCGATTCTGGGGAGGATCCAAATGGGGGTGAATTTCCCTCACTCAACCTGTTCTCACACTCCATCAGTCACCGAGGCCCTACATCCCTCTGCGCATCTGTTAGGGTCTGCCTCTGAAGCTCCCACTGTGCCTCCTGCTCCACCTTCCTCACCTTTGGAGTCAGATGCAGAGTCTATCCCCAAAGAAGGATGTTGTGCTTGACCCCTCCACCTCTCAGAAGACAGGGACACTTCTCCCATCACCTGCATCCCACAGATATCAAGAGGTGTGAACAGATGGTCCAGACTTCAAGCGCGTCAGGTTGCTTGCTAAGAAACAGAACCGCTTTCTGGCTAAATTGTGCCCGCCTCGTTCCTTTACAACAGGGATACACCGGGCATATCCTTGTTGGATCAGCGTCTTCACTTGAAAACCCATCTCACCTGCTGTATCCTTGTGTATAGAGATGTGTATTGCTGGCTGCGCCTTTGTTTTGCAAATGTATTGTACTAATTTGAACATTAAAGCTTGGAGAAAGAATCGGCCTCTTGAGTTTGTGTGCCTCTTCCAAGGGGAGCCGGAACAATGATATAGCTTTCAGATGGATATATGCCCTGCTAGCTCAGGTGTGGGGGGAAGGCAGGGGAACTTCCATGTGCCTGACCTCCCGGCTGTGGTGTCACGGCTGCTTAACTGGAGAGGAGAGGGAAAGTGAGGTGGCAGGGAGGTCAGCACTGTGCAAGCACATCCACAGGGCCAAACTAGGCTTCTGCCAGTGTGCACACATAGCACCAACCTCCCCATCACCTTGCACCCCCCCCCCCCGATACATGGCAGCGATGCTGCTTCTGGTAGTGCACAGGTGTGCTGTGGTTCCCCCTCTTCACCAGCCACTCCTGTGTTAGACCCGGATTTATGTAAGAGTAAAGACAAACACTGAGAAGTGTGGTGGAAGTGGTGACTTCAATTGGCTGGCATCCGTCTGTCTCGAGAGACAATGGAGTGTGCCTCCAGGGGCTGAAGTCAAACTGCTGCACTGACAGCACCAACGTGAGCTCCCTGGGGTGCAAGCTTGGGCAGTGTGCATGGAGGCTCTGGACTGCCCAGATAACAAAGACTCCCCTCTCAGTGGTCCACAAGAAAGCAGAACAATATGTTTGGCTCCAGCTCGGCTGCAGGAGTTGCCAGAAGGAAGCATACAAGTAACTTTAAATTAGTACCCAAGTTGAAATGAAACAAAACATCTTGACATTTTTTTTCTGGAAGGGTGGAGGCAGAGTGGAGGATAGCCCAGTAGAAGCCTTGTGGGGGTGGCAGAGAAGGCTATCTCTGATGTGAGGCATCTCTGGGCCTGGAAAATCATCCCAATTTGCCTCACAGTTGGGCCAGCCCTGAGGACTCTTGCACCTTTAACAGCTGTGTGGAAGAGGGAATTTCAGCAAGTGCAGCTCACTTTGCAAACTGCTCCTGCTGTAATTCTCTCTTCTGCACAACTCTTAAAAGATACAGGTGTCCTCTTGCATCTGGTCATTCTACTTCCAACAGCAACACCAAAGCAGAAGCAAGGGGGAAAACGGAATGGCAAGGGGATGCCCTCTGCTCCGGCCAGCAGGACATCCGGCAGTAGCCCACGCATGAGCTACTCTTTCCCCTGCCTGCTGCAACTAGCAAGGGGCCATTGTACAGCTCTGTACCTCCATTTGCTGGGCCCTGCACAGCGAGGATCAGGGATCAGGCCCATACTTTCCAGGACCAGGATAAAATCTAGAGAAGGTAGTGTTATAAACAGACAGATTTCTGCCAAAATATTTGTTTCATTCTAATTCTCAAAAAAAGATAGCAGTTGTGGGCAACAAACACACAATTACATCAATACCTGGATGCTGTACAAGAGGCGGGTTAAATTCTGGATAGTCTGTACAATCTAAAGAAAGAAAAGAAATGTTTGTTGTTGTTGTTCACAAAATACAGTAAGTTCAAGGCAAACAATACTAGCAGATTTTGTAATGAAAGCAACTCACCTCAGTTTGCGCAGAAGCAGCATTTCCTTCCTACAAACATACAATGAGGTTAGCTTTTCTTTTTCTTTTTTGTATACTAGACCTAGACTGCCACCTTCTGGTAAGTCTCTTACAATGTCTAAATACTTGCATTTTGCAAATGTCAGGGGGTTGTGCTGTGGTTTTTTTAAGCAATCGAGTGTGCTAGAAATGGAGTGCTACAAAATTAATCATGCATTCATTCTTGGTACAAAAGAAGTAAGTGGATTTAAGGATTGTTTAAGGTGGTTGCTTATTTAAATTGCTCAGGCAAGGAAAGTGGCAAAGAGAAGTAGGGGGTCTGGAGAAGGTGGCAATGGGGTATAGTATGGGGGGGCTCAGGCCCCCCAGGCTGCTCTATCTGGCCCTCCGGATTCCCCCAGGTCACAACCTTCCCAAGCTGCCCCCTGCCGCTGCCCCCCCCCCCATCAGCCCTGCTTCACATCCTCCTTGTATATATTTGCCTGGCTGAACTGACCTGGAACTGCGACAAGGCTTCTCGGCTGCCTTGACAGAGCATGGAAAGGAATGGGTGAATGTGGAAAAGAAGAGCCTCATGCGCAAACACGTATTGCTCTTCCCACTTTTGCCTCTGGCTCCGCATGCCGCTGGCATGTGACCCCTGGAATTTGCCTGGAGGGGAGTGTGGCCATTGGGCTGAAAATGCTTCGCCACCCCTAGGGTAGAAGCTGATAACCAGGGGGAAAGGACTGGGCACTGCGTGTATCAGATTTGGCGCCTTCATATTCCTGAACAGAAACACCGTGTGCGTGGCTTTGACAGAATGTTCATCCAGTAGCCTACCTGATCCAGCAGGTGAGCTTCTGTGAAGCTGTTTGCATCATTGACATCTGAATCACAAGGCTCTCTCTCTCCCTTCAGTTCTGTATCTAATGATTAAACCATCAGGAACAGACAGGAGTCAGATGTACAAAATTAAGTGCATCACGCATGTAACTATTCAGCATAAATTATTCCTAGCTTTCCCCCTGCACTTTTCTATCTTCCTCCTTTTTTCCATTTTTGTCCCACTTCTCCAACTCATTTTCTTGAGTTCTACTATCCCAGTTGTGATACCTGCATTTTCAGCTTTTTGTCTCTCTGCACTATCTTCAAAAATCAATTGTATTTGACATTTTAAAACCAAAATAAATAACAAATAGATAGATAGATGCAACTGAGAACGGAGCGAGCTCTCTTGATTTTTGTTTTGTTTTTTAAAACAACAACAACTGATATGGTAATTCTGTGCCACAGGAATTTTGTGATGTGCATAAAGTATGCAAATTAAGAAAAGATACACAAATCTATGTGTTTGCTTTTGCATAATTTTACTTTGGTTTTTCAAGGGTGGAAGACTGGGTCTTGCAGACTACTGAGGCATCCATGCCTAATAGTGGTTGTCCACAAGATTTATCAAAGTGTTCTTGTAGTTTGTATGTAGGATTGTAAACACATTCGTGACTAATACAGCCCCACCCTCTATAAACCATGGGAGCTTGAGCTTGAACTGGAGACTGTGTTTAGAGGCCTAGCAGACATTACTACGACAGCTGCAGCCCACAATATAGAACTGGCCCCATCCTGTACTGTAACATTCATCAGAATATCTGTCCTTTAAAAAATAAATGTTAATAGAAGGTATTAAAATAAATTGCTATGCACATTTTAAAGGGATAGTTTTAAATATCTGAGTAACATCACTCAAGCAAATCAGAAAGTCGCACACTACACATCAGATTATTTAGTGAAGTTGCAACACAGAACAAGAGAAAATATTTTAAAAGCAATATAAATTTGCCACTGATTTACAGGACAGTCCTGAAAACGTATTTCCACAAATGACTCCTATGTGGAGATTCCTCTTATTGGATGAACTGGCCCCAAGTAAGGATACAGAATATGAAGCACTTTTCTTTGCTGATCCTGTTTTGCATTACATTTTGAAAAGGATTAAAGAAATAAGCATGGTAAATTTAGCATTGGGACAATTAAAAGGTATTAGTGCTTACTAACAATCAGTGAAAGATTCACAGTCTTCAGCTTCACCAAGACGCTCTGTCATGCTCGATTCTTCAGTACTCTCTTCTGTTGAGAGGTCTGTTTCATTCATCTGTGATAATCTTACAGCCGCATGGAGGTTTTCCGCTGTAGAAAGAAAGTAAGTTTAGGCTTTCAGTCAATAATTTAAGGTATCCCCCTTTAATTAATGCTGGTGAATGCATGTTTCCCTTATATCAATTATGAACTATTTCTTCTTCTCCATGTGAAACAACTATGAGTGACTATTGGAATCATTTAAAGTTATTTTTACATTGCATTCCTTAACCTTTATTGGTGTATCGACTTTCTAATGAGCAGCTTATAAGCATGATGTTTTTTAAAATCTGAAGTGAACAAACTGAGTAATGTTACAGATAGGTAGCCGTGTTGGTCTGCCATAGTCAAAATAAAAAAATTCCTTCCAGTAGCACCTTAAAGACCAACTAAGTTAGTTCTTCGTATGAGCTTTCGTGTGTATCTGAAGAAGTGTGCATGCACACGAAAGCTCATACCAAGAACTAACTTAGTTGGTCTTTAAGGTGCTACTGGAAGGATTTTTTTTATTTAAACTGAGTAATGAATCAGAAAACTCACTGTAGAAATTTGATGATGTGACAGATTTAGCAAGAAGGCTGTTCTCCTGAACCTTTTACCTAAAACAGCTGGTGCTCTCCAGATGTAGTTGGACTACAACTCCCATCAGTCCAAGCCAGCATGGTGAATGGTTACGGATGCCAGGAACTGTAGTTTGATAACATGTGGACGGCCACAGTTTAGCCAACTGTCTTTTAAAGCCTGGGTCTAGAACACCAGAGGCGAAACAGGTCTTTCTCCCATATCAAGAACGGGTCATGAAGAGAGAGAGATTTTTTTTGCACTTTGATGCTGGCTCCTCAGGTTTAGATTCACATAACTGGTACTTTGGTACTTTGAGCCACAGCTTAATAGCAGCTGTTGTACTATAGTGACCAACCACACAGTAGTCACTGAATGTGATGGTTTTACAAGAGACAAACAAAAATGTGGGAAAGTGTGACAAGCAACAAAGGAGAGGACATGCCCATAGGGAAGAGTGGGATGCCCATGGATGAAGCCTTACCTTCCTTGAGAGCAGCTGCCAGGAGTGAGGCCACTTGGGGTGTTTCTCCGGAGTCAGGTTTTATGAGCAGGTGTGGTTCTACATGGACATCTTCAAAGCCACTCATGTCTCCAAGCTTTGCATAGATATTCAGCTTATCTTCTAAGTAGCTACAGATCTGTTGGTCCTGGTTACTCAAAATTACTGCCAAGATACAAATCCATGCATTAGGCCAACAACCACCATTGTTATTGCTTACTACTCTGTATGCTGAATCACTTTTGGGAGGGGGGACCCCATCTGGCTTCTGTAACATGAAACTGATTTCTGACTGTTCCATTTTTTGTCTATAATTATCATTATAATGTTGCTTTTCAACAGTTGCATCACGCTAGTGTGCTAAGCCCAGAACACTAAAGAGACATTGTACATCTATGTCAGAATACCTTCCCACAGAGCCACAGCCATTTCTCAGTGGTGCAACCTCACCCAGTTGCATTGTGGTACCTTACCATGAAGAAATGGCTCCCATGTGGCCATAGGGGCTTGTGAAAGAGTCCTGTGAAGATAGACTAAAGGGTCTTTGTTGTCAACTGCCTACAAGCCAGAGGTGCCCCACTGCTGGAATGCCCTTGGAAGCTCCTATTACTCAGAAGTCAGGGTGAACTGAGGGGTGGCGGCAGACACAGGTGTGAATGTCGGAGGCACGCCTTGTGCTCAAGGTAGATGGGTGTTCTTTACACCAAGCATTTTTTTCAAAATAGCCATTTTATTTCAAGAGAACTAGGGCAAATACCATACCTTGACATTTTTGAATTTTGGCTGCTCTGGCTTCAGCTATTCTTCGGTCCTCATCAGATTCACTCATTTTTCCTTCTTCCTCTGGACAACTGGGTGAAATGTAAACAAAGAGAATACAGCCAACTCTCTCTCTCCTTCCCTCTCAGGCAATTAATGTATAAATAGAGGTGTGTATGTGCAGACACACATGCAGCACAAGAAGCAAAACATATGCACTTTCCACTTAAGAGTATATGCAAAATCTCAATTTGTGTCATTCCACAATGGCTATTCCTGGTCTTGACATGTTTAGAAGAATAACCTCAGAGAAAATCTTTTGGATCAGATTATTTTGTTGCTGTGAACCACCTTGTGTATAGTAATATAGAAAGGCTTATAACTTAAAAGTGAAGTGAAGTGAAGTGAAATGTGACAACTGATTCATTTTTTTTTTAAATGGAGCACAATATGAAGCAAATAAGCTTGCAGGACAATCCTATGAATGTTTATTTGGAAGCAAGTTCTACTGTATTCAATGGAATTTACTGGAGCTTAAGCATGTTCAGGATCGCAGCCTTAACAGCTATGTATTTTCTATCACTGGTAACTACAGTTTAATGATCTCCCATGCTACCTGTATATGTCTCCTTAAGAAAATCACGTCAATAAAAGAAAATCTGCCAAACCAAAATCAAATCTGAACCAGCATTTCTAGACATGATTTACACTCAAGTAAGTAAGTAAGTAAGTAAGTAAATGTTTAAAAAAGCAATGCAGAAAGGGTCTGTCTGTACCTTTCCACTGCCTCTTGAACCTGCCTCATCCAATGACTGCGTTCCTCTTTGGAACTGGTATGAATTTCATACATCTCGGGCCCAGTAGACGAGGCACTAATCAGGAACATCCCTCTCTCCTCATTGGCTACTTCTCTGACAATAAGTTTTTGGAGGGCTATAACTGCAGGTTTCTGGTCCTACACAGAAGAAACCACAAAGTATTTATTATTACTATCATCATCATCATTACTATTACTACTCCTACTTCTACTACCACCACCAACCCTACAACAGCAGGTCCCAGGGCAGGTTACAAACATTTAAAATTAAGAATTTAAAACAGATTAAAGTCACAGGAATAGGGCAGGCCCTGAAAACACACATTTCAGGTGTCAAAGGCCACAGTAAAAGGGTGTGTTGTCGGTAGAATGTCAGAGCAATTTTTAATCATGGAAACTTTGGGAGAACAATTATGTTTGAAATGCACTGCAGGTCTTTGCAGATACCAGTATCTATCAGGACTAGTATAACTCGCTTTATTCGGGAAAGCACATGGTTTTTCATGTTACTGAATGTGCCTTGCATTTTCCTTTAATGTGGCTTGTGTTGCAGAATAAAATCATTGAATGCACTGGTGAAATGTCTCTTGCATACTAAAAACTCTCATTACTGAATGGATAATAATAACCATGTTCCAAGACTTCTGGGGTGAGATACTTAGGATACTCTTTATTTAAATGCACTGGGCTTTAAAATACATAACTTTGGCTGGATCATGCCCAGTGTTTATTACGTTCACATATTATAAATAAAGTATTTAACCCTTGTGTAAAAAAAAGTATTTATTCACAGCATACTTGGGATTTTGTTAAACTACACAGCAGCATATAAATGCTTGAAATAAATAAACCTTGATAAAAGGTTTTATGATTAGACCCGATACCAAAAAGAAACCCTGATATAACTAACATGCAGGTACCAAAAGAAGAAATCCGTATAAAGGCATTGTTACACGATATAATATAAAAGTGAAATTAACATTTTTAGATAATCATACTTACAACAGCTGCAAAAATATATTTTTGATCTTTTTCTTGTAAAAACAACATCACGTCGTTTAGAAGGAGGGCTAATATATCTTTCAAAAAAGAAAGGAAATAAGTATCACCAATTAATGTCTTACTTCATCATAACAAATAAAAAAAATGGAAGCAAACACAATTAAAATACATAAATAAAAATGTCTGAAAGGCACCTACATCTAAATCACTAAGACTAAATTAAAATTCTAAAAATGACTTTAAAACATTTCTTCTTTTATCTTGGGAAACAAATAGAATGCTTGCCTTACAACTGATTTTCCAGCACTAGGCTCAAGATAAAACAATTTTTACCAAGGTCTTCACCATTCAAGGAAATTCTCTCCTGCCCTCCCCACCAAAGGCCTCGGCAGAAACTTTACTTTAAATAAGTAAATTGCACGTGAATGGTTTGGGACCAGATTGCTTAAACCAAGGCTGGGAAGAAGGTAAATCATTATCTACTAGAAGATTGCTAGGAGATTTGTAGTAGATCACCTATAGTAGAAGGGTTTCTGACTCAATTGTCCAACAGCAGCAACAACTAAATAGCCTTCTCTCCCCATCCTGCAAATAGCTTGGGAGTACATTTGTGTGGAAATAATTTGTGAGCTTGGTTCAAGTATTGATCACATATTTCCAGGCTGCACATATAGTAGGCTCAAAAACATCCAGTTACTTAATACTTTTATGTACTTCTGCCTTGTCTTTGCCACTGTTAGACTTGGCTCAGACTGGTGGACCTCAGCACAAATATCCCACTAACCTGAAGTCTGGCTACCTTTTCTAGAAGGACTGCCTGTCCTGAAATCAATCTCATAGTGTCTTGATCTCTGGCCCACCACTAAGAACCATGAGATTAGTGGGCACCATGGACAGGGACTTTTCAGTGATGGCCCCACAACTCTGGAATTCCCTTTGCACAAATTCCAAAGGAAATGCCTGCTTATTGGTAGCTTTTAAGTGGATTTAAAATATATATTTTTAATTTGCTGCGCCTTCCATTGATGGCTTTGTTTGACTTCATTTTTTATAATGTTATATTGTTTGACATATTGTATTTATTAACTGCTGTGAGCTGCCTTCTGAAGGCTTTACCCTGAAATACAGAATATAAATATGTGAAAAAACAAATACATTTAAACCCACAGTTTTGAGGAGGTTTAAAGCTCTTCAAAACTGTGATTTAGGAATCACATTAGAAAGCAAGCCACTGATGTCAAATATGTTACAACCAGAACTACTTTTGTTATCTTTCCTTATTTTTGTGGAAAGGGATAAATGATCAAACAATCTTAACTTTAGGAGGAAATTTAATATAAGAAAATGGTTTGAGTATCTGTTTAATACTCAGTGTTTCAAATCTGTAAAGGCAAACCAGAAGACTGTGTTCTCTTTTCCATCATGTATATGGATCAGTGCCTAAATATGAGACACCTTTTCCTGCAGAATACTTTTTTATGCCATTGTGTCAGAAACCCATGTCTCTTGTTTAGAAGCCAAAGAGAAATAATACCACACAATTCTTCAAAAGCATGCAAGGAACTTAAAACTGCAAGGACCTTTGAAGCGTCCCGTAGCCGTTTTCCAATAGACTAAGCCTTCATGCAGAAGTGTCCTCTCTTTCTTGATCAGATCCTGCTTCCTGAAAACATGGCCATTTTTCAGCTTGGTATATGTTTTGTTTTCAATCTTACTGAGAATCTCCATCAATTTCTGTTTTTTCTCATATTCATTGACTTGCAAATCAACTGCTGCAATCATATCCTTGATTAGGCAAAGGGCTTTACATAAGTCTTGGTGTTCTTCAGTTCCTTCTATAGAAAAGCAAACAAATATATATACACAAATATAAGAATATATACACACACACTCTCTGTATAAGCAAAGAAGGGAAACCATTTCTCCTTAAATAACCGGAGTGGATTTTCACAAGAGATGTCCAAGCGCACGTTTTTAAATTTATTTCTGTACATAGTTCATGGCCTATGAATTCCACCCTAAAAAATTCTAATTAAATATGTGGTTCTGAGGCTTTTCGTGTATGTGGTTTGAGACGAAAGCACATATAATGATAATAACTGTTCCAGAATTAATATCTGCATTCCTTTTTCAGGCAACATATGCTTGCTTTGTGTTACTGAAAATATGGCTTCTGCCCTTCTGGGTCCCAGTAATAATCAATGTGACGAAGATATAATGGCCAGGCCAGTTCTTGCCACTGCTTTCATTCAAGAAAAAAACACCTTGATGAAATGGGTTCCTATAAAAGCAAATGGAAGGAAGATGTGAAATTCTGATCCACCTGTTGTTTACTTTAGGTGGATATTTTCCTGTTCACAATGTGAGAAACTAGGGGAAAATCTTTGGTGCCCCTAGTGTCATTCAACAGAGCAAACCTTGAGAATTTCTGATGGCATGTGAATTAAAATTATGGCTTACCTTTGGAATACTGCAATATTCTCTCCACCAGAACTGGGTACTTTGTGATTCTTTGAGTAACAAGAAGAATACATTCTGGGATTCCTCTACGTCGAGCCAAAAGATTACTGTTCCGTAGCTTTAAAAACAGATAGAATTTTTAAATACAGCCCTTGTTTGATGTATTTGATACGCAGGTTATGTTTAGCCTATGTTTAACAGGGTCCTCTTTTTCTGATTAAATCCAATGAAAATTCATATTATTCTCTTTATCTAGCTACAACATTTGTATGATGCAGTCAATAAGATAACTAACTATATAACTGAATTGTTCTGAAGGATATGATAAGTTCCCCAAGTCAGTGAATCATTAGAGCAGCCATCCCTAACCCGTTGCTTCCCATCTGGCATTGTAATACAACACCCATCATCCTTGACCATAGGCCATGCTGGCCGAGGCTGAGGGGCGTTGAGTCCAACAACATCCAGGGGGGAAGATGCTTTCTGGAATGCAACTATAACACTTATGTAAATAAGCATTCCTACCTGTGATACCTCCCCCCCCCTCTTTTTTACATTGTGAATCTCTCCTGCCAGATTAAGGTAATTTTTACTTATCTTAGTTTTAGGGTTTGAATCATCAACCTGGTCGATAGAAAACAAGGTCTTCAATGGATTAACTAGTGTGAATTATTACTTTAGTTTGAAAGGTTATTGTAGTGGTTTTGAAATAAAAATGATCGTAACGAAAGAAGACCAGCACTAGTGGCTGGAACACCTGGGATGCTGAAGAGGACAACTAACTATCGTTGGTAGTGTCCTTTTGCTCCTTCTGAGCCTAGTGAGAAGACCTAGCCCTGAAGATCTCAGAACTATATTCAAGCTAGGCTTCTGTGGGTCATCAGAATACAGCAAAATTCAGCACTAAGGGGGTCGGGTTAGCTTCCTTGCTTTGTGTTGCTAATCTTGATTTGCTTTTGTTATTAAATTTAGATTTTATTGTAATATTAAATACGTTGACTTTGTTGTATTTGAATTTGTTGTTAAGTTTTGTAAGAAACTATGTGGATTTCTTTGGCAAGGGGGGTTTCCCCCAAATCTGATACTGTATTTTGATAGTAAGTTGAAATTCATTGTAAGCTTTACTAAACTGATTTTACACTCAATTTGTTAAATTTTACATTTGTTGAAGCCTCACTTACAGCTATGGGCCTGTTTTTAGAATAGAATTTAGCTCAACAACATAAATGACCTATGCCGATTAATTTTGTGCCTGCACAAGGTAATATATTCAGTTCTTTAAAAGAAACCTCTGTTAAAGAAAAATTAATTATATAATAATTAATGAATAATAATAATTTGCATAGGACTTTCAAGTGTTCAAAGTGCTTCACATACATGACCCAGTATCCCCATGGTCATTATCTCTCATCGTACAGACTGAGGAGGGGGAGATTGAGGATGAAAGAGAATGACTTGCTTAGGGCTACTAGTGAATTCAAGGCACACAAAGTTCTAACCAGCAACTTCCTGATTTGCAGCTCAGACTCGAGCCTCTGTGCTACACCAGCTTTGTTCAGGCATGTTACTATTAAGGATTCATTCCTTCCAGCATTTTTTCTACAGAAGTAGCTGAGATTCCTGGATTGCAGGGGGTTGGACTAGACGACCTTCGGGGTCCCTTTCATCTCTACAGTTATTTATGATTCTAACTCACCTGCTATTGCCAACTTACTTTGATGAAGTTCTGAAACTTTTTATTTTGCTGCAGTTCTTTGAAAAGACTCACTGCTTCTTTCTGATGACTACAAAATTCCCCATATATCATCTTCATTTTGTTTGCATTCTCTTCTGAAAACTGATAAAAAGCAGCAATTAAAAATAGTACGCGTGGGATATCAAATGCCTTACACTGAAAATGCTACTAAACCATACAAAGCCGCGCACATCAGTCAGATTAATGGCTAACCTCTGAAGGCAGTGGGAATCAAATAAAATCTACACATGTCTGACTACAATTTATGTATTCAGTGGAGAGTTATCACGTAAGTTATAAGACTAATATGTAGGCCCCCCCACCCCTCAAATATTTAATTGTGGCCAAAGGTATCCAAAGGATTATTTTTAACAAAGACTAATTCACTATACGAAGAAATCAGTAAAGCCATTCATAGGTCAGAAATAAAGACTGGTTATGTTCTGCATTATTAACGTAAGTAATAAAATGCCACCCCACCCCCCCACCCCAAAATCCTCATGAAAGCTCACCAGCATATTGTATGCTGTTTTGAATAATATTCACATTTTTGCAATCAATTCCCCCTCATGTGTGTGTGTGTGTGTGTTTTCAAGGGGTTAGTCTGCATGACACTGGACTCCCTTGTAATTCCTGGGGTTAAAATCTAATGAGGATTCCACAGCTGAATTAGCTAGACAGGTTCTTTGTGATATAAAGGTCATAGTTGTCACCATAGGTACCACCTAAGTATGGTCTAACAAAGGAAGTTGCTCTGTGCCAGAGGGCAAAAGGGTGGGACCCCTCCCTCACCTGGCTGGTAGTAAGAAAGACAGAAGTCACAGAGTTTCGTGAGCTGAGAGCTGGGCTAGAAGAAGGGAGAAGCCAGGGAGACAGAGCCATGCTTGACTTCTGTCTGGTCCAAGGCTGGGACCAAGGGAGACACAAGACCTTCCGAGATGTTAGTGCTGTGAGCCTCTCTATCTTGGGGGTCAGGTTGTATATACAGTGGTACCCTGCAAGACGAACGCCTCGCGAGACGAAAAACTCGCAAAACGAAAGGTTTTTTCGTTTTCGAGTTGCCTCGCAAGACGAATTTCCCTATGGGCTCCGAAGCCGGAAGTCCTCCGCTGTCCCGGGGTTTTTTTAAATGCTGGGGGTGGGAAGAAAAGCCCTTGTCCCCCCCCCAGCCTTCAGAAGAGGTCCGGGGACAGACTGTCCCCGGACCTGGTCTGAAGGCGGTTTCCCTAGGAACGCATTAATTGATTTTCAATGCATTCCTATGGGAAACCGTGCATCGCAAGACGAAAAACTCGCAAGACGAAGAGACTTGCGGAACGAATTAATTTCGTCTTGCGAGGCACCACTGTATGTGTAAATAAATCATATATCAGAAATACACCACAGTCTCTGCTCTCCCCCATTCGAAGGAAACCAAACCCTGGAACCTCTGGGAGTGGCGTGCAACAGTATGTTATTTACATGCATTTATTGTGTACACTAGTATATGCATTTTGGTACACATTACCGGGCAGGAGAAAGGCATTGCAAAATTTGGAGAAGTGAGAATTTTGAAATATGGCTGTTTCGGTTGACATTTTGTTTTGCAAAGTGCAAATTACAGAGGTTCACTTCACAGACTGGATCAAAATTCTCCTCCCATTCCTAGTTAGATATTCAAGTTGTAAACCTTGCAGATTACTAATACTGAATTAAATTTCTCCTGCCTCCTTACTAAGTAGTAAGTCCCACTCAGCACAGTAAAGTTAATAAGAGTAAAAATTAATAAATTGTTCAGCTCAGTGCCTTACCTGCTGCACAAGGATGTCTCCAATTCTGCTAATTACAAAATTTCTATCACTGCCCTCCTCACATGATTCCTGTCGTCTTTCCTTCATACTGCAGAAGAACTGCTGGTGAAGTTCTAGCAGTTCATCTAAACAGGGGAATATTTTGTCCACAGTGCTGTGATCCAGCTGCAATTCTTCTTTCATTCCTTTTCTGAATATTTTAGACATAATGAATAGGGTATGGATGTGATGTACTTCTGTCTGCATCAGCTCTGCAGTGAAGAAAAAGAAAGCACACAATTAAATAAATCAAAACTGACTTCCAATAAACTAACAGTCCCATATTAAAAAAAAACACGGGGGTTAAGGCCAGCATACAAGGACACAATACAGTCATACCTTGGTTTTCGAACAGCTTAGTTCTTGGACGTTTTGGCTACTGAACATGACTGTTCCAGTTTGTGAACTATTTTTGGAAGCCAAATGTTCGACAGGGCTTACACGACTTCCGACTGGTTGCAGGAGCTTCCTGCAGCCAATCAGAAGCCGTGCTTTTGGTTTCCAAACATTTTGGAAGTCAAACAGACTTCCGGACTTCCGGAATGGATTCCGTTTGACTTCCAAGGTACGACTATACAGTGGTACCTTGGGTTACAGATGCTTCAGGTTACAGAAGCTTCAGTTTTCAGACTCCGCTAACCCAGAAATAGTACCTCGGGTTTAGAACTTTGCTTCAGGGTGAGAACAGAAATTGCCCGGCGGCAGCAGGAGACCCCATTAGCTAAAGTGGTACCTCAGGTTAAGAACAGTTTCAGGTTAAGAACAGACCTCCAGAATGAATTAAGTTCTTAACCCGAGGTACCACTGTATATGGTAAGCAAAGTAAAAGGAATGTATTTGTCACAATGTATTCACTATTACAAGGCATGTAGCACATGCAAGCAGTACTCCAGAATCATCAAAATAAGTACAATTTTAGCAATTAATGATACATTTTCATTATCTCCGGTGCAAGAAAAAATTTCGGTACATTGTGATGAATACACTCATTGTACTTTGTTTGCCATATATTGTGTACTTGTATGCTGGCCTGAACCCCTGATTTTTTTCTATTTGTGTATGTTTTCATACAGTGGGTTCCTTATTTTTGTGCTCACTAGCAGTCCCAGCATGGTTTACCTCATCATCTGTATCTAGTTATACAGAACATTAGACTAAATTTTAGAATACTGACCAAAAATCACATCTTGCCGTTTGATAATGTCCTTTTCCTGCTTATTGCAAAATGAAGGGTCGACAACAAGACTCCAGGATTCTGCCTCAAATTCTAATGCATCGGTGCTGAGGTCGCTCCACAGGGAGGCATCAACGTCGTCTGTAGCTATCAAAGTATACAGTATTTAATATACCAGCCACATAAATATGAGCATGTGAAGGTGGAACTCAGGCAGTGATTAGATAATAACATAAATCAGACGTAGGGTTGATTTTTTTGGTGCATACAAGCAACACTGATGGATCTCAGTTATGAGATTGCATGAGCACATGATGTGAATCGGGAAGTCACAGATAGGGCTGAAAATGTGTGATTTTGCATCTCAGGCCTTCTTCCATATATACTGACTCAAATACAGTGGTACCTTGGTTTAAGAACAGCTTAGTTTATGAACAACTTGGATTAAGAATGCTGCAAACCCGGAAGTAGGTGTTTTGGTTTGTGAACTTTGCCTTGGAAGCAGAACATGTTCCCCTTCCTGTTGAGTGTGTTCCATTTGTAAATTGAATCCCCCGCTGCTATGGGAAAGCACGCCTTGGTTTAAGAACAGACTTCCAGAACGGATTAAGTTCGTAACCAAGGTACCACTGTAATGAGATCCTGTTCAGAGACCCTGCTGCGGGTGTGCCACACAAACACATGCACCAAGTGTGTTGGCTGCTGGTAGAGGGCCCTCCGATGATAGAATTAATCCCTAGAAAGGCTCACATAACGCCTTCCCTATGGTCATTTCAGCATGAAGACTTTTTAGTTTTTCCACGTCTTCTTAAGAAATCTGTGGTCTTATTGTTCTGAACCATAGTTTATATGCTTTTGCATTTCTCTCTGCTGGAAGAAGCATTATGCTGGAAACTACTTTTATGCAAATGAATTTTTATGGTGTTTTATCATTTCTATGTTGTGAGCTGTCTAGGAAAGAATGTTAGCAGGTAGGCATACATAAATATGTTAAATTGTTTTTAGTGTTAAATCACTTTGAGGTGTTTCATAGGAGGTGGTGCATAAATAAATAAATCCATATAGACAAGAAAACCACTAGAAAAGAGATAGATAGATATGTATTTTTAAAAGCATGATGCTGAGATGAAAAGGAAGCTGGTCCTTGCAAGCAAGAACTATAAAGCTTGCAAAGCTCTGGTGATCCTTGCTGCAGAATTAGGAATAATGGCAATGGAAATGGGAGCAGATGTTTACTTATTCGTCATTACAAGTGGTACTATTTTATACACACTTCTTGTTAATATATTACACATTTACACATGTCGATAGTATCACATTGAGTTCCCCATATACCTTCAATTATAAAAGAGTCAACTGACGAAGCGGTCCCTATTGATTGCAACAGCTCTTCAGAGTGAGACCTAGATCTCCAGCTGCTGGTATCGGCATCTGATTCCAAAGGTGACATGGATTTCCTAGGGTAAAGCAAAACCGTGCAGGTGTAGTGACTCATTTAGATAGCATCATGTTTATTGCAAGACATCAGAGAGTGCCGTTTTACCTTTCAAAACTGGTACCTGGAACACTTTTGGATAAGGGGTTTGATGGCTGCAATACATCTTTTTTTACAGTAGATAATCCAATGGGTGTTGAGGTAGAAGGGTGCATTGAGGACATTGTTGGCTGTGGAATATCTCTGAATGATGGATCTGGAAGGTCAAAGTTTCAGGTATTTCAGATATTGGACAAGTTTAACAAAGTGCTCTGTGTCTTTGGGGGAAAGCTGCAGCTTAGAGGGTGAGCACATGATTTACATGTAAGAGGTTCCAGAATCAACTCTCAGCATCTCCACATAAGGCTGGGAGGGACCACTATCCAAAACTTTGGAGAACTGCTACCAGTCAGTGTAGACAATATTGGACTAATACCTGGACTAATGATTTGATTTATTATAAAGCAGTTTTCTATCTCCCAATGGCAAACTATGGCTATGATACCAAGAGCTCTTATATCTCACTCAGCTGATTTAAATAATAATACAGTGGTACCTTGGTTGTCAAACGGCTTGGCTCCCAAACAAATCGGCTCCTGAACACCGCAAACCCGGAAGTAACTGTTCCGATTTGCGAACGTTTTTTGGAAGTCAAACGTCCGATGAGGCTTCCGCAGCTTCCGAATGAGTGCAGGAAGCTCCTGCAGCCAATCAGAAGCCACATCTTGGTTTTTGAATGGTTCCTGGAGTCAAATGGACTCCCGGAACAGATTAAGTTCAACGACCAAGGTACCACTGTAATAATTTTGAGTTGCAATCCACTACAACATATCAAAAGTATCATGGAGGGCACAAGTAACACATTGAAGAATCCCTGGAAGTATCTAAATGAATCTTTGGATCCTTGCCTATCTAATTAATGATGATCTCAGTAAAAATATTTTGCAGATTAAAATACACTTTTGATAATACTGTTTTAGGATTTAGAATTTTGAAAGGGTGAATTGCACCAGAGGATGAAGTTAAATTACTTCTCATAGCTATGATACTAAGTGAATTATGTTCTTAGACACCATATAACCTCCATTATTCATATTTCATAGGCTGATAGTTTTTAAAATAGAATTTCACACAGTTTTAATTCAGTCAGGCTAATATTTCTAGCAATTTCAACAAAGCTCAAAACTTTTGAATGGTTCATCCTGACGTTAGTGCATGCTCAAAAAGACCAATATCTGTTTTCCTCAGATAATGTCCACATTTAAAATTTTATCCTAGTTCGTAAGTAAACAATGGTTTGATGAAACCAAGAAGTGATTCATTAAGGGGCTTGTACAAGGGGAGGAGGAAGAAAGAGCCCACAAGCCCAAGGCCTATACCCAATTCTCTAAACCATGGTTGAGCATATTGGTTGAATGCAGCCACTGAGTGCATCTTCACAAGTATTCAGGATAAAGTCATATGCAAGGACAAATTGTGTAGAAGCTCAGTTGTATCATTTTAAGCATATTACGCTAGTATTCAACAATTTTAACTGACGGGTGAACTGACAAATGAAAAAAATGGATTTACATCTCTTAGCTTTCTTACTAGAGTGCTTACTTGTCTGGGCAGCTTGCATCCTGTTCTTAATATGGCACCTCTCTTGGGATTTCTGGTAAAGAAGAAGGCTTTCTTAATAGTATGAAAATTTGAAGACGTTATTTAACACTCCTAGGCTTTAGGGCTGCCCCTCACCACAAGATATGCCACTTCACATTCTGTGCTTTCCCAATAGTAAGGATGCCAATTGCTGGCATAGACTCAAACCTCAACATACATACCCATGAAATTTTTCTTGTTACATTTCAGAGTGTTGCAGTTGGATGCCCATTAAAGTGAACAGAGTCCCTTCTCCCCACAACTCACAATCTCAACCCCACTATACACCCATGGTATTCTGTCAGAATGCCTTAATACTATGACATGTTGCTGTAGCAATTTCAGATAATTAAAATAAATCCTTAATATATGCATTTGTTCTCAATGCCATTATGCTTGTATCTGTGTGGCAAGTGTTCAGAAGTAAGAGGGAAAGGGTAGCTTAGATTTGGGAGGGTGGGGAACTGAAAAAATTAATGCTAGTGGTCAGTAATGTTGAGTGGAAATCTTGCTATTGCATCCTCGCTGGTGGACACCAGGAGGCGCTATTCCCCTTGGTACTACTTGATGACATTGGATTCAGCCGCTGGATTTCAAAGATGAAGGAAAGCTGTACATACTCTGAGGGCTTATCTTTCATAAATAGCCACTCTTGTTATTTGTTAGCAAAGATGAAAAATAGAGCAGATGAAGCTACAATTCAAATGCTCCACTTGGACCTCAGTTCCCAATCAGTGGGCTTCAGCTGCACCCTTCTTCTTCCTCAGTTTCCCATTTATTGTGACCAGAAAAGTCACATATAGCAAGGTTCTAAAATGATCATAAGAATCAGCCCTATCTCAACCACCTTAATCCACATCTCTTCCCAAGATCTAACAACAACAACAAAAAAGATAGCAAGAAATAAAGGCAGGGAGAGGTGAGGGAAGTTGACACAGACCTAGTGAAATTACACAGCCTTCAGTGCCTAAACAAGCTCAACAAGTTTCTGCCCAAAAAGTAGAAACAAGAGGCTATAGGAAAATGCTAAATTTAAGTTGTCCCACTATTTTTAGACATTTTCTATTACCCCAAGAACGCCTTGGTTTTTCTACTGATGAATATGGCATATTCAAATAAATTATTCCTTCGTTAGTTGTTTATCTATTTTGAAGTAACATATGAAACGTCATTTTGAGACACAACTCTCTAAGCTTCATCACCCTATGGATTACATTAAGCAAAATGACACAAGCGTACAGAAAAACACAGTAAGGAGGGAATTTAAATAGGGCAATCAAACAACAAGCAGTGATATCTCCAAACCCTTTCGAAACTTACTTTTGGACACCCAGGAGCACTTTCTCTACAATTTTTATGCACAAGTGCATTGCAATCTACAAGAAAGAAAAATCTCTTAAAATGTAAAGTTTATGACTTATCATCCCAACATTAAAAGGTTTATTTCTAGGTAATCTAATCCAGGACACAATCTGTTCCCCTGGTGTGATGATTGGTAGCTTTCTACAAAAGGGGCCAGCAAAAAGTCAGCTGCTTGAGCAAAAGGTATAGCACATATTCCATCTTATACTGAAATAGTATTTTGTGGACAAGGCCAAAGCAGCACCCATTGCATAGAAGAGACTCTCTTTCCCGCTTCTCCCCAGTAACACTTAGTTTAAGCACATACATGTTGGAATGTCACCACACAACGTGCTTCCCTGCCTCATGCAAACATTAGCCAATGAAGTGGAACAGAAGGGAGCAAGCACTGAGTATGTTACGGTCACATCCCTCATTTTCTTTAACTAAATGTTACCCGGGAGACATGGGGAGGAGAGAAGCCACACATTCCTTGAAAAATATGTTTCTTGATCTTCAGGCCATCATGTGTGTTTTATCCCATGGGTCCCAACTAGATGGGATGGCAGCAGACCTTCTCTTTAAATTCATGTTTGTACCGATCACATATGGAAACAGTGGTTCATTTCTGAGCACAACACGGGAGCATCATTATTAACTTGACCTACCACTCTAGGTGACTCACAAACTAATATAAAATGTACAAAAGATTAAAAAAACAGTAACAGTCATCAGTAAATTAACAAGAAACAATAATATCAAAAAAATACATTAATAACAGCAGTAAAGCGTCACCAGTATTTGGACCAGGCTAGCCAGCACACCAGATTCTATAAAGGTCCATCAAATGCTGGCAGAAGAGGTAAGTCTCAACCAAAAGGATATTAATGCCACCACCAGGCAGGCCCTGCTAGGGAGAACATTCCAAGCTCCCTTGCAAGGTGGTGGGCTATCATTTGTTAGAGATTCTTAAACAGAGGCTGGGTGGCACCTCTCATAAATACAATTGGACTAGATAACTTTTGAGGTCCCTCCCTATTGTATGATTATGTGGGGTTGTGTCTGATGGTGTTGCTCAGCTGGCAGCAAGGCTTCTATCCATGGAACAGGGAGGAAGCATTCTTCATCAATTCCTCCTCCCCTGCAACCACCTTAAAACACCTCGAACATATTTTGCGGCAGGGCCTAAACCTCTGGAACAGATTGGGAAGGCTGCAGGCGGAGAATCCCCAAAAATTGTTTCCCTTCTCGTTCTGTTGATGGAAGCCTTACCATCAGCCTAGCAACACGATTTGGTACAACCCTATGATTCTAGGAATGTTGATGCAATCTATACAAGTGCTACTGTGAGGTATAAGAACCCTATGATATGATTAAGGCTATTTTCAATCAGAGTTATGGAATATGGGAGAATCTGTGGGTGTCAAATGTCTTCAGCATAAAACGTAGGTACTTACATAAGCACTGCAATGCCTCTTTCCCCAAAAGGGCTTTCTCACAGGAGAAGCATGGCATCACCCCACCAAAAGTCCCAGAAACAAATTGGTGCCTGTTAAGCTTCTCCTTCTCTTTTGCGTCCTTATTTTTGGCCTTGATAAGCCGAATGAAAAACAAAAGAATTAAAAGTTCATTAGCTTTTGAAATGTTCCAGTATTATTAAACCCAGCAGCAGTTTTATCTTTCCCATGTCAGTGGAGAAATTAGCTGCATCTTATAAAATCTCCCCAATCTTCTATCTTTTATATACATTCATTTTGTTAATTTTGCACAAGAAAGCATCAACAAGAACAACAATTCAACAAATGCAGATCTCTTGTCATCATTCAGTCGGACGATGTGCATAAAGGCAGTACATTCCGAACACAACGTTCCAAATGCATGCTTCCATTTAACAGACATTCCTTGCACCCCTCCTGGTTTATGGGGTCTTCTCAGGTCTCACTCCTTCTAAACCTTGACTAAACACCCATTATAGTTACAGTGATGCTTGCTGAAGGCTCCTTCATTTACTTCCAGAAATGCCAACTCATTAGACAAATTTGCCTGTGTAGAACTGTGATGTCATCCTATTTACTATGTAATACCTGATTGGCTAGGATCCCCCATGGGATTATCCCCAAAAATAGGAAGATTCAGAGAAAACACAATAATTATAAGAACAATGGGACCAAAGCAATTTAAGCTGGCAGTGAACAGGCTGGGGGGTGGGGTGGAATAAGCATTTCCATGACTGGGAGATGGCAGAAAATATTTTTCCCCAAAGTGCTACTTTCACGCCAAAAAAAAAAAAAAAAGTCAAAAGGGGAGGGATGTTTTGTGCAGCTGTACAAATAGTCCTATTATTGTTGCGACTTGTATCAAACCCTGTCCTTTTCTCTCTTTATCTTCACTTAAGGCAGAAATGAGACATGTAGCCGAATAAGAAGGTAGAGTTTTGAGTTAGTGAAGAAGCTTGTATGGCTTCAGATTGCAGGTGGGGAACGCTATTTTTAATGTTACTAACATAATAAAAACCACGCAAGGCAACCCTCGGTATCAAATGCAGAAATGTCTCATTTCCCAGGGGAAATATGTGTTTACAGGGTTACATCTGCAAACATTTAGAAGCCGTTCTCATTTCAAAATCTATTCCGCATTCTTAAGATATATATATATTTTAAAAACCTGTCATCTAGCACACATCATATTGAATTACCTTGGATTTATTTCGTGTACTGGCCATTCTATTCATCAGAAAGCTAAAAGTACGGCTGACTTTATATTTTTCAGATTCTGATTTTGTAGGTATTATATACTTTTCCCACTCTTCTTCCGGAATCCTAAAAATACACCAGGAAATCTTTCATTACGCTATGCATGATTTCTTGAAATCAGGTAACTAATTAATACACTGTGACTGTGTTATTGGAGACAAGGAGAGAACAAATATATTTCCTAAAACTGAATTCAGAACCATAATTTTACATAAATGAGGTGTGGTACTTTACATAGCTATCACCAACAAATACTAATCAGGTTGGCACTGGGGTGGTTTAATGATGTAATAAATCTAGTTGTAAAGTAAAACAGTTGCAGTTGGTTGGTGGCTATTGCTAATAACCAGATAACTATTTATTCTTAAATATGCCCTTAAAAAGTCCATACCTTTTCTCTCTTGACTGTTCAGGCAAGCTGAATGTGCGTTGTTCTACAAAACAATAATAAGTTTAAAGCAGCTATATCACAATATTCACTCAATTATTGCAGGCTAACATGGCTGAATATTTAAAAGCAAAAAGTGGGGGGGGGGAGAGATCTATCAAATATTCATTCTCTTTCTCTGGAAGTCAATATCAACAGTAATTTATGCACTCCTTCGGTATATAAACTTTGTGAAATAAATAAATAAATGTGACTTATTTTGGCTGACAGAATTTGCTTGGGAGGAGAAAGAAAAACCAGCACATGATGGGGATGGGGGCGAGGTCCACCTGCATCTATTTTGCCTCAGCTATTGCAGATTCAAGGTTTTTTCACATTGCTTGTAGGCAACCTTCCGGGAGGGCTGCATGCCAATCTTTGGGCAGAGCCAGATTCGCTGTTCAGTGTGTTCAGCAAATAACCTTGTTTCAACACACAAACACACACACACACCCCTCTGTCTCCTCCACACAGGCAAGCAAGAAGCAGAGTTCAAGGCTACTTTCTAGCCAAGCAAGAACACTCAAGGAGGGTGCAAAGGAGGCCCAGTGACAGGCATGGGCTTAGGGGGAGGGGAGGGGCTAGGGAGGGGCTGGAGCCTGGGGAGAGACTCAGGGTCCAGATACAGAAGGCTGAAGGGTCACTCAGAAGGAGCCTTTCTCCTGACTGTATTAAACACCAGGGTTTTTCTAATCACCCCAAGTTTTAAGCAAGTGCACCTGCATTCCTAAAGATCTAAAGGAAGTTTAGACCGGCTGAATAAAGGACACCAACTTCATCCTTCTGCAGGGGATAGGGGAGGAGGAACATGACAAGTGAAAACAGGACTAATGCTTACCATCATTTGCATCAGCTACTATGAAGTCCCGTGCACATTGTGATTTCCCTAATAAGACTTTGGGTGACGTATAGGAATATGAACGAGACCGAATTCCGGACAGTAACGATTCCTAAAAAACACCCAATGTTTTAGAGAACTGATCTTCAACAACCACAACAACAACAGCATAAGTCCAGATTTCCTCATCCTTTTTCTAACTGCTAGGTAGGTGTTGATGTTTTTCAAATAAACATTTGCTAAGCTAGATGAATGCTCAATCCAATTATTTCATTTATGGCCACTGTAGGTAAAGGTATTTATGTGCAATTCCTTTCCTCTAGACTTGTCTATTGCTGAAAAGATGGCGTGGCAAATTTTGGGAAATACGATCTCACATCAATTAAAGGTTGCAGCCAACCCCATATTTAATAATGAGTTTAAAGAAAAATGGTACCCCGCCTAAATGTAATTGATTTGGCTAACTGGAAATAGAAAAGATGAGTTACTAACTTTGTAGGAAAACAAGCAAATACCTTTGACTGCAGATTGCTGGACAAAGGAAGGGATTCAGCCCTGCTCATGTTAAAATCCAGTTCTGTTGTTGTCTCTGAAGAACCTAACCCATCCCTATTGGCCAAGGCTGTAGAAGAGTTGAAGGACATTGAAGGGTAGCAGTTATGGGATCGGTTAGAAATTCTTTCATCTCCATTGTCTACATCCAAGTCATCAAGACTAGAACTAAGCATACAGAGAGAGAGAGAGACCGCAAATTACAAATACAACTTAAGCCGGCTTTTCAACATTAAGCAGAGGGTGTTACAGACACTGTCTATGATCAGTATCCCAGCCACCTTCCAAAGACTTCTGCATGGCTCAAATATCTAAGAAATTAGAGGCATGTGCTAAGCCAGGAGTGGGGATATGGATATGAAGTTGAAGTGCATCAGATTTTTATCTCCCCCATATCCGCTGTAGGCCATATTCGACAGGAGGGGCACCTATCTGTCAGGTGATCCAATTTATCTCACAGGGTTTGAAATCAAACCATGAGGGGGCAACCCTTTATTAAAGTACCATGAAGGGCTCTCTGGGAGCAATGATGATTAGCTAGTAGTCAATGATTGCAGAGAGCCATGTGTGGCGCTGTGCAGTCCTGACAATCAGCTGATTTCCATCCAGAAAACCAAGGTTCAGAAAAAAACAAGAATGAAGGGCAACATTTCACAAATCCAAGAGAAGACTATGGATTAGATTAGATTGGATTGGATTGGATTGGATTGGATTGGATTGGATTGGATTGGATTGGAAAGGGGGGCTTGCAGACAGCCTTAGGTTGGAATCATAGCCCCATTTGCATTCAGTGGAATTCATTTCTGAGTCAACATAGTTAGCACTGCAGTCTATGGCTATCTTTTTATTTCCTCAGGAGACAATTTTTTGACATTCATTTTTCTCTCTGTTTTTTGAGCAAGACATGTTTGTATTGGGGGGGGTTCTTTTCGAAACAACACTGCTAAAATTAAATCCACACCTCCTTTTTTTAATGATGGAATAGCGTTGATTCCGTTGATTGCTAAATACATGTGTCTTCTTGAGAGACAAGTATGGACCTGCTGCATCCAAATTAGGCTGAATGATGGGGGAGGAGTTTCTGCTGTCCCCGCTATTTGCTGGTGCTTCTGGATCTTCATTTGAGTCTGCGCGGTCTCTGTGCATTTCAGGAGCAGACTGGTCTACCTTCATGTACTTGACGCCCATGTCTTCCATCTAAAGCAAGAAATCCAAACAAGTTAGGTGATATTCAAAAGCTGCAAAACAAAATGAAATGAAGTTGAATCCAGTCTGTAAAGACTAGTATGAGGTCCTCACATTCCAAATACAAATCTGGCTAGAGGAACACAACCTAGGATGTGTTCTAGGATTGCTTCCAGATTACCTGTTTATTGAACATTTATCCTGATTTGTTTGTGGGGAGGTTACATGGCCTTGTATCAAGCAACCATTATTCCACCCTTTGCAGTGCATTTTCCTGTCATTTTAATTATTGCTAGAAGTCCGATATTTGGGGGGAGACGGAGAGCAGCTAAACAGAGGCCATTTGAAGAATGATCTCCCTGTAGGTTTCTTATTTTGTTATACTTATGTTTAATAAGCATGAGAAAAACCTATTCATTTCCCCCAAAATACAGTAATCGGATGAGCAGACATCAAGATGCTATTAAATATCATCTGTAACCAACAGAAGCAGAAATAAATGGAATATAAACCCCAGTAATGCAGAGAAAAGGAAAGCTAGTTTTGTTAATAATCATCTTCATCGTTAAATTTGGGGTTTTTTAGAACCACAACTAAGATCAGACTGTTAATTTCACACACCCCTAGAAAACTGAAATACAATAAGAAAGAAAGAAAGAAAGAAAGAAAGAAAGAAAGAAAGAAAGAAGAAAAAAAACGGCAAAGGCAATTGTGGAGTTCCTCCAACTCCTGGGTCTGGATGTTAGTGTGCCCATTTTACAAGAAGTCAGCAGAGTCCATGTCTGTCAGACTTACCTGATCCACCACCATGCGGTTTGCATAGACTTCTTCACTTCCATTCAGCATCGCAGAAAGTCTGGCTGCGGCAAAGAAGGTGGAGGGATTTGAGGTTTTCTGATAAGCCTCAAATGGGGAATGTTGTTGAACTGGAATAAACCATATAATAGACTCATAGAATCATAAATACAAACAATTTATTTCCTGTATAGTCATTCAGAGTAAAGTGGGGCTGGTTTCATTATGAGAATTAAAGAAAACATAAAGCCATTTCACAATAATATCACTTCTGTCTGTTTATTTACTTAGTATTTTATTTCCACATAGTTATATCACACACCTCCTCCCAGTGGGAGCACAGGGCAGCCAGCAATAAATAATACAATCTTGTTTTATTATTAAGAAGTACACAGTACAGCTTACAAGAGTTAAACGAATATTCAATGAAACAAGATAAACAAGACAAAATATTCATCATTGCTAAAAGCATGACCTTCAGCAGCTAAGTGAAAATGTGCCTGATAGATTTCCAGTGGGAGGGTAATCCATAACTGTGAATTTGAATCTACCTGTCTAATTTCACTTTAGGAAACAGAGTCAATGATGGTTAGGAAACAATGATGGTTCACTTTAGGAAACTGGGTCAACTTAACTGAGGGGCAGCTCATGTTGCAGCAGGTCCAAAGTTATCTGAGCCTTAATGGTTAAAACAAGCACTTTAAATTGAGCCCGGAAATGAATAGCCCAGGTTGTCAACCTGGTCCCTACCACCCACTAGTGGCCGTTTCAGGATTCTAGGAGGGCGGTAGGGGGTTCTACGGTGCAAGGTGAATCGTCCTTCCATTGAGCACTGGTGGGAGGTATGGAAATTTTACCATCAAGAAAGATGCATTAGTGGGCGGTAGGTATAGAAAGGATGACTACCCCTGGAATAGCCAATCAATGATGATCCTGTAAATTCGAGTTGGTGTGAGCTGGTGTTCAGGTCCCAGATCTGGTGGCTGCATTTTGGACTAACTAGAGTGTCCAGCCTGTTCTTCAAGGCAGCCCCATATAGACAAAATTCCAGGAACCTAGCTTGGAAGTAACTAGGGCACACATGGAGTATGTGTGGTCCTCCAGTTGCTGTAAGGATCTGAGCCCTGGTCTCCCAGGTCCTAGTCCAACACCCTAATCATTACACCACACTGGCTCTGCACAGACAATCTCAGTATGTGTCCTTCAAATTGTAGGCGTGCCAAGCAGAGAGTGTTTGGGTTTACCAGGTTTTTCTTTTTTGTTCATGTGACAATTTGCCAACTAAATGAATGGAGTCGGACCAAGGAATCTGAGCAACAGCCTGCCAGTTTCCTCCCCACTAGGCATCTTCCAAAAGAACTATAGATCCTGGTCTCCTGCTTTCCCTTGCATGTGCAAAAGAAAACACTTTGTTGGAAGGAAGAATGCTTCCAGGAGCCTGCTTTGTAATCTAGCCAAGCTTTTGTGCCTCCTTGATCTTGGCTGTTCCAGCTCTTTGCATCACACACAAAACCTTCCTGACTATGTCATGGTGTGATAAAAGGATACAAAAATACCACCATTGCCTCACCTGCTTTTTCCCCCCTATAAGTATTTCAGAGAGGAGATGGAAAGTGAATGTGGTTTTAAAAAAATTACACAGAAAAAGGAAAAGGAGGTAAAATATGTAGCAGCAGCTCCTGATAACCTCAATTCCTCCCCTACCAAACACATTTTCATTCACAGTTCATTCAGGATGCAATCAACACAAATAAACAGCAAGCCTCCATCTTATTTAGGCTCTGTAACAAAAGGACATCTTTGTTTGGAGCAGAAATTTACTTCCCTGCCCCCTTCTCTTCAGCTCCTCTGAGAATCAGGAGGACCTCCTGAATGCTGTGGTTCAGGGGGTTGAGGGGGATCCCCCAAAACTGGGTGGAGACAACTTGTGGTTTTCTCTGGTTCCAGCCCATGAAATGTTCTAAATGCAACCTATGGAACTTACATCAACAATATCTGGTCTGCATTTAGAAAATATTGAAGAGGAGCCCAAGCTGCACCTAAGAGCCTCAATTCCCCCATTTTCCAAAAAAAGCTTTCACAATGATGGCCTGTTTTAAACTACAGAAAGAAACATTCTATCAAACTCCATTTTGATATCTGATTTCATTATTTTTTAAAGATTTTTTATGTGGCCAATCTAGAAGCCTAAGATGGTAAACAAACAAAAATACAAACTGACACATTAACACTATCAAATGATGTAATAGCAACAAACACAAGTCTTTATCTTGTTGACATAAGCAAATCTGGATAAAACCAGCATGAAACTAACCAGATATAGAGACAACATCAACCTTTCCCTGAGAGTACCCACATAATAGAGTTAATAAGTGATCATGTACTACGTATTCCAATAAATTAAGATCTGAGCTAACTGTGAAATGCTGGGAGTGAAGGTTGTGCATAGTTCTCCTTCCAGAAATGACTTCAAGTGTAATTATTAATTTTTTAAAAAGCTATTAAAATGCCAAAGCCACAGGCCTCCCTTCCTCTAGCTTGTATCACACGACATGCTACAGACTTGTACACATTTGAGTTGTCCAGGAATACGAAAAGCACAGTCAGCTTTAAATGGCATTTGCTATGCCTCATCCCACAAAATGACATCATAAGCAAGACTAAATGCTATGTTATTAATGAAGTAATTGCAAACACCATGTTACAACCTCAAATGTGAGACATTGCAAGTGCTCTTCCCTGTTGCAAGTCTGTGCTGCCTGCCCACTTGCTAAAATTTCCACCACTCCTCTGGACTTCTGGTTAGATACAGCTGAGTAGTAAAATCATACACCCTGTGAGTGGATTATATAGACCCCTGTCTTTCTACCTGTTTGGGTGCTCACCACAGGAAATTATCAGTTGGTATTTAATGGTTGTCTGTTTCCCACTCTGTTTCTGACCCATTAGATTTGGGGACTACTATTGGTTAGGTACAAAAGGTTGGCTAGCCTGTTAACACACAGGGCTACTCCCAAAGACAAAGAAGTCTGGACACAGCATAGATATCAAGAGTAATGGTAGGTGATGCCTTTTTTAGAACCAGCTAAAGCAGGTGTGGGGAACCTGTGGACCTCCAGGTATTGCTGTACTCCCAGCTCCCATCAGTCCCAGTCAGCATGGCTAATCATCAGGGATAATGGGAGCTGGACACTAAGAGGTCACAAAGTGAGCAGGTTTTTGAGTTCCAAATAAGTCTCCCTCATGTTGGATATTCAGCAGAAAGAAAGAAAAGTGGGCTAAGCAGGATGGAAAGTCTGCCTGTCTTAAGATGGCATATGGAAAATATTATCGTTAGGCTACATTTCATAGGTTATTGAAAAAGAGGTCAGGTTTCACCAGGTTACTATCCTACTATTAATTTTCCAATAGCTGCTTGCTATATGTGTGTATTTTGGAGAATATCAAATTTAGCCATCATGTAGACGGAGCCTAGATTGGGAGGAACATGATATTCTACAACATAAAGATATGGGTTTATGCCGACCAGCAGCTAGGCAGTAAAACTCAATTCTGCTTGTATTGACTCATTATTTAGGACATCACCAATAGTTAATCTTCAGCTTTGTTAACATGACTTTTGCTTTACTTCTGGCTCTTAGCCTTGTGATGAGCCAATGTATTCAACATAAACTGCTGGTTTGTATACAGTGGTACCTTGGTTGTCAAACGTAATCTGTTCCAGAAGACCGTTCAACTTCTGAAACGTTCGACAACCAAGGTGCAAAGGGCGGTTGCCAAAGTCAATGGAGAAAAAAGAAAAAAATGGAAGCAATTACTTCTGGGTTTTTGGCGTTCAGGTTCTGAAACATTTAGCTTCCGAGACGCTCAAAAACAGAGGTACCACTGTACTTTCAAAGGCACAGCCACCATGATGCTTCGCTGTCCCCAGAGTCCTTGATACAACTTCAACTCTCTTTTGGAAGGCTTTACAAAAATGGTTGGCTTCTGAAATTGCTTATTTGTTTAACTATTCCATGCTCCTTACTGGTGGCTGATGCTAAACAGCTATAAGTGATTTTTTAATCAAGTTTTCATGCACAAGAAAAATATTAAGAAATATTAAGAAGGAACAATTTTATTTAGTAGAACTCAAACAGGAAGAGCCATCTAAATGCTTAAAAGCCAATGATTGACTGGGAATCCCATAACATAAAGAGCATTAATCTTCAGATACACAAAAATAATCCTTCCTTATTCCCATAGTGTTTTTTTTTTTTTTTGAGGGGGGGGGAGGGAATTCAGTCATTTAGGGGCAGGGGAGCAGAAGCTGCTGAAAGTTTCATGGGAGCATACCATTTTGTAATGGCATTTTTAGGGTTGTTGTTTTTTATGGTGGTTGTTTTTACTTTTTGTCATGATGTAATGTCATTCCAGGGTATTTAGGGGAATGGCAGTACTAACTGATTATAAAAGATCTGCTACTCCCTACAACAATGACATTATAAAATCCATAAAAAGCTGCTTCCCCCCTTAAATTTTCAGTAAATTTTGTACCTCCCAATATCTCACCCCTCACCCCTCACCCCTAGGTTCAGAGGGCCCTTTCACACACACCCCTTCCCAGTTTTTAGTTGAAAGATTTTCGTAATGAACTTGCTTTGGCTCACCATGACCTGGATCATTATAAACATCCTTGAAATGCAAAGGGCCAACAGAGCTCTCTGAGAATCAAGTTGCAAGCATCTTTTAATAAAGGAGTAATTCACTGTAACTGAATACAGTTGGAGCATCATAAGAAACCTATGCTTTTTGTTGGTATCTCTTCAAAGCTAAAATCACTGACAGTTCCAGTAGACTTTGGCAGCTGTGTGTCTATAAGAAGATTCCTTACACTTTCTAATACACCAGGAATTCTTTTGCAAAGAATGGCTCACAAGTTTCCGATGCGCATAAATAACTTAAGACTAATATTGTAACTAGAAAGGTATTTCAAGACTTCACCAAACTCACAAGACAGCACACTTAATTATATATTGACTCCATCAGTTATTTATTTCTACCAAAAGACACAACGCAGTTTAAAAAATGACAAAGCAACATCAAACATACAGGTTATAAATCACATTCCTACAGTTCCACAAATTCCTTTCAGCATGACTCCGGAATAATCGTGACTCACAGACTGTACTTTATTTACATTCCAATGAAATCAATAGAAAGGTCCAGATTTAAGGCGAAACCAACTCAGATGTTGTCTAACTCCGCTTACTAACACAAAAATCAGCAATCATGAAAACAGAACAAATATAGCAGGCATTTTAAGCAAGACTCCCTGGTTGCTTGCAGCTGAAATGCTGGACTAGACGGACCATGGACTTATCCAACAAGGCATTCTTAAGAGGTTAATGTGAGGCAGAAAGGAACCCTGTAGCTGTAGGTTGTGCACCCTGTGCTACATACATATATGCCCCCTGTGCATTTGTATGAAAACATACAACATAAAGAGAAGGGAGATCAACTATTGTGGTTGATCTGCATGCTCTAATAATAGAGAGAAATATTTTCAGAATATATATATATTACCTGTGCTATGTACAGGTATAGGTATGTGCATGCCCAGGCATGGCCAAACTTGGCCCTCCAGCTGTTTTGGGACTACAACTCCCATCATCCCTAGCTATCAGGACCTGTGGTGGTCAGGGATGGTGGGAACTGTAGTCACAAAACAGCTGGAGGGCCAAGTTTGGCCAGGCCTGCCCTATGTGCATTGGTACCAGAATATCTGAAAGACTGTCTTCTTCCTCACAAGCATCCTCACCTACTGCAATTCTCTTCAGAGACCTTGCCTTGCATCCAATTATCACTGGAGGATTCAGGACAAGGCCTTTACAGTTGTGGCACCAAGGCTTTCCCTCACTTTGTTGTCTTATTGTCATTTTACCACTGCATCTTTGGCTTGGTCCCTCCCTCTCGCCCCAGCTGCCTTTTGTGATTTTAACATCTGGCTCCTGGTGTATATTTGTTCTAAGTGATGCTGTGAGCCACTCAAGGCTGAAAGGTGGGACATAAATATTTTAATTAAGAAACAGAACTATGATTCTATGCCTCTTTGCAGTTTTCATATTTTGCATTTGCCATGGGGGATTCTTTAACATCTGCCCACAGCTACTGTGTAAGTGGTATGAGCAGAAAATAACTACTAGGGAGTAGCTGATGTCCGATGAACCCAGGAAAGATGCTTCCACATTGCTAGGGGGAAAGGAAGGCAAACTGCAGAGATTCCATTGGCTAGTAAATGAAACAGAAGCAGGAAAAGTACACCAAAGAGGAATGGGAAGTGGCAGCTCCTTAGGATCACACAGATTCCTATTGCCTGATGTCCAAACAGCACATTCATAATTCACAGCTCTGACTTCACTCATTAGCTACAGAACACCAAAAGGCGGGAGCAGCCAGCCTAACTCAGTGCTGGATTTATGTATAAACTAAGCAGGCTATAGCTTAGGGCCCCACTCTCTTGGGGGGGCCCCCAAGAAAATTAAAGGGGGAAAACAACTGGATGTACATTTCCAAAATATAAGGTAAATAACAAATAAGATAAAACCTACATATATTAACAACTCAGTAATGAATACAAACATGAGCAAATCAGAAGCCATGAAGGAATATGACTAATTCCCACTTGGAGGAAGCAGCAAATAGTTTTCAAATAGCTTCCCAGAATTGCTTTCAGTACACTGAACATGGGTTAATATATAACTTGAAATAATGAAAGCTATGAAACCAAAAAAGGGAGAAATCCTAAATATTAAGCACACTGGATAAAATATATGAGCTGTTTAAGTTTGGGCCTGGACATTGATGGTGAAGGAGGCCGCAAGGGCAGCTCCAGCTGTCATCAGATTACTATAATGTGGGAGTGTCCTCAAGAACGGCGCAGTTCAGAAATGTCGGTTGGTTCTGAAAGTGGTGGTCAGATTTGGGGTTCACAGGTCAGCCTGCTTAGGTTGATTTTAAGAGGACTCCATTGGCTTCCAATTTGTTTCTGGGATCAAACCAAGATGCTGGCTCTGACCTTTAAAATCCCAAACAGCCAAGGAGCAAGGTTAACTCAAGAATCACTTCCTCCCATATGAGCCTGCTAGAGATCTGCACTTGGTTGCTGAGGCCCTCTGACTGTCCCTTTGGCAGCAGATATGTCACTTGTGGGTTCAAGCAAGAGGGCCTTTCAGTTATGGCGCTGAAACGATGCACTAGCCCTTCAAGAGAAATTCACCAGGCTTCCTTCTCTGCCAGCATTTAAACAGGTTCTTAAGAACATTTTGTCCCAGTGGGTATTTTTAGTTGAGCCTTTGATACATTTTTCATTTGCTACTGTTGATATATGGTTTTTATTATGCTGTTCCATGACAACATATTCCAGCAGTCTTTTGTTGTTGTTATTAATTTTGTTTTTCATTTCGTTTTGACTTATATTTTTATCGCAAGCCACCTTGCGTTTGTCACAGAAAGACCGGCTATAAATAAACATAAATATAAATTAGTTCAGTGTCTCCAAAAAGACAGCAGAATTGCTTTCCAGAAAGAGAGATTCACTCAAATTCTCTCCATTACTCTAAACATGTGGAAGGCACAAGTCCACCCATGCTAGACTGATATCCCAAGCCAGAAGCAAACAGGAAAGGATTAAGGATGTACTCTAAGTGTGTTAGGGGGGCAGAGGGCTCGAGGGAATGAGATATTTTATTTCACATTCCCTATTTCCCAAACCATAAGAAGCTCTAGGACAGCCTTACAGATACCATTTTGCTTTTTAAGAGAACTGTTATTATTTCTAGAGTGCCAAAATTAATGAAGTGCTGGGCATAACTCAAACTAATACGCAGGCCCTATCCTGAGGCTTCCAAGCTCAAGCACAGGACACATGAGAGAAGATGAGTAGAGAAACATGGTAGAAGAAGGAAATCAGTTTGAGAATGCCCAAACCATAGGTGAGTCATTAATAGGCACTGACATCCAACTAGGGTTAGGCTGATCTTCTCTTGCTTGCACGCCTGGGTCTAGCAGTTGAAGAGGTGGAGCCCCCAGTCAAGTGCCTTGAGGTTCTGAAGGGGACTTCACCAGCCTGACCCAACCTCGTCATGCCATCATTCACTGCCCTCTCTGCCAGACCCTCCTCCGCATGCTTTTCAGCTATTTTCCAACTTCACAGTAAATTCAATTACCACATTCCATCAGTGGAAGGATTTCCACTTGTGCAACAGGACTTCTTCTCCCCCCAAATCCTTCTGAAATCTTACTTCACTGAGTGACAGTGTTGTAAAGGATCTCTCTACTGATCAAGTGTATGGTATCATATCACACAGGCCATAAGGACAGGAAAATGGCACAGTGAGCTATTCAAGGTGGTTCACAGCAGCAAACATATGGGTTTCGAAACAGGGCCTTAAACACAAAACCCTTAATGACCTAAGACCAATAGTGAAATACATAATTTATGTGTACTACCCCTGATGGTTCAACATCAAAGTAAAACACTGTTGGGCAGACGGCTCACGCCACATCTTGTTTCAGCTGTGGTAAATTAGGCTCCAAAAGAAGGCCGTAATGGATGCTGTTTTACCAACCATCCAGCACTCAGCATGGTATGCATTCAACAAAATGATAATCCAGACACTACTGTGTTAAGATAACAGTGAAGAGAGGAGAGCTGGTATCCAAAACATTGTTGATGGAGATGATGACACACTGGGATATCTTTCCGTACGTCCAAAAAAGACACCTTCCATCAACCCCAGTACCTCATCCCTGTTACAGCTGACAGACTGATCTGATGGGCTTTATAAATTTCCTTTGGCATGTAAACTTACTATACTGGAAGGAAAGAAGTTCATTGATGAGCCATGCAAGTTCAATGGCAACCCTGTCATGCTCAGACTATAGAGGTGTGTGTGAAACAAGTCACAGAGGCAGCTGACATGAGAAACATGAAGGCTACATCAGAGGCCAAGAAGCAAGTCGGCGGCTGCTGTCCAAGAATGAATTAAAGCAAGACTTAATTAAGCGTCTTGTTTAAATCTCTTATTAACTGATGGCATTAATGTTTTATTATTACAAGGTAATGCTGTAAGCTTAGTGGGATATGTTTTATGCAGAGAATCTTAAAATTGTTATAGCATTGCCTGACATTTTCATAAGGTATTTTTTCCCCTCCAACAACAGTTGATATGTTTTTTAGTCAAACATAGATTTACCAAGCTGGATGTTTTCTAATCACAAAAATAATCACAGATTTGAATTCCTCAAACCCAAAATTGTATTTCACTGAAGAAATTTGCAAAAAAAATAAAAATATCCCCTACTACCAGATTCAATTTCAGAGCAACAGGCAAACCCCATGTGCTTTGGCCAGACAAAGCCAATGACTTCATGCTGTTTATTTTGCTCTCTGTCCAAATGCAAACCTCTTTCTTTCCAGGTCTCTTGCCTTATACATCCCGCACACAACCTGGGTAAACTATTTTTGCAGCCCCACCTCCTTACAAGTGAGTGTGAGCTGACCATCTATACAGCCAAGATTATCTGCTGCTTTGTCTATCTATTAATTGGGGTGTGCTGAGGTGAGGCTTAAAATTACAGGGCAGAATAACCCAGTATGTGCATGCACACACACAAGCTACAGAATTGATGGGTTGGATCCCAAGAACTACCAGCAGACATGCAGTTGAAGAAGAGGCCTTTGTTCACTTCTACTCTAGCCCATTGTTACATCCCACTGCAAAACATAAATATATACAACCCCCCAAACTGCTATTCAGGGTAGGAAACTTCAGAATGGTACTTAATATGGTGTCGAGGAATAAAGAGTTGGCAGAAATAAGCAGCTTAAAGAGTGCCTTTCTGCTCATATGGAAACCCATGCTTTTACATAAAAAAAAGCTTGCTTGTACTCCTGTATGGCAGATAATTTCCTGAAAACTCTCTCCATCTCTGCTTGCTCCATATGGATAAACTAGATGTGTGACAACAGGAGATCTGCAAATGGATCTCTTGAAGGGTTTTCCCACCCCAGCAGCAGCAGCAGCCGCAGTGCATGTTGCATCTTCCCATTATTTTCCATATCCACATTCAGAGTTGGTATATTGGTACTTGTTAGTTTCCCATAATGGGGTGAATGGTGTATGGGTAGGGTAGCCAGGAGATAAAACCTGCCAGCACCATGGCACAGTTCAAATCTCTCTCACACAGAGAGCTGCATTTGCCCTTGCAAAACACTTGGGAAATCCAGCTCTGGATCTCTTGATCAATCAAGGTCAAACCTAGTTTGGCTGGTAGAACCTTCATGTTTCTGATGGAGACAGAAGCTACAGCATCTAACTAAAATAAAATTATGCTTTTGTCAGTGACTTTTTGTCAGTGAATGTTAGCATAGATTAAAATATATGCTAACATTCACATGTGAAGGTCAACATTCAAAGTTTATTCACTGTAACAAATATATTTACACAACATATTTATGCATGGGTGTGTGGGTTTGCTTTCTTCTTAATCTTACTTTTAAAAAAATCCCAAGAGTTTGTATTCTTCATTTCTATCTTCTCATTCTATCACAGTAAAGTAGGCTTTTCATAAGGTATTTTGGTATTTATCAGCTTTCAGAAATACATCTTCCTATAAAATTGTCATTATTTCTATGCAAAATACTTGAGAGTTATAACAATCTGGAACCCGAATTTCCAAGTACATTTCCCCAAAGAAAGCAGCCACCAGAGAGACAGAAAGAGAGAATACATCAATTGTTTCATGTATTAGGTATTCTAAAAATTAGGTGAGCTATCTTTTTAGCAAACCCTGTATGCAACACAACAAATAGTTAAAACAAAAAGTCACATATAGAGAGCTTTCCACAAATTGCATCTGTATGGAACATCCTTTCCTAAGACTTCTGGCATATGTTTTGTTTTTGCTTTCTTTGTTCAAAACTGCTTACTTTAAAATAAGTTCCACTGAAACTGTGGAAAGCTCCTTCCAAATAAATATGTTTATGCTCAGAGTGCATGCATAGCAGAAATATCAGAAGCTAAAGTACTAGCAGAAGACCAATTCATTTACTTGCTGGAAAATGAAGCAAAGAGCATCCATAAATTCATAAGGATAGAGGTATTTTGTTCTTCAAACCAATTTGTATCTGTGACACAGACAATCTCCCAATGCCTTTTCTGAAAAGGAAAAATGCAAAACTCTTTATACCCACTTGCATGTGACTAACAACAAAATGAACCAGCAAGAAGAGTTAAAAGATAAGTAAATTGATAAGTAAAGAAGATTTTGTCTACCTTTTGGTCTGGATGTCCGTTTTCTAATTCTCATTTTAGGTAAGGATGGCCAAGAGTAATTAAAAGGTGCATCAGAATCCGAGTCCATTTTTTACTTTTATTTTGGCTAAGCAAACACCTCTTTAGAGAGTGCTGCTGCTGTTGTGTTGAGCAGCAAGTCAAGTGACAGAAAATAAAAAGACCCAAGAAGGAAGGATCAAATTGCCCACTAAACCAAGAAAGAAAGAAAGAAAGAAAGAGAGGCAGCTGGGGTCTGTTCTCTGCAAGCGTCAAGTATGTGGGCAAATATTAAGGCAGACACAGCCAAGTCAAAATCTGAACAGCCTGCAGTGGGGCTACTGCATCCTGGACTGCAGTTATAGGAAAGGTCACTGTGTGCCAATGAATCATTAACTCACCTTTTCATTTTCCAAATGTAAATGAAGAATAATCTGAGTTACCAGAGAAGGAGAACTCTCTCTCGGACTCTCTCTCTCAAATAGATAACAAAAGACAGAGGCTTTTCTTTATATTAAAATGTTAACCTGTATTTGGTTTGCAGTATGTAAAATTATTTTAAGCCTTGAGGTTTATATAGAATCAATGAAGTCCAAAGGCAAAATCTACAGTCAGCCAGTTTTCCCTGGCTTCTGTTCCTGCCACACACATAACAATTTCCCTTTGGAATTTATAGCATTGGTAGATCGGAGACATTTGTGGGTGAAGCAGCAGCTAAATGATGGAATTCTTATCTTTCCTAAATTTAAAGAGGGGGCATACCGTAGTTCCCTCTTACTATTACAAGGACAGAGGACCCACCTGAGACATTCTTTTTCTAAAAATGCATGCCGTGAAAACGATTGCTTTCTGTTCACAGTGACTCTCAGTTTGACAGTGAACCCAAAAGATTTTGGTAAGGTTGGCACCTTTACAGAACTGGCCTGCCCTCCCAGCAGTCTACAATAGAGCTAGTGACTAATTTACAACAAGTCTCCCATTCTTACCGCAGTCTCCCTGAACAACTCATCAGCAATTAGTATTCAGCAGAAACTCATTACCCCTCCCCCATCGTTAACGCTACACAAACTGCATGTTTTGTTTTGGGTTTGTTTTTTTTAATGGTTTGAATGTGGAAACACAAAAGCAGACACAAAACTAACAAGTCCACTGCTTGTTATTGTTTTTAACAAAAGTCCATGGAAAGTCACCTCATGTTGTGTGCATTTTTGTGTTCCGCCTAACAGGGAGGAGAATGTGCATAGGGGGATCAATTCAGAAAAGAAGGTGGCATATGAACTTGTTAACATTCCTCTACCCCACATCAATTATTTTTACAACCACCTAGATATGCAGGGGCCATAATGGATCAAAGGATTCCCCATCTTGCATATTGTTAACAGATCAGTGAAACACTCACTGGTATCAAATAATTCAGATACAGTTAAAAAGATGGAATTATACAATGGTTGGGCAGGAATTAAAATCTGTGTTAAAAACGGTTATTATTACATAAAATTGATTTTTTTTTTTTTAGCTTTAATTGTCTCAAGCTCGCTCTGCTTGTTTTTCACAGGTTCACTAAATGCACCTTCAGGCCATTCTCTGAGCCACCTGACAGTGGAGGCAAAGCACAGCCATCATGGCAGTAGCCTTATACTCCATCAATTTGACCAATCCTATAATAATCTTATAACAATAATCTAATAATCCTATAATAATTATGGTGCTGGAGGAGACTCTTGAGAGTCCCATGGGCTGCAAGAAGATCAAACCTATCCATTCGTCAGGAAATCAGCCCTGAGTGCTCACTGGAAGGACAGATGGTGAAGCTGAGGCTCCAATACTTTGGCCACCTCATGAGAAGAGAAGACTCCCTGGAAAAGACCTTGATGTTGGGAAAGATGGAGGGCACAAGGAGAAGGGGACGACAGAGGACGAGATGGTTGGACAGTGTTCTCGAAGCTACGAACATGAGTTTGACCAAACTGTGGGAGGCAGCGGAAGACAGGAGTACCTGGCGTGCTCTGGTCCATGGGGTCACGAAGAGTCGGACATGACTAAACGACTAAACAACAACAACATAATAATCTACCTTGCTCCCTTCAGGGAAGAATGAATCTTTTATTGAAACATATTTTTTTTAGAAAATATTGCAAAACAACATATATAATGTATCAAAACAAAAAACCTTGTTACCAAAAATAGTACTCTATTGACAATACATCTCCAACATTTTTGTTGGCATTGAGACTATTTGGTTCTAGCAGAATATAGTAAATGGTCTCCACTGATCAACTGAGTATCCCGTCAGTTTTGTTCCTTCCCATGGATGCTTTGCCGAAAGGTCAGCTTATTCATTAACATAGCTTGCCAGACTCCGTACAAGTATTCTTCTATTGTAGGTAAAACTTTCCTCCTCCCCCCCCTCCATACACTGCTAAAAGAATACGTGCTGTTATCAGCAACTTGCTCAGAGTTTTATGTATTTTCAGAACATAGGGCTTCAGGTAACCAAAGAGATTTGCTGGAGAGTTTTAATTGCATACTGTGCCCCACAATGTCTTTGATCTTTCTAACAATGTTCCTGTAATATAAACTCAGCCTTGCTCTAAGTCTATGATACGTGTACTGTATAAAATATGCACTGGTTTGAGTACATCTCTAGCCGACACAATCTAACAAATCCCAGAAAGAGCATACAGCCATTGACACAGCTATTTGTAAAAGTTGTCTACTCCTTGGCCCAGTTTCACCAAAGTACATTCACTGCAAGCTCAAAACCGCCACTTGCCAATCCTTTCCTCTTTTGTCTTTTTGCCTGTAAACACAATCTCCATCAAAATATTCTTTACTTGCAAAGGGAAGTAATAGGAGCTACTCAGATCTTCTAGCCAGGTCAATATTTATTTATAGTTTCCTGAACTTGACTTGCAGTTTGTAAATACTTGGAGAGGGATGGCAGGGAGCAATTAATCCATGTTACATTTTACATTATATAATTACGTCTACCTTCTATAACTAAATCCATAAACATATATTGCTCCACCCTCACATATCATATTCAGTCCTTTTCCTATTTAAATGGAGCATAGAGCTGATGTTAATAATGAAATGATGGGAGTTAACTGTTCCCATTGTTAATCCCAGAATTTTATAAATTCTGTGTGTCCCAATCAGTATGGTTTTCTCAACAAGGTTCATTCCTACTTGTAGTGATGTCAGGTGATTATGTGCTCTGAGGGCCTGGGGGGTAGGACTTCACCTCTCCCTCTCAGCGCTGTGCTCTGGATTCCCCTCCTTCCGCAAGGCATGCTCCAACCACCCATCAGCTGACTTGTAAGGTAAAGGGACCCCTGAACATTAGGTCCAGTCTCGGACGACTCTGGGGTTGTGGCGCTCATCTCGCTTTATTGGCCGAGGGAGCCGGCGTACAGCTTCCGGGTCATGTGGCCAGCATGACTAAGCCGCTTCTGGCAACCAGAGCAGTGCACGGAAACACCATTTACCTTCCCGCCAGAGCGGTACCTATTTATCTACTTGCACTTTGACGTGCTTTCGATCTGCTAGGTGGGCAGGAGCAGGGATCGAGCAATGGGAGCTCACCCCGTGGTGGGGATTTGAACCGCCGACCTTCTGATCGGCAAGTCCTAGGCTCTGTGATTTAACCCACAGTGTAGGAGAAATAAGCCTGGCTTCCTGAAAATGGCCTCATAGGCCAAATGGAGAACTGGTGAGCCAAGTGTGGCCTGTGGGCTGGAGGTCCCCCACTCCTACTTTAAAGGAATCATGGCAAGAACACTCTGGTCCAAGTTAACAAATATTGTGCTCAAATAATTTCTTGTTCCAGGCAGGATTTTTTTTTTTAAACACAGAGACCTTCCTTCCTCCACTCTCTTGCTGGTTGCATTATCAGAATAAGCCGCACCATTACTGAGCAACACCTTGAGAAGGCAGGGTGAGAAGGTAGGTTACAGCATTAAATATTAAATCAGTAAATCTGTGGAATTAAGTGCACAGTGTTGTTAAATGTGCAGCGTGGAGGATCGTGCCTTGGGGCAGAGTTTCAGAGTGGACTAGATGATTTTCAGGGCTGCGTCAATTATTGTCACTCTCTGATTCTATTCAACAAACTCAAGATTAACTAGACATCCTGCAAACAAGCCTTGGCATATTCCACTGCGGTTACATAATATTCTCAGCATGAATTAAGGGCACAGTTGCATAAGCGATCCAGTCTCTAGTTCACACTGGTTCCCTGTAGTTCCAGCTCTGATTTAGCCTCATTATGTGCATTTTGCTATTTCCAACAACAGGAAAACCGCTCAGATAACCCTCCAAGTCAAGGTTTTGAAATGAGCCTCAATTCCTCTCTCAAAATGTGCCTCCACTTCCAGTTTAGTGCCACTTAGCAGCTTAGTGCTAACCAGTGTTTGCTGCAAACCATGGTTAACATTTGTCCTGTAAGTTAGAACTAGAAGCCCATTTCAAAGCCTGGCTTACAATTCTGGTTTAGAGGGCAAACACTAATCATAGCAGCAAACCCTGGTTAGTGCTAAACTACGAACTTGACACAAAGGAATGACTGAGAGGGAAGGAGGCTAATTTCCATTATTTTACGAGATCATCAGAATTATGGATTATCTATTTCCCATACATTCTCATTCAGGGTATTTTCACCTATGTGATGGAAGGAGAGAGGGAATGAAAGCCTGGCAAAGAAGTGCACTGAATTATCTGACTTAAAGGGATTCTTTATGCAACGCTCCTGAAGTTGTTTTTAGTAAAGTTCTGGGAACCCAAACTGTGCATGGCTACAGTTTCTTCATCTTTTACTCACCTCTTTTTTCTTCAGCGTTGAGGTTTGAAGGAAGCCAAGAAAAGAGAGAACATAAAGTGCCCACTTAATATTTTTCTTGGAAATAATTTCTTTAAGCTCTGTTTACGCTTGCATAACCATAAATTTTCAGACAATAAAAGAGCATTTTCTCATGTCTCTCTGCAATCCAAAACTTGCTTTCTCGCAACCCAACTCCCCGTATTGATTATTTTATATATAGTACAGCGTAAGATTCACAAACTCCACTGTAACATTCTGGATTTTAAAACAGTTTTCATTGTTTTGAAAATATAAGCATGTCAGGACTTGGAAGCTCCAGAGCCAATTCCATTAATAACTCTGAAACAGGACCAGTGTGTAAGAGGGCGAAAGATGAAATCAGAATGGCACGAATGCAGGTGTCAACATCTCCATGTGAGGAAGGGGTATCAACATACATTGAAATAAATGTGCTACAGAAAGACTCTTGGCACAGACAGAGCAGGAGCCTGAGCTCAACAAGCCTATTTTGCTCTGCTGCTTGCCAATTGCAAACTCACTGCATTAAGATAAGCCACGCACATAGAGATTCCTCTTGGCTTGCTAGCTCTGCCCTATACCCTAAAGGAAACCATGGAAATGGCCTGTTCTAAGCCCCTTTTCAGCCATCTGTTCCCAGTCTTGTTCTACAAAACAACTTTCCACACTATCTGGACTGAGGGACAGCTATCTAAGTTTGCAGTTTTAACTCCAGTTACCTGGCAGTAAGCCTCGCAGAATTCAGTGTAACCCATTTCTGAGTAGCTCTTGGTTAGAGCTGCAGCCTAAAACTCTCTTCCAAACCAAATGAGAAGTAAACAAGTATTTCATTTGTGTAAGGATGACACAGGACTTCTGTGTGGAGTGGGGATAGGGAAACCCATAACATTTTAAAACGGATTAACTGATTTACTCGAGGAAGAGGGAAGTAGATTTAGTTTTTTGTATCACGGGTAGGAAATAAAGGTAAGAAAATACAATACTGAAACCATGAGTTTACACAAATTTCATTGCCACCCCAGAGGTTCACAAAGTGCAGCAGACCATTCTGTTGAATAGCTCAGAGTGCTGAGCGATTAAACTAGAATTACTGAGGAAACCAAAAAACTCAAAAGACACAATCCTTTAAGTTTTCTGCTGCTACCCTGGTCACACCATGAAGCATGCCAAAAATTTGGCCTCGGTGCTTTTTATCTTCTGGAGTGCAAGCTGTGGTCGGCAGAATCTCTCACCTCCTCGGTAATACAAGCCAGGGAGCTCAGCAAAATAAAAAACATCAGCTGCCAGGTCACTTGAACAATGTAACTCTGTATGCCAGGCTGCTATTATCTAAAACTGTGTGCTCCCCCAGCCTTCCTTATTTTTCAGCAGATACTTCACATTAACACATTTTAAATTTTTAAAAAAATGGAAAATGAATGTTTTTCCAGTTAAAACAAACTTTTGCAACTTTGAAAATAGGTATTGTGCATACATCCTCAGCCTTAGGTTAGGGCGGGAGAGGGAAGTCATTTTTTCTTTTAAAAACATATTGCTCTTATTCTACTGTTACTGTGCAATCTTCCACAACACCTAGTCTCAAGCACTTAGATAAAAGTTAGTAGTAAATCAAGCCACTATCCAATCTCTGGCCTCTAGATCTTCCTAGGAAAGGGCCATAGCTCAGTGGTACAGAGCATATGATTTGCATGCAGAATGTCCCATGGTCATTCCCTGGCGGGGAAAGGCTCCTGTCTGATACCACTGCCATCTGCACAGATGACACTGAGTTAGGCAGATCAATATTCTTACTCAATATAAGGCAATTTCCTATTTTCCAATACTGCAGAAATGCCATTGTGAGGTTGTCCATTGTGAATGCTACCCAACTCTCTGCAAGCTAAACTAGTTCAACAGGGGAAAGAGTTCTTGCTCAGCCACTCTGTTAGCTACATTCCCTACCCACAATCTATTACCAGGGGTAGAAAACATGGTGCCCTCCACATGTTATGGACTGCAACACTATTGACCATCGGCTATCCTGGCTGGGGTGGATGGGAGTTGTAGTCTGAAACATCTGCAGGGCAACTCACTGGCTATCTCAGTTCTAAATGGATGCAGTTCAATGTATCATCATCTCACCTCACATCTGGGCCTCAGAAAGCACACACCAAAGAAGCACTGACCATAGCTCAGTGGCAAATCATGAACTTTGTATGCAGAGGTCCCCAGGGATCAAGCCCTGCCATTTCTAAGATGCAGCTGGTGTGAAAGATTCTGAAGAGTTGCTGCAAGGAAGAATGGTAAATGTAAAGCGCTCCTGGACAGTTAAGTCCAGTCAAAGGCGACTATGGGGTTGCAGCGCTCATCTCTGCTTTCAGGCCGAGGGAGCCGGCATTTGACCAAAAACAGCTTTCCAGGTCATGTGGCCAGCATGACTAAACACCTTCTGGTGCAACAAAACACAGTGATGGAAACCAGAGTGTACAGAAATGCTGTTTACCTTTCCGCTGCAGCGGTACCTATTTATCTACTTGCACTGGTGTGCTTTTGAACTGCTGGGTTGGCAGGAGATGGGACAGAGCAACAGGAGCTCACCCCGTCGCGGGGATTCGAACTGCTGACTTTCCAATCAGCAAGCCCAAGAGGCTCTGTGGTTTAGACCAAAGAGCCACACAAGTGCATGGAAGAGTCAACACTGAGCAACATGACCTATCCTACACAGAACTATTCATGGCAGGAAGCAATTCCGATGAAGAGATCAATGCAATTCAATGTATAATGGAACCACAGAACAGAAAAATCTCACCTAAAGTGTGTTATAGGTAAAAGGAAAAAAAATGGAAGAAAGTTTCCTAATACATCAATTAAGAGCAATATTCACACTTTGCTCATTTCAGTGAATTAAATCAGGAATTAACACCTTCTCTTTTCCCTTGGTCTCTGCAGAGCCCTTACGAAAAAGGCCCCACACAAGATACCGTCTTATTCTGTAGTTATGGATTTGCAACAATCATGAAGGGGTTTGCATGGAATCCTGCTGAACTGAACAAGGTTTAAGCCTTGCTCCTCTGCTGATGCATGGGAATGTAATCTTGCTGCCTTGGCTGCGAATGCCTGTTCCTTGGTGAGAAAAAGGGGATGTACAGCTGATGCAGGAATTAACTCTATTCTCCTACTCATCAGCTGGTGTCACAGGTGACATCAACAGACGGGCAAGTGGGAGCAGTTTGGACAAAATGTTCCCACAGGCCTATTTTGACTCCCTGGCGAGTCAAGGTTGGCCCATAGGCTGGATGTTGCCCACCTCTGATCTACACCGATTGGCAGTGGCTCTTCAGGGTTTCAGAAGGGGGACGTTTCCAGTCGTGCCTGGAGTTGCCAGGGATTGAATCTAGGGCCTTCTGTGTACAAAGCAGATTTTTCTACTAATGAGCTACAACTTTCCATATATGAGTAAAAGCAAAGATATGTCACTAAAACAATTGTACGTTTATAACTTGATTCTTTACAGAACATAACTTCCTGCATTGTGTAATGGCATAACAATGTGGCAACAAACTACAGGCAGTGATGTCGCTGCGACAATCAGAGATCATGAGAGCGTTCCTGTTTTGCAGAGCTAGCTCAAGATCTTTTGCTGCCTGAGGCCATTTTTTGAAAAGTTGTGTCTTATTCCAGATCCCTACATAGGAGGAAAACAACCCTTAAAATAAAGGACCTGAAGTAAAACAAAAGGGGCTTCTTGCATTTGTATAAATGAATAGTGCCCTCCTTGTATAAAGAGTTTCCTTTTGGCAGAAAAGTCTTGCTGTTGTCTGCAATGGAAGGTCATAACAGCAGACTGTTAATCCAATGGAAGAGATCTTGACAAGCTTTTCAAAAGATGCCTTCAATTCCTAATAATCTTTCAAATTCCTTCTAATCAAAAGATGTTTTGTTAAGTGAGACAGTAATGCAGAAGAAGAGGAGAGCCTTATCAGCTTTACAATTTATAATAACTTGACTTGTAATATTAATTTTATGACATAGACACAGATACTTTGTCTTATCCCTCCCTAGTTTATTTATTTCTCTTGTTCCTTTCTCTCTGGACATTCCCCTGATGCCATCATCTCTCATTTTCCTCATTCCTTTCCCCTGATTATTGTCATCTTTTCATTTTTCCCCCAGTCCTGTCGCCCGCTGTGCTCTTTGCTTGCCAAAACAATTATGCTTATTTATATAACAATGCCCAAAGAAAGAAACCCAAAACAATGCTGTTTTTTAAAAAAACGTCAAGCTATTTGGTGTGATAATACTGCAGCATTCATCTTTTATTAAGGAACAACTCAGTTTAAAAAATGTGCGGCATATTTTCCATTACAAATAAATCATCACCATGCCCTACCCCTTTGTAACAGCTCAGTTACTTTTAAGAACTTCTACGCACTGCCTTCTGTGCTGCCTGCACCAGATGAGTCCAGGGATGGAGCGTTGTTAGGAGACAACTCTTCCCCTCTGTGTCAAGCCTTACCATGGCCGGCCTGCCCATGAGGCATAGCTGTCAACTCACAGATTTGAAAATAAGGGACCAGCAACCTCGAAAATAAGGGATCAGCAGCCAAAATAAGGGATTTTCCGAGCACAGGTATGTTCAATTTCTGAGCCCCTCCGAGCCAAAGGCAGAAAGCCCAGCCAGCAGCCAAACGAAGCCTCAAGCGGTGGATCCCACAGTGCAGCAACCCAGCAAAGGGGATGCAGCAAGGGAAACCACCGTCACCTCTCCGCTGGGAAGCGCTGAGCAAAGGCGAATCCCTAGGCAACACGGCCGATTTGATCAGCACAAGGCATGAAAGCTCCACCCCCCAGTCGTTCTTAGACTCTTTATTGGGTGAGCAATGCAGCCAAGCAACACAGTTGGAGCCTCCCTCCTCCCTGGCTGGGAGGGAGGGAGGGAGGGAGGGAGGGAGGGAGGGGAGCTGCTTCCTTTGAAACCCAGGCAATTTAAGGGACATCATCAATAAGGGACAGCAGCAGGACACAGCGCTAGGATAAGGGACCTTCCCGCCAAATAAGGGACTGTTGACAGCTATGCCATGAGGTGGACTGCAGCATCCGCCTTAGGTGGTAGAATCCTGAGGAGCAGTGCCCCCCACCCACCCCTGCTGCCGTTGCCATGCAACCCCAGTAGGCAAGGCTTCTGCAGGCAGAGAAACCTTCCCATTCTGCCTCAGAAGGAGACACAAATTTGCAAATATATTATACCTTCAATGAATCTGATCTTTCAAAACTGAAAAATATGTAAACGAGCATTTATGTTAATATTTGAAATGAGTCATTAATATGTTGCTTAATACAACGCTGGTCTCTTGTGACTGAGAATAGTTTAAACAAAAAAAACAACAACAATGGTCTAATCTTACATGCTTAAATGTGAGTTTGCACAGAACTACTAATTAGCATCCATAAGGAGTCATTCAGCTCATGCTCTGTTCGAGCACCTTATTTCCCAAATGATTTCTGTCTTGCAAGCAGAGCTGAGGACAGAGCCGGCCTCCCTGCTGCCTCCACTTTGAACCAGGAAAGAAAACAATGGAGACTGGAAGTCGGAACATGAAGAGGCTCAGAGACACACCACCTTCCCCCTGGTGGTCAGCCCAGAAACATAGAGCAAGGTACTGGTCCTTTAAGGCAGCTGAAAAAAGTGGGAGAGAGACAGAGAAGGGAGACAGGTCTCTGTAGTGCAACTCCTTGTCACCAGAGAGAAATTCCTGCTCAGTGATAACCAGAAGATTATAAGGCATTGGGGTGGGGAGGGCTGAAAAAAACACAGCTGTTCCTTACCTACATCATCTTCATTTTCACTTGGCTGAATCACATGATCTCTGTAAAACTACAAAACAAATGGGAAATAGATTTTGTTCCAAGCTTGGAAAATTTCAGAATGCAATGTCTTTTTCAAAAAAACACTCACTGTATTTCAAAAATGCTCATTGTTATTTTTTTTTTTTAAATGTCATGCAAAACCACCCACAAAGAATAAAAGACGATCGTCTGTCTTAGTAAGCTCCTAATTTTCCCAAACAGCAAAAATCAGGGCTTCAACCATTATTCTGGGCCACTGGGAATTTTTTATTTCAAATAATGCAGGGGGCTGTCACTGGGGGAGGGGTGACATTGACCAGCTCTTTTCTTTTACAGGCATCAGAGAAAGAAAAAACACATCCAAAAGCTTTTAGGTGAACAACCTATAATTTACTTTCCAAAAGAAAACAAAATCAAAGCAGACCACAGAACATCAGAGCCATCTGTTCCCTGTGTAGTCTAATTCATTCCCCAGTGTGATTTAAAGACATGGGAGCTCTCCTATGAGCCACTCACTCCCATGTCAGATGCAAACACATTGGCCAGAATCCAGCCCATAGTTAGGCCTGCTGGAGATATCTGTTCTGGTTCACTAGGGGCCACCATCAAATAACCATAAATGCAAGCTGTGAAGGCTGGTCCAATAGGGCAAGTCCGGTGCTGCCCCACCAACCAGTCTCCCCTAAGCCAGTCCCTGCCTGCTTGCCTTCCTTTATCACAGTGTTGCCCTTGTAGAACTCAGCAAGGAAGAGGATGGAAGATGGAACTAGAATTAATTGGCTCAACCTGCCATTGGCTCTGGCTCAATCTACCGTCTGGGCTCCCTGCCTTCTGCCCCACCAGCCACCGCTGAAGGCAAGGCACTCTTACAGAAAATAAAGGACTAGAGCTGAGTGACAGAACATGTTGTTTGCAATGCAATCACCAGCAGATAAAGGATCACAGGCAACAGGGAAATATGTTGAGCTTCAAGACAAAGGAGTGCCATTGAGGGGGGTCCAACTAAATACCAAGCAGCTCCACAGAGACACGTATTCTAAGACGCATGGAATAAGATGGTTGTGTTTCATTAGTTCCACCACAAAGCAGAGTTAACTGCATTCATCATCAGTAAGACAGCACGTTTGATTTTGACATAGTAAATTATTGCCATTGACTTTATGTCAAAACAAGATAAATAGAAGTCTCTGCAGAACAGAGCTGCAGTCATAAAAGCCCCTAGTTCTCAGAGGCTATTCCTGCAGCATATATGCCCAACTAAAATATGACTGGTCACAATTATCGTAGCTTTGTATCCCAGGCAAAAAAAAAAAAAAAATTTACTTCTTCCCCCATAGCAAACCATGCTGTCTGGCTGAATGTTGAAATTACTCAGGCAGCTTAGATATTTCTCTTGGAAGAAGAATAGAAAGAACTGCTGTTTGGAAGGCATAAGCCAACTTCATTTTCAATCCTGGAAGGTGCTGTAGAAGAACCTCCGTGGATTTAGCCATTCATAAAATGATAATAGAACTGTACCGTTGAATCTTCATTTTTGAAAGCTGGCTCTTCAGAAACAAAGTCCATGGGGTCTGTTTAAAGAGAATCCGTTCTTCCATTAGGATTTGGTGGTCACCAATTGCGGAAGTTGATTCCACCCCCCAAACACAATGAAAGTGAGAAATAGAAGGATATACATAGACCTAACAATGTTCTTTTACGATATAAGCACGGCTCCCAAAGTAGCATGCCTGTGGTTGAAATACTAGACATTTCTTCAACAAGTTGTTGTGCTGTTTTAATGGGCTGATTGTAAACAAGCTCTCTTTTTTCCTTTAAAGGGGCGTGCTGTGAAAATACATGCTGAACCCTAAACTAGCCTTATGGATTAATATGTACTTGCCGAACTGCACAGACCGCCACAGGCATTTTATAATACACATGGGATCCTGATTTTATTATTGAAGAAGAAAAAAAGGGAAGGCAATTTCATGCATTTTAAAAGCTAACTCTTTCCCTTTGACTACAGGGAACAATTGTGACTACAGTATTATTTTGTTTCCTGGCTCCTTTTCAAAACTCTGAAGGAAGGACATACTGCACCAAATCCATATTTAATTCATTTTCCTCCAGCCACAGACAGTGCCAGCATTATGAAAGAGAGACATGAATATTCTGTGCCTAAGCACATTTTGTGTAATCTCCTGTTCACCCTACAACCTATGTGAGTAGGTAAAATAAATGGAGTTTTTAAAAATAAATGAATAAACTTCGCTGATACCTTGTTTAATGTTTGGTGGGGTTTTTTGTAAACCACTATTTACAATCAAGCGGTATATACATTTTATTAAACAAACAAATATTTTTTCTTTTAGTCATTTTTTATTATACTTCTCTTGTTTCATGGGATGGAAATCTATCATTTTTTAACAAATACTGGTACTCTTAGCAACACTTTCAGATATTATATAAAAGCAGGCAGGGGGAGGAAGCCCAAGTGAATCATACTGCTTCTTTGCAACTTCCTGGGAAAAATGCTGGGAATTCAAAGACCTGGAGAAGAGGGGAAGTTCTGCCTGTAAAGCTGCTCTAAAAAATATCTGAAATGTGCTGCTTTATAAAAACAGGTGATCATTTTAGTGTTTTCATGTCTGTGTATGATTTTTCAGCCCTTGTTTGATCCACAGTAACAAAGCATTCGTACCTTTCCTTCAGAGAAATACTACCTCCATTCTTAACACTGTTTCATTTTACATCAAATTCCTGGCCTATGTTTTAGAAACAAAACTAAATACAGAGGTACCTCAGGTTACAAATGCTTCAGGTTACAGACTCCGCTAACCCAGAAATAGTGCTTCAGGTTAAGAACTTTGCTTCAGGATGAGAACAGAAATCGTGCTCCGGCAGCGTGGCGGCAGCGGGAGGCCCCATTAGCTAAAGTGGTGCTTCAGGTTAAGAACAGTTTCAGGTTCAGAACGGACCTCCGGAACAAATTAAGTACTTAACCCGAGGTACCACTGTACTCATGATAGTGTATTCAATTTTTCCCTACAATGTGTTTTTCTCAGAGCCAACAGCCAATAGCATCATTTCTAAAGACTAGACTTTTTATAGTGTCCCAGAACTCAAGACACCGCAGTCACTTAGCAACCTCCTGCTACAGGAAGATTTGCATCTAACAATCATATTCTACAATGTAGAAACACCCAGCTGGCAAGCCAACAAGGGGTGAATGCAGACTGCTCTGCCATCCATATCTAGTGGACAGAACACTTGTTATCTTATTCTATGCTCAGGCTTCCCTCCTAAACACTGACAGATTCAGTTTTGCTCTCCCACCTCCAGAAGCCTGAAGGTGGCAGACTAAGGCAGGATGCAAGAAAAGCACCAAAATGAATTGCTAGTGACAAATTGCTGGAAGTGCAACAGAGGGCAATGCTGAAATGCTTCTGAGCATTAACAAGCTTTTTATTCTTTTTCTTTTATATCCACCAACCAGACCGGGGGGGGCGTGGACTGCAAGAGTCTGACACAGTAATATACAAGTGCCACAAACAGTGGATAAAATGAGATAAAGAGTGCTTGCAGACAAAAAAGAAAATGCTAAATTTTAATGCATAGAGAATGGTTTACTAAGTTCTTTTAAATACTTTCCTGAAGACTAAATTCTAAACCAAATTGCTATTTGTCATAGATTTCCTCTCCCTTAAAGGACTCATTTAGCAAACAGAGTGTTTTGTTAATTAAAAGTGTATGACTGGAATTTCAGCCTCACTCATTTTGGACGTGATTAAGTTATGGGAGATTCACTCTCATAATAAGGGGGAAACAATTGCTAAGCATATTACTTCTGTGTTGTTTCTAAGAAAGAAACAACACAGAAATTGTGACCTTGAAGCCTTCCAGATGTTGCTGGACAACATCCCATAATCACTAACCATGGACCATACAGGTTCCCCACCCCTGCAATGTTGTTGTCATCGTCATTGAAATTTGTATACTGCCTTTCATCTGAATATCACAGGGTGGTTCACAACATAATACAAAATGAGAACACAAAATACATAACAAAACAAAAACAAAACAAAACAATAATGCCCCCCAAACATATTTAAAAGGCCATAGAATGTTAATCAGTCAAAGGCCTGGATATAGAGAAACATATTCCCTGTGAGGGGAGAGACTCCATCAGGCAAGGCCTCCTTCCCCCTGCCTTGCTCCACCCTCTGCTTCTCAATGTGTATTGTATTCTTTTATGTACTGCAGCTTGCCATTGTTTTATTGATTATAGTTTAGATATTATTGAAACTGTTGAGTGGATTTCTGTTTAACTTTCATATGTTGATATTACTATTTTATACTATTCTAATGATTGTTGAATGTTACTTTCTTGATGGAGGTTGTCTATTTTAAAGTTATGTTTTATTATCACATTTTTGTATTGCATTTTATTGTTATAAGATGTACATTTTTTGTTTCTTCAGCTTGTATTGAGTATTGTAAGATAGAAAGGCGGTATACAAATTAAAAATGATGATGGTGGTGGTGGTGGTGCCTAAAGCTATGCAACGAAGGCGCCAGGCAAGCCTCTTTTACAACTTACACTGACTCTCTGCAATAATGCTTCACATCTCCTTTGATCCAAAATAGTTCCTTTATGAAACCAAATGAAGGACCATCTCTAGTTAGAACATTTAAAGCTGCCCTTCTGTAGACACTTAACCCAAGTAAACTTAAGTCCCACTGCAGGGCCTGCTTCTGAGTAACATGTGTTGTGTCTATATCCGCAGGCTGATCTTTATATGCCCTATAATTTTTTTCTACTGCATTAAAGGAATGTAAAGTGAAGAAGATTCCTATGCCAATGATGAGAAATGAATAACTATGAATTATTTCCCCCTCTTGGTTTCTACATTATAATATTTTGTGGATATCAGTCTACAAAAACTCTGATGTATGACAATGCGGCAAACACGCAGAATCTTGATGGAATCAGTTCTGCTTTGTGAAAATCGAGTTTCGAAGTGATAGGAGTGAATCTCACAAAATTACAAATATGCCCTCAAAATTAGAGAAGCAAAAACTTCATTAACAAAGATACCTGGAAAAGTGCTATATACGGTATATATTACACTGAAATACCATCAGTGGAATTCTGCCCTCTTCTGGCATTTTTGAAGAATTTACAGATGGCTGGTATAAGGAGTCAAAATATTTAGATCCTAACTACCTTCACACTTCAATTCAAGGGTATAACATCTACAGATTTCTGTGTAGAGCAGAGCCCATTTGCCTTATCCAAAAATCTGTCCCTTATATCCCAGCTCTGTTTGAGTGTCCCTGGTTGTCCCTCAAGTTGGTGAGCTTCATTTGACATCAACATGAAACAAAGCCTTTGCTTCAGTGGGCATCTTCTACCATCACCTTTAAACATTTGCCCAAAACGTTTATTTGCCAACAGGCTCATTTTCTGTGGTCGCTAATGCTATGTAATTTTAAATATTCATGTGGTTTTTACTGTTATGTATATATGTATAGTATGGGGGGCATTTTTTTGTGACGGTTCTCCCTAGTACAGAGTACCAGCACCTCTTCCTTTGCTGCCCGTGGCAGCCATTTTGTGCTGGAATCTACAATACTTTTAGTAACGTACAAGGAGCGGCACCTCATTTTTATTTTTACCAAAAGAAAGCACTGTGTGGGTTTATATACAGTGGTACCTCGGGTTACATACGCTTTCAGTTTACATACGCTTCAGGTTACAGACTCCACTAACCCAGAAATAGTACCTCGGGTTAAGAACATTGCTTCAGGATGAGAACAGAAATTGTGCTCTGGTGGCGCGGCAGCAGTGGGAGGCCCCATTAGCTAAAGTGGTGCTTCAGGTTAAGAACAGTTTCAGCTTAAGTACGGATCTCTGGAACAAATTAAGTACTTAACCCGAGGTACCACTGTATTGTTCCAAACTGCTTTGGTGGTTTTTATGAAATTGTGGTGTATGCAAATATTTAAATAAATAAAGGAATCACAAAGGCGCATCAAACCCCTCACCCCTTCTCTATCAGGGGAAGGGAAGAACGTATGTGCATGAAGTTCTCTCTCCATACATACGGGAGATTCAGTTCCACAAATGCAGCATGAGAAATGCAATTTTTGGTTTGAGAAGAGAGCAGCCAATCCAAGCCAAACTGCCGGAGATTCTCCTCCCCCTCTCTGTCCCACAGCTTTTTTTGCTCATATACTAGGATGATCTGCGCTCAGACACCTATGTTGGTCCCATCTACTGGGACTGGGTCATAGTTAACAAATCTTATCAGTTATATCACAGTGTTCAAGGCCTGGTCAGCTTCAGGAAACTTAATTTTCTCAATAGAATGTATATTTTAATGACTTTTTAAATCTTTTCTATACACAAAGTGCTTTATAACGCTGTTCTCCTTTCTTCCTTGTAACCATCCTGCAGTCAAATTAGTAAAGGCTATTCAGCTCAACAGCAAGCACCTTGACATTTACTCATGAGAATGCCTTCACCCCACATTGCCTATGTACTGAACAGTTTTCTGGCTGCACATGAAACAAAAATTATTTCGATGTATTTTGCACACCTAATTCGTGAAAATGCCACAGTAAGGACAGAAAACCCGTACCTTCTTCAGAAGCTGTAGAATTGCAAGGCATCTGAACTCTTTTCAAGGTCTCAGCTTGCTTTGTAGGAAGATTCTTCAAAATAAAATAAAATAAAATCATCTTGTTATTTATTTATTTAGAGATGCACATCCCACCTTTAATCCGAAGACCTCAGGATGGGTAAAAACAAAATGTCAGTAAGATACCATAAAATCTTAAAAGCACAGGAAACAAAACAAAACAAAATATATTGTGTGCATGCATACTATATACATTTTAGATAAAACAAACTGTATCGCCAATATCACATACGCAAAGCAAACTTGGAGAATAATACTTTTAACATGCTCCAGAAGGTCATGGCCATGGTCTGAAGGCCCAGGATACAGCAACCTCACTGAAGTTAAGAGCAAAAAGAACTTACACAGGAAGCTGCCCTTTACAGAGTCATACTGACAGTCCACCTAGTATTGACTACACTGATTGGCAGTGCATCTCCAGGGCTCCAGACAGGAAATCCTTCCTAGCCCTCCTGGAAGATGCCAGGAACTGAACGTGGAACCTTCTGCATGAAAAGCAGATCCTGTGACACTGAGCTATAGCCATTCACCTGTGGCCAAATGTCATGTTATGAGAACTGCATGTAATGACAGCCAGACTGCAATACAGTGGTACCTCGGGTTAAGTACTTAATTCATTCCGTAGGTCCGTACTTAACCTGAAACTCTTCTTAAACTGAAGCACCACTTTAGCTAATGGGGCCTCCTGCTGCCGCCGCACCACGGGAGCCCAAATTCTGTTCTTATCCTGAAGCAAAGTTCTTAACCTGAAGCACTATTTCTGGCTTAGTGGAGTGTGTAACCTGAAGCGTATGTAACCCGAGGTACCACTGTAGTTAAAAAGACAAGCTATATCAATATGATTCCAGCTCCTATTTTGATATACTTCAAATTTAAATATATGAATAAATAAGTATCTTAAAACATCCCCCCCAAAGAATGCAAGTAAGTAATTTTACAAGGATGCTGCAAATTTTGTTAGTTCTCTATGGCTTCCCCAGGAGCCCCACAAATTAATTAACCCATTCATATCATAGGAATGGATATGAATTTAATCAGTTAAGAAGTTTGTACAATAGTAGTATTGGCCCTTGTCCATTTGCCAGCAAAAGGCCATTGGTCTCTCCATCCTTGAGGGATGGAAAGTTAATGCCTTTGGAAGGCAGCATTGCCTTTTGGCTGGAAAGACTGGACTCTTCATCAGGATTTCTGTGCAAATCTGTTTATTTACAAGTTGAGGAGGAAAAAGGATGAAAGCACAACTGGCGCTCTATTCAAAACTGAGGGAAGCAGCCACCCATAGTTACATATAAAGCCCTGAAAACAGCCTCTCTCTCTTTGAAGCCTTTCCAGGCATCTTCACTCCGAGGAGCAAAAAGGAGAAAGTGTGTTGCCCCAGATCTTGCTTACTTAAAAGGAGGCCTCATTTGGCATAGTTCAGGGGATGTCTGGGCCACTCATCACATTACTCTTATTTTTAAAAAATGGTAATGTTTGGGAAGATGGGAGAAACTTAACTTGGGAATGCTAAAAATGTGCTTTATTTGAGACACGTAATTTGCTGGAAGTCAGGGTAGATTCAGATCGCTTGGATCTGGTACACTCCTCCCTCTGAGATTGCCTATGGCAACGAAGAAGTGACACATACAATAAATAAATAAATAAATAAATAAATAAATAAATAAATAATAAAGTGGCATTGTTCTCCAAATATCTCTGATATGGCCAATGTTCAAGGGTGAATTGTATTCCAGCAATACCTGGAGAGCTACAATTTCCCCATTCATGTCCTATCCTCTTTGCCTATTCTATCCCAAAACCATTTTCACCCGATTCTCCTGCCAGCTTTTTCTCAGGGGCACTCTTAAACTTAGGCAGCCAAATGAGTGTTTATTTACCATCTCTCTCTTCCAAATTCTGAGCAGCCTTTGCTGCTTGTCTGCCCAGGACATCCTGTTTATTCTTTGTACTATGGACTCAGTCAGACATTTCCTACTAATTTTCTTGAACTGTATTGTAGAAGTCATATTGCTGGCTTGGGCATAGTGCAGCTCTTTTTCTTAAAATATGCATGCTACACAAAGTACTTTATCCACTTTGCCTACATGAGGGGCAAGAGTGCTTTATTTAATTTGCATACCAACTTCTCAGCCTTCCATTAGCAACATTTTCAGCTATGCTGCAATTATACTCTCTGTCAATAGCTGTTTCAATATTTACCACAGTACCCAAGAAAAATTCTGCATCTAGCCTATTTTCATAGAACTGTTTGTTATGAAAAGTTTATTGCTTTTCATTTCTGTTCCAATTGGAAAGATCTGTGCCAGTGTAGATAGATATGGTAGTCCAGAGAAAATCAGGCTCTCAACTGGAATCAATAGGATTTATACCTTAGTATCACCTACTTCTCTGGGAATTAATTTTCTATGGCTTTTACACAATAGATTAATCATGAGTGATCTTTTGAACCCTGGCCATTGCATTCAGGCTCCACGCATACATGTCTGTAACTTAACTAGTTAACACATCTCATGGCCCAAGTCAACAAGTAGGGTTTCCCCTCATCTAAGGGACAAGAGGAAGGGAGAACACACAGTTAAGTCACTGTACCTGACTACAACAGAAATCTCATCTACAGTATTCTGATTTGAGGATACATTGCAATCATTTTAGGATACAATTTTCTGAACAGCCGCAAAAAAACAACAACAACCCACGAAATCACAGAGGCCAATTGTTTTTAATGTATTTTATATGACAATTAAAATGTTGCAAAGGTAAGCAAGCAATGGGCTACAGTCTTGTGAATTACCATTTGTTTACTTGCCTAGGATGTGTCGCAAAAACCTCTCAATGAGCATCTATGTAACAAGCTATGAAATGCTTGCTTGTTATTGCTTTCCCTCTCCCAGCTTTGCATGGAGAAGGAGTGGAGACTGACAAACATCCAACATTATGCTCTCTCTTCCCTCTGCAATAAGTGCTACTGGCAGTTTAAGGCCAAAGAAGACAACGAATTTTCCAGGAAGTCTAACATAACAGCTGGTATGGAAGTCTCCACCGCTGTTGTCTCTGGGTCAAAGAAGAAAGCAGCAAGGAATCTGTCTCTTTCCCTAGTTCCCTGCAGCACTCTGTGCAAAAAAATCACAGGAGCTAATTCCTACCACTCCGTTACCTAAGGAAGAGCAATTCAACCACCGTATGTGAATAAACAAATCTTTAAAAATTCTGCGAGAAGAAAAATACACTTCTCTGTACTGCTGTTTTGGCACTTACCTTGTGCAGAAAAGCTCTATCCCATAAATATTTCCTGAAGAGCTGAACATCAGATTCTAGCAAATGGTCTGACGCGCGATTAAGTGTCAGTGTCAGAGTTCCTGATGAATGAGCAAATTGTAGGATTGCAGTCTCACCAAGCTCCACTTTAGAAATCTCAGATGGGTGGCTGGGCTGCCTCCTGAAAACAACGCATTCAGTAGATTAAAAGAAGAGTGCAAAGCTCAGGAAGCATGTAATGCAAAAGGCACGAAACTCCTCACTCTCCGTGGCTTCCACCTTTTCAGTGCCTAACCTATTCATGGCAAAAAAAATCTCAGGCCAAAATAGAATGAAGGAACCACAGCGAGCGCTGTTTTACCAGGAAACCTTTCCCCATGAACCCACAAACTGACCTTTACCCTAACAGAATAAAATAATAGGAGGTTTGACGCCTGGTTTTCTCTATTATTTGTGAGAAGACGCAGCTCACTTTCACATGAACATTGCCATTTACAGCAATCAAGCTGAACTGGCAGCCAGGAGGCTTATTAGCATATTGCAACAGAGAGTCTCGGGGGAATACAGCATTGTTTGAATGTTCCAAACAAGTGAGACATTCATAACAACATGTGTGATAACAGAATTAAGTCATTTCTCATGCAAATAAAAGTATGGATAACGTCTCATACAAACTGTGTACTGTGCAAAGCCAGAAATAAAAGAGAAATGTTGTTGAAAGGGGGGGGCAACTAAATTACTTTTCTTGTTTTTGTACGTGTGTGTTTTGTATATATTTTCTAACAGTGTCATGTGACGATTTACCAATGGACAGAGGCAAATATGTGGCAGACCAAATCAGCAGCAATACATTGCGTGGAGCCTAAAAACTTTTCTGTCCCAATGTCTTTTGTGAACAGCTGAGAGGATTGGATAGAAGAAGAAGAAGAAGAAGAAGAAGAAGAAGAAGAAGAAGAAGAGTTTGGATTTGATATCCCGCCTTTCACTCCCCTTCAGGAGTCTCAAAGCGGCTAACAATCTCCTTTCCCTTCCTCCCCCACAACAAACACTCTGTGAGGTGAGTGGGGCTGAGAGACTTCAAAGAAGTGTGACTAGCCCAAGGTCACCCAGCAGCTGCATGTGGAGGAGCGGAGACGCGAACCCGGTTCCCCAGATTACGTGACTACCGCTCTTAACCATTACACCACACTGGCTCTCTAGAAATGGAAGGAGGCAACATAAAGTGACCAAAAGAGCTGCGTAATAACTGAGTTGTCAGTAGGGTGAGATTGTGAGACAGGCTAGCAAACATCATGCTAATCTGCTGCAATAAAATGAAAGGATCTTAATAGCACCTTAAAAGCTAAGAAATGTCAAATTGGCATAACCATTTATAGACTAGAGTCTACTTCAGGCATAGGCAAACTCCGGCCCTCCAGATGTTTGGGTCTACAATTCCCATCATCCCTAGCTAACAGGGCCAGTGGTCAGGGATGATGGGAATTGTAGTCCCAAACATCTGGAGGGCCGGAGTTTGCCTATGCCTGGTCTACTTCATCAGATGCTAAGAGCTGATAATGCAATTTAAAAATCCAATCCATTTATCCATGTATCATGGTGAGAAAGTGTCCATAAAAAAACTCTAACATGTGTAAATAAATGCAGTGCAAATCAAGCACATTTGCTAGGGGATTAACCTAAAATTAACCTCATCTTGATGCTCCCTTTGATGCCCCCTTTGTCTGCCCTGTTTCCAAATGTCAATAGGATGGGATCGCCCCCCTTCTCATTTGTATACTTGTTTCATATTAGTAACCAATCCAAGGTATTGGTTGAACATGAAAGAAGCATACACATGATAAAGGTAAAGGTAAAGGGACCCCTGACCATTCTGGGGTTGCGGCGCTCATCTCACTTTACTGGCCGAGGGAGCCGGCGTACAGCTTCTGGGTCATGTGGCCAGCATGACTAAGCCGCTTCTGGCGAACCAGAGCAGTGCAGGGAAACACCGTTTACCTTCCCACCTTACCTAACCTATTTATCTACTTGCACTTTGACATGCTTTTGAACTGCTAGGTTGGCAGGAGCAGGGACCGAGCAATGGGAGCTCACCCAGTCGCGGGGATTCAAACCACCAACCTTCTGATCGACAAGTCCTAGGCTCTGTGGTTTAACCCACAGTGCCACAAGCGTCCCTATACACATGATAGAAGCTATTAAATCTGGCCCATAGCATTAAAAACTCATATGAAGGCATACCACTTACCTGGAAATGAGTTCAACAAGCCTCAAGTGCCCATTCTGTAAAGCCAAGTCTAAAGGTGTGAACCCATCTTCATTAGGTAGAGTGATTGCAACTGTCCCACCTGGCTGGCATAACAGGAACTGGGAAAGTTTAATCAGCCCCAGTCTCATTGCGAGATGAAGAAGTGTTTCTTTGCATTTAGATTCTAAAATTTAAAAATGCACATGAATGCATAAGAAATCAACTCAGGTGTTTTTTTAAATTGATCATATGCATGTTTCAATCGAACAACAAGCATCTACTAAGACCCAGAGTAGTTATAAAAATAAAATTCCACATATACAGAATCTCCATGCTCTGTTGTATTCCTATTTTGCTGGGACACTTGAGAACATCATTGAGTACAGCCACCGCCTTTCCATCCCCTTTCCACTTTTTCTTTAAAAAATTGCCAAGCGTGTAAACCTGAATGCAGGTAAGTTACAGGTAAATGCACAAAAACAGCAGGTTTACTGTACTGAAACTGCAGTTGCAAATACATTAAATTTAAACATTACTTTCCAAACTCAGAGACTAATCCCTATGAGAGAGCTTGTACACGTTGTAGCACTTGAATGGCAACTTTACAAAGATTTGTATCCAGTTGTGTCTACACAACCATAGAAGACTCTTTCCTCCAACAGAGACATCAATGGGCAGAAGGATGAGGGATGTGATTTTCACGATCACCCATTTCTGCTGTAGCTCCATCCCAACTGTTCTGTGGAGTTTCCCAAGCTACCAGAGTAGATTTTGGGAGGGTGCAGTGGACGCTTCATCCCCACCCTAAAAAAAAATGGCTTCTCCTACTTCCATTCACAGAAATCTCCACTGGACTAAAGAGCCTTCTGTGAACAGAGGGACACAACCTAGAGGTTTTTGCCACATGTACACAAATCAGGAAGATGCTGCAACCCAATCAGCACACCTGAGGCAGGCTCTGCACCACCTCAAATCACAATTGCAGAGTTAGGTATGCACATTACATCATACTGTAGAAAAAATGCCTAAGAGAAAATAAGTTAATAACAGCCAATGAGAGGGGCGGGGGGAACATAACATCACAGGCAAGCATGCAGTTGTGCCCATTCTTCATTCTTCCAAGATTCCCACTCACTTCAGTGGGTGTATGGGGCCACAATAACTCTAGGATGAGATCTTTAACTAGGGTCGGTTATAATTTATACTGCATTTGTTGAGAATGCTTCCTTTTTCCTCTTCATAAGAGCTCATTATATTCATTGTTTGCTCTTTATACAGAACAAAGGGGCCACTTATTTATTAAAATAAAAACACCCATGTCAACATTAGCTGGCAACTCGGTGCTGTTTTCCCTAATGCTTCCTATCCCAGCCTTTAACCAAATTAGTTTGGTGGGCTGTCCTTGTTCTGCATGTAAGTAATCTGACACTTTAACTTGTCCAATGAGCCCTTCCTCAGTCTCTAAGGTTCTGTTCTTGCATCTATTTTGGCTCTTGCATTCATGAGGCTTCTGCACTGTTTACAATGCTAAATCAGGGTTGCCCAACTGGTGGTGTACAACGAATAGTGGACCATATGCTTCTTTTCATTCTGCTCTGTCTGCCTGTGTCCTTTTAGCCTTCCACTTGCAAGCATGGCCTGAGGCCCAGGAAGCTGAATGGGAAGCATAGAGGCTCACACAATAGACTTGTGTCAGAGCAATGAAATTCCACTAGGGCTAGATGCTGAACTTCACCCCAAGCTCCCACACTGAAGCCAGGAACAGGCTAACGGGATAGGTCTTTGTGGATTTAGAATGCAGAATAACTTCAAAATGGGGAAAACCAACCGCAAAGGCACCCCTTTGAGTTAAGCACCCCACTATCAGTCTTTCCTGGCAGAAGTGTACCATATCAACTTAGACATGAGACAGTTACCATTGGTCATTGCTGATTCATGTATTAGATTTGCAGGATTTTGGTGGTTAATACTGCAAACATAACAACAATCTCAAAAGCAAGGTGCAATGTAACATATTCCTTTGTTTAGTTTTGACTGCAGATATGTACTGTGCTTTCCTAGGTACAGCAATATTTAAATGTCCATGTCTCCCAGCTATGTTATGGGGCAGTTCCTCAATTATTATAAGAAAATATAGGTATCAATAGTAAAACTGCACACGAATTTCCCTCCCAATTATATAGCTTAGTAATCAAAGCTTCTATGATAAATAAGGAGGTTTTGCAAGCTGACCTTGTAACCCGTGTGACAGGCATGTGATAATATTAACAGTAACAGTGACGTTACATACACAATACATGGGAAATGAAAGGGCAAATTTTATTCTTATCCATGCACACCGTTCAACACTCTCTCTTTGGCACTGTGCCACTGCCTTTTCAACTATATTGTATTATGCCATTGTAAAGCAAGCCAGATAAAAGCTGCAGTCAAATAAGGTTAAGTCTAGCATATGGGTCTTTTCATGTGTATTCCATGGACATAATACAAATCATCAATCAAATCTGGTTTTCCAACCAAACAGAACCTACTCTCAACTTTTATGAAAGAAAACTGCATATCAAAATGAACATCCAGAAAGTTAACATAACACAAATTAATTGTTTTACATTACAGGCATACCCGCAATTTATCCAAGGTATGAGTGTATTCATTTCTATATTGCGTCCATTCCAGCCATGTATTCTGCAATACCAACAAGGAATCACAGTTTACACCTGGTTTCATCGCCATATCCCCCACTCAGGAAACTGGGGAACACACTGTTGGTTTACAGACTCCTGTCTTGAAAGGCCTTTGGTCAGACTGTTCCTTTCAGGGTGACTTTAAGCTAGCTAGAGCAGTGGTTCCCAATTAGATAAGTACTGCAAACCCCTTGCTTTTCAAAAACCAAGCCAGTGGACTGCTACTTTTGAAAAAATTGATATCTCTGTGGTAGTGTTTGTTAAGTGAGTGGTGCCACAGACACCCTGGTTGGGTTACATGGGTTACCCCCTTGGGGTCCACAGACCACCAATTGGGAAGTAGTGACCTAGAAACTATTGCAAATTTCAGGACAGAAGTATAGCAACCCAAGTCCCCTTGATCAATAAGTTTCCAGGCACCTGCAAAGTACATTTTCATCAAAACTATAAGAGATCCAGTGAAAAGTTACAACAAAACAAGGCAGCAGTTCGGAGCTGGCGGTGAGAAAAAGTAAAAAAGTAAAAACATAAATAATCATTTTGGAAAGCTGGAGGCTTCCCCATTTCAAAGAACTGTTTCTCATCAAACAGTTCCTTGGGAAAATAAAACCAGCCACTTCTTATTATAGAGGGCTGGAGACACTGCAAGGCAATGTGCAGCCAGGCAAGGCTCTAGTAGCTAGACGTTGCTTTGCATCATTTCTCAAGCCTGTAGCCAAAATATACAATTCAAGTGATAATATCAGCTCTAAAACCAGTCTGTTTAACCCATTACACAAATCTTTCTATTCTTTCTTGCACCTGAATCCTTTCCCCTGCCCAACACAATTGAAAACCAAACAAATATTTCTCCTGACAGAAGTGACTAAGATTTCCCTGGATGATTGTAGCTCATTCATTTCCAGGAAGGAAGCTGAAAACTCTGGATGTGTCTTGGAGGGAAGACAAGACATCACAGCAGGCTGACAGCTCCCAGTTGTTCCAGGCTTAAATCTTTCCTTCAGACTGTGTTGACAGGCTGTACCCATCCAGTAACACATTTTTAATCTGGACATTTAATCTGGACCCACAGATTCTACAGGCACCCAACCTGCTACTGAGACGGTGCTGTTTGTTGTTGGCTGCCTTTCCTCATTGCTCACAGCAAACAGGTCGTCTGAATGGTTTGCTATGAGAACAGGCTATAAGTTTACATGCCAGCACTAAGTCCTATTATTTTGAAAGGTTTATGTTGGTAGTCAAAACGGCAGAAGTGCATCTGGTGAGAGGTTTAGGGGCAACCTAATGCCCAGTCTCCTTTTACAGGCCCTGCACAAACCTCCTGAAGCGGTCCCATTCTTCCATTATACCCCTTCCTCCCTTCTGGGTCAATTATCCCCCATTTATCTTGGCTTTTAAAACTGTTTCAAAGAAATTGGGAGTAGTGTTTTATTAGAGAGAGAAAATAAAAATAAAACCCTTTTTCCTGTCAGTATGGCTTGGGGAAAGGGGGAATTTCTCCCTACACATGCATGTGTCTCTGTGCATAGCACACCGAAGTCAGAAAGGAATTCATTCCACTTGCTTTCTAGGATAGCAGCTGCACTGCTCTGCCCAGGGGCAGCCCATGCATTAGGCAAGATAAGAGCCATTGCAGATCTGACCTCCTCCGCACACCCGCCAATGTGCTGTTGCCAGCCCCACCCATGGCACCAACACAGCCCCACTGCACTCACTGCTATACCCTTGGTGGTGGTGGTGCTATTGAATTGTGGCAGCAGCATAGGCACGGGTCATGGTACAGTCGCAGTGGCATGACTGGAAGCAGCAGGGGTTCAATGATGAGGACAGGGAGTGAGGCACCAGGATCTGCCAAGGGGTGCTGGGGGAGGAAGGGGGTGTCGGGGCATTTTGCCTACAACAGCAAAGCATCTTGGGTTGGCCCTGGGCCTGTCATATGAAAAAGATCATCTGTATACTTATTTGAGAGTAATCCCATCAAGCCCAATGGAACTTACTTATGGAAAATCATAGAGTCATAGAATTGGTAAAGTTAGAAGGGACCCTGAGGATCATCTGGTCCAACCCCCTGCAGCTGCCCCATATGGGAACCAAACCTGAAACCTTGGCATTATCAGCACCATGCTCTAACCAACTGAGCTTTCCAGGTAGACCTGGATAAAACTGCCTAAAATGGGGGTTCTGAGCTGGTAGCCATGTTGAAAATTGAAGGAGGGCAGCCTATGTTCCAGATTAGTTAATTCATCGCAAGCTGGGTTCTACCCATCATTGGCTCTGGCCCCACTCACTACCAGCATATAACCCTGATAAGATTATCCCAGATATATGGCTCATGATAGAAAAACAGCTGGCCACCCCTGTTTAGGATGACACGTTTGCCAAGAACAAGGGCGGGGGATAACAATCCACTATAAGCAGCATGGCCTTTTATAAAGATAAACATTTGAAAGATGAAAGCCTTTATTTACACGAAAGGGGCGACGTAGAGTATATATTATCCACGCTTCCTCACACCCTCTATTTATTTGAGCCAACTCACATTCTTTTTTCCAGTTTCTGAGTGCAGAAGTAATGCTGATTAGAACATCAAAGTATTTGTGCCAAAATAATTACTTTTGAGCAGCTAGTAATTAAACCTAAGAAAACATGTCAACAGCCTTGTCTCGTTGGAGCCATTAATTTAGTACTAATCCGCGATGAACAACAGAAGTTGGCACTCAGATCTCATAGCTATGAACTTAGCAGATGCTCTTCGCCAGGCTCCTTCCATGGACCTGAATCTAAATTGGCCACCAGCATCATATGTTGCCTCTGAGTCATGAAGGATGCAACTGCCATGTATGTGGTCTTCCTAGATCATACGAACCCAGGCAGCTAACCACAAAACAGCAGATCTGGAGGCTGGTATGTCACATATATACCTGAGGCCATCTTCAATCTGCTCTTAATCCCCCGTCCCAAGAATTTTTATAAGAGTGCTTTAACACTGGGAAGATTTCCACTGATGTGCCTGGCTTAGTTGGCCCATGTCTGAATAATCCACAGCAACTGCAAATCACATTTACTACTATTTCTGCCACTCTCGTTTCCTATTTTGCACTTCACAGTCCTACATTATACCTATAAACTGTAACTGGGAGTGGTGGACCAGAAATTGTAGTTATTCTATGATTTTTCACATGCATGGTTCTAATGTTGCAATACAGTTCTCTGCTCAAAAAATGCACCCAAACATATATTTTAGGATAAAATGCATACATATAATGCATATTGGGGCGCGGGGGAGAGAGACTAACGACCTTCTTTAAAACAACAGCTTGGTGCCGAAACAAGAACAAATGGATGAACATATTCAAACCTGACACAGACCAGAAATGACCCATCTGTCCATATGCTAGAGAACGTGGGGTAGTGCTTAGCAGAAAGGGGAGAAGAGTGCAGCTGGAGGTCAGGGATTTTGCAGGGGAGAGAAATAAAAAGATAGGCAACAGAGACAGCATATAGGGAGATTCTTCCACCATTCACTGATGTCGGCGGGCATTGTGTGCATAGAAGCTGCAGTATCTGGTTTCTTATTTAACGAAGCATGGTGGAAGTAAGCCAGATTTCAAAACTTGGACTAAAAACTTGTTGTTATTACATTAGAACAATTAAACTACAACAGAATGGGTATGGAGAAACTGGAAGAGCCCCACAGAACCCAACGATAAACACACTCGGCAATGATTTGCCGGCAGCGTGCTTTAAGAAGAAATCATTATGCTGCATTAGTGAAAAACAGGAAGTCAATCGAATTTCTGGCAGAAAATTAAATAAGAGGCAGCATTTCCTACTTACATTTTTAGTTAGAGTCTATAATTAATTTTAGCATGCATTAAAACTCAGCAAAAATCTAATTTTGAAATATTATAAATTCCTATCAAGCATGAATCAACATCCTAGCATAGAGGAAACAGCAAATGCTTATCTACTTGAATAGCAAGCAGTTGCAGCCACCCAAATAATCTTAATGTAGAGCCAGCTGACATTGCTACAGTCCACAGTAACTACTTTGCAGCAAAGTTACTGAAGTATGACGATTAAGTAAGATTAGTTGTGCTTAAGCGTGTGGGGCCTAATGAAGAACACTTATATGCTACAAGGACAGATGTGGGGAACCTTTGGCCCTCCAGATGTTGCTGAACTACACATCCCACCTTGGGCTGATAAGAGCTGCAGCAACATCTGGAGGACAAAAGGTTGCCCTGCCCAGCCTCCTCCACCACAACCACAGATACCACCGTGTGACCACCGTCTCTCCATGGGACTCCAATGACAACAAGTTCAGACAGCCACTTTTCTTAAAGCAGAAATAGTTCGCTACATTTATCGACTTCTGAAATGAATAAGGCATTTTCTAAACATGAGGAAAAATTAAGCAGTGTTTTCTATTATTTTTATTTTTAAAAACCCAGCATTCTAATACCTTTTAACACTTTTATTTAATTTTTACCCTTATCATACTCAGATAGCTCCGTCAGCAGAGCCTGGGACTCAGAGTCATGGTTTCAAGCCCCATGTTGAGCAAAAGATTTCTACATTGCAAGTGTTGGTCTAGATGACCCCCAAGTCATCTTGGGTCCCTTCCAAGTCTACAACTCTGTGATTCCACGCAACATTCATAACTGAGGAAAAGAAATCACACAATCTAGTACGCTCACCTTCCATTTGCATCTACTCTCTGCGGCAAACGTTCCTTACAATGAATAACAAATGGCCTCTTCCTAGAAGCAGTGAGGATTTTAAAGGTTATAGCTAATACTTTAAATTGGGCCTGGAAACAGACTAGGAACCAGTGCCCAACTATTCCCTTTGTACTTTGGATGGAGAACTCAGCAGGAACAAAAGTCATGGTTGTATTATTACTGTTCCTTTACATTGTTTAACAAAACAATGGGTGTGCATTTCATAGAAGGGCAGGGGTGTGTCCTACTCGCTAGGTCCATCCAACCATGACACCATAACTTTCCTGGCCTGCCCATCAATAGGTGTCCCATTTTAATCCTATTCAATGTCCCATGACCAAAATAAAACCAAGCAGTATCCTCACTGTCTCCATGACAGGATTGCCTGGCCCTGAGCGGGACTCAGAGGGTAAAAGGGACGCCATGCTCTCCTTTCAAGGGAACTTGTTGCTATTTTGCTGGCGTGGTGCCTGAAACGAAGACAAACACACACCCAGAGTCCATTGTAGTCTACCATGCCACTGTACATAAAAATATTGGCTTCAAATGACTTTCCATAACAGAGGCACAGCATATGCAGAAGGAGGCAGAGCCTCTTGGTTCAGTAAGCTTCAAAAAATATTATGGACTTCAATAAGTGCCCCAGGGGTGAGGAACCATTTTGAGCCCAATAGTGGGTCAACATTTTGGGGGGTAGGAGAATAGATGCCAATGATGCATGGATCAAGAGACAAAATTGAGTGAAGGAACACAAGTGACACTTACTTTTTCAGAGGTTGCTACACATACTTTGACAAACCTAGACAGCATCTTAAAAAGCAGAGACAACACCTTGCTGACAAAGGTCCGTATAGTTAAAGCTATGGTTTTCCCACTAGTGATGTATGGAAGTGAGAGCTGGACCATAAAGAAGGCTGATCACCAAAGAATTGATGCTTTTGAATTCTGGTGTTGCAGGAGACTCTTGATAGTCCCATTGACTGCAAGAAGATCAAACCTATCCATTCTTAAGGAAATCAGCCCTGAGTGCTCACTGGAAGTACACATCATGAAGATGAGGCTCCAATACTTTGGCCACCTCATGAGAAGAGAAGACTCCCTGGAAAAGACCCTGATGTTGGGAAAGATGGAGGGCACAAGGAGAAGGGGACGACAGAGGACGAGATGGTTGGACAGTGTTCTCGAAGCTACCAGCATGAGTTTGACCAAACTGCGGGAGGAAGTGGAAGACAGGAGTGCCTGGTGTGTGACCATGGGGTCACGAAGAGTCGGACACGACTAAACAACTAAACAACAACACACATACTTTCACATGCCGATCGGGCATCACCATGGTACAAAAGAGGCATTATCACAGGCCACAAAATACCCTAGCCAGGCAAAAGCACTCGAGGATGTTGGTGAGGCATGTGGCCTGGGGCAGGCTCAAGGGCCGGAAAGACAGGCCTGGGGGGGGGGGGGTTGGTTTTTTTCCCCTGTAGGCTTGTTAGTTGACCTAATCTTTGAACACTCCCACTCACACAGGGGGGGAAAACTCCACCAACACTGCTTTTCATGAAAAACATGCCAGTCTAGTTTTACAGAGCTTCCATTGAAAACCTTAAGGGCTTTCCCGCACATAAGGAGTCAAAGCATGCCCCACCAATCACTTTTCTCTTTCCCCACTTGACAGGCCCACAAATCCCCACAAATACAGATACTTCAGGGCCTATAATCCAGCCGTGTGCCTAGATTAGGAACAGAGCAGTTTCGCTGCATGTGGTTATGCAGGAGATCTCTGCCTGTCCCTTGTACTAGATTTGTGCAACAGAAAGAGCAGACCGCCTCCATAAGGACATAAGCAGAGCCTGCAGGATCAGACAGTGGCCCAACTAGTCCAGAAGCCTATTCTCACAGTGGCCAGCCTGATGCCTGTAGGAAGCCTGCAAGCAAAACCTAGGCACAATAGCACTCTCTCCCCTCCTGTGGCTTCCAGCAACTGGGACAGTATTCAGAAAATGGAGAGGGGGACAGAGAAAGGCAAGATAAAAGGTTTCACGAATAAGGACACATTTTACAGGCTGGGGACTAGGAAGAGCAGATTTGGCACTGATGGTGTTTGGCAGATGCCAAGAGCACTCCTGTGGTGGCATGCCACTGCAAGGAAAGGGTTTGACTCATATCACCACCTAGATTTTGCCTTAAGACTTCTGCCAGAGAGCCTCCGCTGGAGCAAAATTGACAAAGGGCTTACCCAGGCTTTCCTTGGGAGCCTTGTCAGTTTCATCTCTCACCACAATATTATACAGCACAAGGAACACACCACTTCCAAATGATTTAAAAACCAATTTAAAAGTGAGTGTTGCAACATGCCATGGCAAGGCAGGGAGTTGGGGGGGGGGGGAACTGTGCCATTCGTAACTAGTCACATCACACCCAATAAGGGTTTAGTGAAACTTGCGTAACTATGCTCCATATAGCAATTTCAACAGAATTGAGTGGTCTACCTAGGGAGAAACATCCCATTTAACCTGGAACCAGACAAACTTGACCTCATGTTTATTACAAAAGGCACAGGATCCAAAGACTCCTGTGAGCACCCGAGTGCTGTCACAAACTCACAAAAGTTTGTGCTTCTCTTTTTCCATCCACAGCTACTCAAACTGCATTAGGTGTCACTCCAGATAGTCCTCAAATCTGAAAGCGACTTTTGGGGCAGCATAGAGAGCTGGAAACTTCAGAACTTTAGATTAATCTCACTTTGATTCAACCCATGTTCTGTTAGATGTTGCCTGTTAGAAGCGTAACTCAAAAAAAAGAAGAAGAAGAAGAAGAAAGAAACACACTTCAAATGTTTTAAATTCTACTTCCTCTAAAGTAAACAAAAAAATAACCCCAAACTTATTTACATAAGTATAAGCCTTTAATTATATTCCATGCCTTTGTTGTAACATGATTCAATGTGAATCATATCCAATAAGGTTAAAACAACCAGTGTGGAAGATCTTTGGGGGTAGTGTTGTAGTAAATAAGCTGCTAGCTAGCCAAAATTCCTGTACTACAACATTCCCTTGGCTATTTCAAAGACAATAAAGGTCTCCTTTTGTTTGTGTAATCACAATTTTTGAATAAAAACACTTCAGCTGCTTGGAATCAAGGTGGAGACATTTTATTACCAACATCTTCATTCTGTTTGGAAGCTCAAAGTTTTCATCAGTTGTTGACAAGCATTATTCATAAACTGAATAAAATCCACCAAGGAAACAAAGGGTGGTTGTTGCTTTTTTTAAAAAAGGAGAGAGACTAAATTACAGTGGTAATTATAAAGGCTTTGTAATACACAACTAAATTTCCTTATCTGAATGATAATGTTCACATAGTAGCAGAAACAAAAAAGACAGTCAGTTTATAGCCTTCAATTTCATTTCTAAATGTTGATTCACACTTCAGCAATGCTGGTATGGGAGAGGAATTATATGTCATTTGTCCAACCACAAGGAAACAGCTACCCCGCCGCTATGATCAGCCAACCTCTCCAGTGTTAGCTGACGATAGTTCCTCATTAGCTAGAAGATGTTTCTTTGATGAACATTTCTGATTAGCTGCTATGATGCACACACCACACATTTAAAGCACATCCTCTTCGCCCAAGAAACCTGAGTAATGTAGTTTACCTTTCACTGAGCTACAATTCCCAACACCCTTGACAAGCCACCATTCCCAGGATTCAGAGGGGAGAGCGTTGCTCTAAATGTAGGCTGTGTACATGGGCTATGACACATCCCACATGACGAGCTTTGTGGGGGGGGGGTGTTAGAGAAATAACAAATTGGGCGTTACAGAATGCAACCAGCAAAGCAGAAAACTGTGTTTGGTAAGTAGCTGGCAGCTCAGGACAGGTGTGGAAAACCTTTGACCTTCCAGATGCTGCTGAACTCTTATCCTCCCTGGCCATGGTCCATGCTTGCTAGGGCTGATTGGAACTGCAAATTAGCATCTCCAACGATCTGACCTTACAACAAAACAAAACCCTGAAGTGGCTGTCCCTGAAGCTCTTACTGTTTGAGGAAGTAGCCATACGAAACAGTATGACTCTGACATAACTCAGGAAGTTATATATCAAGCCTTATATCAAGCCAGACCATGGACCCATTTAGCTCAGTATTATCAACACTGGCAGCAGCTCTCCAGGGATCCCAGAGGGAATCACCAGGAAACTCAACCCTCTGGCTATGCCAGAGATTGAGCATGGGACCTACTCACACAAAGCATGTGCTGAACCCCTGAGCTATGGCACGTATTATAGAGAAACAGGCACCAAGTGGGAGAAAGAGATGAGAACCACTTACCCTCTCCAGAACTATTCCCAACAGTGCTCCAAGCAGGTGGAAAATCTCCATGAGCCATAGCTAGCATGACATCATGATCCAGGGACTGAAAATCCTTCTCCGTTAAACCAAACCTGCTGAGAAGTGTCTGGTGACTGGAGGGAGTGAGGCAATCAGTTTGGCTCATCAGAAAACATGCTAACTCATAAGCTGTGTCCTGCTTGAAAGTGACAGATGCAAAGCCCAGAGTCACAAGTACACCTTCTTTTGTGTACATGACCGCAGAGACAGAAACATTTTCCTGTTCTCCATGAGCTGGGGAAAAAAAGTACAAGAAATATTAGCCATTAAACACTCAATGGTTTCAGGAGATAGACAAACAGATTCATTCCTACACGCTGTCTTAAATAATGGAAAGTTAGACTTATCATGAACTTCTAAGCAGGAGAACAGGCAAGAAAGTTTTGACCCATCCTCTGGTTGAAAGCAGGGCCAACAAGTCTGATGTCCTTCCTGAAAAGAAGGTTCTTCCCATACTTAGGACATGACCTCGGCCATACAAACAACAACAACAACCACCACCACTCAGGGACCTAGATCCCCAAGGACCTTGTTGTTCTTGTTTCCCTCTAGGCCAATAGAGAGAATAATGGGTGGTAGACCTCTTCATGGACCAGAATGCCAATGTGTGTGTGGGGGGGTGGACTGCTCAAGTCACACAAGGCAGCTACAACTGAGGTGACAAAGGTTCCAGAGTCTCCCCAAATGGCAAGCTTTTACTAGTGTGACAGGGATCTCTCCTGCAAGCCACAATTCCTTAACATCCTCCCTTTCCTGGGTCTATAACCAGACAGCTGCAGAAGTTGCAGAATCCTTGAAAAAGAGGTCCCAGGGCAGAACATCATACAGGAAAGCCTTAACCCAGGGACAGGAGACTTGTAGCCCACCTACTAGTGCTGGAATACAACTCCCCTCATCTTTGGCCTTGCTGGCTGGGGCTGATGGGAATTGGGATCCACAACACCCAGAAGGACATCCCTGGGTTAGTCCATTCTCCAGTCAGAGGTGGAACAAGAAATTATAATGTCCCTTCTGTGGAAGTGGCTTCTCCCATATCCAGTTTTGTTTTGTTTGTTTGATTTTTTTGTCTTAGCCTTCAATGAGAACAGAGACTCTTTGTTGTTCTCAAACAGTGCTTAAAAGTGAAGTCAGTATTTTTATTTATTTTTATTTTGTTCATAAGGTTTTTGTCTCTCCTCCCCACCCAGTTTCTAACATTTCTAGCTAGCTGGAAAAGGGAGGTTTTCTGGATTTTTTACTGGGACCCAGATACAGAGGGCTCACTGCTGCAAGGTTCATGAAGGCCTCCTTGCTCATTCATTCTATAATTTTGTTTTCATACTGAGCAAGCACAAAACTTTGTACTCAGCACAAAGTCCCATCTTTTCATTTTTAAAAAAACACAAGAAATGAATAAATCAAGTTTCTATCCTTTAAGACTATAACAATATGCTTTAGAGTATGAAGCCAATGCTTAGGGCAATGAGAGGCAGTGGAGAGAGCAAGCGGAACAGATTTTTCAGTGGTTTCAGGAACTGGGTCCTCAATGCCTCAATGCTTTCTTTTCTCCCAAAGATTAGCAGAAGCAGCATAGATTTTATAAGATTTGTAAACCCATTAACTGAGTTTGCAAAATGCATGCTACTCACATGACAGTTTGCATGAAGCAAACTAAGTAAAGAGCAAGAAACTTCAAAACAAAACAAAACAAAACAAAAATTCCTTCCAGTAGCACCTTAAAGGCAAAGGACCCCTGACCACTAGGTCCAGTCGTGACGGACTCTGGGGTTGCGGTGCTCATCTCGCTTTATTGGCCGAGGGAGCCTTAGAGACCAACTAAGTTTGTTATTGGTATGAGCTTTCGTGTGCATGCACACTTCTTCAGATACATGCACACAAAAGCTCATACCAACAGCAAACTTAGTTGGTCTCTAAGGTGCTACTGGAAGGAACATTTTTTAAAAATTTTGTTTCAACTACGGCAGACCAACACGGCTACCTACCTGTAAAAAGAAACTTCAGTTGCCTTGGCACAGTTTTTTCCCTCCTTTGAAATCAACGCGTATTAAGCCATGATTAAGAGAATTCTGTCAGGTATTTTGATTTCATGGATTAAAGCAGGCTATAGAAATATGTCTTGCTACAGGTGTGAGCAGTGCTTTCTTTTCTGGGGGGGATACAGGGGTACGCATACCCCAAAACATTTGTGAATCTAAGTTTGGCCTCATTGAGGGGCAGTATTTCAATATGAATAGGAAAATGAGAGTATCCCTAAACATTTTTTTTAGAAAAAAAGCACTGGGTGTGAGTGTGTAACCAAGACGCATGCAGAGCACACAAAAAGTTGCAGTAGCAATGAGGATGCTTCACATAAAAACAAAAGCACCTTCCTCTTCATTGCTCAGCAGCAATTGCTGAAGAGCAAGCCAACCTGCTCCAGGCAATAGAAGGCTGTCTAGCCATCCAGATCAGAACTCTGCCTGCTTCTCAGCTCACCACCATTGCATGAGGCAAGTGAGGGCAGAGGAGCCTTTCCTATGATTGCTTCAGCCAGAAGTACAAGAGAGGACAACTGAAGCCAAAAACATTATTTGTGGCAGTTCTGCAGAGCTATTATATCCTAAGCAACATGTATCACATACAAAGCCTACCTCTGAGTTGTTGTGAGGATACAGAGATGAGCCACGCATTCCCTTGGAGGGATGATAAGATCAGTATTCATAGTAATAAATCATATACTAGAAGCAGTACTTATTATCAGTATTATTAATAACAACAGCAACCAGATTTGCCTGTTTGCCATACATTAACTGAGTGAAGTGGAGTTTGCCACAGTGACTTTGCTATGTGAGGAGAAGCCACAGCACCTCCTTTTGTGGCAGCCCCCTCACTGCCTTAAGGCTTCTGCCATGATAAACATTAAAACTTCAGAATTCACTGGCTATCCCTTGCAAGAATAAAAACACCGAGAAGACAGTCAGAATGAGTAGTGTAACTACAAGACTCACCTGGAACAACAGATTCAAGGGACTTATCAGTAACGTGCTTGGCTAAAACCACATGTCTCTGGACTGAGCCACTGTAAACAAAGTAGAATTCAGCATCCTCCAGGAGATTTTTGTCAAATGTTCCATATATAGTGCTCTGTCCCTAGAAAATGAATGCAACTTTGTTGAGCTGTATCATAGAGTAGAGGTCTGCCTTTCTTTCAAACCTACATCATGAAAATTATTCTTATGAAAAGTGTGGTATAAATATTTAAGTAAACACATAAATAAATAAATAACCTATCAGTTCAAAGAAAAGGTAACATGTGTGAGGCGGCAATAATCTACTTTGAACTTCCACTGATATAATCGGAAAACTCAAAACACTTGCATAAATCTTTCCTATTGAAATCAATGGGATTTCAGATAGATTATGCCCCTCATAGGTAAACAATTTTTAATTCAGTTCAAACCAATTCCTACCGCTGTAGTTCAAAGCAGAGGTCTTTTTTTAAAAAAAAATTAAACACATATAAACAAGTAAAAGCAATATGTTGGCTCACCTAGTACAATACCTTCAGCATATACATTTATATATAAAACATATTAGATTTATTCCAAATGATTTGATTAAATCCTAAACATTTTGTTGATAAAACTTGTGTTCGATGCTTTTATATTGACACTTCTAAATTTATGCTAGTTCTAACAGAGATCAACCCACACATCTTCTAAGCAACTGAAATTAACAAGTCAAGACAAGCCCTTCATGCAACAACAATAAAGCACAGTAAAAAGATTTATTTTAAAAAAGAAGTCAGAATACAACATCTGGTATATTTTAGGGAGGAAATTTAGATGGAACTGTGTTTCCTTAAGGCTTAAGGAAAGAACTGCTTGCTTCACAAAGAGTTCCTGGTTGCTACAGTTACTTTTAATAAACCTCAGACAGAATTGTCCTGAAGTGACTGAAGCAGCTTGGTCAGGAAAACAAACTGCGTAAAGAGTTGACAAGGCGTTCACTGTTAAAAATAACATTTTAGCACATCCATCCCAAGACAGTTCTCCTGGGTAAGGGAAGGGGAATTTGTGGCTCTTCCATTGTTCTTGGGGCACAATGCCCACCACCCCTGACCATTAGCCAAGCAGGCTAAGGCTGATGGGAGTTGGAGTGGCAACATCTAGAGGGTTGCAGGTTGCCCATGTGTGCTGTAGGTCAATGAACCAGAAAAGAGCTTTCATGAGAAATGTATGGCAAAACACTAGCTTGCATCTCAATCCAACAAGATGCTACAGCAACACAATGAACTGAATGCACTGGTATTGCTATTGTGGCATCATGCCTGAGGCATAGGAAATAGATCCATCTTGCGATACACCCCAAATCTATAGTGAAATTTCTACTAGGGTCAACCAAAAAGTCACAAGCTATCAAGGAGAATGTTGAGCAAAATGAGGGAGAGGAAGGGAAAGAGCAAAAGTTGGCGTGATGCTAAAGTAGTCTTAACATGGGAGGAGTTGGGTAGACTTAATCAGATTAGCCTCTGCTAGGTGATACCAAATTCTGGGCTGCACTGCCAGCTGCTGGAATAAACAATCTTGGTAGATCCCTCCATTTGGGGAGAATATTAAGCTTTGCAGGATCCATTTCCACCATTAATTAGAACTTATCATGTTGGATGTGTATCTGTACTACGTAATTGTGTTTTGAACATCCATGAAGTCCAAACCAACTCCTCAGGTCTCCTGATAACATCTGGTTAAAAATGCAACACATCACGTCACTGCATCCAGGGTTTCCAGGCCTCTTCCATGAAAACAGCATATCAAATAAATTGAAGCAACAAAAAAAACCTGTGAAGATGTCACATCTTGCTACCTTTAAAAGTTTACTAAAGAGATACAGGTGAGCAGCAGCCACAGATTCCTTGCAATATGTAGTTTGGGCCTGAGGCCATTGGGTAAAGTCATCAAAAACATGTGCAAAGTGCCACACCAAGGCAACATTCAGTTATAACTGCAGTTTTTATCCAAACTTGGTCATGCAATCTCATTTTCTATCTGTGTATGATTAGGGAATAGGATGCAAGTGCACTAATGGATAATGAATCAGACCCAACTCAGGAAATGATGACTATAAACTAGTGCAGAGGATACCAATAATGTAAGCCTTTCCCAGCACATATCTCAGATATGCATAACTAGAGTGATTCTTCATGCACACCATACCTGGATGTTAATCTGTGGAGGAGTGCTTTTTCACCATGGAAATTCAAAATATTCTGTGTGAGTGTGCACACGTGTGCGTACAATTTGTGCAACTTAGCTTTCCCACACCAGTTTGCTGTTTCTTTGCAAGCCAAGTGGCTACAGCTTTGGCACTATTTTTGCTTGAAAAACAGCTTTTTTCAACTTTCTAGTAAGATCAGGCAGCTGATTAGATTTGTCTATGTAACAGCATCATAAAACACAAGCAAAGCTAATTCAGAGGCATCGGATACAATCACAAGCCATGGTAAACCATAGTTACTATTTTCTGTTTACACCTTTCTTGACTGTTGATACAGTTTTCTTTTTGGGTTCTGGCTACTACAGTTGCTGAAATTCTATATCCTAAGTATGACTATCTGATTTTTGTTTTTGTTTTTAAAGGGTTATATGTATATTCTGAATCACTTTGAGATTCATAAACAAAAAGCAGTATGCAAGTTTTTAAAATAAACAAGTAGTGCCACTCTGAACACTACAGGACGCTTTGCCCAACGCTTCCTCAAACCTATAGTCAACCCTGGGCACCTCACAAATAAATTTAGGCAATACATTTCCCAAATGTCATCCCACAGTGGTACATGGTTAACTGGCATATGTAACTCAACTGCAGTTCTTTTTTTTTTCTTTTCTTTTTTGCTAGTAAGTGCTCACAGGATAAACACCAAAGCACCACACAATCATTTCAAATATTAACACCCCCCAAAAAAACCCCACATGTGCAGGAAATTATAAAACAACGGGACAAAAATTAAGTAGCATTTTATATCAAAATTCCTACAAGTATCTCATGAATGCTGGCATCTGGCACCCAAACAGTAGTAATAAAAGACTTTCATAATTAGAATGTATGTGTTTGTTCCTGGCCTGGAGGAGACACCTAACTCCATTTGTGTCAGTCTGACACACCCTTGCACCTGGAATTAGCTTTTCCCTACATCTCCTTCATATCTGTGTTTATACACAGGAAAAGGCTTACGGGTGAGCAGAGCACATCCTGCCACTTTACGTAAGAGTACTGTAATTCTACTTCATGTACAGTGATACATCCCAACCTCATGCGCTCCAGATTTTTTGGACTACAACTCCCATCAGCCCCAGCAATAGTGGTCATTGTTCAGGGATGAAAGAAACTACAGACCAACGCTTCAGGCTGAGAGAGGCTGATCTAAATCATATTCAACTCCCTGTTCTTGCCATACCTGTTTTAACACCACCTGCACCTCCTGAGGTTGTTCTGTATTCCCCTCAGGACTTCTCTGGGCCAAAAGAAAGACTCCTACAAGTAACCATCCAAAGTAGCACCTTCTCTCACGGGAACCTGCCCATTTCCAGTCCTTCTGCCCATGGCAGCCAGGTGGGTAATGAACCTTCTTGGTTGTGGTACCTTTTCTGCAGGAAATTCTACCCAGGGAGGCTCACCTGGCAATAACCCTCAGTGGCTTTTAAGGAACAGGAGACAACTATTTTATCTATTCTAGGCCAATAATCTAGCCCAGTATTGTCCACTCTGACTGGCAGCACCTCTTAGGGGGTCTCAGGCATTAAGAGCTACCTAATCTAACCCTTTTAACTGGAAATGCCAGGAACTGAACCTAGGACCTTGGCTAGCTTTTTCTGAAAAGGGGGCAGTAGGCCAAATAAATTTGGGAACCGCTGGACTATATGATCTTCCGAGTCCCTTCCAATTCTACAATTTTATGATTCTATTATTCTGTTGTGTCTCAAGAGGTCCATTTAGATCTCTCTGGGTATACAAACCCAAATTCAACTGTGGGGAACCCCACCAGTTCAAACTTTAAAAGGAAAGGAAAGGAAAAGTGGGTTCAGTATAGTCAGCCCTGTTGTTGTTGATGTTAACTGAGTAAGTATACAGCCTACCCAAATTCCCAGGATGGCTTACACATTTCAAAACCAGAATAATCTATAAGAACACCATGTACCTACAGGACCGTCTCTCCTGGCATGCCCCGCGGAGGACCTTAAGGTCCACAAATGACAACATTTTGGAAGCCCCAAGTCACAAGGTAGTTAGGTTGGTCTCAACCAGGGCCAGGGCCTTTTCAGTACTGGCCCCGACTTGGTGGAACACTCTGTCACAAGAGACTAGGGCCCTGCGGGACTTGACATCTTTCCGCAGGGCCTGCAAAACAGAGCTGTTCCGCCTGGCCTTTGGTTTGGACTCAGTCTGACCCTTATGTTTCCCTCCCCTTACGGTTTTGACTTTTAAAATGAGGCTGCATTTTAAATTGCATTTTAACCTGTATTTTAAATTGGGGTTTTTTTCTTCTTTTTGTTTTTTCCCCCCTATTATATTTTTACTGAAATTTTATTGGTGTTAGCTGCCCTGAGCCCGGCTCTGGCTGGGGAGGGCAGGGTATAGATAAAAATTATTATTATTATTATTATTAAATAAAAACCTTCCAGCCAAGGAAAAACAGAGCAAATCAGATTAAAAGACCAGAGAAAACAAAAAGGGTTTTGCCTGCGGCTGAACCACACTGAAGTAGGCACCAGACGAGCTTCCCTATGAAAAGCATCCCACAACTGGGGCACCACCACTAAGAAGGCCCTTTCCCTGGTAAAGCACACCACCATGACCACATGTCTCAAAGAGCAAAACCCCGCATGGTCCAGTTTCTTTCTTTTGCTTATGATGAGATGTTGAAGCTCCGAAAGGAACAAAAAATAAATAGCAGCAGCAGGAAGTAATAAGGCAGAGAGCACTCCTTCTCCCTCCTCCTGCTTCTGCTTGGTCTGATCAGTGCTTGCCCTTTCTCCCTGCTTTCTCCAGCTTCACACTTTGTCTTGATCTTATCTTCACCAAGTCTCCAACTGTCTCATCTGGCATCTGCTTAATATGTGACCACCTGGTTTTCATTCAGCTTGGCTACAAAGACTGGACTGGAACTGAATTGTGTACACTGGGTTTCTGATGCAACTTTACTTTTGAGATCATAACAGAGTCCCAAGCCAGATCTTGATACATCACACCTCTGTTATAATTAAATTATAATTAAATCTGAGCTCCAGGCAAAGTAATTTCAAAGGCTGAGTTTAATTGAGAACACTCTTTGAAAGTGATATGTCTTAAGAAGCCTATTGACATCTTCCTGCTTGGAAAAAAATCACATAGTCACAGAGATTGCTGTCGCAAGGTCTTCCCAGGTCTAGAATAAAAAGTTTGCAATGCCTAGCCAGATGAAGACACAGAGAGTTTGCCTTGGCCAAACGTATTACCTGGAATTTCAAAACCAGCCAGGGGCAAAAGTGGCCTTCCAAGTTTTAGGCTTAACAGCAGATGGGCAAAATCTTTCAGTATTCAATACTGTCATATTTGCCTGACACGTTTAAAAGCTAATACCTACCCCTTTTGCTCAACCGAGGGCTGTGTGCTCTGCCAGATCAAAATTTAGCAAACATTACTATAGAACTGCAGTGTCTTCTCTATGGATCTCTGTTGCTATAGAATAAAGGACATTTCCTTCAAATTAGGGCTATGCAGGATTAGCAAATAAAACACACACTATGGCTTTAGCTTATAGTTACCTATAGTTACCTAAGCTGCTATGGTAAGACATTATTTGTGTTGAACTAGGACTTAGGAGACAGCTTCAAATACACACGCAACCATTAATGTGAGCAGCCTTGAGCAAGTCACTATCTCATTGCCTAACCCTCCTCACAGGGTTGTTGTGTTGACAAATGCAAGGTGGTTACAAACACTACCGTGAGCTCCTGGGAGAAAATGCAGAATACAAACAGAACAGGACCAGACTATCTAAAAGACACCATACTTCTGTATGAGCCTGGCCAGGTTTTAAGATCTTTGGAGGAGACTCTTCTATTTGTCCTAACAACTTATAGCAGGAATCCAGAATAGGGCCTTCTCAGTGGTTGCTCCCAGGCTCTAGAATTTTGTGCTAACTGGTGCCTGGATAGCCCTATCTCCAAAGCCCTTTTGCCAGCATGACGTTGTTACTGAAATACACCTTTTGCCCATAAGCTGATTTGTAAACATGTTGCTTTTGTAAACTGGTTGCTTTTATTGCCTTTAGTGATACTTTAAAAATAATTAGCTGTTGTGATTGTGTGCATGCGGTACATATGTAGACTAATCAATGAACAATTTAATAAGCCCAGTGGTTGCTATGAGCAAGAATAGAAAAACCTGAACCATCAAAGACGTGAAATAAAAGAAGGAAGGAGTGGAAGTTTAGTAACCCAAATCGAGTAGCAACCGTGCAGCCTGTAAATATCACGGAGAAGAAAGAATAAAACAAAGAGAAGAATTAAAACCAAAATGCATCTAATTTACAATTGTGAGTCAATACATGGGAAGATTAGAACATTTGCTGATGTTTTGTTTAAGGAAAGTCACATGACTACTTGTATGAATAGAGTGAAATTTGATACAGCAAACCTAAGCAGGTATTGAAACAACCATGACCTAAATGGGGTGGTGATGAAGAAAACACTACCAAGCCAAGCCTAGAGAGTCACAAAGAGAAGGCAAAACCATTCAGTGCTTTAACTGCCACAACACTTAACACCTAATCCCATTCAGCACAAACTTTCATAGGGAAGAGTACACTTATCATTCAGATATGGAGAGCTGCATGTCCCCATTTTATTTATTTATTACATCAATACCCCACCTTTCTTCGAAGGAGCTCAAGATGGCATACATGGCTTCCTTTTTATCTTCACAACAACCCTGTGAGGTAGGTTAGCCAAGAGACCATGACTATCTCACATCCCAAGAGGTCACCCAGTGAGCTTCATGTCTGACTCAGTATTTGTACCCTGGTCTCCCAGGTCATGGGGAACGTGGGTGGCGCTGTGGGTTAAACCACAGAGCCTAGGGCTTGCCGATCAGAAGGTCGGCGGTTCAAATCCCTGCAACGGGGTGAGCTCCCATCGCTCTGTCCCAGCTCCTGCCAACCTAGCAGTTCGAAAGCACGTCAAAGTGCAAGTAGATAAATAGGTACTGCTCCGGTGGGAAGGTAAACGGCATTTCCGTGCACTGCTCTGGTTCGCCAGAAGCGGCTTAGTCATGCTGGCCACATGACCTGGAAGCTGTACACCGGCTCCCTTGGCCAATAAAGCGAGATGAGCGCCGCAACCTCAGAGTCGGTCACGACTGGACCTAATGGTCAGGGGTCCCTTTACCTTTACCTCCCAGGTCACAGTCTGACACTCTTACCACTACACACTGAGCTCTTATATATCTTATGAAGCATATTGAACAGTTGAATATAGTAATAATCTGGTATTGACATGTGACACTTGCCAAAAAGGGTGGGCCAACTTATAGTAACTAGAACTAACTAGAGAGAGGTAACAGAGACCAGGCCTACTAACTGCCCTCCTTACCAGCTGACAATAAGGAGAGCTATAGACCACTTGAGACACATTTCTCCCTAACATGTATAGTTGAGGACAGAGAGAAACCTTAGGGTTTGAAACTGGTTATAAAACTTAGTCTGTGTGCATATAAGAGTCTAATAAATGAATTGCAATACATGTTGGTTTTCTGCAATTTAAGATTTGTATTTCTACATGTTCGTTAGGATCTTCAAAAAGAGCAAAAGGGGGAAAATAGTGCAGTAATAACTGCCACACCACAAAAGAACTCTGCGTAAACTAGAACAGAGAGGTCAAATGAAAAGTCCAAGTGAAGTTTGACAACTCCATGGCTGAACTGTACAAATACTCTGATAAGAATATAGCTACAATTCTAATTTGCCAACCAAAACCAACAAGGTAGGTAAGTTATCTGCCAAGTACAAAGGGATCAAAAGAACTTCACAATGCCTGTACAAGTACAGGAGGGAGGAAAACAGATTAGGCATATCAAGAAATAGTTCACTAAAATAAATGTGTGCCTTTGTCATTTTGAATAAATGCATATTGTTATCTGATAAAATAACCTTTCTAAAACTAGTTCACACATTTCCCACTGCCTGATAAGCCTGCTTGCTGCTAGCAATGATACAGGGCTTAACCAGTCCACACTAAAAACTCACACCTCTTGGGAGTGCCAGGGCACTCTTTAGAATTTGTACAACTCACATTCATTTCAATAGGACTTGAGCAAGAATGGCTGCCCAGCGGACAAGAGCTGCTTATATTTGTTCCATGAAAGTTTAACATTATTCTGAAAGGGCCAACTGCATTCTCTGAAATGTGCGCCAGTGCCCATGACTGAGCTTGAGAATTAAAATCTAACTTTGTGTGAGATGAACACAAAGCCTTCCTAATTCCAAATGTGTAGGCTGAGCTGCAGTCACTCAGTAGTTAAGGAAAAGCACTTTGCATGGGCTCAGAACAGATTTTTAAAAATGCTTCTTCACTCAGTTAAACTACACAATTTGCTCTCACAGGAGGTGGTGGTACCTACCAACTTGGATGGCTTTAAATGAGGTTTGGACAAATTCATGGAGGGACAGGGCTACTGACAGCTTCTAGCCATGATGGCTAAGTCCTACCTTCACTGTCAGATGCAACATGCCTCTGGATACCAGCTGCTGAGGAGTGCTGGTGAACAGAGTGCTGCTACACTCATGTCCAGCTTGCAGGCTTCCCACAGGGATCTGGTTGGCCATTGTGTGAACAGGATGCTGGACCTGGTTGCAATCCAGCAGACTCATCTCATGTCCTTAAGAACCCGCCTTTATTATTCATACATTCCAGGTCTTGGACACAGCACACTGAAAAGTTGTTGGTGTTGGCATCCATCTGTCACTGGTAAGTGATTATAGTGTTTACATCAGCCTCAACTCATATTAAGGCCTGTCTACGGTGCCAGTTCCCAATTTACAGTATATAACAGAAATCTCTCAGTGGAATACTTCGGGTTACAGATGCTTCAGGTTGCGTGTTTTCGGGTTGCACACCGCGCCGAACCCAGAAGTACCAAAATGGGTTACTTCTGGGTTTCGGCACTCGCACATGCGCAGAAGCGCTAAATCGTGCTTTGCGCATGTGCAGAAGCGCCAAATCGTGGCCCGCACGTGTGCAGATGCGGCACTGCGGGTTGCAGACGTGCCTCCCACATGGATCACGTTCGCAACCCAAGCGTCCACTGTACACTGATGGTCTTTCTCTGCCTCCAGCTCCTCTCCTGTAAGGCCCAGCATTCAAATGACCTCCCCAACCCGGAGCCAAATTTTATCCAAATCCTTGCAGAAATAGTTTTAGAGAGCTTAAAATGGGGTGGTGCTGTTTCTAAAACAAGGTGAACATTGCTAAATTCAGTGCAAGTCCTCTTACATAATAGGCATTTTACATAATAGCAGGTTGGTGTTGGGATTCAAGCATGCCAAAGGGCTTGTGCTTATCCACTGGGATGTCTGATCTGTGTGGAAAGGCCAGAGATGGCCCAAGGCTTTTTCATTACAGTCAAACCTCGGTTGTCGAACATAATCAGTTCCGGAAGGCTTCCGAAACGTTTGACAACCAAATCGTGGCTTCCAATTGGTTGCAAGAGTTTCCTGCACTCAGAGGAAGCCACATTGGACATTTGGCTTCTGAAAAATGTTTGAAAACCAGAGCATTTACTTCTGGGTTTTCGGCGTTCAGGAACCAAAACGTTCCAAAACTGAGCCATTCAGGAGCCGAGGTCTGACTGTACTCTTGTCTTAAAGAGATTTGAAAAACTGTATTAGGTTTCTCATCAGTCTTACTATGCCAATCAACTCTTTTAAATGACTAGGACCTGGGGGAGGGACCAGAGCTCCATTGTAGAGTTAGTGGGTCAGTCACTGGCATCTCCAGCTAAAAGAGGTGGCAGCAGGTAATCTACAAGATTCTAGGCTGCTGGTGACAGTCAGAGTGGTACTGGAAGTGTTGGGGTACAACTCAGTTTGTACTGGACACTGATGTGTCTGTATGGGAAAGAGTAGAAGAGACACAAAGAAACCTCCAACTTTCCTAGACTGTCCTTTCTGACCTAGCCGGTGCTGGCCTTCCATGAGGTGCTAAACTGATACTCTTACTGACCTCATTTTCTACTTCCATCTTCATCCTCACCTTGAGAGAGGAGACACTTTGTGTGTCTCTGCTGCTGAGACGCAAGGGAAAGCATAGCTCAAGGAATTTCCACCTCAGTTAGATACAACTAGGAACTTTCCTATCAAGTATGCCTTTCTAGTAAATAAATGTAGATTTCTTACTTTCCTAAACTCAGAAGCTCAGTGTGCTTTTATCCAGGGTAAAACACACTCCTCCAACAGGGACTCAGCATGAAGTTCAACTTCTGAGGAGAGCTTTAGCTCCAAATGCCAACAAGCAGAATAGGGAACCAGTGACCATGAATTACAGATCCCGTCGTCCTTGGTCATTTACTATGCTGGCAAAGGCTGATGGAACCAGAAGTCCAACAACATCTGGAGGTCCGCAGGCTCCCCATCCCTGCACTAAACAATACTGAGCTAGATGAACAAATAGTCTGACCAGCTTCGTCTGTTCCTATGGGCTCAGTATTTATTTACAGTGACCACAATCGGGAAAACCTGTTCCATGCACTCAGATTCTTCCATGCGGCCAGTGGGAATGCACAACTTCCTTTCTTCCTCTGCCCACCGCCATACTATATCAGGGAATGATGTGAATCAACCATGAGTTTCTAAACCAATTTGCCACACAGCTTGAAGGGGAGGTGGAAGGCTATGATGAATTCAATACCAAAGAGATGGTTATATGTGTCTCTGGGTTAATTAGATTGTGGCAAATAGTACTGTCTCTCCTGAGCCACAATTAACAGCATGATATGTGATGCATAAGCAACTCCATTTAATTATATCTTTGATTCAATAATCCACTTGCACTGTGGCTGCAGAGCCCGCAGATGGAAGGATCCAATACAGCCTGGTTGTTGTTGTTTTCTCTCTCTCTCTCTCTTTCTCTCTCACACACACACAAATAAAGGCCACACAATGGATGTTAGAAGGAATACCAGTCCATGCCTTCTATATCCCTCCCTTTCCATGCCTTACAAATTAATTGTTCTCCAAGGCTGGGAGAGGGATGGATAAGGATAAGAAGGGTCTGTGCACAGACCTTATACTGGTGTCCTCCAGCTCTTTTGGACTACAACTACTTTCAGCCCCAGCCAGTGTAACCAATGGGCAGGAATGCTGGGAGTTGTAGTCCTAAATGGTTGTTAGCTATCCCTTCCTTAGACTCTTGTTTCTCCTCTCTCCCATCACACTGCTTCCATGAAACACATATCCATGAATGTTTGTAGGTATAGATATAGTCCTATCACTAACCTCTGCCTGCATGGTGGATTGTGCCGACTGTAACTACATGATTTCTGGAAAATAAATTAATTCTATAGTGACAACAACAAAATCAGAATTTGACTACCTCAATAAGCATGACAGTTATAAAAATAAAAAGCATCAGTTTGTCATGATGAAGTTATTGGCTTTTATAAAAATATTTTATTGTCTTAATTATTCACCTCAAACACTGTCAATCTACGACACCAGTCATAGCAGATAATCTCCTTCAGACCTCATAAAATGACGTTTGTTTAAGGCTGAAGTTGACTCAAAACCTGTGCACTCCACATTCAACACAGTTCTCAACTTAAAACACTGAACTCAACAACTTTCCTTTGACTTCCATCTTGCTAGTTTTCAAGACAATATTTTTATTGACTCACCTGACATAGAGTTATGTTTAAGTCAATTTCTTCCTGGTGCAGTAAGTCAACATAAATAATCAGCCTCAACTGAAATGATCTGCCTCCTCTGAAAAATCAGATCTGAAGTCCTGTCTGCATCTGGTTCGAAAGTATCAATTTTTTCGAAGTTATGTGGATTCTACCCCACTTTACAAAAAGGATGGAAACTCAAGTAAAAGAACGTTTTCATCATCTGTCTTAGAAAAATATCGTGACACTTTGTAGTCTTCAGAAACCCAAATGTATAGAATTTCAACCAAACACAACAGGTCAGAAATCTATTCCATGAGAACGGACAAAGGAACCACTCTCAATGCCTAATTTAAATACAGGTCTGATTGTGTATCCCATGAAAGGCACACTAATAAGGCAGGAGTTTCTGTAATGGAAGGAACTCCCAAGTGGTTTATATACTGCTTTAGAAGCCAGCGATGGGCCAGCCTTGGCACAACATTTTGCTGTTTCATCAGTGGGGCAATTGTGACTGATATTCTCTGTGTGCACATGCTCATAATAAACCAGGATGCCTACAATTATAAAGTGATGATATCGTTTTTGGAAATTTTTAGAGAATGGTTTATTTATAGCATTTACATTTTTTATTTGTTTTGTTTTAAAGCCCTATTCTAGCATTCAGGCCAAAACACGAGGGCACAAAGTATGTAAAGGGACATAGGCTCAAGCAGGAGAACTTAAGACAGCATAAATTACGCTAGTGAAAGTCCCAAGAAAGGGGGCATTCCAGGAAGGGACAGGAAGGGGGCAAGGAGAGACTTGCATCTATTCCAAAACCTGCTCACCTCAGTCATGTGACCTAGGGTGCAATCCTCAAAACTCAGGCCCTCACTCACCCACCAGCTCAACCAGCAGTAGCCCCTCCCAGAGGCTCCTCAATGGAGTTTGCAATAGGGGTAAGTTAGGCCAGTCTTTGTTAAGATGGCTTCCTATGGTTAGGACTGCTTTGAAAGGCTATAATCCAGGTGTGTCCAAAGTCCATTTCGGGGGCCTAATCCGGCCCACCGGTCAGTTTAATCTGGCCCCTGGGGCAGTTTATTTCCTAGGGTAAAATCCTTAAAAAGTCAACAACTTTGGTCGGCCTTACAGCCCTTCACTTCATCAAATCTGGCCCTCGTTGAAAAAAGTTTGGACACCATTGCTTAATACTATGCAAACTAACTAAGGAGCAAATCACACTGAATCAGTCAGACTTACTTCTGTGTAAGAATGCATAGTGTTGCACTGTAAGGTGTCTTTAACTCAGCAAAAGGCCGACTGAAAGTAAACAAAAAACAAAAAAACCACCGGCAAACTAAACTGAAAACATACATTAAACCCAAAACTATTGATCAAAGCAGTTGTGTAATAATAATACAGACAACTCTTTAGAAAGGTTTTACTGCCTCTTTTTCCATTGCTCCATCCATTCCGGCTTTCCCACCAACACCACCTTCCTTCTGTCCCCTCCTGAAATTAAGCTAAGGAGTGCATAAAATTGGACTAAGGACCACAGGCTTCCCATCCCTGTTCTAGTTAGTGAGAACAAACCCTGGTCAAACCATGGTTTCCAATCCTGGTCTGTATAATAAATGACAGTTTAAACAAACCAAAGTTCCCAGAGTTTGAACACTTTGGGAAACTGGGTTTAGCTTAAACTGGGAGCAGAAACTCCCAGTCTCCACTTCTGGTACCTAAAAGAAGAATAGAAACGAGATGAGAGTGCAGAATCTCAAGCCTTTCCATGGCTTGTTCCACGGTGGTGTTTCTGGATGTTGTTGGATTCCAACTCCCATCAGGCTAATGGGAACTGTAGTACAGCAACATTTGGTTGTCATCACTTTGGCTGCCCCATATTGTACGGAGAAACCATGGTTTCCCCTTACATCTGAACTAGGCCTGTACATTTAACAATTGTATGCCAACCTCAGTCACAATACCCTTCACTTGTCACTTGCATGATATACAGAACTATTTTGACAGGAGAAAGAAGAAGAAAAACTACCATAATGGAAATGTTTATCTTCTAAAACCAGGGAGGCTATTTTCCTGCCACAGTTAGAATATCCATTCCAAATTCTGCCAGCTGAAAGGCTAGAACAGTGCTGTAATATTTATGTCAGAACGTGAAAACTATTTCAAAGCTACTTCAGAAACACGTGCGCCAATATGCATGAAAAGTGCTACTGCTACACCAGCTCAAATGAGATAGTAACGTTCAGTGGCTTAAAGCCTCTGTCAAGCAGGGAACATAATTTCTGCTTCATTCACACTGCTTCTCAGTAAGACCTTCCTGAAAACAAAAGGACCTTTTAGGGCAGAAGCCTAACACATTGGAACTTACATAAAGAGGTACTTCAGTGCGGCTCAGTTCCATCGTTGCAGCATCTACAAATAGAGGAAACCAAAGTAATTATCACACACTTTAATTCAAGGCATTGACACTATTCTGTGCATTGTTCTGAATCCAACGCTCAGCCTATCACCATGGCATCTGAATTGCTTTCCAAGCAAGCAATTTCTGGGTATCTGTAAAAGCCACTCCTCCTTGTGCATTTCTCCATAACCAAGGGAACATGGCAGGTACAAAAGTAAAATTACAGGGGGAAAGTTATACCAGTTTAAAAAACAACTGGTTAAATTTAAATGCATTTGCAGAGCATCAATATATATTTGCTTCGGTTTCCATGAGATTATTCACTATAAACCTGTACCTTGGCTTATTTCAGCCCTGTATATTGTTATCTGTAGTTTAGAATCATAGAATTGTAGCATTGGAAGAGACCCTGAGGATCATTTAGTCCAACCCCCTGCAGTGCAGGAATGTGCAGCTGTCCCATACGGGGATCGGACCTGCAGCATTGACATTATCAGCACAGAGCTCTAACCAAGTGAGCAAATAGTAAATGTGGTGAAAAATCCAGGGATTTTCAGTAAATGTGGTGAAAAATCCAGGGATCGATATTATTTTGCTCTTGTATTCTTTACCACAGGTGAATGCCAAACATTTTTCACCTGTCATAATTATCCATTGGTGTTCATTCACATAAATTATGTTGCATTTTTAAAAAAAGGATTTGACCATATTTTTGATAGGGGTGCTTGCTTTTATTAATAGATTAAGCGAACATATTTTGAGTAAACTATTACTCTGAAGTTACAGTTTGAAATAAGTTGAGAGAAGTCGGCAGTTCTTCAGCAATTATCGCAACATGCTCTGTCCTTTCATCTGCTGCCTCACCCATCATTTTGCACAAACTTTTATACTGCCCCCAGCAAGCTTTACACTTCAAACAGCAAAGCAGGGTGGTTGTTTGCAAGTAGGAATGGTTGAATCTGCCACTTCATTTTTATCCATATTTCCACATCTGTTTGTGATTTGTCCTCCTGAAAATTCATCAGCATTGTAGTGTGAATGTTGCCTAATATAACCACTATTGTGTTCAATTTTGTCTAATATACACATATTTGCAGAACAATTTACCCTAATATGATGTGGTTTTGTATGCTAATTTCAGTAACATACCTATATTAAGCATGCACTAATCTAGTATATCCAGTTTAGTAAGCATTACTCAGCAGGAAGACTGCATTGCAAAATTCAAATAAGGATTTAATTTCGAAAGATTCGCATATTGTTTTGGAAAGTTCACATTAGGTAGGTGCACTTTTCTCCCTTATCCCTATTTGTAAGTAATTCTACTCACAGTTTGGCTGAAGTAGGAACCTCCTGCTTCAAATAACAAGCTGCCTAGAGTCCTTTCCCCCTGTTGATCTGCAAAGCAGATCCCCATACAATTGATTTCATTCAAGGAAGGGGGTCTGTTTCTTTAGACTCTTTCCCAAGAGAGATATTGGACTAGACCACAAGTTTCTTGCTCGCCAGGATCAGCTTACACAAAACCTTTTTCACTGGAGGTTTTAAAGCAGATGTTGCAAGGCCGTCTGTCAGGGATGCTTCAGTTGCGATTCCTACATTGCAGGGAGTTGGAACAGATGACACCTGGAGTACCTTCCAGTGATACAATTCTATGAATCTAAGATTCCCAGCCTGCCATCCTACTCTATTCCAGCAGCTAATCTACTTATAATCACTACAGTCATTCCTCATGTTTCATCCGCTTCATGTTACGTTCTTTCAGGTTACATCCCGCAGCGACCCGGAAGTACCGGAAAGGGTTACTTCCAGGTTTCGCCGCTCACGCATGCACAGAAGCAGTGAATTGCAACCCGTGCGTGCGCAGATGCGCTCCTGTGGGTTGTGTTCTTTTCATGTTGCGAACGGGCCTCCAGAACGGATCCCATTCGCAACCAGAGGTACCACTGTACTTACAAATTGTCAAGTCCCACAAGCTGAGCATTTACTCATGAGTAATTCCTGAGCTGCAAATGTTCAGAAAGCAATGGAAAGCAATCTGAAGCTCCTCACCTAATGGCAAGGAGCAGCATTTCCAGGATGTGTAGACCTGTTGACTGCAATACTGAGTTTTCAACTGAGTAACTCAATCTTCCCATTTGGCAAAAATATAAACAGTTATAAGACGTTGAACAGTTTCCTTTCCTTCTCTCATCACAGCCACAGTGGGCAGCCTCAAAAATATTTTATTTGAAATTAGTTCAGGTTGGGTGTGGAAACAAAATTTGGAATGATTTATCATTTAGCTGATAAATGTACTAAGCAAAACACTCTCACCAAAAGGAACAAAAATTGGACCTGAAACAAAAAGTCTGCCCTAAAGGAGGTCACCTTCATTCAGAAATGGATTTGTTAGTCAAGTTGAACATTTTCCAAAATAAATATGCTTCTGTTTTGCAGTCTATTATTTCATACCATGTGGCATCAATGAGTCAGAAATTGTTTAAACATTTCTTCTCTTGTGGATGCAAATCTACCTGTGCCGTTTCCACTGCAACAAAACAAAACCGATTCCTTGTTTCTATGACTAATTCCTTGTTCCTGTAAGGCAGTATTCACTAAACTGTTGCCCTCCAGATTTTTTTTTTTACTACAACTGCCATCAGCCCCAGCTAGAGCACTACAAAGGGCTAATAAGGACTTATTCACACATTACATTACTTACGTACACAGAAGTAAGCTCCACATAGGGTGGAGGAAGCCCAGAGCAAACTTTCTTTTCACCATGAGGGCATTGTCAAGCTAGCAAACAGAAGTAGCAGCTGCCCAATTAATGAAGTTGCAGCAGACCATGAATGCTGTGCAGAACTCAAAGTCGCAGAACAAACAGTGGTATTCAGTAAAGTCCTACTTAAAGTAGACCCACTGACATTAATGAACCTAGCATTGTCATCATGTGCATTAACTTCATTGGGTCTACTCTGTATAGCTCTACCATTAAATATCACCCAAGCATGCGCCATGCCTCTGCTTTCATCACCTCCAGATATATTGAGTGCTGGGTTCCCTATTCTTATGGTAGCCTATTATAAACATTGCCCAAAAGAGAAGTGCCTCACCCCAAAAAAAGCAGAAAAGAGGGTGTATATTTGCATAAATTTTGCATGTGCTGCTTTATAGGTGTAGATGCATATATTTTTTTAAAAAAACTATAATTTAAATAGAAATACAATGCCATTTCACCACAGTTGAGAATTTTTAAAAAAGGAAATTTCAGACTGCTGCAGAAATGTAGAGAACCAAATTTAAGATTGGAAAAGATGAGAAGTGGAGAGAACTGAAATTAACACAGATTCTTCCATCCCTGGTCCCAATACAGTAGCTGAACACTAGATGATTCTCACTGGCTCTCAATGGTATCAGGCAGAGATCTTTCACCATCACCTGCTAACCTGAACTCTTTAACTGGAGATGGCAGGGATTGAACTCTGGGCCTTTTGTGTTCTCAGCATGCACTCCACCACTAAGTCATGGCCCCTTCCCAGAGGAGATGATTTTAGGATTGCGGCCTTAAGCCATTCGACCCACAGTGCTGCTTTGCCCAAACAAATCCCATATACAACAACAACTTTGCACATCACCCTATGTTTGTGATATTCAGAGTACCGTAGATCCACTGGAATTAGTGGACCATTAATTTCAATGGCCAGCTCTGAATATAGCTAGAGTTAGTTATCACCCATATCCTAGCAATGGAACAGACATGTGATAGCTGTTCTTACATTACACTCGCCTGCATCTCAAGCAGCATTAAGCCCCACACCAAGTACTCTCAGGAACATATTATGTCTTCCACGCAAAAGGACAGCAACCATTGTTTAAAAACATGCTCATTATTTCTTTTAAGCAAGCACCAGTAGAGTCACACATTAATAATGGTATTTCCTGAAAGGGACGTGCAACAGGACGCATAATTGATCCTCTTTGGCTTCCTGCTCTTGTGTAAGATCTTACTAACATCTGAAGAAAAACAGCAGTGTTGATCTATATGCTGTTTCAGGGACATTTACAGCAGCAAAAGGGGGGGGGGGATTGCATGTCCTGCCTCAGAGATGAAATGAAGATACTCTAAAGAAACAGCTCCAAGTCTGTGAAAAAAGATCAGGCTACAGAACCCTCAAACCACACAATTTCCCCCTGTGGAACATATGATGGAGAAACTCATGAAACAGATGAAGTGGGAAGGACAGGGCAGATATAATGGGGGTCAATCATCCACTGAGGCAACATGAGAATGGGCCTTTTCTGCAGTGGCTCCCCATTTGTGGAATGCTCTCCCTAGGGCATTGCGGCTGGCACCTTCATTGCACACCTTAAGGTACCAGGCAAAAACATTCCTCTTCAACCAGGCCTTTGGATGGTTGCCCTCCAATGCCCTTTTAAATGTGTTATGGGAGGGGGATTATTGCTTTGCTTTTGTTCTTATTTTTATTATGCAGTTTGTGTTTTCTATATTGTAATGTTATGTTGTGAACTGCCCTGAGATTTATGGATGAAGGACGGTAAACAAATTTAATAAATTAAAAAATACAATAAAAATACAGTGGTACCTCGGGTTACATACGCTTCAGGATATATACGCTTCAGGTTACACACTCTGCTAACCCAGAAATAGTGCTTCAGGTTAAGAACTTTGCTTCAGGATAAGAACAGAAATCGGGTTCCAGTGGCACGGCGGCAGCAGAAGGCCCCATTAGCTAAAGTGGTGCTTCAGGTTAAGAACAGTTTCAGGTTAAGAACGGACCTCCGGAACGAATTAAGTACTTAACCCGAGGTACCACAGTAAATAAAATCACAGCTGAAAGGATTGCTGGCCACTTCTGGGGATGTACTCTCCCTCCTCTCACCTGCATCCTCCTTTATTGCCGTTCAGGCTTCTTGTTTAACCAGGCCATGAAACCACAGCTTGTATGGGGCAATTTAGCTGCCATAATTGCCTGCCTTTTAGGTTGAAAGCAGCCCCTTTTCCATTAAAGCTGTGTCAGGCCTGACCAGGGCCAGATGAAGCCATTTTTGCCACCTGAGGCAAGGCAGAACCTGCCAATGCTACACCACACAGCACTGCTGGTTGCTACTTACTGCACCACAGAGAAGCCACCCCAGGTCTCACAAGGTTTTGCCAAGATGCCCACTGAGGCAGCTGCCGCCAACAGGGGAATTCCAGAAGCACGGCAGTGGCTGGCAATGAGGCTGGGGTCTGGGCAAACTGTCACCTGGGCAAACTGTCACCAAACTGCCACCTGAGACAAGTGGCTCAGGGTGACTTATGTTAAGGCCAGCCGTGGGCTGAGAAACTGCTCAGCAGACGACCAGTTTGGGGCTTGCTCTCAGAATGAAGGACTTTCAAGTTTTCTAGAAGCACTGCGTATCAAGAAAGTTCCCCACTGACAGAGCCCCAAGAAAGGGTATGTTTTGCCTGGAAGTGTCAAACAAAGCACATTGTGATGAGATACTAAATGAGAACAAATTTTTAACAGAAAGAATGAGTTAGAAGATTATTTTAGTTTGCGCACCATTAAAGAAATCAGATTAAGCAAAGTACACAACAGGGAAGAATACTTGGCTAAGGGATCACATGTACAGATTAACTTTATTTATCCTTCCTTCTTCCCCCTAAGAAACATTTATGCTGCTATTGTTTGGAACGGCACAACAGCCGCCGCCACCTGCCAGCTGCTTCGTAAACCAAAAGGGAAAAGAAAACAGGTATTTAAACACAACACCCCAGCGATGGCAAAATAACTGCAGAAGAGGGATACATGGAGTCTGGCCTCCTCTCCACATCCTTTCCATTTGGCCAGATAAGTAAAATGGCATTTGAAAATATATAAAAATAAAACACCTGTATTGCAAAAATTTCGAGAGGTAAGAAAAATGGAAGAGTAACTGAACTCCAAACTGCACCTCTGCCTTCTGAATTTTCACCAGGCATTGCCCACATGCATTCAACCCTTACCATCACAGGGCATGGGTTTACCATCAAATATGGCAGCCCCAGACTGAATTCCATCTGCCGTGCAATTACATCAGAGCATGGAGTCAACTGTACTAGACAAGTGGGAGGAGGCAGCCCCATGCCCCTTGTAGCATTTACTTCCACCTTATGAAGAAGGCGGGAGCTTGCTTTTTAACCAAAAATGTTCACAAAAACATTGCTCAACATTAGAAATAAAGGATTGCTTCTGGGAATTAGGACCAAATTTGCTTAGCTATAGGTAGGAGTCCTATTCCTCACCACCACCACCACACCCAATTGGTGAATCAGCAATAGCTTCTTAACCAAGGGTGTGGTATTGCATAAGCTCACAGGCTGCCACTAATAATAAAGATTCTGTAATCAGAACTTGACAGTCGCATTAGCAATATGTAAAAGCGGAAAGGGTTCTGGGGCATTCTCCCATGGCCACATTAGCAGGGGGAAAACCTAGCAGGAACATTTTTATTGGCTAAGAGTTAAGCAGAAGCTCTCCAACAGACACATCTTACCCTTTCTTTCTTTTCTGGTGTTTCACGTATTGTCATTAATGAAAACACAATACAAACACACAATAAAAACACATCAGAGTTCACCTGAGGGATCACCCCAATGTTGAAAACAAGTAAAAGAGGGGGGGGAGTCTAAAGTTAAAGATTAGTTCCTGAAAATTTTAATAAGAGCTGTCCAAAATTACAAAGCTGCTAAGCACCAAACTACCTGTAATTAGACTCCTGACAACTATTTTTCAATGCTTATCAGCAGCTGCAACTACCTGGAAAAACTCACTTGGAGATGTGGCCTTAACAAGGCAAGACTTAGGGGCAGGAATCCAGAACCCCTCCCTCAGCAGAACAGGGGGGTCCCCAAATGAACCAAGGCTGGCTTGCTACATTGTGAAATAATGTATGTTACCGTCGAAAGAGCACCCCAGTCTATTAAGCCCATCGTCTATAATGACCTAACTGCATCATGGCTGCAGGTGAGGATGGCAGTGTTAACCCTTTTCTCCTCCACCTTCCCCCCCCCCCATTTTGAGGCTACTAATTCTCTCACTGAAGGGGAGGAACAAGCAGGTGTATCAACTGCAAAAATAGCATAGGGGTGAGGGCTAAACACCTCTCCAGGTTCTACTGCTTTGAGGCCGCCCACCTGCTTGCTTTGTAGCTTTAAAAAAATGTTAGGAAATCATGATTACCCCACATCATGTGTTGCTGTCGGTAAGAAATCATTCAATAAATGCTACAATTCTATCCACGCCAAAACACATGCGTGGATTTACTTTCATATTCTGAACATACCATTCTAATGTACTCCACTGCTGTCTCCGGTGTGCTGGAAAGAGTTGTTCCAAGGGCTCCCTGTGCTGGCAGTCTATATAGCAAATGTTTTGCTGACCTGACTCTATGAGTGGTTTCATATGGGAGATTTAAATGGCCTTTGAACATCTCATGTAGTATCTACAGTATATGGGTGTCTGGTGGTTGTTAATGCAGTAAAGGTATCCTTTGCAATGCACAGATCAGCGTATTAGCACTGCCCACTTTCACTGGAGGGATGTGGGTGGTGCTGTGGGTTAAATCACAGAGCCTAGGACTCAGAAGGTCGGTGGTTCGAATCCCTGCGATGGGGTAAGCTCCCGTTGCTACCCGGTCCCAGCTCCTGCCCACCCAGCAGTTCGAAAGCACATCAAAAGTGCAAGTAAATAAATAGGTACCGCTCCGGCGAGAAGGTAAACGGTGTTTCCGTGTGCTGTTCTGGTTCGCCAGAAGCAGCTTAGTCATGCTGGCCACATGACCCAGAAGCTGTACACTGGCTCCCTCAGCCAGTAAAGCGAGATAAGCACCGCAACCCCAGAGTTGGCCACGACTGGACCTAATGGTCAGGGGTCCCTTTACCTTTACCTACTTTCACTGGACCCCCCCATAGCATCGTATTTCCCCCCTTCCCTGCGTCTCCAATTATATAAGGGGGTTCATGTTTCCATTCAAAGCTCTATCTTTTTCCACACTTCCTTCTTCTAGGTCAAAAAGTGATCCTCGGTGTGAGCCTGCCAAGCCACTTGTTACGCACATTGCTTCCTTTTCAAATCCTGCTACTTCAACCCTTCTTTTAGCAGCAACAACAGAAGCATCACACATAAAAGCATCTTAAGTTATTCCCATTTCTGTCTCCTGGGGGGGGGGGAACCGGGGACAAGCCTTTCAAAGAGGAAACAGTTTTACATATACTAGATACTAGAAATAACGATCAGCAAATCAGTCTGGGAAGTCTAGTCTGCTCAAAGGAACAAGCAAGCCAGAAATTTAAATCTTGCGAACAAGCCAAGCAACACAGAAAAAGCGCACCAGGTAGACTGGGGGCTGAGGGTTGTGTTTTACAACTCTCTAACTAGGGTAGTTTCCTCATTTACATTTCCCCCTTTAACTGTGGGAACTGAACTTGTTGGTTCAGTAGCAGTAATTCTCATTTACAGTTTAATGTGCTGTAACATAATCCTACGTTCCAACTAGCAATGCTTAGAGAACGTGTGCCAAGAGAATTTGCATAGCATTTAATTAATGGACCAGCAAATCTATAGACATTATGCAATCATTTTGATGTGGCTGACTCCTGAAGAAGCGTGCATCTTTATTCTGTTACTCGATTTGCGTCATCTCAGCGCCACCTCTTACAGTGAGCTTTTATACTTGGGTAACAGCAGGCATGCCTAAAGTCCGTTTCGTGGGCCCAATTCGTCCTGCCGGTCGATTCAATCCGGCCCCCGTGGGTAAAATGTCCTGGGGTAAAATCCTTTAAAACGCTCAACAACTTTAGGCTAAAATTGTAAAAAAAAAAAAAAAAAGCTCAGTAACTGGTCGGCCCTCACGTATGTTCACTTCATGAAATCTGGCCCTCTTTGAGAGAAGTTTTGGCACCTCTGGGTAACAGCAAGTGACCTCTGCTGGGCAGTGTTTATGGAGGTCCTGGACTGCCCAGATGACAAGACACACAACCCTCTGGGCCTCACTGATGTGACCCAAAGGAAAAGCAATATATTTAGCATCTGCATGGTTGCAGGAGTCATAGAAGATACCTTCCAACTGCAAACTCTATAAAAAACAAACAAACCCATATACATTCGCATCAGTACTGCAGGGCACATCCCATGTCTATAAATTCTCCCAAGGTTTTCATGGTATACAAGAGCTCCTAGTGGAAACTTCTATCTGATGTTTTTATCTGCGGGTTTCGCTGCTTTATCTTGCTTTGATAGCACTGCATTTACTGCGTCCCAGCACTGCATAATGCTTTAATTATTATAAGCCTGCTTGAGGTCACTTTACAGTGAAAGGCAGGGGGGGAAACTTATTGATGAAAAAGTCAATAAAATTAAGAGCATTTCCCTTTTCAAACTGTACACGTGTGGTTGCTAATAACTTACACACACTTGAAAGGGGAAAGCCACAAGCACACATGTCCTGGAATTCAGTCTCTACAGCAGGACACAGAATGCATCACCTTCAACGGATGGGTGCAAACTCTGCAGAAATGCAACATGTACAGTGGGTGGTTATTTTATATCGGGGGTAGGGAACCTATGGCCCTCCAAGATTCTGCCAGACTACAATTCCCATCATGCCTGACCATTGGCAATGGTGGCTGTTGATGGAGGGAGTTGGGTATGCGGCATTTCTGGGCATGGCATGGGGGGGGGGGCTTCCTGACTAGGATATGGTAATCTCAAAGCAGTGGCTCATACAGAGATACAATAGGTTGCCTAACCTGGAGGCAGGTTAGTCTCCTGTTTCTCTACATCAGGTACGACTGAACGATTCAATTCAGAGCTGAAACAGAACGACCCAACCCATAGCAAATGCTGATTGGCAGGAGGCAACCACAGAGCAGTCATTCTGACAGTGTTAGAAACTCAGATATATAAGCTATGGGCCAAATGGCTCCTTATACCAAGGATACAGTCACCAAAATGGAATGTCTATTTGTCATTTTTTGGGTAAGACAGCTCTAAAGTCTTGTTTTTCAAATGATGGGCTGACTGTGACTGATTCTCAGTTAAACATCTGGCTAGTTCAGATGACAACCTTGAGCTCGCTTAGGAACTTTGAGAACTTAAAAGAAGAAAAGTCACTTGATCCAAGGACAGTCCACATATATATCAGTCTACATCTACCTCTTTTTCTGCACAGAAAAAGCATTTCGGTGCCCAAAATTCATTCTGAGCGTTCAAATGAAATATAGCAAATAGAATTCTACAGGATGTGTTGCTTGTGTGTGAAAACAGTCAAGATCCAACAATCCCCAGGCATGCAGCTCCAGATGGTGACCCATCCTGGCACCCAGGCATCTTCACTTAGTTGCCTGCGGCCGATAGACAGGTGCAAAAGGCGCCTGGCGCCTGGCTAATTTCAAACACTGGTCACTCATACAGAAATGCAACAGACCTCCTCCTCCTCCTCCTCCATGAGCAGTGGGGGGGAGGGAGATACTTCTGCTATGTTTTTGCAATGAGAGCCACTGGATGACTCAATTGGCCCTGCAAAAGGGACAGAATGACCTATCCACAATGCTGACAGGAATCAGGTGAAGGGAGAGAAAGCAGCCGCTCAAACATGCAGAGATGAAACGAGCAGCCTTCTCCTTGCAAGCTCCTTTAATAATTTAATTCGTTTATTTCTCACACAACGCCAGTTTGGAGAATGACTGACATGTCGGGCTTGAGGTCATGTTGAGTGTGCTAGAGCTTGACAGGTATCACCCTTTCTGAGTCCATGGTCAGAAGCAACCAGAAAGGGTGGCGATTGTTCTAGGCGGAAATCAGTACAGTGGTGCCCCGCAAGACGAATGCCTCGCAAGACGGAAAACTCGCTAGACAAAAGGGTTTTCCGTTTTTTGAGCTGCTTCGCAAGACGAATTTCCCTATGGGCTTGCTTCGCAAGACGAAAAACGAAAACGTCTTGCAAGTTTGTTTCCTTTTTCTTAACACCGTTAATACAGTTGCGACTTGACTTCGAGGAGCAACTCATAGAACGCGGTGTGGTAGCCTTTTTTGAGGTTTTTGGTGATTTTTGAAGCTTTTCCAAAACTTCTTTTAAACTTTTAAAACTTTTTTTGGGGGGGTTGGATTTTGGGTTGGGGTGTTTGGAATTCAAGGACTTGGTGTTGGGGAGGGGTTTGCAAGAATCTGGAAGCTTGTGTGTTTTTTTCCTGCATTTTTATGATTTTCTGTGACCATTGGGCCACTCTGCTGTTTTTTTAAAAAAAAAAATCTGGGTTTGAATTTCTGTGTGGTGGGTGGCTGGGGGAACAGTTGAGGAGAGGTTTGCAAGAATCTGGGAGCTTGTGTGTTGTTGTTTTTTTGAATTTTTATGATTTTCTGTGACCATTGGGCCACTCTGCTGCTTTTTTAAAAAAAAAAATCTGGGTTTGAATTTCTGTGTGGTGGGTGGCTGGGGGAACAGTTGAGGAGGGGTTTGCAAGAATCTGGGAGCTTGTGTGGTTTTTTTTTGAATTTTTATGATTTTCTGTGACCACTGGGCCATGTGGTTGTTGTTTTTAAAAAAAGTTTTTCTGTCATGTTTAGAAACTTAATTTATTGTTCCTTCAATTTTTGAAATGCTCTTTACAGTATGTGTGACTTTAAAGAGCACTTAATAAACTCTTGTTGTACCAAATTTGGCTTTGTTTGGACTTTTTTTGACCATGGGAACGCATTAATTGTATTTCAATGCATTTCTATGGGATTTCGTGCTTCGCAAGATGAAAAATTCGCTAGACGAAAAAACTCGCGGAACGAATTAATTTCGTCTTGCGAGGCACCACTGTATGCCAAATAAAATAAAGAAATTGAAACAACAACCCTTAGTTTGGCCAGCAACCTAGACTGCAAGATACTTGGCAGGCGAGAACTCCACCCAAAGTAAGGCGGCCTAACAGTATATGCCTTTGAGGGACGGAGGGAGGCAAGGAGATAAGGGCATGGGATGGCCGGGCCCTGATCCTCCAACAAAGGTGACACCAGAGGAGGCTCCTTAGGGCTGCAAGTTCATTTTGGTCAATTGCAAAATCTGTTTGCATTTCAACGTGTTGCACTGTAAATTGTTCAACACCTCTTTGGGAAGGTGGTGTGGTGTTTTTAGCGCAGGCATTTTGAGACACCAGCTGCATTGTGTAGATACCACAGGTAAGCCATGCATTAAATTCACTGTGAAATCAAGTTTGACATGCTACGTATGGCACCAGTGCAGACAAGTCCCAAGTCAGAAGAGCTAGGTTATATAGTACAAGACTGAGACCAGCTAGCAGATGTGGCTGTACTGGACCTGGAAAATAGGTGCTGCTAAGACATATGCCCATACCTATGTATCCCTTTGAGTCACACAGAACTCTTACTCAGGCAGAAGGAAAAAGCAAGTGTTCACAGGCACACTGGCCCAAACACCACCACGACTATTACATGCACCTTGCCTAATCTGCCTTAGAGTAGGTCAAAGGTAGGGGATCTGTAACCCAACCAGCCTGGCCAATGGTCAAGGATTATGGGAGCTGTAGTCCAACTACATCTGAAAGGCCACAAACTCCTCATCCCTAGGCTAAGCAGTTGAGTTTCCTCTGTATCCGCAAAATAAGGCAAAGCAATATGTTATTTTACTCGACGAAATTCACCCTGTTGTGTAGATGTGTGCATGCAAGCCTTCAAATTACACAGAACATTTCATTAGACATAATGGGAAAGTAGCTAATCCTTTTGGAGAAGAGTTGGGCAAACTTCAGGCTTCTCAGAGCTTTGTTTGTGTTTAACTTCAACCCCGAGAGCCACCAGCCAGAATCCTATGCAAAAGACACACAGAATTAAATAACACCTCTGAGCAAATGCTAAGCCTAGAAAGGTGTTTTAGTACTTGTTTTGAACAGAGCCGACTGTCCTTACACACACAAATCCACACCTGCTTGGCTTTCCTCATTTCAGCAGCCTAATTTAGGTGAGGAAAGTTGCTTTTCTTGTTGCTATTGTTAATTGTTGCTGGGAATCAGAAACCCTCCCCAGTCTACAGCAGATCACCAGGCAGATCCCAATCTACCGTCTGCCCGCCCCTGTTTGAGAGTATATACACCTGGCAAACTTGGCTGCAAACCCAAAATGCCACCACCGCACTGAAAACGTCAGCTAATCTTTTTGAAGAGAGTCTTCTTTCTCCCTGGCACCCCCACACACACTGACCTGGCAAGGTTGTACCACCGTTTTACGTGACAGGCAGATATCCCAGAGGCGAGCCTTTCCCCCATCACGCCTTGCCGCAGCAAGAAGCTACATCGGTTGAATTTCTGCCTCTCACCGTCAACAAAGGCAGATAAGCTTTTGCCTGGGGAGGGGAAGGGAGGGAGGGCGGGCGGAGAGGTACCAAACCACCAAAACACGGCCTTGGCATAGCAAAAAAAAAAGCTGCGCCTGCTGAATTGCGGCTTCTCACACTCATTAAAGCCAAAAGCGCCCTAGGAAAGAGAGAGATGGAAGACACCTGCTGAGAAAAACAGCAGAAAGCCAGACTTTGGAAAAGTCTCTTCTCCTCCAGCCCCGCCAGAAAGCGGAGTCCCAGCCCCCGGTGGGGGCATTACCTGTCGCTGGCTCCCCAGAGGAGTCCCGGAGTGGCCCTTGGAGCGCAGCCGGGGGCCGAAGAAGCGCTCCGGCGCCACCTCCGAACTGGCGCGCCCTCGAGGGGTTCTGCCTGCCCGGCACCGTCGCCGGCTGCTGCTGCTGCTGCTGCTGCTGCTGCTCCCGAGGGGCGGAGCCGGGCGCCGCCTGCCCGCCCATCCTGCCCTCCCTCCCCGTCCGACTTGTTGCTGCCGAGCGCCGGCAGGGCCGCCCCAAGCGGCCAGGGAGCGGCTGGGCTTCGCGGCTCCCCAGAGCGCGTGTGAAAACTCTCCCGGGCAGCTGACAGGAGCCGGGCAGCGACCTCTTGCGGGCCGCCTTGCGCCAAGCAACGGCTGCACCCGGGCGACGGAAAAGCCCTGAAAGGTGCCGGGACAAGCTGCGGCAAAATGTGGAGTCGCCTCTGCTGCCAAGATGGTGGCTTTCAGGCCAAGTGTACTTAGTGCCCGTGGATTAGGACCACGCCTAGTCAGCCCATTCACCACTCTACCTCCGTAATGTCGGCTCTGACTGGCAGTGGCTCTCCAGGATTATCAGACTCCCCGCCCTGTCTGGCGATGCTGGGACTCGAACCTGGGCCCTTCCGCATGCAAAGCCCTTCTTCCCTTTCTGGGAATCCAGCCCTAGATAAGAAAGATGCAAGTCTGTGGCCATTTTCTGGAAGCAGGGCTGGCTTGGCTCAAGAAAGAGGCAGTGCAGTGCAGTGGTTAGCGTGTCCGACTAACCACAGACTGGGAGTCCAAAGTTCAAATCCACCCTGGGTGACCTTGGGCCGCTCACTGCCTCTCAACCTAATCTTCCCTCACAGGGTTGTTGTGAGGATGCAAGGAGGGAAGGGAACCATGTACACCACTTTGAGATATAAATGTGATTAAATTTGTTGCTGCCAGTTTAAACTTGCTTCCAGTTCTTGCATTGAAGCGCCCTTGGGGGCAGCAGGTGGTTTATGAGATACAGGGCATAAGCTTAAGGCCTGCCCAGGCTGGACTTCATGAGACGGTCAAGGATAGTCCAAAGAGAACCTGGAGGATTCTGTTGCAGTCGTCCAATTGTTCATGTTATTTGTGAAGAGACACAGCAAAAGAATATTTGCGCACCATTGAGGGTAGAGATTAAATGACTGGGGAATGGGAGACTACTGTGCTCATGCACTTATCTGCCTCACAGGGAGGAAGAGGGAGGGGGGATACAAGTGCAAGACATCCCATAATAAAGTTGGGGCTTCCCTGGTTTGATTACAGACATCCATTGGACTCACAACTTGGAAAGTATTAGGATTGTTCCACTGGATTGCAAAGCATTGCTGCTAGCATGTAATTGCAGCCCTGGAGCACTGCCACAAAGATGAACAAGGGACACTGATGCAGCTGTGGAAGCATTTATGGAGAAAGGGGAATTACCCTACACTATGTACTCAAAGTTAATATGGCTTAAATTATGATCAAATAATCGATATGGGCATGGATTCTCACATTATGACCCAATCAACCAGTCTCTTTATGACCAGTCAATGACCAGTATTCACACATTATTTAAAGCACAAAAGAACCACCCAAACCCATTTGTGTGTTCAAAGGCCCTTTCCACAGTTGAAAGTAACCACTTATTTCTTTTGGCCACTGTTACAGCTAATCAAACAGGTTGGGCCGGTTTATGAAGCATTACCAAAAGAAGAAGTAGTGAATAACATTTAATCAAATGATGGTTTAACAAACAAATGACTACATGAAGCACAAGCAACAATAGCTCTATCATATCACTCTGTTTGCTTCACAAATAAACAAAAACAGTATCTTGTCTACTGTTAAGAGTTCAGCATTCTTGACTATATACACCGAAGTTCTGCACCATAAATCAGTATTACTCCATGTCGAACTTTTCATCTGGAAGCAAGTTAGGAAAATATTCCTGGTCACATAGATGGTGATGCATGGGAAACATCAATCTCAACAGGAGTATCTCCTGTCTTGAGCAACTTAGCTAGCAGTAAGTGTATGACTCTTAGTCATTCCATTTACAGTACAATTAATTTACTTTTCTCCTTCCTACTCCATCTCAGTTTATCTTTATTAAATCTCACTCCTGTTTATCTATACTTCTGATTTCTATGAAACATTTCTGAAGCCATTTGGATAAGACTGAATTTCTATCACAAAAGACTTAGCATTCTAATAAAGAATCCTATCAGATATATAAGCATCCCTTTCAGGCAGCAGGCTATTCATGTACCGTATTTTTCGCACCATAGGGCGCACCGGACCATAGGGCGCACCCAGTTTTTAGGGGGGGAAATCAAGAAAAAAATCTTTTCCCCCCCCCAGCCCCAAAGAGCAGCGTACAGGGTGCGCACAACCTCTCCCTGCCGGAGGGGTTGCGCGCAGCTATGGAGCAAGCCAAGTTTTGGCTTCCCCTTTAGCCCCATGCAGCCTCTCCTTGCCGGGAGACGCTGCGCAGGGCTAAAGAAGCCATAGCCCCGTGCAGCCTCTCCTTGCGGAGGGGTTGCGCGCAGCTATGGGAGAAGGCAAGGCAGCGAGTGGGATGGATCCCGCTCGCTATTTTGCCTTCCCCTTTAGCCCCGTGCAGCGTCTCCTTGCGGAGGGGTCGCGCGCAGCTATGGGAGAAGGCAAGGCAGCGAGTGGGATGGATCCCGCTCGCTGTTTTGCCTTCCCCTTTAGCTCCGCGCAGCGTCTCCTTGCGGAGGGGTCGCGCGCAGCTATGGGAGAAGGCAAGGCAGCGAGTGGGATGGATCCCGCTCGCTGTTTTGCCTTCCCCTTTAGCTCCGCGCAGCGTCTCCTTGCGGAGGGGTCGCGCGCAGCTATGGGAGAAGGCAAGGCAGCGAGTGGGATGGATCCCGCTCGCTGTTTTGCCTTCCCCTTTAGCCCCGCGCGGCGTCTCCTTGCGGAGGGGTTGCGCGCAGCTATGGGAGAAGGCAAGGCAGCGAGTGGGATGGATCCCGCTCGCTGTTTTGCCTTCCCCTTTAGCCCTGCGCGGCGTCTCCTTGCGGAGGGGTTGCGCGCAGCTATGGGAGAAGGCAAGGCAGTGAGTGGGATGGATCCCGCTCGCTGTTTTGCCTTCCCCTTTAGCCCCGCGCAGCGTCTCCTTGCGGAGGGGTTGAGCGCAGCTATGGGAGAAGGCAAAGCAGCGAGCGGGATGGATCCCACTCGCTGTTTTGCCTTCCCCTTAGCCCCGCGCAGCGTCTCCTTGCCGGGAGACGCTGCGCAGGGCTTTCCTGGCTTCTCTGGGAGGTGCGGGAATTCCCCCACCTCCCGCAAAACCGGCAGAAGCCGCGCGCACTTTAAAAGGGCTGCACGGCTTCTCCTGGCTTTCCTGGGAGGGGGGAGAAGGGACTGATGCGGCCAGTCAGTCCCTTCTCCCTCCTGTGGAAAAGCCCGCAAGAGCGCACGGAGCTTGCGTGCGGCTCTTGGGGGCTTTCCCCGTCTGCCTCCCCCCCTGCATTCGCTCCATAGGACGCACACACATTTTCCCTTGCTTTTTAGGAGGGAAAAAGTGTGTCCTATGGTGCGAAAAATACGGTAGCTTAGGGGGTCAATCAAGCAATCTATTAGTGTGGTTAGGACAGGGATGGTGAACCTGTGGCCCTCTGAGGTTACTGAACTCCAGCTCCCATCAGCCCCAGATAGCATGGCCAGTGATCAGGAATGTTGGGAGCTGTGGCCCCAAAACATTTGGAGAGTCAAAGTTTCCCCATTCCTAAGCTGGGACTTTGAAAATCAAAGGAGTGAAACAACACACATCTCTATATAAATTACTGGAAACAGACATGCCACTTGAAGTAATGCAACTTTTTTATTTTTAAAAGGCTGCACTTTTCTCTAAAAACATATGTAGTAGATAAAATTGGTGATGGTTGTGGTTCAAAAAAACCAGGCCATTATAGTTTATTATCTTTAAATAACTATGCAAATTATGGATCTTCATGACAGTTATCTTTTCAGACAGTGAAAGCAGTATAAGGTAAATGTATGACTTTAACAAGGACCCCTAGTGATTGTTGGAAAGTAAGGTTATCTTCACATTCCTCCCCACACACCACCCATCTGTTTAAGCACACAGGAACCAAAATGGCCTGTTTGCAATTGTGCTCTTAACTCTCCACCCCCACCAACTAAAATTGGCCCCCATTGGAGGGCCATAAAGTTTTGGTGGTCGATTCATCTGACGATTGCACTAATGAAAGCTTACAGGCCTCCAGAAAAAAATGATACTTTCGCAAAATAAAACATCATGTTTTTAAACAAGTTTCTCTGCAAGGAAACCTCAAATTAAGCTTTAAGATTGTTTGTGTGATTTGTAACTGTTGTTAAGCCATAGTATGGAACAGCTAGGCCTGGTGAACTCGCAACCAGCACGCTGAGTCCATACACAAGCTTTCCCAGTGACCCTGGAAGCATCTTGGATTTCCTTCTCTCACTGAAACTGCTTGGGTTGTATTTCACGACCATCTCTCTGCGTTACTGCACAATGGAGTGGGGGGGGGGGAGAAGAGACTACACCACCCCTAACGAAACCAGTCACCTGATCTTTCTCCACATTTCACTGCAAAGTCATAATTTTTAGAAGCAGTTTGAAGGTTTCCTATGACAAGAATATAACGTCTTTGTGACCCAGGACTTGAGATTCATCTGGAGGCCACCTGATCTCATAGTTGAGCTAAGAATAACTCACCTTGAAACAGGCAATTAGGCTATGTGTTAACTATATCAGGTTACTGGCACCAGAAGGCAAGGTTTCAGACTTACCTGTGAGCATTCTGTTTCTGCAGAGGTGGGCATGAGCACCTACAAAAAAAGGGAAGCTCTCATCTCAGGCTTCAGCACAAGCAAGGATGGTAGCAAACACATACAAGCTCCATTAGCAAAGATGATACCACTGAGTTACAGCCCTTCAGTAAAACTACAGATAAGCAACAGACCACAGCACAATGGACAGCAAGAGCTACTTCCAGAAGCTCTATTCACATAGATTTTCTAAACAGATGTATAAGTTCACATTTAGTTCTCATCAGCCCTGCCTTCTAGGGAGAAACTCCAGATACAGTGGTAGCTCAGTTAAAGAACAGTCCTGTTTACGAACTATTCGGTTTACGAACTCTGCTAAACCAGAAATAGTGTCCCAGTTTGAGAACTTTACCTCGGTCTAAGAACGGAATCCGAATGGTCGAAGGGCACCAATGATGGGAGGCCTCATTAGGGAAAGCATGCCTCAGTTTAAGAATGGCTTTGGTTTAAGAACGGACTTCGGAAACGGATTAAGGATACAAATGAAGATTTTCCTTATGGCTTGCAGTTCTAGTTTGAGCAAGGTCTTTTTCAAGGCATCCAACAGCTGAAAAAAATCTTCCATATATAAAAAGCATGTTTTGCTTTTAGTTCGCTAACATATAACTTGCTAACAGCAGGTGGTACTGTGGTCTAAACCACTGAGCCTCTTGGGCTAGCCGATTTGTAATCCATGTGATGGGGTGAGTTCCCTTGGCTTTGTCCTTAGCAGTTTGAAAGCATACCAGAGTGAGTAGATAAATTGGTACTGCTGAGGTGGGAAGATAAACGGCATCTCCATGGCTTGCTCTGGTTCGCCAGAAGCAGCTTAGTCATGCTGGCCACATGACCCGGAAGTGCACTCTGGCATTCATCATGGTGTTCCATTGCGCCAGAAGCGGTTTAGTCACACTGGCCACATGACCAGGAAAGCTGTCTGCGGAGAAACGCCGGCTCCCTCGGCCTGAAAGCGAGATGAGTGCTGCAACCCCATGGTCAAATTCAACTGGACTTAACCATCTAGGGATCCTTTACCATTACCTTTTTAACATAAATATACTAGACTAAAACCAGAACCCTCGCTAAAAGAGATGAAGACCCAGCCGGTACTAACTTGCTAGGTAGTAACTACTTCTTATTCAGTGATCATGTGCCTCCACCAGCGTAGAACAAAAGCAGAAATAGCCTCTTCAGTTTACTAAGCTTCTAGCATCTGGATTATTTGCACTGAAAGATGTTAAAAGTGAAGAGGCTGCTTGTTGGTGTGAATGTTACAAGAGGAGGTTCCATTTCGGAGCCTTTTCACCTTTAAAAAGGCACACATTTTTTCCTGATAACGATGATATTCCTATTTTGGTAAATAAAACAAGTATATTCAGGCCTTAACTTATAACTTGCTGATTTGAAGCACAATATCATGGGACGCGGGTGGCGCTGTGGGCTAAAGCCTCAACGCCTAGGGCTTGCCGATCGAAAGGTCGGCGGTTCGAATCCCCGCGGCGGGGTGCGCTCCCGCTGCTCGGTCCCAGCGCCTGCCAACCTAGCAGTTCGAAAGCACCCCCGGGGGCAAGTAGATAAATAGGTACCGCTTACCAGCGGGAAGGTAAACGGCGTTCCGTGTGCGGCTCTGGCTCGCCAGAGCAGCGTTGTCACGCTGGCCACGTGACCCGGAAGTGTCTCCGGACAGCGCTGGCCCCCGGCCAATAGATGTGAGATGGGCGCACAAACCCCAGAGTCTGTCAAGACTGGCCCGTTCGGGCAGGGGTACCTTTACCTTTATCATGGTACAGATCTTACATATTTGGCAATTATCAACATACTTAGCCACCATTGGGCAATCCTGGCATCACTGTACAAAACAGACTTGTCATTTGGATTAGAAAGAGTTATGAATAATCAGAGCCCTTCGTTGACACACTGCTCCTATTCCTATGATGTATGTGATGCGGGAGAGAAATCAACCAACCATGTATTTAGCAAATACTCAACATGCGTTTTAATCAGTTGGAATAAATAATGTAGCCAAAGTCAGTGTTGATGTTAAAATTTTTATCCTTAGGATTTAAAGTTATTTTAAAAAAGGGAAATATATTCATCATAAGCAGCATCAGACGCTATTTAAACATGATGTCATTTTCATATTTAACACACATAGCGTGAATTCTGTTGAAAAGCTGAGAATTGAACACGCATATAGTTTTCCAACCTGAAATCAGGCCTTACTAGCCACCAATGGTTCCATGTGAGAAATTTAAAATGGAAAACAATGCCATCTAATTTCACTGAAACTGCCATATTTCTTTCTATTTGAATAGCTGGGTATTCCATAAATGTCTCTTCAATAAAGCAAAGAGAAAAAGATGAAGATACCTGAATTATCTGTCTGTGACCATATAATTGAGGGCCCAATGGGTTTGTATAAATAAAGTCCAACTTTACACAATATAGGCAGAAATATTTTAACAGTTAAATTGCTTCTGATTAAAAAAACAAACAATAAAAACCTTGTGGCAAAAAAAAAAGATAAATCCCAAAGGGTCTTTGTTCTTCAATCACCAGTAATTTGTAGCCTTCAAAAAGATACCCTGCCATTTTTCTCCTGCTTCAAAACAATACTTTTTTGGGAGGAAAGGTATGGTGAAAATAAGAATCAAATGCAATGAACTCTCAGGTGAAGTTGTCCAGCAATGGACATTGTTCCAGTGCCCTCTATAAACCATCTGTATTGTCCTTGTCCAGTGGCATGGGCTTTTTTCTTGCCATGGTAGCAAACAGTGCATCCATCATCCCCAAGACTTCTAGTAATTCTTCTTGGAGATCAATCTCTTTTTCAACGAGATTTTGAAGTTTTAGAAACTGCCTGTCAATAACCGAGGACTGTCCAACCACAGGCATGTAGATTTCTGCCAAGGAAGAGATACAAGTTAAAATGGAACTTTCCTGCTTAATGGGGTTTAACACATCTTATAAGCCTAAAACAAGTTTCCAGCCGAACCTTTAAAAAGTCTAAACTCGTTTTATTGAAGACAGCAAGGTTTTGCAGGCTGGCATCTTGCATCAAATGAAAGAGGCAATGAGAAGTTTAAGAAATGCAATACAAATGCTATCATCATCCTGACAGTCATTGTTTATAAAAAAAAGACAATGATTTTTCAATAAAATTATTTCAATGAGATCTAAAAGTGCTTTCAAAAAATGTTCAATTAACAGTTACCCTTATAACTGTTATACACAGATATTTTATTAATTTTGCTTTTTAAAAGGAAACCTTTTATTATTATCAACACATTTATAAAAGTGCTTTGCTCAAGCTTCCAAAGCAGCTGGCAACACAAGTCACAACCAGCTTTCAATTAGTCTCTGTGGAAAGCAAAAAAAAAGGACAGGACTGGCATGGAAGACTTTCTATGAAAGGGCTTAAATCCAGCTACAAGTAAAACTGTGTCTGTCGACTGTAAAAGGGTCAGCTTCTCACACAGCAAACTGCCCAGTAACTATGATCTCCATCAGACCATCAAGGTGCCTCAGCCACCCAGAGATCTGGCAGGTGGGAAGTGGACTCAGCATCTTTTCAATTGAAGCACCTTGTCTTTGGCCTTCTGCTCAAAGATGGCCCCAGAGCCCATCACGTTTTACATACTAAGTGAATATATTTTAATATACACAGGCCTTTTTTAAAAAAAGTAAAGTTTAATTATTGGTTTGCATCCAGAGGCAAAACAGCATAAGGACATTCATGCAAGGGGATTTCCCCATCCCCTCCTCTCCACTGCAGCCCTCTGAAGATGCACAAACCATGGATTCAAGGGCCCCCTGTGAAATGCCATGGGATGAAAAGTGGTGCTGAAGTGGAAGCAAGGAAATAAAGATCAGGCCCCTTGCACAAGGTGTCCCCACTCAGTTTCAGCCATTTTCCTCTTTCCCACTGCAGTGCCCCTTGCCTGACCCCATGCCTTTCCCATCTTTCTTCTATAGTAGAATTCAGGATGGCACATGCAGCGATCAGACCATCTCTCATCCAGTCACTAACCAGATCCCGACCCACATCATGTGCCTTCAGACCACAAACTTCTATTAAATTGGTTATCATGGTAGTGTAAGAAAGTCTTGCACACAAAGCAAAGGCCATACCAATACATAGCCAGTGCATCCTTCTTTGTGTATAGAAAAAAGGGTGTCTTGGGTTACCTGGGTATGAATCAATTCTATTAGTATTGTCAGATATTAGTACTTACCTATAATCATTTCTGCAATGTTTACCAGCACAGGAGCAAATCTTGCATCAGTCACGTGTCTGCAAGTTAATAGCCAGATGTTAGCAATTTTCACTATTGTAGAAGAAACACACTGAAGGCTATGTTCTCCATCACAGGGAGAAGGTGCTGTAGGGAGCTGGTGAGATGCAAGTGAGAACTAGAGGACAACTGCCGGCTACCAAAGTTCCTTCCCTTCCATCCTATTTCTGTTAACAAGAGAGGAAATGAGGGTACTTCTACCAATCATATTTACCTCTTTTCTATGAGCTAGGTATTCAGAATAATTTAGAATTAAGGATTATACCATTCCGGCATCCCTATTAAAGAATCACATACTGTACATGGAGGACTTCCACCTCTAAACAGCTAGATAGTTGGGCTTCATGAAACCAGAGCTGATGCATGAAAAGGAGAAGAGAGCCACAACTTTCAGGCAAAGGATTTCTTCTTAAGAAGCTTGCAAATGCAATGACTTTTGAAAAGAAGGAACAGATGCCATGTGCCAGGCAGGGAAAGGAAGTCTAAAGAGTTATGGGGCTATAAAGTTGCTAAAAAGCAGGGGTAGCCAAAACTCTGAACTGCAGATACTGCAGAGATTCAAACTTCCATCAGCCCCAGCTAGGATGGCCAATGACCGGGAAAAAGGGGAGTTGTTGCCCAATAATGTCTGAATAGCTCCTCCAGCTATTCTGCCAGCTGCAGCAATCTGAAGAGGAGAGGTGAGAGCTAAAAGCAGGGGGGGGGGGCTGAATTGCATGTGCCGATCTGACCTAACTTGCTGGCTCTCTGGCTGTAGGCATCTAGTTCAGATGTGTACACAGAAGCTAAGCAGTGCTTTGCCAGGACTGGGTTCCTGTTATCATCCCACCCAAACCTTCACAAGCCGGCCTTTCCTTGTTCCACTTTGACATGGCAGAACTGTCTGAAAGCCTTGCTTTAGAAAGCAGAATGCCCAGTGTCATTTCTCCCAATCTGTAGCACACTTTTTGGCCCAGAAAACACAATTACCGAGCAATTACCTTATCAAGAAAGAAAGGAGGACACTAAGCTGTTTTTCATCTCTCCCTGCCAGTGCGTTTTTCAAGGTTCCTCTGCGGTTTAATTCCTGAAAGACCGTGACTATAACTTCAGGTGGCCTTCTCCTCACGGAATCCTAGAAGCACAAAGCAAGGGGATTGCATGAACTTAAGCAATTTGAATCATGCCTTGTCCATAAAGAAAAAGGAATGCATTCAGAATGTATCTAAAATTCATTAACGGGACAGCTCATTGGGCTTCTAAGCCTCCAGTTCCTATCAGTCCTTTAATAGCAAGGAACTGCTCAAGGACCATCAAGTGAAACATCTACAACTCTGGCTTCTATTCCCAACCAAAATAAGATGTTATTTCTACAAATAGAGCCCATGCCCAGCAGTGGTGATAAGAGTCTGTAGATTTTGGCTGGACTAGAGCTGGGGAATGTTTTTCAGCAAGAAGGCTGCATTTCTTTCTGGGCAACTTTCTGAGGGCCACATATGAGCACTAGGTGAGGCCAGAGAGAAAAGTAGGGAGAGCAATGAAAAGTTTGACTTGTATATATTAGTTTTACACATACTCTCATTCTTCTCTCTCTGTCCAGGCATGTGTGGCAAAATCAGGGTTCCAGGACACATTCTAGCAGGCAAATACACTCAAGGACACAGGAAAGCAGACCCAGTGAAGGATGTGGCCTGGGAAGAGTCCCAGGGCCAGATGGAGAGGTCTAAAGGGCCACAATCGGCCAGACAGAAAGATCTACTCTACAGTTACTCCAATACTAGCACTTGTGAGTTTTGCTTTCTGGTATAAGTAGGTATATAAAACGGAAGAAAGCATGGCTCATCAAATATAAAAAGGCACTTGAATATTTTTTAGTTCATTAAGGCTCAGGAGTAAATCCTACACAAATGGAGTGGGGTCCCTAAGACAGTTGGATGGTGCCTTGTACGCCTCCTTCCGACAATTCCTGCAGCAGAACTGGTGCCAAACGTATTGCTGTGCTTTGGACCACAGCAGTGAAACCAAGAGGGCGGTCTTTTTGCCTGAGCAGCCCAGGACCTCCATACACACTGCTCAGGCTTGCACCCCGGGGAGGGCACTTTGGTGCTGCTGACACAAGAGTTTGACTTCACCCCCAAAGGTGCATTGCATCGTCTCTCGAGACAGATGGACGCCGCCAACAACAACAAAAATACACTACAACCTTTTCATGAGATTTCCCACTGTTGGCAGTAACATCTATGCTGTAACTATGGGCTGCACCTCACTAAATTATTGACTGTACAGGATGACTACTGCAAACACAATGGAACAGCCTCTCCCTCTCCTCCCTCCACAAACCCCCAGATCTGATCCAGGGCTGGAGGGACCCCACAGCAGAGGAAGGGCAGGTTCTGTTGTAATTCTGCACACACAATTATTTAGTTGTACACAGCCCATGAACAATAGAAGGCCTTTGTTTATGGATCATTTTATGTCACATTCACTGGAAAGTTTTATGATACAATAGTATAACTGAAACAGAATCATCCAATCTAAAAGGTGACTCATGTACTACTACCTTACCTCAAGTACAGCATCAAGAGCCTTTGAAACCTGGAAACTTCTCAGGAGCTTATCATATTTCTTCAAATGGGTTTTGGCAGGCCTACTGACAATGAAATCTTCCTAAAAAATGAAGGGAGAGACAATCCATGATAAAACCCACAAATCACCATCCCACCTACTTCAATATCACCTTTGTATTGTTTGCATAGTTTATCCTGCCATAGAAACGCAAAACCAGACACATTTTGTTCTTGTCAAGTTTATTTTCCCCTACACCCAGTACAGTGTTACCTCGGGTTAAGTACTTAATTTGTTCCGGAGGTCCGTTCTTAACCTGAAGCTGTTCTTAACCTGAAGCACCACTTTAGCTAATGGGGCCTCCCGCTGCCACTGCGCGATTTCTGTTCTCATCCTGAAGCAAAGATCTTAACCTGAAGCACTATTTCTGGGTTAGCGGAGTCTGTAACCTGAAGCATATGTAACCCGAGGTACCACTGTACACTAAAAGTAGGTTACAGTCTGATTCAGTATATGGCAGCCTCCTAAGTTCCTCCAACTAATCAGTCAATGAAATGTTGCAGCCTAACTAACTTCCCCTTAAGTCTTTGTTACTCAGTTTCAAAAACATGATCTGTTAAGGCACCTCTTTTGCTAGTAGAAAACAGGACTTGCTCTGTGCATCCTTTCGTTCCATACCTGCTTTGGCATGTAGTTCTTTCCTTTCACAAAGGTCCTATAGGCGGGCCTTCTCCTCTGCTGAAGAAGCTCTTTTGCACCTTCACGCTTCCGATGTTTAACATTCAGTATTCCATTTGTCATGCCTACAACTAGAGATTCATCCTCAGGCTAAAAGGAAGGAGAAACAGGCTTGCTTACCCAGAAACTTTAACTCAGACACACATTTTTAGTTTTCTGTCTTTAGTTTAAAGCTTCCCATTTACAGCAAAGAAGAATTGCCTCGGGTAATATTTATTTTATTAAGAGATTATTTTTTTTAGCTGCCCTTCAGCAGTTAGGTATCAGGGTAGTATATAAAATAAGGCAACAATGGCTTCTAATATTCCATTCTGAGCAGAGGGCAATTGTGAAAAGACATCAAGAATGGAATCAAGTTAAAGCCTGTCCCTAATTACCTGGCCTAGGCTACATCCACAACACATATTTCAGGCACTATCATTCGATTTTAAAAGTCATAGCTTCCCTCCTGCAAAAAATCCTGGGTACTGTACTCCGTTTACGGGCCTCCTAACACTTCTCAGGTCCCTTAACAACAACTATAGCTTCAAGCATTCTTGGGGGTGGGGATGACTCTTAAAGAGGAACAAGAGAGCTTTAAATGTATGATGGAGCTGTGACCCAGGTGAGGTTAACCCCCAGCAACCTCTAGTCTAATAATGCAATCTTATGCATGTTTATTCGAAAGCAAGTTCCACGGGGTTTATTTAAAGATAAGCATGCATAGGATTGTGCTGTTCAGTGCTTGAGGGATTGAAGTGATTGGCATTGGTGCCAACAGCCTTTAACTTGCCAAATTTGATGGTTCATGTACCTATTGACAATTAAGGCGATCTAAGATGGCTTTGGGCAGTACTGTCACATCACCTGCCTGGTGCAAACAATATCTATTTGAAAGAAAACCTGGTGCAATACATTCCAGACAGACCCCTTTGGGGGGGGGGTCCATATTGCTTCCATACCAATATTGCAAGCATAACTGAAAGAAACCTCTTGGGGTGCCTACCAATCCTACAATTCTATGAAGAAGCCGGTGTGTCACCTAGTGTGTGTCTAAGCTCAATTTTCAAATTGTCAGGTTGTCATCGCTTGCCAGAAGGTTTATTATAATACTTACTGCCAAGGCAAGACTGAGAATGGATGCTGCATAGTTAAAGCTGTGGACAACCTTGTAGGAAGTTGTACTGTAAACCTTCACATGCCTACAAAGAGAAAACAAAAATACAGATTTCAGAGTAGGTTAAATATTTCATGAAAATGTGACTTGCACCCAGTTGCTGCAAAATAATAATAATAAATAAATAAATTAAAAAATATGTGGCTAAACCCATATTTTCAAGTCATAGAGTAAGAATGCATGCAAGTCAATATTCTTGGAACGCTGCTAAATTGTATATCCAGTTCTACATCCTGCAGTCTGCTTGTTTATTGAATTTATAACCCACCATTCCTCCTGAGGGAGCCCAGGACAGCAAACAGATCCACAATTTAAAGACAAAAACAAAGCACAAACTTTCTGAAAACAATTACATGTAAAAAAAACCATTATTCCATCCAGTGATCTTCGGGTTGCCAGGAGTAGAATTCCACCAAATTCCTGGGTAAAAAGGAATTTTTCTGAAATTCCTTCTGAAAGCTAATGGTGATAAAGGCACCTTTAACCAGTCGCAAGACAAAACAGAAAACACACAGCTCTGCGTATGGAATTACACCTCTACATGGAAAGCTCCCTAGAAAAGCCAGTAAGAGAAAGTTTGAAAAATACAAACCTGTCTAGTGAGCCGGAAAGCAGCCTCTGACCAGAGCTACTCAGACACAAACAGGTTACAGTTTTATGGTGATTTCTCAAGGACACTAGTAACTGTCCTCCTCTAAGGAAGTCCCAGACTTTAACATAACGACCACCTTTTAAAAAGAAAGGATTATTTGCACACAAATAGTAAACAAGCCATTTCATAGGCATGCATGAGTACTGCCACAATTTTCCCTCTAGGCCAGGGTTCCCCAAACTTGGGTCTCCAGCTGTTTTGGAGACTACAATCCCCATCATCCCTGACCAATGGTCCTGCTAGCTGGGGATGATGGGTGGGGAAACTTGTGGCCCTCTAGATGTTACTGAACTACAACTGCCATCAGACCTCGCTAGCATGGCCACTGATCAGGGATGGTGGGAGCTGTAGCACAGCAATCTCTAGATATTCCACATATTCCCCACCCAGAACATATAATCTGATAGAAGATAAAACATCCCCTTGCAGTAGGAAGCACTTGTCTCCCATACAGACTGCATTACACACAGAGACCTACATGAACAGCAGCTAAAGGAAAGACACACATATCTCCCTCTGACAATCCAAAGTCAACCTTGCATGCTTTTTTCTTTAAAAGATGATGGGAAACCAAGATTGAAAACAGCATTTCAATATACCCTTGAAAAAAGAAAAAAGACTTAGAAGCTATTATTTAGCAAGCACAGGGCTTCAGCCACAAATGGTACAGAACCTTGCAGCAGCACACCCTTGTCACTAGGGTCTGCACCTTCTATCAGTTACAAAGAGGGAAATAAGTAAGATAGATTGCAGATAGAACTAGAAACAAGCTGTATGTCTGGAAGGAGGGAGGAAGGGAGGGAGGGAAACTGCCCGTTTGATGAAATACCTGCAGTCACAAGAAGACCTCCGGAAGGAAAGAGATTAACACTCTCAACCGGCTGCCCATGTTCTATCGTCATGACGCTTTTTTCTGCCCGTGTATCAAACACTTTCACAGTATGATCATATGAACCTAGAAGGCATCCCAGAAATAAGGAAAAAGAAGAGTTTGAGGGTTGTAACAGTTGACATCATGACTACAAGCCTACTATTTCAATGAGTCTGTACTGCATATGACTTAGCTGGATGCAACCCCAAGATTTTAACATACATAGAATAATGGAATGTTGTTCTAGGTGCAACCCCCCCCGCCCCCCACCCAGACCCAAAGCACAGTGTATTATTCAAACAGCCACGGGAGTAATATATAACATCAATGATCAACTCACATCTCGCCCCTCCACACTAAATCACACTGAAAGCAGCTGTTCTGAAGGGACACACTTTACCCAAGCATGATTCCAGAAGTTACTGTTAAGAGTCTAAAATAAATCGCTCACTAAAAAGAGCGCAGCAAACACCTGCAGGGTTTGAAAATTGTTTTCATTTGATTTGTGATTTTAATTCAGAGAAGCCATTTAGTGACTCCTCTCTCATCATTCATAATGTCTGGGTTGCAATATTTTTAAATGAGCCAACTACAATTATGTCTTCTTATGCAATGACTTCTACTTAGATCAAGCGTGTAGAAAAGGAAATGCAAGTGCAAAAAAATAATAATCAGCTTAAGCAGAAAATCATTCTGCCTGAACAGAGCCACAAAAATTTGGAAGCAACACAATATTAAGAAGGCATTATATTAGAGAAGCAAATGGAGGTTACAGGGCAATAGGGAAAGCAAGCCTCCTTCAGCCTGAAGGTCACATTCTTTTCTAGCCAACCTCCCAAGAGCCAAATGCCAGTGGTGGGTGGGGCCAGGGGCAAAAGTAGGCAGAGCAATAAATGTACCTTTGTGCAGAGCAGACTAGTGGTCTCACATATACACCTCTCTATCCTCCCATCCAGGAAACAAAGTGGCCATTATCACAGTTCAAGGACATATTCCAGCCAGGCAAAAGCACTCAAGGAGGGCATGAAATGGGGCTGGTGAGGGGTGTGGCCTGACCAGATCATGTGCTGGAGGGGGGGCATAGGGAGAGAGAACCAAGGGCCAAACAGAGTGACATGAAGGGTTGCATTTGGCCTCCAGCTCTGATTCTCCAGCTCTTTTATGGTAAACCTGCAATATCTGCAAAGAAAGTGTGCCCAGCAGTGATACAGAGAAGCAGAAAGTGAACCACCAACCTGTTACAAAAAGATCAGCATTCAGTTTACTAGTACAGCCACATCTCACATAGTCTGTGTGCTCGTTGTAGGATACGATTTCTGATGCGGATGATATGTCCCACACCTTTGATGTGTAATCATCTGCTCCAGATACTATTCGGAATTTATCGGACAGAAAGCCCACAACATGTACTGCTCTAAAAAGAAAGATTCAAAGTTCCCCAAATTAGTCCTTTGCAACGTTTGGTCACATACATGAATTTTCCATTAACCTCCAGTATTATTTATGGTGATGACGGCTACATTTATATCCCACCTTTCCTCCAAGTTCAAGGAGGCATACATGGGCCTCCGCTCCCCATTTTATCCTCACAACAAGCCTGTGAGGCAGTTTACTACTGACAAATGTCTAGAGGACCTAGACACAAAAGCTTTCAAGGCAAATCCAGGAATTGGAAATCCTGAGAACATTCTGCTGAGATGACCTTGGATGTGTGGTCTGATGTGACGAATTCACCAGAAAGCTAAATGAAATTTCCTGCTTTTGTACATCATGAAAAAGAAAAGTAGACATACTAAAGTGAGCCACCTGGAATGGACTGAGGTGTGAGCCAGTTTCCTTAAGTGACTAGTATTCCAGAACAGCAGGACCATAACTGACAAAGCCTTGCATGGATCTTTAGCAATCAAAGCTCTCAAGACGAAGGCACACAAAGCTCAAGTTGGCAGGAAGGTTCAAATGGGAAGTCGTCAAAGAAAACTTCAGTGCAAAATGCAGGCTACAAGCTTGATGCATCATGATTACACAAAAAGCACTCATTAAATGCATTTTCAGTACCCAGTGACCTTGCAGAGTGTAACACAAATCTTTGCAGAATGGACCTGTTTTAAGTAAAATATGCTCTCTTACTTAGTATGGCCATCAAACTGTCGCAACGCTGCTCTCCCACTGGTATCAAAGAGTCGAATGCTGCCCTCTTCACTGCCAGCAACCAGCAACTTCCCATCATCTCGATACGTAGCACAGTATGCTACATCTTTGAAGCGAGAGAATGTTTTGATTGGTTCTTGAGAGTATCGACCGTAAATGTGGATCTAGAACAAAATGTAATGTGTACATGGAGAGCATGACAACCAGAAGCAACTGAAATACCAAACTATCTCTTTTGCCCAATAGCAGTATTGTTGCTGGACTTCAGCCATTCATTCCATCTATTGTTAGCACAAGGCCCTTCATGGATGGAGAGGGGGAGATTTGGTGCCTGTAAGCTCTGTGCACAGAGGTACATTGCTCTATGGAATTTGAGCATAAAGTTTCAAAAATGGATGACAGTAAGGGGCAGGGTTTTCCATCAACGCAATGATAGCCCAGAATATTTCATTCCCCACCCCCACCCCATTGGTCTGAATGGCAACCAGTTACTTACATGGGAGAAAGTAAAAGTGCAACACTAAGTGGACTATTGGGTCTTGTGAACCACTTCCAGGAAATACATTCGATTTGATTTCAAACCATGCAAGCATCATTGTGATGTCAGGTGATTGACAAACAGGTGGTCCCACCTACCTGTCAGATTTGGCTTGCAAGGGATGGGGGAGAGATAACAAGCTGGTCCACCAGTCAAATCCAGTCCTCCACCCCTGCTCTAAGCCACAATTTACCATTACATCCAAACCAGGTCAGACAGAGATGATATTATCATCAAGAATTAAGGTAAAGGTAAAGGGACCCCTGACCATTAGGTCCAGTCGTGGCCGATTCTGGGGTGGCGGTGCTCATTTCACTTTATTGACCGAGGAAGCTGGAGTACATCTTCCGGGTCATGTGGCCAGCATGACTAAGCCGCTTCTGGCGAACCAGAGCAGCGCACGGAAATGCCGTTTACCTTCCCGCCGGAGCAGTACCTATTTATCTACTTGCACTTTGACGTGCTTTCGAACTGCTAGGTTGGCAGGAGCAGGGACCGAGCAACGGGAGCTCACCCCGTGCCGGGGATTCAAACCACCGACCTTCTGATCAGCAAGTCCTAGGCTCTGTGGTTTAACCCGCAGCGCCACCCACATCCGTATCATCAAGAATTACAATCTATAAATAAACTTTTGCTGCTTAAGTAATAAGTTTCCCCCCATCCTTCCATTGCCAGAAATGCTTTTTTCCTTCCAGCATATGTTCCATCCCTTTTTAGTTTATTTTCTAAATAATGCATGTATCCCAATGCCCCAAACAATCAGGTGATAATTATCTGTATACAACAAAAATTTCAACAGGGCTTTATGGAGGCAAACAGGATTCTAAAGGCCCTTTGCAGATAAAGGTAGCACAGTCCTATGGTGTTACTTCCACAGCTGCAACACAAGCAGACAAAATAAGTGTGCAAGCAAAACTTAGCAGAGCCCTATGTAATACAAGTACAAGAAGAGGTTGTGAAAACTGGACTATATTTTAAACCTTACCCTTGATGAAGCTGTGACAGCATAGTTATATGGAGGAACTGGAGAAAAGTCTATTTTGTTCACTGCACCAAACTCCTTTATCTGAATAGGAGCCTTAAAAAAATGGTAACATAATTAGCATTGTGTTCTTAAGACAATTCCTTTAAGAGGATATTTACAAAAGTGAGAGAGAAGAACATCAAAATGTTAAAATATTCAAAATGTACTAGGTTTTATTTGTTTTAGTGCTATAACTCCTATATGGAATTGCATGTACAGGATTTCATCTGATTATTTAATTCATGTACTCTTGATTCTTGTATAGTTGTTTCTCTGTTTCATTATAGCTGTTTTTAAAAGGTTTTAAATTTTTCATTGCACTCTAAGTGTCATAACAAAGCAGTATAATTGCGGCAGAGGTACATCTATTTAAGAAATACATACACACACACACACACATATATATATAAAATATATATATAATATAAAACATATTATTCTAATATAAGGAAGTACAGAACTCAAATGCAAGTTTCCATGCATTCTCTTTCAATCTCCAAATCAAATTAGTGAGATTGAAACAATGTATTATTACCTTGAAATTCTTCCAGTACGAAGTATCCTTTGTTACTTTCTCACCAAGCTTTGGAAAAGACTGAACTTTAACAGGTTTGTACTCAGCCATTTTATCTTAAGTACAGTAAAAGTTCTTCAAGTAGCAAAATATAATCTTCCAGCGTTGCAAATGTCATATGGCAAAAGTAGACCAGGCTTCTGAGGAGGGGAGAACAAGAGTACACAAAACACTGAAATCTATCTAATACTAAGCAAACATGTACTGCAAATTTTAAAGCAATTCACAAACTATTCGTTACCCCTATGAACTAACCTACTCTCCCTCATTTTGACTGACATGATACATTTTAATCCTCATCTAAAACAAGTATTTTGTTCCTCATTATACAGCTTCAATATTTGGCAGTTTTCTGCATTTAAAGCAGACTAGAATAGCTGTCCAAACCCTTCTAACGGAACTCAGTACATATCAGTATTTTGCCTCAAAACCTTCTGTTCCTCCTCCCGCTTTGCTGAAGGGGCGCTGCGCAGCTCTCCCTAGCTGCGCAGCACCTCTCCTTCGCAGGAGAGGTCCTGCACAGAGAGGGAGAACTGCGCAGCGCCCCTTCAGCCACGCGCCTGCCCTGGCTTCTGCCTTAGCCGTGCACAGCCTCTTCAGGCAGGGGGAGCCTTTATCCTGCTGCCCTGAAGAGGTTTGGTGCGGTTATCCCAGAAGCCAGAACAGCCACACGGTATCCCAGAAGCCAGATCCCTCTTGCTGTTCTGGCTTCTGGGATTCAAAATATTTTTTTCTTGTTTTCCTCCCCCTCCAAACTAGGTGCATCTTATCATCTGGTGCGTCCTATAGAGCGAAAAATGTGGTATATATCCTGAACGTGTAAAGCAACAAGTCGTTTCAAAACAACTCTGAACTGTCTTAATTTTCTCCATTATCACAGGATCTTGTGCAAAGCAATCACAAACTGAACTGACATGAAGTCTAGGAAGTAAATGTTCATAGGAGTATAGAAAGCTGCCTTATACTTAGTCAGACCACTGACATATCTAGGCAAGTACTGTCCACAGTAACTGGCGTCAGCTCTTCAGAATTTCAGACAGGGGACATTCCCAGCCCTACCTGAAGATGCAAGAGGTTGAATCAATAACCTTATGTTTCCATACTCTACCAGAGCTACAGCCCTTTGATAAAACTACAGAAAAGCAAAAACTCAGAGCACTGCCATTTGAGTTTCTTAAGGGTGGTGGAAAGCAAGCAAAGTCAATATTAGCTCAATCCAAACAAAACTCTCAGTCAATGTCGGCTACTAACACCATAGTTAATAAGCATGTTTAGGACTACAGCTGACAAGGAACTTGATGTACAATACAGAATGACATTCCTGACTTCACAAACCAGGAATAGTCAATGTGTTGGGATACTCCAGGTATTGCTGAACTTCAGCTTCAATAATTACAATTCAGCAAAGCCAAGAGAAGCTTTTGGAGTCATTTCTCTCTCCCCCCCCCAAAAAAAAAGTAAGTGAGGTGGAGGTGGAGCAGAGAGGGAGAAACACATGACACAAGATTATAAAGTTATGTATAGCGTGGAGAAAGTAGATAGAATGTTTTCTGCCTCTTTCATAATAATAGGGTCTTAGGATCACCAGAGGGACGCGGGTGGCGCTGTGGGCTAAAGCCTCAGCGCCTAGGGCTTGCCGATCGAAAGGTCGGCGGTTCGAATCCCCGCGGCGGGGTGCGCTCCCGCTGCTCGGTCCCAGCGCCTGCCCACCTAGCAGTTCGAAAGCACCCCTGGGGGCAAGTAGATAAATAGGTACCGCTTACCAGCGGGAAGGTAAACGGCGTTCCGTGTGCGGCTCTGGCTCGCCAGAGCAGCGTTGTCACGCTGGCCACGTGACCCGGAAGTGTCTTCGGACAGCGCTGGCCCCCGGCCAATAGATGTGAGATGGGCGCACAAACCCCAGAGTCTGTCAAGACTGGCCCGTTCGGGCAGGGGTACCTTTACCTTTACCTTTAGGATCACCAGATGAAACTGATCACCTGGTGAAATTGGATTGGAAGTTCAGAATAGACCAAATAAACGTACTTCTTTATGTGCTGGAGATGGTCACTAGTTCAGAAAGCTATCAGTAACAATGAGCCAGGATAGCTCAACAGAATGTCCACATTCAAAGGCAGTATTCACTTATATATCAGGATACTAGGAACAGACAACTGTGGAGAGAGGCTGCTGCCGTTAATCCCTTGCCTGTAGGCTTCTCTGTCTTCGCTGAAAATAAGATACTGGACTAAATTTGGGTCTAGCAGGGTTCTTCTGAAGCTTTCCCTGAAAGGAAAGTCACACGCGCGTGTTTCCTGCGGGGCAAGACCTCCAGCCTTTCAATCAAGGGACTAATCTTACCTCAGAATTTGAAGATTTCTTCCTCAGCGCTTTAGAGTCACGTTGCCGCCTATGGAGGCCGCCATCACCGCGCTCAAGCTTCCGGATAGGATGCTTACGTCATGAGCATCGCGCCGCCCCTGCCGCCAACAACGGCGCGTTGTGTTCTACTCACGATCCTCGTCCTAGAGATAGGAAGAAAATAACACCACCTTAACTTCGGGTTTCTATCGGAAAGGGGCTGCCCGCGGGGAGCCGCACAAACATAACCCAGCGCAAGAGAGCCGCCTGACGCTGCCCGCATTTCTGTCCTATTCAGCTCATATCATCTCACCATCATTATAATTCTTCCTGAAACCGGAATTTTATTAGGCCTTCCTTTTCCCGCCCTTAGGGACGCGGGTGGCTCTTTGGTCTCTAAACCACAGAGCCTATCGCTTGCCACCTTACCTTATCTCTATGTCGGGAAAGCGGAGGGAGGAGCCTTTTGTGGTGACGTTAACATCAGTCTCCTCCTCTCCCTGAACTTAAAGTGTACTCCGCGAGGCGGCTTGACTTTTTTCCTTCCGGGTCTAAGCGGAAGTGACGGTATGGGCCGCAACAACACAACAATAACAGCGCCGTGGTGGAAGATGTCAGTGAGGAACGACGAGAGACTAGGAAGGTAAAAGGGCGGAGAAGGGGAGCAGGTAGACTGGGGGTTGTGCAGACTGGAGCGCCAGTCTTGGGCTAGACTGAGGGACCTGGGTTCAAATCCCCGCTTAGCCCTTCCCCTCTGCACCAGCATCCCGTCTCCCACCATGGCCAGTGGCAGCATCCGAGCGAGACTGAAGCGCCCTCGCCCGCAGTGACCCCCAGCAGCTGCTCTGCAGGAGCAAAAGCGCCTCTCTCATACTGCACGTAGGCTATCTAGCCCCTGCATCGTAGTAACTGTAGCCATGGATTTATTGAATCCCCTTTCGAAAGCAGTTGAAACTGATGGCCCCGCCCCGCCTTGAAGCAGCAAATTCCATAAGTAAGCTCTGTGCCGTCTGAGGAAGCACGAATATAAAAAGCTGCCTTTTGCCAGGTCCGATTCCATTCGTGCTGGCAGCCTCTCTCCACAGCCCCGTGCAGGGATCTTCTTCAGCACCTGCTCCTAGATCTTTTTTAACTGGAGTTGCCAGGGATTGGATACAAAGCGTGCGCTCTGCCAAACTCACTCACGCATTTGTTTCGGTTTTCTGTCCAAAGGCTAGGAGCATCTATAAGCATTCCATTAAAATCACTGAATTATGCACCATGATGTTGATGAAGCTTTAACAGTGGTTGGTGGTGAACTCCCAGTTTGGGGACCTGATCAAGCCCTCGCCTTCCCAACAGAGCAAATTTTTCTGGCCCTGCAAGACCCACCAGCTTGGTAGCAATGGTAAAAAGAAATAAAGTATGCATAGCACTGGGGGTGCAAATTGCCCCCTACCCAGTCATCAAAAATTGAAGGCAATGTGATTTAAAGTTTTATATGCAATACAAAAAAATGTTTATATCAACATTTGTGTGGCTGTTTGGGGTAAGTAGATCTGCATCTGCTGCTAGATCTGTAGGTGATTTGCAATAGATCAGCATGGAACTCTGATTCATAGTTGTTTAACAGTAGCAGTAACAAGATGACTCACCACCACTTAAATATATATTACTAAAATTAAGAGCACTTTTGTGCTGAAGAGTTGTGAACTCTCTTTTGTTCTGCTACTCAGAACAAATTGCTAGACTCTGAATTCTTTAATTATAAGAGTAAGTTTTTTACACCAAGTTCTGGTTAGTGGATTTTGGCCCATCCCTGTTCAACACAGAATAAATAATCACATCTGTTCAGAATGATGGACTTTATTGCATTTTCATTATATGTTTGTGGCATTATAGTCAATAGCGTATTACTGTTTTATGTTCAATTGCAGATGGTCGTAACCCTTGGCTGTTGAGATTTTATTTTAATTCTTTCAAGAAAACTGAAGTAATAGCCATAAGACAATACATCGTATAACTGAGATTTGAATGATGGAATCATCTACAAATCTAGATGTTGGAGCCCAGTTAATTGTGGAAGACTGTTCTGGCAGCTATAGCCTGTCTCACATGCCAGATATTAAAGTGGAGCCTCACCTCGATTCCAGTGTTGAAGAAGGACCAGCTCAGAGTGTTGCCATGGGAATGAAATTCATTTTGCCCAATAGGTTTGATATGAATGTGTGTTCTCGGTTTGTCAAATCATTGAATGAAGAAGACAGCAAAAACATTCAGGATCAAGTGAACTCTGACCTTGAAGTGGCATCTGTATTATTTAAAGGTTGTGATTTAACACTTATCTTTAGCTTTAACTGTTACTGTTGGATAGATGGATAAACAGGAAAATGCTATATTGGCAAAAGAATGCATATGCAGATATGAATATCTAACATTTTTATTGTTCAGCAAGCATCTTCTGTATCAGCCTTTAACTGCCTGCTGAGAACCTTTCTATGCCACCAGGCTTATGACAGCAATTAATAAGAATACATTTTCCCATAATGATTAGTTGATGGCCTCTGATTTTATGTTGTTATTATTATATATAAATATTATTGTACACCACTTTGATTTTCTATGATATAGTGGTATATAAATCCTTTTATAAATAAAGTAAATTTGAAGAAGCTATTCTGAACACTACTTTTTTCTTGCTTTCTTCATGTAGCTGAGTGCAATATCCATACTTCTCCTTCTCCTGGAATTCAAGTAAGACATGTCTACACTCCATCAACTACGAAGCACTTTTCTCCCATAAAGCAGTCAACCACATTAACTAACAAGCACAGGGGAAATGAAGTTTCTACAACCCCTTTGCTTGTAAACTGTAAGTGATTCTTTGTGGAATGGTAAATTTAAGTTTTCGTTTTGGGATCCTCCATTGGGATTACTACAAGAAACTGGTATTTGCATTCACTTAGCCAGTCACCCAGTCATTTATTTATTTCTAAACTGATTAGGGGTAAGATCTCTTTAACTGAAAGCAGTGACTTTGTCACTTTGGGTTGCCAAGCTTTCTTTCAAAATAGAAAAGGGCTAGGCATGTTAGCATGCTGGAATAGAAAGGCAAAAGGCACCACACATAATGTCTTTGATATTCTGTTGCCTAAGGAACGTCAAGAAATTGTAAACCAATTCATCATTTGTACATTGAGCAAACCTACATTATTTTTCATGCTAGCCATGTTGAGGGAAAAGACATGTAAGCCTTATCCTCACCCAATGAAAATTTTATTCATGTACACTCCTGAAATTCCAAGTAAGGCATTGCTCATATATTTTCAAAACTTATCATTGTAGCCATAGGGGCTGTGTCTATCTCATTGAAAGCTGAAATTCTCAGCAAGCTGCTTTTTCTAACCCCAGTCCCACATTCTTGCCTCTTTTGGAATCAGGGTCTACACACAATCCTCCTTATTGGATGGTTGTGAAGGTAAATTAATTGTAAAGTAACTTTCTCTGCCAGAAATAGTAGCAGGCTGCATGGTTGTGTCAGCTATGTGCTCATCCTCTCTGTGTCACTTTTCTCTAACAACATGCAGTCAGTATTGTAGTCCTAAATCATGGCAGTATTGCACCACAGAAGTTGATATATTTCTGCTGTTTTTGCAGCTCTTTCTGTTCACCAGCTGGCAGCTCAAGGGGAAATGCTGTATTTAGCTACACGCATAGAGCAAGGTGAGAATTTATTTTGGTCCTTTTTTTCTGGCAAAAAATGATCAGCTGCTAAGTTGGGGTGGGTCCTGCAACTGGCCCTATTTGCATTTGTGCTTTATTTCATACATTTCTGTTCTGAATTTACTGTGGAAATGGCTCTGAAATGTTTTTTGCCTCACACATCATGATGTCAAAACTTATATATCAGCACTGCAGAAAATTATATATAAGTTTTATGTTTTCTAGTCACTCTTCTTTAAGAAAAGAAACAAAGTGCAAACCTGTTTTTTTAGTGCTGTGATGCTCTGGTTATAACTCTTATCCAAGCTATCCTGTGATATTTGTTCTTTGAATTATGCAACGTTTATTGCTCATTAGCCAAACAGGCTAATGTTGAATTACGTAACAGGGCAAGGTGCATATTTCAGATAGTAGGAGATATTTGCCCTGGTCCCTTATTGTAGCAAGCCTTGTCTTCATTTTTAGGCCCTATGGCATCCAGAATTTGCTTCCAAAAGTGAGTGAAGCTGAACTCATTTGTTCCTTCTCACCCACTCAATGGCATTGCTTACTTTGCATTTCCACCATAGCAGGGATCCACAAATTGTGTCTTGGCTTAGTAGTCAGCTATTATTTTTGTTTGCAACCAATTGCACTCCCCTGCAGGACTCAAAAGATTGGGAAAGGGTGTCTCTCACTTTAAACTGACCTTTGAAAAGGCGCAGAGGGCAGTATTCTTTGCTTTTCTGCATCCCTCTTTATCCCACCGTAGTGAGTTGAGACCCAATCCCCCCAAATATTCATAATAACTTTATTCCAGCATCGCATGGAGACAACAGGAGTGAGATGGTTGATCTGTATGTTTTGTTAAATAGAAAATGTAATCAACCATACGGATGAAGAAGGCTTTACCCCTCTGATGTGGGCTGCAGCTCATGGGCAGATAGCAGTGGTAGAATTTCTGCTTCAAAATGTGAGTGAAAAGACGTCCCCCCCCAATGCATTTGTAGTGATAGTCAACAACTGTAGTGCTCTAAATACATCAAGAACAACGCTTGTAGCCTCTGAAGGTTGTCTGAAGACCTCTTGTGAAGCCTTACATAGATGGTAACAATGCTACGCTATCGTTTCAATCCCAGGTTGTAATGTTCTGTCTAGATCTGGTCTCAACACCATGTTTTAGCCATGTTACAAAAGATTCAGAGGAGAAACACCAATGCATGATTTATGCACAAAGTCTGAAGAAAAATCAGTCTGAGGGCTATTTTTTATTTTTATCTTGCCACTGAGGATGATACCCATTTCTTCCACTTACAATTGCTGGCTGAACATATGTTGCTAACTGTTCTACCTCTACAAATCCTAGACTCTGATACCCCATGAGCAGGGGCATAGGAAGGGGGGTGCGGGGGTGCATACCTCACCGCGCCCCCCCCCTGCGCCCCCGCCACTCCGGGTGCCGGAGCGGCTAGGTACACCCCTGCCCATGGGCACTTTAACAGTCTTTCTTTCCAAAGGGCATGAATGAACAAGCCCATAAGCAATGGAACTGTTTACCAGGTACAAAGAAAAGAAGCAGTAGTTTGAGCTGCAACAAATCATGCTTAGGCTGTACATAAGGAAAAAAGAAGTGTAGGCAGTTGGTCTGTTGAACAAATTGTCCATGGAACTTTTGGAATCTCCTCTTCCCCATATAAAGAAGTAAACGGCTGGGCTGAGTCCAGGGTGATTTCAGTACCTAGAAGCTGGACAGTATATAATTGGACACATGGGGTTCTACTCATCAGGGTTTTTGTTAATCTAACCCATAACACATGTTAAACCACTGCTTTTTCTGTCAGGGTGCAGACCCACAGATCCTTGGGAAAGGGCGAGAGAGTGCACTATCACTGGCCTGCAGTAAAGGATACACAGACATTGTCAAGATGTTGCTCGACTGCGGAGTTGATGTAAATGAATATGACTGGGTAAGCCCTTTACTGGAGCTACTGTTCACATTACAAACTTTTGGGTAGTAAAAGAAGCCAAAATATATGGACCCCTGTTCATATACAGCTTGTTTGGGTCACTGAACTGTGCAAATGAATTCTGATATTATTATTTCTTTTCATTTCTTTTTCTTTTTCAGAATGGCGGTACACCTTTGCTCTATGCTGTGCATGGGAACCATGTAAAATGTGTCAAAATACTCTTAGGTTAGTATTATGAAGGCAGTTACTAGTCAATAAGGGCTGTAAGAACTGCAGGATGTTAGCAAATCAATGATTTGTTTCCTGTTGTTTTAACTAGAGCATGGTGCTGATCCTACTATAGAGACAGACTCTGGATATAATTCCATGGATCTGGCGGTAGCCCTGGGCCATCGTAGTGGTGAGTATTCAAGCGCTTTAGGATTTACTTTAAGGGTTGGTGCTCTTTTTTTGTATCAGCCGCTTTACCTGTTGGTGGTTCACAAAATTCACAGGCTTTTACTGTTCCTTCTGGAGAGGCCTTCTTTATCACCATTTACAGCAGTGGCGGAAGACAGCTTAGTGCTGTGCTTGCATTGCACTCCCTTCCCCCACCCCTTGATCATCTCACTGTTATCCTTTATGCTGTAGATTGATGGCTGCTTCTTTTGCTACCTAGAACTTGGGGGCAGGATAGGACTAACAAATGAGCTTGCCCATATTTATGTATGAAGAGGCCAAGTTCCATTTCTTGGTCATGCCCGAGCAGCGACAGGAACCAGAGGGGCCAGACTGAAATGTGGCCAATGTTCCGCAGGCCACATTCCAATGGAGGTTTTTGCCTTTCCTTAATGTGCTCCTTTTGGCAGTGATCAGATATACCAATAGTGAATGGGGCTAAAAGCATTTTACATATTCACACACACATAAACACAAACGCACACACAGATTACTATTCTGGATTACTACAAACTCTATGCAATTTCCACTTTTTCAGCTCTCCTATTTACATCTCCAAAATAGGATAGATCACCACTTAAGAGCTGAACACTAATCATGTTTTTCCCCCCTGATTCAGTTCAACAGGTTATTGAGTCACACTTATTAACACTCCTTCAAAACATCAAAGAATAATGACATTTTCGTCATGAGACAAGACTTTGTATGTGAAGAATAACTGGGTTTTAGGACTGATCAACATGAAAAAGACTTGATTTTTTAAAAAATCAGCACCGTGGTCCCACCATTGTTGGAGGACGGCAGGTGGAGGAGACTCTCATTACTTTAGGCAGTCCTAGTTTGCCACCCAAACCAGGGATTTTGGCAATGTCTGTTGGCCTGCACGTTTTAAGCAGTTATTGGTTGTGCAGATGGAAAAGTTAGCAGCACCAGAGCTGCAGTGTTGAGCATGGCCTGCCACCAGCAAGCCTTTCCCTTGCAGCAGTGCTGCTTTATCATACCAGAAAAAGACAGTGTACAGAATCACATGACGGGGACTGTTGTGTAAGAAACTTCCTCAGCTACATTTTTGGGCACGAGAGTGCTTGACGTTTGGATTCAGGAAAACTTTCTGAGGCTTTGCTCAGGCAACACTTCTCTCATTGGTAAGATTTTAACATGATTCAGTTTCATGTATTTGGCTGACGTTTGTCAAACCACATCTATCCTACCTGCAAATATTTCATGCAATATTGAATATTCTGTTTTGACAAAGGAATTGGAGAAACTTTAACATCGTATAAAGTAACATACCTCCTTATTCTTCATAATCTATTAAAAGCCTACTTGCAGCACTACATTAGTGCATATGCTGCTGAAATGAGTCAGGCTGGTGCCAGGGAATGCAGCATATGTATTAAATTTTGCAGTCAAGAACTGGTTAGGTACTCTTAGGTGAGGGTAGGAAGGCTTTTTCCCTGATTGTACTCTACAATCAGCTTGTGTATCAGCCCACAGATGTAACTGGACTTCAATATACGTTACTTGTTTGCTGGTGAATGGCAGAGGAGAGTCGAGAGTTTCATCCCATTTGTATCCTGCTTCCTTTCTGTGCTGGCTCATGCTCAAATTCCACCCAAGTCATCTGAAAATAAATCCCCCAATTAGCTAGTTTACTTGGAGCCGAAAGTTGTTCTGTAAGTAGTGAAGTTCTTTCAGGGTTATACTTAAGAATACAAGTGAGTAAATTTCCTGTTTGGATGTTTTGTTTTGTTTTGATTTTAAAAATAAATATCAGCCAACAGCGAGAAATGTTTTTCAGTACTTTTCTCCAATATGCTGGATTTCTATAAACCAGTATTTTTTTTTTACATGAGAGAGGTTTGAATCATGTCCCTTTAATTCTGAAATGGTTAGATTCCATGAAACACCTGTGTTTTCTGAGCATATAGGGCAGATCTTAAAACCATGAGTGGAGAATGTAGTCTGGTACCTTCACACAAACAAGATAAACCTTTTAACAGCCTTTCTGAAAGGCTGAGAACCACAAACTTCGACATGATCCTCTGCTACAGGTCAAGACTTATACCCAAACTGTAGACAAGTAAATGGTACTTGTCTTGCATTATGACTTTGTCATACCCAAAGAGCCAAGACGTTCAAATGGTCAATACTGTGAACTTGTGATTACTGAGAATTTTGCACAAATTACCATGAAATGTTGTATAAATGTAAATAAACCCTTCCCCTTTCACCCAGTGTACCTAAAAGTTGTCTGAAATAGCAGTGGGACTATCTTCAGCTCCTATGCTTGCCTAAATAAGGTTGAAATGTCTAAGAGTGAACTGTAAATGTATTTAAATGAAAGTTAGGTAGTACAATGTGCTCAAAGCCTAAGAGCTAGAATAATAATTAAAACAAATATTTATTTCCAAGTAAAAGTGTTTCAGACTTAGTATAACGCAGATTGTGAACAGGGCATCCTTTTGTGGTTACAACCGATGAAAACGAGCTTCCTACCATTTTTGCCGTATCTCTATCGCATATTACACGGAACCATTATTCTTCAGTTAAAGAACAAAAAAGCCCCTGTAGAAGTAACAATGTTTTATTATAAAGTTAAAAGCATTTAGCATCTGTTTAAAATGCATGTTTCCAGTAATGAAAATAAACATTTTTCTCTGAGGGGTAATTGTGCAATACTGAACATGCAATAGGTTCCCTGTTCTCAAGAATCTGATTAGCCAAAGCAGACTATTTAAATTCCTCCATTCCCCCCCCCCATGGACCTATGCAAGTGTACCCCTCTATAAATGATGTCTTTGATGCACTATGTATTAGGCTGCGTCTGCCAAGTTTTTGCTCAAGCTGCTCAGCTAAACTCTTGTTTTGATCTTGTAAAGTTGTGTCTTAGGTGTTATTACCTATTTTGAGAGTTGCAAGTTCTTCATATAGTGCAAATAAACTGTTTTTAAATGAAATTGTTTACCTTGATTTCTTCTTGAGCATGCTAAATGAAAAACACACATGGTTTTTCCTCTGTAACTGTCAATGATTGCATTTTACGCAACATTAGGCTGGGGGTGTCCCATGCATGTTTTATATAGCTTAAAGGTCAGATGAGTCCACCCCAGGGGTCATAATTTGGCCTATATGGCCACACACACCCCATCATATCCTCCTGCCTCTACATATGACTTAAACTGTGGGGCAGGTAAAGCTGCAACTGCAAAAAGGAGCAACTGGGACCCCCTTAAGAGTTTACTCTGAATTGTTCCTTTGCAAGCAGGGCTTGCATTCAGTGCATTTTGCATTTGGTGGCAAATGCAAGCCCTGCTGTAACTGGCTGTTCTTGGGAGCTCTATCAGTACTGAATTTATTTTTAAGGAAGAAATATGAGTGCACTTAAACATGCACATCTGATTCCTTTGAAACTGAAGCACCCACTGGGTTCTTCGTTTATTCCAGTAGGAAACAAATCCTGGGGCAGTTTAGGCTTATGTCTGAATAATCAGTGCTCATGCTGTTTTTCCCCAACCAGCCATGATGCAGAGGTCAGAATAAACCATAGCTTCAACGCATGGCTTGTTTGGAGGGGAATAAAACTACAAGCACTGCTTTGGCTGCAACAGCTTGTTACTCTCCTGGAGCAAGGAGTATGGGTTTGAGAAGAACTAGACAGCAGCAAACAGCTCAGGCAAACTAATTAACCACTTAATACCGGGCATAGCCATGGCCAATATCAGCAGGGTAGGTTTTGTAGAATATTACTTAACTGGCATTTCCATTGACATTTTAATATGCTCTTGCTTGTTGAAGATAATTGACATGTACTGCTTTTCCATGGGATATTCTTCATGTGTTCATCCTTATGGTGTACGCAGGGATAAATTGAATTCTCAACCCTGGACTTGCACCATTATATACCAGCCTATGATCCCATCTGTATACTGTCTTAAATAACAGGGATAGGATCATAGGCTGGTATATAATGGTGCAAGTCCAGGGTTGAGAAGCAATTTTGACAAATCCCCCATATCACTACCTATTATTATTACTATTATTATTATTAGAATTTATATACTGCCCTATACCCAGAGCTCTCTGGGCCTAGATCTATTGCCAAAGTTAGGAGATCCACTGAGGCAGATTTAGGCATCTGGAGAAAATTGACACACACACCCCCAAAAAAGCTCCCTTACCTATTATACACAATTGGATACCACCTTTTGTGTAAACTGCTTTAAAATGAAGGGAACTGAATAAACAAAAAAAGTCCATACTCCATCTGATAAAGGGGTTTTTTAGCACCAGGGTGTGTTTTTTTGTCCAAGTGCCACAGCCTGGCTAACTAGACCACAGTAACTTACTTGTTCTGCTGGAAAAAAATCAAGACCAGTTTCCAAGGTACAGGAACCTAACTTGCATGGCACAGGTGCTCACTAGTAGCTCCTACCATATGTATTTGCAGTTCAGACACAAGAGAAGTTATTAAATGTTTTTTTTCTATAAGGAGCAGTGAGTATTCTCCACAGGCTCACAAAACCAGATTCCAGTTCTACCTTGCAGAAAAAGCAAAATGAATCTAACTCCATTTCTGTTTTAACAAGCCACCTGCTGCAAGAAGAGCAGTCACTTTACAGCAGGGCAAGCTACCCTGTGGTCCTCCAGATGGTGCTGGAGCAAGACTGCCATCATCCCGAGCACTGGCTACACTGGCCAAGGCTGATGAAAGCAGGAGTCCAACAGCATCAGAGGCCAGAGATTAGCCACCCTTCATTTCCAGCTACAACCTTGTTGATAACATTTAACTCAAACTTGACACTCAGGTGCTGCCTTTACGGTTTAAACAAGGGAAGGAGGAGCTGGAATAGGCAATTGTTCATATAATTTGACACTGGCAGTTACATTTGCATTAAACTGCAAATAAAGTTTACTATTTATTTCCACACTCAAAGCAATGCGGCTCCCACTAATAGAATTAACAATATGTTGCCCGTTTTTTAAAGTGACACAATTAAGTTTCCTAAGATTACACAATTGTTCTCTGCATGTGTGTACTGTAGAAGTCAACCTGAACAAATTATTTTGTTGTGACACAGAGCTTCTTGTGCACTTTGTGAACATTATTGTTGCTTCTGATAAGGACAGATTATAGAGGTTAGACAGGGAACTCTTGTCATATGAATAAGAGAGTTCCTAAAGTAAATCAGAAAGGTAGGGTCCTGTGTCAATTAACTATTCTAAGCCAGTCTTCATGCCTGTAACTAATGGAATGCTATCTGCCAGCCTACTGTCAGAACTATTAATGCTTTTACCTTTGACAATCTGGTTATGTTTCTGGCAGTGACCTGTATTTGATCTAGGCTAGATTTGGACCACTCTCCTTTATTTGCCTTCTTCTGACATTAAACATACTTCACTTTTGAGCTCCGCTTGTACTACATATGCTGGCATATGTATCCATCACTGAAAATTATACAAAGCAAAACAGGAATGGAGATAGAAGAACTTGGAATATTATGGTTATTCAGTAAATTAGTAACACTTTCTGATTAGGTTTAAGCCAAGGTGTTCAATTTCATATAAGAATTTTAAATAAATACAATCTTATCTATGTACAAAATACTACTAAAAGTATTTGCCTAAACATTTAGTCTTTATTAGCATTTTTATGTAGTACTTTTCAATTTTGTGTATTTTCAACCCAGCCATGAATAATTAAATGCTCCATGCACTAGCAATAACTGAAGAGAGCTGCAATTTGAAGGAGTTTCCAATTAGAGATCTTAGACTTCTTAAGATCAGTACAAAAATGTTACAAATAAAAAGTCACAATATAAAATAGCAGCTCCATGTAATGTTCAAGTTTTACTCAAAGTGACAGTTCAGTTTGCTTCGTTCTTTGATGCCTCATCAAAGTTCTCCACAAGATCTGAAAGGGAGAGTTAACAACAGTCAGGCTTTTAACATGCAAAGAATCAGCACTGCGATTTTCAAGTCTTTCACCCTAAAATCCAGAGTTTGCCGAATTATAAACAAGTTATCTACCACAGAACATTAAGCATTAAAGCCTACTGGACAAGAACCCAACTATACCTATCTGTAACCTTCCAGTTATTTTCTGCAATCTCTTCATTACTTTGTTCATTCCTCACACTCATTACTTTTGTAAGAAAATAAATGAATAGTTTTTACCTGGAACCTCATCGTCATCTTCCTCACCAGTAGCAAGAGGTGCTTTTCCATCCACAGCTGTAATCACAAGCAGATTGATACAAATGAGACATTTCCAGACCAGGCTTTTCCAAAACTAGCCAAATTTGCAGCAAAACACAGTAACTGATTACAACCCTGTGCCCACTTACTTGGGGGCAAGTCCCACTGAACTCAGCATGACTTATTTCTAATTATCTTGGCTTCTACTGCATGTGCTTCATCCCTAAGTACCCACTCTAGAATATCGTGCTCATCAACCACTCCTTTCCACAGTAGTCCACAGCCTTTGTTGTTTGCTAGAATACAGCCTAAGCAGAAGACCCCAAAAAGCTTTCTGACAAAGCAGAAACAAGCAGTCAAACTTCAGTCATGAAGAGGTTCCTTCAAGCAAGAAGAGGCATTAAGTCCCATATCCATCCCTTTGAGAACTCACTTCTCATATTCAGGGAAGTAACAAATCAAATGTTTTTGAAGAATAGCCACTTCAATCTAAGATTCTTTGAAGCACAGAACGAAGAGTACCCCATGCACCATTTGTTTCTAAATATAACAGCTGAAAATATATTTTGCTTAAACATGACCTGTCCTAGCTACATGCACAAATAGGTACTAATTTGCCAAATTAGCCATGGTTAAGCTTCTCAGTACTTGTTCAGGTGTTTCCCTATGGGACTGGCAGAAAACAGTTTTTTCCTACCCACCCCAAGAAAGTGGGATTTTCCTCTAATGCTAGAAAATAAAACCCTTTCAATTGAGGAGGGATCCACTCCATGGTACAATCCTCTGTGGAAGGCTATATAAAGGACAACATCTGAACAGGTTCTCTATTTCATAAACTTCAGATAGCCAATGTGAGAACTGCATTTCCCAGACTTGGGTCTCCAGCTGGTTTTGGATGACAATTTCAATCACCCTTAACCACTGGTCCTGCTAGCTAGGGGTGATGGGAGTTGTAGTCCAAAAACAGCTGAAGACCCAAATTTGGGAAACACTTATTTACACCAATAATATCCTTCTTAGTATAATTCAGGGCTGTGACTCTATGACTAAGCAGCATTGATATCATGTCTTGTTTCTGAAAAGCAACTTGCTGTCCCAACCACCAGCAACAGCAGCACACACACACACATCAAATGAAATTAGATGGGCTGATATTGTCTCAGTGACTTTGCTAAGAGAGGTCACTCCTGTGGACACCCAAAGCCAAAAAGAACATTATAAAGCAAGCAAACAAACACTGCAAGCCCCATGTTGGTGCAAGAATTTTAATTCTCAGAGTCTTCCAAGTTCTACTCACGTTGTTTGGGCAGAGCCTCTGCTAGTCTCCTCAAGCTGGTCAGACTGTCAGCACCAAGCTGGTTTAAGATGCTAGGCAGCATTTCAGTCAGCTGCTTTGTCTCAGCATGGCCTGTGATTGTGAAAGTGTTAGCTGCTAAAGATGCTTGAACTTTAGGGTTGTTGAAGTGGATGACAGTGCCCTGGTTGGTAAACATGTTCACCTGCAAAACAACACAACTTTTTCTGAGCAAGCAAACTTTTGCAATCACAATGAACTTTAATACGAAAACTACAGTGATAATATCCTCAAATTAGTTAAAACCAGTACTTCTCAGAAAAAAGAATTTATGAAAGCATCATAAAAACAAAAAAAAGAGTTACCTCTTCAATACCAGAGATGTTATTTACTCCAAGTTTCTTTAATGAAAACTGAAGCTTCTTGTCATCTGCTGTTGCTGTTCTGTGAACCACCTTCTTCTTTCTACGGGCAGTACCCTATGAATAAGGAGACTAAATATTAAGTCTTCTCAAAATGTACGAATTCCAAGTAGCAAAATGGCATGCAACTCTATTCTATTCCTGGCTGTAACTTAATAAAAATGTCTATTTCAGAAGCTAGGTAGCGATACCAAACTGGCTACTAAAGAGAAGTGAGTGACCACTATTGAACTAATTTCTGTTTGCAGGAATTATGAAAACAAGGCCTGAAGTAGATATTTGTCTGGTGGCCTCTGGCAAACAAGAATCTACTCCCAGAAAGCAGGCAGAGTAGCTTTCAAACACTCAAGAGTCACTTACTATTTTCTCAAGCAAGCAACATCCTACAAACGAGCAGCACAAGTATATCTAGGCAGATACCTAAAATAATATTACTTGGGTAGAGCAATTATTTCTACGGATTTTGCTGCAACACCAAATTAAGATTAGAGTTTTGTTTTTCATTTTTGATCATTTACTTTAATCTGAATAATTTATCTGAGCAGATGTCTGGCTGGAGGGGGAACACAAACATTCTCCAGAGAAAAAAAGAATTAAGCATAACCATTGCCACACACTCTAGGTTTGTTTGTTTGTTTGTTTACTAACAATAGAATGTGTCTCATATACCACAGTCCAGAATTAGAAGAGACAAATGTCAGCACAAGTCATCTTCAGGAACTTTTAGGAAAATTTTCAAGAAGTTACATCTAAGGTAAAGTTATGTTGCCCATAAATATTTGCCAGGACAGGTTGTAGTGTTTTCTAGCTAAGCAAATACAGGTTAACTGTTAAGAATAAAATAGTAATTATTAGCAGTTCAACTACTATGGCTTTGCTATAGCTAATAAAAATTTTGGAAATGTTTATGTTAGTGCAAGCATATGAAAACAGAAATTACTTTAAATAGAACAAAACCAACAAGATCTGTAGGTTGATGCATTTTTAAGCCTCACAATAGTAATTACTTGTACTATATTTTAAAGGCTAAGCTTGTTTTACTTCAATTACATTGACAGACACCTTAAAGTAGTTAGCAGTAAGGCACTTATGTTCGGACCTGAAATTCCACTGGCTCCACCTTGATTAAAGATAGGTTTCTGATGCAACTTGTACAGAATAAAAGCTGACAAAAGTATTAGGTAAAAAACTGGTGGCTGTATATACATTAGGTAGTTTAAACCTTTACAGCAGAATCCTAAGCATGTTTCCTCGAAAGCCAAGTCTGAGTATCAAGCCATGTGTTTCATGCCTTGTAAATTACAGGAAATTTTGCTATTACACAAAATCCTACAGCAACCCTACACCATGAGTAAAAGCATTTTCACCTGCCAGCCTTTTACCAAACTATCAGCATCGATATTTGAACACAGTTACATTCAGGCATTAATAATATTGTGAAGAGTGTACATTAGAAGAGCTATTATGTTTAAAGTCAGCTAACTAATAAATCATTTAAGCACTAGTTATTTTGTTACTTCTTATTACCACCCTCCCTAGGGAAAACAGCTTCTTCCATCTCTTTTTGTTATCTTTACAAGCATCCTTTGATACAGTTTAGACTAAGGGATGGTAAGTGGCCCAGGTGCACCCAGTGAGCTTCGCAGCTGTGTAAAAAATTAATATATGCCAAAGCTAGCCATTACTCTACATTTATTCATCAACAGTGTTATGAGTTTGGGGTGGAGGGAAGTAGCTGAGTTCCTGTATGTGAGATCCTTCTCTAAACCCTAGATCCAGCAAGTGCTGAAATATAAACCAGGTTAGCTTCCTATGTTGAGGCAAGCACCTGAGTGATGCGTCATTAAGAGAACAAAGGAAATGAGTCTCCGTGTGAGACAACAAATGGGTGGGGCCCCACTGTCAACTCAGATAGTTAGAAGGGCAAAGCTTGAGTTGAGAGTTTGCAGAGATGCGACCTACAGGAAAAAGCAGCTAGCTAGCTAGAGAGAGTCAGAGAGCAATGTCTGATGACTGTTTTAACTCCAAGGTGAAGCTATGGGAGAAACATGACTCCTTTGGATTGCTGATGCTGTTAACCTCTTCATCATAGGGTCAGTCAGTCTGTATACATGTGTAAAAAACCATATATCATAAAGATGCCACAGTCTCCGCTCTGCGCCCCAGTTCCAAAAGAAAACACAGACCCTCAGTAAGTGCCTGGAACCCCTGAAATCTCTAGGAGATTGGGGTAGGATGCAACTATATTACATACACCTAAATTCAGGTATAACCCTCCTCTTCCCCTCCAAACAACAACAAAATCCTAATTGTCTTCTTCAAAATACAGGCTTCAGAAAAACTGTAAAAACATAAATGCAGCGTTGCTAGACAATAATAATAATAATAAAGGCCTGTACAAGTACTGTAAAATGCAGCAGCCGCAGCCAAAGTGAAAGGAAAAACGAATTTTGGATACGCAGCGAAGATGAAAGGAGGGCACCTTACCTTCCCACCGATGCGCACTTGAGCTTGCAGCTTAGCTAGTTTTTCTTGATTCATGATCGTTTCTTTCATCTAAGGGAAGAAGAAGAGACGTGAGGCGATTAGGCGAGCGACACCCAAGCAAAGAGGGCGGAGAGGGCCCGATGAGCCCGGTTCTCGTGGCGGGCGGCGCCCCCAAAGCCTCCTCGCCCTCTTGGGCCCAGGCGAGGGAAGAGAGGCCTCGCCTCACCCTCGGCCGGACTCCGGCCGTGAGGAGCTTTCTGAGGGGAGGAAGGCAGGCAGCCTGCGCCACCGCGAGGAACGGCCTTCAAGCCAGAGGAGCCGCTAGGCCGAAAGGGGACCCAAGACACACCCCGGAAGCTTGGAGGAAGACGGGCAAACGCAGAAGCCAGAGCCCGCGGCTTCTTCCCGGCTCAAAGGCCTCAGAGGGCTCCTACCAGGCGCACCTGCGGCCGCTGCTTCCCCCCCCCCCCTCGCCGCCTCCAGGCCTGCCTATCTCCCTTCCCCCCACCTCCCTCGGGTGCCTCTTCCTTTGTACCTTCTCAGAAGGAAGCGGCCCGACCTGGGCAGGGCGAGGAGCTGAAGGGCTGCGGAGCTTGACGCGCGCACGCGGAAAGGGACGAAGATGGCCGCCGGAAAGGAAAACAGGAGGCGGCGGCGGCGGCGCCGTCGTGACGAAAGCAAGACGTCCTTACGCGCTCGCGCACGAACAACCCCCAACGTTCGATGCGCATCCTCCGGAGTCTGAGCTTTAGCGCGCGTGCGCGAGCGTAGTTAGCGCTCCTCTCTGCTCCCGCCTTCAGGAGGTGTGGCGCGTGGCTCCCGGGGGCGAGAAGGAAGCGAAGGTCCTGGTCGCGGGGCGGCTCAGCTTGGATTGCCGCGCCGTCCAGCAAAACAACGACTGGTCGTGGCATATCGTGGTGTTAACAGATTGGATCAAAGAGTTTCTATGAATGGTTACAATTGTGCGGCGGGGGGAAGCAATGGCTAAAATCTTTGGATTTGAAAAACAGTTAAATTTAACCTTTTCAAAGATTCCTTGACGATACCTGATGGGTGCTTAATTTTATATGTTTCATTGCAAATATTGTGTGTGTGTGTGTTTTTAAATTCTGTTTTCCCTCTGATGATTTGCAGGGGGGGCATGATTGAGTTGTTCTTGGTTGGTTGGTTTTTATTATGTATTTTGTGATTTTTATCCTGTGAACCGCCCTGAGACCTGTGGGTATAAGGTGGCATATGAATTTAATAAATAAACAAATTACTACTACTATTAGGAAAACCAGGGAAACTGGTCGCCTAGCCTACCTATTTATTGTGAAGGCCATTTAGTTCTTATTGAGAGGTTTCTGTGTTAATAGAGCACAACTGAAGTATTCACATAATTAACTTTCTGTCTACTTTCCTGTTTTATATATCTATACAGTTTAACACCTTTACAGTGGTACCTCAGGTTAAGTACTTAATTCATTCCGGAGGTCTGTTCTTAACCTGAAACTGTTCTTAACCTGAAGCACCACTTTAGCTAATGGGGCCTCCTGCTGCTGCTGTGCTGCTGGAGCACGATTTCTGTTCTCATCCTGAAGCAAAGTTCTTAACCTGAAGCACTATTTCTGGGTTAGCAGAGTCTGTAACCTGAAGCATATGTAACCTGAAGCGTATGTAACCCGAGGTACCACTGTACTACAGCAGGGTTCAGAATGCTCCAGAATTAATACATTAGTTTAACCTCCAGGAAGCACAAGGCATTTGCACAGGCATTTTTTTCCAGCCAGAACTCACTGGAACTCACAGCATCTCTCAGGTGGGCACCATTGCCCATTATAAGAGCACAAGGGTCCCGGCAGCACCTCTTTTTCTTGAAAAATAGGCCTGGCATTGCATGTGGTTCCTACCCTGCCCATTTAACCCTCACAGCAATTCTGTGAGGGTGGGTTAGGCTAGGCTGAGAGAGAATGACTGGCCCTGTATTGCTCACTCAGCTTCATAGCCTAGTGGGGATTTGAACCAGAGTCCTGTGGCATCTGAGGTGCCTTGGATAGTTGTAATGTCTTTGGTGTCTCATATATCTCCACCTTGAGTTAGAATTCCATCCCTGTGGTAGACTGATTCACACCACACAGACCTAAGTTGCAATAAATGAAAGTGATTGTTGGCATCATCATCAACAGCTTTAGTCAAAGCAATTTTGAAAACTCTTAGCGCTAAAGGTAAAATCAAAGTTCAGTCCACATGCACACTTTTTAAATATTTCCCTATGGAAAAAGAGCTCCCTGCAAGAAGAAAACAAGCACAGCAATAAGCAAGGTGAACCTTCTTCCCTGATACTCACTTTTTTCCTTGCAGGGAGAGTTGGGGAGGCAGTAACACCTGGCACCCCAGTATTACATCCAGGAATGTGGCTGAGCTACAAACTCACAAACAGAAACATTAGCCAGAATCACCAGATGCAAAAAGTACATTACTAATGAGACGCAATCCAACACTGGTACAACAGTTCTCAGTTCCTATTTGAGTTTCTGTTTTCCTTATATAAACATAAGATGCAAGTAACAATATATACCAAGTGTTTCTGAAATGCTTATTTGCAAGCTAATTTCTGTGGAAAATAAATCGTACTTTCAGTGAAATGCACTCAGACTTGGAATGACTTCCAGACACAAGCGTCAAACATGAATCATCTATGTATTAATGTTCCATACAGATAATCAAATGCACCTTTGGTTACCAGATGTTGATGGCAAACAAGGGAGTGCATATCTCCATCCTGTTCCTCTTTTGGGTTTCCTAGGAGTATCTGAACAGCATTGCTGGAACTTTGACCCTCATCCTACAAAGCAATTAAAACTACTTGGAATATATTTATCTTATGAAATGCTGGTGATCTACTGAAGCTTGTTGTTCATGGAAGAGGAAAAGCTTTCCCCCCTCTTGTTTTCCCCTTTACCTGAAGTTTCCTTTGCTGCTTCATGTGCTGTTCCTGGAAAACTTTGTTTTCTTTTCCTTAGTAAAGGTAAAGGGAACCCTGACCATTAGGTCCAGTCATGACCGACTCTGGGGTTGCGGCGCTCATTTCGCTTTATTGGCCAAGGGGCATACAGCTTCCGGGTCATGTGGCCAGCATGACTAAGCCGCTTCTGGCGAACCAGAGTAGCACACGGAAACACCGTTTACCTTCCCGCTGGAGCGGCACCTATTTATCTACTTGCACTTTGACATGCTTTTGAACAGCTAGGTTGCCAGGAGCAGGGACCGAGCAACGGGAGCTCACCCCCTCGTGGGGATTCGAACCGCCAACCTTCTGATTGGCAAGTCCTAGGCTCTGTGGTTTAACCCACAGCGCCACCCGCGTCTTTTCCTTACTATGTGCATATTCCCACACTGAGTAAAACTTCATAGGACTATCAGGGTCTGCATAAAATGGCCTCACAACATAATTCTATGCATGTCCATTCAGGAGTAGATCCATGGGGTAGTGTGCATTAATTGCTTGAAATTCTACATGTTTTTGTAACTTGGTTGTCTGTCAGTTTGTACATGTGTTCATGGTTGGGGTTGGCTGTGGCTGGGGCTTCCCTGGAAACTTAACAGGGAAGCAAGTTCGGCTGGGGTCCCTCCACCCTACGTTCAGGTTGTATATATGTGTAAATAAAACAATTTATTCTTAAGACACCACAGTCTCTATTGACCTTGTGTTCAAGGAAACCAAACCCTGGAACCCTTGGAGTCTCTTGCTGCTAGGATATTATGGTGTGGACAGTAATACTTTATGCAAAAAGAATGGAGTCAGCATATTATGAAGGACTGGTTGGATATTTATGGGACTACTACACTCTCATGGCAAACCTAACGTACTGGAGAAGAAAAACAGGGTTGGAACACATTTAATGAAGTATTGCGGAAGCAGTAAACCCCAATACGCTATACTGTTTTTCGTCAGTTTGTATCATTTTTATATGCAGTAGGTTAGAAATTAGAGAAATTAAGTTAACTTTTCTGCTTCAATAACTCCTGTGAAATAATTGCTTGTAAACTTTGTGAAAACTGGAATGTCCTACTTTGTTTCTGCATTTCTATTAATAAGAAAATAATGTAGCTCACATACCTAAGGATGAAGGAATAGGAAGCAAGTCAAAAGCAAGAAGAGACAAGGACTCTGTTGTCCAAATGTTTCATCACCATGTTGCAGGAGGCGTTTTCATGCATTCTTCCTCCAATGACTTCTCTCCCCCCCCCCCAAAAAAAGCCGCACATATTTGGGAAAGGAGTACGGCAAGGCTGTATATTGTCTCCCTGCTTATTTAACATATGCAGAATTCGTCATGCGAAAGGCTGGGCTGGATGAATCCCAAGCCGGAATTAAGATTGCCGGAAGAAATATCAACAACCTCAGATATGCAGATGACACAACCTTGATGGCAGAAAGTGAGGAGGAATTAAAGAACCTTTTAATGAGGGTGAAAGAGGAGAGCGCAAAATATGGTCTGAAGCTCAACATCAAAAAAACGAAGATCATGGCCACCGGTACCATCACCTCCTGGCAAATAGAAGGGGAAGAAATGGAGGCAGTGAGAGATTTTACTTTCTTAGGCTCCATGATCACTGCAGATGGTGACAGCAGCCACGAAATTAAAAGATGCCTGCTTCTTGGGAGACAAGCAATGACAAACCTAGACAGCATCCTAAAAAGCAGAGACATCACCTTGTCAACAAAGGTCCATATAGTTAAAGCTATGGTTTTCCCAGTAGTGATGTATGGAAGTGAGAGCTGGACCATAAAGAAGGCTGATTGCTGAAGAATTGTTGCTTTTGAATTATGGTGCTGGAGGAGACTCTTGAGAGTCCCATGGACTGCAAGAAGATCAAACCTCTCCATTCTGAAGGAAATCAGCCCTGAGTGCTCACTGGAAGGACAGATCGTGAAGCTGAGGCTCCAATACTTTGGCCACCTCATGAGAAGAGAAGACTCCCTGGAAAAGACCCTGATGTTGGGAAAGATGGAGGGCACAAGGGGAAGGGGACGACAGAGGATGAGATGGTGGGACAGTGTTCTCGAAGCTACCAGCATGAGTTTGACCAAACTGCGGGAGGCAGTGGAAGACAGGAGTGCCTGGCGTGCTCTGGTCCACGAAGAGTCGGACACAACTAAACAACAACAATATTTTATCCTCACAACAACCCTGCAAGGTAGTTTGGGGGGGGGTAGCCAGGTTTTTTGCCCTGGGTGAAGCCTCCAGAGGTTCCCGCTGCGCGTGGGAGGGTGCCAAAGTGAGTCTTTGACCCGTGTGAAATAAAGCCTCGTTTCGCCCCTGGTTTACGCATGGATATAGTGTTTGGCTGCGGGCAGAATTGACCATCTCCTATTCCAACGCTCTAAACACCACACCGCTCTGACTCCAATATGCTTGGCAAACCCTCGGGTTACACTCCCGGACTAACTCCCATCGTGCGTCTGGATAGGCTGACAGAAGCAAAGCGGTTTTCAACAGGCGTCTAAAGCAATCTGCCATGAGGACGCCTAATGGCAATGCTTTTTAATGTCTGACTTGCATCCAGAGGCGTAGCGTGGGTTGTCAGCACCCGGGGCAAGGCAAGTAATTTGTGCCCCCTAACCCGTGGATTTGCGCCCCCTAACCCTAACCCCCAGATGTTGCGCCCGGTGCGGCCAGCCCCCCCCCCCTGCACACCCCCCCCCACGCTACGCCACTGCTTGCATCCGCCCTCGGTGAGACCGGTCAAGTTTCGCGCAGCAGCCCGTCGCTCCCTGCGGGCCCGTGGCCTCTAGATGGCGCTCTTCACCTGCTAGGTCGGACCTCCGGAAAAAAATAAGGTAAAAAGATTTGCTGCGCCAGGAGGGAAGGCGGGTAATTGCGCAAGACAACCACTAGAGGGAGGATGCAAGCTCACTCGCAAGGTACCGTCTGAAGCAAGCAAAGATTTAGCCCAAAGGCCATGACGGCGCTGCTCCCTTCCTTGCGCTGGGAGTTTCTGGAGAGCCTGGCAGTGCCCTCCTTTGGGCACCGGGCCTTTTCCCGGCTCTCCACACTCCCGCATCCCCCCCTGCTCGCCCCTCTCCTGGGGGCTGGCCTTGGGTGCTTGCCTCGCCTCCCCCACCGAGGTTTTGGAGGAAGGGTGAGAGACAGGTGTGATCGATGAGCTACAACAGGGAGCCCCAAAGCAGCCTTCCGGGAGCTCTCCGGAGGCTTTGGACTACAACTCCCATGATCCCCAGCCGCTGGTGGGGTTCTGGTCCAAAACTCCAGGCGGGCACCACGTTGGCAAAAGCGGCTCTCCAGCAGCATTTAAGAGCGCGAGAGCTTCGCTAAAGCAATACAACCTTCTCTTCCCCAGAAATACGACCCGAGGTGAGATCAGGCTTGACCTAAAAGTAAGATCTCCAGCAGGCAGCTTTCCAAAGGAAATGGGTAGAATTTCTTTGTCTGATTGACTGAGGGCCTTTGGTGGGTTTCACCTGATCGCCCAGTATTTTAATCTTGGCTCTTCTTCTTTGGTGTTTAGGCTGCGATCCTAAGCACGCTTACTTGGAGGGATGTTTTGTTGAAATTGGTGAGGTTCGTGCCCAATTAAATGCTTTCAGGTTGAGGCTACAATGATGGGACTTACGCCTGCCTGGCTCTCTTAGACATCTTCCACTTCCAGATGAACCTTTTCAAGTCTCAGCGATGTGAATGGGAATAAGTTCAGGCTTCACTCTCAGGCGGCAAAGCTGAGACCCTCTTGCTTGCTTGGGTGTAAGCCCTACTGAGTGCAATGCGACTTACTACCAAGCAAATATGCACCCGCTTCCATCCCAGTTTAGATACATTCTTCAGTTGCATTTAAAGACTTTGGTATAGTCTCCTTCTGCAATTACTTAGCTCCCCATAATATCAGACATTTCCAACTAAATTCTTCTAAGTCTGCCTCTCGCAGGTCACCTAATTCCAACCTAAACACTAAACATTTGGAAAAGTGAAACCATCATCATCATCACCACTGTAGAAGACTTTTCAACTTGGTATATTTCTTTTTAAAAAGCTGTATAAGAGGGAAATAAACGTCTTGCTTTCTTACTCATCATCCTAAATAGCTATAAATCGTTCGTTTCTCCATGCCCGACTCCTTGTGAGAGTGTTTTATTCTAAAATATTTGGTGATAAAACTAGTTGGCAAACAAGCCTGAGTAGAAGGACCTGATGTTAAAGCCCCGCTCGGTTAAGATATGTGGGACTTTCGCCACCGACTTTCGTGACATCTGTTAATTCTTAACTGTATTTTGACAGCCTGAGTTCTGACTGATCATAAGGCCAAGCTACAGGCGTAATTTGGGGAGGGAGGAATCCCACCACTTAGATGGCTCCAAATTATGGTGTTGTAAACCGCCTGGAACACTTTTACGAAAAAGCGGGACTTCTGTCTTTTCACTCATTTGCTAAATGTGCATCTTCCTACAGAAAGTAGTTAGGCTTCCCGGTACGAGGGCAGCATTTCACTTCAGGAACCTTTGGTCATACGATAAGGGGCGGCAGGAACCTGTGGGAAAGTTTCCTATCATTATATTTTATTCAGGATAAACTCTTTATATGCGAAACTATCACACACACACACACCCCAAAAAATATGGCAAATGATTGTGCTGTGCGGGTAGTATTGTATTCAGTGTATTGTAAATAATGTTCTGATTTAAAAGAAACGTGTTACATATGTTAGTTATTTTTTGAGAAAACCTGAATAATCCCGTGTGGCCATTTGGCCATTATACACACACACACACACACACACACCTCTCGTGTGATAAATTATTCATTAAATCCCCAAACAAACCATATTTTAAATCACCCTTACTGGACCGCAGCGTTAAGAACAGTGAAGCAGCTATAATTTCTGAAGACTTCTGGTCGGAAGTAAAAGATGCAAGGAAATAAATAAGATTTTCCGAGAGGTTTGTTCTAGGTCCTGAACTTTAGGATACCGGTGACGATCAGGTTTCTTCACCGGGCAGGAAAAAATCGCGGAAACAAATGAATAAAAGGAATGACAATATCAGGCGCTCTCTGCTCTCCCAAACCTGTTCTGGCGGACTCTCTTTAATTCCATTGGAATTTCTGAGGGAATTCATTTAGGATCAGAGTGTCGAGCTCTTATTTTGATATCCTTCTATTGCGTTGTTTTGCTTTCACTATGGTGTAAAATAGAGTGTGTGTGTGTGTGTGTGTGTGTGGTTAAACCAAATACTTTCATGTGCTTCACATAAATAGGATCTTATTCATCTCCCACATTCTCCGTTTAATTTTCTTTCCTTCAATTTGGAACATTTCTAGCTTCGAATCCCCGTCGTCTGTTTCCGGGGGGAAATAATTTGTTATTCTTTAAGAGCGGTTTCTTTCGGAACAACAAGCCCTCGGGAAGTTGTCCCGCACACGCCCCCTCCTTGAAATGAATGGGAAGCGTTGCTTGCGCAGGAGAAGTCCCCGCAGAATCGTGTCCTTCGGCTGCATATGCGGAGGACCCAGCTTGGAAAAGTTCTTGACGAATTTCACTGGAATTATTTGCACGCGATCACTTAAGGGGACTGGGAGCAGCCTTTCAAATGGATGCTGTGGTCCCCCCAGGAATCAGTTCCGCGGCGATTTGTTGCTGGACCTAAAACCTTTTTCCCCTGGTGTGTTTGCGTGCGCCTTCCTCCTTTTCCTCGACAGCAAGCGTGTAGCTGGAGCCCTTGACAGCGCACCCGAGACGCGGACGACAGTCCCCGGTTCCCCGGCGTAAACTCAGCTCGGCAGGAGGAGGACAGGCTTCTGACAAACGCGGCACTCCGTCCAGCTTCCCACGACCAGGAAACCCGCTTGTCCGGTCCAGGGGGGGACGACGAGCACCTCCGCGGGGCCGCCTGCTGTCTGCCTCCTCCTCGCCAGCTGCCTTAGGCAGGGCGCGCCTGGAGACCTCGCTCACCTCGGTCAGATCCAGAGTTTTCTCTTTCTCTGGTTGGGGGGGGGGGAGATCGGATAGTGTCGGTGGAGTCCTGGCGTTCCAAAGGCGGCTTTAATAATAATAATAATTTATTTATACCCCGCCCATTTGGCTGAGTCTCCCCAGCCACTCTGGGCGGGTCCCTATCGTTAAAAACAATACAGCATCAAATATTAAAAACTTCCCTAAACAGGGCTGCCTTCAGATGTCTTCTAAAGAGAAGATAGCTGTTTCTTTTCTTCACATATGAAGGGAGGGTGTTCCACAGGGCTGGCGCCACTACCGAGAAGGCCCTCTGTCTGGTTCCCTGTAACCTCACTTCTCGCAATGAGGGAACCGCCAGAAGGCCCTCGGTGCTGGATCTCAGTGTCCGGGCTGAACGATGGGGGTGGAGACTCTCCTTCAGGTATACAGGACCTGTATATTAGACACACACCCCGTTTCCAAGCCAGAAAGGTCCGTCGAGGTGGAGCTGGGTGGTGAAACAGGGGATCAAGGCTCACTGGATAGCAGTAGCCCGCTGGAGATGGAAGGGCTGCCTCTCCCGGCTCCCTCCGCCACCCTAAAGCTCAACAATGGGGCTATTCAAGGCGCGAGATGGGCGCTTATTTATTTATTTGCTCTCCTCTCCCGCTCGCAATTCCGAGTCTCTCTCTCTCTCCCCCCCCCCTCGCCTCTTTTCTTTTTTTATTCCTGGAATGTTTTCTCAGCGGCGGCTCTGACGTTTCCAGCCACGTGACGGCCCCCTCCCGGGCGGGCGGGCAAGAGGAAAGGCCGCCCCCTTTCGGCCTCAGCCCGGGCGCTGCCAAGATCTTGCTCAAGACTTCGCGGGCGCCGCCCGCTCCTCCTCCTCTTCCCCCCACCCCGTCCCCGCCCGCCTCGCCCGCCGCTCTCCCTCCCCAATAGTAGTCGCTCTCCCTTTCCCACCCTGGACCCATTCATGTCTGAGGGAGGCGGCGGCGGCGGCGGCGGGAGCAGCAGCAGCAGCGAGCGAGCGCCTTCTCCTCAGGAGGACGACGAGGAAGAGGGAAGCGCCGAGGAGGTGCCCAGCTGGAGAGGCTGGTCGCCGCCGGCCTCGCTCGCGCCGCTGTCTTCTCCGGCCGTGGCGTGAAGGCGGGCGGGCGGGCGGGCGGGCGGGGGGCGAAGCGTGTGAGCCCAGCCGGGGCGCCCTCCCCTCGCCGCCCCGCCAGCCTTGTGCCAGGCAGCCCCCTCCTCCCATGCCCGGCTGCGCCCCGCGATGACTCTGAGCGCGGAGATGTCCGAGGCCGCCGCGTCTGCCTTGGCTGAGGAGACAGACATCGACGTGGTGGGCGAGGGGGACGACGACGACGACGAGGAGGGAGACGACGAGGACGACGACGACGACGACGAGCCCCTCCGCCGCCGGCCTTACGCGGAGGACGAGGACGAGGAGGCCGCCTCGCTGCCTGAGGCGCCCGGGGCGCGCGGGCCAGGAGGAGAGTCCCCCGGCTCCGGGTCGCCTTCCTCCTCCTCCTCCTCCTCTTCCTCTTCCCCTCAGGGCTCTTTCCGAAGCGCCTCAGGGGGCGCCGGCGTCTCGGCGGGCGCCAAGAACAGCCTGGTGAAGCCGCCTTACTCGTACATCGCCCTCATCACCATGGCCATCCTGCAGAGCGCCAAGAAGCGCCTGACGCTGAGCGAGATCTGCGAGTTCATCAGCGCCCGCTTCCCCTACTACCGCGAGAAGTTCCCCGCCTGGCAGAACTCCATCCGACACAACCTGTCGCTCAACGACTGCTTCGTCAAGATCCCGCGCGAGCCGGGCAACCCGGGCAAGGGCAACTACTGGACGCTCGACCCGGAGTCGGCCGACATGTTCGACAACGGCTCCTTCCTGCGCCGCAGGAAGCGCTTCAAGAGGCAGCCGCTGCTGCAGCCGCCCGACCTGCTCCTCAGGGGGCTCGAGCCCGCCGCCGCCGCCTTCCTCCAAGCGGCGCAGCAACACCCCAACCAGGCGCCTCCGCCGCGGCAGCAGCAGCAGCACGCGCCGCCCGCGCCTCCGCCGCCTGCCCCCTTCGCTTACGGGCCCTATAGCTGCGCCTACGGCCTGCAGCTGCCGCCTTACCCGCCTCCCTCGGCTCTCTTCGCCTTCCAGCCCCAGGCGCGGCCGCCGCCTCCTCCTCCTCCGGCCGCCGGGCCCGTCCTGCCGGCTGCGCCGCCCGCGCTGCTGCCGCCCGCCGCCGCGTCTCCTGCGGCCGACCTGGCCAGGACTACCAGCTTCGGCTACCCGGCGCAGCTCAGCCCGTCTCTCGCGGCCTCCTTGCAGGCGGCGGCCGCCAAGAGCAGCTCGGCGCTGGCCAGGTCGCCTTTCTCCATCGAGAGCATCATCGGCGGCGGCGGCGGTGGCTTGAGTCCCCTGGCCGCCAGCAGCTGCGCCTCGCAGGCGGCCGTCCTGCCGGTCCTGGCCAGGTCCCTGATGGCCTCGTCGCCTGCGCTCGCCTCGCCGCCCCCGCCGCCTCCGTCCTCTTCCGTCGCCGCCTCGCTGGGGACTTTGCACCAAGGGGCGGCCTTGGCCAACGTCGAGAACTTTACTGCTAGGATTTCCAATTGTTAAAAACAAAACACACAAAAAACTGTCTTGCCGAAGGTAGGACCCAGTGGGGGCTGTTTTTGCTTTTTTTTTCCCGGCTAAAGAAGGCAAAGAAACTTTTTGTTTCTATTTTTTATTTAGGCCACATTTTGTTTGTTTGTTTGTTTTGTCTTTCGGCCCACCTGGCTCGGTCCTCTTCAGTACCTCCTATTTATGCAAAGCCATTTCGATATGCTGCATAGGCAGAAAGATTAAATGTCAAAGAAGTGGCCCTTAATTATTTCCTTTAACAAACACGCGCATTCTAAATAAATCATTCCAAGGCAGAGATTACCGGGTCCAAGGATTAAATTAAATTACAGCTAAACTACAACAATTCCCCCCCAAAAAAAATAACGATGAATAGGAGTAAGGGGGGACGACAAAAAGAAGCTTTACCCATCTTCTTTCATTGTAGTTCACTTGTCTTATGTACTTTTATATATATAAAAAAAATTAACATGTTTACACAGAAGAAAGTCGAGATTATCAATTCTTATTTTAACCTGTGTTTGTTTTTGTATCATAATAGGCTTGTGGAGTTTTTCTTTTCTTTTATACTTTGTGAATATTCTTTACCAGGAATATTGTTAAAATTACTGCCGAGTATTATTGTACCATTCTAATTGTAAAACAAAAACAACAAAAAACCACTTTTTTTACACATTTTTGAAAATAAAGCAATAAATTTTCAACAAAATTAATTCCACAATTGGCTTTAGACCTTCACCTATTTAGTGCTTTGCCCTATGAACTTCTAACCTATAATTATGATCCTGGGAATACGATTTTTTTAAAAAAATAATTAATCCAGGGTAGGTTAATAATCTGTGCTTGAAAAGAAAGAGTGCAAAATGTCTTTCCACCAAATAATTAACTCAGAAGAATCCTCCACAATCTAGCAATGTTGGAGGGCGCCCCCTTTTACTTAACCCCCACCCCTTCATTTAATGTTAGACCCCATGTTGCTCAATGGGACTGGTACCCTAAACATGCGGGTTTAGTAGGAAGAAAGTTTTCCTTTGCTTTCAAGTTGGGCTTCTAAATAGGTACTCAGGATCGCGGCCATCTTGAAAATTCTCTCTGGGGAAGTTCAGCTGGAATGAAAGGGACTTGCTTTCTAGTCAGACATGACGCCAACCAGCTTAAATTCTGGACCGCATTAAACGTCCCTCACTCATGGAACCTGGTTTAGGAACTGCTATGTTATTCCAAACAGTGATAATACGATTTTCAAGCCTTCACAAATAAATTTTAAAAATACATGGGTAAACCCAAGCAATGACTAACCAAAGAAAACAAAGTAACTGTTTTGGTGATGGATAATTTCAGCCTTCTGCAGGCTATAATCTTCTATAAATACACCTTTTTTGTATTTGAATCAAATAAATGTAGATTCTTTTAAGAACTTCTAAAGTGTATTTTACATTGCAACCGCATCACAATTGCTATGGGTTTCCTCCCGCTCCAGGGTTATACAATAGATAATTGGGGGGGGGAGGGTTATTGTTTGTAGTTTTTAGGTTTTTATGACGGTGTCGCAAATAAGTGCCCACCTTGCAAGGTAATCACACTAGAACTGCGTGGGCATCATTAAAGTATTGCATTAAAGAGAAAAGAAGTTATGCTAAAGTTTAGGGTGACAATAAGTATAGCACATTTTGCTTTTAAATATTTGAAAGAACGGTAGACAAGTATGAGGTGGTTTGTCGCTTATGAGAATGGTGAACAATTAAAGCGTTATATATATAAATCAGTGTTCATAATGATCGGTTTCAATACTTTGGTTCTACATTTTAGTTCCATTGCAAATAAGAATAGCCCCCCCCCCGCAAGTATTTTTTGGATTGACACTACTTTTCCCAAACCTGGAGAGGACTACTTTACTGAGGTGAAGGAAGTACTCCCTTTTAAGGATTTTGCGAATTCATATATTATTATTATTATTTTACAAGATTGTAAGACAGGATTAGCCTTCTAGGACCGCAGAGTTGGAATTATTATTTTGAATTAATGCAGTAATGTCGAAATCCAACTTTTAAAAAAATGTGCTAAAAGTCGGTGAGTTTTTGAGGCGTGTTCAAGATCAGCATATAAGTGCTCCTTTCAGGAAAGCAAATAAACAACATTATGCAACTCATTTCCTTGCAGAACAAAAACTTGGGAAAGTATTGCACATCATTATAGGTGATTTATGAAGTCGTTTTAAGAATGTTTACGCTCTACGTTTATTTCTTTTTTAAGTGCACAAATAGGTGGTGCGATTTAAGTTCTTTTTCGCATCGTGAGGTTATTGTAACCAATGGAGAATATCAAAGGGCACTTGGGCAAGGCGTGTGCTAGGAGAAATACCTTACCAGTCCTGTGCATGCCTACTTTGAAGTAAATCCCGCTGAACCCCCTGAGACGTACTCCCAGCTAGGTAAGGTCGCAGGGCCTGGAATCTTGCAGCAGCCACAGATTTTCAACGAAGTTTTCCATATCATCTCTGTAAAAACGTGGTGGCATACCGGAAGTGGCAGGTGCTCAGGCAGCGAAAACAGGAAGCGGACCCTTCTGCCTGCCCTGAGCTCGTTCGGCTGGAAGTGAAATTGCGCAGACTTCAATGCGGCTGACTTCCACCACCCTCCTGAAGGAGCTGTCCCGCAAAACTTCAGATCTGTGTGCCTCATTTGTAACGACTCACCGGGAGGATTCAGAGTTAGAAGGTGATAGTGATATTTCTGAAAATTCAATACCTCGCTCCGGCACACGTTGACTTGGAAGTAAAAACATCCCGTCCTCTCCCTTGACACTTGCTTCTAAATAAGTTTCCGGTCTTAAGATGCTTCCCAGAAAGGATGTCCCCAACTGAAATCTATACAATTCCCCCGCCCCCCCTCCAAGTCATGGGTAACTCGTGTTTAGGATGATCTGTTGAAAACCCCGGCACCCCTTTCTTTGGGTAAATATTATTATTTCCTAAAGAGCCAGAATACCACAATAATCTGATTCCACACACATACACACAAACCTGAAAAAAGGCTTCCACAAGCCAGTTCGTAATCTTGTGATTTTATTTTTCATTTTTTTGTTTACCAACAACAGGAACAGCAAAACAGTGAGGCCAGAGCCATAGCTACGGGGGACTAGCCACTGAGGCTCCCAACCTCTCTGTGTGTGTGTGTGTACGCAAATGCACGTGGGGTGGGGGTTGTGCCCAAACTGGGTCTTTGACCCGGGTAAAATAAAGCCTAGTTTGCCCCTGGTGAGTCGGAGGAGGGAGGAAAACGCTCCTGGGTTCAGGGCGTGAGACTTCATAGTGATGCTCGGGGTGTGCGTGCCTGGCGTTTCCCCCTGGGGTTCCTTAAGAGGCAAATCGTGTTCTAAGGTTTGTGGCGAGGGAGCTCTCTCTCTCTCTCCCCCCCCCCCATTCGCTCGCTTGCATTTCTGATATCAGCAATTGGCTGTGCAATCTGGACAGCGGCCTCCACCTGACCAGCAGCTCGGAGTTGGAAATATTGCTTTGCAACCGCTAGTACGGGGGAAACGAGGGCAGGCGAGTGTTTAGTCTGGTTCCAAACTGGCCGACGCAACATTGTCGTGTTTGTTATGTCTGGGCTTTCTCCGGGGGGCGGGCGGGGGGGGCTCGGCTTCTCAGCACCGTTCTCTTTTGCCTTGCTTACTGGCTGGCGGCCCTGGGAGGGTAGTTTAGCCAGCAAGAAGGGCCTAGCAAGGCTATGGCTGCTGCTGCTGGCTGGCTGGCTCTGTTTGCCCAAGCAGGTGCTGCTGCAACAAAGGCCGAGCAGCCTTTGATGGGACTCCGAGCAACCTCGTTTGAACAGGGGCTCCCCACTGGCATGCAAATGGACCCCGGGGTCCCCTTTGGCTTTGAAGGCGCAGCGAAAGAGATCAAGCCGGGTGGAGAGGCTTGGGCCCTAAAAAGCAAGCTGGTGGGACGGTGTCAAAGCGCCCTCGCAGCCCACCTTCCTCCTCCTCCTCTTCTTTTCTCCCCGAAGTACAAAGTGCGGGTTCATTCATCCGCCTTCCTCTCGCCGCCCACCGGCCCTTCATCAGATCCCCCGCGGGCCGGAGAGAAGGCGAATTACTGGGGCTGAATTGGGAGGGAATGGCTGGGCTAAGGGAAAGGCTAATGTTTCCATTCCCCACCCCCCACAAAGACCACACAAAAAGCCACGACTTCGTTTACGGTGCCATTATGTAGCGTTTTAATCTGGGGATGGACTTTACCAAATGTTATCTATTGGGAGCGTAATGAAGCCCTTCTGTAGGCAGGCAAGCATTTTACGAATGCCACACACGGCGCCTCTGAACCAGCAAGGCTTCTCTCCGCTTTTGTGTGTGTGTGTGTGTGTGTGTGTGTGTTTTCTAAATAGTTCTGTGATTTATTCATGTTCGGTTAGGCTGCTGTTTCTCCCTCGACGCCCCCAAATATTGTTCATAGTTAGCTTTTAAAAACGCAATTCTCCCCAACATGCCGGGCTCTTCTTCCCTTTTGTTACATCCATGGATCTCTATATTTAAAAAAAAGGTCCGCGTTATTCGCCAGCTGAGCTCCCACAGAAACTGGGTTTAGGGCGAGTGAGAAACATTAGGTGGAATGGCGGGGGTTGGGAAGAGAGAAGGGAATGACTAAAAGTGCCTGGGAGGTGTGCAGTTTTGGCTGCCATCAAAGTCACACTTCTTTTGGAACTGTGGATTCGGGAGGTCTTCTTGTTTTGGAAGGAAAGTTCCTCAAAAATCCTTAGAGTTGACGTCCATTCCAGGTGCTTAGCATCGAGGACGGGTAAATTCCTATGTTTCTGGTTAACTTAAACCGGGTGGTTCTGATTTTCCCTATCAATATGTGTATCCGCTTAACCGAGCAGGTGATTTTTCGACAAACTATTGGTCCATAACGGTCTTTCTTATGAATATGGCGTAAACAGATAGGCTTGTCTTTTCTTTCCGACCCCACGCCCGCGACTCCTTAGTGCCTAATAAATGTGCCGCTTCTCCTGAGGATTTAGGTCCCTTCTGGGCGAGGAAACGGCCTGCACCTTCTAGCTTCTCAGTTATCTCCTTCATCCACGTCGGAGGGGAGCCTTCCGCCGGTGGATCCGGATCTCGCTCGGACTCGGCAAGGTCGGCGTCTTGGGACGGAAAGAAAACTGCGTGGCGAAACTAGGAGATCTTCTTCCTTCCACCACCGCGACCTGAGGATCCCTAGGAAAGTGCGCCCGGCTCCTTCAGCCCGCGCCGGTGAGAGAGAGAGAAGAGGCCCCGTTTCCGCTTCCCAGCCTTTAAAACCTTCCTGCGTCAGTCCCCGTGAGTATTCCTGTCGCCTTCACTGAAAGGCGTTATCGTTATTTAACGGGGTGGGGTGGGTGTAAAACGCGATCATGGCCACCATCTGTTCCTTCCAGTTTGGATTTATGTCCCCATAACTCAATCCCACTTTAGCTAGCTTAGTTTGACTGTCGACTCTCTCGTTTGCAGGCGCGTATTTATGGTATGGCTAAGCGGCCGCGAGCGAGCCTATAAATAACGCGCGTAGGCTTGACTTTTTACAGTATTTCTTCGCAGGCAGGTGGGTTTCAGTTTGTGCTCCCTTCCTTCTTTGAGTCTGCCGGCCTCAGACTAAAACTCCACCATCTCCTAAATACACACCCTTGCGATTCTTTTTTTTAAAAAAAAATATTAAGTCGTCAGAACACAGACTTTGTTTGGTGTGTAGAACGCTAGGATCTCAAAAGCACCGTGAAGCAGCGAGTGTCGCTGTGCAGGTTTACTCGGAAGTAAGGCCAACTGGAAACTCGCTTTTTTTTCTAGTAAGCGTGCGGTGGGGCTCCACGTTGGCGCTTTCGCGCGAGGCTTGGCCTGAAGAAAAAGTGACCCAGCGGCTTTTAAACCTCCCCTCACCTTGACTTTGAGCGGAGGAGGGAGGCACTCACAGGACCAGAGATTGTCAAGGTCCAGGGCGCTTTTCATCCTGGCAGCCAAGACAGAATCCAGCTGCGCATGAGCGAAGGTGAGTGGTTGGAGCCTCTCCTAGCTGATGCGCGACTGTAGAGACAAATCAGGCTGAGCACGGCGCTCGCTGAGGAAGCTCCTTCCTGTCCCCAGACTTTGAACACGAGTCTCCTGGATTTTAGTGGCATCTTCCCACTCCCATGCCGGGCCCGTGAGAAAGGAAGAGGAAACGCGTCCACATCTGTCTGAACGTCTCTTCTCTTTGTTTTATTCTCAATGAAACAAGGCCTGATAGCTATTAATGTTGGATCTGCGCCGCTACAATAAACAAGAGCCAGATGCAGAGCGATAAGTGTAAAGATCGGCGTGTAGCGGATGGGGAATCGGTTGATGAGACTAAGAGAAAGGCATGCAAACCGCACACTTGCAAATGGTTTATTTATATGGCTTTCAGTTGCAATCGTGTCGTGGTTCACAGCCATCGGCTTATGCGCCTCGCACAGATGCTCCTGCAACTCTTCTTGTGGGTCTGTTTCCTCTGGGATTTTTCCCTGCTGGAGCTCTGCGAGCCCCTGAAACAACTCCCCCCGCCCCGCTTCTCCTCCAGAGGAAATTCACCAGATGCACTAAGAAAGCTGCGCCTCGTGTTTATTCCTGGCTCCTGGTAAGGGACTTCTAAAACAAAGACAGAGGCTCTCGAAAGAATGGGAATTGCAGGAGAGGACGATGAGTGTCCAGCAGGCATTTTGATGGGCGGGTGAAAGTGGAAATCCAGAGCCAGAGGCTGCTTTCAGAAAAGACAAAAACCCGCCTGCAGAAACAGGCTGCTGCTCCTGCGTGCGGATGAGCCGCGGCTCGCACGCAAGCGCCTCTGACGTCGAAAACTGTCCACATGCGCCCTGGCCTCAGCCGAGAACCGGCCGGGTCTTGCACCTATCACGGGTCTTAACTTATTGGGCTTGCCTTGGGACTCTGAGCCACGCAGGCCTTTGCCTTGCCTTCTGTGACACAGACCTCATTGCAGTAATCATAATAATAATAATAATAATAATAATAATAATAATAATAATAATCCCACCCTTCTGCAAAAATTAAAACACAACGCAGAAACCGTTCCACGCAACTTACAATACAATAAGGTGGTGTCCTTAAAATATGCATCTCAAGAGTCAAAAGCCAGGGTAAAGACTGCATAGGGGGCCCTACATTTAAAGCACCTCCGCAAGAATCCTGGGAACTGTGGTTTGTTAAGGGTTCTGGGAATCGAAGCTCCGTAAATCGTAGCTCCCAAGATTCTTGGAGGGGGGTGAACTTTATAGTGTGTGTGCAGTCGAGTGAGCAGAAGGACGGGGCAAGAGCGGGCTGGCATCGCTCTTCCCATCGCACCGTTTGGGAAGTTAGACAGAAACCAGCGAGCTTTATTTCCAAGTCTTGTGGCTCCGAAGAGATTCCAGTTTGCAGGCATTTCTAGCAAACAAACCATATGTTTAGGGTCCAGTGGAAATACATTTCGAGTGCGGTGCCAGGCCCTTTTGAAGCTGAGAGGGCTCACTTTTCAATTCATGACTTCAACTTTAGGATGACATCAGGGGGAAGGGAAGGGGGGTTTCCTTCTGAATGCATAGGAGCCATGTCACAAATGTAAAATCCGCATAACTCCATGCCTCAGCTTCAGGATAGTACCCAACCTTAAACACTTTACCTACGAGTACGTCCCGTTGGGAGAAGTGGGACGGTAAGGGACTGGTGTTTCCCTTACCTGTTTGGTAGGCAGGTCTGTAACCTGTCTTCAAAAGACCTTCTGCCCATTATAGGTTGTCACGATCATCCAGTATTCAGAAATATTTTGCCTGTCATATAACCCACACTTTAGCTATTATGGTTAACTGCTGTTAATAGCTGATCAGCCATTAACGTGCCCTAACATTTTTATAAGCCTGATTATCTCCACATTTTGTTTTAGTAAATTCCATTTATTTAGTAAATTCCATATTTAGTAAATTCCAAATTCCATACAATAACTCCATACAATAGTTCTTCCTTTTGAACCCTAGCCCTACGGCCCACCCGTGTCCCTGGGGAACTCAGAATTCTGTTTTTAGGAAAAGGCATTCAGAGACGAGCAGATTTATCTCCAACCCCCTCCATGAATCGTTCCTAACAATCTCTCTCTCTGTCTCCCACCACCACCACTCCCCGTTTTTAATGTTGCTTCACGTGGAGAGAGATGTCCACAAACGACCTCAAGATCGTTTCCTCCCCCTGGATAGTCCCAGCCAAATTCAGGCTCCATTCAGGGCATCGTCGAGATTTCAGCAGAGGGCAAGATGACGTTCGGATCATGTTAGTCATATCTGAGATTTCTACATAAAGAAAAAAAACAGTGCGTTTTAAGACTATTTAAAAAATGAATGGCTTTTAATTTTAGGCCTCAGATGAGACAAAGACACAGTGCTGTTCACAATAAGAATCACTTATGGGCTGGGAATGGTTGAATGTTGTTTGCCTTCCTCAAAGGGACGCCTTGCCTGTTCCCAGTCACAAATATTTCCCCTACAATGTCCTGAGGTGTATGGTTCATTATCCTTTACCTACAAGCAGCCTGATCCTAAGCGTAATTTTAATACAGAGAGACCCCGATTCAAATTCCTGCTTAAGCAATGAAGCTCATTGACAGATCTTAGGCCAGTATCTATCTCTCAGACTAAACGATTCAATAGGGTTGATGTGAGCCCTTGTACTCCATGAAGGATATTTGTTTATTTATTTGTTTGTGTATTTAATATACCGCCTTTCTCCTAATATAGGATCAGAGGGTGGGGCTTGCAGCATGAATTGCAGCTAGAAACGTACAATCAATATGATTTTAAAATAATAATAAAGCACTTTAAACACAATCATTTAGCAGCAAAAGGGGGGAAAGGTACAACACCCTCCCTGCACCTTGCCACAGCAGCCAGCTAGTTAGTGGCCAAAGGCCTGTCTGAGCAAAAAAGTATTTGTTGGGAAAAGGGAGAGCATAAAAGGAACCAGCCTAGCCTCCAGTGGAAGGGAGTTCCACAGTCTGAGAGAAGAGAAAGGAAAATGCCCTCTCCCATAAAAAGGCCCTCTCTCGTGGCCTCATCAAACGTGCATTCATAATGGAGGCAGGATAGAAAGAAAGGGTCCCCCAAAAGTCCGGGCAGGTTTATTTAAGGAGATACCGTCTTTCAGATAGACTGGACCCAAGCATTATTTGCATAGCAGTATAAATAAAATGGGACAAATAAATAAATAAGAAATATCAGTTTCCAAAGCAGCATCACTGGGTTGCATGCAACCAAGCAACAGCCGAGGAGGCCCATTGGTATTAATGGATCCGTTGGTCATATCCATTGAGTTAAATGGGTCTACTCTGAGTAGGACACATCCCATTTATTTCAGGGGAGTTTTTTTGTGTTTGCTTCCATGATGGATCGCAAATTCCTCTGGCACCAACGAGACTCCCCCCCCCCCCGGTGTCGCTGTTCCTCCCCTGTGGTTTCAATCTACTTCAGTCAGATTAAACGGGTCTCTGGGGGCTGACGGTTAAGGGGCTCCTGGCGAAGAAGCTCCTGGGGCTCCAGCTGCTCCACTCGGAGCTGGGACTGGTTCTCCCGGGACAGGAGTTGTGAGGATTTTTTTTTGTGGTGGCAGGCAGAACAGATGGGAAGGAGCCTCGAGGGAAGCCCCAATGAACGGGCTGCTTAGCAGCACCTTCTGGTCTTCAATAAAGGCAAGGGCACATCATGGCTGAGAAGAAGGAGGAGCCTCCAAGACCAGACCTCACGAGTTGCCTCCGAGGCCTTTCCAAACGTTTTGGGGTCTCCGGGAGTAATCAGCCTGCCACGAGGCAGGAGTCGAAGTCAAAACATCCCTCGCTTAATTCAAGCTCCGTGACGGGTCCGCAGAACTCGGGTCTGGGTTCAGGAGAGAGATTCGCCTTTCCCCCGCCCTGGAAAAACCAGCAGGCCGAATTTCGGTGGCATCTTGCCCTCCGAAGCAAGCCTTGCTCGCTTGCTCTCAGGTGAGAGATTGCCAAGGAGTGCAGTTTGAATCTGGCCCGTTCGCCAGATCGAGAGATTTCTCAGATCCCCAATATAGAGAAATGATTAGAGAGGAAATGATTTCTATGGGGAACTGGGCTTGGCGCTGTTCAGTCATTCCTCTGGATAAAAGTGCGTTGGAAAAACTTTCCAAGGTCTGTATATAAACTTGCCAGTAAATGTCTTCCATCGGAATGTGCGATCCGGTTCCTCTGTTTTAATACGAGACTGGGGAGCAAATAAAGACTTTATGTGCACGTGACAAGGGTTCTTTCATGGTAAAGTTAGTCAGACACCCTTCCACTTCCTAAGTAAGGTGTTGAAATCCAAGTAGAAGGTTTAATATTATCAGTGGATAATTAAAAGTGTCGTCTCCTTTAGGTTGGATTCCTATTATTATTATTTAATTTTATATACCGCCCTTCAAAAAAAAAAGATCTCAGGGCGGTTCACAAAATAAAATACAAGATGAAACACAAGTAAATAATTAAACCCAAACAAGAAAACAAAAACCCCAACCAGTTGCCCGCGATCTACATATAATGTCAAGTACATTCAATATTGAACTGTATGCAGGTTTTTGTTTTTTTTTTAAAAAAGGAAGCATCCTTTACGTGTTTGTCCAGAGGTGTCCCATTGACTTCAGCAGAACTTGACTCTCGAGTCGACGTGCATTCGATGGCAGCCTTCGACCGCTTTTAGTTGTGGCATCTAGAATCGAGGAAGCGTCAGCTCACTTCCTTCTGTTCACCCAGTGGCGTAGCGTGGGTTGTCAGCACCCGGGGCAAGGCAAGTAATTTGCGCTCCCTAACCCGTGGATTTGCGCCCCCTAACCCGTGGATTTGCGCCCCCTAACCCCCAGATGTTGCGCCCCCTAACCCCCAGATGTTGCGCCCGGTGCAGCCGGCCCCCCCCTGCACCCCCCACGCTACGCCACTGTGTTCACCTTCTGCGTTGTGTGAATCTGGCCTGATACACGGGCGCAGGGCGATCGCCGACGTTACTCCTGCTCAGAGGAGGGCCACTGAAATCAATGGACTCGGATGATACCCGATGTACGAGAAGTCAGTAAGAAATAAAGCCGGCCATCTGCCAATCTCGTTTTATGGAGTGCTTCGAAGCTGCTTCCTCCCAGGCCGGTTTGTGTACCTTGCCAACTGCTTCTGTTTATATAGTCCTTGTCTTGCCTTCTGCCATGACCTGTTAGGTTTGCATTTGGGGGAAAAGAAAAGAAAGAAAAAACGTCCGACTTTTATTGTTTGGCAAACCTGCTCTGAAACAGTAACAAACCCAGCAAGGTCAGCCAGAGGAATAGACAGGAGAAGAAGTCTCATGGAAAGTCCAGCTGGTTTGATATAGGAGTGAAGTCCACTGGTTTCAGTTTCCCTACTCTGAGTATGCCTAAGGTCGGCTAGCACCCCCACAAGGCAGAAGAGAAGAGAAAGAAAAGCCTGGGGCTTCTGTCTTTAGCAACGAAAACAGAAAGGAACAGTCCTTCACTCCAGCGTCCAGTAGGTAGGTTGATAAGCACCCTACTAAACTGAGCGGGTCTTATTTCGCAGTAACCCGGCGTAGGTTTGGGCTGTGGATCCCATTGATTTCAACGAGAGGGATTCCTTAGGGCTGAAGGGCAATATATCAGTTGCCCAAAGTAGTAACCAATAAATGCATTATATATTGTCTTACCCAGTTAAGGCAAAACCATAGATCATCATCATCATTGAATTGAAATCAGAAATACACACTAGTTTCTCAGTTGATGTGTATATTGCAGCTGTGCCGGCTTAATCTGGTGAAGCCACCAGCCAATTAAGGCGACGATCCAGTGCACATGGAACACAGTGGGATTTACTTCTGAGTAAACACATGCATGAGGTGAATGTTCCACTTGTGCCAGCAGGTTTAACTGAAACAAAGAAGAGCCCTGTGGATCCTTAGTGTTTAAGGACTTTAAGGACACACATTTATTATGGCATAAACTTCTCTGGAGTCTGGACTACAGTCCACTTAATCCGATGTCTGATTTGGCAGTGGGTTTAAATTCAACTGCTCTGCGTTGTTGCGGAATCACTATTATAACTCCCCACAAGTACTGTACAAGAAATTGTGCTGTGCGTTTTTTTTTTAAAGACATTAATATTCACACGAAGTAAGTTGTTGGAGCTTCCCAACCTTAAGGGAACTGTTTAGTAAAATACCCAAATCGCTTTAGATAGTGTTTAAAGCGCACGCTGACAACTAGCGCTTTAAATCTCTAGAATCATCCAAACCAAGTAAAGCGAGCAACTGAATTTTTTTTCTGCTTTTCAAAAAAATAATTATTATTTAGGCAAAGGAAGAAATATCAACATTAGGTTTCGAGGTTCCTGTTGAAGTCGGAAGAACATCCCATAAGTATTGCTTCCAAAATAATCCACAACCCAAGCCTGCAAGGGCCTGGCTTAAACTCAAGGGCCTCGACTTTCCCGCTGCACGAAATGGAACTTACGTAAGTATCAAACTCCTAAATTCACCCGCAGCATCAGCATAGCACGTGCGAGCTGGCCTTGATTTCTGCCTTAAGGTGGGATCCACCTCTCTTAGAGGAAGCCCCTTTCACCAATGGCAACGGAGGAACCGGGGGAAATATCGCTCGCTCTTGAACTCTGGCGGCAGAAGAATGTTCCTAGCTGGAAAGCGGCTGAGCTCTCGCACCGAGGTAGAATCTCTGCTTGCCCACCTGCCTGGGCGAGTGTCTGCTAGCTAAGCATCGGTGGTATTGGTGGCCCAAACCCACTGGGTGTTGTTACCTCTAGGCTGCAGCATCCGGCTTCGTTTCCTCTCCCCCCCCCGCAGCAACAAATCTCCCCCAGCAACCCCCATTAAGTCACCGGGCTGGGTTTAGCACAACGGCCTGAACTGCTTTTTCTCCAGCGCCAACCAACCCTTCCCAAAGGACAGAAAGGATGGAAGATCTGGTCCGGGCCTGGGTGGATTAAGACCTTTTGTAAACCGCTTTGAGGTTTTCTGACAGTCAAGCAGGATATAAAAGTAGTGAGATGAATAATGCATTTCGGGGGCGTAAAGACCTTTCCACAATAACAACCCAAGAACACAGAAATTAAATCCTGCGTTTAGCGGGACCTACCTACACTAGGAAACCGCGGTTGAATTATCAGGGCAATCTTATACATGCCTATTCAAAAGTAAGCCCCTTAATTCTAGATGCATTTACCCGGGAGTAAGCGCCATCGAACTCGGTTGGACTTGAATGGCATCGCGCTGTTACTCTGGAACTGGCAGAAACTGGACTGAGCAGTCCATTTTGGACCTTTGGCAACTGTGCTGACGGCGGGTGATGGAAGCAATGGGAGTTGTGGTCCCAAACATCTGGAAGCACCAGGCTGCCGAAAGCTGTTCTATGAAAATTATATGGATGGTGCAGAAGAGGGGCACAAACCACAGGGAAGTTCTCCTGCGAATTATCCAGTGAGATCCGTTCTCTTGCGCAATGCTCTCCTGTGTCCCCACCTTTTTTTGTTTGTTTAATTGTCTGGTTTCTGAGATTGTTACTTGGTTGACTTGAGGAAATCACCTGCAACTGTGTAATTCAATGTGTGTTTACTCGGAAATAAATCCCATTTATGTAAAGGTCCTGCCTTAATGTTATTTCTTCATTTTAGAAACGATAAACCAAATAGTGTTTTAAACCAACAACTGCGAAACCATTCAAAAATAAATTTCAGGGTGGTATGGAGAGACATTAAAAAAAAAAACACATTATACAACATAACACAAACCAGCAATATAATAAAACATTCAACAAACACCATCATCTAAAATACATTGGCAAATAAAATGGTTTTAACCTGGCACTCTAAAGAATACAGGATTGGTGCCAGGAGTATTATTTATTTAAACACATCTCCAAACTTATTAATATTTAAGCAGTGTACAAAAATACAGCTTAGGGACAATGGAACTGCGTAACATTCAAAATGCGGGCACCACCACAAAGAAGGCCCTATTTTATTTTATCTTATTAAAAAAATACATGCCTGATGTTCTCCTCTGACCATCTCAGGGCAGGAGCTCTCAGTCTACCAAACAACAGGGTTGCCGGAAGAGGGGGAAAGTCAGGTTGCTTTAAGCCTTCAGTGATAGGGCAGACTCTACAAGAAAAATCAACATGCTAGAGTAAATTATAAAGGGTTTAAAAACAGTAAAAGAAAACTAGTTTTTGGGGAAAGGGGTTTTTAGAAGCCCAATTCAGTGGGAAATGTTCTAACGCAAAACTCCCTTGAAACAAATCGCTCCATCTTCTTCTCCACTGGCATTCATTTCAATGGGCAGAGCCCAAAAATTGTGCTCTTTGTCGAGTCGGGGTTGGGATGAAAATATATGATCCGGTTTAAAACCCAAAGAGTCTGGATTAACGTGTGTGCACGGGCTGGCTTGTTATAGCTTCCTTTATGTTTGTAGCTGGCTTCCAAAAAGTCAGCTTTTAGCACGGAGAAAACTTTGAAACAGTTGTTCTTAGAACGTCTACGGGTAGACTCCATGCCTCACTTATGAATCCGTTTATAAAAACAGCAAGGCGGAAACACATTTGCTTATGCCATTGATTCCAACTTACTTTCAGACTAACTTCACCCCAGTCGGATCCTATGCATATTTTCTAAAACCGTGAATCACAGCAGAACTTCGCTTTCCAGCACAATCTAAACCATGTCTACTCGGAAGGAATACCTATGGACTTCAACGGGGCTTCCTCCCAGGTAAGTGGGGTTAGCGTTGCAGAGACTCCCTGGCCCTGAGCAGGGGGGGTTCGACTAGATTACTTCCGGGTTGTCTCTCCCAAAACTTACAGCTCTAAGATGCCAAGCTGATTTAATGTTTGTAGTCGTGTTAGAGCACGGGATAAGTGTGCTGTGAGCGTGTGTGTGTGTGTACATTGCGCCTGGGTAACAATCCGATTGCCTTCAGCCGGAGTGCTCTGGGGTGAGTCTTTTTACAGACTGCAGCCAAACCCAGTCTCGGCAAGCATGTGCTTTACACCCAAGACAGGTATTCAGAGAGAGCAGCAGGTTCTCCTATTTGGGGAGTGGGGCTCGGAGGCGGACGACGACGAATTCATGGCCTCAGGAGCTCACACAAATCCCTGGCCAAACAAAATCTGGATCTTTGGGTTGAAAAATCGGCTTCCTTCTATGGAAACCGTTGACAGGAATCCAGAGGATTAGTCGCATTCCACTCCGGATCATTTCTCTCTCTCTCTCTTTCTCCTCCTGGTAACATTTCGAAACGATTGATCCTTCCCAAGGCCATAAACAATGTCCTGAGAAAATGATCTAACCGGGCTTTCCGTTTCTTGCCTTTCTGGCCCGCGAGTCCCCCGTGGTGTATTTTTGCCAGAAAGTTGACGAGGACTTTTGACAGGTTCCCTCCTCCTTGATTGTTTTCTAAATGCATTTTTTAAAAAAGCCTTCGCTTTGTTGTGCCAATTAACTCTGCGGGTTCTTTAAAGGACCTTTGGTAGTCAATATATGAGGGGAACTATATTTATTTGAACAGAATAGGTAAACCTCAAACAGCAACAGCAGAAACAACCCGTCAGACAGTAAACTTTATTACACAATAATATAAACCCTATTACACCGATAAATAACCCCAAAGTAAAAATTCCAAACAAACAACCCCCCCCACCAGACCTTCACCCACATACAACACCAGATCCAGCCACAGGAAGTCTCTGCAGAGATTGGTCCATTATCCCCATCCTACTGACCTGTGCCGATTAGGGCTCCTAATTTGGGCAATCAAACCCCAACTGGGCTGCCCTCAAGGGAAGGAGAACTCACTGGAAGGGTTGGCTGCATAAGGCCAGACCTACACCTCCTTGGTTTTTCTTGCGCGTTTCCCGCTACACGCTTTTCGCTTCCCCCGCTGCTATCTTGGAGTCTTGATTACGGTTTGAGCTGCCTAACACCGGGCGCCTACAGAACAGATAGCGGGAAGGAAAGAGGGTCTCTCGCGACGCGTGGCAGATCCGCGATCCACCCCACGTGTTCCCAGACGCTCTTCGGATGGAAGGACAGACGCCGTTCATTCGCCTCGGCGCTTGGAGCTCGGCGCTCTCTTCTACAGCGGCGCAGGGAAACCCTGGAGGCTGGTGACTGGGGAAGGTTTTGGAAACCCAGACGCAGAAGAGACAGGGCCACCTTGTTCTTAGTTTAAGCTACCACAAATCGGTATATTTTTCAATGCGAAACACGCACCTACGCACACCTGGCTCCCAAATTTTAAAATCCAGTAGCTAGCCACCGGGGAAAGGGTGTAAGCTCCAGTAGCACTAACAGCAAGGAAACAGATGTTCACTCAGGCAAATAGGTGCCTTTGCAGCAGCGTGTGCTAGATATTTTTATTTGGAAGCGATTGGATCCTAAGCACAGTCAGGCCAGGTCTTTTGCACTGTCACGTGGGCGAAAGTCACGTCGAGGCCAGCGGCATCCAGGCAGTGGCATAGCGTGGGTTGTCAGCACCCGGGGCAAGGCAAGTAATTTGCGCCCCCTAACCCGTGGATTTGCACCCCCTAACCCTAACCCCCAGATGTTGCGTCCAGTGCGGCCGGCCCCCCCTGCACCCCCCGACGCTACGCCACTGCATCCAGGACATAAGATGGGCTCAGTGGTCAGAGCATTGCTCTGGCATCTCCAGGCGGGGCTGGGAGCGACCTTAGTCTGAAGCCCTGCTGGAGGCTTTGAGGAACTGCTGGACTTCACGCTCTTGCAGCCTTCGGTTGGTGTCCTCTGGCATACACTGTTGTTCGGTGCACTTTGGATACAAATGAGCACCTGGAGCCTTAGATTCCACCCTAAACATCTGTGCTGATTCCCGTGCCCACGGAATACAATGGCCCCAAATGTGCCTAACTCACAGCACGTTCCCAATTCCAATCTCTCGCTTTGACCACATTTTTAATTAAACGGGAGCCTCTATTTATCTCTAAATAAAGGAATGGATCTAATAGAAATAAATAAGGAATAAGGCGCGCGCGTGTTTATGGATGCAATTAAGCTCACAATCCTAAGCTTCTCATTCGCTTGGAGTTTCCTTGGAAGTCGTTGGGACACCGCATAGTTAGGAATGACTTCGATGACTAGGAATGGGCTGACTGGGAATGTTTCTGGCGGCGGGGAGGGTCTTACCTAGGTTTACTTCAAAGCAGTTGAGGTTAGGGCCTGGGCATCAGTAAAGAAAACAGCGGTAACAGTCGAAGGCAAATAGAGCCCAAGTAAGTCAAGGTATTTGGATCAAAGCCAATGGAGTCCTCGTTGCAACCTATGATCCTCTTAAATCCAACCCCTTCGACTTAACGGGACTGTGGATCTTCTCTTTCTCCCTTGCTGCTGGAAAAGCAGGCGGTGCGCAGAATTATGCCTAATCTTTGAGCAATGCCTGGGAAAAGGAAGCGGGGGGTGGGGAGGAATCCTGGCCACAGAAATGGAGGGAGGAGAGCGAGTGAGAGAGCGAGAGAGCGCCTTGCGTGCGAAGAAGGTAGGAAAAGGTCGCGTGTGTCGTGGCTGGGCTGGTGCGCCGGCATTGGACGCTGGTCGCTGGGGGTTTCCCTCTGGTCGGATTGCGTAATCTCCCCGGGCGAAGGGTGGGAGGCGTGGTGGCGAAGGCAGATGGGAGAGTTGGGTGGAGGCACTGGCAGGCCAACCCCCAAGCGCCCGCAGGAGGGTTTGATGCTGTTGCTGTTTGCGCATTGGCATGTTCGCGGGCGGGGCAAGGAGGCGAAGCTACAGCGCCTCGCGATCCCCGCCTCCATCCAGGCGCGGCCTGCTGTTGCTGCACATTCGGGGTGGCATTTGGTGAGGCAGAAGAGGGATCCCCTCCCTCTCCAGTCTTGCCGGGAAGCAGGCAGTTCTCGCTCTGTTTTTACACCTGCTTCGCCCTCCTTCCTGGCTGATTTATAGCCCAGGCTCAGCATTCCGCAAATCACCCGCGCCGCTTCCCCCCGCCCGCAACTCCCTCTGCTAGAAACGCACCAGCCAGCGGGATGCGAAAGACCTCCCCGGCGTCTCATCTGGCAGCGCGCAGCGTTTATCAGGGCGGGTGGGCGTGGCGATTCTCCTGCGCTTTGTGAGGCTATGGAAGAAGAAGCAACATTACCCCCCCCCCCGAAAGGTCCAGGCGCGCGCGAGTCCAGCGGTACCCCGCGAAATATGGTGAAGGAGGAAAGAATCGGAATAGTCCGACAGTTTGCAAACATTCTTCGTGCTATTTACACAGGACTAGACAGGCGGCAACACACTTCAGTGAAGATAAAATAATAGCCCACGGTACTGTTGTAAAGATTAGTTTAAACGAATGTATAACCGAATTTTGAGAAGCATTGCCGTCAACGAACAAATAGAAGTATTCATTACTATCATTAATTATTTTGGGGGGAGCTGAGGGCTCCTGTAATGCGGATCGGGGAGAATTTTTATGCTATGTAGCTTATGCTTTATGTTGCTTCATATATATACTTCTAAATTTTTCACCTTCAGCATCTTACACCAACTGCTGACCATCAGCCTTGCTTGGACTTTAAAGCCCTTTGCATTCAATATGACTATAATGCTCGCCTAAATACCAAGGGCGGGTCATTGTAACAACTCACGCAGCACGATAAGCCAACCGGTTCAATCTAAGTTAAGTTGTTGATTCTAGATCCATGCACGTGGCACTAACCGTAGGGAAGGAATAACACAACCAGCAGTACGCGTCCCTCCTCCCAGGCGCCTACAATATACCTGCTTACACTGAATGAAGTCCCACATAATATGGTTTCTGTTCTGTGGGTATGACCCAGTTCAAACTAAGCACCTACAGGCAAAGCCAGTGTGGTGTAGTGGTTAGAGGGTTGGACTAGGAGCTGGGAGAACCAAGGTTCAGATCCCCACTCGGCCACGAAGCTCACTGGGTGGCCTTGGGCCAGTCGCTGCCTCTCAGCCTAAACTCAGTTTAAATGGGGAAGGAAAGATTCACGTACGCCACCTAGAGCTCCTTGGAGAGAAAGGCGGAATACAAACGCAATCAACCAATCAGTGGAACAATCCTGTACACTAGTGGTGTCCAAACTTTTTTCAAAGAGGGCCAGATTTGATGAAGTGAAGGGCCGTGAGGGCCGACCAAAGTTGTTAACCTTTTTTTTTTTTTTTTGATTGAAGTTGTTGAGCTTCCGGCGGCCCGGATTAGGCCCCTGAAACGGACTGTGGACATGCCTTCTGTACACATTTAGCGGGGAGTACGGATCACTGAACACAAAACAAAAGGGAATCCTACAGGGTCGACATTTGGGCTTGTTAGCAAAGTCGATGGAAGCCCGGAGTTTCTAAGCAACAGGCAATCCTACTTACGTCTCCTCGGAAGTAAGCCTTGCCGAACCTGCTAAGCTTAGTGCTAAGTAGACATGTATAGGATTCCGCCGCAAAAGTAGTTAGGATCCTTTGGCAACCAGTCCCAATTTAAATAAATCGGATAGTTTATTTCCACTAGCGCACTGATGTGATCACAACTGATAATGAACTAAAGTAAAATAAAGAAAGAAATGACGAGGAGGAGAATTTATTGCGTTTCTATCCAGCCCTTCCTCCAAAAGGAGCGCAGATAAGAGAGTAACAAAACAACGCAATTGGAATTCCACGAGGGACCTTGGTGTGTCTCTCTCTTAACTCGTCCCATGGCAAAAGCGATTGGACCCGGGTCTCCTCCTCTGGGCTCTAAGGCCACGGTGGGCATCCCAGAAGGGGGAGGGAGTTTGAGGCCAGCGCGCGCTAGGGGTGGCCTCTTTGAAGTTTCCCTTCGCCCCAAAGAAAAGCTGGAGGTCGCTTTTCACCACCAGATCCACCCATTCTTCCCCAGCCTCGGCCACACGGTGAATCCCTTTTGCCTTCGTGTCAGGCTCCGCGACCTTTTTTAAACAGAGACTTAGCAGCTCGCAAATGCGGGCTGGCAGGCCTGAGTATCTCGCTAGCTTCCCTTGCCATCTATCAATCCACCTTTCTAATTAGACTAATTAGGAGATCTGTGGCCTGCTGCGGGCCCCACAGACTAAGTGCTTCTGGTTTATGAAAGGACCCCCTGAATACTCGCCATGGGAGGGCGGCTTTTCAGTGGGGGAGTAACAGTTGCCACCATTTATCCCTTCGCCATTGAAAAAAGAGCTCGATTAAAATGTTTGGGAACTTTCGCGGCCCCCGATCCCGCCCTAATTAGGGGTCCCGGGGAGATCACTCGAAGGGGGAAGAGAAGGACCGCCCCTCCCTGCCTTCTTGCCTTCGCAGGGCAGATCTGAAGGCGGACAGAGAATGCAGGCCTTCATCGCGGGGGGGGGGGGAGAGAGGCGGCCACCGGATCCCTTTCATCTCCGCAGCTCGCAGATGCGTCTCTTGGAAAGGCTCCTCGGTCCTTTCTGACCACTCCTTTGAAAAGAACCTTCAACCCCGGAACCAGTGGGGGAAAGCAAATAGCCTCTGAGCACGTGCAAAGTGCGTTTCGCGCGTCACAGAGCTTTCACAGCCCGGGTTAGCGATTTATGGGTAGATGAAAGGGCTCTTCTCCTTTTAGAATTTCAGGGTTGTTGCGTTGGAAGAAGGGACTCAAAGGATCATCTAGCCCGACCCTCACGACGCCTTACTATTTAGACATTAACCAGGAACATTTGGAGGGGAGAACAGGAGGGAGTTCTAGTTCTCCAGGCGGCAAAGCCGGGGTTTGGGTTTCGGAGGCACTCTTGAGATTGTTGCTGGGTGCGTCAAAAGGACAGAAACTCTGCCCCCACCCCCAATCGTTTATAAAGTCTGCTTTTAATCTGCCATTTCCTCAACACCTCAGTTCATAGCCAGCCTCATCCGAATCGTCGAGTTCCACCCTGTTTAGATGGCCTCCCCCTAATGGAACTAATATTTGCCCATCTCTCTCTGTGTGTAGCTGAAAGCCTCGCCAATCCATTCCAGTGGGGATCCAAACTCTGTTCCGGAACTTCTTACTTTTAACTATCAAGCCCCATGTTAAGGATTAAGGTATCCGGGCATCCTCAGAAATCAATTACTTCCACCCAAATAAGTTATTTCCAAGTCCTGAGCAAAAAGCTGGCAATCAGTCCTATTGAAATCAATTACACTTTCATCTCAGAGTGGCTGAAGTGTGCCAAATGGGCTGAAGCCAAATAATTTACTGCTTTGGGGCCTTTTGGTTAACAGCAGGCCCACGTAAGAAATGTTGTCCTCTTATATTCCAGGTTCGAACCATTTATCGTTCCCATTCTGCATCCTTTTTTATGGAGATACGAGGGATCGAACCCGCGAGGTTTTGCAGGGGACCTAGGATGGGTTTTCACGCCCTACGAAGTGCATATTTCTGTTTTAAAGGGTCTCGGCTGGAGCTCTTTCCCAAAGAAGGGCTGCGTGGGAAGAGGTACTAACAAACTATGCCTATGGAAGGAAGGAAGAGGAAAAAAGAAAGAGAACGCGCTTGGAAGAGGCGAGCGGGGGCGCACCTGACGCAGCCGCCTGCCCTCCCCATCTTCCGCTTAGTTGTGCATGGGCTGTTTCTAAAGATGTAGCAAGCAAAGACTTTCCCATCTTGCAAGGCGGAGGGAAGCTTTCCTATGGTTCTCCTATAATCCCTCTTAGTGGAAAAGAGCCAGATGTACAAAGAAATATCATCAGGTCAATGTTCTTAATCTTGTTAGGTTAGAAAAAGGGAACCTAAGCAAAAGATGTTATTAACTAAATGTCAGCCCATGCTGTTTCCAAAACTCCTTGAACCATAAGCTCTTCTATTTTTCCCCCCTTTTTAAATCAGACGTAACTACTGTAGGTGTAACATGATCTCACAGTCGCGGCTCTTAATACTTCTGTCTGGCTAACGAGGAGAGCCGTTTTAGGCCCTTGCAAGGAAGTGTTTTTTTCTTTTAAAAAGCCGCTCCATACAGCAAGAGGGGAGGCGCATAACCTAGACAGGGGTTATGTCAGTTTCACAGATGACGGCGATACTAGACAGATACTAGCGTTGCGCTGGGCGACGAAGGGAAAAAATGGTTCTGGAACGGATGCAATATTATTCCTTTGTACATAATACATCTGTTAGTCAATACCCACTTCTGCTGATCTCTCTCTCTCTCTCTCTCTCTCTCTCTCTCTCTCTCTCTCTGCCACGTTTAATTGGTATCCTGTTTATAGTCGTGATGCTGTTCCCCCTCCTTTCATCATAAATCAGGTCGCAGCAATGTTCACACGTGCACGCGTATCTTCCTGCGCGCTGGCTGGCTGGAAACTAAATCTGCGAGTCTTCTCCAGGAGAAGACGATTTTGAGACGATATGACAGTTCTGTCTTTAGTATCTGGAGATCCGTGGTGGCTCATTCACACGTGCAGATCACCACCTCTCGATGCTGCTTGATCATTAGGTAATCAAGAGGGGAACTAGACCGCACAAAGAGTCCATGCCTGGAGATAGAATAAGCGCAGGATCTCTCAAATCCAACTTTCTCTTCCTAAATCACACCTGTAAGGTGTACCCGGATTGCTTGTCCTGGGCTTTTCTTCAAACAAACAAACCCCAGCCAGGACGCGTAAAGAAGTAGGAACTTCAATCTTCCTGTATTAAGGTCATGATTCAATTTCACAACAGCAAAAGGAATAAGTACAGCTAGGAGCTCGCCTGCTTTCTTTCCTCTCAATATCCAGTATTGCAACGAATGTCCGCTGCTAAGAGGTCGGGGCGCCTGAATGTAAGGGCTTGCCCTAAAGTAAACGGGTAGAAGTTTGCAAGAAGTTTTTTCTCTGTCAGGTGCGCATTAAACTCCATTCATTTAATCAATGGACCTTCTCTCCATTCAGGAAGGTTAAGGGCTGCCCAGGCAAGAATAGGGCTTTTTTCCCTGGTCCCCGGCGACCCTACACCATTTTCTTTTTACAGAGGGGAGGAAGTTAGCTCTGTGGCAGAGCACCAGCTTAGCCTGCAGAAGGCCCCAAATTAAATTAATCAATATCTTCTATTTAAGTCCGGGGAAAACTCCCTGTTTAAAGACTCTCTAGAGAGCTGTTGCCAGTCCGTGTAGACAATATTGAGCTACATGGACCATTGATCTGACTCGGTATAAGGCAGCTGCCTACGTTTCAATGTTTTGGGGTGCAATTTCACTGATTAAAGGGTGCATTAAAAAAAGTTTGAAGAAATGGAGACGCTTTTGTAGATTGTAGGTTAGGTGAAATGCAAACGAGAAAACTTCAATGCACTGCTGTGCTTGAAGAACAGGTTCTCCGTTGTGCGAAGGATATACTGCTGATAGTAGCCATTTCTTATGGGGTCGGTTTGGGCCGCCAAATAAAGGTTTTCGTGCCCTCCGGGGTGGTTGTTAATACAGAATGGCTCCAAGACTACGAGAGAGACCCTCGGCTTTCCTTATACAGTGGTACCTCGGGCTACATACGCTTCAGGTTACAGACTCCGCTAACCCAGAAATAGTGCTTCAGGTTAAGAACTTTGCTTCAGGATGAGAACAGAAATCAGGCTCCGGCGGCATAGCGGCAGCAGCAGGAGGCCCCATTAGCTAAAGTGGTGCTTCAGGTTAAGAACAGTTTCAGGTTAAGAACGGACCTCCGGAACGAATTAAGTACTTAATCCGAGGTACCACTGTATATTTAGAATGTAGGCGGATAAAAGGGGGAAACGGTTAGCAGTCACTGACAGCACTCTAACTGCGCAATTCCCTAAGTATCTAGTCAGAAGTAACCCCACTGACTTCGATGGAACTTGCTCCGTCGGTAGAGCAGGAGACTCTTAATCTCAGGGTCGTGAGTTCGAGCCCCACGTTGGGCAAAAGATTCCCGCATCTCAGGGGGTTGGACTAGATGACCCTTGGGGAGCCATTCCAACTTTACAATTCTATGCTTCAATTATTACGGATCCAAATCATCAAAATAACACCAGGCTCCTAACGGAGACGTGTCTGGGCTCCAAAGGTGGGCTGGGGAGGCATGAACAGCGATGCTTGCAAGTTCTCGCCCTTAGGCCCTCCGCAAGCTCCAGGGAGCTGAGCTATTATGCCTTCCAGGAGGAGAAGATGAGGTAAGGCCAATTAAAGATAATCGCAACCAAGGAAGGAGCAAAATAGTAAGGAGGCCCGGGAAAGAGGAAGCCCCCGGTGTTGTTTTGCAAGCGGAGCTGTATCCATTAAAATAAAACGGATGTCCAAATTCGGATTTGCAGGAGGGGATCAGTGTAGAGGATGACTTAACACCAGTTTTAGCACGTTTACATTATTTGGACGTCGAGGAAGAAGGAACCAACGTTTTAAGCCTGCAAAAGTAAAACAACAACAACAACAACACAATACCGGCCCTGTGACTTCTATGCTGGAAGCTGTTTATTAGGATATTTGTGGTCAGGCGCTGAACAGCCGCATCATTTACAGACTGAAAACTATTCATGTTTAATTGGGAGCAAGTCCCGTTGAACAGTAGGAGTTTATTGCGGGGGGAGGCATAGGATTGAGTTGCGCGTTGCCCATCTTGGATAGAAGTGCATTAGAAAAAGCAGCTCTTAATCTTAGTTTGGTTTATTTGATAAGATTTATATACCGCTTAATCGACAAGCACCTGTAAGTGGTTTACCTGAAGCAAGATAAGGTGGTCGTTAAAAATACCCATACAGTGAAAAGTTAAAAGCAAATGGGTATAACGCTAATTGATCAAGGTATAAATACAATCAGAAACAAATATAACTAATAAAATGACATGCCCCAGAACTTTGTGGAGCGGTGAGCGTGTCAGATGGGGCCGAACCGGATTCAGATCCCTGCTCCGCTGTGAAGTTCCCTAGGTGATGATGGACCACTCACAAGCTTGCAGGCGAGCCTTCCTCACGGGGCTGTTGCGAGATGAAAAAGGGAGCGGGAGGAGGACCACGCAGCCAATTTCAGCCCCTCGGAGGGAAGGCAAGGGATGAAGCAAGGAAAGTAAAACAAATGTCAGAGACTATCCCTGGAATGTGTAAAATAACAACGTACTTAGCGCGCTCTCATACCGCGATCATCTATCCTGGCAGAACCAAGGCTGCCGTTGCCTGCGAGTCAGTGATATTTACTTCCAAATAGACATGCCTAGCAGCTGACTTCTAAGACTCTGGGAAATGGAAAGTTTCTAACTCCACAATTCTATTTTATGCGTCTTTCCTCAGTTATATGTTCTGTTATGTTCAACGGAGCACAACAGTTCTGTTTTTAAGGCTACTCATTTAATAGTTTTCTGATATTTGTATCACTGTGTGCTTTTAGTTGCATCCGTTTTATTTTTTGAGCCGCCTTGGGTCCTGTGCTGGGAGAAAGGCGGTATATTAAACAAACGAACAAATGTGCGCACATTATAGACCTGACAGGATGTCTAGGATTGCACGAACAGTCTTTATTTTTTCCCAATTGGAAAGTAGTGAATAGCGCACCCCGCCTTCAAATCAAGAGTGTGCGGGGCAAGGGTTGGGGGAGAGCTGGGTGCGAATCTCCACAGGAAGTTTGCTGGGCGACCTCGGGGCCCCAAGCATGATTTCTCAGCCTAAGCTACCTCACAGGGTTGTTGCGAGGGAAAAAATGAGAGGGGGGGAAGGGAGGGAACGTAAAGAGTCGCCTAATACCAATCCTTTTAGCTCAGCACTATCTACGTGGTTAGTGATGTATGGAAGTGAGAGCTGGACCATAAAGAAGGCTGATCGCCGAAGAATTGATGCTTTTGAATTATGGTGCTGGAGGAGACTCTTGAGAGTCCCATGGACTGCAAGAAGATCAAACCTCTGCATTCTTAAGGAAATCAGCCCTGAGTGCTCACTGGAAGGACAGATCATGAAGCTGAGGCTCCAGTACTTTGGCCACCTCATGAGAAGAGAAGACTCCCTGGAAAAGACCCTGATGCTGGGAAAGATGGAGGGCACAAGGAGAAGGGGACGACAGAGGACGAGATGGTTGGATGGTGTTCTCGAAGCTACCAGCGTGAGTTTGACCAAACTGCGGGAGGCAGTGGAAGACAGGAGTCCCTGGCGTGCTCTGGTCCATGGGGTCGCGAAGAGTCGGACACGACTAAACGACTAAACAACATCTACATGGTGTCAGCGGCTCTTCAGAATTTGGGGCAGGTGGGTTGACTCCGGAACCTCCTTCTGCCTGCCAAGCAGCTGTCCTACCACTGAGCCAGGGTCCCACCCTGCCCTATAGAAAAGCCCAGGGCTTCGATTTCCAGGCTCGTTCCTCCCGAGGAACTCAACTGGACCGAAGGCCGCTTCGCCTTTTTCTGGCTCTGCTGGATCGCCTGCTTGCTGGGTTTGGCGAGGCGGGCGCGCAGGCCAGAATGCCGGGGCCTGGGAGCGCCGCGAGCCGAACATTCCCTTCCCAAGCACCCTCGTAACCTCCTGTCTCTTTCCCCTCCGCGCTGCTGTTTCAAATAATTGCAAGGCAAACACTGAAAACAAACCAAAATAAATAAAAGGGCGGATTCTTCGAGCTCGCCCGGGGAGGAATAAAATCCGAAGAAGGGTTGAGCCGAGCTGCTTTTCGGTCGCTGGGGAGCAATTTGCTTCTGCCTGCCTTTGGAGATCGGCGCACGAAAGAGAGGGAGAGAGTTTCAGCTTGTTGCTGCCTTTGGCCCAGTTCCACTCAGATCGTTCTTGCTGACCCCTTTGCTCCCGGGGAGGGAGGGAGTGGGTTACTATGCCCCCAGTTTAGCAGCTGTCGGATTGGGTGGGTGCATGGGGAAGAAGAGGGACCCGAGCAAGTCAAGGCTCCCCCATCAAAGCAACTCCATGCCGGGGTAAAGATGCACCTGAGGAGTACCTGCCTGATAGGGGTGCTCCAAAGGCACTGAAGGTCTGTTGGATTGTGCTGGATTTCTTAAAAAATTGCTGGAGGGTCAGGCCCTGGGCAGCTCTCCTCTCTTACCCCAGTTCTGCGTGGGAGTTGGCTGTAGTGACTTGGTGGTTAGGGACCTGCACTCTGTGCATGCTCAAAAGCCCTGCTTCTTCTTCAGGTATTGGTCTGGATTACAGGTTATATAAAACAAAGAAGGCTGTAAATGAAACATTAGTATTGCATAATATATATTATAGTATACCAAATACAATGTTATAACTAAATGAATAAAATAGAAGATTATTCATTCTATGCATAGAATATATTGTGCTTTAAATAGATGTAATCTGAATCCTGAAATACTTACTATTCAAGGGCGGAAGAGGGTGTGGGATTTCCAATCAAAATCGCAAATGCATGATTGCCAGACAGGCACATGAGGGGCTGACACTCATAGAGTTCCTGAATCAATATAGAAGCAAATGTAGAAGGTCCCTAATGTTTGGCAGGAATGTGAGCAGACATACGTGGCTGGGCTCCTATCAAAGCCCAGACTCCATTTTGGAAACCAATTTTGTATTTTGCAACTAATAAGTACGTTTTAACTTGCATGTGACTTTGATGTATTTGCTGCCTGCATTGAAATGTAAGTAAACCTTGTTGTTTTTACTAAAATGTGTGACTCATTCTTAGCAGTGGGGACAAAGAAGGGAAGGCAACAGACCACAAATAAACAGGGATAAAAGGTGTAATTGCCTAACTCTTAGCTTCCAGTAACCTGCAAAAGTGCAAAAGTGTTTTGACTCTGCTTAAAAGGCTTCACAGTCTGTTTATTACGCTCATGTTTCTCCCACACATGTGTGACAGGAGCTGAGTTTTAAATGTTAATTTATAGATGCAATCCTTAATCCATCTCCATCAGAGGGTGTTAATTTATATTTATCCTTTAATCAATATTTCTTTGCAATACGGTTTGATGTGGAAAAAATAAAAAGCCAAACAGGATCAATTTTTTTAAAAAAACATATAGGCTATATTGGTGTGGGATGTCTCCCAGATTCTTAAGCTGGTATCCAGCCTCCCAACATCTCATAATACTAAAATTTACAATTTCCTCTCCAAAGGCAGACATGTTAGAGTTGAGGTGTGTGGAACCAGTGCTATCCAGGTACTACTGGATTCCAGTTGACACGATCCATGATCAGTGACCATGTTGACTGAGGATGTTGTGAGTCCAGCAGCATCGGGAGGGCCACAAGTCCCCCTCCCCGTAGTAGGTGGGAAAACTTGCAAATAATAAGTGGTCTGCACTATGCCAATCTGTTGGTGGGGAAAGTTTCATGCTTTGTCCTTCCTAAGTATTAAAACATAAATACCATGCACATCTAAAACCATATCCGGGAGAAGCGTTCTAAGACAGCTTTGTCACTAATATCCTGTGTGAATCTCAAGGGCACCAGGTTAGGGAAGGCTGTTCTATAGCAAGCTGGAGAGTTCTGGGGAACGCAAGAAAGAAAGGGCAAAGCAGAGGTGTTTCCTTCCAGATGTTGAATTACAACTCTTACCATCCCTGAGCAATGGCCATGCTGGTTGGGGCTGATAGGAGCTGGAATCCTGCACCAACTGGAGGGCCACAGAATCCCTACCTGTAGATCAGGTGGTAAAACCTTGCTTGGATTCTCTGTGCTACATCAATCTGTTGGTGGGAGAAATCACGTGATTTGTATTTCCCAAGTATCTCAACATAAACTCCATGCGCATACAAAACTATGCCTGGAAGAATTATAAGCTTTGTCCCTGAGATGCTGTGTGGATCTTTTTAATTGCTATAGGTTGATTTCTTGCTTGCCATCTAAAATAGTTTTTCTGGGACTTCCGTGGTGGCGCCATCGGCAATGGCGGACTCCCTCTGAACTGGAGGGACTAGCTCTGCGTGAAACGGGTCTTTTCCGCTACGGCGAAGCGCGGACCCTGCTAAAAATCACAGGCGGATGAAGCCTGTGACCATGGGACTCGGTGGGCACCCTTAGCACCCCCCAAACCCGCAAAGGAACCCACTAATGGGCTCCGAAGTGAAGAGGGGGAAGTGGCGCGGTGCTGTGAGTCAGCTGCTATTTCCGTGGAGCGAAGCCGCATAGCTGTTGCCGGAGAGTGCTGCCTTTTTCTTGGGACAATTTGGCTTCTAAAATAAGCACCCGTGAGTACTTAAACTTTGAACAATCGGACTTTAAATAAGGACTTACGAGCAGAAAGGAATTGGACTTAAAAAATTACTTCAATTTGGTACTGAAACGGGAAGGTCTAAACAGGAAGTCAGCCTTCCGTTTCTTTGTAGACAGAATAAAGCAAAGACAATGTAAACTAGAGCTCAGAAAATCGCTTTTAAAGGATTGGCTTTCATCATTTAAAATTGTTGAACCCCCCTTCGGCAGCAGGAGAAGAAGGGGGATCTTTTTTGGACTGTTTAAACCTGCAGAAGTGAGTTTAAAGTAAAGTAACTTTCCACCGTCCTGATCCTGGAGCGGGGTGTCAGGACTGACGTTTGAAGCTCATTGACCAGAGACAAACATTTTTGACAGATAGTTAAAGGAAGAGAAACATTGTGATTCCACTGTTTCCTTTGGCACTTTAAAGGAACAAATATTGACAAAATATCTCAAAAAGGATACTTTATTGCAAGAACAAATAGAAGTTCTCCCCCTAGAGGGAGACTGTGAAACTGTAACTAATTCCAGGGAGCTTGCAGCTGTCTCAGATTACAATCGTGGGAATGGACTTGTGACCTTGTAGGACAATGTATTCAGAGGCTCTGTTGTGTGCTCTCTGTAAAACAAGTGCCCTACTGGAACAGTTAAGTGAGAAGATGGATTTGATGACTAATGCGGCCAGAATTTTTGAACAGGAAGTGGGAAACTATGTGGAGCCCACCCAGGAATTAGATCAGGAGTGTGTCCTGACAGAGCAGATGAGAGAAGAGGATGTTGCTGAATCTTGGGCGCCAGAGATGGAGGGAGCTGCGGCCTTGCAGGAACATGAGCTTTTGGATTTGACAAATGAACTTGGAAAAAGCCAGATTTGGAAAGATAAAGTTTGGCTTGGTTTGGAAATGGGGGGTTGGATAGACCTATGCAGGGATGTTTGGACTTTCTGAGTCTGGCAATGGGCCATGAGATGTTTGGAGCTGTGGGGGCTCTCAATTTTGGAGGGATTCTGAAACATGTTTTTAAATACCACATGGAGTTGAGTCTGGACTATGGAAAAGGGGCTGATTTGTTGAAAAGGGTCAAAAATATCACCAAGCTGGAGTTCCCACGAGTGAAAGGAGAATAGGAAGAAGAGCTGCGGAAGGGACATGGAAAGGGTTTTCCGTTTTGGAGGCGCTTCGCAAAACAAATTTCCCTATGGGCTTGCTTCGCAAGACAACAGCCCATAGGGAAATCTCAGGGACAGCGGGGAAGCACAGCGCGTCTTCCCCACTGTCCTCGGACCTCCTCCGAAGCCTGGCGGCGGGGCAGGGACACCTCCTCCTGCCGCCGCCGGGCTTCGGAAGGCTCCTCCGAAGCCGGGCAGTAGGGCGGGAACACCTCCACCCGCCGCCGGGCTTCGGAAGGCTCCTCCGAAGCCGGGCGGCGGGGCAGGAACACCTCCCGCCGCCGCCTGGCTTCGGAACGGTGCTCCGAAGCCGGGCGGGGGGAGGGAACACCTTCTGAAGGCGGGCGGGGGGCGAAAGTCTTTGCTCCCCCCTGCCTGCCTGTCCCAGAGGGCTTTTGAAGGCAGGCGGGGGGGAGCAAAGACTTTCGCCCCCCGCCCACCTTCAGAAGAGGTCCAGGACCTCTTCTGAAGGCTGGCGGGGGGCAAAAGTCTTTGTCCCCCCTGCCTGCCTTCCCAGGGGCTTTTAAATCGCCCCGGACAGCGCAGAAGTCCTCCGCTGTCCCGGGGCGATTTTAAAATGCCGCCCGCCAGCATTTTAAGATCGCCCGGACAGCGGAGAAGTCCTCCGCTGTCCCGGGGTTTTTTAAAATGCTGGGGGTGGGAAGAAAAGCCCTTGTCCCCCCCCAGCCTTCAGAAGAGGTCCGGGGACAGACTGTCCCCAGACCTGGTCTGAAGGCGGTTTCCCTAGGAACGCATTAATTGATTTTCAATGCATTCCTATGGGAAACCGTGCATCGCAAGACGAAAAACTCGCAAGACGAAGAGACTTGCGGAACGAATTAATTTCGTCTTGCGAGGCACCACTGTACTTGGCTCTAGCAAAAATGTTTAAAGAATTAGGTAAGAATATTATGGTTGTGAGAAGTCGGTAAAAATAAGATTTAAGGTGGTTTTCTATAAGATAAGATGAAAATAGATTAAGGTAATGTAATGACAGAATACAATGAAATATGGAAAAGATTTGCTGTGATAATTATTAACCAGGATACAAAAAAAGGGAGGAGGAGGAGGTCAAAGAAGGAAGGTAATGAGAGTTGAGGATTTGAGAATGATGGATTTATTTTTGTCTGTTTGCGGTGTATTTTTGTTTTTTTGAATTTGTATTGTTTGATGTGGTTTGTTTTTTCTTTTTTTCTTTTCTTTTTCTGCTTTGTTTTTTCTCTGTAATTCAAAATTTTCCAATAAATATCATATATAGATAGATAGATAGATAGATAGATAGATAGATAGATAGATGATAGATAGTTTTTCTGTTTGGCATGATTTTTAAGTTGACCCAACCCTAAACCATCACTAAAAAGATGTGGTGCATATTCAGATCCCTACTTCTTCTGAGAGGTGCTTTGATTTGTTCAAAAAAGGAAGTTGGATCAACGCACTGGGTGAAAGCTTCCTTTGGCCAGCTCAACCTAGCCAAAGTCAAATGACGTGTGATAATGTGCTCCAGCAAGCCAGTGCTGAACCCTGAGGACAGAGGGTAACTCCATCAGAAGATACATCATCTGTTTTGGAATGGCAACAGCTTGAGGGGAATAAAATGGAAGAGCTCTTAATCTCAATAAATCCATTCATGAAAAGGAGTGGTGATAAATCATTAGCTGGGGGAAAGCTGGCATTCTGCCCACATTCTCCATGGGCACAAGGGAAGGGTGGTAAATGCTCTGTTAACATCTACTGAAGGCCAAATTTTGCATATAATTTATTTAGATGAAGTGTGCAGAGTGTTTGTATTTGTTCTGCAGCTCGCTGTCTGACCTCTGTGTGAACTCCCCAAACCAAGATCTGCGCCCAAAGAGTGCTGCTCTCCTTTCTGTACACGTCTCTCCAATGTGTTTGCTTTGGCAACTTGCGCGTTCGTTCTTGCAAGCAACTCTTCCAAGGACATCAATCACTCTTGCACCCAAAGAGAGAGACTGTGCACTCGGTGCGATGACAAAATGAAACATGTTTGAAGCAAACCATGTGCTCCCATGTGCCAAGGATTATGTTATTTGTTCAAGGAACATGTTCTGGATATTTCAGGCTTCTGTTACTCCTGTGCTTGTAAATTTTTATTGTCTGTCTCTGTACCCATGAATTCCAAAAACCAATCAGAAAATGTTTTCACTACGGATGGGTAATTTCTAAGTGTAAAAATATGTGTGATCTAGTGGGTGTTTGATATTTGGGGTTTTATTGGCCATATGATAAAACATTTTGACTAAGTCATTGAGAAAGCTCAACAAATGGATATGAATTTTTGTGACCGGAGTTTACAGGGAAAGTGTCACATCCCCCCATCAATCTTGGGCATAATCAAAGTCAAAAAAGTTCATGGGAGAGTGTGTAACAAATGTATGCTCTCTGTATTCTGTTCAAAATGGAATATATTACCACATTTCCTTCATGAGCTATGGACTTTGATTCAGTTCCCAGGGCTTGTGAATGGTGGCTGAAAGAAGCTGCTCAGACTTATGAATGGACTTCTACCAAAACAAGGGGGACCTGCAACAAATGCTGAAACATGAAATATTTATGTTAAGGATACTCCATTCAGGGTTGAGGAACATTTTTCTGGCCAGATCCTTATTGAACCAACTTTGACGGGTGGATGGGACAACCCACCTGTCAATAACCCGATGTCATTATGATGTCAGAAGCTTGACAGCTGGGTTGTCCTACTTACCTGTCAGAGTCCCTTGCACAGTGCTTTCCAAGTGCTGTGTAGGCCACCTTTAAAGGGTAAAGTCATCAGAAGGCAGCTTATGTTTAAAATGACAAAAACAGTGCTTTAATTAAATACAGTAATTTAAAATAGCAGTTCAAAAGGTTTCACAAGCCAGCAGAACACTTCGTATGTAAACCTATTGAAACTATATAAACCAACAGCACTATAGACCATTAAATAGTTAAATATTCAGCTCTTTGCTTCAGCTAAAAGTGACCCAAAAGTTGCACACTTTAAAGGCTCTGCTAATGGAGCCAAACCAGGGCTGGCACAAGAAATGTTGCTGTTTGTGGTGAAGGAGAAGCTCCTAGCCCTCCATTCCATGTATGGAAGCTGACTTTTACTTGAACACTGATGGTGTTCTCCATCACAACATTGGTGTTTAGAGGGCCCCACTCCCTGTCCCACAGCCTCTGCCACCCGAGGCAGCTGCCTCACTCTGCTTAACAATAGGGCTGGCCCTGAACCAAACACATATCCCTTGGGAGGTAGTTCCACAAATATGAGGGCACCACTGAAATGGTCCTGTCTGTAGATCAGTCTGCTGACTTAGCAGAGAGTGGATATCACAGAGGAATTGGGAATGGATTGGCATCGACAAGGCTAAGTTGTCAAGATGGTTTGAGTTTTTATATCAGAGTTTGCAGAACCTGTAGCTTTCCTGTAATTGCTGAATTACAACCTCTACCCTGTCCTTGCTGATGGGGTCTGGAGGCCAGGCACATCTGGGGGATTCCAGGTTCCTCAGTTTAGATTATATAATCTTCTCAGGCTGCTATGCCCTCTAGCACTGGTTAAGAAAAAGCTTCCTTTTTCAAAAATGGCATCTTCTGCAAAGAGATGCTCATGGAGGTGATTCTGGATATCAGCTTCCTTCCATTTAAATGGAAATCTGTGCTGGAGAAGCTTCCAGGAGATTGAGCCCTGGGTTTTAACACACTGATTGCAAGAAGGGATCAGGAGTAGTTATAAGGACTTCTAATCATGACGTTCTTTGTTTGTAAAACTCAAATATGAGAGCTTGTTAATATTTCATTTCAGTGATATTTTCTTTGAAGTTAGTGGAACAGGCCTCACCACAGCAAGCTTTCCAACTGTATTGTTTGCTCAGCTGTAATGAGAAAAGCGCATTTTTGGTTGAGCAGGGACCTCCAAGAAAGTTCCACAGAGGTTTCGATTTCCACTCTTCTTTTGTGTACACAGTGGTCTTGTGATGGAACTATGCAAAGCACAATCTTAGGCCTGATGGTTTAATGCAGCCTTTCCCAACCTTGTGCCCTCCGGATGTTTTCCCCCCATTTTCTCCCCTTTCTTTTAATTTTTTTTATTAACATATAAAACACATACATATACAATGACACAATGCACATACATAACACACTACCTTATTTTCATAACATAAAACATACCTACATTGCTCTATATAATACCTACCTATACTATTAAAAAGCAGAGACATCACCTTGCCAACAAAGGTCCTTATAGTGAAAGCTATGGTTTTCCCAGGAGTGATGTATGGAAGTGAGAGCTGGACCATAAAGAAGGCTGATCGCCGAAGAATTGATGCTTTTGAATTATGGTGCTGGAGGAGACTCTTGAGAGTCCCATGGACTGCAAGAAGATCAATCCTATCCCTTCTTAAGGAAATCAGCCCTGAGTGCTCACTGGAAGGACAGATCCTGAAGCTGAGGCTCCAATACTTTGGCCACCTCGTGAGAAGAGAAGACTCCCAGGAAAAGACCCTGATGTTGGGAAAGATGGAGGGCACAAGGAGAAGGGGACAACAGAGGACGAGATTGTTGGATAGTGTCTTCGAAGCTACCAGCATGAGTTTAACCAAACTGCAGGAGGCAGTGGAAGACAGGAGTGCCTGGCGTGCTCTGGTCCATGGGGTCACGAAGAGTCGGACACAACTAAACGACTAAATGACAACACCACCTATACTATACATATCAACATACCTACACTGCTACCCCACACGGACACCCATCAAGTGACTTGTTACACTACTTTATTTTTCCAACTAGCTTAAACGCATTTCATTATTTCGTTAATCTCTTCTTCTATCTTGACTTTACTCTCACTCTAATCATTTTCTGGATTCACTCAATATCTGTCAGAAATTCTACTTTTTCCACATAAATTTTGATGTTTTCCTTAAAGATAGCCCACTCCTTATTCACTTTTTGTACCACATCTCCTCTTATCCTCCCTGTTAGTTCGGCAATATGGAAGTAGTCCATCATTTTAGATAACCAGTCTGTTTTAGTTGGGACGCTGCTGCTTTTCCAATTTTTGGCAATCAATAACCTTGCCGCCGTAGTTGTGTACATAAATATTGGTCTGACCGTTTTGGTGCCCTCCAGATGTTGTTGGACTACAATGCCCATCAGCCCCAGCTCTAAGGATGATGGGAGATAGAGTCCAACAACATCTGGGGGGTACAAGGTTGCAGAATGCTGGTGAATACTACAAGGGTTCTTTCCTGAGACCACATGTGCAAAAGAAAGTTCCATCAAAATAAACAAATGTTGGAGCTCAGTCATTTAGGTTTCTTAATAAGCACCTGTTTAAGCTCTTGCTGTGTTTAGATGTGTGTTGCTGTTTTAGCTGCATGTTTGGTGCTGCTGTTGTTAATGATGTTGATAATGCTTTCTTATAACTGGAGGGGGTGCAGGCGGGGGGATTATCGCTTTGCTTTGGTCTTGTTCTTGTTTTTATTACATATTTTGTGTCTTTATCCTGTATTTTTATGCTATGAACTGCACTGAGATCTACAGATGAAGAGCGGTATACAAATTTAATAATAAACTTTTTTTTTTGTAGTACTTCATCCTGTTGTTGATACCAATCAAGGGCAGGTTATCAATCTTTTAAATAAACAGATATGTTTTATCAGAAGTAAATTCCACTGAGTTTAAAACAAGTATGCTTCAGACTTGCTGCCTTATTTGCAGATGATGTGTCAGCATATGTTTGTGATAACTGGAAATTTGGCCTAAAAGTGTAACCCTGTCCATTTTAATAGGTGAAAAAAATGCCAATGCAGATTGTACCTTTTCCTCTACATAACAGTTTTCTTTTTTAAAAAATCATTAATTATACATAGTATAGAGATCTATCTTGACATTTTGTCTGTCCCCAGCTGATCTGACAGAGCAGAACTGATGTGCACATGATAGGCACAATCTATCACTTCCCTTATGCAAACAAAACTACTAGAGAGAAAGGCTGAGTCTGTGGTCAGCCACACTGATCAAAATCAGGAGTGAGGATGAGACCTAGACTTAGCCACAAGGTCTGAACCAGTAAAGTTACTGCAGATTTTGATACAATATTTGTCTTCTGTGCATTGATGTTTAGTATGCATCTACCTGCTTCATTTTGATATAGAAATATATAGTTTTGTGTCACTTGGGGCTAAACTACTGAAGTGGAAATGGACTAGTCAGAATTCTATGTCACCTTCGATATCTGAAAAGTAGACATGCCTCTATTGAGTTTCTTTTTGCACCAGACTATTCATTTTGCTCTCTCTTTTTGCCTCCTTCGGTTTCTGACCCCCGTGGCTTTTATCTTGGCTAAAAACACAAGACAGGATCTTCCTACTTGCAGAGAAGTTCCTTTTTTGTTTATGTATTCAAGACCAAAAGGGGAAAGGAAATAGATGAAAACATGTTCTAAGTCATGAACACTTGGCAATTAATGGTATATAGAGTATATTTTGTCTGAGAAAAGGATAAGAACATACAGCCTGGCTGTATATCTGGACAAGGGTTCATCTAGACCAGCATCATGTTCTCACCGTGGCCTATGGGAAACCCACAAGCAGGAGCTTGTGAGACCCAACAACTGGTATACAAAAGGGTATACAGCGGCCACTGATAACCTTAGAGTCTAATAGCTGAAGGCTATAAATATGGCGGGTGGCGGGTGGTGCTGTGGGTTAAACCAGAGAGCCTGGGGCTTGCTGATCAGAAGGTCGTCGGTTCGAATCCCCGCGATGGGGTGAGCTCCCGTCGTTCGGTCCCTGCTCCTGCCAACCTAGCAGTTCAAAAGCACGTCAAAGTGCAAGTAGATAAATAGGTACCACTCCAGCGGGAAGGCAAACGGCGTTTCTGTGTGCTGCTCTGTTTCACCAGAAGCGGCTTTGTCATGCTGGCCACCTGACCCGGACGCTGTATGCCGGCTCCCTCAGCCAATAAAGCGAGATGAGCGCCGCAACCCCAGAGTCGTCCGCAACTGGACCTAATGGTCAGGGGTTCCTTTACCTTTACCTATCTATAAATACGGCATTGACCTCTTTTGCAAATTTGTTGCTTACTGATATATTTTGGAAGCAGGTAAGGTGCATTTTGTAAGTTGAATCAGAAGGAAACATTACTCACTTCAGTGGGGCTTACTCCCAGGAAATTATGAAAAGGATCGCAGTCACCCTAATTCTAATAAATAGGATATACAGTATACTGTGCACTATTGCTCTTTGACAGACGTGTGCAGGCATACAGTAATGATGGATGGACACAGCTGTGTGCATTCTGGATTCTCCTTGGGGGCTGAGGTGGCTCATGAGGAGCGCTTCAGAATTTACCACCAAGCTGTGGTCAAGCTGAGGTGTGTACATTTGAGGCAGCTATTGCACATGTGCAGATAACTGCTTTATTGAACAAGAGCCCGGGGTGGGGGGAGGGTTTGCAGGCATGCAGAAACAAATTGGGTAATGCAGATTGGATGAAGACACCCTCAAGCCCTCTCTGGGGTATACAGGAATGTAAAACAACCATTTTATTTGATGCCGTTGGTTGGCTGTGATTTTCCTATGTATTATATTCTTCATAAACTGCTTAGAGATTTGCTCTTATGTGTGATGGTATCTAAGCGTTATAAATCAATAAATTATATAGGATTGGTGCTTCTAGTGATTTAATGTCAGACCTTCTATAGAACAGAAAAGTAGAGTTTTTAAAAATCTTTCGGGAACATGTGTTCAGCGCATGGTAAGCTATGTTGTCAATTGCTGAAAGATGTGCTTCTTGCAGCTTATTTTACCCTAATAGATATATTTTCACCAGTGATTGATCTCCAGAGTCAGGGCAGAATAATCTCAACCACATTTGGTTTTATAACAAATTAATACTGCAGTCTATATGTTGTTTGAAGGGAAGTCTAAAGCCAAAAGCGAGACCTTGTAAAAATAAATACTCATCAGCAAATATTTTGATTAGCTTAAAATGCTTTAAGTGTCTACCTCAGTAAAAGGGATGGTTGAGGGAGAGGGAGAGAGCTGGAAGTTTATAGCCAATACCAAATGATTTCCAGCTTACCCTGTTCAGTTCATTTAGGGCACATCTGAACTTCAACTTTTAAACCAGTTTGGCAACCACATAAACAACTCATCTCTTGCTCCGAAAAACTGTACCCTGGGAATGTTAGTTTTTTGTGAACATGCTAGAAATTCTTCATCAGAGAACTCTAAACCCTACAGTTCCCAGTTTTCCAGGTTTAGGAGCCAAGATAATTTTTAAACAAACTTGAAACTGGTTTACGTTTATACTGTAGACATGCTCTTGCTTGAAGGTTAGGTTTCACTGAAATTGGTGGGACATGCAGCTGGATCCTGTGGAAATTTCCTAAGAAAGAAATCCCATATTGTTTGAGGCTTGCTTCCAGGGAAATGTTCATAGGATGGGGGTGCTGTTAATCTTAAGCAGGGAAGCCGTAGCCCACCAGATGTGGCTGGACTCCATCAGCCCCAGCCAGCATGGCCAATGGTCAGGGATGATGGGAGTTGCAATTCAGCAAAATTTAGAGTGCTACAGCTTCCCCATCTCTGATCCAAGAACACCAATTGAAAGCAAGTCCCAACTGGCAAAGGATATAAAGGGTGTGTTTTACACATGTAAAACCAGTTCCAAGCCTGTTCAGTTGCCTGGAGGGTGCCAGGTTTGCAAAGGCCAGCCTAAACTCTTCAGGGGCATCTCCTGAGGCAACAGTAGTTTCTAACACCTCTTCAATCAGGTTGGCTCCATCAACTATCCTTCTTCCAGCCTCTCCCTCTGGCTGCTCCAACCCAATCCCCTCTGCATTTGGCCATGTGGCTGCTGCTCTAAGCAATCTATAGAGTTCTTAGTTTTCTGAGAGGCTGGAAACTTTAAACACATGCCCTGCGCCACCCCACCTCGCAAGCTGAACTCTGCCTCTCTCTTTTTCTTCTCCAAGCTGTCTCTCCCCCTTCAGCTCTTTATTAACTACCCCCAAGGACTGCGGCTGCGGCGGCTGCTGCTTCTCTTGCCTGGTGGTGGTCTGGCTCCTCCACGAAGCACACATGCTAAACAGATTAACATGCTTTGGCTTGACCCAAACTTCACAAACCAGGGATAGAATTTCTACAGCTCCATGTGGAAATTAACCTATATGTAGCACTGGTCAGCTGCGAAGAGGGAGTTCCAGCCTGGGCCAGGCAATCTAAACAACCGATGCTCTCTGTTACCCTTGGCCTTTCCCCCCACCCTTCCCTGAAGCTAAATATTTATTAAAAGAAAGAAAGGGAGAGAGAGAGACGCGCAGAGAGAAAAGCACCGTATTCTTTGCTCAGATTGGACACGGCTCTTGAAAAGCTTTATTTGTAAATGGTTTTTGGGAACTCCAGGACTGTTTATAGACTTGTTAAAAGACCCTTGAAGGGCTGTTTAGATATAAATTGCACAGCAGAAAATGTCTGATTTTCATTAAATAGCTGCCTCTTCCCCACCTCACCCCTGCCCCAAAGTCCCCACAGTTACAATGGAAATCATGCTATGATATATATCTGTGCTTTGAATGTGCTTTAAAAGCATGGCATGTGTTTGCAGCTGCTAACTTTGTACTACACACAACACCTTCAAAGCACATTCTGCACCCCAAAGAACCCTGGGAACTGTAGTTTGTTAAGGCTGCTGGGAAATGTAAATCCATGACTACAGTTCCCAAGGTTCTTGGCCAGCATAGAGGCATTTATTTAGAATGTGCTTTAAAAGCACTTCTCTCCTCAAAGATTATAGGAATTGCAGTCTGGAAATAACCCTTGGCCACACCCCCTGTACTCAGGCCACACCCCTCACTGGCCTTGCTTCAAACCCTGTTTTGGCCTGGCTGGAATGCTCCATTGAACTCTGATAATGCCTCTTAGAACCATAGAATTGTAGAGCTGGCAGGAATCTCAACCAGAGCATCCATGACAGATGGCCACCCAACCTCTGCTTAAAACCTTCAAGGAAGGAGAGTCCAGCACCTTCCTCTGTCAAACAGCTCTTACTGTCACAAAGTTCTTTCTGATGTTTCATCGGAATCTCTTTTTTTCTGACTTGAAGCCATTAGTTCAGGACCTCCTCTCCAAAGCAGGAGAAAACAAGCTTGCTCCTTCTTCCATGTGACAACCCTTTAGATATTAATTCTTGGTTTCCTGCATGGAGGATACAGAGGGTATGTGTGTGTTTGTGTGTGTAGAAACCAGCCTACCATACAAAGGTAAAATGTACAGTTCTTGCATGTGGCCCTTGAAAGGTTGTCCAGAAGGGAACCTTAGGGTGAAAAAAGCTTACCAGCCTTGTTACATGCACCTAATGAAAGAGGAACCCCAGTTGAACAGTTTGGGACATACCGTATTTTTTGCTCTATAAGACGCAGCAGACCATAAGACGCACCTAGTTTTTGGAAGAGGAAAACAAGAAAAAAAATATTCTGAATTTCAGATGCCAGAACAACAAGAGGGATCGCTGCACAGTGAAAGCAGCAATCCCTCTTGCTGTTCTGGCTCCTGGTATAGCTGCGCAGCCTGCATTCGCTCCATAAGATGCACACACATTTCCCCTTACTTTTTAGGAGGGAAAAAGTGAGTCTTATAGAGCAAAAAATACGGTATTTATGAGTAAACATGCATGGGATACATTAGATGCCATGCCACATTAGAAATGTCCAGGGGGGGGGGGAATCCACCCTCTATAAAGTCCTTGCTGTGCAGCTTCACTGGGCTATAAAACAAACTATACAGTTAAGTGGGGAAAGCAGAAGTCCTCTCTGACTTATTGACTGCAAGATGCCAGACCAGATTTTGCTTTGCTTGCTTGCTCTTCGAGGATCTCCCTCTATTTTGCCTGGAGAAGGAGCAACAGCCGTCGAGAGAGTAACAACAAACAAAAGTCACTGTTGGCTTGTGTCACGAAAGGCTGTCAGGGTAATAAAACACACAGTTTCTCCTCCAGGAATTCCTGATCCTCCCTGTGTGGCTCTAGCCCTGTGGATAATATCATTACAGGCCTAAACAAATAAACAGTCTTCCCGAATCAAACGGGAGGCACTGGGGACTACAATTCCTCTCTGCAAAAGATGATACAAGCAAATTTATGCTCCGGACTTGGAGCCAGTCCAGTAGCTATGAATAGATGTTCAGTTCTGTAATGCACCGGCTCAGAGCAGGGATCCGCAGCTTGCCCTCCTCCACTCGATTTGCTGCAATCAATGTGAGCTATTCAGAGCCATGTTTTCCTTCCTATCCTCTGCTGAGAACATCAAGGACCAGCAAAACTTTTATGAAGCCAGATTCCTCAGAGAAGACGCTTTACTACGGAGCACATTCAAAGTCAGCGACGTGATTGACAGGTTAACGTACTCCTGCCAACCAGCAGTTGAATGTTCAGATGGGATTTCCTGCACTGCACCTTCTCCCTCTAGCATCCTTGATCAACATACGCAGGTCATCAAATGTACAGCCACAATCTTTCAAATTCTCTCTCTCTCTTTTTTGAAAAAAGCGGCTTGTAATAAAAAAAGGATGTAGGAGCAAGCTGCGATGGAGATCCTACATGGACATTTTAATAACCTGCTATAAATTCACATGCCACACTGCAATATATAATGTGACTGGCATATTGGAAACGTCAAGGCCTTAAAAAGAGAAGGGAAAAAAACCCTCTCCTAAAAATAGTTCATGAATCAAACTTATCTCTATGAAACAAATGGAAGTGCATAACAAACTACAGCAGTCCTGAAGGAATCTTTTTTTTTTAAAAAAAAAGATAAATTGAATCATAGGTACTTGTCAGCCCTATAGGACTGCGCTTGCTATTTTATGGCTCATCTTCTTTGTTGTTCCCACTTCGAGTGCCTTGTAATACTTTTACAGATGGCAATAATGTTTATTCCATTCTGGGAAGAAAACATCATCTTTTGTACTTGAGTCTCAGGAGAGAAGCAGATCTTTCTTCACCACTCTTGATCCTGCCTTTCCCGTAAAGAGCTCAAACTGCTTGGGGAGGAGGACGCCATTTTATCCTCCCAGTTACCCTGTGAGGTCAATTAGGACGAGAAGGGAAGTGCAAACTCACCCACTCCAAGGCCACCCCATTTGCTTCATGATGACAGAGCAGGAATTTGAGCCAAGCTCTCTTTGGCTCAAGTCCAGTCCTTTAGCCCTGAACACCACACTGGCTCTCAATGGGAATTTACAGCAATTAGTTTGTGTATACAAGTGCGACTGTCAGGTGCCATTAACTTCCCTACACAAGCCTCACATCTCTCATTCACTGCAGCCTAGCTAAACATTAACTATATGCTGGATACCTTTAAAGCACATTCTTTCTCTCAAAGAATTATGGGCACCGTAGTTTGTTTCACAGTTTCTGGGAATTGCAATTCTGCAAGAAGTGAACTACAGGACCCAGAAGTCTTTGAGGGGAATAATGTGCTTGGAATGTATTTTAACATTCCAAGTATATATATATTCTTTTGAAACACATTTGAAGCACATTCTTTCCCTCAGATAATTTTGAGCACAGTCATTTACCCCTCACAGAGTTACAAGACTATACTGTAGTGTGTACACAGCCTCAGTTCAGAGCTTGGATTAAACTGCTCCCTAGGAGGAGCTTAAATTGAGCTTTGTCTTAATTTAAACCAGACCCAGGACTCGCTTCCTTCCAGTGGATATCACTAGATATCAAAATGAATGAGTATCACTGAGCAAGTGTGGAGTAATTTCAGTCCATCCCTACACACCAGAAGTGGGAGGCAGGCTTTCCATACTTGAGTAGGGAAGGGACCATAGTGCACTGGCAGAGAACCAGCTTCACATGCAGAAGGCTTCAGGTTCAATCCCTGCCTTAATACTTCCCCAAACAGCAGGAAAAATAGAATCATAGACCACAAGAGTCATCTAGTCCAGCTCCCTACAATGCAAGAATATTTTGCCCAGCATAGGGCTTGAACCCATATCCCTGAGATTAAGAGTCTCATGCTCTACTGACTGAACTATGTTTGGTGATGGGAATGACTTTTACAGGAAACAATGGAAAGGCACTGCCAGTCAACGCAAACCACATTGTGAGGTAGATGGAAGATGGACAAATTATTTCACCCAGAGTAAGGAAATTTGGATTCCTGTTAGGTATGAGTCCTGTGTTCAGTTCAATACTATAGATGTTTACTCAAAAGTAATTCCCAAAGATATCAATGGGGTTTACATCAGGTCAATGAGTATAGGATTGCAGCTGAGGAAGGGACCAGCTATTACAGCAGGAGTCCACTAAATGTTGATGCCAATCTAGCATCCGTGGAATTGTACTAAAGAATATAGGCGTATTATGATACAAGACGTCCCAGAGCCACTGATGGTTTCATTCTGGCCATTTCAGATGTGCGCAATTAGTATTTCCCATCTGTAGCCTCTTAAGATTTGATCGTTTGTTTCAAAGGTGGTTATTTTGGGTTGTTTGGTAGTAACTATAAAAGATAGACACTCTAGCAGACAAAAGTCTTAAGAACAGCACAAATTGTTCCAAAGCACTCTAGGGGGTTGGGGGATTATTTTTCTCGAGTAACAGATGCCACCACCTTGCCACATGGCAAGCTGACTTTTGAAACGGAAGGCCAGCCTTTTTAGCCCTTTGTGCGGCTGGGAGTGGATTGGGACCATGGTGTGTGTGTGTGTAGCTTTAATGATGTCCCTTTCGTGCTCCCAATCTGAATTGGTGTGTGTGTGTGTGTGTGTGTGTGTGTGTGTGTGTGTGTTGGCTTCTATTTGCTAAAAAATAGAATAAGAAACCAAGAGCCATTAAAAAAGAAAGATGAGAAAAACATCATGTCTTGTTTGGTCCTGAGAGGACTTGCTTGCCATTTCACAATCTGCTTTTGCATGGGGATAGAGGTGGGGGACCTGCTGTTCGAAGATTTAAATATGTACATCACCATCTTCCCACAGGACGGTCCCAGGTTCAACTAAACTTAGCATAGTTCTTTGGATCTTGAGCACCAGGACAGGAGTGGTGATCTTGTAGCCCTCTGGCTGTTATTGGACTACAACATCCATTATTCCTGACCATTGACCATGCTGGCTGAGGTTAATGGGGTTGGAGTCCAATAACTCTATGGGGCCACAAGTTTCCCATCCCTGTCCTAGAACAGAAGGCAGGCACTGCATTGTTGAATCAGACCAAAATCTGTCACATTCTCTTTAACAGATACAGAGTAGGTTTCCACACCCCTCTCTCCCCAGACTGGGGAGAGTCTGTTTACTAAGATGGAAAATTCATTGGCTGACCTAAGAAAACTGCACTGTGAAACTATTGACTGAGACCAGAGGGAGTTTTTAATGTTGATAGGTCCTGGGCAGGGTGAAGACAGCCTCTTACAAAACCCAGCTTACTTTGTAAACATAAAAAGTTGCATCCTGGAGATAGATTTTAAGTACCACTTTGAAGTACTTGATTGCCAAGTAAAACATGTTTCTGACTGATCCTATTGGCGAGTTTGAAAAGTCGTTGCAGGGGAGAAAGGCACCCAAAGTGGGGGCAATTTTCCAGTTGCTCTCACTGGATGATGCAGTCTCTGTGGGATCATCACTAAGCCCATTTATTAGGAACAGAGGCGGTTTTAGGGTAGCATCTTTGTGCTGCAGGGGGCGCCACAACAATGCTGAGAGGTGGGAGGGGGGGGCGCTGAATTTTAGCATTGCTAAAATTTGAGAGCCCAAAGTCTGCCAGTCCTAGAAAGTAAGTCCTCTGAACTCATTGTAACATGACCTAGTGCACACATGTGACAAAACAGACTTTACATCAGGGCCGCGGAACCTGTTTCCCTCTCGATGTTGAACTACAACTCTCATCATATCTGACCATTGGCTGTGCTGGCTGGGGCTGATGGGATTTGGGAGTCCAGCATCATCTGTAAGGCGAAAGGGTCCCCATTCCTGTTCCATGTGATTAAAAAGGAGAAGCCCATGCACGTAGGTAGAAGTGGAAGCAAGATGCTTGCAGGACTTTTTCACCTGCCTCTAGTGCCAAAATAATGTGTCTGGATTTCAGTACTATATATACCTTGACTTGGGAGCAAGCAAAATTTCCTGCTCTGCCTTAGGCAGCAGAATATCTCGGGTCAGCCCTGATGATGCACTTCTTCAGCTCTACAGGCACAGAGGTCAGCACATGTATGGTTGTTCTCCTTAGACGTGCAAAATAGCAACAGCCTAGAAAGGCACCCTGCATTTCAGAACACTACTTCAGCAACCCTCCCTACAAATATAAGGAGTGAAGACCACATAACACTGGTCTTGAAAGACCTACATTGGCTCCCAGTATGTTTCCGAGCACAATTCAAAGTGTTGGTGCTGACCTTTAAAGCCCTAAACGGCCTCAGTCCAGTATACCTGAAGGAGCGTCTCCACACCCATCGCTCAGCCCGGACACTGAGATCCAGCGCCGAGGGCCTTCTGGCGGTTCCCTCACTGCGAGAAGCCAAGTTTCAGGAAACCAGGCAGAGGGCCTTCTCGGTAGTGGCACCCGCCCTGTGGAACACCCTCCCACCAGATGTCAAAGAGAAAAACAACTACCAGACTTTTAGAAGACATCTGAAGGCAGACCTGTTTAGGGATTTAGGGAAGCTTTTAATGTTTAATAGACTTTTGTATTTTAATATTCTGTTGGAAGCTGCCCAGAGTGGCTGGGGAAATAGATTATTATTATTTTACTGGCTGGATAGAGGATAAATTATTATTATTATTATTATTATTATTATTATTATTATTATTATTATTATTAACTTCAGTGTTAGTTTTCACTTGCCAGGAGTTTCTGTTCACTTGAGTGAAGGGGGCTATGTCAAAAAATGTGACCCACGCATTGTCCAAAAGTAGTACAGTACACCACTCTTAACACCTCATTCCTACTTCATTCTATGGTATGTGTAGAGCAGGCCTTAGTTCTCGGTGTATCTGCTTAGGGTCAGACTAGATGGCAGGGGGAGTGGCAGATATACAAAAATAAACCAGAACAACTTCACTGAATGTGCATAATGTACTTGCTATCACCTAAAGGGCCTTTTTGGATCTTGAACCTTCTCCTTGCTTAACAGCAATATATGAATGGGGTATTACAACGTATAAATACATTTTACTACAACTGTTACAACACTGCACATGCCAAATAAATGTTTATAATTCCTCCTGGTACCAAATGTAACACCAGTAACAGGAATCATAAACATTTATTCAGCACCCCCTGTAGTCTCCTGTATGCTGTGCAAAGTGCACACTCCCATGGCTTGAACGAAACTCTGCTTGCAGCCAGGAGTTGATCTCATTGCTCCAGTTTCTGAGCGGAGGGTTGCATTTCAGGACATGCAACATTGTCTCTCCCAAGGCAATGATTCCCTATCACTGACTTCTTATTAACACTGTTTCTTGACTCCTTTGATAATAACTCACAGAATAACAATTATGAGTGGCGAGAAGCAACAGGCAAGGGAGTCAAGAGACAGGAATGAGGGAAGTCAGAATGTCAGTCCGTCTAGCTCAGTGAATGCCTGTACATTTTGGCAGGGGCTCTCTAGGGATGCAGGCAGGAGTCTTTCCGAGCTCTGCAGGGCTGGCCCACCCAGGAGGCAAGGTGAGGCGACTGCCCCAGGTGGCAGAATTCACCAGGGCAGCAGATCCTGATGTCAGTCTTTCTTTTCCCACTTGTTCCTGATGTAGATCTTCTCTCACCCCTTCTTCCCAGTGGGGAAGAGGTTGCCATTTTGGGGTCCACCTCAGGTGCCATAATGTCTTGGACCTGCCCTGCCTACCTGGCGATACCAGTGGTTTCACCTGGCACCTTTCACATGTGCTCCACCACTAAGCTTAGAGGAAGGGCAATACCTCAGTGGAAGGGCTCATGCTTTGCAGGAAGAAGGTCCCAAGTTCTTCCCTGGCACGTCCAGATAGAGCTGGCAATTGCTCCCATCTGAAACCCTGGGCAGTTCTTGCCAGGCAGTGCAATCGACATGACTCAGCCAAATGGGCCAATGGAATGACCTGATATAAATCAGCTTCTTATAGCCCTTCCCTTAAGGAACCAGAACTACTGAGCTCAGAACCTCAATGAAGCCACAGGCTATAAGAAAAAATATGAAGCAAGCATGAGCTTTAGCAGACCTTTAAAATGGATGTAGCCTTATCCAAACCCTGTTACTGCCCTCCAGAGGATTGGTGTACCCTTTTCCACAACCAACCAACTTTGTGGGAAGGTGTTCAAGCCGACAATAGCAAAACAAGCAGAGGGGCTGGAACTTTGCTGGCTTCCGCACCTCTTTTCCATTCGTAAAAACATACAGCCCTAGTAATTGGCTCTGGCCTCCTTTCCATTGTAATAAAGCTGGAATCAAAGAACAGGGTTTGCTTTTACTGGCTGGATAGAGGATAAATCAATGACGTAAGAGTGCAGGGACGAGGTGGAGGATTCAACCTGAGGGCTGTCTAAACTGGGCTTTCTGGGTGAAAAGTTTACTCTGTCAATTTCCCCCTTGAGATACGAAGGTTTCACGAAATGTTTGCACTGCTCTAGCTAGAGGAAGGGTTGGTGCTGTGTTTTCCTTTTGTGCTTAGGTACTCTGGAAGGAAAACCTAAGGGCAGAATCATCTCACACGTGGCAAGTCGAAGGAAAGAACACACACACTCCCGGTCATTTGAATGTTTCTGAATGGAACTGGTGAGGGGGCTGAGATTTGTAGAGTCACTCCAATGGGTTCAGGGGCTTTGGGTCCCAACCTCTAGCCCAGCCTTCAACACCCTAGTACACTATGTAGATGTTTTGGAATATAGCTTCCACCTGTCCCAGCCAGTAGGACCAATAGGCATGGGCAATGATGGGGGATTTGTCTGAAATAATATGTGGAGGGTTCTAGTATGAAGCCAAGGAACATGTCCCTAAACGAAGAAGCAGTTGTTGCCTATTGAAGGCATTCCATGGGCGAATCCACACTATACATTTAAAGCAGATGTAAAGCATCTAGCTTCCCCCAAAGAATCATGGGAACTGTAGCTTGTTAAGGGGTAAAGTTGAACAATTTTAAAATGCTATTGCACACTACCCCAGTCTCTGAGCAGTGCGAGATTCCACTTGTTCCAGGTACTTACACAGGCTTCGGTTTCCTTGGAACGAGGGACAGCGGAGGCTGTAGTGTTTTTATGATATATGGCTTATTTACTGAGGGGGAGGCGGTGGATGGACTCCATGGAGGCTCAGTGCAGCGTGCCCAGACCCCCGGGCACAGAGCGTGTGTGCCATCCTGGGTACCTAAGCAGCTAACTACACCTGGAATTAAGTAACAGCAAATGCTTGGGAGTACAAAGGATTAAAATTGAGTAATACTCTTTACTGTACATTTCCTACTACAGTGGTACCTTGGGTTACATACGCTTCAGGTTACATACGCTTCAGGTTACACTGTTAACCCAGAAATGGTGCTTCAGGTTAAGAACTTTGCTTCAGGATAAGAACAGAAATCGTGCTCTGGCGGTGTGGCGGCAGCAGGAGGCCCCATTAGCTAAAGTGGTGCTTCAGGTTAAGAACAGTTTCAGGTTAAGAACGGACCTCTGGAATGAATTAAGTACTTAACCCGAGGTACCACTGTACTGTTTCAAAATCCCAAAGTTTCAAGCAGCACATTTTCACCTGGAATCTGCTGAATTGTCACAACTGGTTAGTATCTGTAGTGAAGCAGTTTGGAAAGTTCCTCCAAAACAACAGGACCACAGCAGACCTAGGCTAAGGTTACTAGACATCCCTGTTTCCCGGGGACAGTCCCCAGATTTACAAATCAGTCCCCTCACAAAAATCATCCATTTAGTAGGAAGTTGAAAAGTGTCCCCGGATTCATTGAAAAATAATAACTTGGTAACCTTAATAAATATGTTGAGGTTTCATCTGTGGCTATAGATGGAAAAGCTCAGTGATGATCAGCAAAGAGCCTTTTATACCAGGACAGCTTATGCATCTAAGTTTAAAGGGATAAACTACACTGGAATAAAAGGATTTGCCTTGGAAAGCTTGGAGGGCGTGTGGAGGTAGGGGCTAGAGTAATGAATCTGAGTGTGGGAAATCCAGGTACAAATCATTGCTCAAATCTGAAGGCCCCCGAAGACATCCCTTCTTAAAATTGTCCATTCATGATGATTTGTGTTTATGATGGTATTGGGGCAGTTACATACAACCCCACTTTTGCACTTGCAAAAGGTTTGAGATGATCATATTGCTTCCATTTCTAAACAGTGTCTGTCCCATAGCTTCCTGGTAAAAAACTTGTAACCTTTTTATAGAGCAGATATTCTGGGTGTGGTTGTGATTTTGTTTTGTTTTCTGCCCCTCCAAATGACAATAATGGGGGGGGGGCACCACAACACAACTAACAAAGCAGAGTGACGCATTGACTGTTCAGTATCAATGATCCATCATGAATGCATTCTTACAGCGTCAACCACTCACATCCACTCCAGATATTTAAAGCACTTGTCTACCACTTATTATGGCTTCCTCCAAAGAATTCTGGGAACTGTGTTTTGTTAAGAGGGTTGACAGCAGTTAGGTGGACCCCCACTCTCAGAGCTACAATTCCTGGCACTCTTAAAACACTACAGCTCCAAGGATTATTTGGTAGAAGCCATGACGGATAACGTGGTAAAAGAATCATGGCTTTTATTATGCTGTTATATATGTTGGAAGCTGCCTATAGCGGCTGGGGCAACCCAGTCAGATGGGCGGGGTATGATAATAACAACAACAGCAACCATAACAAGTGATGCTCAATTTCATTGTGAAAACTGAGCATTTGTGTTTGGGGCCCCACATTAGAGTCTAAGGAATATGCCTTCTCCTCGCACACATACCAACTCAGATCAATGCAGAGAACATTACAAAGGGTTTTTTCTCTCTCCCACTACAAGCCAGTTATCTAAAGCACACTGCATTATGTCTGTGTTGCTAGAGAATTTTCAAAGGAATTATGCCAGACCCTTTGCAAAATAAATACAATTAGCCAAACACTATGCCTGGGCAAAGCTGTATAATTGAGGGCAAGCTGTTTCACACGGCTCTGCAACATTTTGTTTTCGCAACCAAATGGCTTTGCAGTTAACATGAATTCGCCTGCGATTCACGGGGGATTAAACAGGCTAGAGTGCACTCGCCTTCCCTATAAGCAAACGGGGATGATTTGCTTCAAATGTTGATTCTCAAGCTGTCAGGAAATGTTTTCTTCAATTAAAGTAATCACATTTTAAAGTTAGCTCTGTGCCAGAAAAATAAACAGCGCATCTTTCATACACACATCCAGGAGCGCAGGCGAGAAAAAAAGAGAATCATGCTGTTTCCGGGAGGCTGATTTTGGAATGCAAAGGACTTCTAACGAGTTCTTCTTTGCAAACACATCGTGTGACCGTGAGCTCACAGGCTGTCCAAGCTGCTGCTTGCTATCAACACCATTGTTGGTTCTTTCACACTGACTGCTGGGTTCTGGTATACTTGGGAATAAAGAGTCAGGCCTGATTCATGCATACATGGACATCATTCAGCTTACAAACAAATCTGTCTCCTTTATAGTTGCTGGAAACCTCAGGGAGGGAGAGTGTTCTCGAACTCAAGTCCTGCTTATGGTCTTCCCACAAGCGCTTGGGTGGCCACTGTCAGAAAAGGACGCTGGACTAGATGGGCCATTGGCCTAATCCAGCACAGGTCTTCTTATGCTCTTATATGCTTAATTATGTCCACTGAATTGTGCTCTGTTTGAATCTGTATGGCTAGAAATTCTCACCCTTAAAAAAATTAGCCCCACTTCTATATACAGTGGTGCCTCACAAGACGAAATTAATTCGTTCCACGAGTTTTGCCGTCTAGCGAATTTTTCGTCTTGCGAAGCACGGTTTTAACGGTTTAACAAAGTCGCGAAGCAAGCCCATAGGGGAATTCGTCTTGCGATGCAAATCGAAAACAAAAAAACCTTTCGTCTAGCGAGTTTTTTGTCTTGCGAGGCATTCGTCTTGCGAGGTACCACTGTATGTAGTTGTTGTTACTGTGTTGTATATTCCACATACTTGCCAAAATGGCTACTCTACAGTTTACAAGTATAAACCCTATTATAAAAAAATAAAGGCATGCAAAGTTAAAATACACAACAATGTGATCCAAAGATGAACAATAAACACCCTTAAATTCAAAAAGATACAATGAAAACAGCATAGCCATGGAAACAGTTAAATTAAATCAACCTTTCTCCCCAGGGGCGGCTAATATTGTGAGGATCTAGAGAGCAAGTTTAGTTGCCCCCCAAAGGCTTGTACTGTGTCCGCAGAAGGCCTTAACGTGCTGTGTGTTATGTATGCAGCCATTGTAGACTGAAGCCAAGCTGTATGCAATGTAGGCCTAGGTCTTCAGGCTTCCTGGAGCTCAGGAGCTTCATCGGCATAACAAAAGACAGAGAAGATTATAAAACCCTCCAGTGACAATGTTAGTAGCTGGCAGGCAGCCAATCCCTGCTGAGATAGGGCCAGTCAGTGTTGTGATTCGCTAATTGCAGCATTAAGGTGACCTATCACAGGTGATGTGTGTGTTTTTACTGGGCCGGCTTAAGGTATATATACGGGGCCAAGTGCCCTTATTTGTCATTCTTGTTTTTCTTGTTCCTGGTGTTGTGATGAATCCTTTCTGAGCTGAATCTTGGCCTTGGGTCATACCTGAGCCCACCCACACTTCACTGTGATTCCATGAAAATACTGGTTTGGGAGAAAGCCCCATTGAACTGAGCCTGTGCATTACTCACTCTCATATCATCTGCATCCAGCACATTCCCATCGCTGATATCTATGCTCTACCCTTTCCGCTTCTTAAGAAATAATGTGTTTTGATGCATTCCCCCCCCCCACCCTTCAACATTTCTCCAGTGAAAATAGGGATGTCCCATTCCATAATAATTTTACTATTTATACCCCACACATCTTGCTGGATTGCCCCAGCCACTCTGGGCAGCTTCCAATATATATATATATAAAAGCATAATAAAATATTAAACATAAAAAACCTTCCCTATACAAGATTGCCTTCAGATGGCTCAGGGAATTGGATAATTCCATAACCTCCAACAATTCTCCAGTGGAAATAGGGACATCCTAAGGAAGAGTGGGACATTTCGGGATCAAATCAGAAACCAGGATGGCTTCTCTGAATCAGGGATGTCCCTGGAAAGTAGGGATACTTGGAGGGTCTGCCCTCACCCCATCAGCTTCAATCCAAATTGAGAAAAGAACAACCTAGCAGCGTTTAAACCATTGATACACAGACAACCATAGTTGGACTTGCTTCTGAGCAAATATGCTTAGAATTGATGTTTTTAAAAATAGAAGAACCCCAACCTCAATGCCAGATCACAAACAGCTTTTTTAAACAGCCCTCAATGTTTTGTTTTTAAGCCAGTGGGGGAGCGAGGGGAGCTGTTATTTGACAAATGTGAATCAAAAAACAGCAAGCTTGGCTCTTTTCTCCCCTATCTTGAGCATCATATTTAATTGGACTCTAACTTAAAAATAAAATAAACCCAAAGCTTGCAAATACGTACTTTTCATCTTTAGGGGGGAAAAAGATATTTCACTGGAATGATAAACTGAAAATGTTATTTAGGAAGAAAGACACCCACCTCATCTTGGCTAACTCCTAATCGTTTTTGGCTGCTTGAAGAATGATGCCCCGTTGCGGCCAAAATCATGAGAGTGGGATCTTTAGGCTGTAGATTTATTCTCCTTTTGAAAGGTCATACCAGATCATAAATATGCTTTTAATGTAGTTTATGTTAGGTTAATTTCCTCATCCTTCCTTCTTCTTTGTTGCTTGAATATTCCATGCCGTTTCTGCCGTCTGGAGATGAGCATTAAGTTCACTGACAGAAACATTAAAATGTTTTATGACATGAACTCAGTGAGCATGGCGCTTGCCTTACCTGTGTGCAGCACATGATTTATGTCACTTGCACCACCAAACCCTATAAATCACATCTGGTACATGTTCAGCTACATCCAGAGCTCACTGACTCAAGGCAAACTAAACCATACTCTTTTCCCTTCAGCAGGAGGAATAATTCACCATGAAAACATTAACATCCCTTAAACATTTACATTGGCAAAATAACAGCTTTGAAGTGATTCGATGACATGAGCTAATCAAATAAAAATATATAATTTGGGGGAAGAGGATGCTGCCATTCGGATTTGCTTGAAAAATAATAATTACAAAACAGGGGTAAGATTTTTTTCTTTTTGTAGCAAAAGGAATTTGGGTGGGTTTTGGTTGATTAACTTTTCTACTGATATTCTCAATACTACTAACAAACAGAGAACCATTTCGTTTACAACAAAGGGACTCAGGGTTTGCCAAACTGGAACAGGCCCATTCATTCATTTAAATACTGATAATCCTAATCCTATATCTAATTGATTTTAGGATTGGGGGTACACATATACCGGGAAAACAATAATTCCACTTATAAAACAAAGCAGATAATAAATAGTAATAGAAAATTTTGAAATAGCTTGTAGACTAGAGGTCTTAGGTTTAATCCTTGGTGTCTTCATGTAGGACTGGAAATGTTCCCTGTCTGAAACTGCAGAGAGCAGCTGCCAGTCAGTGTAGACAATATTGAGCTAGATGTTCCAATGGAATTGACTTGATATAAGGCAGCTTCTGATATTCCTATCAACAGTCTTAAAACACAGGCCAGCTGAACTCAGAAAATGGAGAGGCCAGCAGCACAAAAAGACCAAGAGCCCAATCCAAAGCTCATTTAAAAAAAAGTTCAGGAATCTGGATTCATATCAGTTTAATCCTATTGAACTGAGTAGGATCACATCATCTTCAATCCAAATACTTGCATGTTTAACCAAGTGGAACTAAGCCAAAAGCGTATTTGAAGATAAAGCAATGGACTAAATTATCAGGGAATCGGAAATATACTACTTTGCAGTATTTACCATTCACTTCTGTTTGCATGTATGATTCCTGGCCAAGTCTCAGTATAGGCATCTTTTTTCTGCCCCCTTGCCCTATCCTGCAGTTCAGATGTACATCACAGCAGGTGAGAGGAAGGTGAGTGGAAGGATCCTGGGGGAAAGAGGAACTATGGTGCTTGTGCCTCACATTTTATTAAGGAAATCAGCCCTGAGTGCTCCCTGGAAGGACAGATCCTGAAGCTGAGACTCCAATACTTTGGCCACCTCATGAGAAGAGAAGACTCCCTGGAAAAGACCCTGAGGTTGGGAAAGATGGAGGGCACAAGGAGAAGGGGACTGCAGAGGCCAAGATGGTTGGACAGTGTTCTCGAAGCTACCAGCATGAGTTTGACCAAAATGCGGGAAGTAGTGGAAGACAAGAGTGCCTGGCGTGCTCTGCTCCATGGGGTCACGAAGAGTCGGACACGACTAAATGACTAAGCAGCAACAACTTATAGGAGAGCAAAAGTTGTCCGGGTTATAAGTAACATGGCAACAACATTCCGTATTTGTTGTCTTCCAAAAATAATAGCAGTGACATATTGTAGGGCATACAACTGAGATGTAAAAACACTATTCACTTCTTGCTAGCCTGGATTTTTAAAAGTAGCCCTCATAGCATCTGGTGCCTTAGAAGTAATGAGCAAAACAAAAGAATGTCTTCTGCTGTCCTCCTCCAGGTAGCTGGAATTTCTCTAACAGCTGAATAATCACTAGCTACGTGGTCTGGATTCAAGGGATGCTCTGAGTATTCTTATGAGCTTCTGTTCCATTCCTCCAAAAGGAGGCAGCCAGCTCCCACTGGCTTTACACAGATGGAAGATGGACCTTGCAGGATTGATTTCCACTTGCTTTTTTGTTCATCATGTGGGGTTTTCTTCCCTCCCCCTTAGCCTCCTCCTCTTATCCCCAGGACTCCCTTCTGTCTACAGCCTGACAATATCATCTGAGATCCTCAGGCCAAGAGACTGACAATGCCACCCAGCTGGCTATTGCTTTTCTCTTCAGGGAAGAGAAGAGAGAAGGCTTAAACCTGCAATCTGCTTCAGCATTTTTTCAGGCCTTCCAAGTTAAAACATCCAAGCAACAAAAGACTCCTCTTGCGGCATATCAGAGCCTAGAGGCCTAGTCCACAAAAGTGTCTCCGCAACCACAACAAACCTGTTAGCTCTTAAGGTGCCACAGATTTCCATGTTGCTTTTGCTGCAGCCTACTTAACACGTCTAAAACCCTTCTGGTACTTTAAAACATGGTTTGCTATGATGATGATGATGATGACTACATGTCATTTGGCAGGTTTCCTGTGCACTTGAAAAACTTTTAAAATACTCCTGTGTAAAACTCCCTGTTGTGCCTGCAGGGACCATTACCAAGTGTGGATTCAGAAAACAAAAAGGGATCTGTCCAATTGTTTAGATGAACATATGTAAAATATTAGCTGACACCAAGCTGCACCTGTGGAAACAAGCCTCTCTGCAGATGGGTGTCCTAGTTAAGACATCAGAGACTGGGGCCTCTGTTACTTCTAACTAGCAGGAATTTCAACACAAAGCTTCCTTTTTTGACTTTAGATGATAGCTCAGTCCTGCACCTCTTGAATTCTGATGCCCCCAACAGCTGCCTCTGTTCCTATATTCCAGGCACAGAAGGCGGCTAAACAGCTCTCTCCTCTGCGTCAAACTTCTGTCTCCTAAGGTGCATTGAACTCAGTGAGGCTTACTTCTGAGTAGACATACATAGGCTCACACACTGATGCTTCCAGACTCTGTTTTTGGAGATTTTCTAAAAAAAAGTTCAGTAACTTGGGTGGTTGTTTTTTTTTTGGCAGCCCTAATTTCTATGTGCTTTTATGCTTGCATGTATGAAAGCTCCGTTGTGATTATGATCATTAGTAGATAATAATTACGTTTGTCAGTCACGTTATGCAAACTACAGTCTCAAAATGACTTAGCGAGATAAAACAACAGCAAATAAAAGCGATTTAAAACCAGAATAATTTAAAACAATGAAAAAATACAGATAGTGCTCAGCCAATAATATATTATTTATTTATTTATTACATATATATACCACTTTTATCTTCCAAGGAGCTCCAAGTGGTGTACATGGTTCACCTCCTCCCTGTTTCATGCTCACAACAACCCTGTGAGGTGGGTTAGACTGGCCCAAGGTCAACCCAGTGAGCTTCATGTCTGAGTGGGGATTCAAACCCTGGCCTCCCAGGTCATAGTCCAACACTCTAACCATTACACTACACTAGGGGCACCACTGAAAAGGACTGTTTTCGTGTGGCTAGCCTAGGCACCACGCTCAGTTGAGGCACACGGAGAAGGGTCTAGTCTTGTTTTTAAGGGGAGAAGTGGTCCTCTTCCCACATGACATAGCAATTTATATAGCTCTATAGTCTGCACTCCAAAGCTTTTTAAAAAGCCATTCAAACTAATAGCTATCCTGTGGCAATGAGTTCCATAACTTAATTATGAGCTGGGTGAAGAACTGAGCTGAGGGGTCTCTGACACCCCACTGGAAATCACTCTGGCCACTGCTGTGTCTGCTTCAGCTTATCTGTGATTTGCCTTTATAGCCTTCCAGCTTTAACCCAGGCCATAAACACTGTAATCATTAACAGGATTCCCTGTTTCAAATACGCAAAAGCACTCATAAATGTAAGTCCAAGACGCTGATATATAATTACAAGCCTGTAACCAAAGCTATAAAATACTGAATGCTAGGAGGTTAAGAAAGAAGGAGGGACATTTTTATTACTTGTATGAAAGCTGGTTATACAGTGACTCACTTCCGCCTATTTTGACAAAAAGATGTGTTTTTAAAAGGATAAGCTTGCAGTGGTGGGGGTGGGGTGGGGGGAGTTCCTCAATAGTCCAAAGTGCCCTATACTTCCCAATTTCCTTTTAACACACTTCAGCTTCACCTTTGTGTGTGCTGAATTAGGGAGGGATCCAGTAAGAAAAATAGCACTGGATTAGAATGATCAATGGTTATGTGTTGTAAATAAAAATATGCCCTTTTCCCTTATGGGGTATCCAAGAGCCCATATAGAGTCCTTACATAGGTTCCCTATTGGTAGGAGAAAATAACAGAGGCCAACCAGAGAATATTGAGAAGCAAAGCAGCTAGTAAGCTTGATCTTTATTGATCTGTTGCAACAGGGTACCCCCCTCACACGCAGGAGAGGAAGAGGACCTAGAACAATGGCCTGCAAGGCCTTATAAAGACTTTTGAAATTCCCCTTCTCTAGATCAGGACCACCCCCAGAAACATTATGCATACATCACAGAAGGGGTGTAACCTAAGACCACCCCTCAGATACATCCCACCTACATCACAGAAATTTAAATGTTGTTTTTCTCTTCTCCTTGTTTATCTCCTGTCTAGCAGGTTACTTGATTGGATTTTCTGGGGAGCCTGGCCATTCTTTTGTAATGCTAAAATACTTATTTCCTGGGCCAGGTCACAGGCTCACACCTTATTCAAACACAGATTAAAGGAAGAGACAATGGGGAGGCTTTTCCATTTTTAACCTTGCAGAGAAAGGATTTGGTCAGTTTAGGAATCAAAATGGTTCCAGGTTTGCCTTCCTGTACTGATCTATGTATGTGCAGTTATGAACATTACTATATATCTAAAACCATAAAATTCCTATCACAATATTCCCCCCTTTGGGGCTAGAATTTTTCTTAAAAATTTTTGCCCCACAAATAATAACATTGTATGTTGTAAATGGATGTCTTTGTATGAATATATCATATAAAAATAACACATGTTGCGTTTTGCTACTAAATTACTTGTGGCATTCTAACACTTTGGGAGAGACCATTTACTCAATAGTGTTCTATGCTTTACACCTAGCAGGAAGGTAAGGTCCACTAATGACTGAAAAGTGCAGTTTGCTTCCCCCCCCGCCATTTTTGTGTTCTCAGGTGTCAAGGTAGCTTTTCTGTGGTCTCACACTGACATAGTGCTACAGCAACACATCCTGTCTATTGAATCCCCTCAGGGCTTTCATTTAACCATGTTGCCTAGCATTCACCATAGCTGGCACTGGTTTGGGCATCTCGTGAGGGAGAGGTCTTCGCCTTGGCCTTTAGCTATGGGATTTTATTATAGGCTGTGGTCTTGGGCTCATGAGAGGTTGCTCACTTGCACTTAAAGGACCAAAAAGCTAATTGCAGCCTGGATACACTTGCCCAATTCAAACTGAGTCCAATTTGAATTTATCTTGCCCCATGGTTCTCAAGTCTTCAAACCAATCTGTTAAAAGAAAACCATTCTTAACAAGGGCAGTTGTCCAAATAAGTCAATTTAAGTCTATAAGGGATCATTCCTGCTAAACCAAAGCATATCCACCTTCATGTTTCTTAGAAGCTTCTCCTTGGTAAAGCAAGTTTTAGCACATTTTAAAATGGATAGGGAAAGTTGGCAGAGTGCCAGGTGGAACAATGAAATGTGGTTATAAATTGAGCTAAACATTGGACTACACAATAGTGTGAGCTATTAGAAAGTATAAAATGCATGAGAATTCTCCATTGGTGTGTAAGCAATAAGACATTAAACATAAAAAACAGTTACACACAATAAATTGCCCCCCTTTGTGGAAATCACACTGTCAGACACATTTCAACATTCTTACATAATAACACATAATACAAAACAAAATAATTAAATATCTGTTGCATATCTTGACACAATTGTGATCTTTTACGCATGTATCTTTTGAATCCTGGAGCAGAGGCTTGAGGTTCAAAAGTGGGAAAATGTCCTTGCAATTCAACTCCTCCCCCCTTTGTCAGCCCCACTCCCCATCAGTCTATAGCCTTTGAAAGAGATAACTGTGGGCACTTTGAAAACTCTGGTGTTGCAGGTCTTGTGAGTTGAGGGGTTGTTGCTACTTTTCATCATTGCACATCTGTAGAAGTGATATCCTGTAAGGGGGCAGGGTTTTGGGGAGACTTAAACACAGTTAGACAAGAAAGGGGCAAAAGGCAAAAAGGATGTCCTCCAGTTTCCATGGGAAGCTGCAAATAATAACAATCTTAGCACATTAAGCATTTTATCCATTTCAATATTATTATCACATTTCCACATAATTACTGTTATTATCTGCTAAGTTTGTTTGCTTTCCTTCACTTAGTTTTTGTTGTTGTTGTTCTTTTCATATTATAAAATAAAAAATTACTCCACATGTATAGAAAGAGAACTGTAAAAAATACAAAGGTTAAAAAATAAAAAGAAAGCAAAAAATTAGATTACCAGTTAGATGAAAATGGACTTGACACAAAGACATCAGATTCAGAAAAGAACTATTATTAAATATATTATCAAAACCACGCAGATTACTACTAGACTGAAAAAAAAATACAAAGGTTAAAAAATACAAAAGAAAGCAAAAAATTAGATTACCAGTTAGATGAAAACAGACTTGACACAAAGACATCAGATTTAGAAAAGAATTATTATTAAATAATACAAAGATATTATCAAAAACCGCACAGATTACTCCTGGACTGAAAAAATGGGAAAACAATGGGGAAAAACTTAAAATTCACCATGTGCTATCTGATAAAAGAACTTCATGAAACTGACTTTCAACATGTGATGAACATGTCCCCAAAGTAAAACACACACACAAAATGAGCTATGAGGAACCAAAAATAAATAAATGCTAAGGCACACAATAAGTAACCTGAAGTAATCTGTTTTGGCATTCTAACATCCCAAATGAAAATAAAAGTGTTTCTTGATGTGACATCAGCTGTAATGTTAATAGCGGAATACTGGGAAATGAGTTAATACCAATAAAAAATGAATGGCAATTTTAAAGTTGTGCAAATAACTTGCACTAGCCAAAATGACAGAATTAATAAGAAATGCTCAGGCAAAAAGGTAAACAAATACCATTCCACAAACAATGTTTGGTTGTGCTTCGATTAATTTCATATATATAATGGAAGAACTGATAAAACGAACTTAATAAACGAAACAAATTATTTGTAACCTAAAAAAAAATGTCAAAGCCACAAAGAGATAGATGGAAATCAACTAATATAGCAGGGATTCAGACTTGTTTTGCTGAACAGAAAGAAAGTGACTGTTTGCCTTTAAGGGAAGAAAGACAAAAAGAAAAACAAATGCAATTACTTTTTATAGAGTATTTAAATCACTGTTTGCATCCCGTCATTATCATTTGTGCTGTGGGAGAAAAGAAAGGACACTCTGTTAAAAGGGAAAATTATTTCATGTGAGAGGTCTGTCAGGAAATGCTGTTCCTAAAATGCATAGGCATATACACACCTGTTGAAAGGGAAAATTATTTCATGTGAGAGGTCTGTCAGGAAATGCTGTTCCTAAAATGCATAGGCATACACACACACACACACACACAAAAACTGTTATAAAATTTAAATCCCATGGGGGGGGGAACTACTCAAGAGAGGAACTCACAGTGGGAGTGCTTTGATATTTACCTGTGAAAAGAATTTGGCATGTCCAGTACTTCACTCTTTTGTATTAAGTAGCCCCTGGAGCAAAACACATTAAGGGTGATTTCCCTCAATGGTTCAAAGTTTTACATAAGGAAATTTGTATAGGTTTCAGGCTCTCCAAACCTTCTCTCTCCCCCCCTCCTTTCTCTCTCTCTCTCTCTCTCTCTCTCTTTTTAAGCTGATCTAGCCTCTGTGCATGTGCAGAGTTCATGCCTCAGCAAACCTTTTATACCATTGAAAATGTTGCATCTTTTGGCTCAATTAGAATAAGGAAGGGAAAGGTAAGGAGTAGATTTTAAAAATAGGGTTAGATTTTAAAACAAAAAAGAGAAACTCAGCAATTCAAGTATTCACCATTCAGCCCAAGCAAAGGAGTGCTTCCTTTATGTACAGGAAAGGGCTATCAACCGCTCTCTTATTTATGAGTAAAAACGGCCAGGTAAGGAGTAGATTTTAAAACAAAAAAGAGAAACTCAGCAATTCAAGTATTCACCATTCAGCCCAAGCAAAGGAGTGCTTCCTTTATGTACAGGAAAGGGCTATCAACCGCTCTCTTATTTATGAGTAAAAACGGCCAGGTAAGGAGTAGATTTTAAAAATAGGGTTAGATTTTAAAACAAAAAAGAGAAACTCAGCAATTCAAGTATTCACCATTCAGCCCAAGCAAAGGAGTGCTTCCTTTATGTACAGGAAAGGGCTAATATCCCTCTGGCCATTCGCGGAACAATCAACCGCTCTCTTATTTATGAGTAAAAATGGCCAGAGCGTTAGAATTCATAGGATTTTTTAACATTCTCAGTCATTTCAGCCTTACCATTTGCAGACAAAAAATTATTATTATTATTATTAATATTATTATTTTCTGCGCCTTAATTTACAGGAATGGCCAAGGCTAATTGTACTTGATTATTCATTTGTATGTGCTTAAACTTTGAATTGACTTTTAAGTTTGATTTAAAAAAAAAATAGTAGACAAAATGATAAATACTGTAATCACTCAAATGCTTGATATTACCAGTTGTGCTTCAAAACATCATGGCTTTTACCTCTCACCTTTTAAAACTAAAAAGCAAAGCTAGGCTGAATTTCAACTCCATTACCACACCAGAATTTAAGAATTACCCTCCAATGCTTGCAGACACATGGTCTTCCACACAGCCACAAATTGGGAGAGTTGAAAGGGACCCTGGGGTCATCTAGTCCAACCCTCCAAAATATAGGGTTCACAGCAAGATTTCGCAGCAAGATTTGTACTACCAGAAACACACACATTCACCTCTCACCTTTAAAAACAAAGAGCAATCTGGGCTGGATTTCAACTCATCAGCCACAAATTGGGAAAGTTGAAAGGGACTTGGGGTCATCTAGTCCAACCCTAAAATACAGGGTTCATAGCAAGATTTTTACTACCAGAAACACACACATACTTATGTACACAGACACAACTGAGGAAGAGATCACAAGCCATGCGCCTATCACAAACCATGCGCCTATCATGTACTAAGGAAAAGGAAAATAAAAGTACCCAACCCTTTTAGCAGATCTTGAAGCTAGTTTGAGTGAGAGTTTACTTCCTTAGACTAAAGAGTGCAAATTCCTATAGAAATTATCTTTAAAAGAAGATTGAAGTTAACATTTTCCCCAAGATAGGGAGAGGATCTTTTATAAAGCAAAGTTTAAACAGCCATAGATTTGATTTAAAAGGAATACAAGAGTGAACAATTTTTCCTGAACTTGCAGAGGAATAGTAAGCCTAATCTATGCCCCCCCCCTTTGCAGTTTCCTTTAAAGGAAGCTTACTCGGGAGTAAATTTACCTGGCACAGAATAAGAAGGAGAAGGGGAAAAAACCCTGAAAGAGACAGAATGAAACAAGGGGGGGCATTTTCTAAGAAAAGAGGCCAGGACGTCTTATAGAGACTGATACCAGGAGCCTTACAATAACTCTTCTGTCCAACCAGATCAAAGTTAAAACTGGACTCAGATATTTTTCTTAGAAGGAACACCATACTTTCATAGGCATATGCTTAATGAAATACATACACTGCATTTTAGCTTGAGAGAGCAGTTGGCTCAACTAGGCTTTTGCAGCAGAAACATTAGGTTAACTTAGACTGGAACACAGGTGTACTCTCAAACTCAAAAGTTCATTTACCATTAGACTTAAAATCAACCCCCCCCCCCACTGAAACTAGAGAAAGGAGGTGGGGTAATCCTCCTTTCAGAACACAAGTAGCACGTATACAGGAATTTACCACTTGGGAGAAAAACTCTCTTTTAGAGCCTCTCTCAAATAACAAACATTTGCACACTTCATTCTCCATTTTGTCTTGTTTTTAAGACTGATAAGGTTCAACATGGCTTCCTTAGATTTAGAATTTGGAGCAAGCTTGCATTTTTATTTTAGATGGCACATTTAAGATAAGCAGCTGCTGGATGTTACCTAAGTACAATTTAAACACAGGAAAAACGTTTCTTAAACACAAATTGAAGGGGACTGTCAGAGTCCAGGCAGGAAGTAAGCACCAACTGGGCTTCTTTCACGCCAGGGGTCTGGGGACTATTTTTCTTTTGACTGAGGTGCACCCATTTTCAATTAAAAGGGTTTTGGACCTGGGCAAAACTCCGAAGGGTCCGGAAAAGGGGAAACCTGGACAAAAAAAAACTTGGGGATACCTGGACAAATCTCCGATGGGAAAAACCTGGGGATACCTGGACAAATCTCCGAGGGGGAAAACCTGGGGATCCGAGGGGAAAACTTGGGGAAACCTGGACAAATCTCCGAGGGGAAAACTTGGGGATCCAAGGGAAAAAACCTGGGGATACCTGGACAAATCTCCGAGGGGAAAAACCTGGGGATCCGAGGGGAAAACTTGGGGATACCTGGACAAATCTCCGAGGGGAAAACTTGGGGATCCAAGGGAAAAAACCTGGGGATACCTCACTTAATCTCTATTCTACAACTCACAGCAACCTCCCTGCCTTTTACAATCTAACTCAAGAGTCCCTACTGAACGCTTGCACACTTGCAATGCCAGATTGAGACTCTGGAATATGAAAGATGGAAAGGAATTCAGCGCCCTTGCGTTCTCTGTTCACAGGTCATTTCTAACAAAGATCGCCATGGCAGAGGTGCGGCTGCGCTGGAAGTTAGTTTTCAGTGCAGAAGAAATTGCACAACCTTTCTGGGCAAAACTCCGAAGGAATAGGTTGGCATAAAGAATTAAGTGGAAGAAATCACACACAACCTTTGCCTGGGCATACTCCGAAGGGCTAAGGCTGGTGTTGAGATCGAGAGGACAGAAAGGAGTAGAAGGCAATTTTTTCAAGAGTTAAAGTGAGGAAAGAAGTAAGGATTTGAGAAGTATAGGTTTGCTGTGGTTTGCAGAATCCCACCCCACTACCCATTTTTCCTACTCATACTCACTTCGCAAACGCTGTCCTGGTGATTCTGGGATCTCTTGACTGGTTGTTTAAGGCCGGCCTGATCAAGATTTGCTTCCTCTGGTTAGCCCCGCTGAAACTCCAAGTTATTGCCAGACCCTGGGACCGATGGAAGACTGGTTATTCCTCCTGGCAAACTGCCTGGTGCGCGCTGGATAACCAGTCCTTCCTCGCCTCCAGAATCCGGGTAACCAAAAGTCCCTTCGTGCATGGTCGCCATCTGTTGTAAATAAAAATATGCCCTTTTCCCTTATGGGGTATCCAAGAGCCCATATAGAGTCCTTACATAGGTTCCCTATTGGTAGGAGAAAATAACAGAGGCCAACCAGAGAATATTGAGAAGCAAAGCAGCTAGTAAGCTTGATCTTTATTGATCTGTTGCAACAGGGTACCCCCCTCACACGCAGGAGAGGAAGAGGACCTAGAACAATGGCCTGCAAGGCCTTATAAAGACTTTTGAAATTCCCCTTCTCTAGATCAGGACCACCCCCAGAAACATTATGCATACATCACAGAAGGGGTGTAACCTAAGACCACCCCTCAGATACATCCCACCTACATCACAGAAATTTAAATGTTGTTTTTCTCTTCTCCTTGTTTATCTCCTGTCTAGCAGGTTACTTGATTGGATTTTCTGGGGAGCCTGGCCATTCTTTTGTAATGCTAAAATACTTATTTCCTGGGCCAGGTCACAGGCTCACACCTTATTCAAACACAGATTAAAGGAAGAGACAATGGGGAGGCTTTTCCATTTTTAACCTTGCAGAGAAAGGATTTGGTCAGTTTAGGAATCAAAATGGTTCCAGGTTTGCCTTCCTGTACTGATCTATGTATGTGCAGTTATGAACATTACTATATATCTAAAACCATAAAATTCCTATCACATATGTGATGTGCAAGCACTGTAGCCTGAGCTAATAATTAGAAACATATTCCCAGTAGGTAATTTCTAAAGTGAAAGATGTATGAGACCGAGGCCTGTGACCTCAATTTTATTTATTTATTTACAAACATTTATATCCTGTACTTCCTCCAAGAAGCTCAGAGTGGCATGCGTGATTCCCTAATCCTTATCCTCACAACACCCCTGTGAGGTAAGTCCAGCAGGGTGTGTGGGTGTGGGTGTGAAGTGTCTAGCACAGGGATCAGCAAACTTTTTCAGCAGAGGGCCGGTCCACTGTCCCTCAGACCTTGTGGGGGGCCGGACTATATTTTTTTTGGGGGGGGGAAATGAACGAATTCCTATGCCCCACAAATAACCCAGAGATGCATTTGAAATAAAAGCACACATTCTACTCATGTAAAAACACCAGGCAGGCCCCACAAATAACGCAGAGATGCATTTGAAATAAAAGCACACATTCTACTCATGTAAAAACACCAGGCAGGCCCCACAAATAACGCAGAGATGCATTTGAAATAAAAGGGCACATTTCTACTCATGTCAAAACACGCTGATTCCCAGACCGTCCGTGAGCCGGTTTTAGAAGGCAATTGGGCCAGATCCGGCCCCTGGGCCTTAGATTGCCTACTCATGGTCTAGCAGGTGGCACGCAGTGAGCTTTGCGGCTAAGAGAGGATTTGAACCTGGTTCTCCCTAAAACTCCCTAGCCCAACTCTTTAACCCAGGCATCCCCAACATTCGGCTCTCCAGAAGTTTTGCACTACAATTCCCACCATCCCTGACCACGGGTCGTTAGCTAGGGATCATGGGATCTAGGGAGCTAGGGATCATTTGTAGGCCAATACCCATCTGGAGGACCGCAGGTTGGGGGTGCCTGCTTTAACCTCTATACCACACTGGTTCTCTTGGTGCCTTGGGGCTAATCCTAGTGATGTGTGTCCAGAACGTGATTGCTTAGTTGCACGGGGGGAAGACATTCTGCACATGTTCAAAGGCTCTTTTTTAATTATCCTTCCACATTTTCCATAGATAAACAATCAGGACATGATCTAGGACAGAGCTTGCCCTTGACCTCCCTGGATGGCTTAGTGTTGGTCAGCACATGATGCTGATAAGACCAAGGTTGTAGTTTCAATCCAGCTGCGTTGCAGGAAGTTGGACTAGATGATCCTCAGGGTCTCTTTAAACTCTATGATTTTGTGACTCTACTAGAGGCTAGTCACTGTCTCTTAGCCTCACAGAGTTGTTGTGGGGATTAAGGAACCACATACAGCACCTTGAGCTCCTTGGAGAAAAAGTTGGAATATAAACGCAATAAATGAATTCTTCATATTGGAAGACAGTCAGAAAAGGAGTAGAATTATTTTAGCCACTTTCCCATTGAATCATTATTTGATCTAGAAATTAATATGTGGGTTTTTGTGCCTCCTCTCACAGAGCTACAATTCCCAGAGTTCCCTAGGAAGAGGAATTGATTGTTTAACCTTTCTGGGAACTGTAGTTCAATGAAGGGAATAGGTTTCTCCTAAAATCTCTCAGCGCCCTTAACAAATTACTGCTCCCAGAATTCTTTGAGGGAAGCCACGACTGTTTAAAACAGTCTCACAGTGCTTCAAATGTGTGTGAATGTGGCCTAGAATCTCACATGGGAAGTCACCCAGAGATATATAATTTGGCATAAAATTTGGTCTTTTTGGTTGTATTATAATTTGGAATGGTTTTAATGTGGCTTTTATTGGATTGTTAAAATGGAAAACTATATATATATATATATATATATATATATATATATATATATATATATGCAGGTTTTGGTGTCTTCGGGTGTCTTCCCGTGTAAGAGTCGGGGTGTCTGTGCGACGTTTCGACGAGGTCTCACTCGTCATCTTCAGGCTGGTGCTTTCGGCTTCTTGTTACTGGAACAGAGCAGAATCTGGTGTTTGAGTTCCTATAAATACTGTTGAGGGGTGTGGTGTATAGCCTCCAACGTTCTGGGCAGAGAGGAAGTTCCTAGATTAGTGTGCCTCTTCTTCTTTTGTTCCTTAATTACTTGAGGGATATCTTGAGTGATTTCATGAGTGATATTCTGAATACCACTGGGTGGGTCATTAAGTGTAGATTAGTTGCTAAAGCTTTTGTGTCTTGACCTCTTGAGCTTGTGAAGAGTTTTTCTGAGAAGATGGCTGTGCTGCATTTAGTTGTGCTCTGGCTTGGCTTCGTGTATAGGGGCGAGCTGTGGTTTTGTGCCTTGTGCCAGCCAGATCTGTGTAGGGATTGCAGGGGGGTGCAACTTAATGACCCACCCAGTGGTATTCAGAATATCACTCAATATATATATATATATATATATATATATATATGCTTTCGTAGATTTTCACGGGTACAGGAATGCAGGTTTTGGTGTCTTCGGGTGTCTTCCCGTGTAAGAGTCGGGGTGTCTGGGCGACGTTTCGACGAGGTCTCACTCGTCATCTTCAGGCTGGTGCTTTCGGCTTCTTGTTACTGGAACAGAGCAGAATCTGGTGTTTGAGTTTCTATAAATACACCCTCACAACATGAACAAGCGTGACGACACGTCCCGCCTGCCAGACATCTGGAAATTAGCCCTCCCCACAAAAACCGACACCAGAACCAGAGGCACACAGAACGCCGTCACCAATCAACCACACCAGACCCAAACCCAGACCCTCTCCACAGACATATTACAGACTCCATCCAGTAGCCAAACTATAGTGGCACCTCCGGATGCTGCACCCCCCTGCAATCCCTACACAGATCTGGCTGGCACAAGGCACAAAATCACAGCTCGCCCCTATACACGAAGCCAAGCCAGAGCACAACTAAATGCAGCACAGCCATCTTCTCAGAAAAACTCTTCACAAGCTCAAGAGGTCAAGACACGAAAGCTTTAGCAACTAATCTACACTTAATGACCCACCCAGTGGTATTCAGAATATCACTCATGAAATCACTCAAGATATCCCTCAAGTAATTAAGGAACAAAAGAAGAAAAGGCACACTAATCTAGGAACTTCCTCTCTGCCCAGAACGTTGGAGGCTATACACCACACCCCTCAACAGTATTTATAGAAACTCAAACACCAGATTCTGCTCTGTTCCAGTAACAAGAAGCCGAAAGCACCAGCCTGAAGATGACGAGTGAGACCTCGTCGAAACGTCGCCCAGACACCCCGACTCTTACACGGGAAGACACCCGAAGACACCAAAACCTGCATATATATATATATATATATATATATATATATATATATATATATATATAAAATAGAATCTCACATGGCTGTCCACTGAGTCTTTTTCTCAACCAAGACTTGGACCTGGCCAAACCAACTGATATGCTGCGTACACACTACACCTTTAAAGCACATTTGAAGCACATTGCCCTGCAAAGAATTCTGGACACTGTAGTTTACCCTTCATAGACATAATTCCCAGCAACTCTTAACAAACTACAGCGCCCATAATTCTTTGAGTGAAAGAAGTTGATTTGAATGTGCTTTAAAGGTATAGAACAGAAAAACAGCACCCCCACTTAAAGAATAGCTCTCCTGGGGGGAGGACCCCAAAGCCCAACTCTCAACAACCAAACCCAAGATTCTGCACTAAAAATAAACGTTACAAATTAGCACACAGTTGCTTATATTGCATAATCAATTCATGCTGCAGTATTTGGATTTCGCCAGATTTCAAAATGCTTTTGGCGAGGGGCAAGGTAGTAGAGACTAGTGTAATGAAGGCAAGCTGAGATGATCTGGAAGCTGGATTATATTAAAGAGTCTGGATCCTATATGGCCAGGGACACACACAGACATGCAGGATATGAAAAAAGCCTGAGCAGAAGCTCCTTGATTCCTCGGGGGACGCTATGAAACTCAGCACCGCTCTCTGCTACTCAGATTGTGGTTTCATGCTAACAATCTCTCCCCAAAGTCTGGAACTGGTTTGCAAGAAATTTGTTGCTGTATTTGAAAATGTAAAATGTGTTGGTAGCTTGGGTTGGATTTATAGGCCATATGGTACTTTCTTGGCTGACTGACAATATGATCATAATTCTTTCAGCTGATTTTTGTGTGTGGTGAATAATCACAGTTAAGGGTTTATAATACCCTTCCAGTGTCTATTTTGGATCATGTAAATCAGTCAAAGGTGCTGGGTTGTTCTTAAAACAAGGCACTTTCATGTGATTTCCTACTAAAATATCCCGCAACTGGTGAGTGAGAATAAGGGCAGAAAGGTGTAAGAAAAGCTGAGGTGAATTAATTTTACATATGGGAATTACTAACGCAGCCCTTTTTGCTTTGCTATTGTACAGAGCCAGGCTGGTTCAAGACATTCTGCTGCCTGAGGTGACAGACAAGATAAGCATTCCTGGCTTTTTGTTGGCCTGCAATCATCTCTGCTCCTTGCTGGGCTGACAAAAACTTTTTGCTGCTCTTCATGTGGGTTGTTTTGATGAATTTCATGTGTTTTTATTATATTTCTACCTATCAGCCCTGAGTGCTCACTGAAAGGACAGATCATGAAGCTGAGGCTTCAATACTTTGGCCACCTCATGAGAAGAGAAGACTCACTGGAAAAGACCCTGATGTTGGGAAAGATGGAGGGCACAAGGAGAAGGGGATGACAGACGACGAGATGGTTGGACAGTGTTCTTGAAGCTACCGGAATGAGTTTGACCAAACTGCGGGAGTCAGTGGAAGACAGGAGTGCCTGGCATGCTCTGGTCCATGGGGTCACGAAGAGTCGGACATGACTAAACGACTAAACAACAACAAAATGCTTAAATACACTATAAGTCACTTGGAGATCTCTTTTGTATAATAAGCAACTAAATAACAACAACAACAACACCCCTTTCCAGGTGCAGAAGCCAACCAGACTGTCTATTGAATCCACCCACAACCTTACATATAAAGCACAAGCCCCAAGGAATCCTAGGAATTCTCATTTACGCCCTCACAGAGCTACAATTTCCAGCACCCTTAATGAACCACAGTTCCCAGGATTCTTTGGGCGAAGCCACACGCTATAGATATATGTTAAATGTGTTTTAAATGTATGGTGTTGATGTGGCTGTGTTCCAACAGGACAATGTCCTCTACTGCACCCGAGGACAGCAGACTAGCCTAGTGGGTTCAGGGCAGGCTATATGCCCCACACCACCCTGTTCTACTTCCTCTGTCCTCACCCCTACTTCCTGTCCTCAAACATCTTGGTAAGGCAAATGAGGGCAGGGAATTTTTATTTTTTTTAGCCTGAGTGGGAGAAGACAAAAAGTGGGTGTAGCAGGCAAAAGTGGCTGAACTTTGTACAGCAGGCTACCTACACACACATCTCCAGCCTTCATGCAGAGGCAACTGAAGGTTGCATTTCAGCTAGCCAAACACAGGCATGGAGAGCACAGAGCAGGACTGGTCAGGGTGTGCCCTGGGGCAGTGGCGTAGCATGGGTTGTCAGCACCCGGGGCAAGGCAAGTAATTTGCGCCCCCTAACCCGTGGATTTGCACCCTCTAACCCGTGGATTTGCGCCCCTAACCCTAACCCCAGATGTTGCGCCGGTGCGGCCGCCCCCCCCCTGCACCCCCCACGCTACGCCACTGCCCTGGGGAGAATCTCAAAGTCTGGCTAGAGAGACTTGGCCTGATGGTACAACCAGGCCTGGTGCAGGGGCTGTGGCAGATGCCCAAGGATGCTGTATACGGATACGAGTCCTGCTCATCTCTGCTCAGAAGTAGTCTCCACCTAGTTGAAAGGGACTTAGTCCCAGCCAGCTTGGCACCGCGACCGTGGGAGCCCAGGGCCATGGGTGCCATCCAGCGTGCACTGAAATTGGTGGGTGCCTGGCCCCTTCATGGGGAATTTAGTAGGTGCTTGGGCACCGAAGGCCCCAAGGAGTTGGCGCCTATGCTCCCAGCTAAGTGGTTTTTCAAAAGTAGTCTCCCAGCTAAGTGGTTTTTCAAAAGTAGTCCCACACATAATGCAAGGCAGCCATGTATTTATTTTATTATTAAATAAATTTGTTAGTTGCTTTATCTTGCCCAGAGCAATCCAATGTGACTTACAACCAAAACGAACATGTAAATGAAAGTTACCAGAGGGTAGAGAACTATTCAGACAAGGCTGTAGTTGCTACATCAAACTAAGCTGAAAATAGGCTTATTTTATCCCATCAAAATGCACACTGCCTAGAAAACCTGTTGTTAACGGGTGGTATAAACATGCTGTAAATAAATATAATAAATAGGAATTGACTGATTGATGGTATTTTTAACCCTTCTCTTCATGCAAAAGCATGAAGTTTATCCACACAACAGCCCTGTGAGCAATCCATACCCATTTCCCTAGGTATAAGCCCCATTGAACTCAACAAGACAGACATTTGAGAAGACATGTATAGAATTGCTCTGTTGAGCTTCCATTTTAGCCAGCTAGGTTAGGTTCTGGAGTTCTAATAAGTCTTCCAAGCCCCTTGCCAATATTCCTCAAAAGAACAGCTTCCTGCGGTCATCGTATCTCGAATGGCACAAGGAGAAGGTTTGCAATTAGGAACTGAAGCCATTCCAAAGTCCATGTTAACCTATAAAAACATAGTAGCAAAAGAAACCAAATGTTTTCAAGAATTCTGAATCTTGCTTAATTTCCACTCACTGTCTGTTTGCATAAAGTTATGCAAACTTCGGCTTGGAGTTTGCAATCAAACCACAAGGCAGGCAAACATTATTTTTAGCAGTGGTTAGCTTTCATTTCCAAAGTTTCTCCTGGCATGAAGCTGAAGAGGATTTGTCCATTTCTATTTATTTAATACTGCCTTCAAAACAGTGTGCTCGAATAAGAACAGCAATTGCTGTCCAATACTATGAGCATGCCATGTGGTTAAAGCAACATAAGCACAACACATTTTGGAACTGTATGCAGCGTCAATATTTTTTGCTAGCTTTTCTTCTACCTTCCTTCCTCTTATAGACTGTAATGTCTTTGGGGGAGAGGCTGCCATCATGCACTGCTGTTGTTGCTCATATTACTCTGTACCTCACCATGAGCACTTTGTACATAACAACTGGGACCTACAACAACAAAATGTGGCAGTGTGGAAGGTTCCTGTTCAGTCTTTCAGCCTGCCAGACAGGCACGCCCACACTCTGCCGATGTGCACCATCAACATGCCATTGGTCCTGAAAGCTTACAGGTCTCTGTTGGAATGCATTTTAAATGCTTCTTTTAGTTTTAATTTACAAACAAATATACTTCTCCATACTTAGGGAATTTCCTGAGCAAGTAGAAACCACAATCTTTATTTCTGGGGTGGCCTGGTTTCGCTTCCAAGATGGCAGGTACAGGTTCACTCAAGTTTGGTACTTGATGGAATGATGGAAGTTACGGCACTAAGGCTGGTCGTTGGAATGTCCAGTGGATACCACAATGCTGAGATTTCACACATCTCCTTGGCACTGTTTCTCTGAAATGTGAGAAATTGTCTGTGCCTACTATGCTTTGGGAAAGTAAAGCCTTCTACTTCTTAGACATTTTGAGAAGAAGCCTGGCTCAGCATTTTGTCTTTTTGTGAAGCCAGCTGTGGTGATGAGGTAAATAAAGAGTCACACCTTCATGACCATAATACTGTATTTTTAAGCATTCCCTTCACAAAGATGTCCGGGGAAGCTCTCTTTCTCACGTTCTTTGGCAGTCAGGATGAAAACTTGTATTTCTGTGAGTATTTGGGTGCAATTTGCTTTTGCTGGATCTGTTTTAATGCTGTTTTGTGGGGGAGCTTTTTGTCTTTTTGTATCTCTGATCCTGTAGTATATCTATTGATCTCTGCTTTTCTTTCTCCCTTTCTGAAGGTTGCAGCCCAGGCAAGGAGAGGAGGCAGAAATTGGGAGAACGATGATTAGGAGCAAACCTCTGAAAGGGGGAGGGAGGAATTAGGGACGATCCTCTTTGAAAATGTGTACAAGGCTCTTTAATGGTCCCCTGGTTCATTTTCCACTTGGCTGCTTTACGGCTGAACTGTAAACTAAAAATGACATGGGCTCATTAATTTGGCAGCGACTGGCAAGGTTTGGTCATGTAGCATACCCAGAAAGCTATTGTTTAAGGCTGGGTCATGTCAAAGGTCAAGCAGACTATGGCTGAAGCTCCTCAAAGATTGAGCTGAGGAGTCATAGAGAGCCTAACCTTCCTCTGTAACCTCTGGTTGTCCTCAGCCGTGCGACCAGCTTGGCATTTCTGGGGAAGGCTTGCCAAAAAGCTGTCGAGTTACTAGCAATATTATGTCAGATGGCTTCTTCTCCAAAGCTGCCTCAATTATATCATCCTCCATTTGTGTCTGACAAACCGTGTTTGTGATGGGAAAGAAATGAAATTGCCGCTTGTGCACGGGGCAACGACTGGGGTGAGAGATGGATGGATGGACGGATGGATGGATGATCACGAGGAGGAATTGTGGAGATGGTGTGAAGCCAAGCTCAAAATGCTTCAAATGTCAAATGCGGCAGACTCAACAAAAAAACGCTTTTGGACATTGGGTTGATTGCATTTGTTTGGTTTAGAGAACAGATTGTTAATGCTGTGGGTTGTCAAAAAATTGAACTCAGCAGCAATCACACTGGTCCCATGGAGTTCCCTCTGGGTTCAGGGTTAACACAGCTAGACATTAAAACCTGCTTGGGGATTGTATGGACAGATGAAGCAAGGGCAGGGAACCTTTCTCAGACTGAGGGCCACAATCCCTTCTGGGCAGCTTCCCTGGGACCATGTGCAAGTGGTAGGTGGTGCCATAGGCAAATGGAGAAGAGCAAATAGAATAATAGAATCGTAGACTTCTAGAATTGTAGAGTAGGAAGGGAACTTGAAGATAATCTTGTCCACCCCCCTGCAATGCAGGAATATGCAACTGTCCCATGCAAGGATCAAACCCACAACCATGGCATTATCAGCACCATGCTCTAACCAACTGAGCTATCCATTGGGGTTCTTTTTGTTTCTGTTTTGCTTTTGCACTGTAGGCTAGCTTACACACACACACCTCCGTCCTTCATCTAAGCAAGAGAGAGGTATTTGCACAATTCAAGGAAAATTTCCAGCCAGGCAAAAGCACTCAAGTAGGGTGGCTTGGGGAGAAGTGTGGGTGGGTGAGGAGGAATTTATCCTGAGGAAAGTCCCACGAGTCAGACAGACAGGCCTGGAGGGTCACATATGGCCCCCAGGCCTGAGGTCACATCCCCACCCCTGCTGCTATCATTTTCCCTCAGAGAGCCCTAGGTGGGGTAGAGCTGCTTCACTGGTTCCCCATCTGGTGGGCCACTGTTGCTTACCAGGGGGAGGGGAGAAAATGCAAGGTGTGGGAGAGGGAAGTAAGGTGCAAATGCACCAGTGGAGCCAATCTGGCACCCTTGCCAGTGTGTCTGCACTGTGCTGTCCTCCCTGCTGCTTCATGCCCCTTAGGAGCGGACCGCAGGGCCCAATTTGGCCAAATTGCTCCAATTGCCTTAAGGTCAGCCCTGATGAGACTGTGCAGGGGTTGGACTGACAAGCCCTGCACCTTCTAGGTCCCTGGTGTCAATATTCAGAGTACAGACTCAAGGACTCTTCCCCCCTCAAAAAAACCCTGAGACAATGAGCCCAGCCACCTTTTATTCACAGCTGCATAAGCACTACACTACAGCATGGCCATAAACCTGTACATTCAACTGCTGAAATATACATCCAATATGTAGCAATGGAGATTTATTTTACTGCTTTATGAATGGACTCTGTATTTTGGGAATTATCTATGAGCCACCAATAGCAAGTTCTAGAATCTGACAGCTAACCAATTGGGTACTACCAAACAGCGACCCCTATTGCTGAAAGCAGGTAACCAGCAGGGAATGCTTCATCTCAGCCTTTGCACTGTTGACTGAACACCACCTGCTGTGCAGATAATGGAGAAAGCTCATAAATTGTATCCCTTCTGGCATCCTGGCCAACTCTATTACGCTGGTGTAAACCCTGGTGCACCAGAAGCACAGAATAGCAGCAAATAAAATCCACTCATACATCAGCAACTGATAAGACTTGTCAACCAGTTCTTCCAAAGTCTTCCTAAATTATAAAGCTCCAAAATACAGGCCAAAAGAGAGCAGGTCTGGGAAGAGCGAGGCATACAATGGGCCCCACCAGTGAAAAGGCCCTGCTCCATGTAACTCCTGCCCTGTCATTTGATAGAGTGCCCACTTGCCCTCTTTCTTGACATGGAATGCTTTCTATTGGAGTCTCCAGGTTCAGTACAAAGACCAGGGTGGCAACAGAAAGCAAACTAAAAATGCTTTTGCAGTTCATCAAAACTATCCAGCAATATCAAGTTATAGGAAAACTGGTGCTATTAACAGTAATCCTTCTAGTTGGTTAATTGGTTTAGCAACTTCCATGCACATGACGTGTTATGCTAATTATTTCCCCCAAAAGTTAAATGATCCTAATCAGAGGCAGCTACAGGAGAGCTATGAAATTCAGGTGAGGGTCAGAAGCCGTGTCAATCCCAGCAGGTATATAAGAGCACGACGGGGCCTGCCCAGTATATCTGGTGTTATGTTCCTGTTCATACGTTCTGAACTTAAAAGTTGACAGACAACCTTTATTACTGTGTAATGTACTTTACCATGTTCCTGACATATATTTCAGCTTTCTGGATTTATTTTTCATCTGGCCTTCAGATATGAAAGGCAGAGTGATTTAACACCGATATAGATTTGTCATCCATGCGACGAAATGAAAAGTATGCCATTTGCAATAAACTTTGCGTAAAATCGTTGCATAAAATTTGCATTTAATTTTAATGATTCTAAGAATGTCAGGCAAAATGGTCGGGCCTCGCGCATGTTCACTTCATCAAATCATGCCTCAGCTCTCATGCTATCTGTTGCTGCTGCTGCATGTTGTAGTCTCCATCATCTGGGGCAACGGGTTGACAAAGGCTGCTGTAGAGTCTCAGGAGTTAAAGCAGCCCAGGAAAGGAGATGCCAATAATAATGGCAAGCTTGTTTCTTTGAAGTCTGACCACAGCCACTGTTCTCTTCTGTCTCCTCAACACTTAAGTGTAAATGTAAGTTAAATCCAACAATTTCTGTGGGGATCAATCCTTCAATCCTAAAAAAAGCTCAACAACTTTGGCTGGCCCTCACGCATGTTCACGTCATCAAATTTGGCCGTCTTTGTCCTAGTGAAACAACCACTTAATTATCTTGAATTGCTCCAATAATGCGTGGGTCCCTCCCTGAATAGTGGAGAGTTCAAAAGATGCATTCTTGAGATCACTTAAAGAACAATACCATCTGCAGAACACGCTTCAAGTACCTGCTTTTGTAGAGAAGATTGATGTGGTTAAAATGTTATTTAATAGCATTTTAACAAGCAAACACATACATACATACATACATACATACATACAACTGCAGTACTGGACACGATGGGACTTAATTCCAAGTAAATGTTCATAGAATTTAGTCCCTGTCAGGGGGGAAAGGTGGGGCATAATTAAATATGTAATAACAATGCTAATGGTTGCACTGTGAAATCAACCATTTTGCTCAAGGCACACAAAAAGATAATATTTTTTAAAAACAACAATGGCCACCCAAGATGCTATCAGGAATCCTCCCATTACCATTCTCAAGAGTCACTCCCTCCCTAGACCTCACCCTGCACAACCTTGTTCCCCCATCAAAATGTACTGACTCTCCATCATACATTCCAGGATGGCGTGTATTTTAAATGAATTAATAAAGGGGGGGGGAATAAAATGTGATGAGCACTTTTTTGGGCGGTAGGAAACTAATGAATAGGATGGTTGCACACACCCAGTTTCCAAGGAGGAGGCCCATTGCTCCTTGGTAGAGCATCTATCTTGCATGTTGAAATTCCAGCTTCAGTCCCCAGCATCTCCAGATAGGGCTGGGATGGACTCCTGCCTGAAATCCTGGAGAGCCACTGCCAGTCAGTGTAGGCAATATTGAGCCAGATGAAGCAGTGCTCTGAACCAGTACGAGAAGCAACTTCCTGTGTTTGAACAGACCATACATATACAGAACTGCATGTGCACATTGGTCTTTCTGCACTATCAGGAAACTCCGGAGAAGCAGAGTTCTGAATGAAGAGTACATAACATAGGATCTCTTTTAACTTCCCGACGAATGCACATAGGGATTAGGGAAGTGGAGCTTGTCTCTGTAAGATCCTGCATTCTCCCTACACGTGTTGAACCTAACATTCATGTGAAAAGGGATGTTTGTGCCTTGTTGGCATTTGGAGTGTTTCTGCACTGTTAATGATAATAGATAATATTCTCCCCCTCCCCGCCATACCGATGATCACATTTTCCCTTGAAACTAAGCCAGATAGGATGACATTCCAATCTAAATCCCTCTCTCTATCCAGTCAGGAGTCGTGGGGTGAGAAGAATGAGGGAGGGAAGCCTTTTCTTTGGCTAGACGATTCCTGTTCAGGACATCCACATCTGAAAATAATACCTCTACTATTTATGCACGTGGTCCTGTCATGACCTCGTCGACTAGGATATATTAAGCAAATTTCCCCAGTGTTTTCTTTTCTCCGTGATGGCTGCTATTGACATTGTTGTGTGATGAAGGCTTTCGAAAGAGCTCGCTGTGCATCAGGGCAGGCAACAAAAATGGCATCTGAACTTTATGGGAGAGAGTTGCCGGTTCTGATGCGGTTTCTTTGCTTTAATCAAAGCTCTGAAAAAAGGAAGGAGGATAAATATGTAAGCTGGCATTTGTTCCCTTCGAAGCAGTCAGCCTAATGACTTTCACAGAAAGTAGTTCAGAGGCTCAGGTGACAAAACGGAAGATTACCACAAAAGCATAACAGTTCAGTTCTTACAGATTTAACTTTGTAAGAGGCTGCATTCTTGTTTATTTAAGAGTTAGAAACAGAAAGCAAATATCTGTATACTATTGGCTACAGCCCTTAAGGAATACCATATATACAACCATTTAAGAATACTTCATTCAGATCAGTCTCCTTGCTTTCCACATTTTGATTATCTTAAATAAACGATTCTACAAATTGTTATGTAGGATTTGTCAGTCAATCGGCTGACTCAGTTTTTGTTTTTAGTGCCCAAGAGAGGAACATGCTGCACAAAGATACATGGATATTTGTTTTCTTACAATTACATAATCAAATGGACATCAGATTTCTGCTGAGTTTTAATTCTGTTCACCATTATTTTTCTATAATTCTCCTTCTTTTGGCCATCTTTGCTTAAGCAACTGAAAGTTAGTAGATCCTGGATCAAATGAACTTCAGCTTGGCCTATCAGATACCGGTTTCTTTCTCCCTCACTTATTGCTATGCTTCTTCAAATGGTTCAGGGGATGAGATGGGGAGGGGAGGCATGGAGTTATGCATTTACATGCAAAGTAAGTAAGAACTTGTCTCTCCTAGACAGGTACCGGTATTTTCTTCTCTCCTTCCTTAGTGATCCCTACAGGGACTGGACTTATGGTCCAGTTGCTTGGACTCAGAAGCGGAAAATGTTGCTGTGCTTAGGTCCTGCTTGCAAGCTTCCCATAAGAATCTGGTGAGTCAGAATGAAAACAGGAAGCTGGACTACCTGTAGATGGGTCTTTGGCCTGACCCAGCAGGGCTCTTCTGATGAAATGCATTTATTCTTGCAGCACCCCTGATACATCAGTTAGTCAAGGAGTCAGTTAGGTGTTGCTGAACCCCAACTCTAATCAGCATCAGTCAGCATGGCCAGTGGTGGCCAGGAATTATAGGAATTGTAGTCCAACATCTATCTATCATCTATCCATTCATCCATCCATCCATCCATCCATCCATCTATCTATCCTCTCTCTCTCTCTCATCTATCTATCTCTATCTATCTATCTATCATCTATCAATCTATCTATCTATCATCTATATCTATCATCTATCTATCTATCTATATCTATCTATCTATCTATCTATCTATCTATCATCTATCATCATCTATCATCTATCATCTATCATCTATCATCTATCTATCTATCATCTATCTATCTATCTATCTATCTATCTATCTATCTATCTATCTATCTATCTATCTATCATCTATCTATCATCTATCTATCTATCCTCTCTCTCTCATCTATCTATCAATCTATCTATCATCTATCTATCTATCTATCTATCTATCTATCATCTATCATCATCTATCATCTATCATCTATCATCTATCATCTATCATCTATCCATCCATCCATCTATCCTCTCTCTCATCTATCTATCATCTATCTATATCTATATCTATATCTATATCTATATCTATATCTATATCTATCTATCATCTATCCATCCATCCATCCATCCATCCATCCTCTCTCTTTCATCTATCATCTATCATCTATCTATCTATCATCTATTTATCTATCATCTATCATCTATCATCTATCTATCTTCTATCTGTTTATTCTTAAAAATCATTTTACTCATAAAATTATAGTGTTAAAAGCAATACACTTTGGAATCTAAGTTCACTTTCTGGCCCTATGTTTAAAGCATCATCGCTGGGCTGAGCTGCCAGCAGAAAGTATTAAGTGAGGTATTACTGTATTCAAAATTTAAAAAGTAAGGGAGAGCATCACATATCCAGCTTTTTTTGCATACCCCCAAGGAAGGGCACTGTTCATACCTTCTAGAATCTATTTTCCCCTATCACTAGGGGAAAATTGTCCAAATCTTTAATTCTATCTGCCTCTAAAATTAAAACAAAAGTGGAAACTTTTCATACCACACAGGTGCTGTCATTGTCCTATCTTTGTTATATAGTACAATAATGCCCGTCCACATGGCAATAATTTGGTAACATTGGAAGCACTGCAGAGGAACTAATAAAGCAGAATGATTTGTGAACAGTCTAGTATAAATCCATCATGAATGCACTATTAGTGCATCAACAATATGTTGCAGAACACACCCACAAAAATACACCAGTCTGGAGGTACCCTACTTGTTGGGAGAGGGATACCCAAATGTGGAATAAGGGGCTTTCTCCTCACCAGGCTCCATTCTGCACACATGAACCCAATCTAAAAAGGAAATAGGTACACAGGTGCCTGTTCCTTCCACATGAGGTTCATCTTTATTAGACCAGATAGCTCTTTATGAACCAGAGAAATATATTTTGTTTATAAAAATGAGATGGAATGCATTGCGCAAATCTAGATGTTTTATGATACAGACCAATGCATCCAAACAGAGGGAACTGCTCCAATTAAGATTAAGATCTGACTAAATATCCATGTTTTAAAACTGCAGTTAATGAATTGGTCCCATCCATTCATATCTTCTGTTTCAATCAGCACCAGGCAATGGAAGGCAACAGTAAAACGATTGCAAGAAATTAAAGGATTTCTTATAGCAAACAATCCCTACAAGCAATGATCCACATTTTCCCCATTAAGGGGCTCAAGACATTAAGGTGACAAGCAATATATTTTGTAAAACAACAGGGATTTAAGAGGCAGACATGTACAGATGTTGCATTTTCCATACATTTTTGTGGTCAGGGAACAATGTTTGAAGATATATGTGTGAGGTCATTTGAATGCACTCTGCAATTGGTCCTCCTTAGGCACACGAGACCATCTGGTGGTCAGATGTGGATGGCAGGTAGACCGATTTGTTTTGCACTGAAGTCACTGAGGAATGGAAATGTCAAGTACCCTAACAGGGCAGAGAAAAAATGGTAATTACCCGCCACCCAGCAGCACAGCAGCATCTGCTGAGCAAGCCTCTAGAAAAGTAATCCAGTCAATGAAGTATGAAATTACAGGCATCGTTGTGTTTCTTTTTCTTTTGTGCAGAGGAAGGAGCATGCCAAGTCCTCACTGGAGTGGTTAGGAAGAGTGATTTCTGAGTATCTACTCGCGGTGGTCCACATGAGTTGAAAGACTGGTAATTGGAGAAATTGCTCTACAATCACTTAGCTGGGAGGTTCCTGAGAGCTGTGATGAGTTTCTTGACATATGTGTGTGTGTAAATGCTGCTTTCATTAGTTATTTGAGACTGGTTGCAAAGCCTTTAAACTGCTCTGTTGGTGGCTTTAGGACTAGAAGCTGCCTGGGTGTGCTTTTTGCACACCCCACCCCCCACATTGCCCAGATTCATTTCCCAAAAGCCCATACCTGATGGAGGCTCTCAGCTGATACAACAGTCTTTTTCTGGGCACTGCTCCTAAGAAGGCAAGGGTAATCCTTCTTTCTCCACTTTTCTGCTGTCCGTACTATAGCCTAAGCGTCACCACCCTTTTTGGACTAGTGGATACATTTCAAATATTGAGAGTGTTCTGTGGGTGTCAGTCAAAAAAATGGCTACCGTGGTGGGTAGCATAATACAAAACAGCTGTTGTGGAGGGTATGGCATAACAGAGAATGGCTGCTTCATGGGACCTGGCACCCACAAAATTAGAGAGGGAGTACAGCAATTGTTGCCCCCCCAACAATCTCATGTTTAACATGGGAAGCCCATCATGTTGTTCTGGTCTCAACTGTGGAGATATATAGCTGTAAAAGGCAAAAGAGCCCTGTTTTACCCAATGTCAATCCTAAACCAAAGACCAGGATGCCACCCTGTACCCACTTATTGTTGGGGGGTTGGGGAGAGATCTTTACTCTCTTGCTCCAAGCACATTAATGCTTAGATAGATTTTCATCTACCCTTATCCACCTTTAAATAAACATATCCCATGAAAATACTTAGGCTAGAATAAATCACAGACATTTAGCTTTGGAAATAAGTGAATATTTTATTCGTATTTTGCTCCTCATGCCTGCATTAAGAGATTGGGTGTGTGCACATCTTCTGTCATTTGGAGAGGCGTTGCCTGGTTTTTGTTTATTTGGTGGGTGTTTTGCCTGTTTGGGGCAGTTATACTTACTTTATTGAGCTGGTTATTCAGGACTTGGCAGGCCTCTACAACAGCTGTCAGAGCTGCCACCCAGTCCCAGCTCACATAGGACCAAGTCCGCCAGCGTTCACTTTATAAGAGTCTTTATTAAGTTACAGGTTTCATTTCCGAACTGCAGCGTGCAGCTCTACACCTTCTGCCCTAGGTCGGCGAAGACCCGTCTGAGTCCCCGCCTCTTGCACACCAGCTTAATACCCTAGCCTTGCTCCACCTCCTTCGCCTCTCCCTACGTCTCTGGGTCCTTCTGCCCCCCTGGGCCTCCTCCCTTCTACTCTCCTCTGACGCTGACCCCCCTGATCCCTCTGCCTCCTTGCGGCGGGCTTTGGGACCTGGCTCACTCTCCGGGCTGCTTACTGCTCCAGCTTCCGCTGCATTTGAACTTGGCGCGCGCGCCCAACTCTCTACTTTCCTCTTAACCGTTGCCTCGCTCTCTGAGGAGGGCGTGACCACCCCTGACTCGTGCCCTCCCTCCTGCTGACAGCCTCCGGAACCCGATGCCTGGCTACCTTCCTCCCTGCTGCTCTCAGTCTTGAGCGTGGGTCCCGACTTCCAGCTGCTGCCGCCCTCAGTTATGAGCGTGGGTCCCGACTTCCAGCTGCTACTCTCTGAATCTCCTCTGTTCCCTTCCTCCTGGGGTGTCCCCCCGGATCCCCCCCTTGCTCTGCTCACTGGGGCTCCCTTTTGGGAGTCCTCTGACTCACTGCTTAGGCTTGGAGATCTCGGGTCGTCATCATCACTCATTTTCCCTTCGGATTCCTCCCCCTCGCTCTCTGCTTCCTCCCTTCTCTGCGTCTCTGCTCCTGAACCCCTGACATCCATCCCCCCCTCGAAGCCCCCCCTTCCCCCCTCCCCGCTTTCAGGTGTGGGTGCTGGGTGCTCCATCATCACGGGAGGGAATGCCGGATACAGTTCGCTCCCCGTGGTTGGCCGCCAACTGAAGACCTCCGAGTCTTCCTCCTCGCGGTCGCCGACGTTGACCTGTTCCGCTTCCATCTCTGTACCGCCGTGCTCGAACCCAAGGTCCTCCCCGAACACGTCCATGTCAGTCTCTGCGTCGGTCGCTCGACCTGGCATCTCCAGCCACTTCCGGCGCCATTGCTCCTCCGGTCGATCGTCCCACCAATACGAGGTGTCTGACGCCGAACCCGCCGGCGATCCTTCTGGGGAACGGGTGCTCAGTGCGGGTTCCCCGTCCGAGTCGAATCCATGGAACGTGCTGGAAGAAAGTGTGGGCGTGAACAGCCAGTCGTCGAAGAAGCTCGCTGGCATGGGTCTGTGTGGGAAAAGGGCATGAAACTCGTCCTTGAGCAGGGGTTCCTCCAAAGCGTAGTCTGGCACCCAGCTATTGGCGCTGGCCCGGGTGCCCTCTCTGGCTAGGAGGTATTCGACTCCCTCTTCTCCCCATCTGGAGTCCAAAATCTCCGTGACCTCGTTGATGGGGTCTTGCTGCGTCACCCCTCGCGTCTCCGTCCGCTCCCGGAACGGACTCGGTGCCGTCCCTGGCTCCTGGAATCTGTGAGGTGCCTTGTAGGGAGTGAGCACCGACCTGTGGAACACCGGATGCATTCTGGAACCCTCCGGCAGCGCCAGTCGGAAGGCTACCGGGTTGATCTGTGCTTCGACTTGGTACGGACCAATTTGCTTGTGCCCCAACTTCTTCTTGGCTAGTGACCTGGTCGGCACTGCGTGGGCTGCCAACCAGACCCAGTCTCCCACTTGGATCTCTTCGCCAACCCGCCTGTGCTTGTCAGCTTGCACCTTGTAGGCGTGCTTAGCTAGCTCCAGCTGCCGTCTGAGTTGATCGTGTACCGCCTGCAACTCTGACGCGAACGCGTCCGCCGTCTGTGGTTCTCCGTCCCCCACTCTCTCCCGTCCCGGGAAGGTTCTGGGATTCCTCCCATTGTTGGCGAAGAACGGCGTCACCCCTGTGGACACGTGCTTCGTGTTGTTGTAAGCGAACTCGGCGAGCGGCCGGTAATCCACCCAGGTCGCAGGTTGTTGATTGGCATAGCATCTCAGGTACTGCTGCATGATGGCATTGACCCTCTCTGCTTGCCCGTTGGTCTGCGGGTGTCTTGCTGATGCCAGATCGACCTTGACATTTAGAAAACTCATCAGCTTCTGCCAGAAATTCGAGACGAACTGGCGCCCGCGGTCGGACAGGATAGACCGCGGCAGACCATGCACTTTGAACACGTGATCTATGAACAGTTTGGCGGTTTGTTCCGCCGTGGCCACCTTCGCACACGGAATGAAATGTGCCATCTTGGTGAACAAGTCCACCACCACTAGTACAGCTGTCTTGCCTCTCGAGCTGGGTAGATCCGTAACAAAGTCCAGGGCCACTCTCTCCCACGGTTCAAACGGCGTTTGCAGCGGTTCCAGCAGTCCCGCCGGTGGTTTGTGCACCGGTTTGGCCCTCTGGCAGGTGTCGCACCTCGCAACGTAGTCCGCGACTTCCCCTCTCAGTCTGGGCCACCAAAAGTCCCTTGCGACTAATTCCACCGTTTTTTCCGTGCCAAAGTGCCCGGCCGTGGGTGCGTCGTGCAGCTGCTGCAGTACCCTGGCGCGAAGTTCGTCTCCCGGCACGTAGATGGCCCCTTTACGTAAGAGCAAGCCGTCTCGTATCTGGAACTCGTCGCCCTTCGCCGTGCCCTTGTGCACCTCTGCCATCTTCGCCCGCGCGAAGGAGTCGTCCTGCAATGCCCGCCGCACCGCATCCAGGTCTACTGTGGCTGAAGCGCACGCCCACGCTGTTGGCGCGAAGATGTGCATGGCTGCCGCTGGCTTCGCCTCTTCGAGGTATTGCAGTTTGCGGGACAGTGCATCCGCCATGACGTTGGTGTCGCCTGGGACGTACTCTATTCGGAAATTGAAGTCAGCAAAGAACTCCGCCCAACGTATCTGCCTCTGGTTCAGGAACTGAGCCGTGCGCCAGTGCTCCAGATTCTTGTGATCCGTGCAGACCTGCACCGTGTGCTTGGCGCCGATCAGGAAGTGCCTCCACGCCTTGAAAGCTGCATGAATGGCCAGCAACTCCCTGTCCCAGATGGTGTAGTTCTGCTCCGACTTGCTGAGCTTTCTGGAGTAGAACGCTCCCGGCCTCCAGACCCCCTGTGGGTCCCTTTGCAGCAGGACAGCTCCCACTGCTCTATCGGACGCGTCTGTCTCTACCCGCATCGGTTTGCTGGGGTCGATATGCAGCAGTTGCTCTTCCGACGCGAAGAGACGCTTGAGTGCCTGAAAGGACTGCTCCGCCTGCTCCGTCCAGATGAATTTCTTTTTCTTGGAGCTTAGCGTGTCCGTAATGGCCGCCGTCTGCATCGCGAACCCCTTGATAAACTTGCGATAGAAGTTGGCGAAGCCGACAAACCGCTGGACCTCCTTCCGATTGCGCGGGCTCTTCCAATCCAACACCGCACGAACCTTGGCGCTGTCCATGGCTAGCCCCTTGTCCGACAACTTGTAACCCAAGAAATCCACCTCCGTCGTGTCGAACTGGCACTTCTCCAGTTTGGCGTACAGTCTATGCTGCTGCAGCCTCTTCAGCACCTCCCGAACATCTTGGTCATGGGCTTGCTGCGAGTCGGAGAATATCAGGATGTCATCCAGAAAGCAGACGCACTTCTTGTAAAGGAGTCCCGCCAACACATGATGCATGAAAGCTTGGAAACAGTGAGAACCGTTTTGCAATCCAAACGGCATCACTCTGTATTCGTAGGTGCCCAGAGGCGTGAACATGGCTGTCTTCCACTCATCGCCCTCCCTCATGCGGATGAGATTGTACGCACCTCGCAGGTCCAACTTGGTGAACACGCGTCCCTTGCGCACCGTCGCTAGCAGGTCGTCAATCCTGGGCATGGGGAAATCAGAAGGCTTGGTCATCTTGTTTAAGAGGCGAAAATCCACCACCAGTCTTTTTTGGGGCGTGTCTTTCTTCTTCACGAAGAAAACAGGACTGCCCCCTACTGCCCTGGACTCCCGGATGAAACCGCGCTGCAAATTGTGATCTATGAACTGTTTGAGTTCCTGTAATTCGTCCTCAGACATGGAATACAGCTTCCCTTTCGGCAGCGTCGCCCCTGGTAGGAGGTCAATCTTGCAGTCATATTGCCTGTGCGGTGGTAGCTTGTCAGCCTCTTTCTCGCAGAAGACCTCCAGAAAGTCTGCGTATTTGTGGGGGACTGCTTGCAACGTTCCCAACTGCAGTTGTGATTCCTCCTCCTCTCCCTCCTGTCTGGGCAGGATGCAGTGTTCTGCGCAATAAGAGGAGCCGAAGATCAGCTGTCTCTGGTACCAAGCCCGTGTCGGACTGTGCCTGTCCAGCCAACTCATGCCCAACACAATGGGCGTGTCCGACAGTTGGGTGACATTAAAACTGATGACTTCCCTGTGGTTGCCAAGGCGCATCACCATCGGTGGCGTTTGCTTCACCACCTGCCCCCCTAGCAACTCTCTGCCATCCACTGTGACGACTTGCAGGGGCAGAGTGGCAGGCAGTAGCTGTATAGCGTGCTGCTCCACAAAATCCTGCGCTATAAAGTCTGCGTTGCTTCCAGAATCCACAGAAAGCGGCACTTCGATAGTGACGCCATCGGGTAGCTGGAGAGATGCTGTGAGCTGCACTACTGGTTTGGGTGGGAGGGGGTCCGTGGGTTGCAAGATCCCTGGGGACTGCTTCACTGATGCGTCTGGCTGGGCCCCAGTGCCTCTGTCTCCAGCCAGACATCGTCGTTTCCCTGCTGTGGTTCTCCTTGCTGCGTTGCTGCAGTCACCATTGCCGAGGCTGCAGTGTGCTTGTGGAGCCTCCGGGGACACTCTTTCGCCAAATGGCCTGGATCCTCGCAGATGTAACACTTCCTGTTCCCTCTAGGAGGCTTCGCTTTCACTGCTGTCGGTGCTTGGGCTCTGGCTGCTGACTGAGCCCTTGCACCTCCAACCTCCATCGGTTCCCCTCCCCCTCCAGGCGGAGGTGTGGATTGCGCACGCGCTGCTTCTCTTGGAATGAAAGAGAAACTTCTCGCTGCTTCGCGCCCTCCACGTCCTTCATCTCTGCACCAGGGACGTTCTTCCAGCCTCACCCCCACAGTCAGCGCCCTTTGGACCACCTCCTGCGTGCTTCGGGGCCTCTCCCCCCTTGCAATCTCATCCTTGACCGCAGAGCTTAGACCCTCCCAGAACAGGTCTCTGACAGGGGGCGAATCCCGGTCCCACTCTAAGGCACTGACCAGCGCAAAAAAGCGGGCGTGGTACTGCCGGACGCTTGCCCTCCCTTGTTTTAGTCCATGAATCTCCCGTCGGGCAAGATCCACATCAATAGTAGACAAAAAACACGCATCCATCGCTTTGATAAAGGCATCTGCATTCTGAAGCGCCGGATCTTTATCCCTCCACAAATTGCGTAGCCACGCTTTAGCATCCCCATGCAAATGGGATAGTATGAACCCCACTTTCTCTTCCTCATCTCTAAAGTCTTTTGCCAGCAGTTGCAGTGCGCACATTACGTCTGCTCGAAAATTGGGGTACTGTTGTAAATTCCCATCGAAGTGAGCCACAAGCCCTCCTGCTCTCCGTGCCAACCCAACCCCCTCCGGTCTGGGTCCTGGCTGCCCGTGTTTAACCCATGCTTCAAACCTGGCGTGGAGATCTCTGTAGGCGGCTGCCGCATCCTCCTCCCTCTTCTTGGATGCCAGTACCTCCGCGTTCAATTGGGTAACTGCCTGTTGCAGCGCTGCAACTGTCTCTGCTTCCGTCATCTCTGCTAACCGTCGTGAGCTTGCTCCCAAACACCGATCCCCTCCTCCAGCTGCCTCTCTCTCCGCTGCGAGATATCAGGTGTCCGAAGCTTTTGAGAGACGGGTCTTACTGTCAGAGCTGCCACCCAGTCCCAGCTCACATAGGACCAAGTCCGCCAGCGTTCACTTTATAAGAGTCTTTATTAAGTTACAGGTTTCATTTCCGAACTGCAGCGTGCAGCTCTACACCTTCTGCCCTAGGTCGGCGAAGACCCGTCTGAGTCCCCGCCTCTTGCACACCAGCTTAATACCCTAGCCTTGCTCCACCTCCTTCGCCTCTCCCTACGTCTCTGGGTCCTTCTGCCCCCCTGGGCCTCCTCCCTTCTACTCTCCTCTGACGCTGACCCCCCTGATCCCTCTGCCTCCTTGCGGCGGGCTTTGGGACCTGGCTCACTCTCCGGGCTGCTTACTGCTCCAGCTTCCGCTGCATTTGAACTTGGCGCGCGCGCCCAACTCTCTACTTTCCTCTTAACCGTTGCCTCGCTCTCTGAGGAGGGCGTGACCACCCCTGACTCGTGCCCTCCCTCCTGCTGACAGCCTCCGGAACCCGATGCCTGGCTACCTTCCTCCCTGCTGCTCTCAGTCTTGAGCGTGGGTCCCGACTTCCAGCTGCTGCCGCCCTCAGTTATGAGCGTGGGTCCCGACTTCCAGCTGCTACTCTCTGAATCTCCTCTGTTCCCTTCCTCCTGGGGTGTCCCCCCGGATCCCCCCCTTGCTCTGCTCACTGGGGCTCCCTTTTGGGAGTCCTCTGACTCACTGCTTAGGCTTGGAGATCTCGGGTCGTCATCATCACTCATTTTCCCTTCGGATTCCTCCCCCTCGCTCTCTGCTTCCTCCCTTCTCTGCGTCTCTGCTCCTGAACCCCTGACAACAGCCATTTTGTGGTAGTGCCAATTACAGTTTCTCAGACTGTCAGATGTGCCCCCAGAAGATTGGGACTCCTTGCACAGTGCTCTACCCAGTAGCAGAACACTTACACCTCCCCCTCCACCTCATTTGATAAGGGATACATGTGTGCTTAAGTGTTGTATCAGATAAGCACTCATGCAAAACATAGGCAAAGTTTTGAAACTATATGGATATCAGGGAGGGAGTGGAATTGCCAGAAGTCCAGAAGGTGCTATTCACTGTGTGCATGTTGGTAGAGAAAATTGCAGTGATGACAACAAAATTACCAATCTATTTGACATGACTACTGGTAGCACTAGCAAGATCAGGTTTCCCTGTCCACTGCAATTTGCAATGTGAACATTGCCAAAATAGTTTTATGGAGGCACAACTGGGAGGGAAGGTGTCTCTGCAGCAAGCTGAAACCAACAGTCTCTTTGCAGCCTGACAGAGCAGAACTTTGTAGGAGAGGCCATATTCCTCCCAAGAAGAAAAAAGGCCCATCACCATCACTCCCAGCCAGGAGGCCAACAATTTCAAAGGGAGACCAGAGACGTTTGTTTCACGGTGCCAGTGACCACAATAACATTGGTGTGGGAAGCGAGGGGGGCTGGTACCATCATGGAAAATGGGAATTCAGATAATCTATTGTCTGAATGCAGGGTCACCCCCCCCAAGCCTTCAATGTGTTTTCAGATAATAAAAAATGGCTTGTCTTTGATCTGCATTTCAGACTTGCTTTGATGAAAACCAATGAAAAAATAACCACACGCTTTTGTCAAATTTTGCTGTTGAATGCTCAAGTCTTGTTGGTACAATATGTTTGCTGTTGTTTCCTTCACATGCTCAACCCACTCATGATGGGATGGAGGCAGCTTGCCAATTATACACCCTGCGATATTTTGTGTGTGTGTGTGTGTGTGTGTGTGTGTGTGTGTGTGTGTTGCTGTCAGAGGTACATATGCAGAGGTAGTCCAAGGTATTATAGCGCCTGATGCAAACAAACAAACACCAGTGGTATTCTTCCATAATGGATGTTGTTGGACTCCAACTCCTATGTCCATGACCAGCAGTTAAAAGAGCACAATAAAATGAGAGCATGAGTCTAGTACCTGAGGAGAGGTCAGAGATTCTAGGAGGTATGGAGGTTCCCCTTGTTCTTTACTCTCTATACAAATCCACCAGCCTTCAATCCAGGCTGACTTGCGCCCCCAAACTCCCAGGATGCAAACCACCTATTAAAACAGTATCCAAAATGCCTGGGCAAATAAAAAAGTTCTCAAGCAGCTTGCAGGTGAGGGAACCTGTGCCCCTTCTGATGTGGTTGGACTCCACCAGCCCCAGTAAGCATGGCCAATGGTCAAGACTTACGGGTGCTGGAGTCTGACAACGTTTGGAGGGCCACAGTTTCCCCATCCCCGATTTGCTGCCCAAATAACATCACGAGATAAGCCCCCTGGTCCAAAGGCAGCGTGGAGAGGGCATTCCAAAGATGTATGCTGTGATCAGCATGATTCTTTATTTTGCAAATGTGGGGAAGATACAACAGGAGGACAAATGTTTCCAGCCATCCCTACTGTCATGTGGTCTCACACTTCTCACAGCCTCAACAAAGGAAGTCAGGGGAGGCTGCTGTCAGGTTGGGCCTCAGTTCCGTTGCAGAACCGCTTGTGGTATGAACATATGTATTCTTACATGTTATAATTGGCTCATAAGCGGCCTGGTTTATTTAAAGCATTCGCAGCCCTGGATTTTCTGCATATGTACACATAGCTTAAATTAACATTCCCATGGTGTATATCAAGAGCAGATCTGTGAATGGAGGAGGAAGGAGCACTCTTAGGGTTGTTGCTTTGAAGTTTGAGCCGAACCACAACTCTGACACATCTCTACTGACAACTCATTTGAACAGACTTATGTCTGATGACTTATTTATAATTTCATCAGAGCAGCTTTTCCCTCGACAGAGTATGCTTTAGCTCATGGCTGCTCCTTCCTCACCCCAACAGCACTGCAAAACAATTTATCAGGAATATGTCTTGTAGGAAATTAGCCAAGCATCATTCCAATGGGGTGACTCTTTAGGACCAAAAAAAGAAAAGAAAAGATGAATTACAGCTTACTGAATTGCCAAAAGCTTGATTTGATCTAAGGTTTGGCAAAGCCTTAATGAAAGTATATTTAACTTCTTTTTCTACTTTTCCATACAACAGTATTTTAATTCCATTGATCAAGCACTTGGGGTAGCTATGGAATTATTTACTATGTTATGCACAAGAATGTTTCCATGGCCAAAATCTAAGGTAATGTCTCTGTCCTGCCAGATTCGATTTGCATTTTTAATAAATAATTTTTATTAAAGATTTTCCTCGTTTACGAAAGCACATGCTTTGTCTCTTTCTTCAAGTTGTCTTTTCTGCAGATCAGTTACGTTTGTTGTGAGACATGCGTGTTATATGCAGTATAGGGCTGGGAAGAAAAGAGGGGAGATGAGAGTGAGGGGATGGGGTGGTAAAGCTTATGTTCTTTTACTTACTGTATGCATGGGGGTTTTGTGTCAGCGTCACATGCATAGGTTCTCTTGATATTTGCTTGTTATGTTTCCTTGGTGGTGAGAGAGGTTGGGATGGCCTAGGATGTGGTTGATTGTCTTTGGCTGGCTGCAGTGGGATTTGTTTGTGCATGGAGGGGGGTTGTTGGGTTAAGTTAGCTATATTGGTAAAGGCAAAGGTAAGGTAAAGGACCCCTGGACAGTTAAGTCCAGTCAAAGGTGACCATGGGGTTGCAGCACTCATCTCGCTTTCAGGCCGAGGGAGCCAGTATTTGTCCACAGGCAGTTTTCCGGGTCATGTGGCCAGCATGACTAAACCGCTACTGGCACACGGAGGACCATGACGAGTGCCAGAGTGCACGGAAACGCTGTTTACCTTCCTGCCACAGCAGTACCTATCTCCTTGCACTGGCATGCTTTCAAACTGCTAGGTTGGCAGGAGCTGGGACAGAGGAACGGGAGCTCACTTGGTCGCAAGAGGCTCAGTGGTTTAGATCACAGTTGAATTGTATGCCGTTGGTGGGTTCATGTTGTTGTCTTGTTGGGCTATGTATGCAATAAACGGGAGCCATACCGGAGTGAAGGCACCCTCTTCTATTTGTCCCCGTGTCAGTTTCAGTCTATTGGTTAGCGTTTCTAGTAAGGCTGTTTCCCATACTCCTTGATACCAGTGTTCCATGTTTATTCCTGACAGGTCCCTCCAGTGTCTGGCTATGATGTTTCTGGCTGCTGAGAGTAGGTGGGTTATGAGCTCTTTGTAGTGTGAGTGGGCATTGTTATCTTGGAAGATGTTCAGCAGGGCCAGTTCTGGGGTGACTTCTAGTACCTGTTTAGTTTTTTGCTTATTTCTTGTATGACTACTGTCCAGAAGCATTGGGTTTAGGGGCATTCCCACCACATGTGGAGGTAGTTTGATTTGCATTTAAGCACGAAATCAGAAACTGGAAGAGCTTTAGCAGCTACTCCTTTGTCTGATGCTGATCCTACTCTGCAGGAATTGTTGTGAAAGTATAATGGCTTTATATACAATGTTAGCTGTGATTGCACTTATACTTGTCTCATAATATGCTTGTCTTTGACACCAAAACAACCTAGTAAATGACCTCCTTCAGGAGGGAGGCAGGGGGAAATGGGACCCTGTTGATTCTCCTGGATCTATCCATAACATGCCGTTCTTATTGTAAATATTTTAATAAATAATAGTTGCAGTTAACACAGTAAAGGAGGTATATGTAAGTTTATGTTAGTGTTGCTGGTTCTAAGGAGGCCAAAAACTTTTAGCTGCTTCTAATTCTGTCTCTGCCAGTTTTTATGGCACATAATAGTGCTGCATGCCACCAGCTCACTACATCTGGCAATGATGACTCTTGCAAGTGCTCCTTACTGTACTCAGACCACCCACAGCGCTACTGCAATATGACAAGTCGTTACATTGCAGTAACAGTCCAGTTCTTGCACTCAGCCTTACCCACATTCATTCATTGGCACATTAGCTGATTGGTTTGTCCCATGAGTCACCGCCATCTAAGGATTTATATAGCAGAAACAGTAGTAGTCAGCAGTAGCACAATACAAGCTAAGAAGGCAGGATTAGGAAGAACCCATAGCTATCTCAGGCTGGCAGGCTGGAGGCACATATAAGTAATGCTAACATCCCAGCTCCCTTTGCACAGTCACAGGGGATGCTGGATGGCACTTTGTGCAAGGCTTGACTAACTCATGAGGACTCAGGCTTGGCTGGGCCCCATGCTAAGTAAGTACCAAGATGACAGTGCACCTGCTGGGTGGGTCCCTGAATGGATGAGTCCCATGTCAGTTACAGCAGAGCGTAGCAAATGCTGTTATGAAAATAAAAGAGGGAAGAGGTCTTTGAGTTCAGTGGGATCTTAGCTAGAGAGAATGAGAAACAGGATTTGCATAAGGCTGCTCAGTGAACATTATGGCTGGGTGAGGGATTTGAACCCAAGTCTTCCTAATGCAAACCCAGCATTCATTCCGCTACACAACAGAAGACTGTTGGCCATAAAGGTAAAGGTAAAGGGACCCTTGACCATTAGGTCCAGTCGTGGCCGATTCTGGGGTTGCGGCACTCATCTTGCTTTATTGGTCGAGGGACCCGGCGTACAGCTTCCAGGTCATGTGGCCAGCATGACTAAGCCGCTTCTGGCGAACCAGAGCAGCACACAGAAATGCCGTTTACCTTCCCGCCTATTTATCTACTTGCACTTTGACATGCTTTTGAACTGCTAGGTTGGCAGGAGCAGGGACCGAGCAATGGGAGCTCACCCCGTCGTGGGGATTCGAACCGCCAACCTTCTGATCGGCAAGTCCTAGGCTCTGTGGTTTAACCCACAGAGCCACCTGCATCCCTTCTACTGTTGGTCATACATACAGCAATAATCTGGCCACTCAAGTGGCTGAACATCTCCAACGTACTGAGCTGATAGCTAGGCCAGCAGCCTTGAAATTTGCTCAAAAGGCTCCCCTGACTTGAATGAATTAGAGGGGAACTAAATTAAGAGATTAAAAAAGCTAAAAGAAAAACAAAGGTGCCAGACAACACAATGCCTTTCAAAAGAATCTTGCATGTGGTCATATCAGAGTCCTGCAGCCAGGAATCGGTGCTTTATCGGGGGAGTTGCTTGCTGTACAGCCTTTCGTAACATCTTGCTGCACCCAAGGAAGAGCACTTAGCTCAACAAGAAAAAGCAATGTTTCCTTGGTGGGAGAGTTGTGGAAGCCTTGCCAGTATCACAATCCTTGCCTGTCCCTCTCTCCTGCACCTCCTGCTTCCCAGCAGGCGTTTCTATCAGCTGCCCAAGTGAAGAAATGAGGAGTGGAGCTGCATTCCATTAATTCTAGCTTTCTAAGCTTGAATTAATCCTACTGAGCCACTTGAGAAACATGTCAGTGGAATTTGTACAGAGAGCAAGGAATTAAAAAGGCAGAGAGACCTGCGGATTCACAGCACAGCAAAGGGCAAGTTCTGGAGTCATGTTTTATCATCTTTGATTCTTGCTGAAGTAGAATGATAGCATTACATCCTAAAGAAGTAAGACATGAAAAATGCATTAAGGGAGAAGGGGCTTAAGAGCAAGCTGTCCAGACAGAGGCATGCGAGGGCGATTACAGTGTTTGGGGGAGCAGGGAGAAAGGTTCTCCATTGGCACTCCCCACCCTTGAAGAAAAGGAGAATTTTATTACCCTGCACTTGTGCCAATCTACCATAAAGGATTTGTTTGTGAACATCCACAGGAGGAAACGATTGCTGTAATGTGGCCTTGTGCACTGTGTTACAGTCTCTGTCTGTAGACATTCTCCATATGAAGGGCTGCCCAGTCCAAATCTGGGTTAAAGAAAAAGAAGAGCAAGCCTTGAAGTGGCCCATCAACTTTTAGAACCTGGACAACAGAAGAGGGGCCCTTCCAGGCTATCTCTGCTTGCGAGTGGATTTCAATCACATTCTGACAAATCTAGGTTGTGCAGTTAAAGTTGATGGTGGGCACTTCCAGACCATCTATTTATTGAGTATTGTTTGCAGGAGAGGTTAGATGATGCGGTGTCAAAGCAAGCGTTGCCCCACATTTTACCACTGAGTTTTCCCATCACTGTCCTTATTGCAAAATATCTGATCTTTGGGGGAATGCACAGATTGATTTTGCCAGCATGTGACTGAATCCCACCTGAAAATAGTAACAGCCTGGAAGCAGCCTTGGAGCTCTTGCACAGCAAACCTGCTTCTCCCAAAGAATGAACAACAGTTGCAGCTGTATGTTTACTGTCATATTGTATCCATCACTTCTCATACACACACACATACACACACACAAAACAAAACCCCTGATTAATAAATAAATAAATAAATAAAAGCATCAGTTTTATCAACCATAAGAATAATCAATTTATTTCTATGCCATTTTTTGGCCTAAGTTCCCCAAAACAATGAACAAATAATAATATAATAATAATAATTTATTATTTACATACCACACACCTGGGCGGCTTCCAACAGGATATTAAAAACACAGTAAAACATCAAACATAAAAAACTTCCCTAAACAGGGCTGCCTTCAGAGGTCTTCTAAAAGTCAGGTAGTTGTGTATTTCCTTTGCATCTGGTGGGAGGACATTCCACAGGGCAGGCGCCACTACCGAGAAGGCCCTCTACATAAGATAAATACAAAAGAAACAGCAATGAACCCATAGTAAATAGAAAAATGGAATAAATCAATAAAAATATAATAAGCCAAATACTCAGGTGCGCCATGGACCATTCATGAGTTGCATTTGTGCTCTCACCACGAATGTAGCTGCCATCACAAACAATTGCCCAAGCAGTCAACATCTCCCTGGAAATATGACAAAACGTCTACATTGCTCTCCAGGCTCAACATTGTGGCTCTTCAACAGGCTGCAGTTCTCCAGGTGCAGAAGCCAGGCAGTAAAGAACAGCTGTAGAGGCTAAAGCGGGTCTTTGCCTCCCAGCCAGCAATGGTCCTGTTACTGCTATCTGCCCAGTGATTTTGAAATTGTGGAAATTTTTTTTCTAGTGGAATGATATTTTATATTTATACAAGCAGAAAATGAAGAATGTCTCTTGGGAAGGTCAGACACTTCCTTCTAAAAATACTGTAATAAGTTTATTCATTTGGATCCAACACAAGCTGTTGACTAAAACCTGTGTCTGAGAATAAAGGATTGTGGTGGGAACACATTCTATTGCAAATAAAAGTTTCAGTATTGGTGTGGATTTTTAAAAGCTGAAGATTGTGGCCCTGATCTAGCTTTTGTGTTGATTTGCTGTGTTGCCCACTAGTGGCCCTCAAACCTCACTGCATGTCTGGACGTTTATTTACGTGGAGAATTTATAAGTTGCCCTTTATCATACATTTCCGGGGATGAGGCAGAACAGCAGTTAAAAGAATGAAAGAGCACAATAAAATTCAAATAGCAAAACTCTGGAAAGCACAGAAGAATTAGCATCTCCATTGGCAAAAGACAGCCATAAAACCATAAAAGAACAATTAAAACCTGCTTTGCAGCATGGAGGAATGCCTGAGCAAATTGGGGTCAGAGAAAATTTGGCCTGGTGCCAAGAAGACCTCATGGTGGGTCTCAGACCCCTTTCTCTGGGGAGTCCATTCCAAATGTGAGGGGCCACAGCTGATAAGGTCTTCTTCCTTGTTCTGTGTCGTAGTTCGAAGATGTATAATCTGCACATGGAAAAACAGACTCCTAAACTACGTAGCATTTAGAATATCCTTGCATGTTAAAAAGAGAGAGCCTCACACACATCATCTGAATCAGGAAACCATCCTGTCAGTGCAGTTGGCCTCATATTGCAGATAGAGGGCTGAAGCTGAGAGATACTGGGGCATGCGCCATATTTTTCGCTCTATAAGACGCACCAGACCATAAGACGCACCTAGTTTTTGGAGGAGGAAAACAAGAAAAAAAATATTCTGAATTTCAGAAGCCAGAACAACAAGGGGGATCGCTGCACAGCGAAAGCAGCAATCCCTCTTGCTGTTCTGGCTTCTGGGATAGCTGCACAGCCTGCATTCACTCCATAAGACGCACACACATTTCCCCTTACTTTTTAGGAGGGAAAAAGTGAGTCTTATAGAGCAAAAAATACGGTAAATAAAATAAGGGAGACACAGCACTGTGATGTGAACATGTTTTGGGCCCTCAACCTGCTGCTTTCAGTCTAGATTGATGCTAGAGCCAGCCGTCCACAAGGGTGGATGTGGTTACTTGATACACATTTGAACCCCCCCCCCGATGGATCCATACCTTTTCCTCCCTTCACATGCACCAGGTGAGTGAATCCTAGAATTATAGAGTTGGAAGGGACCATGAAGGTCATCACTCCAACCCCCTTCAATGCACGAATCTTCTGCCCAATGTGGGGCTCAAACAAAGAACATGGTGATTGTGATCTTGGTATATACCCATCCACAACATCGAGCAGTTGTGGATTGTTCCCCCCAGTACACACACACACACACACACACACACACACACACACACACACACACACTGCCAGGATTACCTACATCTGTTTTCACTTCTTTTCCAATGGATACACTGTGGGGTAATGCACAATCAATGAGAAATTAGCTACACCCCCCCCCCAATTAAACCAATTTCTCAAGAAGTTGGAAGCTTTTCATGGGGAGGGTGGGAAGTGCAGTGGATCTAGATTGTGCTTGGACTATGTAGAAGAAAACCAAGTACTCAGTCTCCATTGATTCTAGAATAAAATGTTGTGCGTATGCAACCTTAGATGTTCTGTTACGGAGTATTTTCTTTCCCAGCAGTGGGAGGAAGCAAAGAGAGCATGGTACACTTTCTCTCTCTCTCTCATATCGTACTACAACTCAGGGTTATCCCATGAAACTGCATGTTGGAATATTATGGGCAGACAAAAGAAACTATTTCTTCACATCACACCTAGTTAAGCTGTGGAATGTGTTCCCTCAAGAGGTAGTGGTGGCCACCAACTTGGATGGTTTAACAAGAGGATTAGGGAAATTCATGGAATATGAGACTATCAGTGGCTGGCCTCTAGCCACATTGGCTAGGTTCTACACCCACAGTTGGAGGCAGTATGCCGCTGAAGACCAGTTGCTTGGAAACTAGAGATACTGCTGTTGCACTTGGTTCCTCTTTCTGGGCTTCCCGGAGGCATCCAACTGGCAGCTGCAAGAACACAATTTGGGGCTAGATGGTCCTTTGGCAGCAGGGTTCTTCTTATGCTCTTAGCAGCAGTAAAGTGGCAGACAAGTATGGTGGGGAAGGGAGGCTGCCTTGCAGCCAAGTTCTTAGCAAACAGGCCCTACCATTAGGCAGAGTGAGGTTCAGGCAGCTGGTTCTGGGTTTCATGGAAGGGGAACAAACTGTTAGGATACAAGAATATGAGGGCTAGGGACTTGCTTGTTTAAAAAAGTTAAATATACTCAGAGTCCTGTAGTGATTTCATGCTCTTTATTGCAGCTTGTCAACCAGTGATTGAATTGCTCCACAAACTTCAGGCTTTTATATACATTATTTACACAATGAGTCCTGTCTGACTGGCTGATTCTGCTTGTCAAAGTGCAAGTAGATAAATAGGTACCGCTCCGTCGGGATCCCTAAATAGGAGGACATGATCTGACGATGCTCAAAGGTTCTTCTCCAATGGGCCTTCTTTTGAAACAGTTCCTTCCATACGGCCCAGAATGAAGCTTGCAACAGCAAAGATAAAAGAGGAAATAGGGGGAAAGTACTTTTTGATATTTAGTTTCCTCCTGGAAATCAAAACAAGACATTAAGCAATGGGGGGTTTCTGTACTCGGTTGACTTAGAACAGCTGCTAGCCAATTTTTCTAGCTCTGGGAAGAAAAGCAGATTGCCGCCTTGGGTCTGAGGAGCTTTTCAGAAGCAATCCAAGTCAAACTTCCACTCAATGACTTCATTCAAAGCTGGTTTACATCACGAAGAGAAACTCTGTTTATTTATTTGTAATAACTTCAGGATTTTTATGGACCCACAAGAGGATGTAATTTAAGAAAACATCAGCAAACTTTCCCAAATATCGAAGTTTCAAAATGAGCCATGCCAAAAACTCCTCGCTGGAAAGAGCTCGTTATTAAAATTGGCAAACAGTGGCAAGGTGGCTTTTGTAAGGGACCCCAGAACAAATGGCTCCCAAAGATATACTGTAGTTCTACACACAATAAAGATGTTTCCCTATGGATGAACTGCAAATCTAGGTAAATGTCTTATTTATTCTAATCCTCCGACAAGCTGAGAGTTTGGGGCACTTCCAACCTGCAAAGATTTGTAGTATGTCACTTAATGATTTGTTCCCTTTGCTTTTTCATGCTTCCCCCTGCCCCCCCATACACTTAGAAGGAATAAATTTCCCCTTTCAAATAATCCCTTCAGGTTCAAATGGGGCATTCCAGCACTGAACATCTGGTTAGGAAGGAGCCATCTCCATACCAGCTTTTCAAGGACTATGGAGACAAGGAGAATTGATTAGCATCCCTCAGCTTCCAGAAGAGGATTAGTTTTTGGCATTGTGAAGAACATAAGAAGGGTCTGCTGGATTGGGTCAATGGCCCATCCAGTGCAACATCCTGTTCTCACTGTGGCCGACCAGATGCCTGTAAGAAACTTGCCAGCAGAACATGAGCAGTAGAAGACGCTCCACTCCTGTGGCTTCCAGCAACTGGTATTCCTGACCACGCTGCCTCCCACGGTGGAGGCAGCTCATAGCCTTCATGGATAGCAGCCACTGATAGCCTTATTCTCCATGTGTTGTGCGTGTCCAATGCTCTTTTAATGTTTTCTCTTCTCTTATGATAGCCACCTGATGCAGGTTGTCTGCACTTAAAATGTAGCTAGGTCATTATTTTCCCCTATTTGGATCAAAGCTGTTTGTTTTTTTTTAGGGGGGGGGATGCATTGAAACACAGTATTGTTGGGATTTGATTTGATGCTGGATGATATATTAGATATTACCCTTCCTTCCTTCCATCCTTCCTTTTTTCCGCAGCCTTTTAGTGTTAATAATCCAGGATGCTCCTGGTCTTTCCCCCCTTAAAATAATAACCACACACAAACACTAAAAGGTAAAAGTAACATTAACTCACTCAGTTTATTTCTTGAAGAATAACAGATACAGCAGCTTGGTGTAGGCAGGCAGGCTTAAAATGCTAATTAGGTTGCTAACACGTACTAAGTCTAGCTTAAAAATGGAGTCTGAGCTGGAGCTCAGAGTTACAGGTGTTCCCATGTTACAGACGGTGCCCAGGCAAGGAGCGTATATCGTTACATCCTCTTCCTGTCAGGACACAATAGGGAAGTGATCTCACAGCATTCTCTTTAGCCTGTTTACAGGAAAGCTCTGTGAGCCTCAGCCCTGTCATGTGCCTATGTGGCAAAGCATGAATTGTTGGTTTGACTACAATAGATATCCCACAAGTATTTCATAGGTATGGGTAGGATATGGACTGTGACTAACATCACGGCAGTGGGAATATGCTGGATGTTGAATAAAAGGGAGTGTGTCCATAGCGGCCTCAGCCATAAAAGATTTTGGGCTGGACTTCTCTTCCTAGAAAGTTGCCTATGGCACATCCCTAGTGACCACCAGTGTTGCCTGGGTTTTTTATTGCATTTTCAGGCCTATTGTCCTATTGTGTCACAATATATTTTAAGCTTCCCCTTCATGGATCACTGCCTTGCCGTGGCGAAGGGGCTTGAATAACTCTGAGAAGCTATGAACTATGCCGAGCAGGGCACCCAAGATGATCAGGTCATAGTGGAGAGTTTTGACCAAACGTGATCCACCTGGAGTAGGAACCGGCAAGCCACTCCAGTATCCCTGCCAAGAAAACTCCATGGACAAAGACAACAGGCATATAAAAGTTATGACGCTGGAAGATGAGCCCCTCAGGTCGGAAGGTGTCCAACATGCTACTGGGGAAGAGCGGAGGACAAGTACAAGTAGATCCAGAGCTGATGAAGCGGCTGGGCCAAAGCCGAAAGGACGCTCAGTTGCGGATATGCCTGGAAGCGAAAGGAAAGTCCAATGCTGTAAAGAAAAATATTGCATAGGAACCTGGAATGTAAGAACCATGAACCTGGGTAAGTTGGATGTGGTCAAAAATGAGATGGCGAGAATAAATATTGACATCCTGGGCATCAGTGAGCTAAAATGGACGGGAATGGGCGAATTCAGTTTGGATGACTATCATATCTACTACTGTGGGCAAGAAACCCGTAAAAGAAATGGAGTGGCCCTCATAGTCAACAAAAGAGTGGTGAAATCTGTACTGGGATGCAGTCTCAAAAATGATAGAATGATCTCGATACGAATCCAAGGCAGACCTTTTAACATCACAGTAATCCAAGTTTATGCACCAACTACTGGTGCTGAAGAAACTGAAATTGACCAATTCTATGAAGACTTACAAGACCTTATAGAAGTGACACCAAAGAAGGATGTTCTGCTCATTATAGGGGATTGGAATGCTAAAGTAGGGAGTCAAGAGATAAAAGGAACAACTGGCAAGTTTGGCCTTGGAGATCAAAACGAAGCAGGGCAAAGGCTAATAGAATTCTGCCAAGAGAACAAGCTGGTCATCACAAACACGCTTTTCCAACAATACAAGAGACGACTCTACACATGGACATCCCCAGATGGGCAACATCGAAATCAGATTGATTATATTCTCTGCAGCCAAAGATGGAGAAGCTCTATACAGTCTGCAAAAACAAGACCTGGAGCTGACTGTGGCTCAGATCATCAGCTTCTTATAGCAAAATTCAAGCTTAAACTGAAGAAAGTAGGAAAAACCACTGGACAGGTAAGATACAATCTAAACCAAATCCCTTATGAATACACAGTGGAAGTGAGGAACAGGTTTAAGGATTTAGATTTGCTGGACAGAGTGCCTGAAGAACTATGGGTGGAGGCTCTCAACATTATACAGGAGGCAGCAACTAAAACCATCCCAATGAAAAAGAAATGCAAGAAAGCAAAGTGGCTGTCCAACGAGGCCTTACAAATAGCGGGGGAGAGAAGGCAAGCAAAATGCGAGGGAGATAATGAAAGATACAAGAAATTGAATGCAGATTTCCAAAGAATAGCAAGGAGAGACAAGAAGGCCTTCTTAAACAAGCAATGCAAAGAAATAGAGGAAAGCAACAGAATGGGAAGAACCAGAGATCTGTTCAAGAAAATCGGAAATATGAAAGGAACATTTCGCACAAAGATTACCATAATAAAGGACAAAAGTGGTAAAGACCTAACTGAAGCAGAAGACATCAAGAAGAGGTGGCAAGAATACACAGAGGAATTATGCCAGAAAGATATGGATGTCTCGTACACCCCAGGTAGTGTGGTTGCTGACCGTGAGCCAGACATCCTGGAGAGTGAAGTCAAATGGGCCTTAGAAAGCACTGCAAATAACAAGGCCAGTGGAAGTGATGGTATTCCAGCTGAACTGTTTAAAATTTTAAAAGATGATGCTGTTAAGGTGCTACACTCAATATGCCAGCAAGTATGGAAAACTCAGCAGTGGCCAGAGGATTGGAGAAGATCAGTCTACATCCCAATCCCAAAGAAAGGCAGTGCCAAAGAATGCTCCAACTACCGCACAATTGCACTCATTTCACATGCTAGCAAGGTTATGCTTAAAATTCTACAAGGAAGGCTCAAGCAGTATGTGGACCGAGAACTCCCAGAAGTGCAAGCTGGATTTAGAAGAGGCAGAGGAACCAGAGACCAAATTGCAAACATGCGCTGGATTATGGAGAAAGCTAGAGAGTTCCAGAAAGACATCTACTTCTGCTTCATTGACTATGCAAAAGCCTTTGACTGTGTTGACCACAGCAAACTATGGCAAGTTCTTAAAGAAATGGGAGTGCCTGATCACCTCATCTGTCTCCTGAGAAATCTCTATGTGGGACAAGAAGCTACAGTTAGAACTGGATGTGGAACAACTGATTGGTTCCAAATTGGGAAAGGAGTACGGCAAGGCTGTATATTGTCTCCCTGCTTATTTAACTTATATGCAGAATTCATCATGCGAAAGGCTGGGCTGGATGAATCCCAAGCCGGAATTAAGATTGCCGGAAGAAATATCAACAACCTCAGATATGCAGATGACACAACCTTGATGGCAGAAAGTGAAGAGGAATTAAAGAACCTTTTAATGAGGGTGAAAGAGGAGAGCGCAAAATATGGTCTGAAGCTCAACATCAAAAAAACGAAGATCATGGCCACTGGGCCCATCACCTCCTGGCAAATAGAAGGGGAAGAAATGGAGGCAGTGAGAGATTTTACTTTCTTGGGCTCCATGATCAGTGCAGATGGTGACAGCAGTCACGAAATTAAAAGACGCCTGCTCCTTGGGAGAAAGGCGATGGCAAACCTAGACAACATCTTAAAAAGCAGAGACATCACCTTGCCAACAAAGGTCCGTATAGTAAAAGCCATGGTTTTCCCAGTAGTGATGTATGGAAGTGAGAGCTGGACCATAAAGAAGGCTGATCGCCGAAGAATTGATGCTTTTGAATTATGGTGCTGGAGGAGACTCTTGAGAGTCCCATGGACTGCAAGAAGATCAAACCTCTCCATTCTTAAGGAAATCAGCCCTGAGTGTTCACTGGAAGGACAGATCGTGAAGCTGAGGCTCCAATACTTTGGCCACCTCATGAGAAGAGAAGACTCCCTGGAAAAGACCCTGATGTTGGGAAAGATGGAGGGCACAAGGAGAAGGGGACGACAGAGAATGAGATGGTTGGATGGTGTTCTTGAAGCTACCAGCATGAGTTTGATCAAACTGCGGGAGGCAGTGGGGGACAGAAGTGCCTGGCGTGCTCTGGTCCATGGGGTCACGAAGAGTCGGACACGACTAAACGACTAAACAACAACATATTTTAAGCTTGGATTGAGTTGAGCTTTTCCCCCCTTCCAGATCAGGCTCCTATTTGACATGTTCATGGCATGCGTCCTGGTGATGTATACTCCAAGCCTTTCCTTCCCAAGGACATCCCCTGCTGCTTTGGGAGACGGAGTATGTGATTTTCCCACCAGTATCAATAAGGAAGCTGGCTGGCTGCGATTCACTGGTCGGACTGTTTTCTCAACAGCTTTGGATCAAGGCAGCCAGAGCATCCCCCAATTTCCCAAACCTTCCCCTCCCCACATCCCTCCCAATTTGGAGAACACATTGCCCAGTGTCCGTAAGGCTCCTGCTTCTTGTTTGACATCCCTTATTTACAAAGCAAACAGAATGTTCCTTTTAACACACCATCATGCTAAGTTTATTAATGAAGAAAACAATCCCAGGAGGTCAGCCCAGGAGACCCTTGGAACCTGCCAGCAAAAACTCTTCAAACACTCAACGCGTCAGATCCTCCAAAATGATATTTCACACAATGAAGTAAAAATAATATTTTCCTTTCGGCCTTTCCAGCCGTTTTTGTGGACAGCAGACAGAAATTATTTTCTTACTCTGCTCCCACAGCAGAGATCTGTACGGAGCGGCATTTATTTGTTTAACGTGATGATTTCATCCTAAACGTCTCGACAGCAAATAGTTGGGGGGTTTAATAAAGGTTCTTTGAAAGGACGGCTTGAGCAGTTATTTGTAGAAGGAAAATGCAAAGTATGCTGCTCTCAGGAGGGAGAGACCAAAATGGCTGTTGTGATTAGAGGGTGTTGGGGCAGGGGAAGGACCCCGAACTGTGCTGGGCTGGCCAGGGGGAAGCAAGAACTCCTGTGGTACCATTTCCTTCCACCACTCAAACTGATCTGCTGTACTGGATCAGGGCAGTGGAAAGAGGACTGGTCTTTTGATTAACAAAAATGACTGAAAGCTTCTCCCCACCTTGGAGAAAAGGGCTGTAAAACAGAACAATAGGCCCTTTCTTTGGACTTTACCACCCCCTTAGGAACATGGTCAGCACAGTTGCACTTGACTTGCAGGCGTTGACATAGAGATTACATTTATCTGTGCTATTACTGTTTCATTTATATACCCCTTTATATTTATACACAACTTAATGACAAGAGAGCCTTCTCAGTGGTTTACAAGGTATTAAAAAGAGCCAAACAAAGATTAAAATATAACAATCTATGATTAAATTACACAAGACAACATCCCATTAAAAGATTAATTTATAAAACATCCACAATTATAATATGCAATATGCTCAGTCGTGACAGCCAGTAGGTGTTCTTGTTAAATAGTGCCAGGAGTTTTGAACTTCCTTGTTGGAACAGGAATTCGACTTAAAAAAAATTATAATCTGCTTGAGCAGAATATAAGGTGAGAGCCCTGAAGTTTGTTTGCATTCCACTCCCCATGATGCTTTGCACACAGAACTATTATAAAATGAAATGGTTTTTCCAGTGTCATTCTGGAATAAAAGACACTTGGACAAAAATGACCATAAAAAACAATTTGTGCATATTTAAAAAGCAGTGGAAATGCTTGACTGTTTACTTCATTTCTGTTGTAGATGCTAAAATGAAAGGAATAGAAACCATGACTGCAAAACACCCATTCATTTGAAGAGGTTTTGTGGAGAAGAACTTCCCAGATTCCCATGCTCAGGATGCTCATAGTGGAAATGAAATGGGAAACAGCATGCACTGATTTGTGGTTTTGTTCTGTTGTGAGCCACTTTGAGCATGTTTATATGGAAAAGTGACACGCAAATTTTAAAAATAATAAATAATATGGATGTGCATCTTCCTCAACTGAAACCAGTCAGAGAAGTTTTTAGAGATGGTGTATGTACTGCATTTTAGATAGATAACAAAATTAAATTAGAATCTGGCAGGACAGTTTTTCATATGTTTATAAATGTGTGTTAAATTCTAAATTAACATAGACAGGTTTATATAACACATGGGCAAGTTAGCCTACATCTTATACAGTCACTTTTTAACAATTAAAATGCTTGTATATTATTCTTCAGTGAAAAAAGAAATGCAGTGTCTAGCCAATTTTTATGGCAGGAATAGCGAAAAGGGCAGATGGAGAGCTAGAAACCATCTAATTCGTTGCTTATATGTAAATATTTGTACTATGTCAAATATAGTTTGTTAGCTAAATCTGAAGGAAAATCATATTACATACATAATAGCATTTACCATATGCTATACCATAGCATATACATAATAGCAATGCATACCATCAGGTACCAGTGTACAAGATTTCCTCAGTATAATTTAGGTAAATATGTAATTCTTATATTTTGTACTTTAGGCGCACCTAGATGCTTTCTTTATGAACATTAGTAGAGCTCCGCTGGATGAGACCAAAAGCCCACCAGCATCCTGTTCTCACAGTAGTCCACCAAAAAGGCTTGCTGGATCAGGCCAATGGGCTATCTAGCCTCGCATCCTGCTCTCACATTGGCCAACCAGATGCATGTGGAAAACCCAAGCTCAAGATCATTCTCCCCTCTTGTGGTTTCTAGGAACTGGTCTTCAGAAGCACTACCTCTTCTAGCCATGGAAGCAAAGCAGAGCTTTCATGGATAGTAGCCATGAATAGCCTTGTCTTCCATGACTTTGCCCAATCCTCTTTTCAAGCCATCCAAGTTGGTGGCCATCACTGCCTCCTATGGGACACGATGCCACAGTTTAATGATACACTGTGTGAAGCACACATCTCATTATAGTGCAGAAGGCTGTGACCACATGAACTGTGTTCTCACTTAGTCACTTAGTCTGCTGCCCAGGTGCAACTGTTGATGGGCACCTTCAAGGCTCCCATGCCCTCCCTTCTTATGTTTAACCTGGAGTTGGGCTTTCTGATAGAGGACTGTCCTCTGTAAAGTAGGACACATGGCCACCCTACTTCACAGCAACATTGTCCAGTAAACCCACCCCTGTAATCTCCCTCAGGCTGCTTTTGTGTGTGCTCACATTGAGCTTCCGTGATTCCCATTGGCTCATTTGCTTGGGCTGCGAGAGAAGAGAGGAGCCAGCCAAAATGATAACTAACAAGTATAGAGACATTTAGCAGAATGTGTTGGGTGGGATTTTCCCCTTGGAGGGAGGAACCTCCTGACCCATGTGAAGGAGCAGTTGCTCGTTCTGTCAAAATCTGTGGAAAAGACAGTACTGACCATGCACAACAGATTTTATTGTTCCTACAATTCCCTGAAAAAAGTCCTATATTCTGGAGTGCCATCTACTGGCACACTTTCTTGTATTTAAAGCAACCCAAATGGTAAAACAGAAAGGAATGGGGCTACTTAATTATTTTCTCTATCTCTTTGTGGCCCCTGACATTTAAAGCAGTATCATACCACTTTAAAACAGCCACGGCTTTCCCCCAAAAAATCTTGGGAATTGTAGTTTGTTAAGGGTACTGAGAGCTGTTCAGAGATTCCTGTTCACCTCCCAGAGATAAAATTCCCAGAGTTCACTGTATTGGTTGTTAAACCGTCCATCTGCACAGCATTGCAAAGCATTTCTCTTAGGATGGTCATGTGTCCTATTAGATGAAGAACCATTAAAAGGGAGAAGAGGAAGGGCCTTGAAGTTACACATCAACATTTAGCAGCACCTAGGTTCAAATCCCCGTGACAGGGTGAGCTCCCGTTGCTCGGTCCCTGCTCCTGCCAACCTAGCAATTCGAAGGCACGTCAAAGTGCAAGTAGATAAATAGGTACCGCTCCGGCGGGAAGGTAAACGGCATTTCCGTGCGCTGCTCTGGTTCGCCAGAAGCGGCTTAGTCTTGCTGGCCACATGATCCGGAAGCTATATGCCGGCTCCCTCGGCCAGTAAAGCAAGATGAGCCCCACAACCCCAGAGTCGGACACAACTGGACCTAATGGTCAGGGGTCCCTTTACCTTTAGTCAGGAAATTGTGCAGACAGACACGACACCTGATGTCTTCCATTCTATGGCAAGATGCATTGTATTTCCATTTGCCCCTTTCAGCTACCATATGAAAATTTTATGCAGAATGGGGTCCTATTTTGTGCTCTTTCCTGGGGATGCAAATCCTCTTTCTTGGCAATGCCTTAACTGGCCATCCTGTTGTTGTTTTTTCTTGGCATTTTACCATGTGGGGGACTGAGAAAATTATATGGCAGAAGGCAGCTCATGTGGCCGGCCAGTATGCACAAAAAGAGCATGATGCACATTAATTTCAGTCAGGGTTTTTTTCTGGGTAAAGCTGCCCTAGCTTCCGCATCAGTGTGCATATGGTCAGAAGGAGCCATCATACTTACTGATATATTGGAGATACTTCTACAATGACCCGTCACCCAAGCAGATTCCAGGGTTTACTTCCAAGTCCCTCTTTGAATGCACCACTGCTCTGAGAAGGATCTGCTCTGGATTAGCTGATGTGATCTTTCAGCGACTGAACCTCTCACTGAGGCAGGGGTGCCAACTTGAATATAATATTGGGGGGGCAGGTAAGCCCCATCCTGCACAATTGATCACATGATGAGATGCACACACACCATTTGAATGGCAATGTCCATCAATTTTGAGGGGCCCAGCTCCCTCAAATATTTTATTGGAGGGGCTGAAGACCCATTGACCCCCAGGAGTTGGCTCCTTTGCACTGATGCAAGGCTCTGTCTTGACTAACACCACATTCACAAAACAAAATATTTTTATTTCATGTTAGGGAAGGTTTTACATATATAGTGGGACCTCAGGTTACAGATGCTTCAGGTTACAGACTCCGCTAACCCAGAAATAGTACCTTGGGTTAAGAACAGTTTCAGGTTAAGAACGGACCTCCAGAACGAATTAAGTTCTTAACCCGAGGTACCACTGTATATAAAAAACAAAGCCCAAATCTATGACCTGAGTTCTGTACCCACAGTCTCTAAAATATATTCTGATTCCCATTTCACCTATAGGTAGGTGTGAGACACGCACCCTTTCACTACCCTGATTATCCATGTTCTAAGGGCAGTAAGGGATAATGTTAAGTGATCTTGAGTAAACATACTTATTACATCATATTTAATCAGGAAGCATTGAAACAATATCAAGTTTTGTGTTACTGAATGTGAAAGATTTTTTGATGAACAGTTCTGGGAATAATTACTCTCATGCAACAATTCCTGTTGCTAATGAGAATTTTTCTTGAGAAAACCATTTGACCATTTGTCACAATGCTTTTATTATGCTAGTATGAAGCTAAACAAGTTCTCCATACGATACCTTTAATCAACTGAGTTGCAATAGTGATTGGTATCTTTTTTTACTTTTGCATAATCTCTGGCTTTCAGTTGCATAGACCCCTCTGCAGAACTGCACAGCTATGTCAAGGAAACCACAGAACAATAAATACTTGCAGCATAATCCAATAACTCTATTTACAATAATTGACTCTTTTAATTAGTCACAGAGAACTGCAGTGAAGTAAAGGCTGGAGTAATATGAAAGCTGTTAAAGGCTGGAAATAGTTTCCAGAACATATTTTTTTTTTAATGCAATGAGCACTTAGCTAAAGAACATAATGTGACAATCTAATTAAAGGCTTACATTTTCCCCAATGAAAAAAGTATGGACCCAGGCCTAAATTTATCCTCTGTACAAACCAATTCCTGCTTATCCAATTGCCACTTTCAGAAAACAGCTATTTTTAAAAAATGAGACTATCTTCATTGTGCTCCAAGCACAAAATGAACACGTTTCAACATAAAGCATTTGCACTTTCTAGTTCTTACTGTAAGACCGCAGAGTTTCATTACAAAACGCTGTCACTATGTGACATCGTGGGAGATCAGTTTTTTTAAAACCAAAGGAACATACAGCTTCCCAGATGTGTGCCAAAGTAGTAACATTACGCACACTATTTTCATCATTTATTCAGTATGAATAAAATAGTTTTGTCTTGTTTTGATCTGCTCAGTTTGTATCCCCATGAAAGGGAGTCTGGCATGGTCTAAGTTAGCTTCCTATGTCCCTCTCATTGACAAAAAAAATTCAAAACAGTATCTTTGGAAGTATACTTTTTATCTTAAGAAAAAATAATAAGTACATATGTGAAAGCAGACAGCAGGGTGGGGAACAAGGATCTAGAGCATTCAACAACAACAAAGTTTTTTTACCTCCCCCCATCACACACACACCCCCGGGATGATCCTGCAAGAAATGTACACTGCCCCTATTTGTCTTCCTCGTGTCCAGTCAAGACAGAGTTAGTTGGACCTGAAATAAACAAATTCAACCCCTGCTGCCTCCAATGAGCTGCTTGTTCCGGAGTTGAATCTGGCTCTCACAGGGTTTGTAAAATACCCCCCATTAAAATACAATAACACTGTGCTCCATTTAAATCAATTAGAGTCTGTTCATTGGGATCTCAGAGAAAGCCTCCTACAAACAAGGCTAGTCCTGAAAACAAGGGCTGTGCCACCCAGTTTATAAGATCATAGTAAATTTATTGCATGAGTTTTAATTCATTGGCTGAATCTGCACAAATATTTGTACGGCTAAAAGAACAATATGACTAAACAACAGGGGGAAGCACACTTCTCTTGGGGTTTTTTTGATAATGTGCATAATATGCACTATATCAACTGAAAGTGAGGTCCATGGTTTGCCCCAGTGAGTGAAATGCTGATGACCAGATAGGACCAGAGGCCAGGCGTGCCAACTCTGGGGGCCAAGATGTCTTTGGTCCCCTGAAAATTTGTTGAAATGGGGCCAGGCCCTCTCAATGTAACATCTGGCCAGCTTTGGATTTAGGGTGGTGTGGGTGGTTCCTCTGCACAGGGCGCTGAGCCAAGGAGGACATGATAATAATATGGAGAAGATCCATAAAATGCAACTGTACCAAAATGAATTATTGTGAAAATAAGAAATATTGGGGGGGGCAAATTTTGTCCTCACTCAGGGCACCATGTTACCAAAGTGTGTCCCTGGTCTGGCTCTGCTTATCACAGGACATTTTCAGCAGACAACGCATGATACAGGCATAGCCTTGACCAGTCCTGAGATTGCATGCAAAGCACGCCTGCATCAAAAACTCGCTGCACACGAAAAACTAATACCGAGCGTGACCTTTCCGATCGTTTGAATTGGCTCACATTTTTGGCTGCTTCAGGGAGGAGAGATGGGGGCGGGGGAGGCTTTTGTTTCTTTTTGCAGGATTTCTGTGGCTTGACAATCTCTCGGGGCTCTTAATGTTTGTAATAGAAATAAGCCCTTGCAGTTTAGGTAGTTATTTTATGAGTGTCGTTATTTTTCTCAGCGGGCCTCCTGTTAGGGAACTATGTGGGGCCTCTTTAAGTTTGGAAGGTTCTGCAAAGATTTTGTGGCCTGAAGTAAAGACTTGTCTGCTTAACTACAGCTTTGCTAGATCTTGGATGACACTTAAAATGCATTTTTCCACAGTTGTGCATATTTCTGCACATCAGAGTTACTTAGCTGTGCCATTAACACCAGCGATTAAGGCTGCAATCCTGTGCATATTTACTTGGGAGCAATGGAGCTTCTAGATGGGGGTTTAGTTTGGGATCAGTGCTCCTCGTGCATGCAATTTTATTTTATTATTGCAGCATCTACATGACATTGTTGGCATCAAAATGCCCACCTGTACTGCTGCCAATAACCCATTGGCAATCTTAATGACCTTTTTGCAATATTAAGCCTCCATCCAGAAGCCCCCGAAGCCCCACTATAAGGACAGCAGTTCTTACTCCTGACTAAACATGTATAGGATTGCACTGTAGTGGGAAATTAAAAGGTCAGTTAAGAAGGTATCTTTTACAGCACCAATTACTACTAATGAAAAAGGCAATATAAGCTAAATTTCAAGTCACAGTGTGTGTACTCAAAGGTTTGTGGACTCTCTCCAGCAGAAGTTGGACCAATCACAGTATCTAAGCTTGCTTTCTTTGGACATATTCCAGGTCTCCTGAACAAGCCCCATCAGAACGGATGAACTCTGCACATTTGTGCTCTTGCACAACTCCCATCGGCTTGCTCGAGGCTTGCACAGAAGTCATTCTCAGAGGACAGTGTTCATTTTCTCAAGCATTCCTGCAGATGAACAGCTATTGCTCAGAGCTGCCAAGACTGGGCACTTAGCAAAGCCCAGCTGGTGAAAGGAGCAGCACCCAAGCGAAAGCCACAGTCAAAGTCTCCATCTCCAGGAACGGATGGAATATATTCAGAGCATAATTACAACAAACAAGGCCAGACAACTGGAAGCTCTATGCAATTGTAAGGAGGATGAAAACTGGAACTGAGCTTCCACTTTGGAATATAAATGGCAGCTCCTTTGGCTGCTGTGTTTAGGTTTAACACAGAGCACTTGTGCACAGGCTGCCTTCAGGGAGAGCCTTTCGTTTCTGGTTGGGCTTTTTAGACCTCATACTCAAAGTTACAGTACTTACTTAGGGAGGAAGGATCTATCCAGTGAAACACAATTTGATCAGTGATGTGTCCAGCATCAGGCACTACCAGCGCTGGATTATCCACTAGGCACACTAAACACATACTTAGCACACCAGCAAAGCAGGGGGACCCAAAAAGTGAGAATCGTTTTGGAAAGAATTAGACATTTTATATATATTTTTAAAAGCACTGAAGCATCCTCACAGGAAAGATCAGAACTTTGTTAGACTTCCTTTGTTACCCTCCACAACACACACTTTCCCTGTTTCTTCTGTTCTCTGAAATGACTTATCTCCACCTAAACAAGGGGGCATCCTTCTAATGTAGATCAAAATAATGCGAGGAAATCACATCCTGACGTACATTCATGTACATCACAGCATACCTATATGTTTTGAAAAATAGATTTTATTTTACAGTTTAGTGTTGTTTTTGTTTTGAATTACAGGGATGGGGGCACCAAAATCTTTCAGCGTTTAGGGCCTCTAAAGGTCTTCATCTGGACCTAGACACAACTATACAGCAAGGATACCCTATGTATTTGCACCTAGAGGGAGAGGGAGAGACAGAGAGAATTCCAGTGGACATGATGAATTCCAGTGGACATGATTCATCACAGTCTGACCATGCCTCCTTGATGTGAACCAACTGGATCATCTTATTTTAACCAAGGTTACAGTAGTCCTCAGAGAAGGGCTGCCAACTTGGGTAAAATATGGGGGGGGAGGTAAGCCCTACCCTGCAGTATCAAATATTTTATTGGGGGGAGGAAGGGACCTCGGCCCCCAGGAGTTGGCTCCTATGCCTCAGTGGATTGCATTCTGCAAATGAAGCACAGTCACGTTGATATTGTTGTTATATGGATTGTTCTCTCAGTTTATTAAATATAAATTTATGACTGGACTTCCTCCCTGTATCACAGCAGCAGAGCAGAAAATCCGCAGAGAAACCTGCTTTCCCGAGCCTTCGGGATTTCGCAGCATCCTGCGCCCTGTGCGGACTTTATTCCGCAAGACTTTTTCGTCGCCTCTTTGGGAGGGATTCCCTGTTATTCCTTTCCCTTTCCCATTTTCCCCTCTCCCTATGGAGCGACGAGGCTATTGCCTCTAAAAAATAAATAAACCCGCTTCTAATTTAGCTCTTTCAAGGCGCCCATTCGGTTTGATGCTTGGACACTGATATTCGCCCAGCAGCTGAGCAGGAGCCAGAGGAAACGGCAGCCCTCGTTGCCCCTCTTTCTCCTGCTTGATGGTCTGATGGAGACGAAGTGGATTCGCCCGTCTTCCGGCAGGTCCAGGCTCCCGGCAGGCGCTGAGCGAGCATGAAAGAGAAGCGGAGCGGAATTCGGAGCCGGGCTCAGATATCACCGAAGGGTTGTCATTGGGACACGCGAAATGCGCTTCCCCGGAAAACGGTGCGGCGGACAACTCTTCCCAACCCAGTCAGACCACTGAGATGCCTTTGTTTCCTGGGAATAACGCAGAAAGTAATTTGTCATTTAATGGTGGTGGTGGATTTTGTTAGAAACCAAGAGTCTGATAGCGCCTTCAAGACGAACTCATTTAGGAGGGCATGTGCGCTTCGCCAGATGCCTGCGTCTTAGTTGGAAAGGTGAAAATGGCACGGTGAGAGCTGAATGGCAATGGAACGCAAAAATTACAGTCAGTGACAATTAAAGGATAAACTGTGTTAAATAGGCACAGCTTTTTACTGTAGCAGAATTGCTATAATTGCTGAAAAGATTCAAACCTGTAGTGGGGCAAGGAACCATTCGCAAGAAACAGGCATGGATAGCGCATTTCCCCGTAATTAAGACATATACTGTGAGGTTTTTTTAATTTAAAAAAATCATTTTCTTGGTTTAGCCCACAAGTGATTGTATGGAACGTGATGGTCCTGAACACATGAGCTTACTTAGAACTTCTGGGAGCTTTGTCCAAATCCAGAGGCTGGTAATGTATTTAGGAGGTGTTAGAAGCTCTCGAGGCGTTGTACGGACGAATCCTAGGCATGGGATTCAAGATTTCGCCCGGAAACCGTTTACACTAAATCGTTCATGGCAAGGAAATACTTAGAGGTGGTCCCGCTTATTTGTTATATAAAAATCATTTATATTTTTCTATTAGTTTAATAATAATAACACTAACAATAATAATTTTTGTGCGGCTGAGCATTGCCTGCGATCTGCAGATTCTAAGCCTTGTTGATCCTCATGCAACCTGGAAATAAACTTCTCCCGCTACTCCCAGCTCTAGTGGGGAAAATGAAAACGTCATCCCTCCGCAACTTCGTCCCAGCGCGCTCCCTTTGCGCGCTCCCTGCGCTGCGGCTCTCGCCATTTTCTCCGTACGCCGCTTGCTTGGATTTGCCGCTTTAAACCTTGCTCAGGAACCACTTGATACTTCATACTCTGCACACCTCACCGGGCAGGAATCGGAGGGACTTAGGCTGCAATCCTAAGTAGACTGCAATCCTACTCAGAAGTAAGCCCTGCTGGGTCCAGTGGGGCTTTACTCCCAAGTAAACGGGGTTAGGACTGCAGTCTTAAATCTCGGTCAACAGTGTGGTGTAGTGCTTGAGTGTGTCAGACTCGCACCTGGGAGACGAGGGTTCAAATCCTCCCTCAGCCCTGAAGCTCGCTGGGTGACCTTGGGCCGGTCACTCACTCGCACCCCCTGCCCTACCCCACAGGGCTGTTGTGAGGATAAAATGGGGAGCAGGAAAACTATGTGGCCACAATGAGCTCCTTGGCCGAAAGGAGGTGATATAAATATAAATATATAAAGCTGTGCAGAGGATCGACGGGAGGGGCAGCTATTTGAGGTTACCCTGAGGAAATTCTGGCTATGGGCGGCACAGACTAAGGAGGAATCCTCCGAGTTCCCTAGTCCCTCGATCCGGGTTTTGCAGAATTAGGAGAAAGAGACCACCAGCCAGTAGCAGCAGCAGCGGGAGCTCCAGGGGCGCCTGCGGGGTGTCAGTGCCGGCTTCTCGCTCTCTTCTCCGCCTCATGCATGAATTAGGGTCCACTTGGCGTCATCCTTCTTGATGCAAGAAACCCGTTGACAAGCAGGGAGACGAGGAGTCTCAGCGCCTCCACGCCTGGAAGGAAAAAACAATTTTTTAATACAAGAGATCCGGGAGAACCTGAGAGCAGCTCAGAAGAACTCAGGCGCTTGGAGTGAGAAGTGACTCTTCCCATCCAGGGACCAGCTTCAGTGCTCCAAGGAACCGCTACTAATAGTAGTAATAGTAGTAGTAGTAGTAGTAACAATAGTTCTTTGGAACACTCGAAGTTGGTTGTTGTTGTTGTTGTTGTTGTTGTTAATAATAATAATAATAATAATAATAATAATAATAATAATAATATCTTCGCTTACATAGAATCAGAGCATTGTAGAGTTGTGGCCCAAAGAGTCATCTATTCCAACCCCCTGCAATATAGGAATCACACCTAAAGAATCCCTGGCAGAATCCCTGATCTTGTAATCCTGCCAAGAACCCTGCGAGGCAGGTCGGAATTATTGCCCCCTCTTGCCGAGAGGAGCTTAAGGCCACCTCGATTTTAGGTTGCTCTCCTGAGCATTAAAACGCAGAGGAGAGACTTTTTACCGCCCTAATCTGAAGCGCGCATTGTGGAAGGCGCAGTGATGGAGATGCCATTTACGCGCAAGTAGCGCCGTCGCAGAATCCGAGCTGCTGGTGACAGAGATCTTTCTTTCGGATGGGGCTCTTTCTTGGCAAACCATCCCCGCCGCTTGGAAAGGAGATGGTTCCCGGTTTAGCCCCGCTTCTTAAAACGAGTTTGAAGTTGCCCGCAGTCTCCTTCTCTCAAACGGCACGCCGAATCTGGTGCGCAACACTTGATCAGCTCCTGTATCATTTTGGAGAGGCGGCAACCGAAATGGTGCAGAACACCCGCTCCGTCTCTTTTCCTCGCCCTGCAACGAAGGGATTGACTGGGAGCCCTGGCTCCACAGCTGCGCCCCTCACCGTAGCTCCATCCTGGTAAAAATGGCACCTGTTGGATGTGCCCTCCTGGCCCAGACCAGGGCGAGGGTTGGGGACCCTGAAGCTCTCCGGCACCCAGCGCCCCTGGGCTGCTGGGTGTTGGGGTCTCCAGGGCCGCAGGCTCCTCTCCCGGGTGGAATCCAACAATGCTGCCTTATCCCGAGTCAGGCCACTGGTCCATGATTTAACTCAGGGCTCCCTGAACAGACCGGCAGTAGCTCTCCAAGGTTTCAGGCCGGGGTCTCTGCTAGCCCAACCTGCAGGCGCCTGGATCTTGAACCAGGACCTTCTGCATGCCAAGCAAATGCCCAGTCACTCAGCGACGGGTGCTTCTCACAGCGCCCGACCCAAGGTCTGGACGAGAAGTCGAAGAGATCCTTTGGGTGGCCCCCCAAGGGTGGGCACGGCCAGAGAGCCTTCTGTCTTTTCAGGATGATACTGAACTCTCATCTCCTGCGTAGACAGAGGTCAGGTGGCAGCCCTGTCAGACGCGCTGTTTGGAAAGCCCCCTTCCTTTTCAAAAATGGCTTGCTGCCTGGCCTTGCGGGGGTCGCTGTGGGCCAGGCCACCGTTCGCGCGCTCCCTCTCTTGAACCGCGGAGTTCTCGGTTCTTTCGGATCCCGGTCCTGAATCAGGCAAGAGTCAGTTGGGGTAATAAGAGCCAGAGTAGTGTAGTGGTTAGAGTGTCGGACTAGGACCTGGGAGAGGAGGGTTCAAATCCCCACTCGGCTATGAGTGACTTTGGACTAGTTACTGCCTCTCAGCCTAATCTATTCAATGAGGATGGGGAAGAAGACGAAGAGTTTGGATCTGATATCCCGCTTTATCACTACCCTAAGGAGTCGGTTAACATTCTCCTTTCCCTTCCTCCCCTACAACAAACACTCTGTGAGGTGAGTGGGGCTGAGAGACTTCAGACTGGCCCAGGGTCACCCAGTAGCTGCATGTGGAGCAGCGGAGACGTGAACCCGGTTCCCCAGATTACGAGACTACCGCTCTTAGCCACTACACCACACTGGGTGGGAGGATCAAGTACGGCTCTTTGGAGTATAAAATGCAGCAGCAACAACAATATAGTGCTCAGGGAAAAGCACCAATGAACGGGTGTTGAATAAGCAAGAGAAGCGGGGGTACTGTGTCTTATCACACATTTTGCATTGAATAACGGAAAGGAATCTGTTTATTGTGGTTTTCCTCTGCATATTTTGAAAACCCCTGAATTTAAAAATATCCATAAGAGGGTGTCTTTTTTTTTAATTAAGAAAGGTGGAAAATAAGATTTTGTGTGTATTTTTGTAAAGTTATTTTTGGGCGACTGAAACAATCGGAGTCTAAATGGAAAGCTGTTACCTGGACAGTTGCTTTTAAGTAGCACCTTCCATCCCAATAAAGTTGGTCTTTTATTCTCACAAGCCCCCCTTGGTGTAGTAGTTAAGAGTGTCAGACTGGGACCTGGGAGAGGAGCTGAGTTCAAGTCTCCCCTTAGCCACTGTGTGGCCTTGGGCCAGTCACTATCTCTCAGCCTAAGTTTACCTGCAGGGTTATTGTGAGAATGAAAGGGAGCGGGAGGGACCAGACTGTGCGCCGCCTTGAGTTCCTTGGAGAAAGGCGGGATGTGAATTTAATAATGGCCTAATGGAAGAAAGGAACCCGCGGGATGAGAGAGTGATTTGCGCCTATATATGGGATATTTTAACAAGAAATAGGATTGCATGAAAGGAGTGAGTTGCGAGCATATTCGAAGGCTCCGCTGACGGAATGCTTGGCTCACTCTGTGCTGCGCGGGGACAGGACAGGGATCTGTTGCTCCTGGCCAGCTGGCTCGCGACTCCCTTTACGCAGGAGCAAGTCCCACAGAGCTCAACCCCGCTTACTTGCGAGTAAGTGGCCTGGGTCAAGAGGAAGGCCAGCGAGCAAGCATTGCAGGCTGCTCCTGATGTGCGGGTCGGGGGCCGAGAGAGAGAGGGGGAGAGATCCACCCGGGACAAGCCCTGGACTGGAGCCGGGCCGGGCCGGATCGCGGCTTGATTGGCAGGCGGGCCGGGCGGCAGGTCCTGGGGGGCCTTTCTGCGAGCTTCTCCCATGCCGTGTAGATTATAGGCTAATGGGGTGCAGGCGATGGCAAGCTCTGTTTATATAATCCATTTCTTCACACAAGTTCCCCGTGCCTTTGCTGTCTGTGGTGGTTCTCTGATCCCGCTGACCCCGGCCATGTGGTTTCACTTTTTCTTCTGATCTCAATTCCAGGACCAGCGGGGAATAAAACACAAATTGAATAGTAACCATTCACAGACCATTCTTTGCAAACGCCTCTTAAGCCTTCTTTGTCTTGTCGAGCAATTGAGAGATAAATGCCTCGCATTTGGCCCCGTTTCTCGATTTTGCTTTCTTTACCCTCCTCCTCCGCCTCCTTTCGATGTGTGTGTGGTGTTCTCTCTTAAAAAAAAAAAGAAACTTTCCCCCAATAGACTCACACCCAGCCACACAGGCGCACTTTCCCCTACAACACATCGGCGGCGGCGGGGGGGGGGGGAGGGCGGTTAGTGGATCCCGTACAAATCCCCAAAGCAAAAGGCCATCAACATTTGGATCAGTGAATTTCCTCTGTACACGGGTATTGCCGGCTTTCGGGCTGCGTTCACACGGCTCCCTTGAAAGCAGACCCTGGAGCGCTGGTGGGAACCGAAAACATAGCTGGCAGAAGAATCTCCCCATCCCCACTTGATCCTCCGGGTCAGCTTCGTCTTCTTTTGCTCCGCAGTCCTATTTTTTGCCGTGTCAGGTGAGGGCAGGAGCTGTTTATTCAGCTTTTCGAGAGAACGAAAAGCAGCCGAGAGACGCTGAAACCATCTGTCTTGTTTGTTATGGGGACAGGACCGGGATCCGCGTGTTTGTCTTAGGCTGGTGCCCCAGGCTCTCCCGGCTGCAGCTTCGCTACCACGTTGCTGAGCGGAGGAAAAGCCGCTCCGAGCGCTCAAGGGAGCCGCGAAACCCAGGTCCGATCAACAGTCTCTTCAGACGACCACAAAACACGACACTGCGGCAAAGACTGCTCCGGATTTTTAAATAGCGGGTGGCGAGTGGTGGTGACGAGGCCGATCCTTCTTAAATTTTAGCTAGACTGATGTCATAACCACTTCTATTATTATTTTAAAAACCATTTGCCATCTATGGTTCGTTGCCATCAGATAGTCAGAATTCATTATTACACGCGTGTTTCGTGGCTCTGCTAAACTGGGACGGGGATGAGGGGGAGGGGGACACACCCCTTTGTACCCATCCAAGACAGCATTACTTGGTGAGTAAGCCCCACTGGGTTTAGGGGAATTGAGGGTCACAATCCGTTACTCTCCTTCCTCCTCGAATGGATCTACTTCGAAGTGACCTCAGTTTAACTTCCTCGGGGTGAGAACAACTGTCCATAACCCCAAATCAGGGCATAGTCTGGTGGTCTTTCCTGGACCTGTAAATATCACTTCGGTTCGGCGGGTCAATTATTTCGCCGCTTCCCAGTTTGCATTCGCAACGAATTCGCGGTGCGGGCCGACTATCGGTCACTCGAGTCCGTGACGAAAGACCCCCTTGGACCGCAGCACTCTCCGGCAGCTGTAAGTTGCCGTGTCCCTCCCAACTCCCACTCCCCCCCCCCCAAAAAAAGGAGAAATTAAATAGGGATCGGGAAAGAAACTGGAGAACAAAGCCAAACAAAGATCGGATGGTGCAGTTAAAGTCATTAACCGCAGAGTTGAAAAGGCATTTAATTGGCCGTGTTTGAAAAGGTTCCCCCTGAAAAGGAGCCAGCCCTGCCAGCTCATCAAAATATGTGTGTGTGGTTGTTGTTTTTTTGTAATAACCCTCCTGCTTTCCTTATGGCTGTCCAACCAATAAGTTAAGCATCTGCCTAGCAACGGAACCAAATCCTTTAGCGTGCAAGAAATAGCTCTGCACTTTTCTCCTGTGTTGAGATGCGCTCATGCGTCTCCGAAGCGTCGATGACACCAATCTATGAATTGGGAATAAGAAAGGCCAAAGATTTGGCTCGGGGGTGGGGCTGGGGTTGCACCCGAAAAGTGTTAGATCCGTGCAAGGTAAAAAAGAAAAGTCCGGGGGGATTTTAAAGGAGTCTGAGGATTCAATGAAGTTCTAAAAAGACGCAGCGTCCGGGATTCCCAGGGCTTTTCGGAGATTTGTAGCGCAAGCCTCAAACCATCATAGGTTTACTCCGAATTAAAAAAGCCCCCAAAGTTCAGATCTTCTCTTTCCCTAGTAAGCATAAGCAAGGGTGTGCAACCTCACGGTGGAACTATTTCGTCGCAACCTCATCGTCTTCAACACGTCTATTCAGCCTCGTGAAGAGTTTAAGATCGGGGCAATCTGGCAAGGAGATAAAACTGAGTTGGGAAAACCCAGGGCCTGCGGCTGTTTAATGAGATCTGGAAGGCGCAAATCCGTAGGGGTGAAACGAACACAACCCGAATCAGACCAGTCTAGTCTACACACGGACTTGCAGCGGGCCTTCAAGATGTTAAGTTCGGCGTCTAGAGGTTCCAGATTGGCCCCGCGACGGTGGGTGCCCGGGGCCGTGGGTGCCATGCAGTGTGCATGGCCCTGGCACAGAAATTTGTGAGTGCCCGGCCCCTTCATGGGAAATTTTGTGGGTGCTCGGGCACCCAGGGCTCCAGAAAGTTGGCACCTGTGACCGCGTCTTTCCCAGACTGACTTACCTGGAGGTGGCGGAGGTCGAACGCTGAGCTGCGGCCGTCCCCGGCTCGGAACAGGGCAGCATCCTAGGACGCCTTTTGGTCAGGCGTCACTGTGCAACCTTATGTCTGCTTTGCATAGAAGCAAGTTTCCGTGTGCTTAGTGGGTCTTCCTGCCTAGGAAGCAGGTTTAGGATCGCACCCCTGAAGCACAATGTTGAGCCTATTGCCTCGAAAGTGAGATCCTCTAGATTTCCCACGAGTAAAATGTGTTTAGAGTTGCTAATCCTAGGCTTATTCAATTGTTGTTGTTGTTTTATAATAAAAATATATATCATTTTGTGGCTGTTTTAATTCATGCTGCGAAGCGCCTTGGGTCCTGCACTGGGAGAAAGGCGTTGTATTAAACAAATAAACAAATTGCTCACTTAGCTGGGAGGGAACCCGCTGAAATCAATGGAACGTACCATTGTCGATTAGAATCTCTTCCCTGAGCTTTGAACGCCAGAACAGGAGAGCTACATCGCTTGCACAGGGATTCTCCGGATTTAGGAAGGAGAAAGTGTGGACAGCAACAGCGGACTAGGGGGGATTAAAGGCGGCACGAGGAATTCATAATCCACATTAAGCAGAGGTATGCACGGGCCCATAATATAGGATTGCGCTCTTAATCCGGATTGACAACAATGTGGGAAACGCATTGAAGATACTTTGCCCCACTCCCACAACTGAACGCATTCCTTTGGAAGTCCGACGCCTGGGGAGGATTCGAAAGCGAAAGAAACGAATCAACGCTTTCAGATGCGTGGTTACCTTTCGAGTTAGGCAGCCTGAATGATCAATACAAGGCGGGGGAAGGAAGAGGGACAATCAATAGCCTCTTGCTCGCTGTTTATCCTGTCTCTGCCGACCGACTCCCATTCATCCAAGCCATTCCAAGCCACTAAACCTAAAAAATAAAATCCTGAGGGGGGGGGAGGAAACGCCCCGAATTTCGACAGAACGCTGAGGATGCGAATCTGTCGGAAGGGATGCGAATTCTATTTATAGGCCGTTTACAGTGAGATATTTATTTTGCATGCAGAAAAGGGGGCTTAATTCGGAACAGACGGTGGGGGAAGCAGAGGTGGAAATTTTAGCACAACCGCTGATCAGCCTCGACCGGTCCTTTTGGATCGGCTGGTGGCGGCGAAAACGCGGGTTCACGAAGAGGGAGACCTTTGAAAAACGGGTTATTTTGTGGGATCCTTATCAGCTGGTTCCAACCCGTATTAGTGAGCCACGAAGACGACCGCCCCCAGAGTGTGTTCGCTACTCCGGATTAGCCGCTCCGGATTAAAGCGGCGGGGTGGTGCCCGAGGAGCGGAGCGGGGCCGCGCTTCTCCCCCCTCCCACCTGCTTCCCATTAACCTCGCCTGCGCGCTCCGGCCTCCTCCCGGCGGCTTCCTATAAACTTCCCGTCGTTTATTTAGCCTGGTTTTCATTGCGGCAGTCGTGCATGGGTTGCCGCTTTGTTTAGTTTATTAACCCACAGGGTTACTTTAACTAAATATTTGGGCGGAATACTTTCGGGTTGGATTTCAACGTTTTCTAACAAAATTACCCAGTTTTGCGAAGCCAAACAGAGAGCCCTCTGTTGACTTTATTAGTCGATTAGGCAGACTTATAAAGGAAAATAAAAATAAAGGGGGACCTTGCGGGGTGTCCCCCACGGAGAGCCGCTTCTCACCCCGCCACTTTCCCCCAAGGTATCTTCTCTGGACCTCAGATGCAGTTCCTCCAAGCGCGCATCGACTCCGGGGTCCATTTCGGCCAGGGCAGCAGTTTAGAGGCTTTCAAGGCGCGCGATCCTATGCGCAAGTACCTTGGAGTAAGTCCCATTACTTCTGAGTGGGCATGTGGAGCACTGCTCTGTAAACCATTCCCAGCTGGAATAAAAATGGCTTCTCTTTTATTGGATCCTGCTCAGGAATTGGAATAGGAAAACGACCCAGCTTCTGATGTATGAAAACTAGATTGGATTCAGCACCCACTTATCCTACCCTTGTCCAGTGGAGCTTACTACTCACGGGTTTACAGGGTGATCAGAGCGAAGGGAGGCGCTTTCGGGTTGCTCTTGGGAACACAGAGAAGGGATGAAATCGGTTAGCCTGCTCTAATTCAAAGACGTTGTCGCGGACCAAACGCGAGTGAAGATTGTATGTGTCTGCACTATGAAAGCGAGATCGGCTAGGTCCATTAAACTGCTTTGCATTCTGTTTACTTGGAAATCAAGTGGGGTTTCCTCGCAGGTAAATGTTCATAGGACTACAGTTAGCGCAATTCAAGTTAGCACACTTAACATTATTTCTAGAATCTAGATAATGTGCTAGTATTAAGTACGACTGAAATCACGGGGACTTTAATTAAACTTATTCCGGTGTAATTCAAAGCCGTTTGTCTAAATGGTGCATTAATTTTAACTTGGTTTTATTGTCTTCATTCGTGATATCTTACTTTGTATCCTTGTTGCGGCGTCATTGATAGCTCATGCTGTGATGATCAGGCTCTTGCGTCATTTTGGGTTTTGTAAATCGGGTAATAAACTAGTTTTAGGATAGCGCGGGTACATAGTCGGCCCGAAAAGGCGCGTGAACGTGCCCGGAAATCAAACAGCAAACACGCACCCGAGTCAGCAATTCTGAAATAACTTGTAAATAAATTTGATTCTTGCCAGTTGCTTAAATAAAAGTCTAAACCGTAATGGGACAGAAAACCTATTTGGATTTTTCGCGAGATGGTTTGAATCCGGTGCAATTTAAAACTGGTGATTGCTACGGGTCCGAAACAGGCGATACTGCACAACTCAGTTAAGGCTGCAATCGTGCATCACTTTGTCCGTAAGTCCCATTGAAATAAATGGATCTTAACGCCTGTGTCTAGGATTTCACTGTGAGGTCCTGCATCTAAAGGGGCTTAATCCAAGCCCTCCTTCTCTAACGGGCCTGTCAGCTCTGGGTGTTTTGCGCAAGGGGCGCCTGGCGACGGTCTTGCGCAAAGGGGGGGGGCTTACCAGATGACGTCACTGAACTTCAACTCCCACCATCCTTGGCCATTGGCCAAGCTGGTTGGGGCTGATGGGAGCAGAGAGCCCAGCAACATTGCAAAACGCTTCAGTTCAATGATCCACTGTTTTCAGTGGTGATTTGTATGGCTGTGCACCACCCTGATATTTCACGAGATGACAGCATCTAAACACTTTTATAAGCAAACAAACAAATAAACATATGGAGAGCCACAGGTCTCCCCCCCCCCACTTTTGACTGGTGCAAACCAGTTCAGTCTCACTCGGTTTCTCTATCTCATTGGCTTCTATCGAATCAAATTGATCTCCAACCCCCGGGAAATACAACACGGGCGCTCTGGGCTGCTGGTTAATTCAATGGGCAGTTAAGTACCCCCAGGCTCCACCTTGTTAGATGCATCTTTGGAATGGACCCCCCCTCCCACCTGGAAGGCATGTCTCAGATCCCTCCCCACACCCACTTTTCCGACTCTGTCCCTCTGCCCCATCCTCCCTCGCCCTCCGAAACTTGGGTGGTCGCCTCCTCCAGGGCTGCCTCCCTTCCGAAGGGAGTAAGAGCCCGCCCCCTGCGCCTTTCAAGCTGACAGCCCTGCCCTGGGGAAGCACAAAAGCTCCAGGCAGCAGAAAGGGGGACGGGGGTGTCAACCAGGACAGGCTTGGTGGTTCAAAGAGGAACCTGAGATTTTGGGAGGAGGCTTGGCCATCCCATGACTGAGAGCCCATAGTCATGGTGGGGAGGCGGGAGCAGACGGGGTCATGGAAATGGAGAGGGTAACCCAGAGTCTCCCAGCAAGCGAGGCAAGCTTACACCCCTCCATTCCTTTTTGGAAAGGATCGCTGGCTGGTCTATGGGGCCGAATTGCAGGCTGCGTCAGCCGGCCCCACCTGCCTGCATTGCAGAGGGTTGGACTAGACCAGGGGTCAGCAAACTTTTTCAGCAGAGGGCCGGTCCACTGTTCCTCAGACCTTGTGGGGGGCCGGATTATATTTTTTTTTTGGGGGGGATGAGCGAATTCCTATGCCCCACAAATAACCCAGAGATGCATTTTAAATAAAAGGACACATTCTACCCAGGTAAAAACATGCTGATTCCCGGACTGTCCGCGGGCGGGACTGAGAAGCAGTGGCGTAGCGTGGGGGGTGCAGGGGGGGCCGGCCGCACGGGGCGCAACATCTGGGGGTTAGGGTTAGGGGGCACAAATCCACAGCTTAGGGGGCGCAAATTACTTGCCTTGCCCCGGGTGCTGACAACCCACGCTAGGCCACTGCTGAGAAGGCGATTGGGCCAGATCCGGCCCGGGCCTACCCATGGATTAGACGAAATTTGGGATGCCTTCCAATTCTATAATTCTATAATCCCTTAACCACCAGTCCAGGGGGCAGCGGCACAGGCTGTCTCTGTCCTTTCTCCCTTGTAGAACTCGGCAGGGAAGTAGAATGAGGCAGCCCTGCCTGCTGTCATTGGCTCTGGCGCCACCTACTGTTGGGCTCTCAGCCTTCTGCCCTACGAGTCCCAATGAACAGCCGTCACTCCTGTTCGGTGGTGTACAGAGCAATGAAGAGCAATGAAGCTGGCTTCACCCAGCTTTCCCCCAACTTCCGCAGTGTCCCTCCCCACCTTAGAAGTTGCCCTATGCCTGACTATTCTCTGGAGTTGGCCACCAGAGGAGTGAAGGTCAGGATGGGATAGTAGAGAATGAACAAGGGCAGATAGACAACATTTTATTTCATAGAATCTCATAGACTGGAAGAGTTGGAAGGGACAATGAGCACCGGCTAGTCCAACTCAGGAGCCCATTGAATAAATTATTTTTCCATAGGTGTCAAGAACATGAAGGGACATATTACCATACCTGGTGGATATTATTATTATTATTATTATTATTATTATTATTATTATTATTATTATTATTAGTATATCACCCTATACCCAATGTCTCAAGGCAGTTCACAGATAAAATCACAATATAAAAACACAAAATACATAAATCAAGATAAACAAGAACAACCCAATAACCCCCTCTCCCCAATTTTAAAAGGGCATTGAACGTCAATCAGTCAAAGGCCTGGTTAAAGAGGAATGTTTTTGACCTGGCACCTAAAAGTGTATAATGAAGGTGCCAATCAAACCTCCCTGGGTGTAAAAATACTAAAAAAATTGGTTACAAATACCTATATTGATATAGCAGATTTTAAAGGTTAATGTTCAATGGAAGCCAGACCTTTTTCCAGGTAGGACTAATGGATACACAACTGGAAAAGGACTAGGGAAGAACATTTTCATATATAATCACAGCCATGAGATTGTTATATGCACAAAGATGGAAAGATACAGCCCTACTTACTATGGATGACGGATAAAAATTATTGGACTTAGCTGAGATTGCAAAGTTAATGTGTTTAAGAAGAGAAAAAGCATTGACTTTTATTAAGGATTGGAAATGTCTTATGGACTTTTTGAGTGAGGGAGCAAATGAGCTTATAATATCTGGATTTGAAGACTGAAAAATATTGGATTATAGAAAACAGAATAGTTGGATGTTATTGAGTGAATACTATATTTAGTTGCGGGACAGAGGTCTTTTTACATTTCCTTTTCTTTCTTTTTTCTCTCCCTCTCCTTCCTTCCTTCCTTCCTCCCCCCTTTTTATTTCTCTTTTTTCCTTGTCCCTTCTTTTCCCTTCTGTTTCTTTTTAGACTAAATTTTGAAAGCATTCCTTTTATTCTAATGTATTATAAAAAGATGCTAGCTACTAGTTTCTTAGCAGCCTAGGTTTTTTAAAGGTTTTTTTTTTTTAAAGCAGACTGGTTTAGGAGGAGTGGTGTTGCTTTGCAGAGAAAGGAACTTTCAGCATTCCTTTCTAGTACAGTGAGGCTTAGCAGCAGGGAAAGTAATGTATATGATTGCAAGCGTACCATGGTTATGTACGTGTACTTCTGCTTGCTCTGCATCCCATGTACTCCTACTGCTGGTGTGGAAAGCAGTGTGCACATGATGTTAGCCATAGTACATATCTATTCTCTCTCTCTCTCTCTCTCTCTCTTGTCATTTCTTATAAAATACTGTGTTTTAATGCACTTTCCACTAAACCAGCTTTAATCTGAATTGAGAAAAAGAACAACTTAGCTGTTATGGAAGTCTACAGTGTCTGGAGAAACTGGAAGTTCTGCTAAAAAAAACCATGGTGGAAAATTCCAGATTATAAAAGCCACAGTTAGTTATAAACGAAGATATTTTAAAGATGCAGGTAAAATTGGATGAGCTGAGCTTTCCAGTCAAGGTGTGGAGCAGAGAGAGAGCGACCACACTTTTCAGCTAAACACACATGGAAGGACAGACAAGGAATAACAGAAGAGCCCATGATGGATTTGTACTTCCATTCCATGAAAAGAAAAGGCTCGCCTTTCAGCTGTGCACTTCTTGATACTTCCTTAAGCATACAAGGATAAAGCAGCGTACTCCCACTTCAGTCATTAATCAGTCCATCAACAGTTTAGCAGCAAAAACATATGTAATTTCATCCAACAGGAATGCACAAGCTAAACTTGGTTGTGTGATGTTGGGCAAAATGCATAAGATGTCAGCCATCATGCCTAAGCAGTGTGAAGTTGATGAATAGTCAAGTTAAAGTGGGAAATTATAGTTATAAGCTTGGAATAGGCTTTATCCTAGGACCACATGTTATTGATTTTTCATACACACACTTATAGACTGTTCTGTGAAATTGTGAAATACACAGGCTGGGAAGAGCTGAAAAACTGCACAACTTGTTCTGCATGACCAGCAGGATTCCCCCCCCCCCATGTGTTTCTAAAACTACTTCTGAAGCAGAGAAGATTTGCAAAAGCAGCTTGTAATATGGCATTGTCTGATGTTCGTCACATGTGCTATTATAACTATATTATAAGTCATATACAGAGAAACTGGTGAGGGAAAAACAGGTTCCTCACAAGTGATGCAGAAAGAAGAGTCAAAATTACATCATCTTGGACCTTATCGTTTGAATACGTAGTAAATAAATGCCAAGTTTATAAATTTCCTTTTTAAAATTAGTGAATTAATGAAACCGCAAGTATGCAGGTTTAGTAACTCCTTAGCGTACAAAGCCTCCCAAATAACATACAGGCGGGTAGGTTCTGGGGCTTTTGTGCTGGACACCAAGTTTGTTATTTTTTAATAGAAACCAGTATAACATATAGATTGGGGTAGAAGTGGATGAAATTTGCAGGCAAAATAATTCCTTCTGTGTGCATGAATCTTGGGAAATTTCAGAAGCATCACTTCAGTGTTCTCCTACAATGGCAGCTGTTATAGTTTGGGGGAGGGGATTTTTAAAAAGGAATCAACTAATCTCCCCCAGTGCTCTGCAGGCGATTGGCATGATAATGGTGGACATTAGAGAGGTGCTTCTGGGCAAGAAACCTGGCATATTGCAGATAAATAAGTCCAGGGGCTTTTGTGCAAGGCACCTTTAAAATTGATTTGTCTGGAAATGCTAAAAGTAATTTGTTTCTTGGATAAAATTATTTTCTCAGAGTTTAACACCATTTACCATAATTCTTTTAATATACTGCGTTGCAACTAGAGGGGTAGCAACCTTGAGAGCATCAACCATCAGTCCCTATTTAATTATAAGGGTTTCACATTTTTGGCCCAGCTTTGTGCACATCTATTAGTAATTGCTCCAAATAATTTTTCTCAGGCAATCTTGCATCTGACATGTGTTGTAATTTCAACCAGTACAGAAGCAAGGCAGTGTGAATGCTGGATAATATGGGGGAGGGAACCCAACCCCACATTTCATCGTGACAATGGGAGCACCACATGTGACGTTCAAGGCTGACCTCACATATAAATTTGGGTTTGTTTCCAGTTTGACAGCATTTCCACAAGCCCACACCTCTGCACCATACACCACTTCTGAGATCACCATTCCCTTAAAAATCTTAAGTATAGAGGGTACTAATTTACCAGCTTAGGCGCAAGTAAAGGTTAAGAAGGCCTTGGTTACTTATAGGGTTGAGAGCTTTGTGGATGCCAAATGCCCTGCCCCAAGTATTGTTCTGGTTGAGCTGGTTATTATTAACTAACTAACTAACTAACTAACTAACTAAATAAATAAGTCAGCCAGCCAGTCAGTTTACTCACAAAAGTGACCCAAAGCAATGTACAACACTGTATAAACACCAGTGCCAATTACTGTGGGATGTAAAACACAGGAGCAGTCAATTACAACATTCCTAGAGTGTACATGTTAAGACATGGGGAGGGATGTCTGTCCAGCCAGCAGGTAAAATTCCTGGGACAGACTTCCTCTGCAAGTGACCAGAGGTGGGTGTGGCCTCACCTGTGCAGGTAATGATAAAAGCACAGGGCAGGGGCAGCCATCTCTCTCTTGCTCTCTCTCTGCCATCTTCCTTCGAAGAAGCAACATCTAAAGATGCCCTCTTGGCTCCCAGCCAAGAGAGGAGAAAGGGACTATCTTCTTATAAGATAGATTCTAAATGTATGTTACCTTTTTAAGCCTGTCTGCCTTCTGGGATCCTATTGTGAATAGAACGTGAGTAAATTCTCTTTATACTTTTATGAAAGACTGTGTCGTGTCTTGTATTTTTAGAGGGAACAAAGGGGAAATTACCAGAGTATTATTATTGAGGTTCTAGTGCACACGTTACCATTGCGAACTTTAAAAAGGGAATGTCCTACTCTGCTGATATTTTGGGAACTTCTTAGCACAAGTTGGATAAGGATATAATCTCACACTATATCCTCTCCTGCATCCCTGAACATTCCCACAATTACCAGTTGCTGTTATCCTAGTCCTACCTATCTCGAGCTTACTTCTGAGTAGACAAAAGGAGGCTAATCATAGAAAATGCAAGCACATTTTATAACACTATTTTTTTTCATCCTCCAGAGATCCTGTTCACCTTAATTCTTCCCCTTCTTCAGCTGCCCATTAGCCAGAGCATTGTACTTAACCAATTGTGAAATCCTATACAAGCCTATTCAGAAGTAAGCCCTATTCAGTTCAGCAGGACTTACTCCCAGGGAACTGTATAGGATTGCAGCCTAAGGAGCCTCCCATGACATTTCCTTTCGCTTAGAAGATCCCCGTGTGCAAAGTCCACAGCTACCACTTGGCGTTTTGAAGCACATTTTTTACTTTTAAAATTTAGTTACTGTCCATTTCCCAAGCCAGACATATGCTAGTGATAAAAGAAGGATGGTGACATTAAAGTTTAAGCAGTTACATAAGGCAGCGTGCTGAATTAGACTCGAAGGGGAACATGTTTGGCTATAAAATAAAAGAATGTGCCATTATTAAACTCTTGTTTGTGGTCAATCCTCATTTTCAAGGAAATTGGCTCCCAGAACCTTCTTTGTTGTGTGAAAATTACATATCCAAAGTAACAAAACTCAGGCTTCCTGTTATGAGTTATGGAACACAACATTGCTAGGAACAAGCATTTGTCTGCACCCTGCTTCTGAGCTCAGCCAGTCTGAATACGGAAGAATCGGGGCAGAAATGGATATGAAATGCTTCCTTGTGTTCCTGTGATCTTGCTGGCTGAGGGCATCCCACTGCTTCTCTCCTTGATCATCAGAGATGCCCTGCAAAGGAATGGACATGACTTTACCCCGGGGATATCCTTTCTCATCAACAGCCAGCTCAGGAATAGCATAGCATAGCATGTGCAGTGGTATCATTAGGTCATTTTAGATTCTGGACCTAGTAGCCTCCAGCTGATAGATGAGAATATGCGTTACTTAAGTTACTGTGGCAAGCTGGAGCTCTTCTGTTTGGGAGACCTCATGTTTATCTTGCTGAGTGGGACCCTCTATGTCTGTATCCAAGTCCTATTTGGATGGTGCCACTGGCTGCATGGTGCATGTAAAGGTAAAGGGACCCCTGACCATTAGGTTCAGTCGTGACTGACTCTGGGGTTGCGGCGCTCATCTCGCTTTATTGGCTGAGGGAGCCGGCGTACAGCTTCCGGGTCATGTGGCCAGCATGACTAAGCCGCTTCTGGCTAACCAGAGCAGCACACGGAAACACCGTTTACCTTCCCGCCGGAGCAGTACCTATTTATCTACTTGCACTTTTGATGTGCTTTTGAACTGCTAGGGTGGCAGGAGCAGGGACCGAGCAACGGGAGCTCACCCCGTTGTGGGGATTCAAACCGCCGACCTTCAGATCGGCAAGTCCTAGGCTCTGTGGTTTAACCCACAGTGCCACCCGCGTCTCCATGGTGCATGTAGTTTGGTGCTATTAATCATGATCATAGCTAGATGGAACTTCCATGGGTCACGTGGCCGTGAATTAACTTGCTCATCTACTGGTGGTGGCTGGTCTCTCCTTGTTGGACGCAATGGAGAAATCCCTCTTGCTCCCCCTTCAAAGAGTTTTATCCAGCTTCTGAGACGTCTGGGGTGCATTCCTGATGGTGCTCCAAGACATATTGAACCTTCCTGCTTGTGTATTCCGCTTTACCAGTGGTGAGATGGAGAGTATCAGCCAGTCCCTTGCCCAAGATGCTTCTATGTGCGATGGGGCTTCTCTGCAGAAGGGAACCCAAAGAGGTCTTCATATTGCCTATGAGCCCATGGATCCTCCCTCCCTTCTACTTTCGTGTCATTGGCTCAGTTAATTAAAATTGCAGTAATAAGGGCGGCTGAACAGTTTAGCTGATTGGTAATAGGATATATAGCCTTTCACCTCCAGGTCACTGGTTTGATTGCAGCCCAAGTAGGTAGTGACTAAAAAATTATTACCATCCAATTGCTTTTCAGTGACCTCTGTGAAACCAGTTGGAGGCTTTCAGTTCCGTTGCTAACTGGGTAGGTGTCCGCGTTGTCAAGGCCTCTAATGCAATTGGCACTAATTGGCACCTTGGTTGGCAGGCTTAGCAGAGGATGAGGATGGACTGGGCATGAGGAATGAACTGCACCTTCCACTTTCTGCTCTGCCATCGGGGATGGAGTGATACACCAGTTTAGAACCTGGTTCTACAGAGAAAACAACTGTAAATAAACATATTGCTTGTGTATTGTGTACTGCATATCACAGAACTTAATAAGAATGTATCACTGGACAAGTTATTGCAGTTATGTGTTGTTCTTGTGCTTACACAAGAAGGAGTAAAAATAATTGGGGAAAATAATATTTTAAATTCTGGGGTATGTGTGTGGTGTGGGTAAGAGATGCATTTGTTTATGTGTCCAGGTGAAAGATCAAAATTAATCTGCTGGGTAACTTGGCTTTTGCACACAGATAGCTTCATTTGAGCAAATGATTAAAATGCTTATTCTTTCAGAATGGAATTCTTGGAAGTCAGTGCCACTTGAGTGAGTGGAACTTAATAGTAAATGAGATTCCGATCGAAGGGTTAAGTGTTCCTCTTCTTTGTGCCCGTAAAAAACCCAGCATGCTATTTTCCTTCCATCTTCCTTTTACAGAATCAGTTTAAGTCCTTGACTTCTCTGATTCTCCACACTCCACCTGCTTGATCCTAAGGGCCAGCTGAAACTGCACCAGAAGAACTGGTGATTTGTGACACTGTGTGGCATAATCCTGTGTTGGTAAACTCTTAGGAAACTCCCAACATTTCCTTTGCTTCACTTAATGATGACTCCTAGGATGATATGCAAGGTAAGTCCCGGCCTGAAGCCTTGCATGGGCAGGGACTGAAGAAAGCTCCTTCAGTCTGGACAATGAGGTCCCAGTACAATGAGGTCCCATCAGGTAATGAGTTGTGGCTTGCAATGTGTGGTCCTTTCACCGATTCCTATATGCTGCAGAAACATCTTGCAACACAAGTGACTGGAAATGGCTCATATGAACTATGCCCATGTCATCAGATAATGCACCCTGCTTCATGTTTGCTACAGATTTGCTGTGATCTCTTCTCTTGACATACCAAGAGACAAATCCCTGTCTCAGTTTTGATTATTTCATCTTGCCAAGTTCCAGTGGTTGGTTAATCTTAAATCCACTTTCATTAAAGTGTTTATTTTGGTGGCCAGAATTTAAGTGCTGCTTCCATTTCAGATTTGGTCTTTTATTCAGTTATTACTAATTTATATCTCTGTAGCTACGTGTGTGTGCATTTCGGGTGTTGTTTTAATAGGTATTGTTCTAAGACAGTGGTGTCGCTGCCCTCCTGTTTCTTTCAGAAAAGGCCCATAGCTTGTTTATAGAGCAGAAGGTCCCAGGTTCAAGTTCTGGCATCCCCTGATAGGGCTGGGAAATAAGCAGCAGCAGGGGTGGGGTGTGACTGTGGTGGCAGCAAGAGGGGCAAGTGGCAGGCTCTTCAGGCCCAGGTCTGCTGCCTGAGGTGACCACTTCACCTCAGCTCAGCTCAGCTCATGGGTTGGCTGACCCAGGGTGGAGACAATGCTAAACTCATAGACCAATGGTCTATTGGTAAAAAAAGATCAGCTTCCTTTTGTTATATGCCACCTTAATCTCTGTTGAGTGGCAGCAAGATTCCAGAGGGTTCCAGGCACTCACCCAGGGTTGAGTTTCCACTGGAAAATCAAGGCGCAGTGGAGTCTGCAGTGGCTTAGAAATATGGATTATTCACACACATTTCCACTTCAGTTCATGGCATTTACATCTCAAGAGGGGCTTCTCCTTTCTAGCATTGGATCCAGAGGCAATCTTCTTTTTAAAACATACTTTTATTGAAGATTCTTGGTTTACAAATGTGCAATCTCTATTTTTTCAAGTTAAATTTAATACAGATCAGTTTTGTTTGTTGAGACATTAGTGTTCCATTAGGAAGAAAGGGGGGGGAGAGGTGGAGGGGGGCATGGTGAGTGGGGTGGGGTCGGGGGGCAATGCTTCTATTCTACTTAGTGTATGTGTGGGGTTTTGTGTCAGCGTCACTTGTGTGGGTTTGCTTTACCATTCGCTTGTATTCCTGTGGTGGTGAGAGAAGTTGGGGTTGGCCTAGAGTGTGGTTCATTGTCTTTGATTGGCTGTAGTGAAATTTGTTTTCATTTGTGTGGGGGTGTTTGGATCAGGTTAGCCAGATTGATTCAAATGCTGTTGGCAGGTTCTTCTTGTTGTCTTGTTGGGCTGTGTATGTGATAAAGGGTAACCATATTGGAATGAAGGCGTCTTCTTCTATCCAGAGGCCTTCTAAGTGCCACCCCCATGTCTCTCTGCTACACTTCAGCACCCATGGGGAATTCTGCCCACTTCCTGCTCCGTTTTCCCAGAAACCCCTGCTCCTAAAACCTCTGCTGTAAAAGGACACTCTCTTTTCCTGCAGTGACATCACACTCCCTGTTACCCTGGCAACCTGCCTGGCAGAGCTTTCTGCCTGGTTGATGACTTCCATTGCAAGGCTAATGGCTGGCCATCAGCACCACAGTTTCCTCAATGACCCACCATCACCACCATGAGGAAGTTAGCTGGTGTTTGCTCATGACCCTTCTCTGACTTTGACCCTTCACTGAATGTAGAGATTATGGGGAGTCTTCCCACACACATACCCAAATTCATAACACTATGTTCCTGTTTCTAAAGCTCTTCCTTACCCATTTGAGGACTCCTTCATGGTTTAATTTACACACTATTTTGATTCCGCTTGTGAACATTTTGGCAAAGGCCTTATCGATGCCAGCTCTTTTCTTGGTTGGAACAAAATGCTGTCACATCACTGACACTCTTTTCTGGCATGTCTTCAGCTTTCCCTTTCCTTTTGCTGTGATTCTCTCTCTCATTGCTTAATTTGGTGCATTAAGCTCAGTGCCTTGTGGCTTTCTGGAGAGACTGCTTGGATTCTACCCCTCCTTTCCCCTTCTTTTTTTGGCTGTTGAAGCTGTTGTGTTATTCTTTTTGCGTCCCGCTGACTCTTCTTAAGAAAATTGTTTTCCTAGAGTGTCACTTCTTTGTTCCTCAGTCACCATCAAGACACTTTTAGCTCAACTTCGCCCAAGATTTTGGACTCTCCAAACTGTTTGCTTGCTTAAGGGCATCATTCACACCATCCAAATATCCATGGCTGCTGTTTTAATTAAGTCAGCACCAAATTTGCCGCTATTGTTCCTGTTCTTGCCTCCATCAACCACATGTGGAAAAATGCACCTTTAATAAATAATATTCTGGCACCAGCGTGAACGATGCCTGGTGGTCCCTCTCCCAAGGTTCTCAGAAGACTTGCTGGCAACTTCCCAAGGTGCTGTTGATTAATGCTTTCCACTCTTCCTTTAAGGAGCTCCAGTCTGCACACTGGGCTACAATCCACTGTCCATGTTGGGTTGTAGCTAATGCTAGTCCGAGTCACGAGTATAGCTATTGAAATGAATGGGCTTAAGTTAACCATGTACATTGATTTCAGTGGGTCTGCTCCAAGTAGGACTAGCACTGGCTAAAGTAAAGGTCAAGGGACCCCTGACCGGTAGGTCCAGTCGTGGATGACTCTGGGGTTGCAGCACTCATCTCGCTTTACTGGCCGAGGGAGCTGGCATTTGTCTGCAGACAGCTTCCGGGTCATGTGGCCAGCATGCCAAAGCCACTTCTGGCAAACCAGAGGAGCACACAGAAATGCCATTTACCTTCCTGCTGGAGTGGTACCTATTTATCTACTTGCACTTTGATGTGCACTTTAATTCCCCCTGTGTGGAACCTACTGTAATAAAGGTTAGTTTTCATCGAAGAAATGAGTCCTCATTGAGATAATAAGCCAAACCAGGTGAGGAATGTAGATGGGCTCCAGGAACAACCTCCTTCTCTGCTGCTATTGTGAAGAAAAGCTCTCTTCTGACGCTGGTATTTGTAGTAGGGAAATGCCCCCCCCCGAAGCAAATTCCCACTTCAAGAAAGTGATTTTCCACAGGACCACAAGGGTTATATTCTCCCACCATGCTTTTTAATTACTATTAATGATTAGTTGTCCACCCTGCTGGTGCTATTTGGTCCTTGCACAATATATGAAAAGATGCATTTAACTTACACCAACCTTGGTCCCGAGGTATCACAAGGCCACCTGGTCACCTTCACAAGTAAGGACCAAAACACATTACAATGCAAATATAAATCAATTCCCATCTCTTTTCTTTTGTAGATGAAAAAACAGCCACAGAAGATTGTAGATTTGAGTGGACAATTAATGTTAGGAAGTGTGAGAGGAGGAGTTGTAGATGGAAGGGCCACTTAACCCTTTCCAAGCCCATTATCTTAAACTCAGTACCATCATCTAGTCAGTGCTGTGTGCCACACCGGGGCAGGGCAGGGGGTGGGGGTGGCGGCCAAATAGATTTGAACCTGGGCCTCTTGGCTCCCAGCTTGGCCTCTTTCTGAGCCACTATAATAAGGTAAAGGGACCTCTGACCATTAGGTCCAGTCGTGTCCGACTCTGGGGTTGCGACGCTCATCTCGCTTTATTGGCCAAGGGAGCCAGCGTACAGCTTCCGGGTCATGTGGCCAGCATGACTAAGTCGCTTCTGGTGAACCAGAGCAGCGCACGGAAACGCCATTTACCTTCCCGCCAGATACCTATTTATCTACTTGCACTTTGACGTGCTTTCGAACTGCTAGGTTGGCAGGAGCAGGGACTGAGGAGTGGGAGCTCACCAGCTCTTTAAAAGTTCCTCTTTTATGTGGTGCAATTTAATAAAGTATCAAGAATGCATCATTCAAGATAGCTGCAGATAGATTTCCCATTCGCGGCTCCCAGCCTTTAAAATATCACCTCTTTTGCCTGGTAACTTTCCAGCACTCTCCCCCACACAAATGCAAGATGGTTCATATCTCTCCCCCCCACACACACACCCCTTACACCTATATATCCTGGCAAAATGGGGAGTAAGTCAAGCATTATTAGCCTGGCTGCTTGTAAGTCATGTCTTACATTCATGAAGTGGTTGATTTACAGTGTCTGGGTGTTCTCTAAAGCACAAATGATCTAGGCAATAAAATAAAATCCTTTTATTAAGTTTGTACACTTGGTAGCTCAGTCGGCAGAGCATGAGACCCTTCATCTCAGGACTGTGGGTTTGAGTCCCATGTTGGGCAACAGATTCCTGCACTGCAGGGGGTTGGACTAGATGACCCTTGTGCTCCCTTCCAATGTTGCAATTCTATTATTCTATTTGTACACTGAGAACTGGGAGCCAAATGCCCTTGAGAGCCTGGGCAAAGTATTCCGGAAGGTTGCCCTTGGCCTGGGGAAACTGTAGAGATCCAGATATTATTAGACAACAACTAGTAATTTCAACAACATTCTGGGTATCTGCTCTTTTCCATATATAAGTGTGGTGTGATGGATAGAGTGCCATACTAGGCCCTGGAAGACCAGGATTCAAATGCCCACTCATCCCTGAAGCTCACTGGGCCACCTTGGGCCAGTCACTCACCTTCAGCCTAACCTACCTCAGAGGGGTTGTTGTGAGGCTATAATGCAGCTCAGCTGGTTAGAGTGTGCCAAGCTTGCAGGTTCAATCCTTATACGGGGCAGCTGCATATTCCTGCATTGCAGAGGGTTGGACTAGATCAGGAGTCAGCAAGGTTTACCGGCCATGGGCCAGATCACTCCCAAAGAGATCGTCCGTGGGCTGGACTGGTGCCAGAAATGGCATCTGGGCATGTCCGCGGCACCAGAAATCGCTTCTGCGCATGCCCAGATGCCGAAAATCATGCCTGCGCAGAAGCGATTTTCGGCATCTGGACATGTGCGGATGCGATTTCTGGTGCCGCTTGGTGAGTCCCCACACCGCACTGTGCTGGTTTAGTGCAGCGTGCGGGGGACTCACTGAGCGGGCGGCTTGGTTGGGGGCGACTCGTGGGCCGGTAAAACAGCCTTCGTGGGCCGCATCTGGCCCATGGGCCACACGTTGCCGACCCCTGGACTAGATGATCCTCAGGGTCCCATTCAGCTCTGTTATTCTATGATACAGTGGTACCTCAGGTTAAGTACTTAATTCGTTCCGGAGGTCCATTCTTAACCTGAAACTGTTCTTAGCCTGAAACACCGCTTTAGCTAATGGGGCCTCCTGCTGCTGCTGTGCCGCCGGAGCCCAATTTCTGTTCTTATCCTGAAGCAAATTTCTTAACCTGAAGCACTATTTCTGGGTTAGCGGAGTGTGTAACCTGAAGTGAATGTAACCTGAGGTACCACTGTACTACAATACTATGATACCTTGGTGGAGAGAAGGGATACAAATGCAAGGAATGAAAGAATGAAAGAAAGAAAGAAAGAAAGAAATAAATAAAGAAAGAAAGAAAGAAAGAAAGAAAGAAAGAAAGAAAGATGCTGTGTGCTTTGTGAAATTAGCATGCCGTCTAGTAATTCAATATGTGTGGGATAAACTGCAGCACTTGTGACCATAAGACAGAGGATATTAACCTTTTTGAGTCCGCAGCTCCCTTGACCAACTGCATTCTTTCTGTGGCATCCCTGTGGGGCTCAGGATGTCACCCCTTGCCTGCAGAGCGGGCAGCTCTCACCCTTTTTCGAACCCTCTCCCTTGGGCAGTGTTCCCTCAGCCTCCTCTCCTCTCCCCTCTCCCCTTCTCCTCCAGGAAGCTGCTGCTGCTATCCCTGGTCTTTGAGCTGAGCCCCCCCCCCCGCCCCAAAGAGAGGTGCCTCCTCACACTGCCCCACAGGGGCCTGGGCAGAGGATGCACCCAGCCTTAGTGGCCCAACAGAAACTTCAGTAGCTCTTTTTTCACTTCAAAAATGTGTGCTACAAGGCAGGCTGCGTTTCAAATACAAGTGAGCTTTGGATAAGGCTGTGTTGGGGGGGGGTGCTTTTAAAAAATAGGTCAATAATTCCACTTGGCTAGCGTGAGCTCCCTGAATGAATTAAGCAGCTCTTTGGATCTAGGCTTCAATCCTGAGCAAGCTAACAAGGGCACACCTTTTCTTTCAGCCAAGTTTTTGAGCACCTGAGAATAAAGACCAAAATCAAATTAAATTAATGTTGTCCAATAGCACAAACCACGGCCGAATTAAGACCTTTAGAGGCCCTCACTGAAAACATTTTGGTGCCCCCATATATAGTCAATTCAAAATATAAACAATAAACCATAAAATAACCGTAAAATAAAATTTTCAAAATGAAACAAAACCTAAAGTAAGATGGAAAACAATCTTTATTTTTGTATACTTCCATTTTATTTATATTTGATTTTTTTTCTCCTACTTTTTCTTTTATCAGATCCTCAAACCAAAATAACACGTCTGCTTCTGCACTTAGTAGAGATAAAACATCCAGCATGCCTTGTTGCATAGTTGTTCTGTTGGGATTTTTAATATACTTCAGCTGAGAAAATGAAGGCTCCGCTGAGCAATTTGTGACCATTAATGGTAAAAATCTGGCAATGGAAAATTTCTGTGGCGCTTCCCTTCCCTCGATACCCTAAGCATGTGCTTATTTTGCTTAATGGTTAATCCAGCCCTGGCACAAACTTTGAGAAATATGTATAATTGTGGGCCAAAAAGTAGTATAATTCCTAGAATTAACACCATAAAATAGATCTGATGGGGAAAATACTGCAGTATTGCAAAAGGACTTTTGTCGTTCATATATTAGCAGCTGTGTGATTAGCAGACACTGAAGAACAAGTAAAGAAATAACACTCGAACCGTGACACAAAGAATTGTGGTAGATAGTTGTGGCTGAATACTGCACTTCACAGTTGCAACATTTAAGAAATCAAAACAAATGCTTTGTTTTTTAACAAGATGGCAAGCTTTATTCAGTATATAAAGACAAATGAATTGAGAAAGTGTCCACTACAAACCTTTCTAAAACTTTCTAAACACACAGAGAACAAAATACAGATGTATGTCAGTGTGACACTTTGAGAAGAATGTTGTGGCAATATCTCATGCTCTGTCTGCAAACTTGCAAAAAAGAGAAACGTTTCATTTAGTAGAAGGATGCAGAAACTGTCCCCCCCACCCCACCCCAATATTGCTGGACTCCAGTTCCCACCAACCCTTGGTTATGCTGGTCTGATGGGAGCTGTGTAATAGTTCAACAACACCTGGAGGGCCGCGGCTTTCCCATCCCAGGTTTAAGAGACTGCGTGTTTATTAAATGTTTAATGAAAAGAAAAGTTGTCCTTAGTGTGGCATGACATAAGGGAGAAGTCAGGGGGAGGTATGTTCCTCTGATCTCCCAAAGTATTTATATGAGCTCCAGGGCTCATCTGGGACAGTGATAATTAAGTGGGGTTTAGGGAGGTGCAAGATAAACACCACCCTCAGCCCATAAATCAACTTCCCTTGCAGCAGAAAGGGGGCAGAGATTTTGATAAAGGGCACCTGGAAGCCCTTCCATCATAGACATGACTCTGGTTTGTGCCGTCTTGAGTTGATTTCTTTTCTACACTTGTTAAAAGTTGACACGGGAATGAAAAATGCTGCCAGATTCGGAGAGATCCACCTCCCACTGTCAGAACTGGTTCAGCTTGAAAGTCTTAAAATAATGATCTTTTGCCATGTGTTGGTTAGAACTTGAGGTTATGCAAAATGTGTCTTTGATTAAGTGTACAATATACTCCATGACAAACTGCCTGGGAGTTGCTCCTCTGGAGAGAAACAGCTTCCCCCCTCCTTGCTGTTGTTATAGCTAGTGGGATTTCCCCCTTTGGGCCTACTGAGCAGACAACGGACGAGGAGCTGGCCCTTTCCATACGGCCGCTCTTCAGAATGGAAGGTGCAGAAAGGGTTTCCGCCAGAGTGCTGTAATGAAGTCTGTCAGAGGGCCTTGGAAATGATGACTTCGCTACAAAGAGCTGCTGCTTCCCACATATGAGGTGTGCAAGATGAGACTGTGTAATGCAGTGGTGTCCAAACTTTTTTCAAAGAGGGCCAGATTTGATGAAGTGAAGGGCCATGAGGGCCGCCCAAAGGGCCAACCAAAGTTGTTGAGCTTTTTAAAGGATTGAAGTGGTTGAGCTTTTATTATGACAAAGTTGTTAAGCTGTTTTGAGGGTTGGAGTTTTTAGGATTTACCACAGAAAATACCACAGGGGCTAGAATAAACCAACTGGCAGGCCGGATTAGGCCCCCAAAATGGACCTTGGACATGACTGGTGTATGGACATAAGGACAGGACCCTCAAGTGTCCCTATTTTCTAGTGACAGCCCTGGATTTACAGGATCCATCCCAGAATTTGATCCCGGAATGTCCTTAGGATGTCCCCATTTTCATTGGAAGATATGTCAGAAGGGCTCTGTTGGACGTTGTCGTAATGGTCAATCTCAGATGTCCCTGGGAATCCTGCAAACAGAACCTAATCCTCACAACACTCTCCCCACTTGTGATTCCCAGCAACTGTGAAATGCAGAAAGACAGACTTCCACTAACAGGGGAGGCAGGGCATAGCCAGAGACCCATCGACAGCTTTTATCCTACATGAATTTCTCAAATCCTCCTTTAAAGCCATTCAAGTTGATAGCCATCCACCTCTTCTGGAAGTGATGTCCAGTCAACGAATATATTTTTAATCATTTCTTTTGAATAGAAAAAAAGACAACAGTAAAGCAGGAAAATGCAAACTAAATAAATATATGCATTCTATTGAATTCCAGCATATACATATCTCTTTCCCTTTGGTCAGCTGAGATATTATTGCTTGTCATTCAGACTGGCTGTGCTCTGCAATCCACAGGCAGGAGGAGCTGGGCAAATCAAATGTAGCTTCTGCATTCCTCTGAGGAAAGGCTCTGATGTAAAGGATGCTATTTTGCCCTACTTTCCCCCCCTAACAGAACAAGTGTGATTTCTCAATATTCTTTAAGACTTTCAGGATCTGGAGCAATATGGTTTATACCCCAGCAACCAGCAGCTGAAGTAATCGAGTGTACCAGAACTCAGAGGCAGCTCTGGAGCAGTGGGTCTATGGAATCATTTGTTGGATGCATTAGTATATTGCGTGTAATGACCCAGGCGACATCAGGGGTCATTTGGAGAGCATGGAAAGAGGCTCATGGAACACTGAGCATTTCAGTCTTTATTTTCAGGGCAGCTCTGGAAACACAAAGCCGTTCCTCAGTGTACAGAATATATGCAGCTATAGCTTGTTAACTAGTGAAAGGAAAGGGTCACGGTCAAATCCACACACACACACACACACACACACACACATATGTTTGTATTGTAGAGTTGTTCTCAGCATAAGTGATGAGCTGGATTTCATTTTTTTTTTAAAATAATGTTTTATCATATCATACATAGAGAAAGACTATGAAACATTGGAAACATGACAGCATCCAACTATCTATTTGATGGTATTAATATAATGGGATTGCATTGAACTAAGTTCTATTCAGAATAGACACATGGGGATTAATGTACCTCCATTAATCATGTCCATTAATTACAGTAGGTCTACTCTGAGTAGGGCTAACAATGGATACAACTTGTGATATGAATTCTTCTAATCTTTTGAATCAGTTTACATATTATGAAATCACAATACTGCAAAACAATTAATTTTATAACATGTCTAGTTCTCTAAAATTAATTAAAAGATGACTTTATAACTTCATTGTTTATCATTGCATGTACCGGTAAAGGAGAAGTACTTGAAATGTCTGCATATATTTTGAAGCCTAGACTGTTGTCATATTTAAGAATAAAAAATCATTGTAAATGGAGTCCCAAGAATAAGAACAAGGGCAAAAAAAAAACCTAGGCAAAAAGCTAATAGCCACACCTGCCTATTTAAAATTTGCACAGGAACTGTAAAAAATCTGTTTCATTTTTGTATGCATGTATGTTTTTCCCCAGTTAGGGAATTATAATGCATTTGAGATGATAAAATTATGTGCCTCCTGGTGTTTTCAGGCTATCTGAGGACATCAAACATCTCATCATGTGACAGTAAATAGGCTGACATGCAAGATGCCCTCATCACACCACAAAAAAGGCTTAAGGGCAAACCAGCTATTTTGAGTGGGAGAAAAAAGATGAGCTCCTCCAATGAGGCAGAATGAAACAGACCCTCTCTGCACGTCAAAACAACACCAATAACAGAAAAATGAATGTAGAGCAAGGATTTTTTCCAGCAATGAAACAAAGCAGCAAAATGTTTTTAGACAGTATCAACATCTGGTACATGGAAGATTAGGAAGGATTTTTGCAAATTACAGCTAAAGCCTGCAAACGAAAAGCAAAACAGAACACAGAAACTCACAAGCAAAACTGAACTAGCACAGATGTGAGCTACTGCTTCGTCAACTAAAAATAAGATGCTTTCGTGGTCGTGTCTTCTTGTTTTAAATGAAGCAATTGGCTGTGTTGAGCTGGCACTACTCTGGACTTGGTGAGCTGGTAACCTCGGGTAACACCACGAAGATCTGGATACCAGTAACTATGTGGCAGGATGAAATATGGGCAGGCATGAGCCACAAGGCCGAATCCAGATCTTGCACAAGTCCCACTCATTTGGAAAGGATGCAGGTTGGGGCTTCCACTGGGCCGTATGCCACTACTCAGAGTAGACCAGGCCTGTCCAAAGTCCATTTCGGGATCCTAATCTGGCCTGCTGGTCTGGTAAAATCCTAAAAAAACCCTCAACAACTTCATTCAATCCTAAAAAACTTTGGTTGGCCCTCATGGCCCTCCGCTTCATCAAATTGGGTCTTCTTTGGAAAAAGTTTGGACACCACTGGAGTAGACCCATTTAAAATAATTAACATGGCTAAGCTACATGCATTAATTTAAACAAGTCTACTCTGAATAAAAGGGATGCGGGTGGCGCTGTGGGTTAAACCACAGAGCCTAGGGCTTGCCAATCAGAAGGTCGGCGGTTCGAATCCCCGTAACGGGGTGAGCTCCCGTTGCTCGGTCCCTGCTCCTGCAAACCTAGCAGTTCGAAAGCACATCAAGTGCAAGTAGATAAATAGGTACCGCTCCGGCGGGAAGGTAAATGGCGTTTCCGTGCGCTGCTCTGGTTCGCCAGAAGAGGCTTAGTCATGCTGGCCACATGACCCGGAAGCTGTACGCCAACTCCCTCAGCCAGTAAAGCAACCCCAGAGTCATCTGCGACTGGACCTAATGGTCAGGGGTCCCTTTACCTTTACTCTGAATAAATCTTAGCTGAATAGCATCTGCTGGCTTTATTGTACTGTGCTATTTATTCAGTTTGATAGTTGCCTAACACAGGGCAGCCTAGTGTTTAAAATCAGCCATAATTGTGAAAAGCAACTGCCATCAGAAACATAATCAAAAGCTGATAATAGAACACATTTACACTTTTAACCCAACCCAGTACAGTTAACAGCTTATTCCTAGCAAGCAAGTTCCAGCCCATCCGTATCTTTTCAGGTCTTCTTCTTTTCTCCTCGGTGCCCACTCTCTAGAGACAGTTATGTATCCCAAAGCAGCTTACCCAGTCCCACACATTTGACAGCCCCAAAATTGTGAGTTTTGGCACCCAAGGGGCAAAATCATGGTGGTGGTGGTAGTTTATCTCACCCAGTTCAGCAGTAGCCCGCTGCTTCTCGGGGGCATACATACATGCCTCAAATGTTTCCTGCACATCCTCTTGCACTGAGGAAAACATGGCCATTTCCTCAGTCGCTGGCTTCTCTTCTGGTGAGCTCACACACTTCTCCTCTTGACACCTCTGCAGGCACCATTTCCTCTTGCTCACAAACACACATCTCACAATCTCCCCCTGCGCTGCTGGCGCACATGGAGTGAAGAGATCTATAAGCAGCAGCTCTTCGCCTCCATCCTGCAGTTTGCCCTCCGCTGAGGCACTTTCCTCCTGCACCCCGCTTTTCCAAATCAGGCTCCCAGGGAGTAGAGGAATAAATGATAGTCAGCTGCTCAGCTCCAGCCAGCTCGCCTTTCTCTGAGGTGTTGTCTTCCCCTTGGCCTTCAACTGTTGACTGGATCTCTTTGCAGTCCAAGCCCCTCAGCTGTCCCTTCACAGACTAGCCACCCCTTCCTCTTGGGTGTCTTGCAGCTGGGCTCCTGGGCCACTCTCAACCCTCTGCAGCAGCTTCTCAAGCAGGGTCCACTTGGCATGGAATCACACTTTCCTCCCCATGGAGGCTTCTCAGCCACTCCGCCAGCAGCTGCTCCATTTTATCCAGCTGCCAGCTTTGTGGTTGATTCTCTCTCTCAAGGAGTGTTGCTATTCTCTGTTTTGACTCAGGTATACCTCTCTCATGGTGCTGGAGGAGACTCTTGAGAGTCCCATAGACTGCAAGAAGATCAAACCTATCCATTCGCAAGGAAATCCATTCGCAAGGGCAGATGGTGAAGCTGAGGCTCCAATGCTTTGGCCACCTCATGAGAAGAGAAGACTCCCTGGAACAGACCCTGATGTTGGGAAAGATGGAGGGCACAAGGAGAAGGGGACGACAGAGGACGAGACGGTTGGACAGTGTTCTAGAAGCTACCAGCATGAGTTTGACCAAACTGCGGAAGGCAGTGGAAGACAGGCGTGCCTGGCAAGCTCTGGTCCATGGGGTCACGAAGAGTCGGACACGACTAAACGACTAAACAACAACAACAACAATAACAACAACATACCTCTCTCACAGGCCCTCCTCCAGGAAACATGGATCCCAATTTCTGACACCAGTGTCGCACACCACCCCAATCTCCAAGTGGTGTGAGATTCCATGGGTTGCAGGCGCTTAACCAGGATTTTTGTTTCCTTTCAGAAATAAGGCATAGTGGAGACTGTGGTATATTTATGAGATATGGTTTATTTACACATATATACAATCAACACCCCGAAAGTGTTTTGCTTTGCTGATAGCTGCAGCCTTGGATTCAAACAGAAATCAAACATTGCTCTCTGACCCTCTGCTTGCTGTTTTGCTTCCAGGTCACATCCCAGATCTAAAGCTCAGGTTTTGTCTTTCTAACTATCTAAGAGTTGTCAGAGGCGCCCCACTCATTTTCCATCTAACACACAGCCCACTGTCTTTTGTTCTCTTAATGACCCATCACCCAGGCTATCATCTCATGAGGAAGCTAGCCTGGTTTATATTTTAACACTTGCTGGATCCAAGGATTAAAGGGATCTGGAACCCACAAACTCATAACAATATCCTCCAGATGGAATAGATGGTCCATGAGGGTTTCTTTTGAAGCTACTTTCTAATTGAATCCACAATTACAAAATGACAGCTACGGTCCCACACTTTCCCCTCCCTCGATCCAGATTTTCTCATACTATCTCCTCCTCAGAGTATCTGTGGTATAAGAAAATCCAGAGGGAGGGAAGGGGAAAGGGTAGGAAGGCAGTGATTTGAAGGAGAGCATCTTATGGGCAACAGAGATTTAATGGAGGTGCTATCTACATTAAACAACAGTATGGATGAGTCCTGAATCTTTATGAGGTGCAGAGCCTTTGCTAGGATGGAGTGACTGGCTGGCTTGAAATGTGTGTGTGTGTGTGTGTGTGTGTGTGTGTGTGGTGAAGGCATAGTAGGGGCTAAGGAAGAAAGATTGTTTCTCCTTTTGAATGACCTTTTAGGGGGAATTGGCCATGCTCAGCTCAGCAGGGACCAGGAAAGACTTGCCTTCCCCCTTCCATGTTGTTTGAAATAATAAGGATTTTTTTAAAAAATGGTTTAAAGTCAACACATGATGCAGAGCCATTTGGGACTATGTGAGGTGAGAGTGTAATAAATAAAATGTTATGTAGAATTGCCTTCAACGGTGCAGAAAACGATGATGACATGGATTTGTTACATCTGCATAGGGCACAGATATAGCCAATTATGGGCTCCTCCACACTTTTGCTTGACCCCTATTTTGATTGTATTGTGTACTGATTAATTCCCCTGGGTTCTATGGCTGTGCCTTGTGAAAATCAGATCTCACCCGCTGAACTGGATCTCATCAGAGACATGGGAAATCCAAATAGAGATTTTGCTTACTGAGTGTCTGATTCAGTGGGTAAGATTGGCATTCCCCAAGGCACAACCACCAAACAACAAGAAAAGCTCTTGGAACCATTAATCAGTATACAATCCGATCAAAATTCAAGGCAAGCAAAAGTATGGATGAGCCCTATGACTCAGCGGTGCAGTCTTCCGGGTGCAGCTGCCGATTGGGACTGAAGTGTCAACAGCCGTCAGTTTCACGGTTTGGCTCTATGTCCTAACGGAGGGTACTTTCTATATACTTTCTCAGCAAATGAAGTGCACTTTCATTTATTTATTTGCAGATGTATAGACCACCTCACAACCAAAAGCAGTGTGTACACTAAGTTAAAATACTAAAGATCACAGACTCAGGGCTTGACGACATCAGTGCTTACTGTGTGTTTACAGCTGTTTGTGTGACCCCATTTAATTTGCAAGGTCCACATGCAAGCAACCCTCTAACACCAGTCCTGATACCCCCCCCCCTGTAAATTCAGGTTTACCCAATAGGAGGATAATCTGATAAACCTGGGATGGGGAACAAAGTTGCTCCTCATGTATAAATTCAAATATGTATGGGTGTGGATTACTCCAATTTGAATGGGAGGGAAATGGATTAACAGCTAAATAATGCTGAAATGTGAACATGCCCACAATAAACTGAAAGCAATAAAGTATTTCTACAACTGTACAATTAATATTACATAAAATGACAGGAGTGCCTGCCGTGCTCTGGTCCATGGGGTCACGAAGACTAAATGACTAAACAACAACAAAATGACTGGGTCACAGTTCAGGAAAAGCTATCTTAAACAAAAACGTATTCAGTAGCTACCCAAATAGCAAGATACTAGGCCCTTGTCTAATTCTATTGGCCCATCTAGCCCAGTACCATGATACCTTGGGTTAAGTACTTAATTCGTTCTGGAGGTCCGTTCTTAACCTGAAACTGTTCTTAACCTGAAGCACCACTTTAGCTAATGGGGCCTCCTGTTGCTGTCGCGCCGCCGGAGCACGATTTCTGTTCTCATCCCGAAGCAAAGTTCTTAACCCGAGGTAATATTTCTGGGTTAGCGGAGTCTGTAACCTGAAGCATATGTAACCCGAGGTACCACTGTATTGTTGACACTGATTGGCAGCAACCCTGCAGGGTGTCAGGCAGGGGGAAGAATTCCTACCTGGAGACAGGCCACTACCATGGAGGCCTGGTATGCTTCTGGCTTTTGAGGCTCTTAGCTATAATAAATGCAGCCAGGAAAAAATGCTGACACACAAAAACAAAATAAGGTACCCCCCTCAAAAAAAAAAGTTAATAAAGGGGAATTTATACATTCTTTTTTATTTAACAAATGCTTTTGAACTTGAGACCCTGAAGCTAATGGCCTTCCTGCCCCCTCCTCCTGACTAGCCATGCTTGGAGACGCCACGATTCAAACCTGGCCCCTTTTGTGTGCAAGGCATTGCAGCCCTTGCCACCTTTCTGCAGACTGCCAAATTCACTGGAATCCATGTGAAAGCACATAGCACGAAGCAGGTATACGCATTCATTTCCCCAGAGAAAACCAACCCAGATGGTTGCAGCAAGTCAACCATTAATTCTGCTTTCCACCTGACCTACGGTACACACCGTCGCAGGAAATGCATCTCTTTCCAGCTGCAAGTACTGCCCCTTTGCAGATATTCTTCATGGTGTTCCTGCTGAAGAAGAGAGAACCAGCAGCAAACAAAGAGAGGTTGTGTAACAGAGATCTCTTCTGCACACCACCACAACCAGGGCCGGCCCAAGACATTTTGGCACCTGAGGTGAACCACAAATGGTCCTCCCCTCACTCTGCCGGTTGAGTTGTGAGTGGGGAGTGTAAATCTGCACCGGAATGAGTGAAGATCAGCCTCAGAATTAAAGTGGGGGTGAAGATCAGCCTCTGCATGGGAGGAGGAAGCGGTAGTGGAGGAGGAGGAGGCAAAAGTAGAAGCAGCAGCAGGCGGATCTGCTGCCCCTCTTCTGGATCTGCCGCCTGAGGCAACTGCCTCACCCTGCTTCATGGGCCTGACCACAACCTCTACAAATGCATAAACACATTCTTTCCTTGAGGCCACCCAAATGCAATCTGGCAGTCACTGAAGCAGGAAGCCCCCCTACCCCTCTGACTTGATGGCAACCTCAAATGTGAAACACATTTGCACAAATGCTGTCACCAAATATCGAGATTCATGGCATGCCTCTGACATCTTCAGGCAATCTCATCTGGCTGAGTCGGTTGCGTGGTGCCAAAGCGGTACAGTCCCAGGCAGCTGAGTTCTCCAAAGTGGCTTACTCCAAAGTCTCTGGACTTGGAAGAAAACAACTGAGCTGCAGCTCTTGCATGTGGCATCTGCTCTCTTTGCCATCTTTCGGTTCTCTGGTTCAGTTCTGTAATGCCATCATAACCTTCTCATTGTTAGGAGAGATCTATTCTCTTCCCTGAGTTACAGTAACCAGAGTGGTTTACCATTCAGTCCCTCTTCTCAGGGAACTCTAGGAACTCTGTAGCGATGTAAGGAAAATCGGGTTCTCCTAACAGCTCTCAGCACCCTTAACAAACCACAGTCCCCATAATTCTTTGCAGGAAGCCATGACTGTTGAAAGTGGTACCATAGTGCTTTATCCCCCCCCCCCGAAAAAAAATTATTGATTTTCTCTTATAGAACATAAACACAAAGGAAAAACATTTTGTTGTGTTAAGGGTATCATAGTGCTTTAAATGTGGCTGTAGTCTGATCTAGCAGAGCTGTTCTGATGTTCTTATGACAACTGGCAATGCTGTGAAAGTACAAACATGGCGTTCGTTTCCAAGTGCATCCACACAATATTGTTTGGGGGTACAGAAACTCTTCACATGGGAATGGGGAACCTGTGACCTTCCAAAGATTGTTGAACTCCAACTGCTACCAGTCCTAGACAGCATGATCAATGTTCAAGAATGATGCAAAGTGTAATCCAAAAGTGTCCCCATTCCTGTCTTCCGTTCCTGACTTAGCACATCTACACACCAACCCATAGCATATGCAGACATCCTCATTAAAAAACCCAAACCAAACCAAATCCTATGAACAATTTACACACACAAACACACATTATTTTAACTAAATATTTAATCTATTATTTTAGGAGTCAAATACTGCTTCAGTGTGTTTTACCTAAGTTTTGTACTTAAAGAAAACAAAACTTTAAACTCTCTTTAAGAGAAGAATGGTGGGGTATATGGAATATATATGATCTAAGAAACTGACATAAAGACTAAGTTAAGTAGCAGTTCTGGAACAATATAGAATGAAGCCTACAGAAGGAAGAAAATACAACATTTTGTGTAATTTAGTATAAAGATTAAAAACTATGAGATTACTGATGTGTAGTCTGATCCATTTTTTGAAAAAAACAAAAAAACTGGGAAATAATTTCTATACCCAGAGCTAATATTCTGTTCGCAGAGAAGCATATTTGAACTGGAATTCTTTTTCTTCAGTGTGGATCATGAACTCATTGGCAGAGACAACTGAGAAGCAGAGGAAGTAATTTAAGAGAGATAATTGGAACATCAGTAACTCATCAACTGCAGACCACATACCAGCAGACATAGCACCAGTGAGAGAAACCAGAGAAGTTCTGAGTATATGCACAAAATTATAGGTTCCAGGGACTCAGCTTAGCTCTTACCTTTGGATTAGCTTTAAATTCATCGGTAGAAAATCAGCTTTGTCCAACCTAGTGCTCTCCACGTGCTTTTGACTATGGCTGTTACAGAAATGTAAAGCCTGGAAAAAATAAATATGTATTTGCCTTCTGCCTAAACAACAACAGGAGGTGTGTCAGCTGAGCTTCTCTGGAGATAGAATTCCATCACTGGGGAAAGCATTACTAGGAAAGCCCTTTCCTAAGTCACTACTCACATGCGGTGCTAGAAGTAGAGGAGGAACTCTGATGCGGATCATAGGACACATGCAGGTCAGCGTGGAGGAAGGCATTTCTCTAGGGAATCTGTGGCCTTCCAAATATTGCAGAACTCCCTGGCTCTGCTCTGGTTGGGGCTGATGGGAATTGGGTGTCCAACATCATCTAGAGGGCTGCAGGTTCCTCGCTCTGCCCTAGCCAGTCCTTCAGTTTCTACCACCCAAGTTACAAAGAGTGAGCTTTTTAAAATTCACTTGATTACGATTTGTTTATTACTGCATTTATACCCCACGTTTCCTCCAGGGAGCTCAAGGTGGAATACATGGTTGTCTCCCATCTGTATTCTCCTCACTAGATCCCTGTGAGATAGGTTAGGTTGAGTTCTGGTGAGAGCCCACAATCACTCAGTGAGCTTCCTAGAAGAATGGGGATTTGAATGTTGGTCTCTCAGGTCCTTGCCCAGAACTCTCACCACTTTATCACGTTGGCTCTTTAAACGAATTAATGAATGATATCTCCTTTATTGAAGTCAGCAGAGAGGAAGAAAGGCCGAAGAATGACTCAAGAGGGATTGTTAAGCATGGGCTTTCTATAAATGCAGGCAGTATGAAGCCTTTGGTTGAGAAAATCATTCCTAGTCAACAGAAGAGAGATCACACAGTCAATATTCTGAATCTCACAGCTCAAAGCCTGCCTCTCTAAGAATTGGCAGTTAAACCACTGTGGGAATTGTAGCTCCTTGTGGGGAATAAGGATCTGCTCACTTTTAGCTTCCTTAAGTTCCTAGGATTCTTTAGGAGAAGCCATGCCTGTTTAAAGTGGGATGATGCTATGTTTATTGCAGGCGAGGCCTGAAGATGTGTTGCCAATCAGCATAGGTAATACTGAACTAAGGCAAGTTCCTATCTTCTTATATGCCAACCAGTACAAGTGCGTCCTAAATGTTCAAATGTGAATCTATGTACAAATCTTTGTATATAGTATGCAACCTTTTCTGAAACAGCAAGATACTGACAGAGACAAAATTACCTTGCCCCACTTTTTAACATTTCAGTGTACAAATAAGGATATTAAATAAAAAGATGGAAGGCTGACGATGGATGGTGTCATGAGGACACCAAGCTGGTTTTAAGGCTTGCTTGTGGATGCAAGTACATGTTTGATTGAAACAATGGGCATTGCCATTTCTGGCTATTATTTCCCAAGTTTGTTCATAGCACTAAGTGGGGATGGTATCTGGGAACGGAAAGGGGTTGTGAAGGAGGAGCTGCCTCTCTGCCACCCCACCAGTAATTATACCCACCACTGAACTAGAGAAAAAGAGAAGGTCAGAGCAAAGGGACCTGCCCCAATTCAATAGCGCTTTGATTTAACAGCTCTGAGGCCTTTGAAAACATTTTGCCAAGAAAGGTTTGCCATCAACCCATATAATCTCTTATCAGAGGCCATTGAAAGTCCTGGCTCTGAGGTTAATTCCCCCATCGCAAAGCGTTTGAATCAGCCCTAAACTCACATTGAGATGAAAGCCCCCAAGTCCCCTGCTCCCCCCGCCCTCCGGCCGACTTGTCCTGCAAAACCCACTGAGATCAACCGACTGGGGAGGATTAGGGCATGTTCATCTGCTGGCTCTCCAGCAGGACGGGCAAGCTCAAAAGAAAAACAATAATTAGGGATAATTGCTTGTGTCCAAACACAGGCATTAAAGTCCCTTTCCCCTTTGGGACTTTGTGAGCTGGAATGAAAGAGACACCCCCTGTTTTGACAGCTGGGCAGGCGAACAGAATGGGTGACAGATGAAGTGAGACGTCTTCAGACATTAGGAGGAGGAGAGAAACAAGGGAGGTAGCCAGGCAGCAACAGGGCCCGCCCTTTTCAGGCTTGATACTGAAGGAGGGTCTCACCCTCCCACACACACCGCCCCACCCAACAGCATCCTGCCCTGGACATTCCCAGCCACCCAGAAGGAAGCTTTGTTTTGTAAAAGCAGCCATTTCACTGAGGCAAGCCCACCCCCTGATGGCTGGGGCAGGACACACGGGGGGAACTATTTAGTTTTTAAAAAGAAGAGTGCTAGGATTTTGCCAATTTCTTGTGTGGAGTTTTTGGCCAATTGATTTTATTATTTCCATTTATAGATCACTTACTATCCGGAAATCTCAAAGCTGTTGACAGTAGTCTTTATGGCACATGTACAAAAGTACAATTAAACAATTAACATAAAAAAGATGTACAGTTAAGCCTGCAACTTACATGGGGTTACATTGTGGGGATGGTGCCTAAAGCCCAAAATCGCATAGTCATAAACCCATTGAGTTCAATAGTGGGTATGATGCAGGGGAAGGCATGCCACAACCTGGGGGGCAGCACAGAAAAGGCTGGGGAATGCCTCAGGTACCATCTTGGTCCTGAATGCTGGTTAATATCCACATTAAGCCATTGGGAGTACAGTGGTACCTCAGGTTAAGTACTTAATTCGTTCCGGAGGTCTGTACTTAACCTGAAACTGTTCTTAACCACTTTAGCTAATGGGGCCTCCTGCTGCCGCTGGAGCACGATTTCTGTTCTCATCCTGAAGCAAAGTTCTTAACCTGAAGCACTATTTCTGGCTTAGCGGAGTCTGTAACCTGAAGCATATGTAACCTGAAGTGTATGCAACCTGAGGTACCACTGTAAACATTCATATATTTGGGCAGAGGCAGCATCAGTACACTGATGACACTTAGGGCTGGTCCACACTTCCGCCTGTGCCGTGAATGACTCCAAGCGGTTTCCCCCTAGATGACCCACGTGGTCCCTTCCAACACTACAATTCTATGATTCTAACATTCCTTTCCAAGGGAAAACCTGCTCTTTAGTGACAGATCAGAACAAATGGCAATTGGGGGGGGGGAGATGAATTACTGCTTGTTCCGATTAAGCACTAAAGAGTGGCCTCCCCTGGTGAGGCAGTGGAAAGCAGCAGGTTAGGAGTTAGTTTGGATAAGCTCTCAGCTCTATTTCTCTGAAACATCTAAAAAAGAGAGTCCTTGTAAGCCCTGGTCTGGTGACTGTACCAGATAACTGGCCAATTGCTTGCTTTAAATGGAGTTGTACTCCCCCTGGAGGAGCAGGTTCATGGTCGGGAGGTGCTCCAGGATCCATCTCTGTTGTCTAGCACATCAGTGACTAGAAGTGCTTCTGACTGCTTCAGTTGGTAAGACAGCTTCAATCATTTCTAGATCGGGATCGCATGATCACTGTCTTCCATGTGCTGGTAACCTCCAGATTGTATTACTGCAATGCACTCTATGTGAGATTGCCCTTGAAGCTGACCTGGAAACTGCTGCTAATGCAAAATGTGGTGGTAGAATATTCTCTGCTGAAAAAATTGCATTCGCTGCCAATTAACTACCTGGCTGGTGCTGGTACTAGTAGCGTACAAAGGCCTATACAGCTTCGCAGCCAACTGACAAGTTAAGCTATGGAGCTGACTTACTGAAGGGCAAACTACAATCTCGAAAGCATACTGTTCAGTTGTCCTTAAAGTGTGCTTAGCAAAGTGAATTTTACTTTGAAGGAAAAACAGCCACTCAGTGGATCAGACAGTAAGCAGTAAATAGCAAACTTTCCTCCATCCCCCTGCCCTACAGCAGAGGCTGAAAAGAGCAGGGGGACCTGCCCCTGCCATTAGGAGCCCCACCCCACAACCACCAACTCCAGGCGCCTCCTCCTGGGAGGGCTGGCACCTTCAAGGGAGGATTGGGTCCACCGTTCTCCCACAGATTGGCACCTGGCATCTTCATCAGACAGCTTTCAGTGACGGCTCACACACATTTCTGCTTGGCCTCCAATTTCTTTTATTTGCATTTGGGTTTTCTGCAGATTGATGCTTTGTTCCAATTCAGCAGCAAACAGCATGTCTTCCAAGGGAAAGTGAGTCAAAAATAGAGAGCCTCATAGACCCGTGACTAGAAATCAAGGGACAAATGGAAGTGCGGATTTATTGAAGTCAGCAGAGAGGAAGAAAGGCCAAAGAAAGACTCAAGACGGATTGTTAAACATCGAGTTTCTATAAATGCAGGCAGTATGAAGCCTTTGGTTGAGAAAATCATTCCTAGTCAGCAGAACAGGTCACAGTGTCAATATTTTGAATCTCACAGCTCAAAACCAGTCTCTCTATGAACAACTGAAGGTTGAACCACTGTGGGAATTGTAGCTCCTTGAGGGCAATAGGGATCTGCTCACTTTCAGCTTCCTTTAGTTTATAGGATTCTATAGGAGAATCGGGGCTGTTGACACTCGAGTTGTGTATCACACACCTTCTTTTTCTGATTGTGTTTTAATTGTTGTATCCCTCCCTGTGACCTTAGGGCAAGTTAATAATAGTAGTAGTAGTAGTAATAATAATAATAATAATACCCCCAAGGGCCGCCTCTCTCGTCCACTCTAGGCGGCTTTTGCACAGCGGCCACGAAGGCGAGATGCAGCAGGTGGCGAGGGCGGCGCCCTGGGCCCAAGAAACGACCTTGGGGGGCGAAGCGGAGGCGGGCAGGCGGGCGACTCCTCCAGCCCGCAAAGGCCTCGCCCTTCTTTCCACCCTAGGCCGGACGTCTGCAAGCCAAGCCAGGTGGGGCCGTGGGGGATACCTCGCCGCCCAGGCCCTTCTCCTCCAGCCCCACTCCCACCCAGCAGCGCGCCCCAGCCAGCCGCTGCCAAGATGCGTGCGCGCGCGCGCGCAAAGGGGACGCGTCAGCTCCCATCAGCGCGGCGGCCTCTGACGCCAGGATCGGGGGCAGCCCGTGGGAAAGCGAGCAGCCGGAGGCACGCAAGCGGGGAAGGGCTCGCGGACGCGAGGGAGGACCTTACTGGGAGTGGGGGGAAGGGACGTGTCCGGCCGGCCTCGGGAGGGAGGCGGGAGCCCTGCCTGCTCCTCATCCTTGATCCCGCGGGGACAGGGCGGGGCGGGGAGGTCCGTGCGAAAAGCTGCCCCTTTTCCTCCGGCGGCCGCCCATCCTCGCGGCTGAGAAGATCGACTAGAAAGAGCTTTTCGACCAAAATTAATCCAGGGCTACGATTTCCGTGTAGACAAATGCAGATCAGATGGGGACCGTGAAATTCATCAAAACAACTGACTAAAATTACACTCTGGAGCTGTAATGTATACAATGGCATGCGAGCTTCATTAGAGAAGCCACATCCGGGGGTGGGGAGACATGAAGGCAGCTGGGACCCAGATTAATACATGCACAGTATCACAGCCCTCTCCCCCCCCCCATCCTATATTATTACGGCCCGGCAAATAGGATAATCTAAATGTGTTTACTAGAGCATTCCATCCGCAAATTGCATTTGTCCGTGGATAATTTAATAGAGGTGATATGTCTAAGGAGCTGGACATAGGATCTCTCCAGACTGAAGGTGGTGGTTGTGGGTTTGCTCACGGCTGATTGTTGTTCCATAACAGTTACGTAAATCAATGCCTTTCTTTTAAAACATGCTGGAGATGGAGAACAAAATACAAGGAAAGTGATTGTTTCCCAAAGGATGACATGCCCATGATCTCTTTTGCAAACACGGTCTTTAATACCGTGATCGTTAATGCAAAACCGATTCCCTTGTTGGTACAGTTTAGGATGCAGTTAGGAGAAAGGAGCTGTTTGGCCCAGGATGTGGTCTTTTGGAAGACTAAAAGCTGAGATGAAATTACACAGCAGATAGGAATATGAAACCTTAATGTCATCCACAGCAAAGATAGGTTCTCTGGCTTCTCTGGTTTCCTAAGATCACAATCCTTTGCATAGTACTTACTTGGAAATAAGTCCCATTGAATTTAGTGGGGCTTATTTCTGAGTAAACATGTTTGTACGATTGTGCTGCACATGCCTTTAAAAGGATGGAGAAGGGAGAGCCAGGAGGAAAAAAGAGGAAATGTCTGACATGGACTTTGCTCTGCACACTAGAGACAACTCTGTCCATGCATATCAACCTATCACAGGTGTTTTATTATAAATGTATATCACAAAACAGTTATGATAAAACAATTTTCATTAGTATTGTAAGGCGGTGCATTACGGTTTCCTTTCTGCTTTGAACACATACACTGTTACAGTTACCTCCTTTGGACTTGGGCAGGTGTCAATCACTTGATGTCATTATGATGTCAGGTGATTGACAGTTGAGTGGTTCCTCGCAACTGTCAAAGTTGTCCAGTGGTGGGTGGGGGAATGAGGAGTTCCCCACCTCTGATTTAATGCAATTTGCTTCTGTTCACACAAATGCGGCTGTGCAAGTATCTGTGCTCTCTGTACTGGGGTAATGTTTGCACTGGCATGATTTCATAGATCTTTATTTAAAGTTACAAAAGTTATAGAAGCTGAGGTGGTGCTTCCTGGTGCAGAACTGTACACACCTTGCATATAATGGAGCAATAGAATAATGGAGCAGTAGAGTTGGAAGGGATCCAAAGGATAATTTAATCTAGAAGAATCACAGCTACCCTCTGAATTCTCCTACTCCAGGGTCCCTATGTGTCTGAAGTATTCACATGTGCATTACACCTTTTGGGGAATCCTTCACTGGAGAAACAGTTCCTGCACAGAAATGGGTGGTGGGAACAGGGGGAGGGCTGTGTTTCTCACTCTGTTGATCCAGCATGACTACAAACAGCAAAATTCTGCAGAACCAAAAAAGTTTTGTTGTAATCTCCCCGCTGCACAAGTACAACCCATATGTGACCAATCATGCTGATGATCTATTACTTGTCTAATCATTAACTTAAAATGCCATATAAGAATTTGTAATCCATAGTAAATCATTTCGGAGGAATGATTAAATGTACTACTGACTAATGTAAAACAGTCCAGTTTCCATAGCAGTGGGCTCTTGCCAAATATTGTTTAAAAGGATGGAACGCGATGAGCGGGGGCCAGAGGGAGGGAAGGAGAAAAGGAAAAAAAGGATTTGTGATCTACTATGACATAAATTATGGTAGCTGTAAATCTCTAATGCATCAGTCGCAGTTTGCAGATTATTGGGCTTAAAGTAGAGGAAGATGAAATTAACTATTTTAAGGACTGCCAGGAATCGTGTGTTTTCATGAGGCTGCTTTGCAAAGGGTGTCTTTGACTATTCTTTGTATGCTCTGCCCAGAAAAATTCTGAGTGGCAGCAATTGTTGAGAATGTAGCATGACCTTGAAATACCACTGAATACAGAAGCTCCCGGAGAGGGGATTTCCCTAATCGGACTCCAGTGTGTTTCCTTGCAAACATGGGAAACTACTGTTAAAAATAATACCAAGCCGTTTTTATTTTTTAATTTGACTAAAAGTAAATTTGATTGAGTCAATTGTACACCATGCTTCAGGGAAAATGGAAACAAAAGTCATTAGGACAAAAAAAAACCCTCTGGTGGCAATGGGAGGCTGTGGGTTTCTTTTGTCCTTAAGGAGCTGTGGCAAAATTGGTGTGAGGAGGCAGCAAGAGAGGCTCCACCTCACAGTTCCTCCATAGCAGAGGTTTTCAACCTTTTTGAGTCCATGGCTCCCTTGACCAACAACATTCTTTCTGCGGCTCCCCTGTGGGGAAAAGCGCTCTGAGCCTCAGAAGCCCAGTTGTGCCACCCCTTGCCTGCAGAGCAGGCAGCTTCTCAATCCTTTTTGAACACCCTCCCTTGTGGAGTGTTCCCTCAGACTCCTCTCCTCTCCTCTCCCCTGCCCTCTCCTTGGGGGTTCTCCGGACACCCTCGTCGCCAGGGCTGCTGTAACAAACAGCCACACAAGCCCTTGGGAGGCAGAGACACAAGAGGGCATCAGAGGAGGGAGGGAAAGAAAGAAAGAGGGACAGAGGCCTGTATTGCCTGCAGCACCCCTGACCATCATTCGAGGCACCATAGGGTGCCACGGCACACTGGTTAAAAACCACTACTCCAAACAGTGCTTTGTTTTGCAAGTTGGCCTGGATACGAATGCCACCTTCTGATTTTCAAGCCTCTCCACCACTGCAATTCCTGATGTGTGCTAAGGGTTTTTTTAAATGTTCAACCAGACTCAGAATAGTGTAGTTCCAGAAAATAACATCTTGTCCAAGAGAACGAAGGATACCATTCCAAACTCCCAGGTCCTGAACCTGGTTGCACATTAAAAGAAAAGAAAGTCCTGACACTTGTATTATGGAGTGATGAGGTAAATGCACGCACTCTTCAGCTGTTCAAGGGTACTTTGTTCTGGTTTGATATGTTCCAAAACCGAGTCCTAGTAGTGAAACGAGATGCAGGGACCCTGGTACAGATTGAGTCCTGACTCCCATGTGGATTTGTATTTTACAGCAACTGCAGATATGTGGTGGAGGGTCATGCTATGCAGGATTTGGGCTTGGAGAGCAGCTGAATTGTGTCTATGGAGACCGCAGTGGCAAATTGTGACAAGAGAGTCAACTTTATGGACTGTCCCATTATAAAATTTGAAGAGAAAGCTGTTTAGGGCAAGCGGAAACAGAGGTCACCTCCCTATTGGCTCAGCAGTTGTTAAGTGAAGAAGATAAGCAACTTATCTCAGTTATCGCCTACAAACTCCCAGCAGCAGCCAGGGTTTGGTTCCTGCAGTTGCATCTCTCTCCTGCTCCCTGGTGTTCATTGGCAGTAATGCCAAGGAAGTCTGAGACCCAGAGCGGTTCCTCAATAGTTTCACTAGACAAAGGAGGGGAATGCAGTTCTTCTTCTGAGATCAGGAACAGTATGACTAGCCTGCTTGAGCTCATATTCCAAAACACACCTAAATGCATATTGCAACCAGCTCAGTCATTCCTAGATAACTCTCTTACAATCCTTGGGAAATATGGCCCAACTCTGATACTTCTTAAGATTTCTCAGGGCAGAGAAGAAAGGGAAAGAGATGGGCAGCTAAGCATTTTTAATAGATCAACTCTCCTAGGTTCCCAATGTTATTATTTTTTATCTAACAGACTTGTGGATGTGAAATCAAACTGCAGTCTCTTAGCAGGGAAGACCGCAAGTAGAGAGCCACTTACTGTGGCTTTCCTTAACAGAATCGTGTGTGTCCTGTTCCAACCTCTGAAAGATCCTGCAATTGTGCCAACATCTCAGGGCTTGGATGTGACTCTAAGCCATAGTTTAGTGCTTTGGGAATAAGCCTAAGGTTGCTGTGGGGCTGCATACTGCTCTATTCTGCTGGTTTCATGTAGAGATCATGGGGGAACAGAAGCACGTGTAAGGAAAGCATGGTGGCATAGTGACATAGTCCAAATATATTCATTGGTGTGAAAGAAATTGAGCATAACAGGCAGGTGTGTCAGTCAAAAAGCCGCAGTTTCATAACACAACAGGTACTGCAGTATGACAGGAATATGAGAATATTATTACCAGGAAAACTAACACAACATTTCCCATGTCTGAATGCACCTCAAGTCACTGCAGAAGGGCAGTTACCCTCCCTCTCCTCCACGTGTTTCCCCTTCATTCCCCCAAATTTGCTTTGGAGGGTTAAGGGAGTCCCGAGAGCAGATTTGGGGGGAGGCTGGAGGGGAGGTAATGGAGGAGAGGAAAAGTTCTATTGTGCAAGTAGAAGTCATCCTGCTCACGTAATTACTTCCATCAGACACAACCCTAGGAATTCGAATTCGCCTTGCTTACTTCACATGCTCTGTGGATTAGCACATAATAAATAATTTATTATTTATACCCCGCCCATCTGGCTGGGTATCCCCAGCCACTCTGGGCGGCTTCCAACTGAATATTAAAAACAGTTCAGCATCAGACATTAAAAACTTCCCTAAAGAGGGCTGCCTTGAGTTGTCTTTTAAAAGTAAAATAGTTGTTTATTGCTTTGACATCTGCTGGGAGGGCGTTCCACAGGGCAGGCGCCACTACCGAGAAGGCCCTCTGCCTGGTTCCCTGTAACCTTACTTCTCACAATGAGGGAACCGCCAGAAGGCCCTCGGCGCTGGATTTCAGTGTCCGGGCTGAACGATGGGGGTGGAGACGCTCCTTCAGGTATACAGGACCAAGGCTGTTTAGGGCTTTAAAGGTCAGCACCAACACTTTGAATTGTGCTCGGAAACGTACTGGGAGCCAATGCAGATCTTTCAGAACCGGTGTTATGTGGTCCCAGCGGCCACTCCCAGTCACCAGTCTAGCTGCCGCATTCTGGATTAATTGCAGTTTCCGGGTCACCTTCAAAGGTAGCCCCACGTAGAGTGCGTTGCAGTAGTCCAAGCGGGAGATAACTAGAGCATGCACCACTCTGGCAAGACAGTCCGCAGGCAGGTAGGGTCTTAGCCTGCGTACCAGGTGGAGCTGGTAGACAACTGCCCGGGACACAGAATTAACCTGTGCCTCCATGGACAGCTGTGAGTCCAAAATGACTCCCAGGCTGCGCACCTGGTCCTTCAGGGGCACAGTTACCCCCTTCAGGACCAGGGAATCCCCCACCCCCGCCCACCCCCTGTCCCCCAAAAACAGTACTTCTGTCTTGTCAGGATTCAACCTCAATCATAGACATAGACATTGTCCTCATGCTTTTCTGTCCTCATGCCTCTCTCATGCTATATTTATGTTCAGTAGGCACCTCCTCCACTCCCCCCATTTCTCCTATACAAATTAATACTTATAGCCTGTCCTTTTCCAAAAGGTCTCAGGGCAGGTTTCATAAAATATTACAATTTAAAACAGTAGATAGATCATTACAATGATTAAACGAAAACCACAGCACTAAATAAAATCACAGGAGCAGCAAAACAAGAGTGCAACAAGGCACACTTTGATAAAACTGACCTGGTGCAGAGAGCCTTCTTCACCAAGTGGTGGCAGCTGTCAGCTCCATGCAAAACCGCTGGTGGACTTCTGACCTGGCCAGGAAGACAGGGAAGAGCCAATTATAGGAACTATTTGTCTGGTTATGACAGCTGGCCAAATCCTGGCATTTGTATGTCACTGCGGGCAGACGGAAGCACTAATTCATATTATTTGTTCCTCTGCACAAGCCCACCAGTGTCCTTGCGTACTCTCAGCTGCAAGGTAACAGCAATACTTTTGAACCACAGTTTTTAGGAATTCTAGGCGACTAAGGAAAAAAAGAGTACCTGTGCTTAATGCAAGTTAGCTTTACATGTGACCTAGAATAAAATTCAGTACCCAAGAGTAACCAGTCACATACTCTTTGACTCCTGAGAATAGAGAAAATCAACAGCCCAGGAAAAACTAGGTGAGCAGGCCAACCAGCCTGGTGGTTTTAAAATTTGGAGCCAAATGCAAAATGTTTCACATTTGGAAGGAACGCTCACTTGCATTTGTCTCAGGTGCTCAGTAAATGAGCAACACCTGTTCTCAGCAAGACCTTATCACCAAGCCAAAACCTCAGTAGACAATCCTCAGTCTCTTTGGTTCCTACTTGTTCAAGTGGATGTGGATGTTTTCAAGAAGTAATCTCTGTTCCTTAAACAGAAGTGTCAGGGATGCTTTTTAAAATGATATTTATAACCACTTTGGAAATAGTTTCTCATATGGTGGGAGGTGAGACGTCACTGTTAATATCTTCATTCAGCATCTCTCCAGGTTCTTGGAGAGTGTCAGCTGACCTGGAAATGTGATGAAGGGATAGGAAGAATTTTATAAACTGAAAAGCAAAAATTCAGGTGCCTAACAAAAGCAGGTTGTTGTATTTTTAAACCCAAACTCCACCCCCCTTTAATGCAGGTTGCACAGCCTGCCTCTACAGAGAATGATAGTCACAAAAAACCAATGCATTCTTGGGGGGACAGCTAAAGTCCCAGTGTGAGGGCAGCTGTGGAGCTTATAAGGGCATGTAATGCAGATCTGCTCTTCTAAACTAATTTTCAAGACCATAGGAAGGGGAGGGGATATGCTTGCTTAGTGTTGAGGAAAGCATATTCTGAATATGCTCAGAAACACCTTTTCCCCATACTATTACAGGTTTCTGGCATAGATTCTGGGGTAGAAATCTGGAGATCTATCTCTATTAATCCACTCCTAATGCTACTTTGACAAAATGAAAATAATTCTGTGTCGGAGGTAACAGATAATTTTTTTTAAAAAAATGGGATTGTACTTAGCAGAGAAAAATAACAACACATAGAAGATTAAAATGCTCCATGAATGCCGCATCATTAATTAATTGGAACGGCAATATCTGTGAACCAGTTATGGCTGCTGCTTCGGGCAATGCTCTTATTTCAAGTCAGTAATTGAAATTCTGTCTGAGCAAAGACTACGCCAATGCTTCATTAACGCCACTAACCAGTGCATGTAAAAGACCTTGCAATTGAAATGCAGTGTACACATAGTAACTTACCTTCCGATTCTGGTGTCTGCAGGAAGATAAGCAGAGTAATTTTCATCTGAAGAAAAAGCAGAGTTATCCAGGGGGTTGACATTATAGTAACAAGGAGGGCTCAAAGCGGGAATTAATGGCCTGGAGAATGGAGGAATTCCAGGATGACTCAATACTTGATGAAAATTCATGCCAATACCTTCCTGGGCTGAATAAGGAAGGATGTACTACACCACTGTAGCACCGTGGAAGTTTATAGCCTGGCTAATCCTAGTGAAAACAACAGATTGTCCAGTAGGAGTCTGGCCTGTGTCAGATGCTGTTCCTTCATTTGGGCTGCATGATTTGCAAGCAATCATTTTAAACATGCACACAGCAATCAGCAAAAAAGTCACGTCTACTGAAAGCACAATAGGCCCGAGCAACTGAGTCCATTCGAAGTGAATGACCCTTTCATATTTTGCACATCCCTTCATGGTGAATATAATTCCTACTAGCCCCAAGAACGCACCAGATAAAAGTAGTGTGGCACCAGCTTTGTGGTCATCAGACACCATGAGTTCAGAACTGCTCGGCTAACAAGGAGTGGAGGAAAACACGCAGGGGAAGGCATCTTTAACAGCGCTCCATTCCATTACTGTGCAAACCTGTCCTGGAATGCCTAGGAAGGAGGATGTGCTTGGTAGGATGAACCAAGTTTGCACTAGTTATACAAGAACTCTGATCACAATAGCGCAGTTGGGTAACATTAGACTCTGGACTTAATCATCTCATGGGGGATAGTAATGGAAGCTGTTTACTTATTTATAAATATATGTATACATACATAAAAAGGTAAAGGTACCCCTGACCATTAAGTCCAGTCACGGATGACTCTGGGGTTGCAGAGCTCATCTCGCTTTACTGGCTGAGGGAGCCGGTGTTTGTCCGTAGACAGCTTCCAGGTCATGTGGCCAGCGTGATTAAGCCGCTTCTGGCGAACCAGGGCAGCGCATGGAAACGCCGTTTACCTTCCCGCTGGAGTGGTACCTATTTATCTACTTGCACTTTGACGTGCTTTCGAACTGCTAGGTGCGCAGGAGCTGGGACCGAGCAACGGGAGCTCACCCCGTCGCGGGGATTCGAACCGCCGACCTTCTGATCTGCAAGCCCTAGGCTCTGGTTTAGACCGCATTTATAAATTATAGCAGAGCAGTTCACAATTGCACAACAAAACCTTACAACAAAAAACACATTTAAAAAGTCAAAATCAGAAACCGCTAGCTCTTGTGGAAAGATGCGCTCTTATTTGCCCTGCATAAGCGTGACAGAGTTGAAAGGTTTTCAGAAACAGACAGCACATGCTGAATTTGTGTTGGCAGAGTATTCCACAATACTGGGCCAATGACACTAAAGGCTGTTTCTTGTCAAAGGAGCATTGCCAATTTGGAGAATGAACAACGATGTTCCTGCAGATGATCTCAGTGATCAAGCTGGGATATAAGGGTTCAGGCAGTCCCTGGAGTATCCTGAGCCTTAAGTTGTTCAGGGGTTTGTAAATGATGACAAGGACCTTGAACCTGGCTGGGTAGTAGATGGGCAGCCGGTGGAGATGGTTTCACATATTGTCAGCCTGATGTCCCCCTATCAGCAATCCGGTTGCCACATTCTGCACCAGCTGACGTTTCCATTAGGGAAAAAGAGGCACTGCCCCACCAACCGCAGTCTACCCTGAGTCAGCCGGCACCGGCCTGCCTTTATACTTACAATCAGTCTAGGAGATGGTCCTGCCTATTAGCTTCCCCCTTCTCTTCAGCTACCCTTGTATAACTCGGCAGGGAAGAGGACAGCAGCAGAATTAGTTGGCTCTGCCTGCCATTGGCTCTGGCGCCACCTACTGTTGGGCTCTTTGCCTTCTGCCCTATCAGTGACAATGGGCAAGAACCACCACTGTGATAACCGGTATGTATTGCTCCCCAGATACCCACCAGCTTCCCAGATAAGCACAAGTGTAACCTGTTCAGAAGAAAGTCAAGCTGTGCTCAACAGACCTTATCCCAAGGCAAGCATAGATTACAACTAAGAAATCTGAAGCTTCACAGAGAAAAAGATATGGAAGATCACAAACCACAAGGAAAACAAAGCCAGGAATGCGGACTTCCTGCTCTGCCAACACCTGCACTTTACATTTTAAAACAAAAAGCTTGACAAGGCAATCCAGATTTGGGCTTTTAAAAAATAAAAATAAAGAAATAGATTATCTGAACCTATGCCAAGTTTCAAATTTTAAACCTACTCAACTCATAGTACCACCCTGACTACAGGATTTAAGTGGAGCTTGCTTCTGCTGCCCCGATGCTGAAAAACACTTAGAGGCTGCAAAGTGCAGCCTAGGTAATTTCCCTGCCCTTTTCCTTGCATCAGCCAAGGCCACTGAATCTTTGCAAGACCTAGGTCTAGCATGGAATCCAAGGGCTAGACACTGGTCTAAGCAAACTAGGGTGGCAAGACGAAGACAACACAATTGGCAACACTACAGCACCCACTCAGAGCATCTACTGCCCCACAAGAGACACTGCCTTTTATTCAGGGTTGGCTTCAGGCTTGAAGGGGCCGTCTGCAGACTTCCCTGGCAGTAGCAGGTGAAAAGCTTTATCTGCCCTAACCGGATTCCTATCAGATTTGCACATCTTTCTGAATGGCTATTTCTTCTCTTGCAGCTTGCAAAGATGACCTTGGAAGAGTCTTCTCAGACTGTGTGGCCGAGCCCTTTATGAAGCGTGCCAAAAGGTGTTTATTCATTGCTGCATTTTACAATTACTGCTAAGAGGTACATTTGTTTCCTCTTTTGGGTCAGAACTGTAATAGGAAGTTCAGTTCTATGATTTCATTTTATAGTTGCTGTTCCCTGGCTAGCACTGCAAAGTTAAGATTAGCACACCTTCTAAGAAGCTGCTCTTTATAGCGTCTCTCCTTGTAAAATCTCTAGGCAGAATGCTGCCATCAGCGTTTCTATGTTCAACATGCCTAACTACATTAGTACAGGCTTCAGAGAGTAACACCAGCTTCCTAACCCTTGTAGTATCTTTCAAAATACTCCCTTGCCTGCCTCTCAAATGCCCTGTGGGCAACATTCTCACAGTCATTGGCCAGAGACAAAGGAAGACGGTTTTTGCCTGCTCATTTTATTTCCCTCTCCGTTTTGGAGTAGTTACTGTAATGATTTAACTTTATTTAAACTCCTAACTCATGACAGAATTGGGAGAATGTCTTTCTGCATAACTACATGAATTGTCATCTAATGAAAGCTCTGCAAAAGCACTCTACCATGCTTCTAACTGAAATTGATTTTATTGGTGCTCACTCGGTCATGAGTAAGTTTGTTTCGTATTGGAGGCTTGTAAAAACATACAATTCATAGCAAACTAGGAACCTGGCAAGTAGCATTATGAATATTTCACAATCGGGGCACTACTACTTCAGTTAAGCCTTCCTACTTTGAGAAAGTGTTTAGCATTTTCTGCAGAGGCTGGATTCTGGACTGCTTTGATTACTTGCTTTGTAGATTACATTTCCACTGTAATAAGGTTTTTTTATGTTTTATAAGAAATATGTGTATTAAATGAAAAATCTGTGTACTGTGGAAGTTCTTGGGAGTCGATGATCGCAAACATGTCAAAAATGTGCCCCAGCATTAAAGAAGACAAAAATCTTTTAAAAAGCCTGCAATGACATCATGCAAAAACAAACCAACAAACCCAAGACACTCAGTATATCACAATAAATGCAGCATGTGTTTACCCATAAGTAAGCCCCATTATGTTCAATGTGTTTTACTCTCTAGTAAGTTTGCCTGAGATTCATTAGAGCTCAACCTTCCTGTTGCAAACCTGCCAGTTCAAGGTACCTGCAGTGTCCTTTACACTAAATCTTCTCTAGTAATTCCTGGTTTATAGATGAGCAAATAGCATGTTTCAGTGAGAGAGGTCAAACTCACAGAAGAGGCCTAGCGAAAAATAAATGGGTCCAGTTGGTATAAGCCCTGCACTGTGATTTACACTAAGAGCAATTCGCATGAAATCAGTCATTACCACAGCTGAAGGGTTAGAGCATTAACTCTTTTCATCTCCGATGTAGTGCTCTTAACCACCAGCTAAAACTGATGTTCATGGGGGATTATGACTTATGTAATGACTGTGAATGCTCTGAATTAGACACCAAAGCATTTGTCAGTAGGAATGCAAAAGACTTTTACTTTCAGTCTCAATGCATTTCAGACTCTGGGCCCAAATAATTCAGCAAGTGGCAGCTGCTCAGTTTCAACATTTTAAGAGGAAAAAGATTTGTAGAACTACTTTTTAATTGACTCTTCGATTGCAGCTTCGACACTTAGACAATGCAGATTAAAGTACATAAGAGGAAGAACAGCACGAGTCAGTTCCAATTTCTGCTGCTGGACTAAGAGGCAGATAGGTCCCAGAGCTAGGCTATAACAAGTGTTATGTATTTGTGTGGCCCACCTATTCTTCAGTTGTTTTAGCTGATTTTAGTATTTTGTCGTTGTCATAACCTGCCTTGGGACCTTATGGTGAAGGGTGGGGAAGAAATTCAGTAAAATAATATCAATCCTGCTGCTCCAATAGGCAGCTCTTTGAGCAGACCAAGGCATACTGTTTCCAAAACCGGTGTGCCAAATATTTCTGGGATGCCCACAGGCAGGGTATGGATACAATAGTGACCCCCACCACCCCCTTCTGCTGTTGACATTGAGTATCTGATCATGGAGGCAGAGGACCTATCCTCCGTCATTTGCCTAACCCTTTAAAAAAATCCATCTAAACAGGGGGCCATACCACATCTTGTGACAGCAAAGCCCACAACTTAATTACGAAAAGTGTGAAAAAGCACTTTCTGCCTTCAGCTATGTCCACTCTATGTCCCCCCAGAGTTCCAATATTCTGAGTTGGCGAAGAATTTCTCTCTCATTCTCTCGCCATCATTTAAAATTTAATAACTCTGTATCATGTCCATCCTCAGTTGGGCAGGTACCACAAGCATTACAGGGGAAGCGCAGCTGAAGCTGAACTGAGCCCCTCCCATGACACACTCCCCCAGTAACATTAAATAAGAACCATGTGATACCATCATGTCCAGAGATTTCCTGCCTGCTGTATGCAGCAGCCAATGAGCTACAAGTAGGGAAACACTGGAGGCTTTATAATGACACATTGTACTAGAGTAGCAGCCACGGATCCTGCGTAACTTGCAGTTTTGGCTTTTATTTCTATAGGCTAAAACTTGCTGTTGGTCACACCACTCAAGTGCTACAGTCACCACGTACATTATGCCATAATGTTTAATCAACTGAAAATCTCACATGTACAATTCGTTAACATGAGGGTCAGCCCAAACACACACACAACATACTCGGTGCTCTGAGGTCTCCAGTGTCTTTACTTTTGAGTTTGTCAACAGCCAAAAAAGGAAAAGGAAAAAGGAAACAGAAAGACAAAGCCACCAGATTTCCCCCTCCTTCTGCTAGATGTGTGCCACAGCACTATGTTCAGATGGTAGCTGACTTGACTTGAGACGTACATTGCTTTGGGTATTCCAGTTACATACAAGGTGCCAAATGAAGAGGTGTTAAGGTGCTGGGTCCTTCATGTCCCAAGTATTTCTCTGTAGATTGCCTTGGCTTCGTTTTCCAGTAACAGAAGTCTTGGCTTGGCTTGGCAGGCCTTCTACTTTCTTGCCCGTGGAGCTTGCTGTTCTCCTTGCTGGCTCAAAGCTCCTCCATCTCTCTTCCAGGCTATTTTCACCCTGTAATTTAACAGTCCTCTTTCTCTCCCCTTTTATACACCTTCCCTCTTGAGTATTTCTTACAGCTGGTTCAAAGCGGATGCCAATGGATCATCTGGGTGATGTAAGGAGAGGAAGAAAAGACACATTCATTATTTACAGCTGCTCGTTTGCCCTTATAATTTTGAGATGGCTCAGAGGGATGAGAGAGTGTGGATTAAGTTCTCAGAAGGTGAATCACATCCTGACATTGTATACAGTAGCTCATTCTCTCTTCAAGCAACCAGGTTTGATGCATCAGCATTCTGTGCTCTGCAAAGAAATAACGAAAGGGTACACGTGTTGGCATGTTTAATCTCTCTATATTTGCTATTTCGATTTATACCCCGCCTTTTTACATATAGTACCCAAGGTGCCTAAAAGCAATGATGATAATGTTCTATTCACCAAAGTGGTAAAATTACATCTGGTATGGATACAGCCAGTTTAATTCTAACTGGTAGAGGCCAAAGAGTACTTTGCACATGGCGAATTGCTTCATATATATCATCGCCCATGGACAATATAGAAGTGCGAACTTCTGACAGGAAGCCAATCATGCGGTGTTATACTACAATGAGAAAGGACATAGGTACACCCTTCCCATGCCATGGTGCATGCAAATCAGTACACAACAGCAGCACCTGTGAAAGATCTTATTTGTCAAGTAAGAAGAGGCATCCAATCATGCAAAGGGATGCAAAGGCTTCTTGAATTAATTTCTAGTTGAATCAGAAAAGATAGGGCAAAGGCTCTGAAATATAATGATGGAAATGATGTAATGTGAAGTGTACATTCAGATGGAATGCCTGTGACTTGTTTAACTTGTTAATAACATTTATATTCTTCCAGGGAGCTCACAGCAGCATAGCACTAGGGTCTGGCACCCAGGTGCTGAGAAAACCAAGAATCTGCTTATTTATTAATTAAAATATTTATAGGCCGCCCCCTCATATAAAATATCAGGTGGTATACAGCAAACTATGTAGGTGAATAAAACAAAAAGTATAATTTAAAAAATACAAAATCATAGAAATGAGTGGCTCCTCTTGAAAAGGTTTACACAACCGAATAGGCCTGCCAGCATGAAAAGGCAAACCCAAGCAACATCACCATGCACCCACCCAATCTTCTCTCCTGCGTCCCCACCCCTCATGGCTGCTTTCTAATCTAAACAAAAAAGAAGGGAAGAAGGTATTTGGAGAGCCAATTGTTGGTCTTCCGTGTAAAGTCCAGTTTTAAGCACATCCATTACCAATCTTCTCTGGTAATGGATGTGCCAGTCTTCTTTGACATTGTGGGGTGTGTGGCACAACTCAAAATGGCCGCCACGTTTAAAAGACCAGAGAAAGAGCCAAGACCTCAAAACGGAGTAGGAATTCCTCCAACCCCGAGGGGGGAAATACCTACATAAGCCAATGCAGTGCTTATGTGCAGCAAACAGGAACTGAGCAGGAGCAGCAAACAGTGTCTCATGTATTGTTGACTTCTGAAGAGATTTTTGCTGGGACCTTTTGTGGGTGCCACCTGAGGTACTGATATGCCCACTGGTGTCCACTTTGGCAACCTCTGCATTAGCCCATGTGCAAAATGCTCAAAAAATTTAAAAGTACAAATGATCTTACCAATTAATAAAAGTGCTGTGGTACGGTGGAGGATTTTCACTTAAAGGCAAATCACTTGTTACCACACTAGGAGTTATTGTTTGCAGTGGACAGTCAGCGAAATAAGGCGGTGGCGGTGGTGGGAATACCATTACAGTATCACCTACAAAAGAAAAATCCAAAAATTTTAAGGTCAAATTTATCTGCAGTTCTCTTTGGAGCAACATGCAAGATAGCCCTACTTGTGATGTGCATTTCATTAAGAATCATCACTCCCAGGCATTAGGGCATCTTCAAATCATTTGATTAAACTCTTATCAGTCTTTCCCTGCTACACTTTTGTTAGAAAACACTTGCACTTTTATTAGCATGCAGAATATTGTTATTATTTATTAAATTTCCACACTGCCCTTCATCAAAGGATCACAGGGCAACTTAAAATATTTTGAAAATGCTTGGAAATTAAAGCTTTAAGATCTGCATTTGTCTAGACACACAAATGGTGTAACACCATAAACTGGAAGGTCTAAAATGCTGTTGTAGGGGCTACTGAGACAAGTGCTCTCAACACAATGTGAAGTAAAGGTAAAGGTACCCCTGCCCGTACGGGCCAGTCTTGACAGACTCTAGGGTTGTGCGCTCATCTCACTCTAGAGGCCGGGAGCCAGTACTGTCCGCAGACACTCCCAGCTCACGTGGCCAGCGTGATGAAGCTACTCTGGTGAGCCAGAGCCGCACACGGAAACGCCGTTTACCTTCCCGCTAGTAAGCGGTCCCTATTTATCTACTTGCACCCGAGGGTGCTTTCGAACTGCTAGGTTGGCAGGCGCTGGGACCGAGCAACAGGAGAGCACCCCGCCGCGGCAATTCGAACCGCTGACCATGAGATTGGCAAGTCCTAGGTGCTGAGGTTTTACCCACAGCACCACCCGTGAAGTAGTATTGCTATTATACTTTGTAAAACAGAATCCATTTCTCTCATTAATTTCACCACTGTTCTGAGGAGTGTACTGTACTTCAAAAGCAGTCCTTGCAACTATACTTTCAGTGTCAGCTTCTGGAGTTTATCTTCTTACCCACCCTGACTTCTTCTTCCACCATTCCCACATTCCAATTCCAAAATTCTTCCCACCCCTCCTAATCCACCCCTCAAGTGCTGGGGAGGAATGGGGCGTCCTTGCAAGTGTCTCCTGTTGCTGGCATCTAGGGACTGCCCACTTGGAAGACTTCTTGGCTGTGTCATTCACTTACCCACTGTAATTTGAAATGATTCAGGATCCAGCTGCTCTTCTTCATTGACAGAAGACTCCTGGACGAAATTTATGTTTTGTTTCTTTTTAATGTGAGCTATCACAAAGAAACACAATCCAATGAGCACAATCAAAGGTCCCATGGTCTGAACAGAGTGAAATCCACAATCCTGGAGTTCAACATTAGAAGCATTGCTATGGTTAAACTGCTGGTAGCGCCAACCTGGGCTACATCCCGGAATCCAAATGCCAAGGACGCTGATTAGCATCCCACTAGTTAAAAATAAAAAACCAAAGACAAGGAACTGAGCAAACTGGCAGTTTCCTCGACAAAAAACAAACCCGTACACCTGGTCATCTTGCAATTGTACCTCTCTGAGGTAGCCTTTAGCTCTCGATTGCGCCAGAATTATACAAACTAGTCCAGTAACAGCAAGCAGAGGCCCAATGATTTTGAGGGCTCCTTTACAGTCACCAAAGGCACCACTTGGGCACGTCTGCAACACAAACATCGAAAGCAGAAATCCAGCACATAACAACGTAATGCCGAAAACAAAAAGGAAAGAGATAAGTTTCCTAGGATGTCCATTATCTCCTTCATGCATGGAACCAGGAACTGGATACATTATTATTATTATTTTTAAATCCCTCTTCAAACCAAGGAATAACAAGTTTTCTTCTATGGAGATCAGAATGACATTACCACTTCAGTAGGCCTGAGAACGAAAACGAAAAGAGGACTATGATTATTAAGCCAAGGGCAACAACAGATAATTCACATATTGAGTCTGTCCCTTATTTACACCTGCTGGGTGGGGAAAGGATTGCTCCCGGGCAGAGTTGGGGATATGACATGGGAGAAGAGGAAGTTAGCTGAATCCTCTGCTTGCTCAAGGGGTGGTCTTGCCTATGAGAATGCCATGTTACATCAGAATAAGAGGCAGCTCAATTTGAAAATATTTTCACTGAAGTCAGAGTAAAGCTCAAGATGCGAGCCTCACCTTTCCCCTCTCTGTTACCACCTTCCCACCACATACAACGGATGGCAGAAGAGTCTGACCAACTCTGCAACCAGTTGTGGCATTAACCCCAGGAGTACATAAACTAGAATATAGTTCACATACATCAGCATTTGTGGCATAGGGCCATAGCCTTCTGCCTCCATGGCTGGAGAGTTTGGGACACAACAAGTGGGGATTGTTCCCTATTAGGAACTGTGGTGAAGGAGCACACTTTGCACAAACGACAAATGATGAATAAGGCTAGTCTTTTCAGATCTTTTACAGATGCAAATAACTACCAGGAACCTCAAGCATAGGCTGCAAAGACAAGGCACCTCACACAGATAAGCAAGGGGGCAGTGACTCACTAGAGAAAGAGAGCTCATGTCCAGAGTTTGAACCTCGTCTATTTCTAAGGCCCCCGAAGGAAGTAAAAAAATAATGTGTGTGTCTTGAGCAACACAGTGTCTCTCAACCCTCTAGGTGTCCTTCCTCAGCATCTCTCACTTGGAGGTCCCTGGATCAGTATGCAATTTGCAGTGAAGGGCTCTCTGTTGTTTACAATAGTACAAGTAAGCTCCTACCATGCCTTCACAACCTTTCCCAGCCCCAAAGGTAGGTTCTCAGGGGATCAGATTGGGAAAAAGTGTTGGCTGCAAGCAATGGTGGACATGTATCAGTGTTTATTGCTAGTACTGAGGCAGGGCTGCTCACTTTTGCAAGTACCCCTGCTCAGATATCCACATGGCTCTCTCTTGCTACATCAGGGACTTGAGGTTTGTTTTAATGAAGCTAGTAAATGTTGTAAACTTAATTCAGTAGAATTGAATAAACTCTCAGGGTAGCAGAAATGTAGAGAGATCGACAGGCTGTGGTGCATGGCTAGAGCAGCAGCCTACCTCAAATCTAGTGCCCTCCAGATGTTTTAGACTACAACTCCCATCAACTGATCATTGGCCATGCTAGAGGTGGAGTCCTAAACATCTGGAAGGCAGCAGCTTAGGGGAAGGTTGGGCTGGAGTGCTGAGCTCTGACTGAGGGAAATCTGAGTTCAGATATCAATAGCTAACAAGCTCTGGGAGCCTTTATGCAATCCTTCTTAGACTAGTGTACCTCACAGGGGTGCTGTGGGGGATAAAATGGGCCAACTCCATGTAAGATGCATTGAGCATATTGGGATATAAATGTGATAGACAAATAAAGACCATGGCAGGCAGTCAGGAAGAGGCAAGGATTTGCATGCACTTAGAAGTCCAAAGTCCATTTGCAACTATTAAAACAGAAAGCAATCACTCATTTGTGTGGCTGGTCACAACACAAGTTAAATTGCAAACCTTCACACCTGTAAAAATGTAATTATGATTGCAAGGATTCCTTGTAAGGAAATAAAGGACTGCAGAGAGACCATGAAGAAAAATGCAGTTTGCTTCCTAGCCCCAAACCCACGAGCACAAAACAGGCCAGGATTTTACTCCTCAATGTGATATACATGATCCAGAGGGGATGAAATAGCAGGTCCCCATCTTCCCCAGCACTTTATCCTAGCTGGATTGCATAAGAGGGTTTATTCCATGTGATCAGCTTCAGCTCATAAGGCAACAACTTCAACCCTGCTCTTACCTCTAGGCACCTGCCCTCAATAAAGGAGAAAAATGACAACACTCTGGCATCATGCAAGACATGTTGAAATTATAAACCAAATGGTTCCACCTATCAGAGACATATTGGGGAACAGCACAGACTAGCCAAAATATCCCAGTCCACTGTGTGGATACAAGTAAAAGATTCCTTCCAGGAACACCAACACAGGGGGCGGAGCTTAAGAAGTCACATGGTGCTTTGTTTAAGGGTGTTGGGAATAGTAGCTCTGTAAGGGGTAACCTACAGTTCCCAGGGTTCCCTGCGGGAACTAATGCTTTTTACATGTACGGTGTGTATGAAGCCTTTGCTACAGCTCAACAGGTCTGGATCTGTCCAGTGTTCATATGAGAAACTGTCCGATAAGCCCCTTGTAGGCTAATATAAGCTTCTTGAAGTGATAAATTAGGCAATGAACATTGCTGTAGGGTAAGGTAATTAATGCTGTGTACACATTCCTGTTTACTCTGTATCCAATGCATTCCCACTGGAAGCAGTGTACACCCAACGTTAACTCACATCCTTCCTCTATGTATCCTGTAATTTCTTAGGAAATGCTGTGCTTTCATCATGTGTATTTTCTCCAAACCAGCTTCGATCCAAATGGGAAAAAGAACAACTTAGCTGTGTTTTAAGCCCATAATGCACAAAACACCTAAAAGCTACACACTGTGAAGAATTTACATCTTGCCCCTTGCAAGGGGCTCTGTAAGATTTTCATAACGCAACAACAGCTCTTTTACTCCATCACAAGGGAACAGCATCCCTGGTCCCTATTGTGGGGATATTGAAAAGAATGGAACACTTACAGGAGTATGAGCTTTTATGTATTTAAGAGAATTCGTATGCCACTTAATTGTAAATAGAACCTCTAAACGGTTTGCAGAGGTTTTACACGTGTAGAATAATTGTGCTCAGGATGGGATACAGGAATGTGCCTGAACTCTCTGATTATCCGTGTGCAGAACGGGGTGGGCAGAGAGAGAAAAGCAACATACACATTCAGTTTAGTTTGGCATTGAAGATCCTCAGGTGTGCCAAAGGGCAGCATGCCCTTTAAATCCCTAAAGATACTGCAACGAAAAGCGCCCCGTTCGCAGATAGGATGCTTGTGCATGGAGGTTTTTCCAGAAGTGATTTCTTTATATGTTTGGTAAATTTATAGCATCAAACTGGAAGCAGAGTAAAGCCTTCCATAAACAAAGCTTCATACTTCCCTTCTAAAACATGATAGAAAGTCATAAGACCAGGACAAATGGAAATAATTTGAAATGATATAAAGTCTACATAAAAGCAAAATATGGACGTCTTTATTGCTGTTTTAGAGGAAGTGTCCTTTCCTCACCAATCTTGTAGCAATGTAATTTAGCAGACACAAATATATATAAAAGGGAAGTTGGACATATTTTTTTAATTCTTTCAATACCACAAAAGAATGAACACAAAGAACTCTCTGTTGTGGGTTTCACATTGGGAAATCTAGCGCCTATGCTAGAAAATTTATATAGTTTCATTTTCAATGAACTTTAATCTGTAAAACTAAGGAAGTTCTACCATAACACATTAAGAGTGCTTATTTGGTTTTTGATGAAGTCATCAAAACTTGCCAACCCCACAACCCCCACATTGTCTCAACGTAGAATGTGCCAACTGTACAATTTGAAGATCTGGCATTTATGTGCTACCCAAATTTACCCATAGTGAACTGCAGCAAAGGAGAGAGGAAACTAGGATTCAAAGTATTAGTGAACCTAAGGTCATATGCCATGGGAATTATGAAGTCAAAACAGTAGAAAAGATCATGATGTACACTGTGGCTCCAACCCAATGTGTATTTACTCAAGAGTAACTCCATGAGACTTTGGAGTAAACAGGAACAGGATTCAATAGAAACCTCTGAATTAATCTCTCTGAATTAATTTCCTGACACTTAACAGACACTAACACAGAATCAGCTAAAATGTGTAGTGATTAAATCCTGTTTAAAGCCAACTCAACAGCTGTAATGACTGACCAGAACTCCAAGGGATTTCACCATCAGCTTTGCTCCCATACATTTCAGAAGTAAGGGGCTTACTCTCAAGTAATTGGGTACAGGACAGCAACCCAAGTGTAGCTGGATCTGGGATAGAATACGAGATACCTGCCACCCGCAGACTCCCACTGAAAAATAAGGAAACCAAAACTTTATTGAATTAGGAGCTTTAACTGGATAACTAATAATAATCTTGTGTGTGTTTATAAAGTGGAGTTTTTAGTTTGTTAAAACTTGCTGAAGCTTTAGGGTTGCTGCCCCTTTGTAAACCAAAACCAAAACACAACACCCTTTTGAGAAAGAATCATAGTTCAGTGGAAGAGCACATGCTGTGCATGCAGGTGGTCTCAGGTTCACCCCCTGGCATCTCCAGATACGGTGGAGGAAAGACTCCTGCCTAAAACCCTTGAGAGCCACTACTAGTCAGAGTAAACAATACTGAGCTAGAGGGACAGGTAGTCTGACTCAGCACACAGCAACTTCCTATGTTCCTAACTATACAGTGAGATGTGAGGTCCTCATTCCATCAAAAATTAAGGACAAAGAAATGAATGGGCTTCTACCTACAACGCAAGCAGGAGATTGCATATGACATGTACTGTGTGGCTTCCAATATATGTAGTTATCTATGCTAAAGACTGATAGCGTTAAAAGCTAGGCATTATTCAAAATCAAGAGTAGCTCTGGATGTTAATAGATTGCTGCCAGACAGATGCACAAGTGACTTTTTTCATTCAATATAGATGTTTATTGATAATGACTGAAGAAAAGATAAACACATGAGGAACACGTAGCTCATAGACAAGGGGTGAAGAGTCTTCAGCCTTCCAGTTGTTGGACTTTGACTCCCTTCAGCCCCAGCGAGCACAGCCAAGGGCAAAGGATGATGGGAGTTGCTGTCCAATAACATCAGGAGAGTCACTGGTTGCCTGCCAGAGATGCATATAAAAGTATGCCTTAGCAAGCAGCGATGCACAAGTGCACCTTTGAAACTTATAAGAAAAGATTAGGGTACATATGGCTGGAAGCACTTCTGCAATTAAATCTGAAGCTTTTTTTTGTAATCAAATAGGCACATTTGTTAAAGTATTGAATTGCATTTGGGAGACCTGGTTCAAATATCCACTCAGCTGTGACCTTCGGCCAGTCACTGAGTCTCAGCCTAACCAACTTGCAAGGTTGTTGTACAAATAAAATGCAGAAGTGGGTGCTCCTTGGAGGAAAGGCAGGAAATAAATGAAATATTATTCGTTTTTTTAATGCTGAGTCAACAGGAGCAAAACACCCCTAAAGGATCTGTTGACATGCCCCTACTGAAGAATGAGTTCAGCAATGACTTTGAAACATTCTTTTCTGCAAGTATGCATACTTCCCCATTTAGATTGCTAACTTTTTTTACACAGTTTGCATGCATCTCCTTTCCCCATAACAAAACATTAAGAATGCCAAAACTCATTGTGTGCAGTGTTTGTGAAAGGAGGGAAATCAGTTTGCTAGTAAGACAATAAATGTTGTGTCATCCAACTACAGTTAGCAGGTAAGGAAGGGAATATACTAATCCGATCTGGCACCAGCAACTTGTACACACAGACATGGTTGCTCCTGGGTGTTATTGGTTCAGCAGTAAAGGTAAGGGCAGAGAGCATGACCTGTAAAAAGGAGACAGCATAGGAACATAGGAAGTTGCCTGATACAGAGGCAGAGCAATGGTCCATCGCTACTGACTGACCGGCAGCTGCTCTCTACGGTTTGAGACAGGGCATGACTTTCCCAGCCCAGCAGATGTTCTACCACTAAGCTGCGGCCGCACTGCATGGGGCAAGAGCGCCCATTCCTCCGCGTGAAGAGCGGCGACCCCTTGCACCCAACGAGGACACCCTGCAACCCCGGCCTGAGAAATGAAACGAGTCAAAAGCGCGGCCTTTTCCCAAGGACACACCTGGCGGGCAAGCGCCCAGCCCGAGACACAAGTAGGCGCTTTTACGCACGCCATGTCCACCCCCGTGATGGTCGGCACGTACCAAACCCCCACCACCACCTTAAACGCCACCCAGAGGAGTGCGGCAGCATGACAGGAAGCTGTGAGGGGGGGGGGGAGAGAAAAGCTGCAATACCCTGAGGATGGGGAAAGCGTCGGCCCTCGCCTAATGCTCCCGGAGGAAGGCGGGTGGGCTGTTATTTTCCTCCCCAGAGGCGGGAAAGCTCCAGCCTCTCATTGGCGCTCTGGGGGAAAGGGAGCCTCTCTTTCGCCTCCTGCACCTCGGCCCCCGCCGCCATTCCCGCCACGGCACCCATGATAGGCTCCCCCACCTTCGCCTCTCTCCCCCCCCCCTCCGCCTCTTGACCCGAGAGAGGTTGCTGGCGGCACAAGAAGCGCGGCGAATACCTCCAAGCAGAGCGGCTCGAGGAGCGCCGCCTTCTCTTCGCTGGGGGGCGCGGAGTGAGGCGCTGCGCCGCTGGCCCACAGCCGGGCCGCCTCCCTTCGGCGTCGGGGGTTGACGTCGCTGGGTTGGGGCCGCCCGGAGTGACCTTGAGCGGGAGCCGCGCGGTGATTTTTCCCCCTCTTTCCCTTCGGTCTCCGCTTCTGAAGGGAAAGAGAGGATTCTTTACCCGGCCAGCGCGCCGTCCTGTGCGAGGCAAGCGCGCCCTCTGGGGTGGAGAAGAAGCCCCCTCAGCACCGGGCGGGGAGGCGCGCCTGCGTCCGCCAAGCGGAGGGCGGCGACTGGGCAGGGAAAGTGCCTGAGGGCTGGGAGAGCAAGAATGGGGGGATTCTGTGGCTGCCCGGAGGGGTCCCTCATGCTAGGCGCCCCCTTCGTTGGAGGGCATGGAAAGAAAGTGGGGGTTTAAATTAGCAGGACGTTCAAGGAACAGAAACCCCTCTAGTCCGCAGGTGCAAGCCAACTATTTCATAGCCAGGGAGAATAAAGCTGCCACCTAAATAAATAAAAAATACACCCCAAGTCTTTTAGATAACTTTGTATATATTCAATGCAATAAGAAAGGGCCATGCAGGAAGAAGCCAGGCTTCAACTTCCCATTTTCCGTCTTGGGTTCACTGTGGCAAACAGGCACATTTCATACTGTCACATTTTAAACGGCTGCAGGTTCACCAGAAAATGTATAGTGGAAAAGACAGTGGCACTGAAGCTCTAGAAAATTAATTACCGTATACGAGTTTATTGTGGAATCGGTATTGCTCCCACCTCAAGTCAAGCACATCCTGGTCAAAATACCAGCTCCTACTTTTTTAACAGCAGGAAGTTTGTGATCTACAACCACTCCTTAGTGCCTTCTGTCTTTTGTCATGTGTGATTACGTTTTGGTGGGTGATAGGTATCTTTGCGCCCCTTTCCATTTGCTCTGCACCAGAGTACAACTCAGCCATTTAGTTCTACAGACCCCAACACCAAAGGAAACCTCCAGTATAACCACCATGAAACGTTAGCTGGATGTTTAAGGCAGATAATATTTCCTTTTGCACACTTCTTAGTAATTAATTTTTAAAAGTATGCACACTCTGGTTCAGAACTACATGCATGCCCAGCATGGGAGAAGGTAGCAAGAGTCAAGGGAGGAGTGTGAGAGAGGAAGGACAGAAAAACAGGGCAGGTATATTCTATCAAGCTCTGCTTGCTGGTATGGATGGCAGAACAGCAATGAATGTTGAATGAAAAATAAATGCATGGAAGCTAATGTATCAGATGTATACAGAGAAAAATCAGAATGACACATTTGCAATATGAAGTTCTTCTGTGGAAGCATCCTAAGTACAGTAATAATAATAATAATAATAATAATAATAATAATAATAATATAGTCTAATACCACCTCTGAATCTTTTCAGGATTGAGTTTCGGTTTGTTGACCCACATCCAGCTTCTAAACACCGGCCTAGCACCTCAGCTGCCTTTCCTGATTCAGATGGAACAGAGTTAGTTGTCCTTCACATACTGATGACACTTCACTTCAAATGACAGCTCCCATGGGCTTCATATAGATGTTAAATAGCATGGGGAACAAGATGGAACCCTGCAGGAGACCACAGGAAAACTGCCATTGCCTTGAACAGTGCCCCCCTACTTTCTGGAAATAACTGTGGAGGTAGGAGTAGAACAATTTAAGTACAGTACCCCTAGTTCTCATGTTGAGCCCCTCCAGAAGGATATCATAGTATTTAATGGTATCAAAAGCCTCTGCAATATCAAGAAGAATGAGCAAGGCTACATGCCCTCCTTCCATCTCTATCCTGACAAATGTAATTAACCAGGGTGACAGAGGTAGCTATGACCTGTCTTGAAGCCAGACAGAGATGGATCCAGACATTACAACTCCTCCATGTATCCCTGAAGCTGGACTGCCATCACCCTTTCCAACACCTTTCACTTAATAGGTATATTTGTCATTGGGTGGTAACAGTTCATGGTCCAAGGATGTCCTCTTAAGACGGCAGTCCACTCTCCAGTAATTGTACATTTAGATGGTCTACATTTGCCAGCTTGCAACTAAGGGATCATTTTTACATTGTAGTGATAGTATAGCTGCCACTGAGATCACGAAGGACTCCTAACCAAATGGGCAGCTATTTTAAGAAGCGGTACATCGACCCAGGCTACTGTGGTAGGATGCAGGCAAGTGTAGGATTTTTACTACAGTAATCTATGATGGGTTCAATGAAATGGTTATCCTGTTTTCCAGGTGATTTTAACCAAGCTAGGAAGATCTGAATTCAGCACACTTTGCTGGTATGGTTGAACTCATTCTAGCAAATAAATAAAATGTTTCACGCAAAAAGTGTTTTAGATTAGAAACTTGCACACTCACGTTCATGGAGGTAGCTACGCCAGAATAGTTGGCATAGCTAACCTGTGGCACTCCAAATGCTGCTAGACTACAGCTCCCATAATTTCTGGCCTTTTGCCATGCTGCCTGGAGTTGATGGGAGCTAGAGTCCAAGAGGGTTTGGAGGACCTCAGGTTAGCAACTGCTGCCATGTAAAATTGGCTCCTCGTTGTATAAAAAACAAATATACAGGTGATGTAGACACAAAGTTTATAAGCTCCCAGTTTAACCAGCTCAGGTCTTCCACTTCTAAGCCGCTTTGGAAACACAGTTTTATACATTGTATAAACAGGCCCTGCCACATATTCTTTTGATGACAGTTTAGCTAACTGGCCAGGTGACCTGACCATGAAAGGAGATATGCCTACCCTATGCAAATACAGTCGAACCTCCGTTTACGTAACCCTCTGGTTACATAAACTTCAGGATGCGAGCACAGCAAACCCGGAAGTATTTTACCGGCTTTGCATGCACAAAAGCGGTCTTTAGGTTGCGGAAAACTCTGGATCCGACCGGACCTCCGGAATGGATTCTGTCGGTGACCAGAGGTACCACTTTACTGTCCCCATTGTTTGAGCAAACACCGAATAACTAAAATAAACCTGGATGGTGAAAGTATGTTGCCTCTGTGAGGTTACTTCTGGTTTATCACCAGAGACACAAAAGAAAGGACTTGACACTTTAACATGGCAGGAATACAAACTGTAGAAACAGTGTATTTTGCACTGGAATAGATGTAGATAAGAAAATACAGACTTTGAAATTCTTGAGTGAAGCCTGTTGGCTCTTGCTCTCAAATAATGTATACTGTATACACTATCACAGCTAAAAGACAAGGTTGGGACACTTAACAGAGTACTTCAACTCTGGCGTCACAAACTTTGAATCAAAATAATTTATAATAAAGCTAGTAATGCAGAAAAGCAAAACAAAGTCCATTTGTGACAGTGGTTGTTACGGTGCCCTTATGGTAGTTGTTGCAGCTGATATTGATGTTTAAGAGGATATATTATCTAACAGTTATCTGTGTGGCCCTAAAATGTGGATATATTTTTGCATTAGATTTTTATTGGTCATATTCTTAGGTTGTAAAATGTTTAGATATTTTCTTTGAAATGTGAAGTGGTATATAAACTACATAGCCCAAGGATTCTGAAGAAAAAGAACTTGCTTCCTAGATCCAGTCAATCATAAGTCTTGCTGGTTCAATGGAACTTCCTCCAAAAGAAATCTGCAGAATGGCAGTCTTACTGCCTCTTTGGGAATTACTCAGTATGATGGCATGTCATAGCAGTGGTGCAGATAAATCATCCTTCTTCCTGCCTGACTTCTCCAAGTGGTGAGCGCCAGTAATGGTGTTAGCCTGTGAAAGCACACAAAGTTTCCATCTAATTCCTCCCCTTACTAACAGGAAGGGGAAGGAAATAGTAGGCACCCATTTAGGAGAAGGAAGAGGAATGCCTTCTTTAAAATCAGGGCACATTTAGAACCAATGATGGGATCTTTGATTAATTACTGTAGCTCTGCTTGTTATTTTTCCAAACACACCCTCTTTTTTTGGTTCTAGCAAAGCACCTGGCCTCCTGAAAATGGCGGCATAAGTGCAAGAGTGTATATGTGTGGTGCATGTGTGTGTGTGTGTGTATCTAAGAATGCACACCCATATCATCCTATTGTGCCTGAATTTTCAGATACAGGATACACTGTGCAATGTTCTGTCATATACCTTACCCTCCATTCCCACAACTTTCTTGTATGGGAGGAAAGGAAGTAGAAAACCAAACCATTTTCTGTTAAGTGGAAAGACAGACTGCTTTTGGCATAGGACCTACTCTAAACCCGTTGCTTCCTTTTGCCAAATCCCTTGAGTTTTTAAAAACAAAAATGGTACAAAGATCCCATGAAGTTTTTCTGTTCAATGAGCCCCTACAGAAAAATAGAACCATCTGCCCATAGGAGGCTGCTAGGTAGCATTTAGGTATCATTTAAAAGAAAAGGAAAAAAACCTATTGTATCACATGCTTTAATAAAATACAAACATGTTAAAAGTATTTCCTTTGTTTGAAAAACCAACACATTTTATGTGAGAAGACTGTCCTTGACCTGAGATAGCATATAAACAGCAGAGTCAATTTATAAGTTATATATTATATGTTTATTATGGGGTGCAATATTTTTTACATTTTGTGAAAGATCAGATGTATTTACAATTTTTCTAGGAGATTTATATTGCTCTAATTTACAGTTCATACAAACCTAAAACCCTTTAGAGTTGTGTTTACAAATTCTCTCAAGAGGCAGCTATAAAACGGATCACTTTTATAAAGAAGCAAGATCCAGCTTGCTACATGCAGTTTTTCAGATATTTGTGGTTTTATACAATTTCTAGAGTTCTTTACAAATATGCTAATAAACTTGTATGGCTTCAGAATTGTAACCTGCACTCTTTGCGAATGTATGTTTGAGAACACTTGGTATTAAGGCTAGATTAAAAGTGCTGAAACTTAGCTTTTGCACGAATTTAGAAATAATACATGATTAATAATGAAAAACAAAATAAACTGAAATTCAATAGTAAGGATTAAACTGTTCAAGCAGTTTTGATTGCATTAGCAGATTACAATTAAGATTCTGGTAAAAGACTGTACCTTTTGAAATGCCAATTTATGCCAATTTTAGTTTAAAAATTCTAGTAATAATTCAGTAAAGACTAACATTTTTAAATATGAAAATCCAATATATATTGCTGCAATGAAATCCCAGTTAAGATTTGATAAAACAATCAAAACATTTAAAAAGCAAACTAATTCACTATAAATCTTTTGACTGCAACCCTACACTTAGTTATGAATGTATAAAATATGACTAGGCTTAAATATTCAGCCCAGAGTTTTTTCAGCATTTTGGAGGCAGGGCAGTGGGGGACGACTCCCACCCAAGATTAATCTGGTCTTCAGAGAATGGGTGAAATCAAAGAATCTTGGGTATGTGGTGTGGGATTACCGTTAAAGAGAAGGTGGCATTTTTATTTTTATTTTAAAGGGGGGAAGCTTTGCTGTCGGTTCAAGAGCCAATTGGGTTGCCTTCAGCAGCTTGGCAGCCTTCCCTTTGAAATTAGGGACAGAACATCCCAGGAAACTCTACTATATCATTGACCAGTGGTGACAGACACCTCTTTTCCTTCCAAGAGTGCTGCTGGGAACAACACTATGTCATGACAGTGTGTCATTCTTACAGGACATTCTGTTTCTAATTTCAAAAGGAACACTGCTCAGGGCAACACCACTTGAAATGGCAGTAAATGGTTTATTTTTCTGTTTGTTAAAAATGAAAAAAACCTTCAGCCACTTTGTAACGCAAGCCCATCCTCCAGCCAGAAGTTCCTAAATTTTGTTCCTGTCTCCCCAAAACTCTGATATTCTGTCTCCTTTTGCAGGAGATTAAAGTGGGGGAGAGGGGAGGACAGGATACTTGGCTCAGCTTGAATATAAAATCCTTTGAAATCTATGTAACACGTGCACTTGCCACTAGTTGCAGCCTTTATAGTGTGTTCCCATTCTCCAAAACTTGTGGCTAAGAGCATTATATATCTACATTTTATATATAAAGCTGACTGGTCAATCCAATACTGATTTTATAAGCATTTTTATATTTAATTATTTCCCCCCTAGACACTGCAATTCAGAAGTGCACAGAATTCCACACCCCCTTAACTTTTTATTTCAGGATTTAACAAGTTCTTAACAACACAATACATAGCAAGCTTTAAAAGTATGAATTTGTGCTAAAAATGATCCCACTAGATCACTTCTGTTGATGTTTAGAGCCACTGTGTTTAAAAAGTGATGAATCCAAACATTCAAATGCTAAGTTTATCAATTTTGTTGAAATTAGCATGAATGACAATTTTTGTTCTGCTCAAAATAAACATTGAAAAATATTACGTCTCTAAAGCTACTACATTTACATTCATGTCACCTTTGAAAGCACTTGAAACTTCAAAACTTAATAGTTAGCAAAAGGGAATGCTATAATTATTCTTGTATAAATTGTTTTAAACTTATTTAACACACCTTCAGGATTTTACACATCTTTGGTGATACTGAAGTTGAATTTTGATATCAAGTTGTTTTTCTGTGAATATATAAAAGTCAAGCAGTTCCCTTTACAGTGGCTGCATTTATTGCATTCAACCCACAAGGAAGCAATGTAATATTTTAGCGGCTGTTTTAGAGTTATTTGAAGTTTCCCTTCCAAATCCCTGCTTTAGGGAATTATGTAGTTGTACATATTACACAGAAAAACATCAGCTTTTCTGTATGGAAGATCTACACATTGAAAAAAAGAAATAAGAGGCATATAGACATTTTGATAGGCACAGTTTTTAAAAGGCACAAATGTTACACATTCCATATAAAAATAAATTAATCTACAGCATTAATTAAAAATTACAACTCCCATAAAGTTAACTAATGGCAGAAGTAAATATCTGTTGTCTGTTGCAATTTTTTAAAAAAACATTGCACTTTACATTTTTAAAACCATCTTTTATAAAATAATATACACTTAATTATATATGGTATATGAAAATCAAGTTATTTTGTATACGTATCTCTAACCAGATATGGCACATGAATATACAAGAATGAAAAAAAAAAATATTTTGCCACTTTTTTAAATGAAATGGCAATATTGAAACTGGAAAAAGTATACTTCAGTAATATTTATAGAAAGCTAAAATAATGTGGTTGCTTTTGGTATCACAAAGTACCACACCTTTTAAATACCAGAAATGACTGCTATTTTGGCTTTGAGGCTACATAAGTATTAAGCATTTGCGTAATCTTGTTTCCCAGTATATCAGCTGACCACCTACAGATAGTGTTGGAGTTCACTTCAGTGCTAATAAAATAGAGTTTGTTTTAAATGACTTATTTTGGAAAGTGCATTTTTGTTGGATATAAGACTCAAAAACTAAGCAACACATTTTTTAAAAAATAAATGCATGTTAAAATAGTGTTGGAAAGGTAGTAAAATAGTGAATTTCTATTCATTGAGAGAACTCATTTCCCCCCACACTGGCTCATCAGCAATCTGCCATATATCGACCTGAAAGACAGAAAAAGCTTCTGTAGTTAATACCTTTTCAATAAAGTGAAAAACAGTTATACTAATTACTTACAAACAATTTTCTTCTATTTAAAGATAACAACTAAGATCCACTTGTCACATACAAAACAGCCCTATTTGCTAAAGCTGCTAAAATATGCTAGCTATATAAAAGACAATGCTGTAGACTGTGCAGGCAATTCATTAATTTGACTTATTGTAAATTGATGTATATCTCTATATTTCTTTTAACAGCATTTAATTGACTTGTGAATCTATAATTGAATTTGTAATGGCTTTAGTCAAACACAATAAATGATTTACTGATTACTGAGCTAAGGCTATAGTTTTAAATTACCGTATTTTGCCGCGTAATGGTCACATTTTTTGTGCCAATTTTTCCCTTCAAAAAAAGGGGTGCGCGTCTATTATGAGGTGAATTACGGTAAGAAGCAACAATATGATATGGACTCCGGTTCTCTTAACAGGGCACTGCTGCAATACAAAGCAAAAGGCACAGACTTCACCCTTTCCGCTGGATTTTGCCTTCTCCCAGCGCGAAGCTCTGTTGGGAGAGGTGGCGGTTTCAGTCATTGTTAAGAGTTCTTTCTTCCTGGGTTTCTCAAGGCTATTTGCTCATGCAGAGGCGGAGGAAGGTGGTGGATGGGCAGTGGAGACGTTTGCCCGCCTGCTGCTTCCCCTTCTTGGCAAGTCCAAGGTGGCGGCACTAGTGGCAGTGGCAGCAATAGCAGCCCAGGCCTGGCTTTGCCTTGCCTTGTCTCCTCTAGCTGGCAAGCCAGTGAGGGCCTGGATTGCGGCCCTCACTGCCTCAGGAGCCCCCTGTGCCCACTCCCAGCTTGCCTCAGAATTACCTCTGCAACTATTTCGCAAGGAATGGTCTGGGACCAATTTTGGGGTCCGAAAAAGGGGTGTGTGACTATTACATGGTGGCGACTAGTATGCAGTGAAATACAGTATGCTTCCACATTTCCACTGGCCATAGCAAATAGGTTCCTGTGCTCTGGTGACACAAGTTCCACTCTTCTCCCTAAACCTGGAACTTCAACCAAAGCAGCAAGTCTTTTGCCAGCCTTACTTACAGGAAAGGCAGAGAGGGAGCAAGTCAACAAGGGGAGAGACAGGGACAGGCAATCATAATTTTTGGTTGGCTAACACAGCCAGCCAAAAATGGTGGCACTGTTTTCAATGTTTGAATTGTACATGTTAGAGCACTCAGTTGCTTATATTCCAAGATGTCAAGTCAGTACAGAACTTAGGTTTTTTCCACACACTTTCTTCAACAGATATGTTTGTAGAACATACACTGGTATTTGCCATTGTAAATGTTGTAAAATGTGAAGGGGAGATTCGTGTCAAAGCACTGTGACTGACAGGGGAAACTCTCCTGAGTCTACTACATTACAGAAAAACGTTTTCCCTTTGCACTCATGGTTCTGAGTGTAGCAGAACCACAGTGAGTCACAGTGTACATTCAGGAGGTATGTTTGACTTCCATGCAAGGGCAAACTGGTACTGCATTAACCACATCCCACTGATGACTTTAAAAAGTAAGAAATGTGTGCCCTATTATGATTATGCTTCTTACCAGTGGCAAATCTCTTCTTAAGTAGGGAAAGCCGGTAGCCAGTGCCTACTAGTTCAACGTCTACTCCTGAAAGTGTGCTTCCTTCACTGATAAATTGCACTGCAAGTGTTGCTGGCTTACTGGGTCCTTCTGAAAGGTCAAATTTGGCTCTGAGGGAGCCAGAGCCTATTCAGGGGGAAAACACACACAAAGTGAATAATAATTAAGGACATGGTTTGTAATGCAACATCTAGCTTGATGGGAAATAATTTGGAGGATGCTTTGATAAGTCAATAATACAGGCATGTACATTTCAGCACATAAAAAGTCAACATCTGCAGTGGGGAACCTCCAGTCCATGGACCTATTTAGGCCCGGTAGGACTTCTAATGTGGCTTGCAATGGCATTTCCCTCAAACCACATCCACTTGCTCTACACCTGATGTAATGTGATGTCAAATGTGGGTAGGTTAAGACACAGCTGCAAAGGAGCAACTGGGAATTTAAGCTTCCAGTTGGCACTTGGGGCTCACTGACTGCACTGATCAGCTGACCTAGGTCCAGGTAGTGTGGTAGAAGGACTAGAGCAGGAAGCCTGTGGTTTCACACTCACTCATTTAAACTTATCCATGGTTTCCTTTCATTGAGTTTAGGATAAATAGGCAAAACCACTATTTCTCATTGCTATTTTGATGACCAAAGCGACAGCCTATAATATCCAAGGCCAACTTTAAAATGGCAAATATATAGTTGAAGTTATTTTTGAAGGTAAGGTAAATCATAAAAGTGCCTTCGAACAAAAGAGACCTAGAAATACATTAAAAGGTAAAGGGACCCCGTCGCGGACGGCTCTGGGGTTGCGGCGCTCATCTCACTTTATAGGCTGAGGGAGCCGGCATTTGTCCACAGACAGCTTTCCGGGTCATGTGGCCAGCATGACTAAGCCGCTTCTGCCAAACCAGAGCAGCGCACAGAAACGCCGTTTACCTTCCCGCCGAAGCGGCACCTATTTATCCACTTGCACTTTGACGTGCTTTCGAACTGTTAGGTTGGCAGGAGCTGGGACCGAGCAACAGGAGCTCACCCCGTCACGGGGATTCAAACTGCCAACCTTCTGATCGGAAAGCCCAAGAGGCTCAGTGGTTTAGACCACAACGCCACCCAGAAATACATTAGTAGGCATCTTTTTCCACCTGAAAGGTTCCCCCGAAGACATGTAAATACACTGATATAAATATATAATACATATAAAAATGTGGAAAATGTATAATATTATCTATATACCAGACACATCATTAAGTGTGCATCAGTTTTCCACAGCTTACTTGTTAAATTTGAAATAGAAGATAAACAAGAAATATATACTGGTTAACTTTAATTTTTTAAAAATACTTTCTTACCTCCATTTTCTGATTTTTCTGAAATACTAGATAATTTCCATAAAGCTTTCATCTGATCTGAATTCCTGTTAAGAAGAAACGTCTGGTTATTGGACTGCAGCCTGATGGCAAATTTTTATAGAACTCCCTTTCAGGTAAAGATCATACAGGCTGGCTTACTTTTGAAAGTTCAGTGCCTATTGATGACTTCTCTTTTAATTCCAGCAGGCACTTTAATTGAAGTTTGATTTTATAGTTTAAATTGATTTGTACTTTTTTTTGGTATTGTATGCCTGTAAACTGATAAGAGACAATCGTAGCAGGATATATATTGCTTAAATAAATAAATATTTTAATATTTTCATTAACTTTAATTTTTTCTTTTTACTTAACAAGAATATGCTAGATACCGGGCAGAACAAGGAAATTAACGTTGTAGTCTAAAATATCTTGGAAAAGTCATTGTTTTGTTGAAGGTTTGTACTAAAGCAGAAAACCTAGTTTTCTGTGTATTATCTTTCAGGAGATGTACAGCACCCCTAATATCAGTACCATGGTGTGAAAAATTTAAAAATAAAAGGATTGCTTTTCACAATGTTTCAGATGTAAAACAGCAGCAGCATAGTGGAATGAATTCCATATAGTATCAGCAGTAAAATAATAATAATATTTTTTTAAAAAATTACCATTTTGCTGGAGGAAGAGACTGCATATTCATTACACCTCCATCAACTGGTACCATGACCTGTATATTAGAAAGCATAGTTGGCACTGCCATAGAGGCCGGGTTGTATTTGTAATCGACTCTTACATCAGTAGTGTTACTATTGCACTTCCAGTACGTAGCAAGATTCAGAGGTGTAGATTGGATGCCATTTGAAGATACCTTTGAAAATAATCAAATAATGACTTTTAGGTCCAATAATGAAAACTATAAAGTTTCAATTTTGTGCTGCGTTCTGCAAAATATACTTAATCAGAAACTTTACACTTAATATGTATAAATTAACCACATTACTATAAAAAGTCCTGAAAATGGCTATGTTGCCAGGAAATACTTTTAGATGATAAAGGCACAGACTGAAGTTATGAACTCTTGGGTCCAAGATGTGTCTTTCAGTACTGCAAAATATTTGTCCTGATCTTTGAACCCTTCTGGGCAAAAAAGGCAACAAACAGCATGTTGCAGCTAGGACAACAGCCAAGATCAGAAGTATTAGGTCATCATAGATGAGCCTTAAAAAGAAAATACCAGAATGTTTCTATAAATACTGTGAAAAAACCAGTCTGAACAAATTAATCAAGGGAAGAGTCGATTGCTTTTTTGCAGTCAGATGCAAGGCCAAGCTAGTGTGGTGTAAGTAAAGTAAAAAATAAAAAGTTACCTGATATTTTAGAACATCTACATTATAGTAAGAAGCCGAAGGATTCTGTTCCGATAGCTTCTTGAGGTAGACTGTAACAGCTTGCATGTCCATCCAAAAATCTCTTACATTGGAATCGCTTTGTGATGGATCACTGTGCACAAAAAGTTGGTGAAAACACAGGTTTTAGATTTCTTACATATTGGAAATGTTTTGCAAAAGAAGGAATACAAAGTTTTTAACTATCTTTTAAAACTACTTCTATGGATGGGGGTTGGATCCAAAGGGTCTGCAGACACACAGAAGAACTGTTTTATACCTTTGCAGAAGATCACACAGACAAATGGGAGCTGCTATGGAACCCACCAATTAAAACTAAATGAACTCTTGCATATTTGCAGAACAGTGACTTTGTCTCTGCTCTGGATGTTTTGCTGTAGCAGAGAGGCTAAATTACAACTCGAAAGTTTCTGGTTTCACTTCCCCTCTGCCCATATATAACTAGAAGGACTTGGCATTTCACACATTCTCTGCCTCAGCACTCTATATGTAAATTCTTTGGCTTCTGCAGTTGCTGAAATTATATGACTATCTGGAAAGTTCAACTGGTTTTATGCTTATTGTGAACTGCTTTATGATGTATAAATAAAAAGCAGTATGTAAGTAAATGAATAAGGTATGATGGTAAAAATGTTGTAATACACTGCAATACACCACCTCTACAATTTTATACTCAGTTTTGCATTTTTACACAGTGGGTGCTATATGAAGTAGCTGGAAGTCTACTTCACTGTAAAACACAGACAGGAGCAGCCCAGGATGAATTTAGCATGGTCATTTTAAACACACAAACAGCATATCCTGGGGGAAATTCATGTTGTCCAGTAAGAGAGACAGCTGGTCTAAGACCGTAGCCTTAATCACTCTCATATGTGTCTATTACATAGCAGTTTCTGTCCAGCTTGAGCAGCTGCCCACAGTGAACACGTTCTGTACTGAGTAAAGAAATCAACTTTTGATTCAGTGGCTCAGAACATAATTAGGTGACTGCGATTAAGAGACCAGTGTAATCCATATGTAAACCCAAAATGAAGGCTGTAGTTTCTCAGGAATGAATGAGGTACTCTAGTGTGTTGCGTACGGCCAACTGTTTAAAAAGCAATCCTGAAGATATATGGCATATCCTGAGCCTGCAGAAAGCTAGTAAATTGCAGAGTGACCCTCATATTTCCATAATGCCTGGGAATCAAAGAATTCTGATAAGAGAATGTATTGCCATACTTTCAACCTGCAAGCCAAACACCTATGTGGACTCATGACACATATCCTTATGATGGCACACAGGCACAAATCAACAAGTTAAAATTGTACCTAAACATTTACAAGTGATACAATTTTAGTTTTCCAGTTTGATGTGATGAGTGATGTCTGAACTATTCTCTAACACATGTTTCAAAACTGGATTAAATCCTTCCTCAAATGAAGGAGCTTAGTATGTTTTGAAAAATAATGTAAATAAAATAAAATAAATCACAAAAAGCATTAGATGCTTGCCTTGAGGAAATGAAGCATACTATGTTATCTGTTTGTAATATCAAACCATATGAGGAAATGCAACTAGCTTCATGGGGTAATGAATACCAGCATAGTTAGGAGGTGGGAAGACATCCCTGTTACCCATGAAATAGTGCACTACTGCTGTGGACGTTATGGTTAATTAACACTGCTGCTATGCATTTCTTTAACACCACCATTTATTTAGCATTCATCCAGTTCTCATACACCATGGACCCACTACTGCTCTATAAATTACCCCTCTGGGAATTGTTTCTATGTCTTGTGTGTGCATGCAATGTGGACTCTGCGTGGTGAACCGGCAGGGGGTGGGGGAGCTTTTTAAGGAGCTGTGAATCATGGTACTATGAAAAATGTTTATGGTTTAAAATTAGGTTATTTCAGTAATTTGTTCTAAGCGAGCTCTAATGGAAACTTGCAAGTTTATTAAATCTCTAAAAGTAACACTAGAATTGGAATGAAGATGTTGAAAAAGACGACAAGCATAAAATATACAATGCAATTTACCAAAGCATATTTGCAGGGTGAACAGGGTTTCAGCATGAGAGAATGTATAAAAAGGTAATAATGCAACAAAGCACATTTATAGATTAGATAGTTTACTATTAGATAAAAAAATACAAAACCTGTATACAAGTTGTGCATTTGGAAGAACCTGCTCTAGTTTGCTTGTGTTTTTTACCCTGAAGCAGAGCACAGCTGGAGATGGATTGCTGGTGAAGACTTTAATAATTCCACTTGGGAATGAGACTGTCATATCACCAGTGATTTTCACAATACATCTAAAAAAAAAGATGTAAAATTACAAGCATTACTTTCACAAGAAACTATAGAATGCATGCTACATTTAGTAAAAACATGTCTGTTGTTATAACAATCTAACTGGAAAAAAGTATTAGTTAACATACAAATTTACTAAAATTGCTCATTTATAATGCAATTTTAGAACTAGGAGAGATTTCAGCAGAAAGTTCTAAACATACAGCACAAGTTCTGAGTACCTTTGGAATGCCTCATGACGCCCATTATGGTCAACCAGTGAAATATTGCTTGAGGTCTTTTTTGGATGCTAGACCATCTCCAGTTGGGAGCTGGGCTTTCTCTGTGATAGCTCCAGAACTGTAAAATTCCCTCCCTCAAGAGGACAACTTGCCTAACTTGTTGCCTTTCAGAAACAGGTAATAAATGCTATATCTAGGCTCTGAAATGGCTTCTTGTGTGCTCTTATACATTGTTAGCTTTTATGCCTTTTTATGTAGAAAAGTGGTATATAAATATGGCACTGGGTAGACTTTGTTCCCACGAACAGCGAGATCCAATGCCACACCAGTAGATATGATACTTTTCATCTCCTCTTGGGAGCTACCTGTCTCCTCATCTATTCCCCAGCTACTCCAGAAGGTCACCCAACCTTATGGAGCAAATTTTTGGGGCTACAGAGGGAAGGAGACAAAAGGGAGACCTGTTTGCATAAGCAGAAGTCTGATGTACAAGTTGGAAGTCACAGCTTAATATTACCCTAAGAATCATTCATAAATAAAAATGAAAACCAAGTCTGATGCAGGTATTGAATGACATTCAATAGTTATCTAACAACATAATCCATACTTTCATCAGCAGTGTATTTATCCAAATAGACACTGGACAATATACATTAGAATTTCATTTCTGAAGTTCCATTATTTTTTCCAAAGCAAAAAAACAAAACAAAAACCTTAATCTGTTTTTTTAATGCAAGATATAAAATTCAAAACAAATGTTTCACTAACTTTGTGGGATCTGCTCCTTTGAAGTAGGCATTAACAGACTCAGTAAGGGCCACTGCAACAGGCAAAGTGTCCTGGTTTCCAAGGCTGACAGGGCTAGGGCCACGTGAAATACCTAGAATGCATAGAGTTTATTGATGTCATTTCCTATCATGTTAGCAACTTCAAAGATGGATGACTTCAGCTATGAATTTCAAAAGACATTAATTATTAATGTAAGACTTAATACTAAAGTACAAATATTAGATGATGCAGATTTTAAGATATTGCACTTGGATTTTTGGAAGAAAATACCTGTGCATACATGCATCATATCAACAATTTAATATAGATAACAAGTCTATATTTAACAAAGGACTCCACCAGTTAATGTCAATTATTTCCATTTCCTCTATAATGACTGCAGAAAAGTAACTTTTCCTTGCCCACTTTAAAGTAAGATAATCACATCATTCTTTTCCACTTTGGAAAGAACAAGAAACCATGTAGTTCTACAGCAACAAAATGTTTCAGAGTAATGCAGGTGACATAATATCTATGTGTGGTGGAAGACTGAAACAACACCTACTGGCCCTCTTTGCTCCTTGGAAATAAGGCTATGTAGGCCCAATCTGCAGAACACTCTTCCCTCACACAGATGGCTTTGAGGGCTAGAGACCATGTACACAGGGCCGATATGCTGAGAGGCCTGGCACAAGCACAGCAGGGGGCAAAGCCAGCTGGGCACTGGAATCCCCACACTGTGAATACAGCTTTATTTTTGAACGTTTCTTACAATAATATATAAAACAGAATAAATGCCAAGTAATTCTGTATGTTTTGTAACTTTAAAAAAGATTACCTAGGAAGATGGTGATGAAAAATAAGAAGGAATTTATTTAAAATAACACATTACAGAAATAATTTGGGTAATTATTATTATTATTATTATTATTATTATTATTATTATTATTATTATTATTATTATATTATTATTAAATCTTGCCAAAGGCAACCCAAAGCGGCTTATAACCAACCAACAGAAGGAGGGAAAGAAGGAAGGAAGGAAGCTGCATAAGTTCCTTTCTCTTGGCCTGAAGCAAGAGGCAGAAGTTATAAGACAGCTAACATGACCCCCAGACAACAGCTGAACATTCTACATACTGCTAGTGAACACATTAAAAATGCTTTCCATTCAGCTGATACAATGATTTTTAAGAGAGCAAAGCCAAATTTGTCAAATGCTGCATCTTAAATGGCTTTGAAAATCAATCCAGAAAAATCTGTTTGGATAATTGCTTGTTATCATGAACAACACCAGACAACCAATTTAATAATTAGCTATTTTAAAAAGGCTTTTTCACAGAGGGAGAAAAACTTCACCTATGAAAATAAGTATTCTCTCAAAAAATAAACTTATCAGTACCTCATAGGCTTTGTCATGCAGATATCCCAATTGTAGAAACATATAGATCACCTATGTTTAAAGTCTAAAATCCTGTTTAAATGAATCCGGTCATTGCATGTTTGCAATGTGTGTGTGTGGTGTGTGTGTGTGCGCGCGCGCGCATGCCTGCTGAAGAGACCCTTTTTGGAGTAGCTCCTTTATTCCTAAACAAATTCTTTCACATCTCATATAAAGGATTTATAATTAGTTTTTATATCCATTTTTCAAAGGCTAATAAGGTTTTAGAATTAGATACTACACAGGGAATCACTGATAGACTTCCTTACCAACTGTAGGTGTATTTGCTGCACTTAATGAAGCAGAAGATGATATTGAGGAGGAACTCTCTGCACGTGCCAAAGGAGCTGAAGGAGGTGGGCTGGAATTGGAGGTCAAAGGAGGGCTGAATGGCCTTGGCTTGAAAACAAAATGCAAAAGCATGAATACATACAAAAGTTAAGTGGGAAAAGCTACACTGAGAGATAAATATAACTTAAGGCAAGTTGCATTGCTCTTACAATTTCATTAATTCCACTGAGTTTCCCTGTAGTCAACTTTGGTCTAGAAGCTGGTCTTGGAGGAGGCACTAAGGTACCCACAGAAAGAGGGGTAGTTGGTCTTGCTGGAAGGCAATAGTAAAGATTAATGTATTTCTATAAAATTTACATTTACGAAAAGCAATAAAATATTCTAGTACACTAATTATTAGAATAGAAAACTAATTTAAACATAGAAACTACTGGACTAAACAGTTCAACAGTACTGACCACAACATTGGTGGTCAAGTAGTAACAATAGTATGAAAGCAGCACTTGAAAGTACCATATTTTTCGCTCTATAGGACGCACTCCCCCCCAAAAAAATATTAAGGGGAAATGTGTGTGCATCCTATGGAGCGAATGCAGGCTCCTTGGCAACGCGAAGCCTCCAAAGCGCAGAGGGAGCGCTCCCTCCGCGCTCCTTGGCTTCGCGTTGCTTTCACTGAAGCCTGGAGAGTGAGAGGGGCCAGTGCGCACCGACCCCTCTCGCTCTCTGGGCTTCAGGGATAGCCGCCTGAAGCCTCTGGAGCGCAGCGTGAGTTCCCGCTGCGCTCCGGAGGTTTCGAGTTCCTTTTGCTGAAGCGGGGAGAGCAAGACTCAATCAAGAAGCAGCATCTTCATTACTGTCTGTAATAAAACCAGGCTGATCCGTGATCTGATCATGAATGAATGGGGTGACCTGGTGTGTATCACTGGTACTTGAGGGGTGGGGAGCTGGAACCATTTTCAGGCAGAAACCATGCAGGGAGGGAGAGAAGGAGATTGGACAAATCAGGGGAGGAAAGATTGGACAAATCATTTTTTCTCTTTGTCTCTGTTTGGCTACAGTCATTTAAAAAAAAAAAAACATTGAAAAAGTGGTAAGAGAGATCAGAAAAATCCCAGATTAGAAATGTTCCCCTAGGAATCAATGGAAATCATGGACTCGTTATGCAAATACTTTCCAGGGAACACACTGTGTTCAGTAAGTGGGATCTGCGTGTTCTTTATCAGCATTTTCTTTTTTAGAAATCATATGTAAGTTGACATTACTGTGACTACGTTTGAAAATCCTATTTACATTGCACACTTGTCATTAAAGTTTTCCAATGGAAAAAGAGGCACTTCCACGGGCTTTTCTCTGTTAATAATAAACCTACCTGATGAAGATGAAGACATTGTTGAAGTCAGGGAGGCTGAATCACCAGAATTCCTAAAGAGTGGATCCCATGCCAGGAGGTCATTGTTCCCCTTCCTATAAGTCATCATAAAATGAATATAAATCATACCAGGTATGTTTTTAGAACTGAACTAACAGTTGAAGCTGCATTTGCATATTAAAATAATAATAATGCATACTTAAATATTTTACACCAGAAACTATTCCCTTACAAATGTTGAAAGGGAGAATACTAGTGGTTTTTAAAATCAATATAAAGTATTACCATTCTTATAGCTTTTAATCCATTGTTGCCATTTTTGAGACCTTGGCTAATTAATAATGCAATCCTAACTAATTCCACTCATAAATAAGCCCTACTGAATTCAATGGGGTTTACTACCAGCTTAGTCGGGTGAATACTGTAGCCTTAATCTATTTTTACATCTGTGCACTCCTACAGCTGCTTTGAGCTGCTGGGTTACTGTTTAATAGTCTATTGAATTATCATAGACATTGTCCCTGAAACTGTCAATTGTTTGACATGCCAATGTTACTTTTGCTACTGATGTTTCTATTTTATGTGCCATAAACCACTTTGGGAACTTGTGTGTTTGTAAAATAAGATTAAACAACTGTTGACCAAACAATGATTAAATTATTTTGTTAAAGTAAAGAAAAACATGGTGCATAATGAAGACATATTGAAATTTGCTATACTATATTTTTTTATTTGGAAAAGGCGGATGGAGTGAAACCCCTTCTGTAAGCATCTGAATCAAATTCTGTCACAAATCTGTTTTATTTGACTTAAAAAAACCTTCTGATTCAAATAGAACAAAATACATTTTACACACAATAACTATGGGCCAGATTCAACTAACTGCACCCCCCAAGTTCCATTAGTACAATTGGGCTTTCCCCTGCTTCCACTACGTGTCCCCTGTACCCCCAAATTTACTCAGGAGGGGCAGGAGAACTCCCAAAACAATGCATGGGGGAGAGGAGAGGGCAGTTAATTCCCTCAGACAAGCAGAAAAGTTTGCACTGACAAAGCAATCTGTTTAGCACTCCACTGAAGAACTTCCTATATAATGGCAGCTTGTAAAGGTTCCTGATTGAGCTTTAAGACTGCATAAGAGCAGCACTTCAGGGTGGGGATGGAATCATGTATGGCTAGCAAGTTAATTGATTCTTTTTGGCCTTGGTCTGCAACCATGCTATTATTTTTCCCAATATGGCCTTGTAGAATTTAGGTTGACAATAAGGCATTTATTTTTTTACTTATGGATAACAAAAATATTTTGGCTTATGACAGCAAGAAAGTGATTTATATTCTTCTGGCAGATCATACATAAATTTTCAGATGCAAAGCTATGTACATCGTATTTATGCTACAGGTAATTATCAAATTTTCATCTTAATTGTTTTATTCTGGAAATATTATGTATCATATGATATGAGCACAGGACTTCCGGGGTTGACGCGATCTGGGAATGGCGGATTCCCTCCGAGCTCCAGAGGGAATCGGCTCAGCAGGGGACGGGTCTTGCCGTGCCGGCGACACGGGGACCCTTAAAACCGCAGGCGCGGTGCCTGCGGACTGAAGACTCGGCGGGTGCCTTAAGCGCCCCCCCCTGATTCGCGAAGAGCCTTTTTAAAGGCTGCGGAGGGGATACGGGGGGTGGCGCGGCACTGAGAGTCCATCGCTACCTCTGCTGAGCGAAGCCGCGAGCCATGACCGGAGAGCGCTGACTTCCTTCCTTGAAATTCGGCTGAAAAAACAACCCGTGAGTAATTTGGACTTGGCTTTTAAGAAATTTATCCACTGAATTTGAGACGATCGGGGGATGTGCTAAAAGGAAGTCCGCACCCCCTACCTTGCAGACGATCTAGAGCAACGAAAAAAGAACTAAGCTGGAGTGCCTACCCTGTAAAGGGTGAGTTTTAAAAAAGACAGTGACTTCCAAGATTTGGAAATTTTGAGCAGGAGAGAGGAGTGTTGGATGTTTTATGCTCTGTTGTAAACAACCCCCCCTCCCGGGCCCGGGAGCGTCCTGCTTTGGAGCTGGTTTAAGAAGTGCAGAGTTTGACAGCTGTCAAAGCTGTCAAACGGACTGTTAATAGTGGAAAATTGCTACCTAAGTTACCTCTGGATTAAAAAGAGTTACAATTGATCTAAAATTGTTGGAAATAAAGAAACAATAACAAGACAGAGGACTGTTGGGGAAAAGAATACTAAGTAACCAGATTCCCTCTAGAGGGAATTCTGTGGAACTACAATGGCTGTGGATGGAAAGATACTGGGAGAAATCGAAAGGATGTTTTATTTGGTTGGAATCTTACAAGAGCAGACTACGGCTATGAGTGAACAATTGATGACCTTGACTTCTGAAACAAGTAGTCCTGCTGAATGTAACGAGGACCTCAATGAGAAAGAATCCACAGCTGAACCAGAAATGATAATAAAAGAAGAGGAGAAGACAAAACAAGAAAGAGAAGAAGTGATGTGGGAAAATACTGAGCAGAAGCTGACGCCTGTGGAATACAAACAAGGAGATTATTGGAGTAAATCTACTATAAATCCACGAAAGATGCAGAAGACGAAAGTGGAGGCCCTGGGAGTCTATGAAATTAAGGAATTTAAAATAAAGAAATATAATCGGGGCCTCCACATAGACTCTGACTTTGATTACCTTCAAGATTCATGCCTTGTGGAAACTCTTCAGCAGCTGTTTGCAAATATGGGAAGAGACTTTGGATTGATGGTGAAAGAACTCTTTCGAGATGTGACGACTGGCATAAAGGATTACCAACAAGACCGGCGGAGAGGGACTGAAAGAGACTGGAGGGCCTCGGACGTGAGGAACCCGGGCTAATAACTGTTATTTTGGACATGCTTTGGGAAGGGACGCAAACCGGGGATGGGAGGGAGGGAAAAATTAAGTTCTAACAACACTCATGATTATGGGATTTGGTTAAAAAGATCATTATTCAAGACAAAATGGGAAATCGATGGAAGGGAATTGAGGTCCAACTTAGAAAAAATTAATTTTGTTTGCTTTTATAAAAGGACTAATATTAAGACAGGGAAATGCCAATTTGCTGACATAAATTTGGAAATGGGGATGCAAGAGAGGGGGTAGGGGGAAGTCAATGACCAGGGTTAGGAAATAACATTTTCGGGAAAGTATATATGTTTGTTGTTGTTTTCTTTTTTTTTCCTTTGTTTATGTGTTTACTTGTTTTTTGTGTTTTTGTTTTTGTCTATATAAAATGTGAAAACCCAATAAATTTTTTTTTTAAAAAAAAAATATCATATGATATGAGCACAAATTAAAAGGAGAGTCAGGTAAGCAGCCCAAGTGAAGGATGAATAAATAAAGAAATAAATGCAGAAATTCATCTTTTGGAGTCCCAAGCAGCCCACACCTAAACTGTCACATCAGAACTGAACACTGGACGCAGGAATCTGGGGGGGCGGGGGGCAGGGAGAAAGCCCTTCAAACCTAATATTCAGTGACTCTTCAAATAAAAATAAATGTCTAATGTGAAACTTACTCATTAGATGAAGCAGAAAGCTTTGATTTTGTTAATTCTTCACCTAAAAGATATTATGATAATTGAAAGCCATGACATTTAATTAACAAAATCAGCCAGCTTTATAAAAGTAATGTTTTAAATGGCAAAGATGCAATACAAAACAACTCAAACACTGACATGAAGTGGAAATGCATCACAGTATGAAACTTTTGCTTTTGCCAAAAGTGTTTATAACAAAAATTGCTGTGTGAGAAGGAATCCAGGAAGGACATGGGTGTGGAAGGACATCAAATGCCTGCTTAAACAGAATCAGTTTGTTGGTTTTAAAGATGTATAGTTTTTAATGTTTCCAATGCATTTTATAAATGTTGAAAGCCTCTTTGAAGACTCCAATTTTAAAAAAAAACAGGATATGAATAGAAAAATAAATAGGAAGCGAGTTTTGCAAGATGCTGATCTCAAAATAGTTTTACTGTAAGACACAGGCATTACAATATTCTTCTCAAACTATGGCTTGGATTCTAATTTGTTCTTCTAATGTAAGACGACGGTTGATTTTTGCAACTTTTCTCCATCTATAGCCCCCTGCACCATTCTCAAGAGACTTCCAGGTCTCAAAAACAGATTTTCAGAGGTGCATTGGTAACAGGCCTGTGGGAAAACCCTGATTTGTGAACATGCTCAAAAGGAAATTTGGGGTACAAGTTTGTCTTTGCAGTTAAAGGTTAATAACTTGTATTAAATCAGTAAGTATTTAATAGGTATTTAAAACCTTAAGCAAATCTAGAAAGAGACATGTTTTTACAATTAAGCACATATGTACACAGTGCTGACAAAGTAACTTTTAGTATTCAAGTAACTAATACCTGACAAATTCCTATATGGAAGTCACTTCTATATGGGTACATGTAGATCACTCTGTCATGTGGCAACCTGCCAACTGCAAAGATTCCCTAGCTCCTAAAGGTAAAGGGACCCCTGACCGTTAAGGTCCAGTCACGGATGACTCTGGGGTTGTGGCACTCATCTTGCTTTATTGGCCGAGGGAGCCGGCATACAGCTTCTGGGTCATGTGGCCAGCATGACTAAGCCACTTCTGGTGAACCAGAGCAGCGCACAGAAACGCCGTTTACCTTCCCGCCAGAGCGGTACCTATTTATCTACTTGCACTTTGACGTGCTTTCAATCTGCTAGGTTAGCAGGAGTAGGGACTGAGCAATGGGAGCTCACCCCATTGCGGGGATTCAAACTGCCAACCTTCTGATCGGCAAGCCCTAGGCTCTGTGGTTTAGACCACAGCGCCACCCGTGTCCTTCCCTACCTCCTACTCACCCCATTAAGGAACTAGTGTACTTGTATGATTGCCCTAATGGGGAAATAACAGCTGAAAATAGCATGGGGGATTAACCTGTAGTTCCTCAGGCTTCAGTCCTGATTCTGAATGCCCCGCTCCAAAATTAAAAAGCTGGGAGATCACAACTCTCTAATGTTTTTCCTTTTAGGGCCAAGCTGAATAAGTCTTCTTTGAGCACCACCAGCACACAGGAGAAGAGCTTTGTCACATATTTTATACACATTTCTCCACTTAAGGCTAGTTCTTTAACAGCATGTACAAACTGTTACCATATCCTATAAGGTTTTAGAAAAGTTTAACAGGACAAATATATTATTCCTTTTTTAAAGTTGGAAGTGCTATTAGATATAGCTTACAGGACAATCCAAATCCTGGTTGAGCAGCAGCGGGGCATGGTGGAGTAAGAGAGCCATCACCACAGCTCCATCACTTGTGCTGCCTGGCAGAGAAGGCAAAGGAGCAGCAACTAAGCCTATATTGGGCCAGATGCCATCAAGTGACATCAGTGAGGCTAAGGATCAAGCAGATCCCAGCATGGGCTAGCCCCACCTTGGAACACCCTTGTTTTCGAGCTGTGAGCTACTGCCCCAGGGGATCCCACAGTACTTCTGCCCATCCAGCAAATGGAATGAAGAGCTCCATGCCAGCAGTTACTCTGTGGGTAGAGGCTGGCAGGGGTGCCTGAAGGAATATCTCCACCAAATCCTTTCTCTCCGCAAGCCTGGCACCAAGGGGAGTTGGACTGCAACCTAAAGCCTGACTCTAAAGCCAGGATGCAAGCACTAAGCTTTAATGTGTAGTACAGTTTCTACTGTCAGATTCTTTAAGAGTTCCATTAAAACCATCTAATATCACACAGTCATTTTATAGATCAATTTTATTATGGACATATATATCTATGTTTCGGACAATTACGAAAAGTAGGCAAACTTTTGCATTCTGTGGGTGAGGGCAGGGGGGTGAATTGTCATTAAAGTTATTAACATGGCAGCAGGAAAAAAACACCTTGATTTAGGACTCCCTGATATCCCACCATATATAACTTTCCATTTACAAGAAACAATTTATACAGGCATGATTTCATGAACAGGAAGTTAAAGTCAAATATAAACATAAGAAAAACCAGATGATGGTCAGCAGTTCACACACACTTACTGGATGAATTCCGGTTCATTTGTGCCTAGATGAAAAATAACAAAAATGAACAACGCTTAGTGAACAAATATTTTTTTCCTAAACTAAAGAGTTGGCAGTTGGAGATAAATTCCAAAGCCACCACTAGCTATTAGGCTTAGTACCTCTAACAGGCAAAGTAATTGGCAGAGACAGGTAGTGAAATATTGGGTAGATCTTCTGGAGATTAAGTTTGCAATCTGTGGTAAAATTAACCAATGGTGGCTTTTCACGATATGGCCATCCCATTCCATGCAGACTGCCTAAAACTGCTGCAACATGATGACTGCTCTCTATTGCATGCCAATACATTATGCCACTTAAGTTGGTCCTCTTCCTTTTTTTCTTCATGACCAAGGCTGAATACTGTTGGCAGATGTTTTTAAAGCCAAGCAGCTGCTACTCTGCATTTTCTTGAAATAACCTGTGTGCACATTAGTAGCCATGTGGGAGCAGCTTCAAATGGCTTCTGCTTAGGCGTCAAATTGTGAAGCCACCCTGAGAAATCTGGGCTGGGCTGATATGAAGGTAAATTACTGATCAAGAGCAGCTAGGGAAGCAAAATGCAGTTTTTTTTGTTTTTGTTTTTTTAAAAAAGCTGCTCATATGAAATTGACATAGTTCCCCAATTCAGATGATTGTCATGGGGACCACACTGCTCCACAAGAGGCAGCCACTTGTCACACAGTATAAGGTCAGGGGCCAATTGCCTCTAACGTTTCAAAGTGTCTTGGAAGTGCAGCAAAAAAGCAAGCTTGAAGTTCACCACCATGAAACACACGTATGCACACACTCAAAACAATCACCAGCCCACACGACTAAGTTTTAATTAGAAGTAAACTATGGTAAATATAATTTAATACTTACAGGACTATGTCTCTGATGTCAGCATACAAAATAAAATAGGGAAAACATAATTACATACGATTTGGTGCAAGTTAAATGTACTACTTTATTCCCCTCCTCACAACTTTGAATCTTGAAGCATCAAGCCATAACGTTAATGTAATAAAAAAGCCCAAGTGTAAAAGATAATTTTAACATTTTAAAGAAAAAGGCAAGAATTCTGATGGTGTGGTCTGAATGGTACCAACTGTTTATTGGAGATCTCAAATACTAAAATACTGAGTCACTAGTTGTATATTTGTATCCATCTTTATCTAGAGCTGGGTGTGTGTGCTAACTTCTGGCCCTCTGATGATGTTGGACTACAAGTCCCATCACCCAACCAGTAGCCATTCTGTTGATCTAGAACAGGGGTAGTCAACCTTTTTATACCTACTGCCCACCAGTGCATCTTTCTTGATGGTAAAATTTCCTTACTGCCCACCAGTGCTCAATGGAAGGAGGATTCAGCTTATGCCGTAGAACCCTCTACCGCCCACCTAGAAACCTGAAACACCCACTGGTGGGCAGAAGGGACCAGGTTGACAACCCCTGACCTAGAAGGAGCTTTTCACAAAGGAAACAACACAAGAAACTAGAAAAAGCTCAGATTTGACACACAAATAGTTAAAATGGATGTGTACTGGATTACATAGAAATGTTCTTAAATGAGATATTTTAAACCAGTGTTTCTCAAATTTGGTTCCCTACAGTTGTGGGACTACAACTTCCATCATCCCTGATCATTGGTCCCACTAGCTAAGGATGATGGGAATTGTAGGCCAACAACAGCTGGGGACCCAAGTTAGAGAAACACTGTTTTAAACCCTTCTCCCTAGTGTTTTGAGAAACAGACTCCATCTCATAATAGCAGCAGACACTCCAGTACAGAAAAAGCCAAAGCACAGATGAAATAGTTTGTTGGATTCATACACCTGAGGCAGATATGGTCTGGGGAAGATAAATTTGTAGAGTTAGCCAGGGATATATTTATCCATGTAAAATGCAAACTGTAGTTACGAATAATGTTATGTGACAAGTTGCACTATAGGATGGAACCTGATCGTTTCTCACTTTTCTAAAGACAGTCAAGATGGAACATAGGAATTCAACAAAATGTATTTGCCTGCATCAACTGGCAGGGGTAGGACCATGCCAAAAATATTGTAATTCTAACACTCACAAAGAACTCTCTTTAAACTAAAAATCTGACTTCAGCATATATGATTACAATTAGAATATAACATAATCTGTTCAGAATATAGCTTCAAAAACTGGGCTGGGGTGTTTGTTTCTGAATAATGAGGCTCTTGCTAATAAAAAAATAGCTCTATGTTAACCTCATATGTACTCCCTTAACTCCATATATACACAGGCAGCGTTTCTGCTCTTGCTCCAAAGACCTTGTATACCACATTCCAAAATTCATCCTTTTATCATTTGAAATACGTAACTTATTAAAAATAGGCAATTGAGATATTTTACATTTGTGCTAAAATGGTCAGTTTTAAAGTACTATTTACCGATTGTGCCTGATATACTAAATATTGTGCTCAGTTTACTTACAGATATAGCTGGTGAAAGTGTGATGTTCCCTATTGATTCTTTTAATTCATCCAGTGAAGGCATTGTATAATGAGAACTACTATTTGCCTGTACAGGCTTAATTTCCACATGGAACTTCCTTGGTTCATCATCTTCAGAGTCAGAATCACTTGAAGAATAGAAGTGGTTCGCTTTGGTATGTTATTTGCAGTTAAGGTGAACGTCATGAAGTTAATCACATAATGACTAATAGCACTGCTCTATGCATACACACAAACACAGAACAGCAAGTTAATAAGTTGCTAAACAGGATTTTTAAGACCCACAAAAATCACTGATATTAGTCCTTTACATATTCATAAAGCTTTGTGAAGAGATTGTACACAACCAGGGCAACCAAAATTATACAGAGGCTGGAGCAACTATCCTATGAGGAAAGGTTACAACATTTGTGGCTTTCTAGTTTAGAAAACAAGATAACATGCAGATTGTGGAAAAAGCAAGGTTATCCAATGAACCATAATGGTGGGATACACAGGAAACTGGGATGGATTTAACAGGAGATTAGATAAATTTATGGAAGATAAGGTTATCAGTGGCCACTAGTCACAATGGCTCCAGTATCAAGTAACAGGGTGCCTTTGAGTAGCAGTTGCTTCAGATCACAAGCAAGAGAATGCTATCAAGCAGGCACACATATTGCTTGCCAGCATCTCTTAGGCATCTGGTTAGCTACTACATGAACAAACTGCTGGACTAGACTGGCCTTTGACATGGATCCAGCAGGGCTCATGCTCTAGGTTCATAAGTAAGCATTACAATAAAAGGATATTCTGACTAGCTTCTGGTTTAATGCTATAACCTTCATCATCAACATCCGGAATGTTCTGGAAAGAAAACAGGTAACTTATTAGATGACCATCACTATCAAAATATTTTCCAATAGATGCCAAAGCAAGCAGAATGTATTGTTGATTATCTTTAAACCTGTTTATGACAGCAGCAGTGCTTATGTCATCAGAACTTCAAGCCACGAGTTCAGAGGAATCAGGTTACAGTACTCATAATTTGGTACTTTACAAGTCTTATAGCATTCACAGTTCATTTTGTACAATTAGGAAATCAAAACTGCGAGATAAACCTAGCTAGAGAGTCTGGAGAAAAAAGATACTCTTGAAATCTATGTCCAAAACTGTCCACTGAACTAGATACAATATACCACATTAGTGAAGCTATTTCCCCCTTATAACACTTAAAACAAGAGATAGCTGACCAATCAAGCATAGGAATTACATACTCCAGAAAGAATTTATGACCTATTATTCCTGCTTTCATAACCTTGACAAACTACACTGCAGCCTTTGATTATTGTTCCAATATTGCACCTGGTATAGACTATTGCCAGCTGCCAGAAACCTACAACACTGTTGCAAGATCAGCACTGGTTTGTTATAACCTACCAGGAACAGTTACGGCATTTTCATATGTTGCTCTTAACAGCAATGCTAAATCAAGGTGTGCACCAGGAACAGATGGCTTCTCTATGGGATTCATTCCCAATTAAGTGCACGATAGCAGCACAATTGGCATTTTCAATTACTTTTCTTTCATCTTGACATTCAGGAAGCCCTGACCCCTTTTAGAAGTAATATAGTATTTGCTATTTTACACTGCTTTACTATTTTTATGCATGTTATTCAACCTTCTGAAGGAAATTTTAAATACATTTTAAAAACTTCATTTAGGGTTTAGAATGGGTGGAATTAAGCTAATACAGAGTAAGAAAACCTGTAACCCCCAAAGCATCTCAATTTAGGTTTGAGTATGTACAGATATGAGCAGGGGTTGGCAAGGTTTACCTCGCCTGGGCCAGTTTACTCCAGAAGATCGCTCTGCGGGCCGGATCGCGCATGCGCAGACTCAATTTCCGGCACCTGCGTCTGTGCAGATGCGATTTCCAGTGCCATGGAAGTGAGTCCCTGCTCTGCCGGTTTAGCGCAGCACGGGGTGGGGGCTCGCTGAGTGGGCGGCTCGGTTGGGGGGCAGCTCATAGGCCATTTAAATGACCCCCATGGACTGCTTGTGGCCCATGGGCTGCAGGTTGCCAACCCCCTGGATGTGAGGCTCTCATAGTGAAAATGCCAATGCGCCATCACAATGCGCCATCACAATGCCCTGAAATGTAATAAACTCTGGGTGCATTGGCAGGTTCAGAGAAGCAATCGGATTCTGATTCTCATTCAGAGAAACAACAAAATGTGGACGCAAGTTGTACCTACTTCACATTATCCCAGCAAAGCAGAAGCAAGAATCACTCTTGAATCTACTGCTTGTAGTACCTCAGTGTGAAAAGCAGTTCCTTCTACTGCATTGTAATAGTAATTTTTGGTCAAGAACAGACAGAGCTATGCCAACTGACATTAGTTTACACAGAATGTTTAATGGGTAAGGCAATCACATGACAGCTTTATTATAGACCCATTAATTATGCTTCTTATGTCCTTTCCATGAAGATTAGCAATTTTACGCTTTTTATACATTGCAAACAAGTTCTCTCTCTTAGGATTACAAATTTCTCAACAAATACCAACTTCATAATCGAAACCAAAAACATGCATCAGAAAATATTCATCCAGATTATTTAGACAGTTTCTCTTTCAAGAACTTGCACATTTTGCTTTTATAAAGCAACATGATTTAAAAACAGAAAGAGTGGCATCACACGGTTCAATACCTTAGCACTAGTTGTTTAGAATCACGAAGCTTTTGTTATGCTTGACCTCAAGCTAACCATGTTAAATGTCCTAACGAGACTTGACAACAAAGTAAACCGAACAAATACAAATAGCTAGAGGCCATGTGTACATTCTCATACAACCAAAGAACTTCTGAAGTTATATCGTTAAAGTTGGAAAGCTATTACATTACCTATCATAGCTAAATGCAACAAAAACCGTTAAACAAAGACTCAGGATAGCTTGTGACATAAACAGAAGAACAAGGATGCCATACCAAAGCAGCAGCAGGTAAGCTGGCTTTTTATGCGAGCGTAAAATGTGGAAAAGGTGATGGTCCAAAAGCATAGATATGGAGCAGCTGGTTTACAGTGCTCTACTGTTGCTATGTTCATACTTATGAAATATTGCTATTTAGCTAAAGAATAGTAACTACAAAATAATAATTTTAAATTATATTTCAGCTTACAAATACCTGCCATGGTAAGTCCCCTTCACTGTGACCTAAAACCTTTACTTGCCTATCCAGTGGTAGCCTAGGGGATTCATAACACATTCCCCAGCCTCCGAGGAGCCATACACCCTGCCCACTTGTCAAATTTGGCCTCTAAGACTGATCCTGATAACGATCTGGTTCCCAGAGTCAAGGAGGTTCCCCACCCCTGATCTATTTCATTATATATTGGGACCTATGTTTCAAAGGACCAGGTGAACACCACAATAGGCTACACAATAGCAACACAATCACTATTATACCATCTCTACTAAGGCATTTAAATTGCCTTGGCTAAAGGCATTGGATTCAAGTGCATTAGAGCAATCATCAATATTCTAAGACCAGCTCTTTGTTTCCTTCTGCTTCTACACAAGAAAGTCACTATCAACTACAAGTTCAATGCTACATTTTTAAAAACACATGGATACATTTTGAAGATATTTAAAATGAGTCATGCCAGCCAGTTCAAACAATACCGAAAACATTTTCAATTTGAGGACATCTATTTGATGACGGAAAATTGATGGTGGGAAATACTCTACTTAGTGCTTTTCACATATTTGTTATATTTGCATAACTTTTGTTATAAAGTGAAGTTTGAAGAATGCTGCTTCTTAGTAAAACTGGCATTAAAGAGACTGAGTATATGTGTAACACTTTGAAAATGCTACAGAAAGGAAATAAAATTTATGTTTTGAAAACTATGAAGCCAAGTTATTCTTCTGGGGAAGGGGAGAGTGAGCGATCATGCTTGGTGTAGCTTGAAAGGAATATGCCAGACACATTTACACTTGGATTTGTTTCATTAATTATTAAACAATGAGCAACAAAACAAACAAGTCAAAGAGTAAACATTGTAAGTCAACCCGACTTATGTTTCACTCTGTGAATGGCCTAATTCCTGGAATAAACATATCAGTTTGAGCAACATAAAATCACACAAAAACTTGATCTGCTCGGGCTTCTTGCAACAGTTCAGAAAAAAGCAACTTCAGAGTGGGTTTACAAGAGAAAAAGTTTATTTGACAGATATACATTTTATATCTGTTTATTTTGTGCTTTTTATTATGAGACATTCTCATTTCACAAAATTGTTTAAACAAAAGAAACCAAACCCATGAATTTTCTAGAATATTGGAGGCCTAATACATGGGTTGATAGCTGCTGTTTCTACAGGAAAAATTTCAGATTATTCTGGAAATCCATTCTTTCATTTCAGCCACAGGGAGTTCCACCTTTCTGTCATCTCAAACACTGATAATATGACCAAGAGGAACTAGAAATACAAATGATGAAAGGAACACACTATACATAACTTGTTTGAAACTAAAGAGACTGTGAACCACCGAGACCCTCGGGTATAGGGCGGTATATAAATTCAATTAACAACAAAAACAATTTTCTTGAATAACTTTGATCAATATAAGAATACTTACAACTGAATCAGCATCTGGACATTCCCTGTTTAAAAAAACAGTAAATTGTTATAATAGCTATGGCTTTTATTTACCAAAATCTCTTTTGGTTTTCTAGTTAACATCTCACCAGATACATAGCTGCTTTAGAACACCTTTAAAATCAGGCTATAGACAGTTATTAAATTTTTCAGGATTCATATATCACTTTTCCATTTCCATAGATCCCTTTCCATTTTCCATTTCCATATATATCACTTCTCAGGTAAAAAAAATACCCAAAGCAACAAAAATAACAACAGCTGCTACAGCAGCAGCTAACGTTAATAAAAGCATACATATATAAGTACACATAAAAAGAAGATAAATTCATACATTGGGATGCTAGAATAACAATGTATTTAGCTGCCTATGGAAAATTAGTGAAGTGGCCAGGAGGATTTCCTGGGGGAAGTAGACACAAGGGCAAAGGTCTTGACAGGAGCTGCCATTGATCACACCTCAGAAAATGGTGGGATGCACAGCCTGTGAAACTACCATAACGAAGGAGTCACATCCTCAAAATCCTGGCTCTAGTCAGAAGTTTTGCTGATGATGATTCAGGGTGCTACAGTAATGGGTGAGAGTAATCCAACCCTAAGAAATAACCACGATCCTCCAAAAATTTGGTGCAGCTTGTGCCCTAACCTGACCTAGGGAAAAGCACTCCTAGCCACAGTTGCTACCTAGAATCCATAAAGATTCCCAAACTGTGACCCCCCCCCACTTAAAAATTGGGGAAGTTGTTTTTTTGGGGGAGGCTATATAGGAATTTATTGGAGCATTATCTCTTACAGCATTAATAATAAAATTAAAAAAGATTTTTTTTAAAACCAAACATTAAACGATTTACTAACAAGTTTGAAACATACTTACACAGATTCTGCATCTTTTCCCTTTCTACTAATTGGTAACACAAAATGCTTTCTTTTTCTAGGCTTTATCCCTGCAAAGCAGACAATGTGTTGTTAGATGGAAATTAAGATTAAATATTAGTTAACAGAATAGGTAATGAGATACACTATTGCAGTAAATAACACGAATTTATTATGTATCATAATATGTATAAATAATATTAATAATATATTATTAATATTATTAATAATATGTCTAAATATATGATAAATATGTATCATTTTATGTTGCACATAAGAGAACTACCAATACCCACATCTTGTCTTGCCTGGACTGAGTTTTAGTCTTGTCATCCTCAAGTAGTTTATCACTCAAAGTATCTGTTCAATGCTTCCAGAACTTAGTACTATCCCTTTTCATCAGAACCAGCTTAAATGTTATTGGTATATTGTTCCAATATGTCATACATTTTCTCCCCTTTGTTTTATAGCGGTTTCTAAAGTATGGAGGTCAAGAATGAAACCCAGTGCATCCTAGAGGACAAATTCCATTGTGTGAAGCCATCTTTTCAGACTTCTCTCACAAAAAAGAATGGAACTACTTCAAAACATCAACCCCAATATTTAGCTCTGCCATTAGATCAACAGAAAGCATCCAAGGCTTAGGTTCTACTAATGTGCCAATAATTGGTTTGGGGACCAAGAAGCGACACCAAAGTATTGAACAGAAGATCTATGGGATACTTGGAAATGGCATGCTTTAGATACAGGGACATTCATATATGAGGACATGTTTATGTATCCATGTAAGTGAAATTTGCCACTCCCTCACTAATAGGATACTGAAAGTTAGCCAACTTCTCTCTAGCATCTGTGATGGGATCACACTGAGCAACTTCTGACTCTTAATTGAGACAAAACATAAGGCTGCTGATCATTTCCTAACTTCATTTCATCTTAATTAGAGCAAACGACTTCACTTCTTACTTTTAAGCCTTATTTTTTTAAACCCTTTCCCCAATGTTCATTAGAAATGATGTAAGAAGTACATTTTGAATGATAAACAATACAAGAAAAACTCACCTTCAATTGCACTGGCTGTATTACACTCTTCAAATTCAATAAGTCCTTTAAACGATGGAAAATCAATGTTATTCTAATGCTGTTTCTTGTTTTAATTTATGGAGAAACATTATGCATCAGGACTAGGGTGGCAATATTTACTCAATCAATTTGTTTGATCAGTGGCTTCCAAACAAGTCCATAGAATAAAATAATAATGTATGAGAAATAAAAGAGGCAATTGAAATAAAATTTAAAAATATGCAGCATCTAGCGCAGTTCATTTCAATTGCTATTTCTTGGCAATTTTAAAGGTTTTTTGGGGGTGGGGGTCAGACTGTAATATAATAAAATACATACATTAGAAGAAAATCCCCAATAAAAATGCAATTTTAAAAAATCATACAGCACTGATGCACTGTTATTGTGTCAATTATATGTTGCAGAAGACATCTGCAAAAATACCACCAGTCTGGAAGGGCCTTAGCCTAAGGTTGGAAAGAACCCCCATCCTTCTCCCAAGGCTGGAGAAGGGCAGAGTCTCATCCCTAAGACTGCACTAAGCTTTGGCCACAGTGAAAAAATAGTGACAATGATCACTACTTTTCACATGACAGAGGCTTTTTCACCATGATGAATCTATTTTCTCCTAAGAATAGGATTAATGAGAATCCTGGCAGAGACTGGGAAAAGAGTATACACACAGACACAGAGTGCACCAATTTCAAGAAATGAATTAGCTGGTATTAGATGAAGCGCTCCTCCAGATAATTGGGCCCCAAGACACATAGGGCTTTTTAAACCATCACTAACACCCTGAATTGATCCTGGCAGCATTCAGGCAGCCAGTGCAGAGCTTTTAGGATAGGTGTTACGTGATCCCATCTGGATACTGCAGTTAACAACCTGGCAGCTGCATTCTGCATTAATTGCAATTTCTGAACCATTTTCAAGGGCAGTTTCATGTAGAGCTCATAGCAATAATCCCAACTGCAAGGTCACTACAACATAGGTTACTGATAGCAAGCTATCTCGGTCCAGGAAAGGTTGTAGCTGTTGAATGAACTAGAGCTGGATACAGTCATACCTCGGGTTACAGACGCTTCGGGTTGTACGATTTCGGGTTGCGCACCACGCTGAACCCAGAAGTACCGGAACGCCGAATCACAATCTGCGCCTGCGCAGACGCGGCGCTGCGTGTTGTGAACGTGCTCCCCGCATGCAACACGTTCACAACCCGAGCGTCCACTGTATACTGTATGCAGTCCTTTGCTACAGAGGTCACCTGTGCCTCTAATGATAGCTATGGCTCAAATAGATACAAGTTATGTACCTGCTACACTGAGGGTGGGTGGGTGCTACCGTATCCTAAATACTCCACCTCCTCAATTCCTAGACTTCATAACTGCTGATCCATAGTACCTCCATCTTATTGGGATTAAATAATAGTTTATTAACCCTCTTTTAATTCATCACTGCCTCCAAGCATTAGTCTACCATAGCTACAGATGGAATAGACAGTTGGAGCTGGGCGTCTTCCTGCTCACTAAATCCTGTTTCTTCTTCAGCATCTGACACCTCCTCCTTGCAGTCTGTTCCCTCTTCTCCCTCTGACCACTCACTGTCATCCCACCACCAATCCCCTGGCTCTAAGCCAGCAGTTCTCAACCAGAGGGTCCCCAGATGTTGTTGGACTACAACTCCCATCATCCCTGAGCTCTGGCCTTGCTAGCTAGGGGTGATGGGAGTTGTGGTCCAAGAACATCTGGGGACCCACAGGTTGAGAAAGGCTGCTCTAAGCCTTACTTCCTTGGGGGTTCCCCAACTGGTGCCCCCACCCACTCCTCTGAATCCAGCCAGTCCACAACAGCGGCCTAAAAGAGGCTTCCTGCCACTGATCTAGTTATACTGGTCAGCAGGAAGCCAGAAGAAGTTACATGATCTTCAACATATGGTATTATGTTATAAGAAATATACATATAAATGCAAATCATATCTTCCATTACCATATAAGGCATATAGTATCAGGAGTCTGATGATTGTGCTGTTAACACAATTATTTAATAAGGATAAACAAACATAGCTGACACCACTTTGACAAATTCAGCTGAACTGGAAACTACATTGATGAAGTAATAGTAGTAAATATAGTATTACCGGTACATCCAATTCTATTTTGATCTTTTGCATGCTAGACAAATAGTTACCAGTGATGCACTTCATCTCTCAAGAGAGATTAATGCGACAGTAAAACAAAAAAACGAGAAAACCCAGTCATGTCACAGTGTCACCTGCCACCTAATTAATCTGTGAAGTGGCACTAATGGCCTTGAAAACAGTTAAATGCTTTGTCAACCAGTTAGAGAAAAGTGTCATGATCGGTCAACTAGTGTGTATTCTGCAGAAATGGATAAGCCAAGCTTGATGAAGACAGCAGCTACACACTCATGGGTCTGAAGGAACTTTTTAAAAAAGGGAAAAAAGGAATGAAGTGGAAAATACTGTATGTTGGCTATTTAAATAGGAAAGGAGGAAAAAAGGATGTGTGTTGAAAGTTCTTGCTTTGTAAGAGATATGCATTCTCAAATATTGCTTTGTAAGAGATATGCATTCTCAAAATATTTTAGTAGCTTTACAATGGAAATTACAACAAAAAAAGAGAGTATCTTAGGAACATATTTTGTGGAGCATAAAGGAATGCTAACCAACTTAAATTGCAACAAATTGGTTTTTACATATTGCAAAAATGTTACATTGAATAATAAAAAGTAGCCTCTATTTAAAAGTGACATAAGCTTAAAAAGCTACTTGTAGTTGCAAATATAACTGCCGACAATATGCTTGGTTTTAGATGAAAACAAAAGGGTTTTTCCCCTCTGGCATTAAATCATGCATGAAAGGAGGACAATTTTTAAAAAAACTGCATATGCCTCACATGCTGCTTCAAAATGGCAAAGCTTTGCGTGTCTGGCTCAGTGCCAGTTGACAGCTCAGCTGGATATCAATGCACATTCTGACCCCCCTTGCAGCGTGTCACTTCTGAATTGTTTCCGCAGTAGAAAGTTTATTCAACCTCTTTCTCAAATGCAGTGGACCGACCATCATTCTGCTATTTAATCATAGCAGAACAGGTTATTTTTCTGACAGCACTAAAGCCAGAGAGCAATTCCTAATGAACAGCTTGATACAAGTGGAATTTCGACTGTTTTAGCCTCAATTAATTCTGCTGTCAAAACAAATGATTGCTCTTAGTACTTAGATGTTAAGCTGGATCACAAAGGTCAATTTTGTATGTACAAACACACAAGCAATCTTTTCCTTGCTAACATCTGATGCCATTTCATATTTAGCACCAACAAATTTTCAAATTGAAAATGAGAGATATATAAACTGTCAGTCAATAATATTCTCCAACAGTAGCTTTTTCTGACTGATAAATAAAAACCAAACCACTCTCTAGATAACTCTGTGGCTATATTTAGACTTGGAAAGACAAGGTGCATTTTTATCTCTTCCACATCATTACAACAAAACAAAGTCACTAAACATGCTAATCAAAAAATCTAGCATGTGAAAAGAAATGCAATACATATTGTTTACAAATATTTACTATGATTGGCAACTGGCCTTAACTGCAGAGATACTAAAGAATCAAAGCAGCCCAATTACTTAGGGGTTTCCCCTTTAGAACAACAATAGGCCAGTAGTACCTGTGTCACTGAAGGTAAATACATGTCAAATTCACAAAATTCCATTTCATATTCTTTACACCTGAAAGGTTCTATCAAGACAAGTCCAGTGACAATGAATTTTAATAATTTAACACAATGCCAAGTTATATTCCCTGGGTTACAGAGAGTCAGTGATCACAATACAATCAGCACACTCAAACAATATCCATGACATTAATTCATGGTACTAAAATGAAAATTAAGAAACCAAAGACAAAAAAAGGAAACACAATAAAGATAAATCTCAAAACATTTTTGTGAGCTACAAAGTATGACATGTCAGACCTAGACATATATTTGCAGGATTTTAACCTGCTGTGAAAGGTTAGTTTTATGGTTATTAATTATTGTCCTAACAAAAATTCACCAAGAAGCTATGTTAAATGGGAATACCATGTATCAGATTATTTGAGGATATACCACTATGATCATACCTAGATTACAATTCAGCTAGTCATGACCCAATCACATTGCAACAGAACAGTTCAATCATGACTAATGTAAATCCAATTACTGACTTTCATCACACAACTAACTTTAACTAGAGTGGATCCAGATCAATTTCCCCATGAAATAAAGAACTAGTGCTGGAGCTCTGTCTTGTCTGTGATCAGTGAAGAAAACAAGATGCATTAGATCTTGTTGTTCTAACAATATATGAACAAGAAAATGAAACAATGAGGTTCAGGATAGTTTTGAATATTATGGGTTGTATCCAAAGTTGTCCATATGCATATGTAATGTAATTCCATTCACAGAATAGGAATTCACATTACTCTTTGCAGTCCCTTGCACACCCTCAAAATCTGCTTTAAGATTGGAGGACCCTCTGTAGCAGGTTTTTTTAAAATGCAGGGAGGGCAAGAGAAAGTTAAAGGCCAGTGGCATGAGTAGAAGTCCACTCACACAATGTAGAATGAAAATAATGGTTCTGTATAACTTGGGCCTTAACAAAAAAAATAATGTTAGGCTGTACTGCATGTCTTTTAAAACTCACAAATGTACTGGATGTTTTAGTATACGACATTATGCCATTGTTACCCAGAAGGATAAGATTCAAAATATACAAATCTTGTGTATGTTCCCTACTTTCGATTCCTTCAAGCAAACAATCTAAGGGTTCATCCTGTTAAAGTCCAAGCTGTATCTTAGTACAGTGGACGCTTGGGTTGCGAACGTGATCCGTGCAGGAGGCACGTTCGCAACCCGCAGCATTCGCAACCTGCAGCGCCACGTCTGCGCACGTACGGATCGCGATTCGGCGCCCCACGCGGCCACAGCGGAGGCCAGATCCGGCTCCCATGATGGTGGCAGCAGGCGTGTGGGCGAGCACCGCGCTTAGAAGGACTTTCCGCGGTGAGGAGAGAGCAGCAGCCAATGAACACGCACTGTGCCGGTACGGAAGAGGCGGGGCCTTGCACTGCGTCACAGGAGGCTGCGTCCCCTTTCGTGGGAAGGAGGAGGAGCGACGGCAGAAGGGGTGCCTCTGCTCACTGGCTCCCTCTCCTCCTTCCAAACAGGTGGCTCCGCGTATACCCAGCGTATAAGACGACCCCCAACTTTTGGGGTGGTTTTCCTGGGTTAAAAAGTCGTCTTATATGCTGGAACATACGGTATTTCTGGGTTCAGCGCAGTGCGCAACCTGAACACATGCAACCTGAAGTGTCTGTAACCCGAGGTATGACTGTTGTCTTGTATACCCATTTTTTATCTCTTCCACACTTCTGATAATTTCCGTAGAAGTGTTAACCAGTTGAACTACCAGAACAGTCTAACCTTCCCAGCACTTTAGAATATGTTTTACATACATGCATAAGAGCAAATGCAGACCAGTTCAGGGTTCTTGTACCTTTAAGAGTTGTGTACAGGTGAGGAACCATAACAGGTTTCACCTCCTTGAATATTAGCTTGGGCAGGCCATGGGTTTTCTAAATCATTTATGTATACTACTAGATCACAACTTTAAACTACTGCACACTGCCAGTGAATTAAAAAAGAAATAGTAAAACTGATTTCCTCCAACTCTATCAACCTGATATTCTCTCCTTTTCCTATTTACACTACTCATCTGCTCAGTCAAATAATGCCCTATTGTAACTTCAGTCTGCCAAAATAAAAAAGCAATACCTGTTTTTAAAAACTGAAGCAGCACTGCAGAAAGTTGCACAAGCAATTCATCTATAAAGCACAGAAAACTAGAGACTACACCGTTTCTGTCCTTTAATATACACTGTGGGCATATCTATGTTCAAGCAAAATATGGAAGCTGAGAAGGCAAAGTGTTTTCAAGTATTACCCTTAAAGTAAGGGAGAACTAATTGGGTCTGGTACAGGTGCCAATGTGGTCTGTAAATTCCTGGCTGGAATTTCTACAGGGGTTGAAAAAATTAATTGTAATGTATTTGTTTTGCATTCATTTAAGCTCTGATTAAGTTGTCAAAGCTGAACTTTTTTTGCATTTTTTTGTAATTCAACATCAACTTTGCTGTGTGCATGCACTTATGTATGGTGTCTACTTTGAATACAATGATGTTCAATTAAAATGAGGATTAGCTAACATTCTCTTGGCCCTCCTAACTTTCCTGATCTGCAGCATACACTCCAGTTGGACTTCTAACATGGTGCTTTTAAACAACTCTCAAGTATCTGAATGATTTTACTTTTTTGACTTTGCCTTTCAAATTCCTTTTTACAAATCCCTTCATTTTGGGCAAGTTTCTTGTTATGAAATCAAATGTGACCGTGTTGAATTTTTTAGCAATCATTCATTTACATGTATATTTAATAGCACTGTGGTCACTGCTCCCAACTGACTTAACAACACATATCTGATGTCAGGTCATGGATACTGCTAAAGATTAAGTCCAAGGTCACTGCCCCTCTGGTCAGTTCCACGACCAACCACTTTAAGATACAGTAATTTGGGGTATCTAGAATTTTACCTCTTTGGAACATATATGTAATCAGTCTACATCAGGGTAGTTGAAATCAGCCATTTCTACAACATTTCATCTTTTGGATTTTATGTGCATTTAATGATCCCGGCAAAAATAAAAATAAAAAAGGTTTCTATTTTTAGAATGAGGACAGCTGGAAGTTGATTTACAACCCTATACATGTTTATTCAGAAGTAAGCCTCACTCCCAAGGTACATGGGTACAAAACTGCAGCCCTTGAAGTCTTGTCTCTACTGAGATTTTCCAATACTACATCAAATAAGATGATGCTAAGTAATATATGCACATTAGTCATGGAAATTAATGCCTTGGAAACATGTAACTGATCTGCAGAACATCAGAATGCTAGCCTAGAAGCAAATGTGACAAGGTTTAAAAATATTGTGCAACAAGTGCAGAACAATTATGGTAAACTTGGCAGCTGTTTGCAGAACACAGCTATTAATTTTTATGGACTATTTTAAGCATAACACAATTAGGCAATAAAAAATACAGCTGAAGACAGGAAAGAATGTGATTGGAGAATCAATAATTTAATCTGTTTGAATGTCACATGGAAGGAATTTAACCTTTGTTTGACTGGAAATAAAAGATTTCAAAACTATTTTTATATTGTAAGAATGTAAGAAGAGCCTGCTAAATGAGGCCAATGGCCAACTAGATGCCCATAGGAAGTCTGCAAGCAGGACTTGAGCAAAACAGAATTCTTCCCTTCTTCCATTGTCAGCGATTGATAACTTCAATTGATAACCTTGATAACCTCATCCTGGATGAATTTGTCTAATCCTCTTAGACATCCTTAAAGCCATCCAAGTTGATGACCATTATTACTTATTGTGGGAGCAGGTGTCAGAGTTTAACTATGCACCAACTGAAGAAGTACTTTATTCAGTTACTGGATGTCCACAAGTTCTAGGTTTATGAGACTGCGCAGAATCTCTGAACACTTTCCCTACACCATATATACCTTTATGATGTCTCCTCTTACTCACTTTATCTCTAAACCAAAAAGCACCCAAAACTATAACCTTGCTTTATAGGGGAGTTGCTCTATCCCCTTGATAATTTTGGTTAACCTTTTCCAGTTCCACAATATCCATTTTGAAGTGCGGTGACCAGAACTATACACTGTAATCAAAGTATATTTGAACCCTAGATTTCTATGGCATTATCATATTGCCTGTTTTATTTTCAATTCCTTTCCTAATGATACCCAGCATGGAATTCACGTTTTCACAGTTGTTGTCCCCCCCCCACACTTTTTTTTTTTACTTTGAACTGGCATTATCCAAAGAAAAAAGAATCATGATAGTGAACTAAATATCTGCATTCATTACTTCCAGTAAATTACAGTTATATATGCATAGTATCAATTAGATGGAGGTGTGTGTGTGTGTGCATTGAACACTGGAAGATAATATCAAGCAATCTTTTATTTAAAAAAATACCAAATCAATTATTTTGTATCTCTTACCAGGTCGCTCTTTGCCTGTGCCTTTCGACTCAGCAAATTTTTGTATCAAACTTTCAACTGTTGTGTTTGCCATGTTATTTATAAATTCTTCATGTACCTTTGAGAAAAAGAACACTAGTAAATATAACTTTGTGGGCTACAGCAATTTGCACACAAACGGATTGCTCAATTATTACACTTCCCATCTTGCTCTTATAACTAAAAAGTGTCAGGCTGGGACTCAAAAAACCATGAAACTAGTTCTGTAAGCCTTAGGATTGTTTTCCTCAAACATTCCCTATGGTGACTGGCAAACTGCTTTTAGTTTCAAAAGCAATTTGTAATATGATTGGGGGGGGGGTGTCGGCTGTTTGAAGTAAATATTATCACAGAGCTAGCACAATATTTTTGACTATGCCTTGGCCACTCTTTGGATTTTATACACTGTACTGTTAATATAATAAGCTAGGACTACTACGCCCCTCTGAGATCCTGAAATGTGTGTCTTATATGAACAACTTAGTTTCTTAAAAAAAGTTATTTGGGTCCAAATCTGTCTGCAAATGGCATACTGAGGGTCTCTTTCAATACCAAACGTATTAGGATTACTCAGAATATCTGAATGATAGAAATACATTCTGTCTTCCTCAAGGGCACTTTCATTTTTAGTACAGTGGTACCCCGCAAGACGAACGCCTCGCGAGACGAAAAACTCGCAAAACGAAAGGTTTTTTCGCTTTCGAGTTGCCTCGCAAGACGAATTTCCCCATGGGCTTGCTTCTCAAAACGAAGCTTGCCCCGCAAGCTCCGGGGACAGCGGGTCTTCCCCGGACCTCTTTTGAAGCAAGGGGCAGCGGGGAGAAGCGATCTCCCCGCAGCCCCTTGCTTCAAAAGAGGTCCGGGGACAGCGGGGAAAAAGCGATCTTCTCCCCGCAGCCCCAGGTCTGGGGTCAGCGGGAAGCGCTTCCCGCTGTCCCCGAACCTCTTTTGAAGCAAGGGGCGGCGGGGAGAAGCGATCTTCTCCCCGCAGCCCCTTGCTTCAAAAGAGGGGACAGAGCGGCGCTTCCCCTCTGTCCCCATTTTAAAAGCAGTCCGGGATAGCAGGGAAGCGCTTCCCGCTATCGCGGACAGCTTTTGAAGGCAGGCGGGGGGGAGCAAAGACTTTCGCCCTCTTCTGAAGGCGGGCGGGGGGCGAAAGTCTTTGCTCCCCCCAGCCTGCCTTCCCGGGAGAGCGGAGAAAGGCAGCGCGTTTCTCCGCTGTCTGGGTCGGCTTTGGAAGGCAGGCGGGGGGGGGCAAAGGCTTTCGCCCCCCGCCCGCCTTCAGAAGAGGTCCAGGACCTCTTCTGAAGGCGGGCGGGGGGCAAAAGTCTTTGTCCCCCCTGCCTGCCTTCCCAGGGGCTTTTACATCGCCCCGGACAGCGGAGAAGTCCTCCGCTGTCCCGGGGTTTTTTAAAATGCTGGGGGTGGGAAGAAAAGCCCTTGTCCCCCCCCAGCCTTCAGAAGAGGTCGGGGGACAGACTGTCCCCGGACCTGGTCTGAAGGCGGTTTCCATAGGAACGCATTAATTAATTTTCAATGCATTCCTATGGGAAACCTTGCGGAACGAATTAATTTCGTCTTGCGAGGCACCACTGTATAAGCATGACATATCTGTTTATAATTGATATAAACATGCAATTATATAAATTAAACCATACCAATGTCTCCATCTAAGTTAAATCCTAATAAGAATTTGGCCAAAACAAAAAAAGTGTAAAGAAACACTTTCAAAATCATAAACACCATCCCTTTGATCTCAAATATGTGTATTTTTAGCTCAAACTAACGATTTGGGGAATAAAAAATAAGTTTTGCTTAGCGTTATTTTTTAACCATATGCAAAAATGCTATATCAACATTCGAATAGTATAATGAATACTGCACAACTATAAAAATACTAGAACACAAGGTACAATAGATATAAACTGTTATGGTAGGTTGTTTTTAGATCCTAGATGGGAAACTGATCTTTTGAATTACATGAAGAAGAAAAAATAAAGTTTTAGAATTCAAACAGTCAAGATGACGATAAAAGCATTCAGTATGGAAATTCAGCAGTCAAAGTTTTACTCCTGGAAATGAGCTATGAGACAATATTCATTTATGCTAAATTCCAATAGAGATATATTTTCCACTTTGTGCCTAGCGAAGAGTTTTCTTCATTTAGATTCAGGGGCATCCTTTTTATAGTAAATAAAAGTCAAGGGGACCAATTTCCAAGTAAATTTGTTTGGTAACAGCAAAATAATTATGCCCCATGCCAGATACACCAGAATGGAGCTTGCCAATGTGGTGCCCTTCAGATGTTGTTGAACTGTAACTCCCATGAGTGCCAATCAACATCACCAATGCTGAAGACAGACAGGAGTTGTCCTCCAAGAACATCTGGAGGGCACTACATTGACTCAAGCATCCCTGTCCCATGTGACAAAGATCAACAACCTTAGTCACATACATTTGTTTTCTCATGCTACTACCAGCTCTCTGGATCAGGGTGTTCAGAGTTGTGAATATATGAGTTCCCTGTCTGGGCCAATTATAAGTTATACTCAAACCACACTAAAATTTGGACCCATTTAGAAACTGTTTTGACTCAGTGCCACTCCGCAAGCCCTCCCCACTACCAGCCCACCCTTTTCCCAATCTAACCCTTGCACTGAGGAAGGGTGAATGTTTTAAGGAGCATCAAAGCAGGAGAAGATACCCAGTTCTGAGGCATCTAAAGATACTGGGAAACATGTGAACTATAGCAGATTGTAGTTTCCAGTGCTTCCCACTACCAGAGGTCTCAAGACAAAGACCACTGCTGCATTGAGGTTAACCTTCATCATCTCAAGTGAAGCTCCTCACAACTAGACTTTTGTAAAGATGTCTTTTCTTTCTTTACAACCGTAAGTATGAAAAGTGAGGGTCTGATGGTGGGGCGTTCCCACAGACTTAAGCTCTATGGGCCCAAATTAAGCCGTGTGGAAAACTCACTTGTCAGTTATTACCAAACTTACCCCTTACAGAGTTTTCCTACTTCTCTAAATACTGTTCTTAGCTCACAGCTTATTATTGGATTAGGTGCAGTTTGTGAAGAATCTTGCATTTCAGAATCTTGCATTTCAGATCTCTTCCAAAATTTACGACATATTATTAAGCTAAAGAATATGTGCTGCCTGTGTACAGCAAAGAGATCCAAAGATCTTTTTAAATCCAATACAAAAAGAAAAAACTATCCCAACCAACAAAAGAACCAGGTGTCTGTGGATCTTACTGGTTTATACTCCAAGCAAAAGCTGCTTTTTATTTCTTCTTATCCTAGAAATACATAATCACCAAACTTATTTTTACATCTAGATACAGGTAATGGAGGAACAATCTATAAAACTTGACTGAACCTTTATCACACACCCATATCTTCCTCCACACCTACAGCAGCAGATTAAATACAAGTCCTGCTAAAATTGGATACCTACAAACTTCAGTGAAGATGAAATACATCTTAATTTATAGCCTGAATAATAAGAGCTACTATAAATACTCACCTCGCCAATCTGTAAGTGAACTTCTTTGACCGTATTTGAAAAACATTCTATAATCTCTTTTATATGGAACAGATGCATTTCTTCAATGTCTTGAAATTTCTGCAGAACAAATAAATGTTGTGTTTAGGGCTTATTTAGAGTTAAAACAGCTTAAGTCAAAACTGGATTTAAAATACTGATATACTGAACTGTCCACTGAGCTCCCATAATTAGCTTGCTTTCACATTTGGGATTATGGAAGACATTCATCAGTTAAGCTGTATCTAGCCTTGGTTCTAACTCATCCTTCAGCTGCTTAATATTGCAAAGACTCTACCAATCATGTGACAAAGTAAGGCCCTATCCACAGTAACTGAAAATTCACTTATACATAGTACAGCTTCTTCTGTTTTTCAAAATTCCACTGGACGCTTATTTCGCCGTTTGAATCCCTGACATGTCCAGGAAATTACAGATGTACGGCAACCCGGCTTCCGCGCTGGTCATGGGACCGAGACGGCTCTGGTCGCTCTAAGAGATGATCTCCGTAGACAGCTGGACCGAGGCGGGTCGGGGCTGCTGATTCTTCTAGATCTGTCAGCAGCTTTCGACATGGTCGATCACGAACTTTTGGACCACCGCCTCGCCGACGTGGGGATCCAGGGCGCAGTCCTTCAATGGCTGCGCTCGTTTCTCTCTGGTCGGGGACAGAGGGTGGCGCTTGGGGGGGAACTGTCATCCCGCCACTCCTTGGTGTGTGGAGTGCCTCAGGGTGCGATTCTCTCCCCGATGCTTTTTAACATCTTTATGCGCCCCCTCGCCCAGCTTGTCCGGAGTTTTGGGCTGGGCTGCCATCAGTATGCCGATGACACCCAACTCTATCTGTTGATGGATGGCCATCCTGACTCGGCCCCAGACACACTGATCAGATGCTTGGAAGCTGTGGCTGGATGGTTACGTGGGAGCCGGTTGAAGTTAAATCCTTCGAAGACAGAGGTCCTCTAGCTGGGACGGGACGATATGGGATTGAGGGGGCAACTCCCATCTCTTGCGGGGGTGCAATTAGTGCCAGCACCGTCCGTTAAGAGTTTGGGTGTAATCTTCGATACCTCCCTCTCTATGGAGGCGCAGATTGCAGCTATAACAAAGGCGGCATTTTTTCATCTCCGCCAAGCTAAGCAGTTGGCCCCTTACCTCTCTCGCCCTGACCTAGCCACTGTGATCCACGCGACGGTCACCTCCAGACTGGATTATTGTAACTCGCTCTACGTGGGGCTGCCCTTGAGACTGACCCAGAAACTCCAGCGGGTGCAGAATGCCGCAGCGAGACTCCTTACGGGGTCTTCGCTGCGGGATCACATTCATCCGGTGCTATACCAGCTGCACTGGCTCCCAGTGGAGTACAGGATCAGGTTTAAGGTGCTCGTTTTAACCTTTAAAGCCCTATACGGCCTAGGACCCTCGTATCTACGGGACCGCCTCTCCTGGTATGCCCCACAGAGGAACTTACGGTCCTCTAATAAAAACATCTTGAAGGTCCCAGGCCACAGAGAGGTTAGGCTGGCCTCAACTAGAGCCAGGGCTTTTTCGGCTGCGGCTCCAACCTGGTGGAACGCTCTGTCACAAGAGACAAGGGCCCTGCAGGACTTGACATCTTTCCGCAGGGCCTGCAAGACAGAGCTGTTCCACCAGGCCTTTGGCTAGGGCACAGCCTGACTCCCTCCTTCAGCAATCTTTACAATACTTTAGTTTATGGTTGCTATTAATTTTGATTTTAATTAATTCTTATGATGTTTTTATATTGTTGCACTTTTTTAGTGTTGTTAGCCGCCCTGAGCCCGGCTTCGGCTGGGGAGGGCGGGATATAAATAAAAATTTATTATTATTATTATTATTAACCCTACCTAAAGTCTATACATCTCAGTCACATGTAACATTTCAGTAAATGAACATTACCACTGCAGAAAGTTAAGGTCTTAATATGATGAGTGGAAAAAAGTCTTTCCCCCCTATACAATCATGTTTGAAAGAGACCCATTTTGTGGGTTTTTAGAGTTTAGACAGCAAACTTAAAAACTGAAAAATGAGACTGAAAAAAGGCCCATGTGAGGTTTAGCCTTCATCGACTACAGCTGCCACTTCTGCTTTATTAACTTATCAAATCCTGGCATATATATTTTATTTTCAAAATTTTGAACTTAATTTCATCAAGGAAATTATATCAATCTTTTTTATTTGTTTGTTTTACTTTTTTACTCTGCCCTTCTGTTGCAGTCACCAACAACTCCAATGGACCAAATTCTATTGATATTCAGTTCAATCCTATAAATGCCAACGTACTTTTAAAAATTGATATGCCAAATCTAATCAAAATAAAGTGATGTGCATTAAGAATCTTCCAACAAGTATGCAATGTGAAGCTTCTGTTCTAGTGCAACACAAAGAACTAACTTAAAATACACAAACTCAAACACAGTACAGTTTGTTTGCTTTGCAAATACGACATTCTTTGCCAAGGAAGCTCTCAGCTTGGCTTAAATGGCAGGCATACTTCACATATTTTTCATGTTTATGTTATTTCTCTATTTATTAACAACAGTTTTAGGACCAAAAGTTAAGTGTTTAATATCAAAACTAAAATGGCAATATTCAAGTAGCACAACAAATTCCACAATAAATTTGATCCAGGTGAAAGAAGCAAATCATTATGTAAGAAGAAATTAGCCAGGGGGAATATAATGTTGTTTCTCTATCCCATGCACTTAAACTTATCCAAAAGTATTTCCTGACACAAAAGTTCAAATTCTGAACCCAGAACTTAAAGCCAACTGTGCAGATTAGGAACACTTTTATTTAATTTGCTGACTGTATTCTCTTTTTCCAGACTCCTTGGAAAATTGTAAGTGAGAAGAGCAGAGACTGTGCAAATTATAGTGTTTGCCTTGCAGATACTGAAAAGAAGGTTTACCTGTGCAGTTTCGGTCATTCTTTGTTCAAAATCAGATTTTGCTGCAGCATATTTTTCAACATAGAGTTTATATGTATCGGTAGCCTTCTTGGATTTTACTGCTGCCTAAAATAAAATAATAAAATAATAATGATTGTAGGGAAGGAAGAAATAACAAGGCATACTTTTTACAATCAATTTAGCTGACTTACAATTTCATGTTTTGCTCCCTCACAGTAATTTCCAGTTCTTACCACATGAGGGCTCATGCAAACAACATACCACATGACATTAAGTTGCTATATCACCTTGCAATGTTAAAACACAGTTGTTAGTAATCTCGAACACATTTTAAAATAACTTTTGAGTTTATTGAAACTCGAAGGGGAAACATAGAACAAGATGGCAGGAAGATGACAGGAAGAGCTGTTCAACAATGGAACAGACTCCCACAAGAGGTGGTGGACTCTCCTTCCTTGGAGGTTTTAAAGCAGAGGTTGGATAGCCATCCGTCATGTGTGATCTAGTTGACATTCTTGCATTGCAGGGGGTTGGACTAGATGACCCTTGGGATCCGTTTCCAGTTCCACAATTCTATGATCCTATGATTCTATTTTAATATATTTTCTCTACTAATCCTTTCAAAGCATTTTTTAATGATATATAAACAAGTAGTGAACACTATGGTGTTAATCTTTCCTGAATCTCACTACATATATTAGATTTTCCATTAAAATCAAGTTTATTGGCTCAGTTACACTGCACAGTCTCCATGTAGCACTATGCCTGTTTTAAAGAAAAATTCCAACTAGACCCAACATTGAATTTACCATAATCATTCTCTCCTTTGCACTTCAACGGTGGAAAACTGAATTGTTCAGAGGAATCAAATATATTACGTATTCAAATGCCGCTACACTTTTCAAGCTGAAAGTAATCATGCTTGCTTGTGGCATCAGAGTCTACTGCATGCTGACCATGTTAAGACATCCATTTAGACATTTAAATGGATGGTAACTTTTTTTTTAGTAGTCTGAGACATATTACATAGCCTAATAGAAGGTGCTTTGGGGAAAATGTGTTTTCCTCACAGTAAATTCAGCAGGGGCTACACATAACTGAACAAGTGAACAAAACTGAGCAGGGCAATCCCAACAGGGGTCAAAGACTAGATGCTGTGGTGGTTCCACTGCTCCAAAATGTTGCCTGCTCCTGCCAGTCAGGGTGGAAGATGCAGCTTTTTGTATTTTTGCTGGGCCAGTTGCAGGGCTGGCAAGTTAAGGAGCCAAAGGATCAAGCTCCTCAGGGATCTACAGTGGTATGGATCCCGGTGGATCCCACCAGAACACGCTGTTTCCCCAGGGCTTGCTTTTGGCTACCACTGGTGGGAGACTTTGCCCACTCAGGCAGTGTTTGGGCATTTGTCACAGCAAAGTTAACTCAGTGACACTACTCTCTGCTGGCAGAGAGGAGCTTATGCTGCATCCTGGCCCACCCTCATCATCTACATCAGGTGGTTAGGATTACAGCCTCAGTGAATCTCAAAATGTTGCACCTGTGCAGACATAAGCTAATTCAATAAGCAAACAGAACCTTACTTTATACTATTATATAACATACTATTGTTTGTTTTACGCAAAAGACATCCTTTGATTATCCTTATTTTTTACACTGAAAAACACTAAAAGCAGCAATGTCGAATGGATGTTTTCTATCTGTGCAGTTAGACTATTAAACTATAAAGAAAGGCAGCTAAATCTTTGAAACATTACCTTGTCTATTTCTCTCTGTGTTGCACCTTCCTTTTTCAAACGTTCCTGTTCCACACACTTTGAATTGTAGTTTTCTTTTGCTTTTTGAAGGGCCTGAGTAATATTCTGAATATTTTGCATTGCTTCCAAAGTTCCTGAAACTTCTTCTTTAGTCTGTTAAATATGACATGTGTGTTAAACACTACCAATTTAATATTTTCATCTGAAGTTATTAAAATGCATTAAAATGACTATACACAACCTTTTTATGAGCTTTTAGTTGTTCATCTCCATACTTCTGCACTTCTTTTATTAGCTCTTGCAACTTCCGAACAAGTTCTAAGTGACAGCTTGCTAATTTTTCTGATGATGATTTAAAAACATCCCAGACTGGTGCAAATGTCCTACAAATAAGAGAGAGAAAATGGGTGTTTTAGTGCTGAAATAGCTTGAAAGCAAAAAATAAATGATAAATAACTACGGTTTTCTTTAATTGCAACTCCTAAGGATATTTGATTGAGTCTTCCTCTTGTTTACTTTTATTCTGTTTTCTTGTTGACCCAATAAAAATATATTCCCTATGACCCAATAAGAATTTCTAAGTCCTGCATTTCAAGCTTTGACAAATGTCACCACAGCTTCTTATTACTGCTCAATGCATATTCAGGACTCACTTAACATTACTTGGTTTAGAAGCAAAAAAAAAGGTAATTAGTAGGAGTAAACAATTCACTTACTATAACAAGAACAGGGTTAGGAATGCTCTCCAATTCAGAAATTTACTCTAGATGTGGGAGCTCTGACTGAACAGGATGTTTTAAGTTTTCATCCCTGTTCAAAGGCTTACAAGCACAGCTGAGGCAAGCAGTGCCTCGGTTCCAATTGTGTCATATTCCTGCAGATAATTTCAGGCCTGGTACTCCTAAATCTCATTCTTGGCAAAATATGATGCTCCACCAAGGCTTTGGGCACTCCTGCTCTAGTTAGGCAGTTGGGGCCTTGGGCATAGCAGGATGGAATGGCAGGGACATTACAGGGAGGCACTCTGTGAATAACTTTCAATTGTTTTTACAAATGTTTAGATGAAGAACTCATCAATGTTTTAGGTTTTTTAACATTCAAATGGAGCACTTATTAAAATATTACTCCTCTAGGAAGTTAAATGTCAAATTTCCACTAAAGAGAGAGTCACATATGGGTTAAACTTGTAAGCTACTAAGGGCTGCCCAAATTCAATTCAGTAAAGGAAGTAGGTTTGCATTCACATATTTCTTTCTACTGAATGAATGTGGCAACTACCTGGCTAATAGTTAGCAGCCACTTTACATACTTTATCTTATAATAATTGCTATTGCCTTGTAAGGTAGGACAGATTCTTTTCATTCCCATATTCAACACGTAACTACCCAAGTTCTACCATACATAGAGTATATCATGCTTCAGTAAATTCATGCAAAATACACAAACATTTTGCATTTTCTTTAAATGCATAGGTTTTTGTTTTTATTCAGAAAACACACACAAAAGAAAGAAAAAAGGAGTAAGCTCCCAAAGCCATATACACACATACAGAGCTCAGTTTTAAGTATTGTATACATCCACAAACATTCCAGATAATTCTGTAATATAATTAAGTATTAGTATTATATTATACAGAGAAAGGCAGAAAAGCTCCTCTAACAGCCTCCAAGAACCTGCACAAAATTATTTTGTTTTTAATCATCATAACTTACCCAAGCTGTGAATAATTGCTTGCTGATTTGGCTAGCTTTGTCATTGATCTTGAATATGCCTCTTCTATTGTAGCTCTATCAACGGAAGAAGACAATCAGCAGTCCAAAACCAAAATATGTACAAATCTTAGAGGACATGAACAAATGCACTGTTTGTTAACTAGCCTAAAGCTAGCCTAAAATCACGTGTTTTAACTCAATCTGCTGTGTGCTTTTCCCCCTTAAGAGTCACATAAACCAATAGGTAGAAGAATAGCTGAGTGTGGATCATTAGGGGGACAAAGACGGGTGGTGACTCATCAAAAGCTGAGCCATCAGGACATTTTCAATGCCTGCTATCAAGGGGGATGGAGCCCCTCCTCCAGTGTGTGTTAGTGGGCAGAGATAAAAGGGGTTTAGGTTTTCAGCTTGGATAATGTAGGCTCAGGGAAATCCTTTTCAGTCTGTTAGAGGCAACAAGGAAGAAGAAGGGGATCCAGGGACAGCATGTAGGCTGATTGTAACAGAGAGAGACACAGAGACAGACAGACAGACAGACAAGAGAAAGAATATGGCTGGTTTCTGTGTTTTGGACCCAAATGCTGCTGTGCTGATGGGAGAAGCAAGAGACCCTCTTTGAGTATAATGGTTTGAACCCCTCTATATTGACCAGGGTGGTCCAACACGTGGCCATCAGCAGCATTGGATGCCCCTACCCTTCACAGTCCTCATGCTGCCTTCCCAAAGCCAGGTAAGTGAGGTGCTGGGCTTTGGGAAGAAAGTGTGAGGGCTCTGATAGGGTGCTAGAGTCCTCCTACCCCCTTTCCAAAGCATAGTTAGGGCTTTCCCAGCTTTGGGAAGGAGGTGGGAGGGCATTAGGTCCCTGCCAGAACCTTAAATCTCCTTCGCAAAGCCTGGTGCCTTCCTTAGCCAGCTTTAGGAAGGCAGCATGAGGGCTGGGGGGGTCATCAACCCCCCCCATGTGTGTGTGACAAGGTGGTGTGCAGCCCATGGGTTCTATGTCACAGTTTTCTTGAGGCCCACTTGGTATGAAAAGTTGGATGGCCTGATCTAAGTTCAGGTTGTATATACAGTGGTACCTTGGTTTACGAACTTAATCCATTCCGAAAGTCCGTTCTTAAACCGAAACCATTCTTAAATCAAGGCATGCTTTCCCTAATGAGGCCTCCTGCTACTGGTCCCCTTCCACCGTTCAGCTTCCGTTCTTAGACTGAGGTAAAGTTTGCAAACTGGGACACTACTTCCGGTTTTGCAGAGTTTGTAAACCTAATCGTTCGTAAACAGGCCTGTTCTTAAACCGAGGTACCACTGTATGTGTAAATAAACAGTATATCATCAAGACACCATAGCCTCCACTGTGCCGCATTGTCCAAAAGGAAACACAGACCTTGGGTAAAGTGTGCCTGCAACCCCTGAAATTTCACACTACTCATGAAGATATGGGTGGTGTCTAACAATATTATGTGCTTTCTTATTAAGCCTTTGTAAACTCCTTTGCAAATTGATATTGACTGCTGCACAAAATTGCCTCTCTATACAATCTAATCCCAGATATACCTAGCAGATACATTCCTTGAGAAGGTAACTAATTTGGATTTGTTGCATGATTAATTCCTCTAATGTTAGATCCCTAGGTCAAGGCAGTTACACTGATGTTTCAATGCAACTTTATTCCAAATATTGGAGAAGATTGTTTGAAAGATTACTTTTAAAGCACTATAACAGGGGTAGGAAACCTAAGGACCGTGGGTCGGATGCCGCCCAATAGCCTTCTCAATCTGGCCCACGGACAGTCTGGGAATCAGTGTGTTTTTACATGAGTGGAATGTGTCCTTTTATTTAAAATGAATCTCTGGGTTATTTGTGGGGCCTGCCTGGTGTTTTTACATGAGTAGAATGTGTGCTTTTATTTAAAATGCATCTGTGGGTCATTTGTGGGGCATAGGAATTCGTTCATATCCCCCCCATATAGTCTGGCCCCCCACAAGGTCTGAGGGATGGTGGACGGGCCCATGGCTGAAAAAGGTTGCTGACCCCTGCACTAGATTCTACTTAATGTATTTGAAGGTCTAAAAAGTGTCCTACAGTGGCAATAAAAAGGGGTTTTTTTTGACAGTTTCAGAACACAGCAGAAAGTGTCTTGTATGAGGGGTAAAGTTGAAGGACCGCTGGACAGTTAAGTCCAGCTGAATTCGACTATGGGGCGCTCATCTCCGCTTTCAGGCTGAGGGAACCGGCGTATGTCTGCAGACAGCTTTTCCAAGTCATGTGGCCAGCATGACTAAACCGCTTCAGATGCAACAGGGCACTGTGATGGAAGCCAGAGCACACAGAAACGCCATTTACCTTCCTGCTGCAGTGGTACCTATTTATCTACTTGTGCTGGTATGCTTTTGAACTGCTAGGTTGGAAGCTGGGACAGAGCAATGGGAGCTCACCCCATTGCGCAGATTCAAACTGCCAACCTTGTGATCAGCAAGCCCAAGAGGCTCAGTGGTTTTTAGACCACAGTGCCACCACATCTCTTCCACATGAGGGGTAAAGTGATATGGCTGTAATATATCTTTGACTGTACTAATGAGAGCAAAGCTAGTGACTCAAATTACAGTTTACATCAAGTTTTGTGTTAGCAGCCAAAGATCAAACACACAACACCAGATAATATCCTCTGCCTGGGATTTCTTTTTTAATCTAAAGAAGTTTATAAATGATTTTAAATAATAAATAAAAACATTCTAACACAAGACCAAAGGGCTTGCAACAGTGTAAGTCTTTAAGTAACCATGGAAAGAGTTTTTGTACTCTTAAGAGTTACAAATTAGAATATTTTAAAGAAATGAATGCCTTGAACTAAATTATAGGACAGAGGATCAAGGGTATGAACGATGCACAGCTAATCCCATTTGAAACTTTGCAGCTTTATTTATTAGAAGTATTTTCCCCCACGTTCCATTAAAATACTCAAGTCCCTTAGTAAACTTCAAGCTTCTGCTTTTTTAATTCCTCTGTCTGCTTACTGGAAACTGGTTTGTACTTCTATAGATATCTCTACAACATTTAACTATGACCACAAAAATACATTGTTTCCCTTTTTTATAATACTGCTCTATATCGAATTCTGTTTAATTTTTGAATTGATTGTATCAAATTCATATTTTAAATTACAAACAGATGTTTTCCAAATAGCTCATTTTCCCACTTTGCACACTACTCTATAATTACACTTGCTGTAAACCCAAATAGCATTGAAAAATAAGCTATGTAAGGACAATGTATTGCTGCAAAATCAATTTAGGTGGGATCCAATGTTCTCCCTCTGTTGAAGGGAGGGAACATTTGTATTAACTCACTGATATGAACATTAATTTTCATGACTAGAATGCAGAATTTGCATTTTCTAGTGAAAATGCCTAATTTCTTGGATCAAAAAATAGACATGCATAATTCTAGAAGAGAAAGTTTTGATTATGTAGTGTTCTCAGAAGACAACACTTTCAGTGTTCTTTCTTCTTTAATAATAATAAATTAAATCTGATACAAGTACCAAAACATAAACAAATTAAAGCATCCACTTTATATTAAAAACATTTCTATAAGAACTTTACAAAAGGGAGACTATTATCCACTATATGGAATTTCACCATTCTAAATGGTCATAACCCAGTGACAAAATTCTTTATAAAAACTACAGCTCTGTATTTCATTAACAAATTTGAATGCATTTTAAGATTTACAGAATGATGTCAATCAGACTAAATAAAGAGTACCAAACCATCTCGCATTCTTTCTTGTTTTGAAGGGCCTCCTTGCATTTCCAACAGCAAGCATAAACCAGTTTAGCAACCAGTAGCGCATGTTTTGGAAACAAGTGACTAGGAGATTGAGTTCTGATGTCCTCAGTATGCTACCACCAGCCAGGTCTATTTATTTGCTAAATCTGAATCAAAAGAGACCATGACTGTTCTGAACCAATGTAGGCTGTATGAGTATCAGTACACTGAGAAAGAATCCTGGCAGAATTAAGACTTTGCATGCGAGTAATTCTCAGGTTCAGGAGCTCTCTGGGTGGCAGAAGCAATAATGGCGCACAGACTGGAGGCTCCCCAAGCTATCTTGATTTATTAGGGCCACAGTCCAATGCACACAGACCTGGAAATTAAGCCTCACTAAATTCAGTGGGGCTTATGTCTAAGTATACATGCATAGAACTATGACGTAAAACCATTAAACTGTAATACAGTAGTTGACTAGTATTCAGAAAGATGTCTTCAGTGGTTTATGTAAGTATGCCAGAATAAGTAGCTAATAAACACACATACCTTTCTCTTATGAAATCTGCTAGTTCTTTTGTAGATACATGCCCATGTTTCATATTATGATAGAGAACATCAAAGCCATTGTTCCTTTCTCCCTATGATTTAAAAAAAATGGTTTAGTTTAAATTATGAATAATAGAATTAACAACAGAAGAAGTTCACTCATTAGCACCACTCCACAACCAGTTGCACAAGCACTAGAAGCAAACTCTGTGAAACGAAGTATCTGGAACTAAATCACAGTAAGACTATTAATATAATGTGGTTTATTTAGAAATGTGAAGCAACAATAGTAGGGACCACAAACAGCACCCTCATATGGGGATTACATCACTCTTGTGTAATCCACACCTTCTACTACCCTTCTCTTACACTAAAAGATAAAGCAGCAAAAAGTAATTGCTCCAGTTCTAATATTTTGCATACTTATTACTTCCAACAGAGGTGTGTCCCATTCTAAAATGCTTCAAGAAGGGCTGTTTCCTTTTTAGCTATATTGAAAAGTATGCAATTACTGTCTTGTTCAACATGGTACACCAAGAGTAAAAAGGGGGCCATGGTGTTGTTCTTCCCTGCTCCAAATTAGATAAATGTTCCTTCTGACAATAATGACTGATGGCATTAAACCACCACATCAAACCATTGTTAAAAACTAACAATGATATAATGCGAACGTGCAACATGCCTATGCGTGCTGCTGAAAAATTGCTGCTCTGCTCCTTCCTCACTCCTTCTGTTGATACACCACCAGGAAACAAGCCTGTGTGTGGCTTGTTGTGACATCCGAACTAAGGCTTGTGGTTTGTTTCCCCCCAAATCAACCATGAACAGTAAACAAAACAAACTTTGGTTATCACTTGTAGTTTGGAGAGAAACAAACCAAAGCCCAGGTTTAGACATTATGACTCCAGTTTACTTCCTGGTGGTGCATAAGCAGGCGTGCGGGAAGAGCACAGCGAGAAATTTGAGTTGTGTACAAAAGCATGCTGCTCATTCATATTAAACCATAGTTTGTTTCTGACTATGGCTTTTAACATTTAAAAATGAATACCTGTTAAGAAAGCTTTTGTAATATATCTAGATTACAATGAATCAGTTAGGTTTGCCACAAAGTAATCTCATAATGAAAACTGAGAAAAAGAATTCAGCTTGATATTTTTGTTTGCTCTTTCCATTGTAAGCCATCCCCAAATTACTCTGTTAAGGTTCTAAATGATATGTCACCCAATAATACTTGTGTTCCTGATTCAACACTTTATCACACAACAAATTCAGAAAATGCAATGCAAGGCAGGATGCTGCAAACATGGAGCTATTTGCCTTCTGCGAAGGCGTACAGCCCAATGTTCCTCATATGCCCTTTGGGGAGCATGTGTAGTACATGACCTTAAGTTCATAAAGAACCCTGTACAAACTGTTAGTGTTAATGAACAAGAATCCAATAGCAATTCTTTAAGGCCAAGGCTATAAAGTAAAACAGATAAATGTTTGTATTAAATTTGACTATTCTCTTTATTAACTAAGTAAAACAACTTCTAATGCTAACATGGAAATGAAAGTAGCTGTGCAAGCACTATCAAATGACCAGAGCATTTCCAAAAAAACAGTTCATAACAGGAAACACATTACAGGAACTCCTTGTTTTGTTAACTATCCTAGTGCCATATGAAAATTCTGCAGAAAAGATACAAGGCATCACCCTTGTCTATCCAAGCAGCATATTTGAACTTTAAAACTCCTGTTTAGCAGTGCAGCAACTTTTCAACAGCATTCTTGTTTCTACAATATGTAACTAAGCAAGGAATAGCTTCCTTCCATTATTCTATTGGTAAATACAGCAACTTAAGCTGCTGCAGTTTCTACATTAACATTAGCAAATCTGATAACACAGTATTTTTTTAGGTAAAAGGTAAAGGGACCCCTGACCACTAGGTCCAGTCATGACTGACTCTGGGGTTTCGGCACTCATCTCGCTTTATTGGTCGAGGGATCCGACGTACAGCTTCTGGGTCATGTGGCCAGCATGACTAAGCCGCTTCTGGCGAACCAGAGCAGCACATGGAAACGCCGTTTACCTTCCCACTGGAGCGGTACCTATTTATCTACTTGCACTTTGACATGCTTTCGAGCTGCTAGGTTGGAAGGAGCAGGGAACAAGCAACGGGAGCTCACCCCATTGCGGGGATTCGAACTGCCGACCTTCTGATCAGCAAGTCCTAGGCTCTGTGGTTTAACCCACAGTACCACCTGCGTCCCTAGTATTTTTATACTTGAAGTATAAACTACAAGAAGGCAGTACTGATCACTTACTTATTTCTCTGTAAATCACCCTATCTATAAATCCTACTTCCTTGAAAACCTAAAAACATATATACAGCAAGAAATTGATAGCAAATCATTAAAATAGAAGTACATACCGTAATTTTCGCTCCATAACACGCAGTTTTTTCCTTTTAGAAAGTAAGAGGAAATGTCTGTGCGTGTTATGGAGCGAATGCCTACGGATGGCGGGGGAATCTGCTGCAGTCGTGAGCAGTCCGTGGCTCGCTTTGAAACAGCAAAGCGGGTGTAAGCGGCTCCTGTCAGCGAGCCGAGCCGGGGAGGAGGGAGAGAAGCAGAGTGGGAGAGCGGGAGAGGAGAGGAGCCGCTTACACGAGTGTAAGCGGCTCCTGTCCGGTTGGCTGCTTTAAAACAACCCCGTGCTCTCTGTCCCTGCCTGCAGTTTTTTGCTGTCCGATTTTGGATTAGCCACTGTAGGGCTGTGTGTGTGTGTGTGCTTGAGCTATCGTTCTCCTCCTCCTGCTTCCCGTTCACTCTCCCAGCACCCCTGCGCTCTCCCAGCGCCCCTGCGACTTTAGGATTGATACTCTGTGTGTGTGTGTGTGTGTGAGAGAGAGAGAGGGGGGGGATCGTTTTCCTTCTCTTGCTTCCTGTTCACTCCCCCAGCGCCCCTGCGACTTCCAGCGCCCCTGCGACTTTAGGGCCGATTCTCTCGTGTGTGTGTGTGTGTGTGTGTGTGTGTGTTTTGACCTCATTGCGCTTGTTGGGGGAGAGTGTTGGTCGCAGTTTTTCTTGATTTGTCTCAGAGTGGTTACTATTGTGGTTTCCTTTGTTTGTCTTAGCGTGTTGCTTTTAATTATCTTTAAGTGTGAGTGTGAGCCTTTCGGCAGCTGCCCAGCCAGGGAGGAGGGAGAGAAGCAGAGCCTGCTTGTTTTAAAGGAGCAAAGCAGGAGAGGAGAGGAGCCTCTCCTGCATTATTAGCAACATCCTTCTCCACACACCCCACGCGTGTTCCTTCTCCCCTTAAACTCCTCTCCTGCATTATTAGCAGCATCTTCTCCACACACCCCACGTGTGCTCCTTGCCCCTTGAGTGCTTTTCCTTCCCTCCCCATTTAAAACGTGGTTACAAAGCACAGATCCACATGGATCCTCAGGATTTTTGCACTGGGTCACCCCAAATTCACCATCAGATCACAAAGCATGTCCATGGCTACAGCCTGCACCAAAAAACACACATGCACCCACTGTTTCATGGGGCCGCAATGGCACAAAAACGTGGTTACAAAGCATGGATCCACATGGATCCTCAGGATTTTTGCATTGGGCTACCCCAAACTCACCATCAGATCACATGTCTGTGGCCACAGCATGAACCACAAAAATCATACATCCACTGTTTCGTTTAGGTAAAGGTAAAGGTACCCCTGCCCGTACAGGCCAGTCGTGTCCGACTCTAGGGTTGTGCGCCCATCTCACTTAAGAGGCCGGGGGCCAGCGCTGTCCGGAGAGATTTCCGGGTCATGTGGCCAGCGTGACGAAGCTGCTCTGGCAAGCCAACACCAGCGCAGCACACAGAAACGCCGTTTACCTTCCCGCTATAAAGCGGTACCTATTTATCTACTTGCACTTAAGGGTGCTTTCGAACTGCTAGGTGGGCAGGAGCTGGGACCGAAAGACGGGAGCTCACCCTGCCGCGGGGATTCGAACCGCCGACCATGCGATCGGCAAGCCCTAGGCGCTGAGGTTTTACCCACAGCGCCACCCACGTCCCTCTGTTTCGTTTAGAATATTTTTTTCTTGTTTTTCTCCTCTAAAAACTACGTGCGTGTTATGGTCAGGTGCGTGTTATAGAGCGAAAAATACGGTAAGTTGTTAATGAAGAGTACACATCCTATCTGTCAAACTGCAAATGCTTGAGTGAATAAAAATGTTTTCAACTGGAGTCTCAAACACAACAAAGTAAGAGACAGCAGCACCTTTAAGGGGTGATCATGCCAGGGTCTGGAGCCTACCATAGAGAACACCCTTCCAGATACCCCCTCTTATTCCTTTAAAAAAAATGGTGTTTCATAGGTTGCTTTTCAGTTCTCAGGGGTGGAAACATGGGGAAAGTTACCAGTTTTTGATAGCTGCTCAGCAATTTCACATTTGATTTCTTTCAGAACATGTGGGTGGATGCCATTCAGACCTGACAATTTGTCGGTGTTTATTTTGTCTATTAGGCCAAGAACTTCATCTCTTGTTCCTTCCTTCCTGCAAAAGTTCAGGCACTGGGATCTGCCCTACAGATGCAAAGAATTTAGCTTCTCTGCAAACTTATCCTCCTTTAACACATCTTTGACTCGCTTGACATCCAAGGGTGCAACTGCTTCCCTAATAGTTTTCAATAGTTATTAATGGATTTAAAGAACTTCTTGGACTTAAGGCTTTTAGCAATGTGTTCCTCCAATTCTTTTTTTCTTTTTTTAGTATCCTTTACTATAGGGACGCGGGTGGCGCTGTGGGCTAAAGCCTCAACGCCTAGGGCTTGCCGATCGAAAGGTCGGCGGTTCGAATCCCCGCGGCGGGGTGCGCTCCCGCTGTTCGGTCCCAGCGCCTGCCCACCTAGCAGTTCGAAAGCACCTCCGGGTGCAAGTAGATAAATAGGTACCGCTTACCAGCGGGAAGGTAAACGGCGTTCCGTGTGCGGCTCTGGCTCGCCAGAGCAGCGATGTCACGCTGGCCACGTGACCCGGAAGTGTCCCCGGACAGCGCTGGCCCCCGGCCAATAAATGTGAGATGGGCGCACAAACCCCACAGTCTGTCAAGACTGGCCCGTTCGGGCAGGGGTACCTTTACCTTTACCTTTACTATATGCTTGCACATTTTTTGGCCTAAGTTAGTGTTGCATTTTATCCTCTTTATCTGGACAAGACTTCCATTTTTTGACGGACACCTTCTTGCTAGCAATACTTTCTTTTCTTTGATTCTGCTTGTTAAGAGTGCCAGCATTTTCTTGGCCCTCATGCTTCCTTTCCTGATCTGCAGTATACACTCCAGCTGAGCATCTAACATTGCATTTTTAAAGAACTCCCAAGCATTTTTGAGTGTTTTTGCCCACTTGACTTTGCCTTTCAGCTTCCTTTTTACAAATGTCCTCATTTTGGGGAAGTATCCTCTTTTAAAATCAAATGTGACTGTTCTGGGCTTTCTTTAAAATTGGCTATCTACATGTATGTTTAATTTAACAGAACTATGACCAGTGCTCCCGACTGACTTGTCAACACTTACACATCATACTGGGTCCTGGAAACTACTTAAGATTAAGTTCAGGGTTGCTGCCCCTCTAGTCAGTTCCATGACCAACTGTCTAGGACACAGCCATTTAGGGTTTCCAGAAATGTTACATTTCTGTCATGGAACATACAAGACAGAAGTGGGGGAAGTTTAAGTTACCCATTACAACATTTACTCTTTTCAATGCTTCATTTGCATTTGAATTTCATTCTTCATCTCTAGACCACTCTGAGCATTTTGATCATGGGGACATAGCATGTCCACCAGATTAAATTACTCTTAGGACCCACAACTTGTCCCAGAATATTCCCTAGTGGCTACCAATAGCTACTTGCCACAATGGCAAGTACCTATGTTGTTAAAGGCAGCATGCCTCTGAATACCAATTGCTGTGGATCACAGGAGAGAAGAATGCTGTTGCACTAAAGTCCTGCTTTCAGGTTTCTCATAGGCATACACCTGGCCACTGAATGAACAGGATGGAATTGTCAGCAAGGCAAGTGAGGAATTTGTTGGACCTTATATTCTTGGCATATGGGACGCGGGTGGCGCTGTGGGCTAAAGCCTCAACGCCTAGGGCTTGCCGATCGAAAGGTCGGCGGTTCGAATCCCCGCGGCGGGGTGCGCTCCCGCTGCTCGGTCCCAGCGCCTGCCCACCTAGCAGTTCGAAAGCACCCCCGGGGGCAAGTAGATAAATAGGTACCGCTTACCAGCGGGAAGGTAAACGGCGTTCCGTGTGCGGCTCTGGCTCGCCAGAGCAGCGTTGTCACGCTGGCCACGTGACCCGGAAGTGTCCCCGGACAGCGCTGGCCCCCGGCCAATAGATGTGAGATGGGCGCACAAACCCCAGAGTCTGTCAAGACTGGCCCGTTTGGGCAGGGGTACCTTTACCTTTACCTTTATATTCTTGGCATATTTTGAGTTCCAACATATATCAGGGAAGTTGAAGTCTCCCATAACTATTCTCTCTTTCCTTCTTGAATGATTGGTAAACCACTCTAGTAAGTCATCATCCAAGTCTTCAGTCTGGCTTGGAAGTCCATATATTTTTACCTATAGACTCTCAATCTGCCTTCCATGTTCCAAGTCATGGATCTTTTTACAAGCATACACATTATTTACATATAATGGTACTCCACCTCCCTTCCGGTTTGATATATTATTTTAGAGCAGGTTGGACCCCTCAATTTTGATATTCCAGTCAAGAGTTTCATCCCACCAGGTTTCTGTAATGCCTATTAGATCATATTTGCCATTCTGTATTAAGAGCTCAAATTGGGCTTGCTTGTTTGCCATACTCTGTCCATTGGTATAAAATATTTACAAGCATTTCCAAGATTGAACATATTTAGTATTTAAACCACACTAAGTGCACTTTAATTATTTGCTTGCTTAATCAAATATTAAAATTACAGAAGTATACAAATTATAGCCAGGTTTAGAAGCCATGCATTACTATCTAGTAACCAGCTGTGACGTCCAGTCCTGCCATGATACACATTATATGCATTTATCAATATACATATTGTATAATGATGTAACTTGAGTTTTATGTATACTTAATTCCTCCACCACAACCACTTTCAACATGAAATTTGCTCTACAGGTTTTTTCTTCTCCTTTCATATTTTTAACTGCCCCAGGTTTACATGTGGTATTCAACTAGGTTTTACTCAGAAGAAACCCACTGAAATTAATGGACCTAACTTAGTTATATATAATAATTTCAGTGGATCTTTTCCAAGTAAAACTCAGTTGAATACTACCCTATGTTTTATATCACTTTAGTTACAAAATAGTTACATTGCTGTTTCCTGGTAGAACCACAAAATACAGGGAACGAGCAGAATTTGGCTAATAAAATTATTTGAATTTTCTAAGACTATTTATTCACAAAAATGAAGAACTACTAGTTTTTCATGAAAGTGTTCATGTGGAATCTTAAAAGGCTAAACTCATTTGCCATCTACTCAAAACAAGCCAGGATATGAACCCAGAGAATGCCTTATATCTTAGCTTGCTTTGAAGCTATTAACCAGAGTTTCTGAATTTGCACACAATTGAACGTTATGGATAAGAGTTAAATGCTAGGTGTTTGCATAAAGAAAAGAGAGAAATGGCTGCAAAGAGGCTGAATGGTAGGCATGTCATGGCTTAGTAAACTCAAATTATTGGCTTTCTGTTATATGCAAATGCAACAATTTATGTAATGCATTCCAAGACAGCAATGTTATGCATAACTATCTGGGAGTAAGCGCCACTGAACCCCATGGTACTTCCTTTGAGTAAAACAGCATTGATTCAAACACACTGAACATTTGTTTAACAAAGTTTGAGTCAGCCAAATACCACCTTTTGATTTTAATCAGAAATGAAAATATTATGAAAACATTTTACTATTTAAAGTGCTAGGCCAAAACAGGAAGCACATCAAAGAAAAAGAGAAGTATCCGGGTTCTACTTGATTATTTTTTTCGCTGTTCCCTACCCTATTTCCATGTCTTTATTTTTGGTATGTACTAATTTGAATTGCAAGTTGACTACTTTGAATGTGAAAACTGAGTTACCTGGTTTACATGTCATGCTAAACCATTGTTTAGCATGACATGCACAAGCAGAAAGAAGCCGCAGCAATACTTGGGCTCAGGTACTCTCTCTTTCTTCTTCTCTGGCATAGCCAAGAGGCATCTGAATATTCCACTTTTCATTACCTACAGCTTGCCATGTGGTCCAAACCTAGATTTGTATTTAACCTTAAATTATGGTGAAACTGAACAAAGCAATTTCAGAAATAATGATTTGAAGTTGGCTTGTTTTAAACCAGGGGTGCAAGGATCCCTGGCCCATGGGCTGGATGCAGAACATAGTCTTCAACAGGGAGCACCCAGAGGGAAAAGGCTTTTGATATTGTCTGATGTTGCTGTGCAACTACAGCACCTTCCGCTGCAAAAAGATCTGGAGCAAGAAAAGGTGTGTAGTTCTATGTGACACATGAATTTTTGAGTCTGACCCTGTCCCTTACTGGAATGTAGCCTACTACTTTGCAACAGGATGTTTGCCCCATTTCAAAAACGTTCCCCATTTTAAACTAACCACAATGACAAAGCAAACTCTAATTACCAAAAAAGCAAAATCTTCTGTACTCCCAGCTGTGTGGGAGAACCTGAATCTCTCTTGGACTGAATCCTCCACGAAGCGGTGTCGCCCACGCCTAACTCAAGACAGCCGCTCCAGGAGGATGCCATGGTTGATGGTATCAAAAGCCGTTAAAAGGTCAAGGAGAATTAACAAGGACAGATTTTCCCATCTCTCTCCTGACAAAGGTCCTACAGGGCGACCAAAGTAGTTTCTGTGCCAAAACAGGGCCTAAACAATGACTGAAACAGATCTAGAAAATCTGTTTCCTTCAAGAGCACCTGGATGTGGTCCACAACCACCAGTTCAAGTACCTTACCCTATAAGGGTAAATTAGCAACCGGCTGATGGTTACTTTCTGAATCCAAGGAGGGTTTCCTGAGGAGTGGCTTTGGTACTGCGTCCTTCAAGTAAGCGGAGACCACCCCCTCTCGCATTAATCTCCTTCCTGGCACAGTCAGCTGTCCCTTCCCTACTAGTTATTATCAGCTAAGAGGAGAAAGGGTCCAGAGTGCAAATGATCGCTGTGACTGATCCAAGCCTTACTAACTGAATCTCATCCAAAACAGTGCTCTGGACATCCCTTGAGATTCATCTGCTGTAACAGCAGAGTTAAGATCCAGGTGGATTGAAGCAATTTTATTCTCAAAATGCTTTGCAAGCAAGTCACAGCGAGTTACCATTGGTTCTACCACCTCCTTCAAGCCAGACTGTAAGAGGCCCCACACAGTCCAGAAAAGCTCTGCGGGATGGCAAGAAGAGAACGCAATGGAGGCAGCTAAGTATGCCTTCTTTGCTGCCTTCACTGCTACTAGGTAGACTAGATGATGAACCCTCACAAGTGTTTGAATGCATTCCACAGGAGTTTTCCTGCTTGTTTTCTCGCCTGAGATGGGGCTTGACTGTGACATGGCCAGTGATTGCAAAAAGGTTACTAACCTAATGAGAGAATCAAGCTTCACCCTCCATTCCCTCTACTTTGTTTTAAGCTGTAATTCCTGTTTACTGCAACAGATTAGCATAAATAAGTAAACCTTTCCTCCTACAGAGAGATTGGCTCAGTTTCCTGTATTTCCATACCTTTTTGAATTTGATCTAATCATCACAAACAGAAGCAAAACTTAAAAGCCTCCCTGAGCCTAGTCATTATCACCTCAATCACTTTCCAGAGCAAGGAAGACTAGTCACCATAATTAAGCTGAAGAGTAGATTTGCTGGAGCCTGTTATGTTCAACTACCTTTCTCGATAAGAAAACTTCGGAAAATCCATACAGCTAATAAGATGACATACTTTCAGTTTTGTTTTCTGACAATAATAATATAAACACACAAAATCAGATACAACCAATTTAGGGTAGTGGAAAGGTTTCTGAAAACCCTCTTTACAACTTATAGGGCAGAAGGCACAGAAATGAGAAAATACCAGAGTAACTCATTTTATTGCTTGAAGATGGAACTTTCAAGTTCATGCTAGGTTCTCAAGACAGTGTGCGGCTCAAACAAGGAGCCCTGTAAGATAGGCACCAATTCCCTGCTTTCTGTACCACCAGAACATGTCTTCTGTATCTATATAGCACTGTACCTATCTTCTCTAGCTACTACAGGAACTACTGTCTTTTCTGACTCTTTTCCTTGGAAGGAGCAATTATGCTAAATTCCTCAATTTCTGCATTTTCTGTTAGTAGTTCTCAACACTCACCTGGGGAACTTTGTTAGCTGTGGGAATTTATTGGTTTAATGGCTGAGAGTTTCAATTGCAAAAGAGAAAAGGAAAATGGAAGGCAGGGAAAATTGGCTCATACAAGTGACTACCAGTTTATATTGAGCATTCTGTAGCAAGAGGGTATTAGGATCGTGGAGTGATTGTCACAGGTTTGACAACAGTAATGTACCATAGAAAGTTTTGCAAAGTGGGAAAACTGAAGGAAGTTTTCCAATGCTTAATTTTTCTGTAAAAAATGTCCCATTAAAATTTTGTTTCATAAAAGTAGTAATAATTAGTGGATACCAATACGATTACAAGCTGCAAGCTTGGCAGTTTCAGAGTTGTAATTAATGTTTCTCAGGAAGTGTTAAAGAATGTACAGTGGTGCCCCGCAAGACGAATGCCTCGCAATACAAAAAACTCGCTAGACGAAAGGTTTTTCCGTTCGCGATTTGCCTCGCAAGACGAATTTCCGCTATGGGCTTGCTTCGCAAGACGAAAACGTCTCGCGACTTTTTTTCTTTGACTAAAAACAAAGACATGTTTTGTTTATAAAGTTAATTTATTTTCCCTTAAATTTTTGAACTGCTCTTTACAGTATGTGTGACTTTAAAGAGCAGTTAATAAACTGTTGTTGTACCAAATTTGGCTTTGTTTGGACTTTTTTTGACCATAGGAACGCATTAATTGATTTTCAATGCATTCCTATGGGATTTCGTGCTTCGCAAGACGAAAAATTCGCTAGACGACAAAAATTGCGGAACGAATTAATTTCGTCTTGCGGGGCACCACTGTACTTCTATATATTTTCCTGGTTTGTCATTGGGGATAAAATAAAACTGCAAATACACATGAATGTTACCTGATTGCCTGTGCAGGTCAAATAAAAAAATGAAGCTAAAATTCTTATTTCATCTCACACTGCATAATATAAAAGAAGTTCATGCCACAGTCTTTACATTTTTGCAAGTACTTAAAAACAATTTACACATAAAGCTTTGAATGTGTTGGACTAGAACATTTAATAGTGCAATCCTAAACATTTCTATTCAGAAGTAAGTCACAAATTCACAGGCAATATTTCACTGCTTAGATTAGCCTTCTCCAACCCAATGCCCTTCAGGTGTTTGGGACTACAACTCCAATCAGCCCCAACAAGCACTGTAAGCATTCTAGTCTAAAACATCTGGAAGTTGAAGGCTGGTTTCATACTCCATGGCATGAGCCATATTATACTGACTACTAGCATCCAAGGGCTAAACAAGTCAATAATTTCTCTTCAGTAAATGCATATATAAACGTCCAAGATTCTGAATAGGCATTGAAAACACCAACTTAAGTTATCAAATATTGCAAACACTGAACAACCATAAGGTTTCACATGATAGACAGTCATACTAAGCCACATCCTCCATTCTATTTTCATAAAATTTGCAGTAAGTGTCCTCTAAAATCACCTGGATGAAACCACCCACTCCAGGACCAAAATCTTCAAAATTGCAAACTGGAAACTGGGAGGTAAGTACACTATTTGTTGGGCTCAAATACAGCTTCTTTACCAGAGTGGCTGAGGAAACCCAGCCAGATGGGCGGGGTAGAAATAATAAATTATTATTATTATACCACTGCCTCCTTAAGAACTTGAGAACTAATCCTTCAGAGTTGTCCACATGACCAACCCAGTTCTAGCTGATTTGAGCTGTCAGGATGGGAAAGACCCTATAGAACACATATGTCTCAGCCTTCCAAGCAACTTGTCCACATACTCATGCAATACAAGCTTAAAAGGATCCATAACAACCTGACTAAACAATGTCCAAGCCCCATACCTCTCAGAAGCCAGTGCGGATACAAGCAATTTTATCCGAAAACTGTCTAGTCATTTGGTCACAGCAAGTTTTTTGAGTGTTCCACTATCTGATCTCCTGATCCTATATGAAGATGGCTATTCCCCTTCTCCTGTACTTAAAAATGTAGTGTACTAATAGGCTGTTACGGGGAAACAACAGCAACTGTCAAAAGGTCTTAAAGCACCAAACCAGATGTGAGTTTACAGTACCACAAATGATCAGTTCTAAATAAGTTATCCTGTAATGGGGCAGGGAACTTAAACTAAAAAGCAAAGTACCTCTCTATATAAACATGAACCCACTTTTAGAAGTCTCGGTGCTTAACAGTGCCTTACTACTTTCAGCCTATAAAACTAGAAGAATTGTGAATTAAAATACCTCCTCCAATGGAACAATAATTGCATGTTCATTGTATATGTTCATTATATCTGCATTGCAAATAAGCCCACAAAAGTTACTAGCCTACAAAAATATTTACTAGTCTGCGGGAGCTGGCAGAGTAAGACTAGAGAGCTTTATCCCTTATCCAGTATGTCCAGAAGAAAGCAGCCTAAATAGTGAAGAATCTGGAAACCAAGAGCTATCAGAAAAGGTGGAAAGAGAGGGGTGTACTCAGCACCGAGAAGAGAAGATCAAAAAGTAACATTATAACTGCCTTCAATTATCTAAAGAGTTGCAATGTGGAAGATGGAGCAGACTTGTTCACTGTTATTCCAGAAGGCAGTACTAGACGCAGTGAGTGGAAATTGCAAGGAAGCAGATTTTGATTAAACATGCAGAGAAACCTCCTAACAGCAAGAGATGTTCAACATTAGAATAGCCTGTCTTGGCAAGCTCTTCTTTGCTAGATGGCTGGATGGTTTTCTCTCTCATGGATGCTTTTGAGCAGTGGGCTAGACTTAGCAATGAACATATCAACCTATTTTCTTTTCGTGCCAGTGTTGATGTGCTCAAGTCAGGGCTTTCTTTGCAGTTTTTTTTAAAGGTCCCTTTCCAATTTATGAATTGTATTATATAATTTGGTATTTGGATTTTGCCTTAACTAGTTTATATACACACGGCACCTATACACTGTAAGCAAACAGCAAAAATCAACCAAGTCACACAATCTACGTGCACTGGGATTTGCTGCCCATTAAATCCACATCACAGTCTGGCATATTTCCTTCATTGTATTAGGAATGATGTATTAGTTGGGCCGATAGCGGGTTACCTACGTAAAAACAAGAATCACTAAAAACAAAACTAAAAGCTATAATTAAAAAACAATTAAACATTAATAGAAGTAAAACTATATACACATATAAAATCTGTTTAAAACATACAAATAATTACAATTAAAACAGCACAGCACCAGCCCTTTCATCAAAAGCAGTCAATTCCCAAAAACTTGTTGGAACAAGAATGTCTTTACCTGCCAGCAGAAGGACAAGGAGAAAGCCAGTGTAGTTTCTCCAGGGAGGAAGTTTCAGAGTAATGCATATATATCTCAAAGACATATAATAGTCCAAAGTATCAGACCTGACATATTTTATTATGAAAAGTAATTAACAGAATAGTTGCAGTCAGTTCTGCAAATTTTGGGATTATTTATATTAGCCCTGTTACCTTCTACCCTCATTGACAAATCAAGTGTCAGAGTGAGTGAAAAATCATATACATTGTATGCGTGTCCCTATATACATTTCAGGCAAAGTCACTGGGATAACAGTTAATTATAACTTTGAAACCATTTTATAGAATAGAATTGTAGAGTTGGAAGGGGCCCCAAGGGTCATCTAGTCCAACTCCCTGCAATGCAGGAATGTTCTATCATTGTTCCATCACTAATGAGTTTCAAAAACAAGAGGACCCTACAGCACAATGTTGCAGTATATTCAGAGAACCCAGAATAGGAGCCTTTAAATGCTTTTCAGGCCTTGGGGAGAAGTGAATTTCAGGAGTTTCTGTCCCTGCTGGCCTTCTACAGCTGTGTTACATAGCACTAGAGAGTTGCCAGTGTCAAACTAAATACTCTCTTAATTATGAAGTGGAGGAGGGCACTCAGCTGAGGAGGTGGGTGCTGAATAGGTCAATTCCCTCTCCTCCTCTGCCCTTCATTTGCTTTTTGCTTTCTTTTAAAACTGACAGGAAATATTGTATTCTAGTGATTAGATTAGCTTTTCTCAACCTTAGGTCCCCTCATGTTGTTGGCCTACAACTCCCATCATTTCTAGCTAGCAGGGTCAGTAGTCAGGGATGCTGGGAGTTGTAGTCCAAAAACAACTGCGGACCCAAGGTTGAGAAAGGCTGTGTTGGACTAGGACTTGGAAAAGCAGAGCTCAAAACCACACTCAGCCATGAAGCTCACCTTAGGCCAGCCACTCTCTCTAAGCCTAACTGACTTTACAGTGTTGTTGTGAGCATAAATGGACTGGGAGAGAACCATGTATTGCAGCTTGAGCTCTTTGGAGGAAAGGTGAGCTCTAAATATTATAGCTGATTAAGTAAAATGGAAATTCCATATCTTAAACTGTTCTCAGACATAGACTTGACTGATAGAGTCACAGTCTACCAATTTATTTATTTAGATCCTCCCCCACCCATCTCTTTGTAGGCTAAACTCTTACCAATGTTCTGTAAATTCCCAGGTTCTAGTTAGCAGTTTTACTTTTATTTTCATTAATAAATTTATAAAATTCTGTATATCTAGGGCACTCCTCAAGGAAGCAGAAAAAACTAGCTTATTTTGGGGTGGCTCCACTAATAAGCACTCAACCACTTGGTGTACCCTAGAGTTTGGAGCAGAGTTTCTGTTTTTAGAAATGTTTCTAGGGAAAATATAGTGAAGGTAGATTTCATCTATAAGAAACAAATATTTTCACTCAACATCATGGCCACAATACCTCATACAGAATGCTTTTCTATGGAGTCAGTTCAAACGTTCCGTTACAAAGTAGTATTCATGATCTACTTTTAAATAGGCCTTTAGTCTCATCAAAATTAGAAACATTCATTTGCCAGTGTTTTTTCCCTTGAAATTGACACCAGTTAAACCTGGATTCAGTTAAGCCTTTATTTGTTAAACCTAATAATTAAGTTATTAGCATTATCTGTTCCTGACACCAAGAAGGTAACTGTTCCTGACACCAAGAAGGTATGTAGGTTTTCAGCAATGGCAGTATATTCTTCTCCAGCAATGGCCAACAATTACCACATATTTCACACTCTTAAAAAAAAAAACAGACACTACCACCACCCAACTGTAAAATACAGGAACAGAAAATACAGGCAATAAGTATGAGGAAGCAATAGGTTATATATTCTGACTTTTATATCATAAAAGGACTAGATCATGGACATAATGAACGTACAGATATCTGCAGAACTGCCACTCCAAATATACTACCAATATCTGTAACAGATACTTCCTTCAAAAGATGTCATTTGAAATACATTCAGCCATATATAAACATTTATAAAGCCATAATCAACATTTCAGTTGATTCTGAAACAATTGATCACATTTCTTGTCTCAAAATGCCCCAAGATATCTAAGGTTGAAATCCTGCACACACTTACCACAGTGTACACCACAATGAATTCAGATGGACTTTCTCCTGAGTAAGCATGTAAGGATTCTGTCACTTCTGCTGCAAATCCATACATGTCTACTCAGAAGTAAGTCCCATAAAGATAAATGGCAGACAGCAACCACAACTGGGTACCAATTCACAAAATTCCTAAGCAGCAATTCACTGGGACTCTGAGCTTTCAGAGAAAAGCAAATCCAATTTAAGGAAATCAAAGCTGAATGAGCATTCTTAGAAACTTTAGATGGACAAAAATTTTGTGACACTTTTAAGATAGCAGATATTCCAAGGCAACATCTAATTATTTTATTAGTAACCTATCCATGCTATTTAAATCATTACATGAAACTACTAGCTTGCTGTTCTTCTGAATCATGAAGTGCAGAAGAGGCAGAGAAAAAGAGCACAAGCTGTATGTTCTTGTATACAGTTTCATTCCTGGAAAGCACAGGTACACTAACACAGTGTCTCTGAAAGAAAGCACGTATAAAGGATATTTTTTTAAAAACCCAAACCAGGTTTGCTCTGTAGTTAGGTGATTATGTTGATTCTACTACTTACTGTTAAAAACCTCTAACCGCTTAACTCAAAAGTCATGTAATAAGCACATAAAAATTCAATGTCCAGACAGTGACTTGAGGTTCCTATCATTACTTCATCTCTTTGGTTCCTTTGCTAAGAAGTTTTATATATAATGGATTATTATAGTCATAAATAAAGACCTCGTCTTGCTTTTTTTTAAAAAAAACAACAACATAAACAAGACCTTAAAAAACAAACAGCACCACAATGGAGTAGTTTCGGATTCCACAAGACACTGAAGATTCACCAGCGGCATTTAGTAGAAGAGTCAAGGGAAGGAGGATCCCGAGTAAACTTCCACTGAGTGAAGAAGCCTCCAGTTTCTAGGGTTTTGTCAGCGAGAGTGAAGAAGAGGAAAAGTAAACAACCTCACCCAGCAGCCTGGCCCCGTCCCGCCGCCGCCTCGAGAGACGCCCCTCGGGGACAGGAGGGCACATTTTAAGCCGCCACCCCCCCCCAGTCACCCTCCTCTCGGGGCAAAGCAACAGGTGCCCTGGACTTCCTTCCCACCCAGGGAAAGAGAGAGCCGGGGAAGAAGGCAGGCACCCTCAGCACAGGAGCCACACAAGGGCACTGGCCTGGGATAAGCCCCCGCCACACAAGCCAGTCGTCCCCTCATGCCGGCCTCGCTCGCTCGCCGCCCCCCCTCCCCCCGCTGGCACTGGCCCCGGAGCGGCCCGTGAGGTAAAAGCCGAGGCCGCCGCACTTCGCAGCGCCCCCCGTATCCCAACCCGTCGCTACGGCAGGCCCGAACCCTGCCCCGAAGGTGGCGCAAGAGCCGGGAAGGAGAAGAGGCAGAGGCGCCGCTGCCGCCGGGCTCCGGGTCGCCTCTTCTCCCTCCCCGCGCTTCTTTTCCATTGTGCGTGACACGGTCCGGCCCCAGAGGAAAGGAGAGCGGGGGGGGGGGAGGGAAGGGAAGCCAAAAAACCCCCACAGCTCCTCACCCAGAAACTCTCCACAAAGTACGCCATGACCATCTCGCTGACTCGGCCCGGCCCCGTCCGACACAGCCACCGGGAAATGGGGGTGGGGAGAAAGAGGGAACCGCCGCGCGCCGCCCTTCCCTTCACGGCACAACAACTCCTCCTCCTCCTCCTCCTCTAACTCTGTCCCCTCTCCTTCGCCCTCTGTCCACAGAGGCGAGCTCAGCCAGCCAGCTCCAAGGGGCGCATGCGCCAGGTTGCCGGCCAAGGCGCGCGCACCGCGACTCGGCACAACACGGGCGGCGCAGGAACGGCCGACTTCCCTGGCGAAGGGAGTGAGCAGGCGCGGAGAGGCGGATGTGCAGGATTCGAGAGGGGCGGGGCGCAGGAGGGAGGGAGGGAGGCCCAGCTTATGGGGCAGCGGCCGGCGCCGAGGCTCGGAGGGTGGGTGGGCGAGTCGAGGAATGCTGTGCGTCTGAAGGGGGGGCGGTGTAGAAGCGGGGTACCCCCCCTCCCACCGCACCCAGGGATATCTTAATGTAAGACGCCCTGGGGAGCCTTCCGGATGGAAAGGCATCAACAACGCAGGTTTTAAGGAGGAGGCGACTTTTTCCAACAGGTGTGGAGGGAAGCCGCGGGGGGGGGGGGATAAAACAACAGAGGAGGCTGAGCCACAGGTCAGAGTTCAAGCAGTTCTGGTCCACGCTGAGGCTTTTTTGGTTGGCTTTGGCAGTGGTGTGATGGTAGAGAAGACCCCCAAGCCCACCTGTTGCTGCTCAAGCATCATGTTCTTACACTGGCCCATCATCAGTGGTCCATGGGAAGGACACAAGCAGAGCATGACATGTTCCCTGCCCACTTGCCATTCCCACAAAGGCTGGGGACATAGTAAAAAGGGACCCCTGGCCATTAGGTCCAGTCGTGACCGACTGTGGGGTTGCAGCACTCATCTCGCTTTATTGGCCGAGGGAGCCGGCGTACAGCTTCCGGGTCATGTGGCCAGCATGACTAAGCCGCTTCTGGCAAACCAGAGCAGCGCACGGAAACGCCGTTTACCTTCCTGCCTGAGTGATACCTATTTATCTACTTGCACTTTGACGTGCTTTCAAACTGCTAGATTGGCAGGAGCAGGGACCGAGCAACGGGAGCTCACCCCGTCAAGAGGATTCGAACCTCCGACCTTCTGATTGGCAAGTCCTAGGCTCTGTGGTTTAACCCACAGTGCCACCCGCGTCCCTGGCTGGGGACATACCATACATTTAAAGCACATCTGCTGCTGGCTGCAAAGAGTTGTGGGAACTGCAGTTTACCCCTTTCAGAGCTACTATTCCCAGCACCCTTAAACAAGGGCTCCCTGGATCAGGGTTGTGGGTGGGTGTGCTTTAAATGGAATGTGCACCAGCCAAATCCATATAACAACAAATAACACTATATCACAGCAAGCATTTTTTGACTAACTGTGGCAGTGCCAAGCCAGTTTTTTTCCTCAGCCCTGCTCCCACTTTGCATACACTGAAGAGGACTGGAGGCTGAGATGGTTGCTTTCTATTTTTTGTCATTTTAGTGGGTCATAATAAATAATTGCTTTTGATGGCAGTTGAACCCCTAGCAAAGTATGTTAATCTAATCAACCACTTACGGGCTGGTTAGCTTAAAAGTCTGTTCCATACAAACTAGTAGAAAGCATTGTTAAAGACAAAGTTGCCATGCATATAGAAGAACAAGTCTTGCTGAAGGAGAATCAGCATGGCTTCCGAAAGGGTAAATCCTATTACACTATTTGGGTGTCAACAAGCTCCTTGGGGAGTAAGGGCAGGATATTAATAGAATAAATAAATAAAATAGATGTGGATGCTCCAACCAACAATGCTGAGAGTAAGAGAAAACATGATAGAGGTGTATAAGATTATGTATGGTGTGTGTGGGGGAAATAGAGAAGGCAAAGTTTTTCTACTGCTCTCATACAGTTAGAATCAAGGTCCATCCAATGAAGTGGAATGTTTGAAAATTCAGGACAGACAAAAGAAACAACTTATTTGCACAGTACATACAGTGGTACCTCGGGTTACATACACTTCAGGTTACATACGCTTCAGGTTAGAGACTCCACTAACCCAGAAATAGTACCTCGGGTTAAGAACTTTGCTTCAGGATGAGAACAGAAATCGTGCTCTGGCGGAGCGGCGGCAGCAGGAGGCCCCATTAGCTAAAGTGGTGCTTCAGGTTAAGAACAGTTTCAGGTTAAGAACAGACCTCCGGAACGAATTAAGTACTTAACCTGAGGTACCACTGTACTCAACTATAAAATTTGCTCCCATAAGATTTAGTGACAGCCACCAACTTGGATGGCTTTAAATGAGGTTTGGACAAATTTGGGGACAGGGCTGTCAACTGTTACCAACCATTGTGGCAGTGTTTGACCTCTGCTGTTGGCGATAGTATGCCTCTGAGTTGCTTGGAATCATCACAAGTGTGCGGAGTGCTGTTGCATTCTTGTGCTACTTACAGGCTTCCCATAGACATCAGGCTGCCCACTGTTAGAATGAAATATTGAAGTATTTTTGTTTGGGCAAGCCTATCCAGATGCATAGGTGTTGACGTGTTTTAGTATCTGTTACTGTTAATTTTTATTCTTTGTATATGTTTGGATTGGCAAATAGCAATCCTGGAGCAATCCTGGAGATGACATCATTGTCCCTGCCATAAAATAAGTGCCAGTGCCTTGTTGGCACCTGCTCCTGCCCCACTACACCAGTTTCTGTAGGAACAGACAAAACATGGCAAACCCTGCGATAGTGAGTAGGCTTGATCTAGGTCCAACCTAGTGAAGTCAGCATGTGCATTGTCTCAGTACAGTATATATTTTTCTAACAGAACTGAATTGTGATACTTGGATTTTATGCTGGTGCTCTGTGGATAAGGACACCAAATGTGCCTGGGAAGCTCTTGATGTCTGGAAGATGTTATCCAGACTGAACATGAACTGAACAGGAGAAAAATAGCCAGTTATGCTAAGCAGGTGAATTTCTATAATGAAAGCTGAAAGTGCCTTATTTTCAATTTTTGCTGCTGGGATTGGCTTCTTGCAGCTTGATGATCAAGGGCTTGCAGCTTAATGATCTTCTACCCATCTTTAACAGTAATGCTTTTTTAAACCTTGAAGTTCTTATGTACAGCTATTAAATGTACAGGAAGACTGGTCCTGCATTTTCCTCCCCCCCCCCCGTGTCTTTTATACAGTTCCACACAATTCCTCATATATGTGCCTTTGCAGAGCACTTTTGGGTGCAGTTTCTAGAGCTCTCTGGTCACAGAACTGTTCTTTCCATTTTTCTCTAGACACTTTTGAATTATTTTATTATTTATTAATTTGCACACTGCCCATAAATCTCAGGACAGTTCACAAGATAAAACTTGTGTGCATCTCTCATTTTTCTTCTGTCATGGCAACAGGGAATGTCATCTGAAATTTTCTGTAGAATTTGGAATTTTGTGGCATTTCTATTTCACTATGTATTTCATTCAGTTCAATTGGTACCCCACCCTTCCTCCCCAGGGATTGTAACACTCAAATAATAAGGTTAGTGAGAAAGTACTTGCCCTTTCAGAAACTCTGTGAATTTTTCTCTAGAGCTTTATTCTATCCCCCCCCTAAGAGAGAGCTCTTCCCTTTTCCTCATTTAGTTTAAGCAAGCATTGTCCTAATTTTTAGTTTCTGCAAGTTCTTCTCAGTCTTCAAATTCTGGAGTCCTTTAAAATATGCTTTTCCAATGGCAAATCCACCACCACTGCTCATAATCAATGCCCACATTATTAAAACCCACTAAGTATGCACACCACAATTGTTCCTTGAGGCTTTGGGTGTCATTATGGGAAACGGTTTGGCTGCTCTGATTTCAGACTGACCTGTGAAACCCCAGGCACCGCCTCCATGGCTGCTAGAGAACTAACTCAACTTCTGCCTTTCTAATGCCTGCTATCAAAGGTTCAGTTTTAAGCTCGTCCCCAAGAATGACAGAGAACACTGGACTGTTTAACTAACATTATATTTTACACTGCTTTATAATAATAATAATAATTAACTGGTACTCACCATGAAGTTGTTACAGTAAGCGACACACTTTTAACATTTTGGGGACCCTAGTATCCCCAGAAAAAAACACTGTTTTAGCTTCAAGATCACCTCAAGTGTGTTCTTTATTGACTTCTTGATATGTGTACCATTTTTCAGATAAAATGCATTCTGATTTTAATCAGCCTCTGCCAGAAATTCCTTCTTAATCAGAACTGGGGAGCCTGTGGCCTCCCATAGGTTTAATTCCAACTTCCATAAACCCTGGCCAGCATGATGAGTAGTCAGGAATTATGGAAGTCCAGCATTCTTAGGAGGGCCTCAGCCTCCCCATTCAGGTTTTGAATACTAAAACATGGTGGTTAGCTGTACAAACTGCTCATGCCCCTCGTTCACCCAATGGCATCTCCAGCACTGCAGCTTCAGTGGTACAAACATCCTGTAGCCCCAGTATCTCAGATTTTGGGGGCACAATGGTACCTGTAGTCACTCAAATGGCTGTGTTTATGATGCCTTCTTCGGCACTGGTCCCATAACTACCAAACCACCTCCACTGGTTAGCATGTCACTTTAGTAATGTCCTAGATATCACCCCTGTGTATGAAGAGGATAAATCTTCAAGACATCTGATGATGTGGACTCCAGTTCACAAAAGCTTTTGTCATAATACATCTTTAAAGTGCCCCAAGAGTTTTAGCTTTCAGCTATTATCCAAAAGCCTAAAACTGGGCTCAAGCTTTACAAAAGCAAATGAGTTAATGCATATAATTTCTGCTCCTTCCTACAATGTAGAAAAATCCAACAAAATCACCAACTGAATTTGGTGAGAAAACATACTACACCAAAGATTAAAAAATCAATTGGGTGAGAAGTGCAGGAGTCGGGGGGGGGGGCGGCGGCGACGGGGACCTGGTTGCAGGGGGGGGGGGGATTCTTTGGCCAGTTTTGCTAATTGAGTTTTTAAAAGAAAGAATACTGGTCTTTTTACATTCCTGAGATTAAAATTTAATATAAAAGGCATGCTTATTTTGAAAAGTGATTATATGGTTGAGTGGTTTATTCTAGATTTAATAAATTGTTCTCAGCCAGGCTGAAAATCTTGTTCGTTAAGCTGCATTCCTTACATACCATATTAAAAGTGAAATGCATAATGAACTGTACACCTTGAGAATGTTCTCCTCTTTTGAATCCTTGTTCAAATGACTTATGTTCAGAGATGTGGAAGCGTTTATGTCTCATGTGCTCTCATTTTTATTGCTCATTTTACAAAATGAACAAGCTCTCCCCTCACTCTCAAGATTCTGGATTCATTCACCAGCCCCTTTGCTCACAATGCTAATGCTACAGCAGATGAATAACGCTGCCCGGGATCTCATTTGTACAAATTTCAATCTTCCTTCCTCCACTCGGCTCCTTTTGTTGTTGTCTTGGTCATCCATGCATTTTTAAATATATATTTTTTTGCCTTTAGTCCTACCTGCAGCCCAGTGCCCATCTGGCATCTCCAATTTCTATCCATGTTATCTGCTATCATCACCTTCCTGCTCTCATTTCTCTTGTGCCAGATCTCCTGCTCCTTCACTGAGAAAGCAGTTGCTTTTCTTCCTCGTTCCCTTCCTTTAGCATCTTGCTCTCATTGAAATCTGGCATTCCCCTCTGATGGCACTGCTGCTATTTGCCAGTCTTTTTCTCCCACACATCTCAGGCCAACACCCAGAGTAGTATACTTGGTCTTCTTGTCAAATCCTGCCAGACAGTTCTGATCTCTGAAGGTTTCCTCAGAATTTGTACCCTTCTATCTCTCCATTTGCTTTGTTTCTAATTCCCATCCCATTCCTTTAAAAGCAAAGTCAGATCTTGATATTTTTTTTCTTGCTTTTGACATTTCCAATCCTGCTGACTTTCTTACCCAATATTCTCACCTCCAGTTCTGGACCATCTCCCTCTGCCACCCTTTCCTCTTACCCTCTTCCAACTTACCACACTCTGTAGATTTCCTTCTTTCGCCACAACATTTCTTTCAACATTTCAGTTATGGATTAATTTTATACCCACTTCTTCAGTGTTGCTACAGCCATGGCAGTGCACACTGACTCAGTCCTTCATGTAACCTGAGGTCTATTTTGCTTCTCAAAAGCATTGTTCCACCCCCCCTCATCTCACTTGCCATTACCACCTTAATTCCACTACCTTATACCTATTAACAAATAAAAACTTTGAACCACTCAGTGCTTCTCATCAGCATTAATCCTCCTACGCCACTGAAGTTTCTTCTGCTCCCCAGCTCAGGATTCAGTGTGCGTTAGTGAACTGTGGAAACCATTTGGCATTGGCAATCTTCTCAAGTTTTTGCCACGGAATGGTTTTAATAGCTCTCTGTCAGCCTGTAGCTATCAGGCTACAATATATGCAGATGCAGTCTCCTCAAAAAACCTTGCACATCATAATAATTACACACACACACTCTATTTAACTTCCCCAATAACATGTTCATACTACATGTCCTAGCTTTCTTCAAATTCCGTTGCAATCCACCTAGACCCTGAACACCTTCTAGCCAAATGCTAGTCAAACACTTTTTAAATTGTAACATCTAGTATAGTTTAGCTTCCACAAAATATTATCTATGATTGGCTAATACAAAAATTAAAAATTCAGGTCTTAAAATAGGAGTTTATGCTTTTATATGTCCATTTTAGACTTCAGTTTTGGTGGGTTTTACTGACAAAAGCCTGATAATTCTACAAGTACTTCATTCTTTCCCAGTGCACATCCATTTAGTACCTTCCCTTCTGCAGCAATAGCACTGTCATTCCAACCTTCTTCTGCTAATTATAACTAGGATGCTTCCACTGTTTTTCAGCTATCTTCCAGTGTTTTGTTACATTTTTGTAAGAAACATATTTTATTAAAATATTACATTATAGGTGAAAACCAGTATGCATGTTTTATAAATATAAATGACATTTGCCCAATTATGTGGTCAGGCTAATCATCACCTGCACCGCTTCACTTTAGGATGGAACATGACATAAAGGTATTTCCCCCCAGTACTCTAAGTTCCAAGACTTTGTTGCTATGAAGTTACAGTGCTCCCTTGCTTCATGTTACTACGTCCACTTTTCCAAGTGCCGTGCTGAATGCAGCTGCTCAAGTATCTTAGGCACAAAGTGACTGGTGTCCTTGACGTTACTTCTGATATGTGAGTCCCCACTTGTATGCAGTTCCAAGCCCTGGTGGTTGGAATAGAAGGGCCACTAGCATTTTAGTCTTTTGTGCTGGCACCTTTATTTACTGTTCTTAGAAGGCTACTAGTTTAAAACATAGGATAGAGAGGCTTGTGGATTTCTTTAAGAGGCCCACTACCATTTCTCCATAATAGTTAAAGCATTATTAATATGCCAGTTTTGTGGCCTTTAAAAACCATGGGAGCAAACCGGTAAACCTTTAAGGATGAAAAATACTGCAGCAACCACTAAAAAGAGAATGGAACACCATTTTGCAAGCTTTTCTAAACCCTGGACACAGATTCCTTCCCCCTTTTTTGTTTGAAAGAAAAAAGGCAAACTGTCCCCAAACATCATGCAATCTTCTCCACAATTCATTTTACATTAGGACAGTTCATGCTGTCAGTGCATTTGCCTTCAAGTTTTCTGATGATCTTAGACAAGCCACAATCTCTCACTTTACTGAAAACATGTTAAGAAAGTTTAAATACCAGCTTAACATTCAACTGGCTAAATATGTTCCTGTTCTGAATGTGAAGTCTGATTTCAAATAAATGTTAGTGTGACATCTTCAAATCTCACTGCTTTTGTCTGTTTGCTGCTGCTACGAAGACAAAAAAAAACCCCAAAGCCAATTGAAATAAGAAACAGCACTACTAAGTCTACACATTGGCTGTGTTCACAAATCATGCTTTAGTGAAATAAGCATGGAGTAGAAAGAAGCCACAGCAAGCCTTGGGCTCACACATTCCCCCATCTTTTTCTTCCTCCTACATGGCTAGGTTTACAACTTTGGCAAAGCTTACTTTCAGTTTCCTCGAACCCCAGCATGTCATGCTACCTAGACCACAAATGATGGTTTATCCCTATCTATGGTTAGTTTGAACAAGCTACCTTAAACACCCACAGTTCTAAGTTGGCTTGTTCAAAAACTGACCACATGCAGCAGGAATAAATAATAATGCATAACGCGCAACACAATAAGCAGTTGTTTAGGGAAACTGAAAGATTTGTGGAGTGAGGAGGCAATGATGAAAAGCAGAGCATGTTCACAATGTGACTCTGTCCTGTCCCTTCGCATCTCACAAAAATGTGATGTATCATTATGTGTGAATGCAAATGTTTTTAGCTATCACACTAAACTTCAAACCCAGGTGCTTCCTAATTTCTAAAGAAACTGAAAGCAACACAAGCATGTAATTCAGTCTAGAGCAAACCAATGATCTTGAATGAAGTCCTCCTCTTTCCATTAAGAATCAAGAGTGCAGCATCTATATTTAAACAAATTTTATTAACATCGTCAAGCAGTGATTAACATTCACATCTATTGTCACATCATACAAATGTAAATACAAAATTACTACATTACAATATATATTCTCTGCATGATCCAAAATATTTGGTGGCCCCAAAAAACTCTTTAGAATTCAGCAGCTTATCAAAAATCAAAACCATATTCTATTTAGAATGAAGTTGTGTTAGCAGAGGCAGACAGGAAAAATCAACTCAATACAGCTTTAGAGGTTGTGGAAGGATATGTTTGAAGGGAATATTCTAACATACAGAAAACACATTCAATTTAAAGCTTTCAAGCATAACTCATACAACCTAAGTTGTCAGCAGAAAGATCTGGCTACTTCAACTATTGTTAGTACATCCAACTTTTTAACAATTAATTTTAGGACAGGTAGGAGTTAATTGAGAGAACTTTTGATTATGTTTTTTCCCCAGAGGGGGGCATGGAGAAGAAAGAGTGCCCTTAAGTTTTGGAGAGAGTGCCCTCAAAAATTAGCCAAGGATTTGTAGCTTTCTTGCACATCCAAAAGAGACATCCATTCTTAAATGAACCGACATGTAAAGGTGTGGCATGCGTGGAAGGTAACATACCGTGAGTCCTGAAACGGATTTGCAAAGTAACGGTTTTGCGTAAGAAGTGCATTTGTCCAGCAAAACTAAACTAAACTAACCATTAGTTTTCCTGTCATGCACACACAGATCTAAGTATCTTTTAGTTTATTCTCTTAGTGAATAAAAGCTGCAATGTATGCCCTTATTAAAGTTTTATTCAGGACAGTCCAACCCTCATTTGCTCTGACAAGTAGAAAGAGCAAAACTGGGCTATGGACATAGTTCTGAAATGAAGAGTTATCTGAAACTGAGTGCAGTGTTGAGTAGAACTATATTAATATGTAAAGATTATTTATATTTTCATTTCAACATTAAAGTATCCCAGGCAGCCAAATGCTTACACAGTACATAATAAATTCATATGCAAACAGCAACATTATCTTACAAGATTACTGCTTGGTATTCAGTAGCTCACAACAGCAGTCTGATCTCTGCTGAAGTTAACTGCTTAGTACTGCATTAAGAAGTGTTATTCTTTTGACTCTACATACTACACTAAAAAGGTCTAGGCATTTACACAAGAAAAATATATCAGAAGGATTTATGCCAAGTTATAATTAATTTTAAAAATCAGGAACTTAACCTTTGCACTGCACAATGTGAAGCACTCTTTATGCTGATTTTTAGGTGCTATTCTGCGCAGGTGCATTCTTCTCTTAAGAAGAATGTTACAAATCTCTGTTAATACATTCAATATGAATAAAATAGGTGACTTATATTGAAGCACAGTCATTGCTGTTCCACAGTAAGTTAATTTAGATACGAGAGTTTAAGACATTAGGCAGTTCCTATATGAAAGACAAACTGGAACACTTAAGACACATTAGAAGCCTCTAGTTGAACAAAATGGGTAGAAGAGTATTTTACCTGAGATAAAACTAGTATGAATATTTCTTATCCAAACAGCAACATAAGTTTCAGCTTTGGAAATCCTCTTACAAGTAGTATAAATCTAAATTACACAATATTTATGTAGCTTAAGTAATTCATGCTAATGCTAAATAAAAATTCAGAATTATCACAGTGTGTATCAATAGTGTTTGTTACAAAACTAAAATTACTTTTATGTTTCTTTTTAAAAAATCCTATTGGCTATGTATTTGAAAACATTATTCTATGCATGTTGCAATGACTGCACCCTTTTATGGCTGCTATCCTCAGCATACTTACTTGGAAGCAAGTCCCATTTTAAAGGAATAGAATTTGCTTCAGCGTAAACATGCCGAAGCATCAGGGTGCAACAAATAGGATCTATATCTTATAACTGATGTCTACACACCAATTTAGAAAACAAATCAAGCTTAAAAAAACTTACAAAATGTATCCATTCCCCTTAGTTTTAAAGAAATGAAATGAACATTAAGATACTTCTTTCCCTTAATAGTTAAAGTGTACCACTAGAAAACCCTATAATATTAGACAAGTTTAACTGCAAAAGAGATGCATTTAAAATGTTTTAAAATACACTTTCTGTTACCAACTTAGGTTGATCAGCAGCTTTATTCACTGTTAGAATCCTTCAAAGCAAGGGGGCCTTAGACATGAAAACAAAGGCATATATAAAAACAGTAAACACTGACCTCCTGAGGTTCCTACAACAAAAATATTCAAGTAGAAAATCTACATCACTTAGCAGCGGCTATTTCTGTAGTTTCGCACACTAAGCACTTTATTCACTGTGTAAGGAGCAGATTTAGTAAGCCGTGCTTGTAGCATGCCAAGAGGCAGAGAACACTGGAATGTAACAAAGACAAACTCACAAGTCTACCAGTATCAACATTCAGTCAACATTCAAATAACTGTCAAGACTACATGAAAAGATGCTTTATATATCCCATGATGCAATATAGTTGAATTACAATTGTTAGTGTTGTATCAGAGCTCTCCTCATCTCAAATTCTAACCCAAGAGGTTTCTGCAAATATGCTATACTTTACTCAGAATGAATATGTTTTGGTTTGCTATGAACTTAATAACAATAATTATCATTTTAACCACAATATTGCTTTCTTGTTTGATACTTTTCTGCCTGATCAACTAAGTCACAGTAGAACAGTCACTTCCTTCTACATTAACCCATGTAACAAAATTATATATATATATGTATATATATTTATGTAAGTGGCTACTTAACAGTTCAACTTCACAAGGGTAAAACAAATAAGTTTGTTTTAGAGAATTCCATATAGAAATTTTGGGCTAATGCTCTGTCTTCAGAAAGATTAATGCAAACCCTTGTCTAAGGCAAATTTCACCCTAAATAAATTTTCAGATTTCCTTTCTTAGGAATTGATGATTGGAAAGCTACAACTACAGTTTTCAGCCAAAAGAAAAGTTGTAGCTACTGACACAGCAAGTTAATTTTAAAGTAGATCACCACATGCAGTTTTATTCCAGTAGATTTCAAGACCTAGTAGCATTAATTCCATTCTTCATAGGCTTTCATATAGGACAAGTATTAAAAAGGTCATTTTCAAGCATGTTTAATCCACTCAAATTTGTAAAGAAAAAAAAAAGAGGAATGTGTAAGATTTATGCATGCTACCGTGCATCAAACAAAAATTTGAAGCCAGATTTCTTTAATTCACTCACACAAGATTGAACGTCAGTGCAATGGCTAAATCATCCAACAACCTTTATAAGAACCAAATCATGCAAAGTCAGACCCTGCAAAAACAGTTTTCCAGTAGTTGTTTTTGCAATGCAAAGATGAGAAGCAAAAATGTAAGGCGGCTGTTATGGCTTTTTTTCTTTTTTGCACAGATTAATTTTGCAGCACTTAAGGGAAAATGGAAATGTGTGGCTTTTGCCTCTGACCAGCAGAGTTATTGTCTCTCCATTTTCCTTTATCATCATGGGATATTCTTTATGCAATCTAAATTAATCACAACTTCCATTTTTTTTAATAGTAACACAAGATCAAGTGTACCAGTTAGGTTTTCACATTCACAGTACGTAAGAAAATACACATGGAAAGAAAAGTAAAGGGTTAACTTAACAAGGATTTATTCACAGGAATACAAGTGAGTAGAGGGGGTGGGGAAACAGAAAAGCTAAAAACAAATGAAATGAAGAGGATCCAAACCAACTTTCACTCTGTAGCTTTTAACTTGCACCATTGTGTCCTCTCTAGGATACAAAGGGCCACCAACTTGCGCCAATACAGTGTAGATACCCTGCTTTACATCCACCAAATTATGCATCTCTTAAGATCATACTTTGCGGAGGAGAAAATTATAGAAAGGTAATACGTTGGGTGGGAATAAACACTGAAATGTAGCAATCATGTTATCAGTTTTCTACCATTGTCTTTACGTGCCAACTAACATTTATGTAGCCTTTAAACAGGTCTTACCATGTTAAGTCATTTTTAGGTTTGATAAAAATCACTAGTATAACCATGCAGAAAGCACATCACACTGACAGCACAGAGGCAATACTTTGCACATCTATATCAGCTTTCCACATTGTGCAGGTTACACAATACAATATCAATCTTAATCCTAACAGATCCTAAAAAGATATTTTGAGGCCTAATTGTCACTACAGTATTTTATACCTATATTCCTAAGAAAAAATAAAATCCACAGAATCATAAAGGAATTTTAAATGCAGGGCTATACTGAATTGGTAAACTGCAACACAAAACTGGCGCAACATAAGTAAATGTATACCACTCTCACCCTTTGATGCAAGCATGCTACTTTCCCACTAAAAATACGCTTGATCACTATGATCCAAAATGCATGCCTGAACCTTAAACGGCACATTAAGAATTATGCCTTACTCTAGAAATTAAATCTAATGAAGTACAACCATCAAATCATATCCACTACCTTTGAAGTTTCAATGTTTTTTTTAAAAAAGGTTCACCTTTCTTCTCTAATGCCCCTCCCCCCACCCAAAAAAATGAAAAGGAGTGACTCATTTGGCATCTTGCAGGTTGCTTCATTTTGTTCAAGTTAACCTTTATTACTTTATTATGGGGTTATTTAAATTTGTACGCTGCAAGTGCCTGCTCCTAATACAGGCAGCAAGCTTTATTTTAACTGTACTAACTTCATTTGTTTAGTTCTTCATTAACATGCAACACCTAGGAATCCCATCAATATGAAACAATGCAGAAACCCCTTATTACGACACACCTTTTGCTCTCTGCAATCGCTACCCTTCGGTTTCCTTTATCGTGTCCACACAGTGTATTTCCTCTTTACATATCTCTATGGTTCAATTTTATAGTTTTCATTTTGGTACAGTTCCCCATAATATTGCAGAATGTGCTGTTGTAAATATATATTTATATATATATATTGAGCTTCTTCACATCCAGTGCAGAGTTGTAACAGGAGACAGACTTCCACCCACAAAAGCTCCAGATGTTAAAACATTTCCCAACATCGGCTTAATACAGTGACGGCAACACCTCCCTCCCGCCCCTCCCAGTAGGCTTGGGATTGTACTGTATTCCCTACTGGTTTACCCTTCCCCCCAGTAAAGGGTAACATTTTTTTCCCTGGGTGTCGAGGCTCCCTCCCAGTCTTCCAGACTGAAGGACCTGAAAGAAGCAAGCAAGTCACAGATTTAGTGTTCGGAAAGCAAGTGTTTTAAAATAATGTTATCACTAAATACACCACCATCTGAATACATAGTGAAAAATGCAAAGTAATTAAGTTAAAAACATAAGAAGCTGCCTTATGCAGAGACAAACCTTCAAGGTCCATCCAACTCAGTACTGCCTACACCAACTGACAGCAATTCACAAGCGTTTCAGCCAAGGGCCACTCCCAAACTTATCTGGAGATGCCAAGATGAACTTGGGACCTTCTGCATACATTAAGCCAGGCTTCCCCAACCTCAGCCCTCCAGATGTTTTGAGACTACAATTCCCATCATCTCTGACCCCTGGTCCTGCTAGCTAGGGATCATGGGAGTTGTAGGCCAAAAACATCTGGAGGGCTGAGGTTGAGGAAGCCTGCACTAAACTATGGCCCTTCCCCAATGTGAACCCCCAAGAGAAAGTCAGAGCAGTACTAATAGATTTAGAGTGATGTTCCATTTCCTTGCCTTCAGCTTTCCTTTTATTAGCAAATGGCAAGCAGTTTTCGCAGCTGGTACTCTCCTCTTTCTACTCCAAAGCCAGCTGAATTAACTTCCGAAGCGAAAGAAATCTCAGCAGAGAAACCATGCTGAGGCTGGACGGCCATGCACCATGGATGCTGTAGTTGAGATTCCTGTATTGAAGGAGGACTAATGACCCTCGGGGGGGGGGTACCTTCCAACTCTATGGTTCTATGCTCCTGAAGTAGATTCTTCTACATACTTTAAATCATTCTGGGTTTAAAACATCAGCTATGATGTTTTACTGAAAGCTCATACAATTGTGATGTTTATCCCAGACAAGCAACTGACAAAACTTCTAGCAGGATAGTTATAAAGCTATATGCAGAACTACTAGAATTAAGGTATCAGATATATTTCCCTCTATTTCAGCCCCTGCCAACAGACAGGGGGCAAATTCCATGTGATATGGACAAACTGTCACCCTGCTATCAATGATTGTATGTGAAGATGCCATAAATTTATTTCCTTGCTTGCAGCAAACAACCCTTCCTCACTTGGCAACAGTCCCTGTCCTTCCTGCAAAAGCCTTGATCTTCACCCCAAGTTCTCCAAGGAGTAAATGAGGGGTGTGGCTTCTCTTCCATGAGGTGGGACTTTGCAGGAAGAACCAGTAACCCTTCAGAAGAGACCATGGAAGAGGACAAGTAATGACCATTAATGGTTGGCAGTTTCACCTCCGCAACTCTTGCACTTCATATATGAACGCTGCTTTGTACCCATGCAAGGGTATGGAAGGTTCCATAAGGTAATTTTAAAATATGTGAAGTCAACAAAAAAAGCTTGCAGAAAAGAAGCTAGCTATAGGCTTAGCTTAGCTGAATAAAGAGAATGCTACTGCAGCAGTTTATGTCCTTTGGCGTGTTTCCATGAGAAGGAATTAACCTGGGGAACCTCCAACCCACAGGCCAGATTTGGCCTATCAGTCTTCCCCATCTGACCCATGAGGCTATTTTGGTCAAGCCGTGCTCACCTACCCTGCACCTGACATCAATGTGGAGCAGGCAAGGGTGGGGGCTCAGCCAAAAGGGGCTTTGCAGGCATGGTGATCTGCAGTGTCTGCAAAGCCCCTTGCACACCTTCCAAAGTGCTCACTGTTCTTGGGAGCTTCTGAAACTTTGTATAAAAGAAGATTGTACACCTGTGCATCAGCTGATAACTTGGGGTGGCCAATCTTGTGTGCTATAGGTGCTGAAGGGACCTGCACCTGCTCCGTTTGGCTGCACTTTGAAGTGCTGACTTCGGGACTTCAAAGCACCAAATCATTTGCCATGCTAGGTGATGTGTCCAATTTGGCCTGCAAGTAGTAGTGATTGGTGGGGCAGTACAGTGATGCTCACTTGCCTTCACCAGCCATCGCTGCCAATTGCAGAGAGAGGCTAGGTGCAGGTGACTCACTGAGGCAGTAGAGTTGTCAGATTAGCTGCACTGTTGTGCCCACACTATGCTGAGCTCCCCACCTCTCCCTCTCAGAAACTGACAGCAACACTTGGGTGTTTGGAAGGCAGATGAGCAACGCCATTCCGATAAGTGGGGCCGAAAAGGTTCCCAGCCCTGGAATAAATGAACAAACAAAGCCTACTAAATGAGTCTCCTCCATTAGCTGTTGCTAAATAGGTGAAGAGACGTGGTTATTTGAGGGAGGTTAAAGCTTCAGCTTATCCACCAGTCAACATACACAATACAGAACAGTCCATGCACTGGAAAAAGGGAGGAGCTTTTAAAGTCAACCCAGCTTACCCCTCATTATGGTACTGCAGCTTGAATACTTTAGGTTAAACTCCATAGTAAGCTGCAAGGCGTTCTTTTAAGGGAACAGGAAACTGGTCAGAGAAACGCCTCCAATTTTCATCTCCAACTTGATTTTTAAATCCATGAAGGATCTAAAGGGGAGTAGAAAGTTAAATGTTTTCTTCAAAGATCAACTGAAGAGTGACCATCTGATAACAGAAAACTAGATGCACATTGATAATGGTTACAGTGTTTGCAAAAAGTCACATACTAGACCCAAAACTTGTTAAAATGAGTTCTATTTGTGCCACAAATTTATCTGATTTACTATCTTCCTTCCTTCAAAAAGCCCAAGATTCTAGGCATATATTCATCTCTTCTTGCACACACATTCCATTCTCCAGCTGTTTTACTTAGAAAAGATCAAGGGGGGTAGTGATAGAACTGTGTGCGTTAACAATTCTTAGTTTCTGTAAGGAGCTATCAGGCTGTTGGAAATTGTAATGAATTCACCACTAACTATGAATGCTCAGATAGAAATACTGTAGAGCAATTTTTCAGAACACCAGAATAGGCTACATTCTTTTTGTGCCACTTTAAGTACACTCTAACTTCACATGTTCTAATAATACAGCCCCATGAAACAAAAAAATGTGAAATAACTCATTACCTTACAGAACATGTCTCGAAGATCATCTTTTGGGCTAATCCATGATGCAACAGCATCACAAAAAAATATAAAGTCCTGCAAAGGTTTTCAAAATGTGCAAATTAGAGATGAGTACTTACAAATGGGCATATTCTGCACAGAAATATCAGTGTAATTTAATTCTAGGGACCTATCGGCACCATACATTTAAATCGCCATGGCTTCCCTCCCACAGAATCCTGGGAACTGCAGTTTGTGAAGAGTGCTGAGAGCTACAATTCCCAGAGAATTTTAACTCTGTGAGGGGATGAGGAGCCTCCTTACAACTCTCAGCACCCATAACAAACAAATATTTTATTATATACAATAAAAATTCTGAAGCCTTTTGCACCTATGTCAAATTCCTTCTCCTGTATCCTTTTTATAGGGAACAGTAGCAATGATTTCAATAAGAAATCTGTGATCTGTATAAGCTTTCAAATGGGTGGCTGGGCTCCAGACAGTAACTCCAAGAACTTCATGTGAATTGTGAAACACATGCAAGGGCTTGGGTCAGGAGAATGGAGTTAGTTAAGAAGGTTAAAATGATCAATTGTGAGAAATGTGCAGGGTTCCTCTTTGTAGCACTTGATCTGGAAGCAAGTCCCATTGATGGTAAAAGAAAAGCTAAGCAATAAATGGTTTTAGAACTGAACTTAGCATCTAGCTTGACCCCACTGGAGGAGGAAGCAGGGGTTTCACAATTTGAACTTCCACTGTTTCCACCACTTCTTAAAAAGCAGCTGTCATGGGGGTAGGGGGATATTTTGACTCCCCAAAAAAAGTTTTCCTCAAGTTCTATCTTCTGCATCAAATTTATTCCTATTAGAAGCTGGTCTGAAGAATGCAAAATGTAAGATTTTAAATACTACAACTCCAGCTTTCTTGAGTTTTACTCATCATTCTAAAGAGAAAACAACACATCATCATATCACTAAATCACACTAACAGTTTGAAGTGTCCATTTTCAATTCTGGTATTTGAAATAGTATATACTCAGACCAAGCCATTAACAATGTATTTTGCAGTGACCAATCCACAGTGAAACAGACCAACACTTGAGGTTATTTGAAGCCAACTGGGACAAACATGTACGTATGTCTGTGGCAACAAAGTGATAGAAATAAAGGTGCTGACAGACTCACTATCTAGTTCTTGCTTACAGGTATTCTAGTCTGGCAATAATCTAAGAACTGTTATTCAAAAAGGGATTTGAATATATGTCGGCAAAACAATACCTCAGTAAAATAAAGACAGAGCAGAATTCCAGCATTTAATTTTTGCAAAACATTTATGCAGAGCCAAGAATAGAGTACCATTTTCCCCACAAGAAAACTATCTGCTTATCTAGGATATGACATAATCTTCAACTGAGTGGAGATCTTATCCACTCTATGAATGTACTTTGGGCAGTTTCTTATTTTTCCAAAATACAGCAATCTCAAAAGTGGCTACCATGAGTAACAGAATTAAGAGGGGGTAGCTTCCTGAGGCATTTTGGAGAATCATTATTGGTTTGATCCAACACTGTGTGAGTGCAGTTCTGCTCATGCAATAGGACCACCACTTTGCCTCCTTCAAAATTTGTTCTGGATAGTCTCCCAGTCCTTAAAACAGATTTTGGGTGTGTGCAAGTTACTGCAGTGGGGAGGAAAGGAAGGTGAAGTCCCACTGCGCAAGGAGAAACCCCTTCAGCTTGTGTGTGAACACCATTGGTTTCATCCCATATGCACAGTTTAAATCTGATATCTAAATATGATGATGTGACATGGGGCAGAGGATCAAATTTTAGACCACACGTCTGGCTTAAAGGGTCCTACCAATCTCTGATCCTCACTTTTTAATGTCTCCCGGCACAGTACTTTGGGCAGTATGTGTCTTGATTTTTTCCTTAAAACACACACCACCCCCTCAATTATTATCTGCAGCCAATGGGGCGATGTGTTCATCTAAGCCAATCAAGACTTACTTGGACTACTCCACTTGGATTGACAGTGATCATGGTACAAATTCCACGGAATGCTGAATCTTTTTCTTCATTATCCCTTATGTTTCTGAGAGAGGTGCACCTATTAAAACAAAGAACAAAGGATTAGATTAATCTCTGCATCCAACTTTAGCTGGTATTGTATTTGATGGAATAAGTGTCCCAATGAAGCTTAAGGACCATACAACACATAACGTCAGGTTTTTTACTTTGTACCCCTACTTTGTACACTTTCAACCTGATTTGAAACCCATAGAATTTTATAGATGCCAGATCAGCCAATTTCAAATTCTTTCTTGTAGTGCACAAGTGACCTATATTCCATTAAATACCTCTATCTATTTTCTGCATTGTATCATTATTAGCTTTCATCGCTAAAAGCAGCGTATACTGCCACAGTATGAAGTCTATCAAATACCAGGAACAGAACATCTCTCCCTTGTTTACAGCAGCAAGCAAGCTATTTTGGTACACGTTTATAAACATATATTTCAGACAGCAAGTCAAATCGCAAATGAGTTTGAAGTAATGTAATGCGATGTTTTAACGTTTTATGCTATTTGCATGCACATAATCATACTGGTGGATTTTTAAAAATGCTTTTAATAATCAAGCTTTAACACATCAAGCATGTGACAATCTTATCCCATGCATTAATTAGTTGTTAGCCACAACATGAAATATATACATGACGGTACTGCTAAAAAAACTCACAAACCTGATAGGACAAGATTAGTCACATGGTTGGCAATGATTAAGAATAGTGATTTTTGTAACCAACTGAAAAGTATATCTAGAAGTGAGATAGAGAGAGGAAAGAAAGGAAGGAAGAAAGAAAGAAAGAAGAAAGTGAAGAAAAAATGAATAAAAAAAAGATTGAATAATACACACCAGGGTCTTATAAACTGCTGTAGCATGGGGGCCACCTCTTGAGGACAAACGTAACCAAGACGACCAATTGTTATTGCTAAGGTAACGCAATCACGGTTATACACCACCAAACGCCAACCAAGACATGAGCAAATGAGGGGGGAAGGAGAAAAATAAAGAAAAAACAACAAATAACTCAGAAACAGAAACCAACAGAACCTGTGTATGATAATAACATAAGATTTCACCAGTGCTGTTCATTACCACCCCTAAAAATAAGGGGTAGCAAATGTGGCATACTATTTGGAGGAGGGGGAAAGGAATTAAGCGAATGAGAGAACACCAAAAGCACAAATTAAAACCCAAATGCTCAGTTTAAATAATATGCTTCAAACTGTGACAACGCTATTTAATCAAAAGGTATTTTGAGTCACCTTTAGTAACAAGTGACTGTTATTTATTACACTGAGTTGCTAGCCCATTTCTCAGGGTTAAAAACCCACAGCTACTTAGCTTCCTTGAAAGAATACTATTTGTAATTGCATTTTAAACGGCAGATCTTAATTTTAAAATCAAAGTAACATAAACTTTTAACATTTACGATTTTCCAGGGAAAAAAATGGAATTCTATTCATAACATTCAAAGAATTATTTTAAAGATAAAAGCTAAATTCAGCAGGAACCAGGGGTTGTATTAGCTTTTCATTACAAGATAAGGCAGCTTTTAATTTTATTATCTAACGATTCAACAATTGCCAGAATTAATCTCTGAAGTCAAAGATCCTGCATAAGTATGAAGGGATCTGTTCAGTGTGAACTGATCTGTCAGGCCCCTGGCCGTTCACGTGAAGAGGCTGCTTGGACGGTGACCCTGTGTGGCTTTAATGGTGTTCTCTCAACTCGCAGAGTAATTCTTCAGAAAAGGGAGAGTGTGGGTATGTTTAAGGATTATTTGAAGCAAACTACATGAATACTAAAATCCAGCAGATTCATATGAAGCAGAGAAGCCTATGCTTAAAAGACATTGTGCAACACTCCAGAACAGGCATTTGTGAACAATCTCATGAACACATGCAATAAAGCAGATGATGCTCTTTTCACTATGAGATTTGGTGTAGGATATGCCAACACTATAAAATGGAATTATAATTAATACAGCTAAAATAAAATATTTGGCTTTGTTTTCCAATTATTTATTGTGCTATACATGAATCAGCCTCTAATATTAACAATTCCAATCCTACCATTAACTAGGGATGTTATAGTAGTGGATTTCCTGTGTCAGCAAGGGACTGACCTACATGACCTTTGAGATCCCTTCCAATGCTATGGGCTACAAGGTTTTCTGTATGCTTTTGCCGCAACACTCATTCAATTCCCATTAGAATTATATTCCCATTATTTAGAGAATAATGGAAATGATGTACTGGTTGAGAATACAAAGTGGAATTTAGACCACAAAGCCTGTTATTTTGGGCAAGTACTCTTACAGAGTTCATTTCTTAAGCAGCCATTCAACATAAGAAGTCAATTAGGAAAAGCGCTATAATGTTAAAAGGTGCTAGTTTTGGTAGATCGATGGTAGATCTGCATTGAGATTTCAAGTATGACAACATCCTACAGTATAGACCAGAATATCCCACAACAAACCTAAAGTACAACACATTCAACATTTATCTGTAGTATCAGCCTTTTGGGTATTTACAACTAATATTTAGAAGTTATGGTGAGGGATCAAATGTCTCTTAACTTCTGCACTGTGTAAAAAGCAAGCACTACAGGTAATGTACCAATGACCATAAAGAAAATGTATAGGTGTCACTCCCAGTTATTGCCAGGAGACTTCTCTGAGTTGTTCCACAACACACATCATGTGTTTGCAAACGTACTGTGAATAGTGCAATACATAATGTGCCAAATTACCATGTAGCTTATCTTCCAGTTTAACATAAAATATACAGTTACGGTCTTTGCACTCATTGCTAGATATTTAACAAACATGCACAGAATACCTGACTCCCACCCACAGCCGTGAAGGCAATGGCCAAGTTATCAATGTCTAGACTGAAATTCTGGTAACCATTCATTTTCACTTAAGACTGTAACTGTAAATCTGCATTCATAGGCTTAGTATCACTGGTATCAGATTACAGTGCAGACAGAGATAGTCAGAGATAGTCAGAGATGACAATTAGCATTTTTCAGAAAATGAAAAGCTCTTTTAAAAAAGAAAAAAAGAAACACACACAGAACATGCTTTCTACTAGCACAGAACAAGCCTCAAACTCAATTTTAAAGGGTCTTTTAATCTTCAACCAATCTGCAATTTCTAAGGTCTCCATTTAAGAGCATGCTATATTTAATAAACTATGTAACAAGTTAGCAAGATATATATAATATATGATAGTCAGCTACTCTTTTTTTTTAATAGCAGTTTGCTTGCATCCTCTTGCCAGCTATAGTTAGAAGCCTTCTGTAAATTAGCTATGTGCACAGAACACACATACAATTTGTACAAAAAAGGATGTCAAATTCTATGCTACGTTTAAGTCCTTAATCAATAGCATCTGCTAATTGAAAATTAAATCTGTTTAATTTGACACTTAATTGCAAGGCTGAGGTTTGCAACACCATCCAGAGTTGCTTTTGCTTTAAAACTGATGCAGTTTACCTACAACTCTCTGAATAGTCTGGTTTACAAACAGACATCTGCATAACTTCATTCACTGCAAAGAGTTCAGTTGTAGGGTACCTGTGTTTTCTAACAAAGTCTTTGGTGTGTTGGGTCTGTTAATGATTTCTACAAGCTGGTGCAAGACCATAGGAATATAAGGCTGCATCTCTATACCTAGAAAGAAAGAAAAAAACACATAAAACAGTTCATTAAAAACCTGAACATCTGCTTTCATAACAGGTACATAAGTGCAATTGAACACCAGAATTTACAACTGGTAAAAAATTTAATCTATACCATGCAAAATCCAAACTATAACTTTAAAGAAGCAAACCTTACCCATCTGAATAGAAATTTCTCCAATTGCCCACGTGGCGTTGTTACAGACAGAAATGAACTCTGGGTTAAGGTTGGTTCCTAAAATTGGCATGAAGTCAGCTGAAAAGAACATAAGCCACACTGTTAAAACTCTCCCACAACTAGAACTTCACACAAATGTTCAGTTTCATGTAACATCAGCAGAAAACCCATGTGAAGGACAATCACTTTTTCTTAGCCAGAAACTCTTCCTAGGCATAAGAAACTCCTGGTACAGCCCAATAAGGTTAAATTCAATTCCACTGCAAGCAAGGGACTTCAGCTACCAATTTGCGTGGGATGCAGATATAACCACAAGTGTTCGATGAAACAAAAAAAAGCAGCTTTAGACATTCCCAACATTTTGAACAGGATCTTCTGCTATAAAGTAAGCATGTGTTTACTAGGCACTGCCTAGCCAGAAAAAAGGTCCTGGAGGAAAAGTTCTACATCAAACTTAGATGGCAATAATATGTTCTCTTTTGTACCATAAACCTGTTAGGAAAAAACCAAAACTTTCAAAATTTCCCTTTACACATAGAAGGAGCATTTCTAGTTACAATGATGCCATGCATGGACAAGATTCCAAATTTGAAGAATTTGCCTTGCTAAATCACATACCAATGCATGGCTTCACATGTTGAAAACATGCCTTTGTCAGATCGCCCAGCAAGGCAAAAGAACTCTGTCGTACCTCGGGCATTTTATCCTAAAAGAAAGAAACAGAAGTAAGTTTGTGTTTTTAAGCATTCTATTTCAAAAGCAAGGCAGAAGAAGGGGATTATTTGCCTCACCTGCATGCACTGGTACATGAGTGTCAGGATATTGCTCCGAGCCACCAGCTGTTCAATGTTGCCACCGAGACCTTCCGCTAAACCACTAAGTAAATCAAGAGCCACAATCATGAAGTCTTTATCTGGAGCTTCGTACTGGTCTGGCTGAGCATTGTGCAACTGTAATAAAAACACACAGTTGGACACTGCTTAAAAGGCTTAATTACGCGACATACAATGAACCATTTTTGCTATTAACATTATTTTAAGTAGGTGAAATAATATTACAAATCTCTCCAGAAAACAAGCTTCACTTAAAATGCAACTGAAGATAATTTCCCCCATCCTCTAAAGGCCAACAACAGAAAAATACCATGGCTTGTGCAAGAGTCTTCTGTACCAGATTTACACAGCGCTGGTACACAGGTTCACAGTATGGAAGGAAGCCAGATTGCAAGGCAGTGGCAACCGAAGATAGGCACTGAAATACCAAAGAAAGAGTAGTGAGTATCAAGGATATTCAACTGATATGAGCTTTCAACTGCAGGCATGCATGTTTGCTACAAACAATTTCTTTTAGAAAGGCCGACTTTTTGAAGTACATGAACTGCAGAATTAAGGAACTTCATAACAGTGTGGCCAGGGTTCCAGCTTTGGCCATGCCAAGACCCATGCAATTACCAACATCATTAATTCCTACAGCTCAACCCTATGTGTCCTTCCCTCAAAATATATCCTAATGAGCTCAATGCATTCTGATACACATATAGTCAATAATCCCACCAAGTCGGAATGGGGTTTATTCCTAAGTAAGGGGGTGTAGAATTATAAATGGGAATAGAATTAATCTCCCAGGAGAAGCTTCCCTCTCTTGCGTATATGAAGGAAAACTGCAAAACTATTAGTGAGCAGCTGGAGGAGGAGAGGATGAAGAAAGAGCTGTGAGTGGAGGGGGCCCCTTTCCCCCTCTTCTGGACTCCCTGCAAAACTCAACAAACCTGCTTTATCCGGAACTGGGTGTGGAGAGTGCAGCTGAACAGAAAACAGCTGTGGGGGAGCTTGAGGGAGTAGCACCCACCTTGGGCCTGTCCCTAAAAAACAAGTCTAGAGTGAGAGACTAGAGTGATGTCTGCTGTTTCCAGGAACTCTTCCCATTGAGAGACTATTGTGGGTGAGCTGAGAGTTTACTTGGACCCTCGGCAGCAACCCAGAGGCTGAGAGTGTCAGAAGGAAAATGAGTGTGTGTGTGTGTGTGTGTATGAAACATTTTTATATGTGACTGTGGATTTTTGTAATATTTTGTTTAAGTTGTCTGTTGTTGCTTCTTTTTTTGTACGCTGCTTAGAGATATTTTTAATATATTAAGCGTTAAAGAAATTAAATAATCAATCAATTACCTCTAATAAAGGGAAAAGATCTTTATCTTCATCCTTCAACATGTTCCATTTCTGGATTAATGGAGGCATAAGCATCTGAATATATTCCTAAAGACAATGAAATAAAATGACACATTTAAGTAAGCCATTGTAAATTCCATTAAATCCAACATTGTTTCCACTTCAAACATGTGACACCGTTTTTCAAAAAATCCAGTGACTCCCAAAAAGGAGTGTCATCCTTGGTCTGGAGACTCCCAGATTCAAATCTCACTCCATAAGAAAGATCACTGGGTAATCACTAGCTCTCAGTCTAACCTACATGACAGGAATGTTGAAAGGAGAAAGTGCACAAGTTCCAGCTTGTCAATATCTTCCATAATTTGTTGTGCCCAGAACTGGACACAGTACTCCAGGTATTGTCTGAGCAAGGCAAAATAGAATGGTACTATTGCTTCCCTTGTTCTGGACACACAACTTGGTGCAGACTATAATAGAATTAGCCTTTTTTGCTGCGTTGCTGCATTACATTGTTGACTCATGTTAGCTTGTGGTCTACTACGACCCCCAGATCCCTTTCACCTGGCAATCCAGGTGTCCCCCATCTTATATTAGTGAAGCTGGTTCTTCCCACCAAAGTGTAGAACCTTACATTTGTTGCTACTGAAATTCATTTTGTTAGTTTTAGCACAGTTCTCCAATTTGATGAAGAGAGCACCACAGATTTCATAACATTTCATAACAAACAGAAAGGAAGCAATATTCAGGCCAGTGAAAGATATGTTGAAATTTTGTTAAAGGATGATGGGGCAAATTGCTTGGTACTTAGACAATGGAGTGTGTTGAAATATTCCCGCTTGCAACACACCAAAGTAAGGAAATAAACCTCTAGAATGTAGGACTAATTAAGAGGTGAACAAAATTATCAGTTTAATCTGAATTAAAGGATAACAATACTTACTGGTTTGTTTAGATGATGGCCTACAGAATCTGCTAAAGTTCCTATGGCATCGTAAAGAATGAGCAGATTCTTATGCTGGTATTTACTAAATGCGAAGACCAGAGTATCAAGTATATAAGCGAGATAAGGAACAAGTTCTGTACAAGCCTCCTCTTCTAGAGTAGCAAAGGCACTAAGAAGCAAAACAAAAATTTAGTATGCAGAATTAGAGAATGCACTCCTCTCTTTGAGACAAACTTTCACAGCTTTTTTAAAAAGGTCACACGGGGGGGGGGGGGACCATTCTGGTAAGATGCACTGGAAGTTGGCTTTGCATTTATTTTCACAGGTCATAACACCTCTGAAGATGGAGAAACCCTACTTTAAACTGAAGTAAAGATTTTGCTCATCACCCAAGTATCTGATTAAAGTACCTGGCCAAGGTAGTCATATTTTGTCCGGTTTCACATTAAATTGTATTTCAGTGAAATACTGTTCTATTGTATTTCAAAATTCTTTCTTGCTTTGGGATTGTGTGAACAATGAAGAGAGGGTAGCAAATTATTTTAATAAATAAAACAAACCATAAACCTGAAGGGTTTTCAAAAGTCCCCAAGTTTCCAAGTAAAAGCTAGGCTCCAAAGGTACGGAAATCCAAAAGTGCTAGAGGGTGTGATGGGTTACTTGAATGTGCTTCTGGATTAAATTCTTAAAATAATACCTAGAACAGAACTTGCTGACTTGACAATACACAGCATTCATGTTCTGTGCAAAGTGATAATCAGTGACAAATGTTATCATTCCCACAAAAAAATTAAATAAAAGCAGCTACAACAAACAAGGGTATTTAGAACAGAAGAGACAACTTCCTCTTTCTGGGGGGACAACTTCAAAAATAAGATGTTTGTCTAGACTAATGAAAAGCTGTTCAAGATCAAACAGAATATTGCAGCACAATAAAAAGGGTTTCACATCTTCACCCTGTTCTTTGAGGACCACCGGCAATACTTTTATGACTCTGACCTACCTGCAGGCAGCTTCTTGTACTCTCTTGTTGCTATCCAGGATGCGCTTTAGCAACTCAGTCATTAATGGCTTCAAGTACGTGTCTGGGGGTTGACTGACTACCCAGTGTGCATAGCGGCTAAGAGTCCAGCAAGTAATGGAGCGCACAAGAGCCTTTTTATCAGAGAGGCACTGAATAAGGTGAGGGATTAGCTCAGGAAGATATGGAATCATACCCTGCATACAACCTGTAAAAATAGGTTACAAATTAGATATGCCTAGCAGAATCTGCCCTCCATACACACACAAAGGAGTGAAGCCAGCATGAAAAAACAATCCATAATATTAACAAACTTCCAGGAGGCAACGTATTTTAGCAAACACAAGTGGTGGCTGTTGCCCACTGGGGATGGTGGAGAGAACAAGGTAAGAAAACAACAGGGCAGATGCAACTAACAACAGGTGGCGTTTGGGGCAGGAAGAGACAGAGATCACAACAAGCAGACAGCCTGCTTGAGGGGGGAGAGTACTGACTAACCTTCAGCAATTGCTCCTAGTACTAGGATGCCTGATTCTTTCACAACCCACTCTGGATGGAAAAGCAGTTCTTTTAGAAGGGGCAAAATGTGTGGCAGCAATTCATCGCGGAATACATTGGCAAGGACATCAAGGGCAGCAGCTGAACACTTCCCTAAAATAGATACACAAACACACATTTAATACACCTGAGACACATTTTAGTCATAAAATTTCAACTCAATCCTACGTTCGTATTAATTGTAGGCCACAAAAGCTTTATAGAATAATCAAAACAAAATCATTCCATGAATATTATCAGGAGGTTTAACTGCTCAATTAGTTTTCATTACAGCATTCATGAAGGCAATTCACAAGATGTGCAACATGTTTTGAATGCTTTTATTGAATCACATCTGAGTAACACTCAAGACATGTATTAGGTAACAGAACTTTTTGAAAAGCTTGAAAAGCTTTATTTGCTCAACTGTGAGCATGATTTCCTAAAAAGGCCCTCAAACCCCCTTTAATTTCAATAGGGTTTGTACTTCATAAATGTTTTTCACCCCTTTTACTGAAAAGCTGCAACAGCTGCAAAAATCCAGAACAAATATTCTACTTGTGCTCAGTGACTGATAAATTACAAGTACAGAACAAAATCCAGAGGACTTTTTAAAAACCAAGTTAAGGGAATTTTTACAAAGTTGGCATTATAACTTCAGAACAATTGCTGAATAGGTGAACAATTGCTGAACAATAAAATAAGGACAGTTGGTAGACTCTTAATCACAGGGTTGTGGGTTTGAGTCCCAAATTATTATTAAGACACATTGGGCAAAAGACTCCTGCACTGCAGGGAGTTGGACTCGATGACTTGCAGAGTCCATTTCAAATCTACAATTCTATGAATTCACCACATAAATATTTTGACTGCACAGTATTTTACATGGCCTTACTTAAATTCCAGTCAGAAATAGTATCATCGTCATCCAGCTCATCCTCTTCCTCTTCCTCCTCTTCAATGCCATCTTCCTCGTGCTGCTGTGCTACCGTCCGTGAACGGTGAAAGCGGGGCCTTATATCTTGCTCACTATCTGGGATAGCTTCATCTTCTTCAACATCTCCCTGTAATCAGAAACCAAAGTGGCAAAGAGCCTATACATGCTGAAGTAACGTCAGTGTATTCGTTTTTGTACTATCAGTGCAGAGCTGAGACTTCAACATTATGTTACATGCCCTAAACCTCTGGGCACTGGGGTAAAGTAAAAGTGTGATTTAAATCTATTTGCAAGATGAAGGTGGACTTCTGAGTTTACAACATATAAGCACAAACTGGCGTATTTCCAAAAACTGATCTTACTCTGGAAAATACAGCTTGCCTTATATTTTAGCTTCATAGCCACCCTGCACCCAATCCCATTGTTTAACTCAGTGCACTGAGTCTTCCCTTCATAGCCCGTGAACCAACAAGTGGGAAGGCTGCAAAAACCAGCAATGTTGCAACCAAGCAGTCAGAGTCCACAAATAACTGAGAGTTGTTGAATGTTGCGTATGTTGCAGTGTATATTGCGCATGTTAAAGGCAAACATTGTAAGAGTATCTAATATAAGGGACAGTGGCATATCTTCAACAAATGAGGGGGGAAATCATGCTTACCTTCAAGAGAATTATATCTATCTCTGAGTATTTCATGCCATTTACTAACACAGGTATCAACCTAAAGAGAAAGGACATTTCTTGAATATCAGCTGGTTTGCAGCTATACATTTTCAATTGCCTCCAATAAAATATGGAGGTATCCAGGAAGCATTCACTGAGGCATCTGTGGCTTCTGAGCCTCTAGCACTTACAGGGACACCCCCCTTCAACCCCACTTGAAAGCATAAGATTTCAGCAGCCTTGAATACATCCCCAGTATTAATAAGGTGTGCGAGTTATCTTCCTTGCACACACTGAAACACCACCAAGGTATACCAATGATCACTCTCAACTATGCTGCCATCAATGCAAAAGAATGTATATGTTTTATACGTGGATTCTTGCCTCTGTTCCCAAAATCTATTTTTTAAAAAAGACACTGAAAGCATGATGCAAATAAATTCTGAATCCATATAATTATGGAGGGTGGGAGTAGGATCAACTTACTTGGTAAGATGCCGACACAGAACATCTTTACAAATTGGCTGTTCAGCCAAAGTCAGCCAAAACTCACAAGCCTCCAAAGCCACATTTTCATCTTGGTCCTGAGTCCTTTGTAGCATATACTACACACAATGACAAGGGAATAAAATGGCACAGGTGTCAGTTTCTTTGTAAATGTGATCTAATTAAAAAGAGTTTAAAGTAGCAATCCACCACCAATGGGGTTGCTTACAAAAGTGTTTTTTTTTTAACTGAAAGTACCAGATAAGCATGAACACCACAGTTAATTCATTCTTTCCCATTGCACTGACTGACCCTTTATGATAATATTTTTGTGCTCAAGCTCAGATTTCACAAACAGCTAACCATGTTGGTAGTGTGTGTGTTCCTAGATTATTCCGCTTCCCCTAGATTTGCATGTTTCCTGCATGATCATTTAAACCAGTAAACACTGTAGATGTAGATTAGTGTTAATTTGAAAATATGTAGTACCACAGGATTGTTTTACAAACTGATTTGCTTGGCAGCTACCTAGTGTTGACATTTCCAAGTCTGAGAAAGTGCATTCTTTACTTGGGACTGGTCACATGTATGAGAAAGACATAAGGAAACCCTTAAGGGGAATTAAAATCTTATGAATAACTAAATAATTTTCTCCATGTCACTCCCAGTGTCCAGAAAAGGTATTCCCATGATTGTAGGAATGTTTGCTAATCACTGCAAACTGTATCAATATACAGAGCAGTTCATAATGAGATTTCTCCATGTGATCCTATACCATAGCTACCAACTTTTCCCTTTTTTAAGGGAAATTCCCTTATTCTGAATAGGATTCCTCGCAAGAAAAGGGAAAAGTTGACAGCTATGTCCTATACACTGCAAAGATCACACTGAGAAAATATGCAGACATTTGCATGTGAGAACCAGCACTTGCTCTAATGCACTTCTAAGGATATGGATGGAAGATTAAGGGTGGCTAACTCATGGCCCTCTAGATGTTGCTAGATTCCAGCTTTCATCAACTCCAGCTGATGTCCAATGTCCAACAGTCAGAGATGATGCTGGGGCAGGCAAGGGAGTTTTGTAAAACCTTGCAGATCACAGTTGAGCCTTTCTGAATCAGGAAATTCACAAAATGTGTTTAGGTATCCACACTTCACACAGAATATGGCAAATGGAGAAACAGCTCACAAATATAAAACAGAACATTTAGAACAATCCTCAACAGTGTATTTGATTTGCAATGGGCAGCCGATACATATTTAATCTAGTGCAAAAACCCTCAAGGCTAGATTACTGCAATGCACTATACATAGGGCTGCCTCTGAAGACAGTTCAGAAATGTCAGCTAGTGCAGAATTCAGCGGCCAGGTTGCTTACCAGAGCAAAACGGTTTGAGCATATTGCATCGATCCTGGTCCGACTGCACTGCTACCAATTAGTTTCCAGGCCCAATTCAAAGCGCTGGTTTTGACCTATAAAGCCTTAAATGGCTCAGGACTGCAATACATCAAGGACCGCCTCTTTCCATATGAACCTACCCAGACCCTGAGATCATCTTCTGAGGCCCTCCTTCGTGTGCCTCCTCAAGAGGCCCGGAGGGTGGCAACACGAGAACGGGCCTTCTCTGTAGTGGCTCCCTGTCTGTGGAATGCTCTCCCCAGGGAGGTTCGCCTGGCGCCTTCATTATACACCTTTAGGCACCAGGCAAAAACGTTCCTTTTTAACAAGGCCTTTGGTTGATTTGATTGACACCCTATGCCCTTTTAAAATGTGGGGTTTTTTTGGGGGGGGGTTATTGGGTTGTTTTTATTTTATATATTTTGTGGTTTTATATTTTGATTTTTTTTCTGTGAACTGCCCTGAGACCTCTGAGTGTAGGGTGGTATACAAATTAAATAAAAAAATGACCCCACATATGCAGAAAAATCAATCACATAAGTAGTATGGCTTTCCTTTTACATTTGACACACACATATATGTCTGAACATATATGAATCTTACCCATTTACTTCTCCCTCTCCTCCTACACACAAAAAACTTCTATCGTGTATTCATTTGTGTTTAATCAAAATTCAAAAAAGTTACCTCAACAATACTAATCATGTGAGGAAGTAAGCGGTCCATTCGAACTTCCAGTAGCATCACTAGAGCCCGACACACATTTTTACGTACTTCAGGCTCCTCATCGCCCGCCAACGCAAACAGATTCTGTTGAAGGGGGAAAGGTATTGTGAATAGGAGCAAACTAAATGGTTTACAGCACCTATGAGGTTTAAAATATGTTGATTCATTTTTAGTAATCCCCGTATTTGGAAGTAAAGAAGTGGACCTAAATATTAATTTTTTAGAATTATTATTTTGCCTTACTATCAGATTTACCTCAGAGCTCCAGCAGTTTTTTTTACTGTGTTATAAAGATAAAAAGATTAACTTTATTGGGAAAAAGCATCTGTCAACTGAAATAGACATTTTTACTGGATTAGCTCATATTGGGGACTGGGGGTCTGTTGTGTTTTCTCAAGCCAAAAGCTATTAGGTGAAATCCAATGTTGCAAGAACACACTTCTGCTTGCATAACACTTCCCGTGCCTCCCTCAACCCTCCAGCACTGATTTAGGGAAGGGGGCAAGCAGGGAGAGGAGACAGAAGGAAAGTTCTGTTGTGCACACAGAAGTCAATTCCACTTATGCACAGACACCCATGAATTGCATCCGTTGCATAGCCATGAAATTTCTGCTTCTAAAAGTCTTTTGGCTGGGCGGGGGGGGGGGGGAACACTTATGAAACAATTGTTATAGTGGTAATTCTACCAGCTTTGATATCTGCAGGGACCATTTTTAAGTTTCCATTTAATTACTACTGTAGCTCTTCACAAGGAAGGATCTACATTTCGTGGCTACCCCAAAATTGTAGCCACCTCCTCACCAGGTAAACCCACTGGCCTTTCCCAAGGGAAGGGAATGTGGGAAGCATACCAGGTTGCACCAGCTACCCGACAATGTGGTCTGCCAGGCCAAAATGGTCCTCTACCCCTGCTGTATATATAATACAGAACTTGAAAGCAGCTGTTGTTCAAAGTTCTAGGCTCTGCAATGGTTTCACACACCAATAAACTTTACGACTTCACACATTTCATTCTTACCCTGCTTTCATGGTGTGGGAGACCGGCATGTCTGTGTTTAATTTCCATAGTTTAATTAAACTTTTTATCAACAATTTTAAAAGATCAAACTCAGAAAAGATAAGAAACTTTGTGTCACCTACCTCAATAAATCCATCAATGTGCAACATAAGGGCCTGAGTCCTACTGATGATAAACTGATTGACACATGCAACTGCATGGGACCTACAAAATGTAATATTTTTCTTTTAAAAATCAAATAAAAAGTACATTCACCACTTCTAAGACTCAAAACAGATTTGAAACTGATGTGTGAAAGAAACCAGCTTTTTTTTTAAATAGTACAATGGCTATAGCATGTGTGTATAGCAACTATTAGCAACCAGAAAAGACTCGGGAACAGTAAAAACATTCTACACCAGTTCTAACCAAGTGTAATCTCCAAAGCATGCCCAAATTTTAAGCGAGCCCAAGGGTTTACAAGTTACAAAACATGAACACTGCAGCTGGGATCCAAATAGGTCTGCATGCAAGTCAAGACATTTATTTTTGGACTGTCGCTCCAAAGTCAAGGCTCTTTCCAAATGTCATACACACATGATGCCTTATGAGGAACGGCTAAGGGAGCTGGGCATGTTTAGCCTGGAGAAGAGGAGGTTAAGGGGTGATATGATAGCCATGTTCAAATATATAAAAGGATGTCACATAGAGGAGGGAGAAAGGTTGTTTTCTGCTGCTCCAGAGAAGCGGACACGGAGCAATGGATCCAAACTACAAGAAAGAAGATTCCACCTAAACATTAGGAAGAACTTCCTGACAGTAAGACCTGTTCGACAGTGGAATTTGCTGCCAAGGAGTGTGGTGGAGTCTCCTTCTTTGGAGGTCTTTAAGCAGAGGCTTGACAACCATATGTCAGGAGTGCTCTGATGGTGTTTCCTGCTTGGCAGGGGGTTGGACTTGATGGCCCTTGTGGTCTATTTCAACTCTATGATTCTATGATTCTACATTAAGATTCAAGTATGGTTAATTGAGTAGTTTGGGAACACTAAGATGTGGGGCGGGGGAGAGAAAGAGTTTACATCCAGGAGACAACTGGAAGTGTTTCTGTTAGTATCCAGAAAAAATACACCTACGCTGCCTTAATGACAAAAGTTTATTGACTGGCTTCCCACTTGTACTTGGTAATCACTTGCGTCACAGCAACTGCCTTGGGCAAAAAGAACTGATGCTTCTTGTTTACAATAGTTTCCCTTCCTAGAGGCCAGGTAAATAGCTGTTTACAATGGTGCTAAGCTCAAGTGAAGTGAACCATGCTTTCATGAAACGATGCTAAGGGACTTCAGCAAATGCAAAGCATTTGTTCGAGGTCTCAGAAACTGGAAGAGTATCAGTCAGACTAGATAAACAAATTTTTTTTTGGCCTGAAATGGCATTTAAGTTAGCCATGTTTAAAATACTTCCCCATAAAATCTTGCTAACTGAAGTATTTGAAAAATGTGTGTGTGTATACAAACATGCAAGGTTATCTCTTACCTTATCTTTGGACTGCTATGCTTGAAGAACTGTAAAAACTTAGGGATCATGATATTGAGAGGGCGATCTAATGCATCGCTATCTAAGATTTCAGCAGAATCTTCACAAATCTTCTGAAGAGCTCCAAATGCACCCTGCCAAATAAACACACGTTTGGGTGATTGTTTGAAAATTCTATATGGACACCTTATTATTTTAGAAATCCTTACTCCCTTATCTCAGTACACTCCTATTTAAAAAATAACATGTGGTAGCAATTTCTAGATTAAAAATGCAAGCAAAATAAAATCCTGCTGGAACCAATCGGCTAGACCTGGCTGGGATCCTGTAACCATTTGCTGCGGAAGCAAAAGATAGATTGACTCCAGGGATGAAGTGGGAAGGTTTCCCCACATTAGCCTTCGAAGTGGATGGAGTGGAAAGCACCCAGCATCTGGGCATCAAAAAGCAGAGAAGTTTTGGCACCCAAGCATCCTGCCTAAAGTCTTCCCAGATCTCCTAGACCTAGAACAACATAGGTTAATAAGCAAGATTGAATAAATGCAAAAATCTGCATGAACAAGTCTTGCTTAGCATGTTCTCTTGGATGTCTCCAATACTAAACAGGAATTCTTTTTTTGTAGGATTACATTGACATGCGAAAGTACATTTGCACACTTGTGTATCAGGCATAAAAAAAACTGGACCTTATTGAGTGTCTGTTATACAACAATTACCCCGATATTTAAATCAACTTTCACTGAGAATTATGCTATTTTCTTACGGGTAACAGATCAACACTAATGTGCTTGGGTGAGCAGGATCATTTAAATCGCTTTTTGGAAGATTAAGGGTAAAAATAGATTCCTACACTGTTCAGTAGTAATTATGGTTAGATGACAATGCAGTTTAAATGCAATTTAAAATTTGGTTATCTTCTACCAAATGCAAATGTAGTACTAGATGGAAACTAAGTCATACCTCACAGGTATTGTAGTCTTCAGAATCCAGTAGGCTACAAAGCTTTGGTAAGAGGTCAGGCCAATTCTGCAATTCTCCTTTTGAGGCAATGGTTGTAATCAGGATACCTTGGATTTGTTGGAAAAAGAATAAAGTTAACCAACCCATTTAGTATTCTGATGTAAGCATACAAGTGTTAGCAAATAAATTATACCAGAAACAGGAGCAGTCTTCCTCTTTAGAATATTAAACAGAAAGATGGCTCGATCTTTCGGTCTGTGAACAGAATTAATCTGACAAGTGAAGAAATTCCTTTGCTCTCAAATCTATCGTTTTTCTAAAGCTACAGAAATATTAAGTGATGAAATCAACATTCCAAGCAACACTGTTTAACACAAGGCAGATAGATTGCTGGCCATTACTACAGGGGTTGAGGGAATCTAGAAAGGCAGTGGTATAGCTACATATGCAGCTTTTCAACTGCGTATTTACAGGGCAGTAATGCTTCTACAACTCTAGCTGCAGGCAGCCATTTATGGCAGCATTGGGAACACTTGGGGACCACACTTGTTCACCTAAAGTAAACATGTGAGTACCAAGTTATACTAGTGCAGAAAGATCAATAATTTTGCTCTACAAAATTAACACCAATCTTAACACTGACCACACTCAAACTGATCGCTAGATTTGCCTTATAACAAACCATTTATTAGGTTCAGATTATGGAACTACTATCCCCCTTAGGCAGAGTTGCGAAGTCATTCCTCTTTGGAACAATTACCAGTCAGCTCTGAAAGATCTCCGAAATACCTTCAAAGCACAGAAACAAGCCAAGCATTTCAGACTGAAGTCATTTAGCTACACCACAAAGCTATAAAAATATTCACATTCTAATGAGTGGCAGAGGGAAATAAGAGAACTATCAGTAAATAACTAGTACAAGCAAAACAGATTACACTAAACTTTTCTAGCGGTAAAGACTTCAAAACAACAACTTCCAATGTTGTGGCTCAAACCTAATGTTGAAACCCTGTGCAGATTTACAAGGGAGCAGGGAACTTACTTCTGATTAAAATCCTTGTGATCCAGCTCCAAGATATGCAATGTACTGAATGGCTACATCACAAGTAGTGGTCAAGAGGATAGACCTACTAATATAAATAGCTTCTCTTAAACCATTTGCGGAACACTGATTCATATAATCCTTCTTTAAATATTGTAGTTTATAGAATCAGCTAAGAAAACACTTCCACTTGCAAAATGTGGTTGTGCCAAAGGAAACGTGCTCCTCTCCTACTTCACAGAAGAAAATATGACCTGTATTTGCATTCTGTAAGTAAAAATCCCACCTTGATAATCATACTCTACACATTTTCCTTAAAATGTTACATTTCAAAAGCATGGAAATTGTTATTTATCAACATGGATTGGAGGTGTGGAGGAGACTGAACTGTGGAGAATTCAGCTGCATCCAGCAAAAAGCCATTTAAATGTTTCAGAAGTTAGCCAACCATATATTCACAGAATGTAATCGATTTTAAAGTAATTGCTTCCTTGAAGTGCAAGGAGAAAGCTTTAATCCATCCTCCTTTCCACATGTCAAAACAATGTCACTATACTCCACACTCCAATGACTATCTTCTGGGTAGCAGTGAGTTTGTGTGTTTCCAGAAATGGGGAATCAGCCACTGTTTCTCCTCTTCCCAGTAGGTCTTTGTGCAACCTGATAACTGCACAGCACCTAAGAGTTTCATTTGGATCTCTGCTACCTCCTCCCACATTCTGTCTGAAGAGTCTTACCAGATGTGGACCCCTTCCTCCTGCTAATCTGATGAGGAGTTCTTCAGAACCTTGCCCACCATTTTGTGATTATTTTGGTTAGCCCAAGATAAGGTATTGCCCTATTTTTTTTATGAGCCAACACAGCTACCTTTACTTTGTGTGTGACTTTTCATTGCAAAGACTTGTAGACAGCAACTTCTTTCTTATTTCCTGCACTAACATATAACACACTGCTGATTGTCACTACAACCAAAATGTATATATAGTAAAGTCTTATTTATTTAACTTGTATACTGCCCTTCATCCGAAGATCTCAGGGCAGTTCACAGTCAGATGAAGTTTAAAACCCATTTCAATTTTTAGTCACAAAGATGAAACATTACTTTAACACACATCTTGACCAGAAGCATAGTAAATGGTCAAAACAAAAACATCTGAAGAAAAAAAATGTTGTTTTCTGTGAAGATAAGAACAAAGGACTTGGAAACCAATGATATATTAAACTGATTTATGTCAAAATGTCTCACTACGGGTAATATAGACCACAATATTCCAATATTAATTAAAATATTGAAGCACAGTACACTATCCTATCCAATCAGATTGGATTGGTACACTAGCATATTTGGACCTCCCAATTATTAAACAAACAAACAAACAAACACATTTTAAGAAACGCCCTAAAACAGCTCTCCCAGAAGCTTTCAGGTCATTTAGCATAGCATGCAAACAGTTGCCACCAAGAACTGGCCTACAAATACTTTTAAATACCTGCAACTCACCTACAGTGGCTCTGATTAATGGGGAGGAGTCTCCAATATTGTTTAAGCACTCGCTTTTAATGAAATCAGTTACTCCATTAGGAAAATTGTGAAAGTGAGCTTTCACATTATTCTTCAAGATGAGACCACTCAACGACCGTGTAGGTTCATCTGAAATGAAGAGTTTTAAAGAGGAATTTAAATATTTTAGTAAAATAATACATACTCTACGGAAGCTTTAAACACTGCTAATATTTCATATGGCAAAAATTTATCAGGAACACATTAAACTTAGCTGTTAAAAACCCCCAAGAACTTGATTGTACAGTATGAGTCAAGCACTCCTTTACCTAGAAACAGGACACACCAGCCATCTTGTAGCAGGGCTCACAATATCAGGTATAAAATTTAAATTGTTTTATACTCCATGGCTGTCACTAAGGATTAAGGCCTATGGTACTAGAGTAATATCTTGAGAACAACACCTCGCTTTGTCCAGAGTTTATTTATCCTGTGCTTTGTTGTGGGAAGCCATCTGCCCAGAATACTGTACATGGGGACCTTCCCATGGCCTGCCTCAAAATTTAAGGAAAAAGAAATCCTAAAAAGTCTTGTCATGTGAATAAGTCTCCTTCTTAACTATTGTATGGTAATGCCATATTTTCACCTCCAATAAATAAAAAAGTACAAGGCAGATGAGGGTTTTTAATACACTAAAACCCATCTGAAAAGAAAACATTTGCTTAAAAATAGTTTCACATGAATGTACAATCAAGGAATAGAAAGTATAATACAATTTAGACCCTATTAGTATATTTTTACTAAAAAGCTTTCATTTTTATCTTTTGGTCAAATACTCACAAACAAATGCCAAAGAAGAATCTGTCTTAACCACATTTTAGAAAGTTTTGACATAGGATGTCTTCATTGCTTCTTTGTCCCCTCCTGGATAATTTGGTGAGCCAGGCTAGATACCGACATTCTAAGAATGAACCCTGTTGCTTATTTAGCTAAACAGAATTTCAAGTGTGTTAAAAATATAGACTTCTGTTGGAAAACATTCCATGATTTGAACACCCAGACTAAGGCTGCAGTCCTGCATACACTTACCTGAGAATAAATTCAATAGAACTTAACGTGTCTTTAGTTCTAAGCAGGCCATGAGTAGGATTCCACTGTTACAGGAAATAAAATAGCCAAGCACAAAACCCAAACTAGAGGTACATTCCCTGCATAAAGACCAAATCCTACCGTCACACAAACCAGTGCTTTTTTTATTATCCAAATGCCAAATTTAGTAAGAATCTGGGGCTTGAATAATTTAGCAGGAAATACATGGTTATGGATCCAAACACTGGCCTTTAGAAGACGTTAGCAGGGAGCCTTGCATCAAAAGCAGGATTAGAAAAGAATGTTTTATTTTTTAAAGATGGATGCATTGTTACAGAGCCACTGCTAATGCATAGGGAGCTAGATTACTAAAGGGGGCATAAAATATCTAAACAATTGGCAGAACTGACTTGCACACAGGAACAACAGTAGCTCAAAATAAATGAAGACTAGCAAAAGTGCATAATTTTGTGCACTCCTTTAAGCAGAGGTTCTCTGCTTCTCCCCTCCACAGTTAAAATATCTGTACTATTTAACATCACCATCATTTTATAAATGTTGTGGTGGGACGACCCTTGCCCTAGAACAACTTTTGCTTTTCTGTAAGATATTGCAGCCATGTAACACTATTACTAGTTTCATTGACATGAACACATCTGGGTTTTTTAGTAAGAATCTTGGAAGCTCCACCAATACCTGTTACTCACAACCCTAACTTAAACAGATGTGCTTGAAAGCAAATTCCATTTATTTCAAAACAACTGATCTTGGGACCACAGCGTAAGGAACATTTGATTATAATCAAGTCTACAGACTGTATTTATGTATGCACTGAATTCCTACGGTGCCTTTCATCACACACAGCAAACACAGGATGATTGTAATCTACAAAATTGCAAGTAAAAAGTCCCCAAACATGAAAAGTGCCTGGGTATTTTTTCCTAGTTTTGTGAGTGCTTATTAAAAATGGTATAGAGATAGTGACTCACCTTCAGATTTTAGCTTCGTAAGAACAAATATCAGGTAGTTGTTGAAGTCTGGATACTGATTGAGCTGTTCCAGTTTCTACAGTAGAGCATTCTGTTAAAGACCATTTCTTGTGCATTGTTTGCAAGTTCTCAATACAATTAAACACGCAGCTGAAACTGTTTTGTTTTTTGTTTGTTTTTTAAAAGATCAAAACTGGAAGTATAAAGTTTCTAACAACTGACAAAGTGTAATCAGGACCGCAAACACAGCAAGGTACTTCAGTACAAATCTGGAGGTCTTGTTATTTGCCATTCAACTGGCTGTCAATAACAAGGAACATTTGCCACCAACAACCACAATAGAAAAAAACTAGAAATTTAACGCAGTACCATGTGGAAGGCATGTATAGCCATGTCTCCCTTCTGCTGTTAAGAGCCTCCCATACAACACTGTTTCCTAGCTCTCTGTTGGATGCAAATGCAATGCAGATCATTCCTCTTCCCTGCTTAGTAGGGGTTAGCATATACAGTGGTGCCTCGCAAGACGAAAATAATCCGTTCCGCGAGTCTCTTCGTCTAGCGGTTTTTTCATCTTGCAAAGCAACCCTATTAGCGGCTTAGCGCTATTAGCGGTTTAGCGGCTATTAAAGGCTTAGCGGCTTAAAGGCTATTAGCGGCTTAGAAAAGGGGGGGAGCGAAAAAAATCGCAAGACTCGCAATATGTTTTCGTCTTGCGAAGCAAGCCCATAGGGAAATTCGTCTTGCGAAGCGCATCGAAAAACGGAAAACCCTTTCGTTTAGCGGGTTTTTCGTCTTGCGAGGCATTCGTCTTGCGGGGCACCACTGTACAGAAACCATTCTTCCCCATCACTTGCCTTAGGCCTTGTCAAATCCAAAGCAAATGGATGCAAATTAGTGTCTCTGCTGGGCTCAACCCATGAGACTCAAGCAATGAAACACAACTGCCATCAGCCCCAAGCCACGGCAATGGTCAGGGGTGATGTGAATTATAGTCCGTAACATCTGGTGAGTACCACATTGGCAGAAACCCAGTGCTAACCTTCGCAATTCACCTAGATTTTTGCTGTCATTTAAAGTTAAGTTACTCGCAGACTGACTACTGCGAGAATCAACTGATGCATAGAGACTCATTTCAAGATTAAGTGAGCATACCTGTTTACACTATGCATGCTTATACATCCTATAGGTTAATCCCATGAACACCTATTCAAAAACAAGTCCCACTGGGTCCAAGGGAACCTTCTTGAGAGTGATAGGATTGCAGCCTTAGGCTGCAATGAAAGCTACTCACACTCTCAGAGTCACGCTAGCTTTGAAAGATTTGTACCCGTGTCTAGGACTGCAATCTAAATCTGAAACAATGTGAAGAATTCAGACATTTTAGAAATAAATAAAACTTTGATAAAGTATTCTAGTAAAATGCTGTTGCAGACAGTAAAGATACAATCTTGTAAGCCCATCCATGGGAGCAGACCCCATTGAATTAAATTTAACTCCTTTGAAGGCATGTATACAATAGCATTGTAAGTATTTTAAATAAATATTCGTATGTACACATATGTAGACATATGGTTGTTATAGTTCATCTTACTAACAATGTCAGAAATATGTGCAAGCCATAGAAAACAGTGTGGTGTCGCTACAGGAGTGTTTTCTGTTCTCTTCTATTGAGTTTGATTGCTCCCAAGTTATTTTCCAGTGTTCTTGTCACTTTCAGAGATGTTGAAGAAAGCCAATGAATCTATTTTAGCAAAATTAGTCTGGCATCCTAGGCAATGCAATGTACCCAATTACTCTTCCCTATTATAAAACATCAACTGAGCATACTGCATGTTGATGTATCAAAATCAAGATGGGAGAAAGTGGTCAAACACATACCTATTTCAAGAACGTATGTTTTAAAAAGGTGCAGCTTCACCATCTATCAGCAGCTGTGATATAATACTTCTAACCAAACAAACCAACCCAGCAATCAGAGTGGGCACAAAACAATAGGAGAAAGACTGTGAACTGCCCTGATACCTGCGGGTATAGGGCAATATGCAAATTTAATGAATAATAATAATAAGAGTGTACATTACTTCTGAATATGGGCTGTTAGCTAAGCCCTTCCTACACTCAAAGAGGTAGGAGGGACATATCAAATATTCCAGCCATTGAGCAATGCTTTGAAAATAATATCTGCTTGTATCTTCCTACTATCTATATAAAAGCATATTATTTTTGGAATTTGTAATTAAGGTTCCTTACAAATAATGGTTAAGGTGCTACAAGGACTCCACTAAAGTAGAAAATTCCTTATGTTCCCACTGCTTTGTCAATGGTTCTTAAAGTGTAAGAACTTCAGCAGAGAAACCTAGACAGTTGTCAAGTAAGGATCAAGTTTCTCACTGATCCTTTTGCAAGATGCAGGTCGTGACATTCATGTCAGAAAAGTAGTAATTTCGTCCCATTTGGTCAGCCAAAAAGCAGGTCAGTGGCACAATGGGTCAGTGCGTCTGGCGGTTAACCAGAAAGCTGGTGGTTCGAGCCCACCCAGGGATGGTTGTGGACAGGATTCCTACATTGCAAGGGGTGGACTAGATAATCCTCAAGTCCCTTCCTGCTCTACAATTCTATTATTTTCTAGGGAAATCTACCACCTTTGCTGCGCCCATGGATTGTTGTGACACTTTTCTGCAATTAGGTTCCAAAATAGTTTGTTGTCCCTGACAATAGCCTACCCCGAGGGAGTGCAGATGGGAAAATGAAATAAGGCAATCTAGTGTGACCCAGCATAGGCTCATAAAATTGTAGAGTTGTGGGCGAAAGTCACCCATCATGACCACTTTTTGTAAAAAATGAGATTTTTTTTTTACATTTCTCCCATCCATTTACTACACCATGCTCAGTGATATTTCATTGTAAAGTACTCTGGAAATCTGAATTTAATGGGGATAAAACACACATTTGTAAACTGAAAATCTGAACAAACCATACCTATCAACCACCAGTTATGCAATCATTTCATTTTAGTAGCACTGTGCCTTGTCGTACATTTTATGTTTGATTAGCTGCATGCTTTTTTTACTTAGGTTCAGCCTTCTGAATCATACCCAGATCTCTAGTCCAAGGGAAAACAAACACAGTAACTTTGGACCCTAATGCTATAAACATACATCCGCAAGCTTTGTCTTAACCATACCAATGCACATGTAAGAACTACATGCTTTAGGAGGGGGAGAGAACCAACCCAGAAACCTTTGATTTCATCCAGCCTTTAGCAGAACTATGAGTGTCTCCTATACACCGACATTCAACAGCAAGCAAACATCAGCTATCTACCGAGTCCACAACAGACAATGGGTCTTCACAATGCAACAAAAGGAAAACGGGGAACTAACGGTTTGCAGCCTATTTCCCCACTTCTGAAGGTGACCCTTACCCTCTCCGTCTGCAATAGCGACCTGCCGTTCTTTCTACCTGTTAAGCGAAATGCCAATAAAGCCAGCTGCCTCACCGGGCGCTATCATTCACACGTGCGCCGGGGTGGCCCGACACGACTCCGTGCCCCGGGGGTACAAAGGACCACTTCCACACGTGTCTCGTCCAAAGCCGGCCAGGTTATCCAGAGGAACCACCGGCGGGGGGCTTGAGCTGGGGGAAGAATTCATGGCCGAAAAGGTCCTCCTGCCCAGGCCCGGAGATGAGGGGAGGGGAGATCCCGACACCGGAGCTGCCGAGCCTTTAAAAAGCCAAACGGGGCTCGGCGCCAGGCTGGCAACAGGTGCGAGGCCGCGAAGCCTCGCGGGGCCAGAGCAGGGTCGCCGCCTCCGTTCCTGGCGGTTCAAAGCCCGCGCCACAGCCGGGCCTACAACGCCCCCGGCCTCCGCCAGCCGGCGACCCCGAAGGGAAGCGGCCTCCTCCTCCTCCTCCGCCCGGAGGAATCTCGCCCTCCTGTGCGGCTCCTCTGCCCTTCCGGCGGCGGGGGGCCCAGGCGTTGGGCCCGGCCTGGCGCTCCCTCCTTCCCTCCCGGCGCCGCCACCCCTTCGGGAGGAGGATACTTGTTGCACGGCTCTCTGCGTGGTGGTGTCCGGGGACTGCGACTCCTTGAGCAGCTGCAGGATCTGCTGGAGCCCCTGCTCGTCGGGTTTCCACTCGTACTCCATCTTGGCGCTCTGCAAAGACAACAGGCGGCGGCCGCCGTTAGCGGCGGCGGCGGCGGAGGAGGAGGCGACGCTAGGCCCGAGCGGGGAGGGCAGCGCGGCGGAGGAAGCGGCGGCGCTCCGGGCGGGTGGGCCCGGCCTAGTTCCCTCCCCCTCCCCACACGGCCGACTCCCCCCCCCCCCGAGCCCCACGGACCTGCTGCTCGCTTGCGCTCAGCCCCGGCCGCCGCTGCCGCCGCCTACTGTGCGCTGCGCAGAGCCGACTGAGTCACGGAGGAGAATTGGCAATCTGGCTCGGAGAACCCGGCCGCGCCGCATCCCCCTGGGTCCTAGAGCCGCCGCTCCCGCGCCGGGCTGCTGGCTTCTTCCCCCCGCCCTCGCCGAGAGAGAGGAGAGCTTCCCCTCGGACCGCCCAGCCGAGCGCGGAGGGAGAGGAGAGGAGGCCGCGGGAGGCAGAAGAGGCCGCCCCTTCAACCCGCACTTGTCGCTGGAAGGCCTGCTAATCTAGACTCACCCCCTCCGACGAAGCTCTAGGGGGCGGCAGAGAGCATGGGGGGGGGTCCTCATGTTATCTATAGTTATCCGTATAGTTAAAGCTATGGTTTTCCCAGTAGTGATGTATGGAAGTGAGAGCTGGACCATCAAGAAGGCTGATCGCTGAAGAATTGATGCTTTTGAATTATGGTGCTGGAGGAGACTCTTGAGAGTCCCATGGACTGCAAGAAGATCAAACGCATCCATTCTGAAGGAAATCAGCCCTGAGTGCTCACTGGAAGGACACATCCTGAAGCTGAGGCTCCAATACTTTGGCCACCTCATGAGAAGAGAAGACTCCCTGGAAAAGACCCTGATGTTGGGAAAGATGGAGGGCACAAGGAGAAGGGGACGACAGAGGACGAGATGGTTGGACAGTGTTTTCGAAGCTACCAGTATGAGTTTGACCAAACTGCGGGAGGCAGTGGAAGACAGGAGTGTCTGGTGTGCTCTGGTCCGTGGGGTCACGAAGAGTCAGACACGACTAAACGACTAAACAACAACAACATGTTATCTAAGCAGGCTGGGATGCAGGCAAAGTCCTCTCCTGCCCAAAGGAAGCAATGCCTGTTACCTACATTTGAGAAATTCCCTACCAATTTCCCTCCTTGAGTCTCCCCACAGGCCTAAAAAAAACCCCCAAAAACGTCATTGCACCGTTTTCCTAACAGCAATTATGGTGCACACTTAGAATCGTAGAGGTGGAAGGGACCCCCTGAGTCATCTAGCCCAACCCCCTGCAATGCAGGAATCTCAGCTCAAGCATCTATGACAGATGGCCAACCAACCTCTGCTTAATAAACTTTCAAGGAAGGAGAGTCCACCAACTCTGTTCCACTGTCAAACTGTTTAGGCTTGCCATACTGGGGGAAAAAAGCTCAACAATTTAGTCTGAATCTCCTTCCTTGAAGCCATTAGTTCATGTCCTACCCTCCAGAGCAAGAGAAAACAAGTTTGCTCCATCTTCCATGTGACAGCCCTTCAGATATTTGAAGATGGCTATCATAGCTCCTGTCAATCTCCTCCAGGCTAAACATACTCAACTCCCTCAAACATTCCTCATAATGCTTGGTTTCAAGACCCTATTGATCTATGCATTTTATATACTCAGAATAAAGTCCAATTTAAGTCAGTGAAACTACTCCCTAGTAAAGGGTTAAAGGATTGAAGCCTTAACCCATGGGTAGGCAAACTAAGACCCGGGGGCCAGATCCGGCCCAATCGCCTTCTAAATACGGTCCAGGAATCAGTGTGTTTTTACATGAGTAAAATGTGTTTTTATTTAAAATGCATCCCTGGGTTATTTGTGGGGCATAGGAATTTGTTCTTCTTTTTCTTTTTGAAAATATAGTCTGGCCCCCACAAGGTCTGAGGGGCAGTGGACCGGCCCCCTGCTGAAAAGGTTGGCTGACCCCTGCCTTAACCTCTTCCTCCCAGGCTATTAGAACAAGTTAAGGGGGAACATAACCTGGACAGCTATGTACTTCACTTGGGCTTTCCTCCAAAAGGAAGTGCGTTCCATGCTGACACTTTTATCTTTAACATTTTTTACTAGGGATGAAGCCCACTGAATGCAGTGGAATTTTCTTCACAGGAAACACACCCAGGATCAGGCTTGAACACAATTAAAACATCTACTGCTTAAAGCCAAATGAATCTATCAGTATACAGACATTAGACTTGACATTGAACAGCAGAAAATAAAGTTTTGGGCTGTTTTTACAATTTTTAAAATGCTTTTGGATTGGATATTTCATTACTGTTTTTTGTATAGTTTTTAAATACTTTCTTACATTACAAATACATATCCCGAGTCATATTCCAATTGTGTGGCAATTCCTGTTACCACATGCAGTCAGCAACCATTTTTTTTATAATGTGGAGGTCATATATAATAAGAGTATGCCAATCCGCAGAATATGTGTCTTTTCATTTCATTCTGCCTGGTATTTTAAGTTTAGTAGCTATTTTTTCTATCAGCACTAGTTGCTGGACTTTTTGGTACTGTATGGTTACCACTGCACCCTCTAAAAATTTCCAATATGTCTCTATTACCAGCTCAACTGCTAATAAAAGCTGGCTAGTAAGGTGCTAAAAAGGCAGGTATGATAACCTAAAGTGTGTACACCAGCCCAGGAAGGTTCAGATTTGATTGCCCTATTAAAGTTTAGATGCTTCTAAAGCTTTTGACTATGTAGAGTTGCCATATTTGAACATCATCATCATCATTATTATTATTATTAATTTTTCCAAATAGATGCATATACATATACAATATATACATATAAATGTTCACATACAGATTGTTACAATAAAAACAATAGAGTACCAGCCCTTTCCTTAAAAGTAACTGGCCCTAATTGAGAAGTTCCAAAGGGCTGATTCTGTTGGTTCAGCCTATCTATACTTAAACAGATGAAAATACTGGCTGCAAATTAGAAACCCTCATGCTAAGGCGTCTAACTGCTTTAACACGGTAACTAAAAGCACTTTATAACATGGTTGTAAATATTTTCAAGGTTATAAGTCTTAATGTGTTGCCTTGTAGAAGTCATGCAATATTTCTCACCTCTGCCAAATACCTCCCCCAAGAATGAAGCAATGCATAAAAAGATTTTCTCTGAAGTACAACGAAGAGCTTTCTTCTCACCAGACTATCTCCATCGCCATCTTGAATGGAATGCCATATTTGAGCATCAATGAAGAGGATGGTACAGGGGTAAATTCTTATGTGCAATATTGAGGAAACAGTCAGGGTTGTCTATTGCCTCAACTCTTCTTTATGTTGTCACTGGACTCCTTAATATGCCCCATTAGATGGAGTATGCAAATAAAAGGAATGGTTGTAAATAGACCCACATAATATCAATATTTTGTTTCAACACGTGCTCTACCACTGAGCCATAGCCAAATAATCACAGGCAACTGGGCAGAGATAACCCGTCTTTACTGTTTGTGTGCATGCAGACTGTGCAGAGAACAAAATGGTGGAAGCAACTTAGGTCCAATAATTTCAGTGGGTCTGCTTTGACTATAACTTAGTTAGATACAACCCAAAGAGTGAAAAATATTAGATCTTTAATAAAATCAGTATTATGCTAAAGTAAATAAAGATAGCGATCAGCAAAAAGTATTTTTTTCAGAAGCAATTTTTGGTACAGTTTAGGTTCTTGTGCTATGTTATGAAAAAAGCCAATCCTAGACTGATACACATGGCTGGTGATAACGTACTGCCTATAGCCTCAGTGTGGAATGTGTTACTAGAGTTGTGAAATATTCTGCTGTGCTACTGATGTCTGTGGAAATGTAATTTAGAAGTTACAGAAGGAGTCCTAAAGAGTGTGCAGCAAGGCAACTTACCACACAAACCTATGTAGTTATTTACTAGTTATTTCCAATACTACGGTGCAACAAAGGACATTCCAAAAAACCCAAACTCAACAACTTTTGTGTCCGGATTTTCACTTTTTGAAATATGGCAACCCTATCCAAGACTAAGCTGTTATCTTTAATGAATGAATGAATGACTTAACAACTAATGAGGAGATTCTGTACAAATGATTTCTGGTGATATATGCAAACTATGTACAGTGGTACCTCGGGTTAAGTACTTAATTCGTTCCAGAGCTCTGTACTTAACCTGAAACTGTTCTTAACCCGAAGCACCACTTTAGCTAATGGGGCCTCTGCTGCTGCCGCGCCACCAGAGCACGATTTCTGTTCTCATCCTGAAGCAAAGTTCTTAACCTGAAGCACTATTTCTGGGTTAGCAGAGTTCGTAACCTGAAGCATATGTAACCTGAAGCGTATGTAACCCGAGGTACCACTGTACATGCATGCATGCATTTATTTATTCTTCCAACAGGCAACAGCCATTCCACTAGACTGCAGTAGAGGGAGAGATAGGAATCATGGCCACTTCATTGGGCCTGCTAAACGGCCCACTCCTTTTGCTTCCTCTTCTCCCTGAAGTATTTCCATCTCAGCTGTTTCTAAAAGAACTCTCTAATGTTAAGAACTGGTGTCTGAGTTTGTTCCCGCCCCCCTGCCTTCCACTTTATGTCATGTCTTTTAGATTGCAAGCTGGCCTCCTGGTTTGTTTGTTTTTTAATTATCTTTAACTCCTCTGGAAGCCTTTTTTGGCTGAAATGCTTTAAATAAACATGCACATAAATCAATTCTCTAAAATTTCTATTCTACTTATTAGCCAAATACCCCCCCCAATCACGTACACTCTGCAAACACAGCAGCTCTTGTGAATAAGGCCTCCTGTTTGTCTGAATTGTTCAGTTACATATAAGACACAGTACCCCAACCACTTCACAGTACCCCAACCATTCCTAGTTTGTTTATCTTTCTAAATATAGTACAAATTAAGATACACATAATAAACTAATCTGGCCTGTTATTTTGTATATGGCATGATAAGAATAATAGAATTAGAAGGGGCCCTGAAAATTATCTCACCCATCTCCCTGCAGCTGTCCCTTGCAGGGATCGAACCTGCAACCGTGGTGCTATCAGCACCATGAAAGAATGATAATACAACTTGTTTTTTAAAAGCTACAAGCAGTACTTGATAAACTGTTAACCTCTTCATCATGTCAGCCTATGCTGTCCTAACCTACCCAGGTTCCTCAGCTTACAAGGGAAATTATGTCGGTAAGTGAAGAGGTCGAGGGTGACAAAGTCCTCCTGTCAACAGAGAAACTGTGCGCTTCATAAAATGCACTGAATATTGTCAACAATACAGGACTGTCAAATCTCACAATGACTAATGCACTTTGAATCTTGTGCAGTATAACATGCCAATATTCGGAAGACAACTTCATGTTTTACTTATAAACACCCTTCACTTCCTAATTTATATTCTTTTCACATTGACCAGCCATTTTACTTTAATCAAATATTTGAATAACTTCATTTTAATCAACTAGATTTTTCTGCCGCAGCATTGATGTGACTAAAGTATAAATTAAAGAGTGGCTCCTCTGCAGTAGCACAGGCAGACGGGCAAGTCAAGGCTCTTGTCCGGGAGTTTATAATCACCTTTTGACGAAGGAGTCCTAGAATCATAGAACTGTAGAGTTGGAAGGGACCACCAGGGTCATCTAGTCCAACTCCCTGCAACGCAGGTATATTTTGCCCAATGTGGGGCTCAAACCCACAACCCTGAGATTAAGAGTCTCGTGCTCTACCGACTGAGCTACTCTCACTCCTCTCATTGGTGAGTGTCTCATCTGCCCAGGTGAGTGGATGCATTCTGCTATGGACAGGGTTGCATTCCCTTGGGTTGCATTTGGGGATGCTGCTTCGACCACCTCTGCCACTAGGAATGCAGGTTTATTCTGTGGCATGGAGCACCTTTTACCAGTTTAGGTTAGTTCTGAGAGCTGCATCCCTACCTGGTCAGAGATGGGCTGACTTCATGCTCTGCTGACCTCCAAGTAACACCACTGTAATTAACTGAAAATGTTAGAATCCATATTTTGTACAGACGCATTAAAAGCAAGAGACCCATTGCCATCAGAGATAATAATAAGCAACTTCTACGTAATCCTCTTAATAAGCATTTAGTCATAGCATTCTGTTGGCAGTAATCCTTTACAAAAGCAATTAAAATGTATCTAATAAGCCCACACACCAGTTAAGGCTGGGCCTACTGACAATGCTTGAGATGGGAATTGTTGTGGCTGAGAGCCAGGATCTTGATAGCGATCACTCCTAAACGGTGAAACTTTCTGTCTGGATATGTTAGGTAATCTACACTTTACCTTGGAATTTCAGTAAGGCAATCCACCTTTGGTGGGACTCTCTAGGACAGGAAGATGAAGAAACCATAATCTGTTTTGGTCAGTTTGGATTAGTTTAGCTCATTATCAGGTGAAATATAAGAATACAGTGGTACCTCCATTTATGAACACTTCTGGTTACGCTCACATTGGGTTATGAGCTCTGCTAACCCGGAAGCAGCTGCTCCTGGTTGCAACCTTTGCCCCAGGATGTGAGTGCAAATAGCACGCCAGAGGTGTGTGCGCAGCGGGACACCCCACTGTCAAAAGCGTGCCTCAGGTTAAGAACTGTTTCCGGTTACGAATGGACCTCCGGAACAGATTAAGTTCATAACTGGAGGTACCACTGTAATGAAAACCAATTGTCTTTTTGTATATGTTTGTTTATCAGTACAACAAAATGTTGGTATTTTGAGTCTCGTTAAGTTTTTATTTTTAAAGTTTAGTTGTTGATTTTAAAAATTTACATTTACCTAAGTTTTAGTTTCTTTAGTTTGTTTGATGCCTATAAATAATGTTCTTTATGACTGTTTATGAGTATGTATCAATAAATGTTCGCCCTGAAAAAAAACCTCTGGATGCACACCATAATGAAATGTGCTGCACACACCTATGCAGAGGAGTCTGAAGTACTGAGATTCATTTCAAGAGAGGCAGCTGCACTTTGATCATTGTCCTGTCCTGTTACCAATTTCAAGTCAGTTTCACTTTAGACTTAGTATTCTGGGCAGTGAAGGTCTCAGAGTCGGGAATGCCCCTTGACGGAACATGTTTCGGCACAATCTCAGCATTACAATTTGGCACATATGATAAAGCTATCCCTGCGGAAAGGGATACCCATAATGCCTTCAAAGTAGTAGTAATTCAAGAACAACAATGACAAGAAGATTATTGGGGTAAAGTGGCTGCTTGAACGAAGGATGAGTCACTGTGGTTTGTCATTTTATAAAAAAAGGAATGAGTTCCCACCAGTTTGTTGCCTTGGCTCCTAGACGAAAGCAAAATGTTTCAACACTGCCTCACATTCTTTTATGTTGGCAAAGCATTCATTTTAAAACAGCCCATTTTAATCTTATTTGCAAGCTTATGGGATGAAAGAGGAATTTGGGGGAGCATATTAGGCACCACAAAACATGATCAAGAAATAAACTTATATTTTTTAGAAGTCCATTATATCTAAGCAGCATATGACTGCATATGCTAGCTGTAGCTTTCAGCTGTTTATTCCTGTCAGTTCGAGCAGTTTATGGATAGGACATTATGAAAGAAATCAAATTTATTTAAGTGGGCGGTCTCTGTGCACAAATGTCATTTGAATTATTCAGTCTCATGCAGCATTTATCACTGTAAAGATGGCAGTGCTGATAACACAACACAGCTTTTGTCTATATCTGTATACGTACATGATATACATGGAGAAACTTCTGTTTAGGTTTTGCTCAAAATTTCTAAGGTTTGGCATCCAACATCTATAAGTCTTAGTGATAAGTATTGGGATGTAAATAGATGCTAGAAAAGGATATATTTGTTAGATATTATCCTTCCATTCTTGAGTTTAGTAGAGTACCATCCTTTTGCAGCTTAGAAAGGAAGTTTAGATAGGCTAGTTTAGTTTAGTTAATCCAGGATGCTTTAAAGCAGACTGATTTTCCTGGTATTACCCCTTCCCTCCCCCTTAAAACAATAATAACACAAATAGTCTTGTGAACACGGTACTTCAGAATACTTGCTGAAGAGTACCAGATACACGGCCTTTGTTCAGGCAGGCTTAAAATGGTAATTCAGTTACAAAGACAAACCTAAGTCCAGTTTATATTGGTGTCTGAGCACTGGAGGTCAGACTTAGCAGATGTTCTAACATTTCTCACTTGGTGATGAAGAGATGAGGAAGAGACAAAAAAGAAAGAGGATGTGCCAAGGCAGGTAAGAGAATATATATCTAGCTATGCCCTTCCCTTGTCAGGGCACAGTGGGAGTGTCTCTCACAGAGTTCTAGGAAACCTATGGGAGAATTCAGTGAGCTTCGGCTCCTATCATGTGCCTATCTAGCAAAACATGAATTGTTGGTTTGACTGCACTTTATCCCAGAATACGGCATCTGGATCTTCACCAGCTCTAATGATGAGACTCATAGCCCAAGTATAATGACTGGTGCACACATTTTTCATGCTATGGGGATGCTGCTGAAAATAGCATACTTGTATCACATGATTTTCTTCCTGATCATTTTAGAACCCATTTACATGGGTTGTTCCAGTCACCATTACTGAGGTTGCCTCCAGACTGTCAGTATCCTGCAGGAGGGATTCAAGTGTATACTGGAAATTTTGGTTTGTGCAATCAAAAGGGGATTAAAGCATTCTGTAACAAATTCACTTTTCATGAGAAGAGAAGTGAAATATACTCAGAGTCGAGAGTGGATTTCACGCTCTGTATTCAGCTCATAGTGGTGAGGAGGAAAGGAAGTTCCCCCACAATATCTGCTTTATATACATTATTTACACAATGGGCTGCACACAATTGGCTAATTCTGGGATTCTCCTGTAGGCCAATCAGGTTGTGGATTCACTTCCACCTGGAGCTGGATTGGGTGGCTCCTGCAGACCAATCATACTGCTGCATTGTTCTAGGACCAATCAGACTGCTTCATTTTGGATCCTATTGTTCTAGGACCAATCAGACTGCTGCATTCTGGATCCTATTCAACTCAGTACATAACAAGAAGACTCTCTGGAAAAAAACTCTGGTGTTGGGTAAGATTGAGGGCACAAAGAGACGGGGGCGACAGAGGACAAGATGGTTGGACAGTGTTATAGAAGCGACCAACATTAATTTGACGAAACTCCAGGAGGCAGTGCCTGGCGTGCTCTGGTCCATGGGGTCATGAAGAGTCAGACACGACTAAACAACAACTACCAAATTCACTATTTTTAAAAAACGACTTTGTAGTTAGGAATGTGGCAGGGAAATGCAATGAGCAATGTGGCAGGAACATATGATTAATGGGAAGATTTAAAGGTAAAGGTAAAGGTACCCCTGCCCGAATGGGCCAGTCTTGACAGACTCTGGGGTTTGTGCGCCCATCTCACTCAAGAGGCCGGGGGCCAGCGCTGTCCGGAGACACTTCCGGGTCACGTGGCCAGCGTGACAAAGCTGCATCTGGCGAGCCAGCGCAGCACACGGAACGCCGTTTACCTTCCCGCTGGTAAGCGGTACCTATTTATCTACTTGCACCCGGGGGTGCTTTCGAACTGCTAGGTTGGCAGGCGCTGGGACCGAGCAGCGGGAGCGCACCCCGCCGCGGGGATTCGAACCGCCGACCTTTCGATCGGCAAGCCCTAGGCACTGAGGCTTTTACCCACAGCGCCACCCGCGTCCCTAATGGGAAGATTTATAGGCATGCAAATAACAACAAATGCTTATTGTCTTATAACATCCCTGAAAACAAATTCGAACAAATGCTGAATAAGGAGCAGACATGTAAACTCTGAATGGATGTCTGGAACACTCAGTGGTTCCTGTCAGGAGTGCAGAGACTCAACATGATGGTAGCAATCTGTAAATTAATTCAAACACCGTGAGTAAGACAGCTCTTATATATTTTTACGGCAGTATTATACCAGTGGGTATTAAACTCACTAAGAATCCCCATGGATATGGCTGGAACTGAAACGGAGGTGAGAGATGTCTGTGAATATAACTTTGAGAGTGATGGAAGTGATTCTGTTCTATGAGCATATGCATATGATTTTGATTTGTGGAGCAGCAGCTTGAAATATTTCTGCAAAAAGCCAGAGCAGTATTTTTTTTAAAAAAAGGTCACACAGATGAGGACCCAAGACCAGGAAAACCATTTGAGAACTAGAATCTACTGTCCAATCAGATTTATGATTTTTATAATAAAGCTAGCTCTAGCTTTGTGATCAATATAACTTTGGCAGAAGTCAAAACCCAACTTTACAGCAAAACCGTTTCTCAGGCAGTTCATATTAATGTACTTCCACTTTCAGGAGCAACTTAACCCTCTCCCTGCTTCCACCCTGCTATTATTCCCAATTTAGGTTGCAAACAGGATGAATCAAAAATGATTTTTAAAATCAGTTAATAACTAGATGTCATATAAGAGCTTTGCAGTACTCAAGAACGGTACATCAGGTTTCTAAAAATTAACCCCATTCACCATAATGTTGAGTCATGCCATGAAGTCAACTTAACCCATCAGCAGCAGTTGGTAGCATGCTATTTCCTACAGATATGTCTCCATCAGATTGGACAATGAAAACTTGTGTTGCATACCTGTTTTCAGTCTTCAAGGACATATTTATGAGAATGAAATATCTAGTCAGACACAGCAGTATCCAAGAATAATTAATAATTAGAATATTTCGAGTACCTGCACTTTATCAACCAAAATGCAGTATAATGATTAAATCCCTTCAATGAAGTTTTGTGCCCTCCAGACCACTGAGTGCACTGGATTTGTCTATTTATTTATTTATTTATTTATTTATTATAAATATTAAAAGTTTCTTGTATAACATATAACAATGGCCAACACAATAATGATTTCAGTCTTTACACAAGAAAAATCAATTAATGTTTTGGTTCCTATAATCTCAAGGCGCAATGTGCAAATAAGGGTGTAAAAATGGACCAGGATCTCGTGTTGATTCGCATCTGATCGACTGGAAGAGCTAGTTCTTTCACAGCACATCTACCAGTAACAACTAGTATAGGCAATATAGGTTATGAAAACAACATAACCTGGGGGAATACCTTTGAAATAATTATTTTCAGTCAAAGCTCATATTTGATTCAGTGGAACCTAGAGATAGGCAACTGCAATAAGGGCTGGACTCATTAGGACTGTAATAATTAATATATATTAGTGGCCGCTCAGATCTGATAAGAAGGGAATTATGAAGGCTTGCCGTAGATCTCAATCCATGATAAAACCCCTTCTCTCGCACAATTTTTTTGGGAAGGTGAATCAACCCCTGTTTTCCCAAGGGAAATCCACTCAAAGGATTATTTGGGGAGCAAAGGTAGCTGCCTCTCTACCACTGACAGAAATTACCGTATTGCATTAGGGGACCTGGGCTTGGAGGAAGCACAATTCCAAAACCAATTCCCCCCTCAGATTTTCATGCGTACGCACTGTTCCTTAATATCCTCCTTTTGCACACATTTCACAATAATTTAAGTTTTTGCATATCTGATATAGAGCATATTAAAAACATTTCAGTATGCGTATCATACTTAAAACAGCCCTTAATGAAATCAAAGGACCTTTACATTTCACTTCACCCTATGGCTGCCATCCAGCAAGGAAGCCAATGGGCTCAAATGCAAATAACTGTGTTTGATAGTGGCCTGCGCAGTTTGCTCTTTGATCACTGTAACCTCTTTGGTGAGGCCCTTTTCTGCACAATTTGAACTGACAGTAGTTTAAAGCCTTTTTAGTTAAGCTAGGGAAAGAAATAAGTAAGCAGCCTTTTTCAATTTTTGTTAGGGAAAATAGTGCGCTACACTTGCATACAATTCTCCACAAAAAAAGAGAGTTTCTATTCAACAGATCTGCCTAAAACTGATTTTACTTTCTCTAAAATTACCTCAAGTTTTGCAAAAACAACCAGGACTCTTCCTTTCACCTGCTGTTCAGACAATTCTCACACAACTTTTACAACTAAATATCTGGATATCTTATCTGAATATCCCTTACCAGTTGCTATCTCAGCTCTTCTTAACCAGTAACATTCTCCCTTATTTCTTGATATATTTTTTTCATATCCAACCAACAACCTGATCCTAAGCAGGTTTCCTTTTAACAGTCAATCCCAGGCTACATACAGACATGTCAAAGAAGCAATTCAGTTAAACACGTTGTAAACGCATATGGAGAAATCCGGTAGGGAAGGACAGGACTCCATAGCACCATCTGGTGTCACAGTGTTTTATCACGTATACAACGTACCGTATATAAAGCACTTTTTCTTTATCAATCTAGCTGAATCCCCAGATAAATTATACTTACGTCCACTTTAATAGTTAGAGCTACATTGATACAGTGCCATCACATGCATATTTATTCAGAAGTACATATTTATTCCATATTCTCTCCCATATTTGCAGTAAGAGTAGCATGTGTGTGGCCCAATATGACATAGGTGACACTGTGCAATAAACTTCAGAAATTCCTGTTCTTAGGTTGCCATCTTATAAATACTTATTTACTTTTTATTTAATTCCAATTGTGAATTGCTTCGCCAAAACCATTCAAAGTAATTTAACAATAAATACATATAAAACAGTTTCATATGTAACACAATTTCAAATTCAGTACAGACTGGGATAACAGCCCTGCACTTAAAGGGGCCATATGCTTTGTGTCAAATTTGGATTTGTTAAAAACTCAAGAGTCAATATTGCCACATAAACTGAATATTATAGAAAGATACCAGCATCTGTGGTCAGTGCATAACCCTCCCCCATATTTCAGAAATATACAATGCATATTGCATAAGATTTAAAAGAACATATTTTAATAATATCTAGATCTGGCCCTTAATAATAATAATAATAATAATAATAATAATAATAATAATACATCATTTATATGCCGCCCATCTGACTGGGTTGCCCCACCCATGCCTTGTGGATCTAAAAAATAATAATAGTAAATACACACCTTCTAAACCTTCATTGAAAGGAAGAAAAATAAGTATACTTCATTTTTAGAATCTTAGTGTAGTAAAGTTTGGAGAAACAGAAATAAACAGTAAATCATGACATTTTCATGATTTTTTATGTTCCTCCAGTCCAAAGTATTACATAATTTAATTTGAAAAGCTTTAATACAACCATTGGATATCTAGAATAGCAAATCACTATGCAGTTAAGAAACTGTTCTCAAATGGACAGGTAAGGCTCCCTGGCCCGACAGCAGCATTTATTAACTTTCATCACTCTTGCCTCTCCATTAAGCTTTTTGGAAAGAGAGGTGAGAAGAGAGATGGTACTGTAACAGCCACTTCCATTAACACACTGTCTAAATCTTTCCAGATAAATGTCACTAATGACAACTGCTCAGGTTAAGATATGCTTGTATTTTTCCATCAGAGCAGTTGCATCATCAGATATGCAAGGCTAAATATTGATGGTGGCAGTTGCAACACTGCAGCGCCAACCATGGCATTTTTGCACTCGATACAGGAATCATGTAGCCTACTTCGTGAAAAATATTGAATGACCTGTGTATGTCTTCAGCTGCCGCAGAGCATTTCTGAATACTCTTATTGATATAATATGCTCTCGCACGTATGCCAGTCTTCATCACATGGCAGGCGAGCAAGGAGTGGCCACATTTTGACGCACTGCTCTGTGGACAGTTCCATGGAATTTGCTTTGGCGGGAGAAGCCTGTGGACCTGGGATTCGGCTGGCACCTTTTGCGCCTCCCCTACTCACGGGGAAACCCGGCTACGGGGATCTGGAGCGACGTGGGGTGAGTGGCGCGGTGCTTCGAATCGATTGCTCTTTTCACGGAGTAAAGCCGCATTGCTGTTGTCGGAGAGCGCTGACTTTTTTCCTGTGGACAATTGGACTCTAAACAAGTACCTGTGAGTAGAACAGAAAATTGGATTATTAAACTTCGTAATTTGGCACCGGAGCGGGAAGGTCTAAACAGGAAGTCCGCCTTCCGCTTTTGTAAATAGCTTGAAGCAAAGACATCGCAAGCTAAAGTCTGGAAAGTTATCTGTAAAGGACTAAATTTCCATCGGTTAAAACTACAAAAAAACCCCTTGGAAGCAGGAGAAGAGGGGGAAAATCTTAAATTGTTTAAGCCTGCAGGAGAGGAAGTAAAGAAAGATAAATTTCTATCGCCTTGAACCTGGGAACAGGCTGTCAAAGATAGACGTTTTGGGAAAGTTCATTGACTGTGAATAATAACGTATGTTGACAGATAGTCAAATAAGAGGAACATATTGACTCCAATGTTTCCTTTTGCACTAAAAAGGAACAAAGATTTGAAAAACGAAAGCAATTTTGTTGCTGGATCTGCTTGTAAAAGGATGGATACAAATAGAAATTGTTTCCTCTAGAGGGAGCTTTTGAACTGTTGTTGGAGTGGACCTGGGGAACTCTACAGCTGTAGAGATTAAGGATTGTGAGAAACAGACATTGACCTTGGACAAGAATGTTGACACAGGAAGCCTTAGTGTCTGCTTTGTGCAGGACAAGTGCTTTGTTGGAGCAGCTTCATGCGAAGATGGATTTGATGACTACTGCAATTGATAATTTCGGTCAAACAGTGAACACTGATATAGAACCTGCTCAAGAATTGACCCAGGAATCTGCCCTGACACGGCAAGCCGCGGAGAAGACAAAGGAGGAGATTGTTGTTGAACCTCAAGTAATACAAGTTGAGAGAGATGTGGCCTTGCAGGAATATAAGCTGTCGTTTCTGATGACTGAATCTGGAGTGAGTCAGACTTGGAGAGACGGAGTCCTGTCGGGAATGGAGATGGCAAGTTGGTCATATCCTCCTATGCAGGGATGTCCTGACTTTTGGGATTTGGTTTTGGGCCAGGAGGAGATTGGAGTGGTCGAGGCCCTCAACTTTGGAGGGACATTGAAGTATGCTTTGGAATATTTTTTGGATTTTAGTGCTAACCATGGAGAACGGGCTGACCCTTTTTCTTTTTTTTATGTAACTTTAAATTCCCAGTAAATATCATTTTTTTATATAAAAAAGGAATTTGCTTTGATAGAATCTGCCTGGGTGGGCTTTGGGAAGGAGGTGGGAGAGCTCTCAGACTCTGCCGGAGCACTGCGCCTCCCTCCCTCAGATGGGCAGAAGCTTCCTAGGCTTTGGGAAGAAGATGGGAGGCTCTGATTTGGGAAAAGAAAAAGGTCCCAGAACTGCATTCCGGAGCATTCAGACAGAAAAAAGCACTGATGAAAGCAAATGTCCTTATGCTAGCCATCCTATCAAACCACTTAATCTAATCTTACCAGGATTACAACAGTTTATTACTTCTCTGGGATTTCAGATCATAAGCATTTGTATTACATATGCATGATTATTGTTCAAAGGACTATTGTATGGAACTAAGACACTTAAGTTCTTTTCTATCTCATGTTGTTGTTTAGTCATTTAGTCGTGTCCGACTCTTCGTGACCCCATGGACCAGAGCACGCCAGGCCCTCCTGTCTTCCACTGCCTTCCGCAATTTGGTCAAACTCATGCTGGTAGCTTTGAGAACACTGTCCAACCATCTCGTCCTCTGTCGTCCCCTTCTCCTTGTGCCCTCAATATTTCCCAACATCAGGGTCTTTTCCAGGAAGTCGTCTCTTCTCATGAGGTGGCCAAAGTATTGGAGCCTCAGCTTCAGGATCTGTCCTTCCAGTGAGCACTCAGGCTGATTTCCTTCAGAATGGATAGGTTTTATCTTCTTGTAGTCCATTGGACTCTCAAGAGTCTCCTCGGGCTCATTATACTATGTTATAGATTAATGGATGCTTTCAAGGTTATAAAATGTCAGGGGATTTTCCCCTCATTGAGGCAGTTAAAACCATGCTTAAGGCAGCTTCCAAAATATTTTTAAAAATCACATAACTACAAACATAACAAAAGTAGTCATAAGCAATAGACAAAGCACCAAAAGTACGCAACCAAATAAACAATAGCCCAGCCCAAAATGCTGGTGGGGCCTCACCTTGGTTAAGAGTTAGGGCTGAAATGTCCGGCCTAGACAGTCTCACAGCAAGGGTGTCTATGTGGATCCTTGATCTTCAATCCCTTTGCCGCCAGCACTCTCATCTTCAGAACTTGTTTGCCATGTATGGGCCAACCTGAGTGATGCTAAGCAAGATATTGCATGAACACAAAGTAACCCACAAAAACCCCTGCTGTGCTCAGACAGTAACATTTAAGTCTCCCAGGATGTTATGATTCAACAACAAAAAATGTTTCAAAGGTAAACTCCAAATTCACCTGGATTCAAATCCACTGGCAACCTTGGCACTTTGGAATTTTGTCTCAATGTATCATCAAAATTCCTTGCTCACTATTAAAAAAAAAATATTATCCCTTTTGAGAAGTTCATTTACTAGCAGGAGCTAGTTAGGAGTGGGTTATACCCGTACTGAGTGGATATTACTTATTTGACGATTCTGGATTCATTTATGTTATGCAGAGCATTTCTGAGGTGTTTTCAATAACTTTTTTTTTCAAGGTACAGAATATGCATTTTGAGGAAAAAATTGTTGCAGCAGTAAACAACAAATAACTTGTTCTGATAAAATAACAGACTTTTGTCATGCTATATAATAAGGTTTCATTTGATTATGTACTCTAAAAGATCATGCCATATTTTCCTATGAGCGTTGGGTGGATTCCTGCCATAGTATGAAAATATATGTATTCAATAAACATTTACCATATGTTATAAAAGGAATAGGGATTATGTTTGCCCTTTGCTGATGCAGAGTATTTGTGACTCACCTACAGTCTCTTGCATTACAGAGAAGCTATGGATTTGAAGTTCTTTGCTTGAAATACATTTTTGCATCTTTCTAAATGGAGTTACTTCAGCAGAATGTGGGAGAACTGAAGAGAGGGTCTTCATAGCCCCTTTTGAAATTAAAATATTTGAAAAGCACTCCACATATGTTGGAAAAGCTTTTAAAGATTTATACTACCTATAGTCAGGCATGTGCTAGGTGGTATTTTATGAGAAGGAAATTATTTCAGTTATCCATTGCTGCACTTAATTTCAAGCAGTCAAGCTGTGCAGCTAAAAAATTGGGGGGAATTGTTACTTTCATATTTCATATTCGTATTTGCAAATAATTCCTAATACAGTGAGAAAGCGAGTCTTTATAGATTACTATGAGATATTCCATGTCACGGAACAGGACATGGTTCTTTGCCTAGACACCAGGGCAATCTAATGCAATTTTGCCCTGCATACTTCCTTCATGAAATCATTTATACAGCTAGCCTTCATTACAGGACCACAGCTCCCTGCCTCTGGGGACGTGCCACCCATCTCCCCTTGCAGATCAAAAGTCATTTTGTTACTTTAGGAACATTAATATGTATTATGTACAACCTGTTTGCAACTAAATATTTGGTATATTTAAAAAAAATATAATTTATTTATTCAATTTATTCAGTCAATTGATTTTGCTTTTTATAAGCTATAAGCTGCTGAACAGTAAGGAACCTAGCATCTCTTTCATTTTGCCAGTTTATGAGGAGGCAAAAAACACCAAAAGTAGAAGAAACCATCAATTTTATAGTAAAGAAACTTTAAATATTATGGGTTCTATTGAAGAATTCCTACTCAAAGTAGAGCCCTTGCAATTAATGATCCTAACTTAGTTCTGTCTATTAACATCAGCAGGTCTACTCATAGTGGGACTAGCATTTATATATGTTGGGCACTGTGGAGGACTGAAGGAAATGAGGTTTCATTTCCTTCAGTCCTCCGCAGTGCCCAACAGATATAAAACACCCATTTTCATAGAAAGAGCTAGAAAAAAGAGACAAACCGGACTGAATTAAAACTACATGGAATTTAATCAGTTTCATTTTTCAGAGCTACCACTATCCATTTCTGTTTCTTCTGCTTCTCCACATTGTCATTATATTTATTGTTGACTTCTAAAAATCAAAGGTTTGCTCAGATTGAAACGAGCATTTCTAGCGTTTCACTAGTCATTGTCCAATTTTCCATTGTTTGGGGGAGGGGAATTGTTTCAACACTGAGGTTTCAATGAGGGGTGTTCTCATTTCCTGCAGAAAAATCAAGATGGTGTCATGGGCAGCCCTAGGCCCAGTATACCTGAAGGAGCATCTCCACCCCCATTGTTCAGCCTAGACACTGAGGTCCAGCGCCGAGGGCCTTCTCTGGCAGTTCCCTCACTGAGAGAAATGAGGTTACAGGGAACCAGGCAGAGGGCCTTCTCGGTAGTGGCACCCACCCTGTGGAACGCCTTCCCGTCAGATGTCAAGGAAATAAACAACTATCTGACTTTTAGAAGACATCTGAAGGCAGCCCTGTCTAGGGAAGCTTTTAAGGATGTATATTTCATTCTGTTTTTAATCTGTTGGGAGCCACCCAGATTGTTTGGGGAAACCCAGCCGGATGAGCGGGATATAAATAATAACTTTTTATTATTATTACTGCTACTACTATTATTATTGCCACTGATGACAGAGAGATGCTGTTCTTGTTTGGTGATGTCTGCAGTTACTGCAAGCGGCCCATAAGAGAAGTGTTGCTGTACTGCTATGTTTTCCTCAGACTGCTGCAGAGCTAGGGGGGGCAAGCATTGCACACTCCTTCCCTCCTAACAAAGGACATCATAATTAAATCCAAAAGTGGCATATTTGGCTTAATAGAATATTTGGCAATGTTTCATCACTGTGTCTTCTGAAAATATTTGACAGGTCACTTTACCAGATACGAAAACTAGCTTTTCTCCAAGATAAATGTCCAATTAGCTCAAAAGATGAGATGGTACAGTGGTACCTCAGGTTAAGTACTTAATTCGTTCCGGAGGTCCGTACTTAACCTGAAACTGTTCTTAACCTGAAGCACCACTTTAACTTATGGGGCCTCCCGCTGCTGCTGCACCGCTGGAGCCCGATTTCTGTTCTTAACCTGAAGCAGTATTTCTGGGTTAGCGGAGTCTGTAACCTGAAGTGTATGTAATCTGAAATGTATGTAACCTGAGGTACTACTGTACTGATTATCCATTTATATACACAAACATACACCCATATTTCATACAGATCATAGAATCATAGAATTGTAGATTTGGAAGGGACCACAAGGGTCATCTAGTTTAACCCCAACATGAAGTCCAAACCCATGACCCTGAGATTAAAAGTCTCATGCTCTACCAACTCAGCTATCCCAAGGTATGCCTAGTTGTAAACATGAAGGCACAGGAGCCAACTTCTAAGGACTGAGGTCCCTTTGTCCCCCCAATAAAATATTTGAGGGAGCCGCACCCCATTTGATGGGCATTGCCATTCAGATGGTGCTTGTGATCGATTAGGTGGGGCAGGGGCTTACCTGCGCCCCGCCCAATACTTTATTCAAGTTGGCACCCATGCACGAAGCACAGCCTTTTCAGAAACCCAAACATTTCAAAATGTTCCCCAAAAATATTTAGGAGAGAAAGAACCAAGTCTCGATTCTATATTTGGTTCTTTCCCCATATCATTTTTAAGAATGGAAAAGAGTAATCTTCTGAACGACTGGCTTTTGACAGCCACAGAAGGATCTCATAATTGAGTGCCCCAGGGAACACTGGCAATATCACATTTCCAAACACTGCAGGAACTTTAAATTGTGCACCATGAAAAGTGTTTTGAGTCCCTATGGGGCACTGGGAATGAAAGGGTTACCACCGAATCTGTCTATAAAAAATTCCGCACTAAATCAAACTATCCAGGAATGTAACAGTTGCTGCCTCGCTCGGTATCCGCGCTCTTTCCTAATGCAGCTCACTGCCTCCGAACCGCCACAAGGGAGACATTCCAAGAGTTCTGTGTTCAAGCGTCTTTTGGCCGACATCCATAATTCAGCTGGCATGAGCTCAGTAATAAATTCCGTGAATATGTATGCTGGTGGTGCCATGAAATGATCTATCTTATGCTATCCACAACCACATTCAAAGCATGACAGAGGGAACGCGCAACGTTGTAGGGCTCAGTTCTGAACCTTTATTTTAAACTCAATTTAAAAGGCAATGAGATGTGTATTATGATCATGATAGTTGTGAAAATTCCTTTTTTTAGACGTGTAGCTCAGGGTGTATATTTTATTGAGTCTTGCACAACACCATCTACACCGAAGGTTGTGTCTCATTGATAGCGTAGATTTATTTCTGCCTATTGTATTAAAGAAACTTATAAGCTGTTGATAGAATCTGGAATCTGAAGAGCTCTTAGCAGAGCCCTGAGTGCTTTGAAAGCATAATATAGCTAAATAGATTTATAACAATATAAATAAAATAAAAATAACTTCCATCACGTGCATCTTGGAAGTTGTCCTAGGGCAGAAACTAAGCACTGGTTGACTCAGCACAGAGATATAGGGTCAGACTTTGATGTTTTCTTCATATAATGGGCTAGGCTACGGGATCCTAAAGTGCTACTTGCAATGGGTGAGGGATACTTCTCACCCTGACAAGGAAGTTGATAGTGCCACCTCTTCAAATGGCAGACAGGTGAGGGGATGGCTGGGGGCAGACTGGGCTGGGCTCCTTCACTGGAAAGAAGAACTACAAAAAATAGACACACCAGTTTCCATGATTAGTAATTATCCTGGCTAGATCTGGTAAGTATCTGTTTCATTGTGCAAGCTAGAGCCATGAGTTGCCACAGATACAAGTTGGTAGTATTTATTAATGTTAGCCCCTTCATGGATCACTGCCTTGCCGTGGCGAAGGGGCTTGAATAACTCGGAGAAGCTATGAGCTATGCCGTGCAGGGCCACCCAAGATGGACAGGTCATAGTGGAGAGTTTTGACCAAACGTGATCCACCTGGAGCAGGAACCAGCAAGCCACTCCAGTATCCCTGCCAAGAAAACTCCATGGACAAAGACAAAAGGCATATAAAAGTTATGACGCTGGAAGATGAGCCCCTCAGGTCGGAAGGCGTCCAACATGCTACTGAGGAAGAGCGGAGGACAAGTACAAGTAGATTCAGAGCTGATGAAGCGGCTGGGCCAAAGCCGAAAGGATGCTCAGTTGCGGATATGCCTGGAAGCGAAAGGAAAGTCCAATGCTGTAAAGAAAAATATTGCATAGGAACCTGGAACGTAAGAACCATGAACCTTGGTAAGTTGGATGTGGTAAAAAATGAGATGGCAAGAATAAATATTGACATCCTGGGCATCAGTGAACTAAAATGGACGGGAATGGGCGAATTCAGTTCAGATGACTATCATATCTACTACTGTGGGCAAGAATCCCGTAAAAAAAATGGAGTGGCCCTCATAGTCAACAAAAGAGTGGCAAAAGCTGTACTGGGATGCAGTCTCAAAAATGATAGAATGATCTCGATACGAATCCAAGGCAGACCTTTTAACATCACAGAAATCCAAGTTTATGCACCAACCACTGGTGTTGAAGAAACTGAAATTGACCAATTCTATGAAGACTTACAACACCTTATAGAATTGACACCAAAGAAGGATGTTATTCTCATTATAGGGGATTGGAATGCTAAAGTAGGGAGTCAAGAGATAAAAGGAACAACTGGCAAGTTTGGTCTTGGAGTTCAAAACGAAGCAGGGCAAAGGCTAATAGAGTTCTGCCAAGAGAACAAGATGGTCATCACAAACACTCTTTTCCAAACAACACAAGAGACGACGCTACACATGGACATCACCAGATGGGCAGCACCGAAATCAGATTGATTATATTCTCTGCAGCCAAAGATGGAGAAGCTCTATACAGTCAGCAAAAACAAGACCTGGAGCAGACTGCGGCTCAGATCATCAGCTTCTTATAGCAAAATTCAAGCTTAAACTGAAGAAAGTAGGAAAAACCACTGGGCCGGTAAGATACAATCTAAATCAAATCCCTTATGAATACACAGTGGAAGTGAGGAACAGGTTTAAGGATTTAGATTTGGTGGACAGAGTGCCCACCAAATCTATGGATGGAGGCTCACAACATTATACAGGAGGCAGCAACGAAAACCATCCCAATGAAAAGGAAATGCAACAAAGCAAAGTGGCTGTCCAACGAGGCCTTACAAATAGCGGGGGAGAGAAGGCAAGCAAAATGCGAGGGAGATAGTGAAAGATACAGGAAATTGAATGCAGATTTCCAAAAAATAGCAAGGAGAGACAAGAAGGCCTTCTTAAACGAGCAATGCAAAGAAATAGAGGAAAACAATAGAATGGGAAGAACCAGAGAAAATTGGAGATATGAAAGGGACATTTCGTACAAAGATTACCATAATAAAAGACAAAAGTGGTAAGGACCTAACAGAAGCAGAAGACATCAAGAAGAGGTGGCAAGAATACACAAAGGAATTATACCAGAAAGATATGGATGGCTCGTACACCCCAGGTAGTGTGGTTGCTGACCTTGAGCCAGACATCCTGGAGAGTGAAGTCAAATGGGCCTTAGAAAGCACTGCAAATAACAAGGCCAGTGGAAGTGATGGTATTCCAGCTGAACTACTTAAAATTTTAAAAGATGATGCTGTTAAGGTGCTACACTCAATATGCCAGCAAGTTTGGAAAACTCAGCAGTGGCCAGAGGATTGGAGAAGATCAGTCTACATCCCAATCCCAAAGAAGGGCAGTGCCAAAGAATGCTCCAACTACTGCACAATTGCACTCATTTCACACGCTAGCAAGGTTATGCTTAAAATTCTACAAGGAAGGCTCAAGCAGTATATGGACCGAGAACTCCCAGAAGTGCAAGCTGGATTTAGAAGAGGCAGAGGAACCAGAGACCAAATTGCAAACATGCGCTGGATTATGGAGAAAGCTAGAGAGTTCCAGAAAGACATCTACTATTGCTTCCTTGACTATGCAAAAGCCTTTGACTGTGTCGACCACAGCAAACTATGGCAAGTTTTTAAAGAAATGGGAGTGCCTGATCACCTCATCTGTCTCCTGAGAAATCTCTATGTGGGACAAGAAGCTACAGTTAGAACTGGATATGGAACAACTGATTGGTTCAAAATTGGGAAAGGAGTACGGCAAGGCTGTATATTGTCTCCCTGCTTATTTAACTTATATGCAGAATTCATCATGCGAAAGGCTGGGCTGGATGAATCTCAAGCCGGAATTAAGATTGCCGGAAGAAATATCAACAACCTCAGATATGCAGATGACACAACCTTGATGGCAGAAAGTGAGGAGGAATTAAAGAACCTTTTAATGAGGGTGAAAGAGGAGAGCACAAAATATGGTCTGAAGCTCAACATAAAAAACCCCGAAGATCATGGCCACTGGGCCCATCACCTCCTGGCAAATAGAAGGGGAAGAAATGGAGGCAGTGAGAGATTTTACTTTCTTGGGCTCCATGATCACTGCAGATGGTGACAGCAGTCACGAAATTAAAAGACGCCTGCTCCTTGGGAGAAAGGCGATGGCAAACCTAGACAGCATCTTAAAAAGCAGAGGCATCACCTTGCCAACAAAGGTCCGTATAGTTAAAGCCATGGTTTTCCCAGTAGTGATGTATGGAAGTGAGAGCTGGACCATAAAGAAGGCTGATCGCGGAAGAATTGATGCTTTGGAATTATGGTGCTGGAGGAGACTCTTGAGAGTCCCATGGACTGCAAGAAGATCAAACCTATCCATTCTTAAGGAAATTAACCCTGAGTGCTCACTGGAAGGACAGATCCTGAAGCTGAGACTCCAATACTATGGCCACCTCATGAGAAGAGAAGACTCCCTAGAAAAGACCCTGATGTTGGGAAAGATTGAGGGCACAAGGAGAAGGGGAGGACAGAGGACGAGATGGTTGGACAGTGTTCTCGAAGCTACCAGCATGAGTTTGACCAAACTGCTGGAGACAGTGGAAGACAGGAGTGCCTGGCGTGCTCTGGTCCATGGGGTCATGAAGAGTCGGACACGACTAAACGACTAAACAACAACAACAACAAATTAATGTTAGGCCTTTCTTGGCCTACTAGCTGCTCTTTTGTTTTGTAATTAAATGCTTTTCTTTCTTTCTTTCTTTTTACTGTATACTGCCATGTGATTGCAAATGAAAGTATTCTAAATCAATGGAAGATCTTTCCAGAAAATAAGCAGAAGAGGGGATGTTTTCCCCTTCCTCTGCTGGCTGGGAGTGAGGGGCATGTCCACATCTGAGCGTTATAGAAGCTGTTAATCCACTTTCCCCCATTTGAATTATACCAGAGTTGTCTACACCCATACGTGCTTGAATCTGTATATGAGGAGCAACTGCGGTCTCTACTGTTTATACCCTTTTGTGCTTGTCTCCACCTTCTGATCTGTTGATCTATTATGCTGATTAAGTACCAACAAGGTGTGGGGGAAGGTAGCTATGCAATATCTGATGTATTTTACTTTTGTTTTGATCCCTCAGTTTTGCACAAAACCAGAAAATTGTACAAAGAAGTCACATTACAATTTCCCCTTAGTGTGGTTTGCTTGTACAGTTTTCTGGTTTTGTGCAAATCTAAGAAATAAAACACAGGGAGGCATGCTCCTCTGTTCAGGAGCAATGGTAATAATGTAGACCACAGCTGTCAAAGAAATTAAAGCAGTTGTAAATCCTCAGTACATACTTTTCAGATTAAAATGCTGTGTAATTTTTGCTGTAGAATTATCGTATTTCCGTGTATAAGATGCTCCCATGTATAAGAGAACCCCTATTTATTTTTTAACGCAAAATTGAGAAATCAAGTTGTTTAGCTTTTATGGGCTGTGAGGGAGGTCACTTCTGCCAATTGCTCACCCACCTGCCCGCCACTCGCTTGCCACAGCCACTGCCAATCGCACACCTTGCCGCAACCACCAATTGTCTGCCCGCTCACCACCACCAACAGCCCACCTGCTCACTTGCCGCAGCCGCCAATCGCCTGCCCAATTGCCACAGCCAATTGCCAGCAGGCCTTGCCACAGCAACCAATCATCTGCCCAGTCGCTGCTGCCAATCTCCTGCTTGCTGCTGCCATTAATCGAAAGTCCCCCTTCTGCATTCACTATCCGTGTATAAGACAACACCCAATTTTTGCCTAATTTTCTTTAGCAAAAAGCATTGCCTTATACACGGAAAAATACGGTGATTTTTTAATGCGGTTTGCTTGTCCAGTGTTCTGGTTTGTGCAAATCTGAGGAATCAATGGGAAAATCAAGAGTGTGCTAGAAATTGTTATGAGCATGGCTGGAAAAGAAATTTAAGCACGGAGAGGGTAGTGGGTATAGAAAGGGGAGCAAAAAGTGCAAGTTGAGCCATCCACTAAACAAATAATCTATAACACTGAGTTTGGAGCCCAGTTGGATACCTCCCATGTCTAGTTTAGAATATTAGGCCCAATCAGGAGGCAGGGCTAGAAGCACAATGAGTAGTTAAAGGAGCTAATGAGTAGCTAAAGGAGAGAAGACCTGGTGTACATACTTTTTAAATAAAACTATTTCATATTCAACTTGTCTTACCTCACCACTAAACATTACTGCATTGGAATCAGTGTAGAAAGAGACACAGAGTTGCTCTCTGAGAGAATCAGAAACTGTGACTTTGGTGCCTCACCTAGAAATTTGATAGGAAACAGGATCTGTTGGAACTGTCCAGCTCAGCCTGTGCATATGTGTAAATAAGGATTGTATCACAGATATAATTGCCGCCATTAGTCTTCAGTGACCTTCATTCCATGGTATGGGACCCTCAAAATCTCTCACCACTTGGAGACAGATGCATGCAACAATATTTTGCTAAACCCTGAAACCTGCTCTTGTCCAGAATAAATAAGTTTTTGTTATATTTAATTGGAAGCCACAGAAATGTCACTGATATAGTAACATAAATAGCATTGGCTGAATGTCTTTGAAATCCCTGAGTACAAAAATCACATATTTTTAGATAAAAGAACATCTGAGCATATCCTTGGTGAAGGTGCCCTTGAAAACCTTGTATTTGATATGCAAAATGTCTATGCAGTGAATTTTTCTTCTTCTCATAACAGCCTTGATCATACCTATAGTTTCTAGAATGAATTTGCTTCTCCTGCTTTAAGTATCCGCATATCACCCTCTGGGTAGGGTAATACATTTTATTCCTGTTGGCAGTAACATAAAGGATACAAACTACAAAGATAAACTGTCCGAGCCCAGCAAATGAAGAAAACACACACATCACTTTTAATACCGAACTTGAGAGATGTAAAAATATAGCCATTTTCAAAAAATGAAACAAAAAGCCACACAATTTGTATTCCCAAGGACTGCACTTTTTTGAAAACCTATTTTGCTACACCTGGACTGGAGAGGCAGACAGTGTTTCCGGTATGAGGCCCTGAAAATTCTGCCCACAATTGCTGCCACCTTTGAGCTTAGGCTCGCTAGTTTTGTTATCCTTGAAGTATCACTTATGTCCATGCAAGAGATTGTCTGAATAACAGCCTTTTGAAAATTAGCTCCCATAATTATGGCTTGCCAGAATATTCACAGCAACTTTCAGAGATGTGGTGTAGCAATGTGACATTCATTTCAAGCAGAAGGAATTTCCCACTTGAAAGATGGTACAAGCAGATTCAGGCACGATGCCCGTGCATAGCAGTCATTTGTTGATACTGTGGATGTTAGATGAATCTGGCTCACCATCTAATTATCAGTCATAATTTCATGAGGGCTGTGCAAAATGAGGAGATCGTCATCTCTCTATGCTTTTTTTGGTAGCTTGACAGCTTGCTTAATTTGCGCTAATGGGCAATTGATATTCTAAAGCCCGGCATGCGGATCACATCTACCCACGAGGTAGAGGAGACCAATGTTCTGCCTGTATGCTGCAGATGGCAAGACATTGATCAATTCAAGCATGGCCCCTGAAGGATAGTGTGTGTGTGTGTGTGTGTGTGTGTGTGTGTGTGTGTGTGTGTGTGCTGGTTTGAATGATATTGAGTTGGTTCAATTCTTGTCAATCTTATTGGCTTACAAGTGGTTTGTTGCTTTAGGGTAGAGGTGGGGGAAACATTTTCTAGCTAGATGGTCGCATTCGCTTCTGGACAAGCTTCTGGAGGCCTCATGCTGATGGTGGTTGGGGCCACAAGCAAAAGGTGGGTGAGAAGGGAAGTGGCTTTAACCTTCTTAGAGCAGGTTATATCAAAGCTATGCAAAATCAGGGGTTTCTACACACACACACAGAGACCTCTCAATTCAAGCAAGCAAGAGACATTATCACATTTCAGGAACACAATCTACCCAGGCATGGAGGCATGGAGTGGGCTTGTGGGTGTGGCCTGCAAAGAGAGGGTGTGGCCTAGGGAGGAGGTGAGACCTGAAAAGAGTCTGAAAGTAACAGAGAGATGGGGAGAGTCACTTCTGAGCTTCCAGTCGGAAGTTCCATGCTTCTGGCCTAAATGTATTATTCTTCCTTGGAGCCAGAGACACTCAAAAAGAGAGAGACAGTGTACAAGTGTTTATACGCTAATGCTAAAAGCCTCCAAGCTAAGAGAGGGGAATTGGAGTGCCGAGTCTTAGAGGATGGGACGGCCAGGAATTTCCCACTTAAAATATGGTACGAGAAGATTCCTATGCAGGAACAGCAATAGATGGCGAACAAGCCATGGTTGGGAGGGAAAGGAACCAATGAAATCACTTGCATTTCCAGCAACAAGGTGGAATCCAGAGTACGCAGTCTCAGCCAAAACAAGCGGCTTACCAAATGCATGGTAACCACCAATTAACAGGACCTCCGTCTTGCGGGGCTTCAGCTTCACTTCGTTGGCCCTTATCCAGATAGGACAGAAAGCCAAAATGGATGCAATGACAATTTCTTCAGAAATTTTAAAACTTATCCATTGATTTTATTTCTTGAAAACCCCAGTTTAAGTTGTGTGTGTTTTAAGTTAGACACTTGAAACTCTGTTATTTATCTGCTCTGTTGTCTATTAATAATAGGCTGAGTGAGATGGCATAACGATTCTCCTCCTAACAAGTGTAGCTTCTTCCCGCTGCATGGATCATGCAAATTAGAGTAATAATACCGTTGCAAGAGGAATTTCTGTGTAGGCAGGCAATGTCCTTCAAGAAGTATACTAGACAAACAAGTACACTTGGGAGAAATGGGGGGTGGGAAGAGACTCTCCCAAAATAGAACCTGCTGTTTTGTTATTGTAATATAGTGCTTTGCATTAAAACCCAGGGACAGAAAACTTTTCTCAGTCTCCAGTTCCCAGAAAACTTCCATGAGCTAGTGAGTAGAACCAATGGCCAAAGTGGGCAGAACAATGACCATAAATGTCACCTTCTCCCCCCACTCTCACACAAACCTCCCTCCGCCATGCAGGCAAACAGGAACCATTGTCAGAGTTCGAGGCCAGGCAAAATCTCCAGCCAGGCTGAAAGCAGAGCTGGTGAGGGGTGAGGCTGAGGAGGCAGGGATATGACCGGGGAGAGCCCTGAAGGCCCAACGGAGAGGCATGAGGGGTCTAAGATTGCCCACCCCTGCAGAAATCCAAAACTCCATGGAGCTCTGTTGTGTATGGAGACACAGCTGCAGCTGCCCTATATGTTTCAGTGCTGGATAAAACTCTCTGTCCAGTACACAGATAATGCATGCAGCAAACTTCTCCCCATCCTCAAAGCTGAAGTAAAATCACTGCACTGAACTCTGTGCCCTCTAGTCCTGTGTGCCCCAGACCCACTGGGCAGGGGCTTTTATCAGGGCTGTGTGTACTTGCAACTGCATAAACCAGAACTTTGTTCTCTCCTGGCACACCATTTAAAAACAACAACCCAGTACATGTTTAATTGATGCATGTTAAGTAAAAGTATCTCTCCTTGTTTATTTTTGCACGAATTATCCTGCTTCTGATCCATCATGGGAGAGAGGCCAGGTTACACACAGAAAGCACACTCCACTGGTGGATCTTGGGGTCTCAGATTTCAGAGGTGCCTTGAGTGATGCCAAACTTCAGCGCCCCTCTGACTCTCACACTCCATTCTCAATCATGGTTGTGGCACCTCGGAGACTCCGCACCCAGGGCACCCAAACCAGTCGCACCCCCTTAAATCTGCCTCTGCACACTTCTGGCCACTGGAGCTCAAGACTACCTTTTAATTAGAAGAGCAATTAGTCTGCTTTTAACATCAAATTAAAATATCAAAGACTTGTGGGCCTCATTACTTGCATGGAGTTGCAGAACGGTTTGCCTTTGGTTGATCATATTTTCACCCCCAAGAGTGTCTTATTTCAGTTCTGACCTCTTATAAGGCAGTTAAAAATATGTATGACATGAATCTGGAGTAGCGCTTCACAGGCCGCCTCATAAGCAGTTCAGGAACATAAAAAGCTGCCATATAGACTATTGACCATCCTGACCAGCCTCCCCTCAAGCTGGTGCCCTCCAGATGTTTCGGGCTACAACTCCAACCATCCCTGACCATTGGCTGTGCTGGTGGAGGCTGATGGGAGTCAGAATCCAAAACACCTTGAGGGCATTGGCTTAGTGAAAGCTGATCTAGCCTAATATTGTCTAATACACTGAATGACAACAACTGTCCAGCATCTCTGGCAGAGACAGAAGCTCACTCACCTGCTTGACGGAGGGAGGCTGCAGCAGCAGTGGGCTAGTGGGACTGATCTGCACCATATGCCACATGGATGGCAGGTTTTCTAATCCCCTTCCTGCAAGTGCATCTTCAACTTCCTTGCTACTTAATCCTTTCAGGGGGAGATGCCAGGGGCTGCTGAACCTGGGTCCTTCTGCACAAAATGTCATTGCTCCAGCACTGAGCTATTATCCTTCCCCAAAAGCATCCAGATATTGTTGTACTGGATGAGCATGCTGTTCAATTCAGGGAAGAGCAGTGATTTCATCTTGCAGATACAATGGGCCATACAGATACAACAGGGCAGGGTCATGGTGGAGCATCTGCCTTCCTTGAATGCAGAAGGACCCAGTTAAGTTCTCAGCATCTTCAGGTAGGGCTGGAAAAAGACTCCTCTCTGTAGCTTGGGAGAGAGCTACTGCTAGACATTATAGACTATACTGAGCTAAACTGACCAATAATCAGACTCAGTGTAAAGCAGATGTCTATATTCCAGCCTCCATTATGACAACTGCTTTATGCAGCTGCAGACTTTTATTTATTTCAATAATTTATATATGGTTTAATTGCTATAATATCTAAGTGCTATGTATGTTGAAAGTGACCTACAACATTATGGAGATTCCCCAGTAGAACATAGTATCTTTGCACTACTTCTGTGTCTCGTCTTAGCTCTGACGATAATCAGGAGAAACTATTGTTGTTTATCAAAAAAACCCCAAATGCTGTTTATTAAAACATTACATACATAGATTTATATCTATTTTCATAGGAGACTATTTCTACCAGAAGCCGAAACCTTGCACTTTCAAAAGCTTTCGGTAGAATGCATTATACTAAACATAAGTGTTTTAGCTTTTAGACTTTTCAACACCCACACAGTAAAATTATCTAAAAAACAGGAAGAAATAAAATGCACACCAGTATCTTATCAAAGGAATATGTGGTGCTGAAACTAAATCATACAGCCTTAATTGAAGTCAGTATCTAGGGCAGACTGTTTTTCCTCCTGTTAACAATAACATTAAATTACAACCTAAATAGCACAATAAGCTCTGGTGAATTAGTTTTGATTTACTAATCAGTAAATTAGTACCCCCCCAAATATATACATTTAAAAAGAGGAACATAGGAAGCCATTGTGTATGAAGTCAGATTATTGGTTCCTCTAGCTCAGTGTTGTCTACAATTATGGTGTTGCCAGCGTGGTGCCCACACAGCCATCCCTTTAGGGTCTGTACAGACTGTAGGGTCCCCTCCCACTCCCTGCCAAAGGGAGGCTTGAAACGAGCATTCTACTGTAGATGACAGGCTAGATTGCAATGTGGTGTGGTGCCCATGACAGTTTCTCTGGCTCACAAATACAGTACATCCGCAGTCCCCTTAAGTTTGGAGACCCACGCTAAAAGTTATGGTGTTTGTTGCCACAAGATATGGTGGTGGCTTAGGCTGGCATCAGACAAGTATGTTGCAGTGAAAGCTCAGCCCCAGAACCCAACCTAAGCTTCAATGACCTTACAAATTATAGGAAGATCAAGAGTTATGGATTCAAGGAAGGCCAGAATGAGAAAAGCAATGGCTTACCTGGAACCCAACTACAGTGGTACCTCAGGTTAAGTACTTAATTCGTTCCAGAGGTCCGTTCTTAACCTGAAACTGTTCTTAACCTGAAGCACCACTTTAGCTAATGGGGCCTCCTGCTGCCGCCTCGCCGCTGGAGCACGAGTTCTGTTCTCATCCTGAAGCAAAGTTCTTAACCCAAGGTACTATTTCTGGGTTAGCAGAGTCTGTAACCTGAAGTGTCTGTAACCTGAAGCGTATGTAACCCGAGGTACCACTGTATTTGTCCAACTATTTGTATACATGTTGACCATACATAAAGTCTGCCACAGAAACTTCTTTCCCTCATACCTTCTCTCTTATTTCTCTCATGCCTTCTTGATTAGTAAAAAATAAAGCATTACAGGCAGTGCTATTTTTCTAGAAAAAGAGGTGCTGGAACTCACCATGAATGCCTCCCTTGTTCTCTTATAATGGCAATGGCGCCCACCTGAGAGGCGCCGGAACTGAGGTCTGGTGAGTTCCTGCTGAGAAGAAGCCTTGATTATAGGACGAAGTGCTACAAAATGGCTGGCAACAGTTCTTCATAATGCTCCTCTTAATAAATTCTGCTACCCTAAGCTCTATAGTGACTGGTATGAAACCACCACTTGAAAGAGAATTTTTAGATTTTTAAATTAGTTGACCTCTTAAATTTTAAATTAGTTCACCTCCAGACTGCCATTATTTTGCAAGAACATTTCTAAAAAGCAGACTTGTATCCTGCGGCATGAAAAGGAATGCACCATACTCTTCCCTAATTTATACTTGCTCAGTGAAAGCCCAGCCCCAGGACCCAACCTGAGCACTTACAGCCCCTTAACAGATTTTTGGCATTGGCCTCAATGACCCTACAAATTACAGGAAGATCAACTGGTAGGATTCCAGGCAGGCCACCATCAGAAACAAAAAATCACATCCAGACAAAGACAATTAAAGCATTTAGAAGCTCTCCCACTTATTGTGCCCTGCAAATTGCTTTTGTGTCTCTGAAAGCATTCTAAGCGCTAGAAGGTCTAAAGACTCTAAAGGAGCTAACAATGAATTATATTGCTAAGGAGAAAAATGAGTCACATATTCCTTTTGTGAAGCTTTACTATCCTGTGAACTAAGAAAGAGCTTGGAACAGAAAAAGACTGAATGCATTTAGAATAACAAAAAGAGACAGAACTTCTTTAAACATTTATATGCTCTCCTTTTTCTTTTTTGGACAGAGTGGAGGGGGGGGATAATCCCCCAAAGCAGCTAACAATAATTAAGTGGTATAACAAAAGACTAATAAAATAAGCAAAACAACCTACATCAACTCCCTGAAGCAATTGCATGAAACATCAGAACCCTAATGTGCCATAAAACCTTGTATGAATGAGGCGGTGTGCACATTCACCTCAAGTGTCAAAAGGCAGAGTGCAGTGGTTCATCTCCAGCATTTGCTGGAAGCTGTGTAATGAAGGTGCCAGACGACCCAGCTCTGTGGGGAAGGAGTTCCACAACTTAGGGGTTACTGCAAAGAATGCTGTCACCTGGGCCACCACTTCGAACTTCTGAACGATTGATCACCTTCCCCTTAACCTGAAATTCTCCAGTACTTGTCCCTCTTTCCTCCGTCTTCTTGTGAACTGCTTTTGTTTGCTAAACTGAAGCACGTACATACGGTACTTTTCATCCAGGTGGACCCCAAAGGACATTGCAATCGCAAATAATCTGTAAACAGGAAACACATGTCCTTTAATTCACATCCCTTTTACAGTTCAGACTTGTTAACAACGGTTAAGTGCAAGAAAATAGTTTGACGTTGTGATATAAGCACATACTGTATATGTCTTTTAAGATCTGCTTTATTATTGACGTCACTATCTGTTTTTCTATTTGTTGGGGAAAGCTTTTCTGATTAATTTAACAATATTTATATACCTCTTGATTGTAAAAACAGCAACAGCCCCCAATTGAGTTTACTACAACAACAAAAATTGAAATATTAATATTGCCAGTGATAACAGTTAAAAGAGGTATTAAAATATTAAGAAGATGATCAAAATCAACACTAGCTAAAAAGAAACAAAACACACACTGCTGCTGCATGTCTGGATAAAAAGATAAAGGTAAAGGACCTCTGACCTATAAGTCCAGCTGCAGACGACTCTGGGGTTGCAGGTCTCATCTCACTTTATTGGCCGAGGGAGCCGGCGTACAGCTTCCGGGTCATGTGGCCAGCATGACTAAGCTGCTTCTGGCGAAACCAGAGCAGTGCACGGAAACGCCGTTTACCTTCCTGCCAGAGCAGTACCTGTTTATCTATTGCACTTTGACATGCTTTCGAACTGCTAGGTTGGCAGGAGCTGGGACTGAGCAACGGGAGCTCACCCCGTTGCGGGGATTCAAACCGCCGGCCTTCCAATCAGCAAGCCCTAGGCTCAGTGGTTTAGACCACAGCACCACCCACATCCCTACATGTCTGGATAGCCCTGCCCAAATAGAAATGTTTTAAGCAGGTGCTGAAAAGAGTTCAGTGAAGTTGCCTGCCTGATATCAATAGGGAGTTCCAAAGTTTAGTGCTGCCATGCAAAAATATCAATTTCTTTTAAGTGTGGAATGAGTATCATGTGGCAACTATAATAGTGCCAATTCCACAGATTGAGTGGGTACATATGGGGTAAGACTTTAGATCCAAGCACATCTTGGCACATGGCAGCAGCTTTCTAACTGACCTTGCAGTCAGACATACAAAAACTAGCAGGTGAAGCTTTACTTGGCACTAAGATATATAGCAACAAGGAAAAGCTCATCCGTTTAAAACCATGCATTCTAGGCAAGCAAGGGTTGAAGGTGCAGGAAAGAGTCAATAAAAAAGTGACAGCCCTAGGGAAGATGTAGCAACGGGATGTGAAATCTGTGGTCCTCCAGATGTCGTTGGACTACAACTCCCATCACCCCTTGTGATTAGCCATCCTAGCTGGGGCTGATGCGAGTTGGAGTCCAACAACATTTGGAGGGCTACAGCTTCCCTAATCGTGTAGGAGGAGATTATGGAGTCTCAGGCAGCTAAAGTTTCCACACACTGTTCATACTGGAGAAGTTCCCAAAAGTGAATGGCATGCTGTTGAGCCTGTGCATCACCTGACTTATGACACAGCAGATTATCTGCTAGTTTCTCGACACAAGTGACTGCCGTTCCCTCCTCTTGCTATCTGCTCTGGAGGTGTGCAAAGAGCTACTGCTTCTTCCTTCTGGTATCAGCGGGTCTGCTATGTGTTAAACTTAGTTATATGAATTCAACTCCGTTCATTTCAATACAAAGTCAACATAAGAATAAGAAAAAGGTAATCGGCCACAAATTGCTTGTGGGCTGAAAACAACAGCAGTGAATACTGGCAGTTTTCATTAGATTGATTTCCATCCCAGACAGGGGATGAAAAAGCAAATGCCAGCAATTTCCGTTCCCATTTCTGTCAGGGTTCTCCAACATGCTTAGTGGAGAGGTTGACAGAGAGTGGCTTAGCTAAGGAGATAGGAGGTTCAAGCCAAGGCTATTGCCTGACTTGAAGCTGTCTTCCCTCCCTCACAATAGTAAAGTGCAGTTTCTCCCTTTTAGAATTATCTTCCCGGGAGTTGCCTTTCCAGCCATAGTTTATTTTAGTAGCTGCAGGTCAAGGTTGGTATTGGAAGGTCAGCAAAAGCTCTGGAAATTGAACAATGGGATCCAATGGAATCTGGCCTGGATTCAGTCCAAATGGGTCATATGAGAAGCAGTACGTATATGCGAGAATCCCACAGGGGTTGTATTTCACTGAGGAGGACTCAATATTTGCTGATCTTGTAACCCTCTATCTGTTGTTGTCAGGTGTTGCGTTGACACAGCCGCATTATGGCATTCCTTATTTCTCCTGGGTACAATTTCCCCACCATGTGCTTGCACAACAAGTGTCATCTGTCCCTGTGACGGTATAAGATGTGCAATGTACGTAGGGCAAACTCAATCACTTTGCACAACCTCGTGTAACCTTAAAAACAACCAAGTTGGGGGAAAATAAAGGTTAAAACACGAATGCAAAATAACCAACTCAATCAGCCTGGCATTTGAAACTCATTTTTCTGCCTGGTATTACCAAAGTGTTATACACTAGAGTGGATTTTGACTACTTTTGACAGGTGCACCTATTCTGGATAGCATGTACAGTGGACATGCTTCAGGCAGGAGCCAAAGCAGACATGCCCAAGGCTTTAATAACTGTCACAGCTCATTGAAATGAGATTCAGTAAGGAGCCAGGACATCCAATCTCAGTCCATGAAAGCTAAATGTAACTTTGAAACCTGATGCAGCTCCATTAGTATATAATTCCCAACATTGGAACCATTCCAGATCACTACCCCGGCTAAGCTGCTGTAAGGGCCATTGATCACTGGAGCCAAAAGTGCAGAGAAGTGAAATTAAATTTTCATTTGTTTCCAGAAATACTATTCCAGAGTAATTTCAATGTTTTATTTCACGTTTGAAGTCAAATCTACTGCTTGCTTTTAAAAAAAAAAACCCCACAGTTAATCTGTATGGCATTCAAAAGTTCTTAGGGATCACTAAAAGTGTAAATTTCATTTATGAAAGTTCAGACTTTTTTTCTTGTTGTTTCATTCGAAATGTCTGAGGGATTCATGGGGCACTCATTACTGATATCCCTTACACTGATTGTATTCTTTATCCATGATCAAACAGCTGACATGCGTGTGGCTTCTAAAATTAGCCACTGTGTCAATTAATTAAACATGGAATTAGTAGGAAGAATTTCTGTCACGGAGGGATATTTAGGGCTGGTGAACAATAAGAGATCACTGGAACTGCATTGCACAATTTTTTTTTTAAAATCAATTTCACTATTTCTGAGACTAGTTTAAACTGCTGATCCTGAGTGTTGGCAGGATTTTTTTAGGGGAGGGGGCAAACTCCAAATACATACTCCAAACAAACAGACAAATATAACTATAACCAGAGAACAGGTCTATCATTCTAGGCAGATCTGGGACTGTCAGTGGCGAGGCCTAAGTAGACTTGGCACCTAGGAAACTTGTATATCATTCCTAAACTTACTTTGTTCTCAAAGAGTGGATCTGCTGTCCTTCCACCCATCACTTATACTCTCAGTTCTTTCCTAGGTTCCCATGACCTTCTCCAGCATTTAATTAATTGCAACACTCGTGTTTTCCAACTTACCTCTGAGTGAGTGATGTCTTTCAGCATTGTTGGTTTGTAAATATTGGCAGGACAATGAAGTTCACAACACGCCAGGAAAACAAACAGTGCACTACACTTCAGCATTGTCACTAGGGTTGCCATATTTCAAAAAGTCAAAATCCGGAGCATTTTTTGACAAAGTTGTTAAGCTGCTTTTCAGAAATTCCACCCAGACACCATTTTCGATAGGCAAATCCGTAATTAAAACCCTGTTTCGTCTGAACTGCTTTTAAGGCCTGTTTAAAAGCCATCACTGAAAGAATCAGATGTTATGTCCCTTGGGAGGAAGTTCCATATATATGAGGCTGTCACCACCAAAAAGACCCTCCGTCTCTCTCTCTCTCTCTCTCTCTCTCTCTCTCTCTCTCTCTCTCTCTGTGTGTGTGTGTGTGTGATGAGTTTCCTTTCCATAGTATTTCCTGTTAAAGTCACTCAAGAGAATCTCTGGTATTTCCCAACCATTGAGGAAACATGAACCACTGATCCTACACTCCTAAATTTCATTTGTCACACTGTGATTCAGCCCTGGTGATAACGCCACACACCATAATCACACAGCAATCTCATAACAGAATTTTCACAAACTCCCATTGCAATCTGACACTCACTACTGTATAATCACAGAAGTTTTATATGTGCACCAAATGGAACAAGATAGGGCTAAACGTCACCCCTATTCCTAAAAGGTTTTCCTTGTTGGTTTTTTCTCCACAAATTTGGTATGGAAAGATGCTCCAATGTGGCAGAATTCCAACACATCATTTCAAAATGCATCAAGTTGCAACCTCAGTGTATGCTGTACTATTCAATGAATTGAGTATTCAGTGGAAATGGCACTCTGCAATGAGTTCACTATCCCCCAGATGGTTAGGTAACATCCCTCTTGCTGGATCTAAAACTTTGTCTGGAATGCTACAATTCATGGACAGAGAAGGTTTGTGCCTAGTGGCAGATATAAATTGCTGCACATGGAATTGTTAGAAAGCACCGTATAGATTGTAGAGCAAATGCAAAACTCATGCAAGTGGAATGCGGCAAAGGTAGTTCAGGGCTTGCTAGACAAACTTTGGACCTAGCTGTAAGGGTGGGCGGGGGGGAGTAAGATGACCTGTAAATATGTTGGATTCAAAAACCAAACAGCAGCTTCTCCTATGCATGTTAAATAAAAGTTGCTCAAGCAAATGATCTCACTGGACCAATGAGGGCCAAGGTAGTGTCAGTACCAGAGCACCAAAATGTGACCTTGCATAAAAGGTTCACTTCCTTTGAATTTTAGAAAAGTCCAAACTTAATGGGATGACAGCCTGCTTAACTGATGTAGAATGGAGACCTCAGTAAATATTTATATTATGGTAGCTCCCAAAGTCCACATTTTGATCATGGAACTGAACAGTGCTGATTGTTGTATAAACATGAGAAAGAGGCATTTCCAAGTAGGGAAATTATTTCTGCAAAATGTTTACCTCTAGGGTCACTCTTTGCTGCTAAATATGCAACCAGAAAATATTGTAAGCGCATGAGGTTTTTTGTATCCTAAATTAAAATGACTGACAATAAGGCCACTCATATAGGATAGATAGATACAGTGGCGTAGCGTGGGTTGTCAGCACCCGGGGCAAGGCAAGTAATTTGCGCCCCCTAACCCGTGGATTTTAGCACTCGAGTGCGAGCGAGCGCCCCCCCCCGATGTTGTGCCCGGCCCCCCTGCACCCCCACGCTACGCCACTGGGGCTGGGGGGGAGCGAAGGAGCCAAGGACCCCCCCAAAGGCTCACCAGGAATTTATTAAATTTATTATTTGCGGAGCCCCCTCCTCTCCTTGGGCTGTAGGTGGAGCTCCAGATTCGGGCTTGGCGAGCGCCTCTCCTCCTCCAGGCCGGGTCCGGGGGCTTCCAGCCGTGCTCCGTCCTCGCCCCCCCCAGACATGCGCTGAGAGCCGGAGCCAGCGGCGCCCCCTTTTGCCGGGAGACCCTCGCCCGCCCGCTGGCTTCCTCTCGGAGGGTTTTGGGGAGCGCAGGGCGCGGCGAGGCCCCTCGGAGCTCTCCTCCCTCCCAGTCAGCAGAAGCAGCCGCCGTCTGTGGCTGGGCCGAGGGGATGGCGTCGGCGTCGGGGTGCGGAGGCTGCCCGTGCCCGGCCAGGCGTCGGTGGCGGCGTCGGCGCTGCTGCAGCGGCTGCTCCTCCTGCGAGCAGTGAGTGAAGCGCAGCCGCAGCGGCGGCAGGGGGCGCGCGCGCTAGGGCGCAAGGCTGGCGGTGGCGGCGGGGAGCCCGGCGGAGGAAGGAACTTGTCCCTTCCCTCTGGACTCGCGCCCCCCCAGATGTTGCGCCCGGTGCGGCCGGCACCCCTGGCACCCCCCACGCTACGCCACTGGATAGATAGATGATAGATAGATAGATAGATAGATAGATAGATAGATAGATAGATAGATAGATGATAGATAGATGATAGCTAGCTAGCTAGGACTATCATAGAATTGTAGAGCTGAATAAATAAATAGGACTATCATAGAATTGTAGAATTGTAGAGTCATCTAGTCCAGCCCCCTGCAATGCAGAAATCACTGCTAGAAAATAAATCACACACCCTAATCCTATCCTTCCTTAGGGGTCCTTTGTCATTCTGCAAGAGGGCTGAGAACATGTAAAATTGTGTGTGTCTTCCTGATAATTCTGCTAGGAGGACCCTGGACTTCTGCCCCAAACTCCTGCTCTAACAGCACAATCTGTTAAAACTGTTTTCAATTTTCAATTGTTTTAAGCTGTCCTAGGCTGATGGTGAATGGTGAGTACCTTTTTTAATGATGATGATGATGTTAGTAGGCAGTAATGTAACCTCCATTGTTCAATCCAGATGTTGAGGTCTAGCTGCAAGGGTCTTCTGGAGGTTCCCTCAGGAAATGACATTACAGTGGTACTTCAGGTTAAGTACTTAATTTGTTCCGGAGGTCCGCTCTCCTGTGGGAGCAATAGTTTAACTATACAGTGGTACCTCAGGTTAAGTACTTAATTCGTTCCGGAGGTCCATTCTTAACCTGAAACTGTTCTTAACCTGAAGCACCACTTTAGCTAATGGGGCCTTCTCCTGCCGCCGTGCTGCCAGAGCACGATTTCTGTTCTCATCCTGAAACAAAGTTCTTAACCTGAAGCACTATTTCGGGGTTAGCAGAGTCTGTAACCTGAAGCATATGTAACCTGAGGTACCACTGTACAGGGAACCAGGCAGAGGGCCTTCTCAGTAGTGGCTCCTTCCCTGTGGAATGTCCTCCTGCCAAATGTCAAACAAGTATGTGACTTTTAGAAGACATCCGAAGGCAGCCCTATATCAGGAAGTTTTAAATGTTTAGTGTTTCACTGTGTTTTTTTATTATGTTGGAAGCCGATAATAATAATAATAATAATAATAATAATAATAATAATAATAATAATAGAGCCAAGGAAAAAAGGGTGTAGAATTAGAGTTCATTCAGAAGATCAGGACTCTTGTGTTTTATGCAAGTCCGTTGAAGTGCTGCTGGGTCATACAATCTCTGAACTTATCCTTTCAGCATCATTACTTAAGGATGACATTAACGCCCAGTTTGCTTGGTGCTAGATCTCCTGTAGTCCTAATGCTACCAGTTAATTTGCAAGGAGAAGATGAATTATGAAAGGGAGCACTCTTTCTTTTGCAGAGGTTGGCTTTCCCCTTTTTACTAAACCTGATTGCGCTCGGAGCACAACAGACACAGGGGTTGCCTGAGAGAATTGCTTTTCTCACTGTTGTGAAGGAGTCCAGATTTCACCAAGGCTTTATTCTCACTTCAGGGAACTTAGCCGACAAAATGTACTTCGTTTTGTGTAGGTGTTCTTTCCTTTCAAATTTGCCTGTATGTAATTGTCCCTTTTTCAGAAGTAAATGCATGAGTAGGAGGGGAAAATCTCCTTATCACTATAGAAATTCCACTACAGCACTGTTGCATGCCGTCAGCTATCCATGTGGGATTTCATCTTTTAAGGCTTTCAAGACAATTTTGATAATTTTTGCTGTTTTTCCATTTCGTTTAGTTTGGTTTGATTATTGAAAGGGTATAATGCGCCAGGACGCATCTTTTTAATCCAAGTCAAGGAAGGGAAGCCCCAGAACCAGGGGCCAAATATGGCCCTCAAGACCTTTTCAAGTGGCTCTTAAGACTCTCCCCAGCCACACCCACTTTTCCCAGACCACATTTCTCGCTGGTCCTTTTTTTCGTCCTCTTTAGGGTTTTTAATGCCCCTGTGTTGGGGTGTATGGGGTGTTAGGGGAGCAGTAGTACCTCTGGTGTGGGGGGATGGACACACATCATGGGGTAGTTTGTCCATTTTGGCCCCACCTTGCACTCAGCTCTTACTTGTGGCTCCTAGAAGCTGTCAGCATGTGACAGGGGCCACATTCCTGGAAATGGCTTTGACTGGCTGGCTATACCAATGGGTCTCAAACCCTCTATAAGCTAGGGACTTCCCCTGTATGTGAAGACAAGCTCTGGCGGATTGAGTGGGTGAGACCAATAGTGGGTCCAACGGTCAAGAAGGTGGTTCCTGCATATGCTATACAGTGGTACCTCGGGTTAAGAACTTAATTTGTTGCGGAGGTCCATTCTTAACCTGAAACTGTTCTTAACCTGAGACACCATTTTAGCTAATAGGGCCTCCCACTGCCGCCATGCCGCCGCCATGCGATTTCTGTTCTCATCCTGAAGCAAAGTTCTTAACCCGAGGTACTATTTCTGAGTTAGTGGAGTCTGTAACCTGAAGCGTCTGTAACCCGAGGTACCACTGTAGAGGGAAGTGAGAGGCAAATGGGGCTCGTCAACCTGGAAAGGTAGCCCATCTAGGAGAAGGAAAATGACCCTAAACCTCTGCTGCCTTGAGGGGTATCTTTGGGAGAAGAAAAGGCTAAGGCGTATGCCCTACACAAGTCAAATCTGGAGTTTGGATGGCGCCTTTTACATCTCCTTCCAGCAACTCCTGTAGCCAAGCTGGTGCCAAACGTATTGCTCTGCTTTTCTTTGGACCACATCTTGACGCCTGGGCAGCCCAGGACCTCCATGCCCACTGCCCAGGCTTGTACCCCAGAGAGGTCACTTCAGTGCTGCTAATGCAGCAGTTTGACTTCACGCCTGGAGGCGCACTCCAATGTCTCTCGAGACAGATGGATTCCAACAACAGAAGTTTGTGTGTGGTCTGTGTGTCCTTGAATTCTGATACTTCTCACTTGCCTGGATGGAGGACAGAGAGCTGTGTGGATGTAGAAACTAGCTTCCTGAACAAAGGTAGAATTCATACAAATTGCTCTACCCAGTGTTTTCACCGGCCTTGCCCAGCCCCAGCACATGATCCTCAGAAGGTTGCTGGGAAGGGAAAGCAGGCCTTGGGCTGAAGAGATTTCTCCATCTAAAACAGTCCCTTGGAATGGGTCTAAAGTCACATCCGCCTGAGAGAGCCTGTAAATGGTTTTCCTGGTTTGAGCCGCGGAGAGGCAAGGGAAGAATGCAGCAGCTGGGAGTTGGCAGTGAATAAGAGGTTTCCAGGTAAAGCAAACAACCACCTGGAACGATGTTGCTGTAAATCAAGCATCACCTTCCTTAGTGGATGCTTCTATGTTGCTATAATATCTGCTCATGAATAGGCAGATGGTTGCTAAGCTACCATAAGGCTCTGGTCCTCTGCGTCTTGGGAACTAAATTCTGAAATGCTTTAGCCTTCTTAGGCACATTGGCCCTTGAAGGAGGAAAGCCCTGGAGCACAAAACCAAGTTTGGACTTCCATCAAGTTCCTCTGTGTGTTTCCCCCCAGTCATACCATCCTCACTTTATTGCGCTGTTTCCATATAATTTTATGTCTCAGCCTTAAAAACGTGGAGGCAGGGGAGACGATTTTAAGGAACCAAATGTTCTGCTCAACTAGATGACTCATGCAAACAGTAATGAAAAGCATTTCACCAAGGCACATAACGATAAATGAAACGAACTATACACATTATTATTCAGAAGGCGGTACAGCTGCCTACCAGTTTCATTAATTTATTAAGGTTGTTTCTTGATGGAATCCACTTGCATTGTACAAGGTACCTCAAAATGATTAAGATTTGTTTTCCCTAGTGGTAATGAAAATAATGCATGTTTTGCATATAGCTGTGATGAACAACTGTTACTATGCAGAGGTTTGAATGCATCAGCCATAGTGATGGCTTCACAGCTCAAAGTTTGATCGCACCATTTGCCACGCAGTCATTTTGTGACATGTTTAAAATAGAAGAAGTCATCCTTGCATCCTAAAGCACTGATGAAGAAACTCTTCCTTTAAAGAGAGAGAGATAAGAATGACACTTTAATGGACCATGAATATTCTGCCATACATAATTTAAAGATGAGTGAATACATGCAGAGCAGAATAAGATACCCAAGAAAGTTGTCCAGAATATATGAGCAGCAGCCCCCAAAATGCAAACTAAATTTCTACCAATTCTTTTTCCATGGCTTTTTCTTCTTATGAGATGTCAGTGATGACTTACAGATTTTTAAACTTTCCTTTCTTTATTTCTAGGTCTCTGCTGAGACTATTAATACTCGCTGGTGGAGGAAGGGGGGCGGTAGATGCGGTCTGCCCCGGGTGTCATCCATGGGGGGGTGACATCAGGGCGCCACTCTCCTGGGACGCTCGCCCCACCCCTGCGGGCAGCTAGCCCACTCCGTGGGCATCTAGCCCCACCCCCACGGGTGGCTAGCCCCGCCCCACAGGCAGCTAGTCCCGCCCCCAGGTGCCGGAGCACCTAGCTCTGCCTCTGTTAATATTCAACATGCGGGGTGACTCACTAAGTTTCTTCTGGGCCCCAGTGAATGGGTCTGGTGCTGATCTAAAATGATATATTACCAATAATAGTTAATGACTGAATTTATACCCCACTCTTCCTACAAGGAGATCAAGGCAGTGTGCCTGGTTTCACACACACACACTCTATTTTTATCCTCAAAACAACCCTGTGGGGAAGGTAACGCTAAGATCGTTGTCCTTTGAGTAACGAGTTAGCTTCATGGCTTATGTGGGGATTTGAACCCACAGGTCTCCTCAGTCCACTATGTACTGTATAATACTGTTTGCATAGATGAAATCTTTCATCACTCCAACCTAAGCTGCAGAATGGGAGTTACAGATAGGTGCAGCATGGCAATGAGAAGGCTGTCAGTAGGGAAAATTGTCTTTCAGTGTTTTTATCACCTCCATTTCTCCTTAATATTTTCCAAGGTACCTGGAAGGTTCATCAATACCCACAGAGTCTAATAGTGAGCCTATGAAGCCCTCTGTCCTCTGCATTCTCTCTTGGAGTCAGTCTCAACACTTAGGAGTAGGTAAAGGAAAAACCCAGCAAACAGACATGAAAGCTGCCTCTGATATATCTCTGTATAACAACAGTGAACGGGGTTCCCAGACTTTCTGTGGAAATGGAAGTCACTGGGATTTCAAGAAGGCTGGGAGTGAGAATCTTCTCAGGATAGCTACATTAGACAATAGAAATCAATGTTTGTAAAGGGTGCTAGGAATTGTTGTTCTGTGAGGGATAGGCTACAGTCCCCATGATTGTTTGAGGGAAGCCATGGCTGTTAATGTACTTCTAAATGTGAGGCATGGGTGTGACCTAAGATTATTTCCAATACATTTTTTGAATTGATAGTGTTCGTTTGATATGTTGTGAGATACTTTGAGCACACCTTTGTGAGAATGTGGCATGCAAATAAACAGAGGACAATTGGCATATGTGATGTGATGAACTTTTTGTACTGGTTGTGTCATCCTGTTGTAGACCTGAAGAATCGCCAGGCTCCTTTCAGGTGCTGCAATTGAGAAACTCCATGTCTAATACTTCCATCTCGGAATGATGTCTGGTGACCCTTAATCACTCCTCGGAAGCTTACATAACCCTGTGCATGGCAATCTTCTCACAGTGCAAGCTCATCACTACAGCCTTGCCCCGGCAGTCAGGTTGTTTATTTAACAATAAGGGTTGTGCCCATATGTTTCCCCCTGTACAACTGTGTAATTCCCTTCTCTGGGATATGCATCAAGGCCTGAATAGATGGAGCTACCTGTGCCTGAATATATTGTTGCAGGCACCCCAAGCTCTGAGCAGGGGGTGGTATCTGGGATTCCTGCATGTATCCTGGCACCCTGCCATGTTGTCTGTAGAACTTCGACTGCACAGGATTCAGGCTCCGCAAAGGTACTGGTAACTAAGGGCACCTCTAGGCCACAGCTATTCTGAGGTGGGATTCAATCTCACACCGGCAAATTTGGGTTGTGCTATAATAGTTCAGTAGGAGGCCTTGCACAACAACTCTGCTTCTCTCACTGAACTATTGCTTTCTTGCAATAAGGAAAGTGATGGGAAAATGCACTGGGAAGTGTGGGATAACACTTGCTTGATGCAGCATCATTTAGCCTCTCTGCAAACAAATCAGGAGGAATGCACACTAAACAGGTAATCTGGCAGCACCCTCAAAGGTTTATATAAAAGGCTTATATAGAGTCCCCTGGCAGGTCTGCAGCAAGTTTCCCCCAGTGTAACAGAAAGCAGGTGTGGTGGGAAGGCTGGGCTCCACTTAGACTTTTTACTCTGGCCAGTGTGGTGTAGTGGTTAAGAGCAGTAGATTCGTAATCTGGTGAACCAGGTTCGCGTCTCCGCTCCTCCACCTGCAGCTGCTGGGTGACCTTGGGCCAGTCACACTTCTCTTAAGTCTCTCAGCCTCACTCACCTCACAGAGTGTTTGTTGTGGGGAGGAAGGGAAAGGAGAATGTTAGCTGCTTTGAGACTCCTTCGGGTAGTGATAAAGCGGGATATCAAATCCAAACTACTACTACTACTACTACTACTACTACTACTCTTCTTCTTCTTCTTCTTCTTCTTCTTCTTCTTCTTCTTCTTCTTCTTCTTCTTCTGTGCTCCCGCTGCTGGTGTTTGAAGCAGAGGGCATACAACATTACCCATAATAACATACCCTGCAAGTGACCTGGAAAAACGGTACAGCCTGCTTTTTCCTGAAAGAGTTCAGTGGCCATTTTGGGTGCCATGATCTTGCATGGTTTTGCGCCAAGACCTTGCATCAGGATCTCATGCGGCTCCCCAAAACGTGCATTTTTGGGTGCTGTGAGAGCACAGCTCCAAAAAAAAGGTGCATCTTTTGGGTTCTGTGCTCTTGCATGGGATTTGCGTGGGAGCATAGCCTGTAATACGTGTATCCTGGTTTTGGGACTCAGTATGTTGGAGTCCCAGTGTGATGCACTGCTATTTTATAGTTTTTTCAAGAAATACTGTTGTTTGGTGCATTTTCCAGCTTCCATCTGATGAGGCGTGTTCTTTTGGGAAAGCTGTTGTGCACGCTCAGTCGACTGTTTCCTTGAACAGGAATTTGGTGTATAAATCAGGTAATAGGCATCCCTGCCCACTCTCTGGTGTGTACAGTGACGTTAAAAAGCAAGTTGAAATGCAACTAGGGGAAACTACCTCACTGTGTTTTAAGTGGCTAATATGCACCTACCAACCCAGACAAATGCTGACGCCAAACGAGATCACAGTCTCTCCTTTGCATACAGTGTAATGCAGATACAGGAGCACTTGAACGAACCCAGGTTCCTGTGTTCCTGGCACATTTGAAGCTGCGTATATTAATAGCCCCGATGAAAGAGGCTTCTCTGATGAAGAAGCAGCTGTCCTTGCTATGCAGCTGGTTTTTCCGATTTAAAATCTTTGTTTCCCTAAAGCAATCGCTTATGTAAGCCGGGAGTCCCCAGAGTTAAGCCTTAATTCTGTATGCCTGAGATTATTTGGCTACGTGGCCGGGATTCATTCCTGGACAGAGGAGTCAAAGAAGTCCACAAGCGATCCTCTTCCCATTCCAGGGCATTAGCACAGTCACTGCTCCTTCTTGAGCCTCTGCCACTGCTCAGCACGGGGTGGGAACACCGATAGGGCCACCAGCTCACTGATGTGTAAAGATAGAAAGCTCTATTATTTATTTAGGTTTTTAAATCTCATTCCTCCAGCAAAGGCACAGGAGGCGTTTGGGAAGCAGCGCCAGGCTACTGAAAGTGCAACTGTTAATATTTAAATTATCTTAGCAAACACAGAGCTCAATGAATCCTCTGCTCACCCAGGGCTGCTAGACAGCTGACCAAAGACATGCTTAAGCACCTCTCTGGGAGGACAGATATGGAGGAAGAAGCTGCCACACCAGCCACTTATGCACCAGTAGCCTGACTGGCATTTAGAGTGAAGGGGGATGCAACTGGGGGAAGGAAGGGCTGGTGAGCTGCTGCAGCCCTGCAGGCTCCTCCTAAGGCTTAGCAGCCTCACAGGGAATTTTGGAAAAGGTGAGAAAGCCTGGAATGGGTAGATGCCTCATACCTCCTTGGCACCTGAGAAGATCCCCTGCCCCTCTCAATTCGTAATTACAGTGATACCTCGGGTTAAGTACTTAATTCATTCCGGAGGTCCGTTCTTAACCTGAAACTGTTCTTAACCTGAAGCACCACTTTAGCTAATGGGGCCTCCTGCTGCCGCCACGCCAGCGGAGCACAATTTCTGTTCTCATCCTGAAGCAAAGTTCTTAACCCGAGGTAATATTTCTGGGTTAGCGGAGTCTGTAACCTGAAGCGTATGTAACCCGAGGTACCACTGTATTATTATTATTTTATTGAGGATTTCGTTGGTTGCAAACTTTAAAAAATCTGCAATGGTCTTCTGCCTTGTCACATTTGTTTCCTTCATTTTGTTTCCTACTTTAAGAAAGAAGTCATTTCATGACATCCCATCCGTGGGAGAACAGAAAATTAAACTTGCATTGTAGTCAAGATAACCTTATCACGATACCACGCTTTGGAAATGATTTGAAGTGCAGTGCATTGAACTTTTCCAAGGATTTCTTTTTAATTACTGCCTCCACAGCTGAACACTAGGTGTCACGTTTAGATAACCACTGACATCATGAACTCACTGGGGAGCAGGAAGAAAGAATGCTTGATAAGTGCGATAAACAGGGCTGTCGCTCTTGTTTCAATTAGCATGTAGAATTCTGTTGAAAGAAAAGGCAAACTATGCCCAAACTCAACAGTTTAAAGGCTGTTTCACAGCTGAGGAATTCCTAGCTTTGAAGCTACAACATTCACGGATGCCCACAACTAACTTCATGCTCAACATTTTATTTCTTTAAAACATTTGTACCCCCGCCTTTCCTCATAAAAAGCTCAACATGGCTAACTTAGCTGGGAGATCTGTGTAGTCTATGTTAGACCCCTGAAACAAGTTATGGTGCCTTGGCTAGAAAAATGGTACATTTCCCAGGAAACCAGTTCCCCTTAGGTGCACACATGCAACCATCAGCAGCCCTGAGACTGCCTTACTCCTACCTTTCCCCATGATCCAATGGATGGTGATGATGATTTATTATTTGTAGCCTGCCCATCTGACTGGGTTGCCCCAGCCACTCTGGGCGGCTTCCAGCACATATAAAAACATAGTGAAACATTAAACATTAAAAGCTTCTCTATACAGGGCTGCCTTCAGATGTTTCCTAAATGTTATACAATTACTCTTCTCCTTAGCATCCTATGGGAGGGCATTCCACAGGGTGGGTGCCACTACTGAGAAGGCCCTCTGCTTGGTTCATGGGCATCCCCAGCCTTCATCTTTGGGGGTTTGCATAGGAATCATGCAGCTCCTTTAGCCCAGACAGCTGTTGGACATTGGTCAGAATGAAGGCAGTTCCAAGTGAGACATTCTCAACACAGGCCTAACTTCAGCTAATACTAGACGGCCATCAGATGCCATCCTTTATTTGGGTGGTATCAGGGGTGCCGACTTGGGCTCCAGATTATGGGTGCCCAATGGCACTCACGACATAACATCATGACGTCACGTTACATCAGTGCGCTGCACTAGAAGGATTACACTAAGATGGACAGAGGCAATGTGCTTCATTATTTGGGATGAATATGTCAGGTCACATTGGAACTCAGCTAGCTGAGCCCTGGCTGAGCCAACGTCAGGGTAAATCATGAAAAGGGGGTGTTCTGGGGGAGGGGAGGGGCTCAAGTGAGCCAGGAAAGACTTACCACTGTTCCAAATTCTATTCAGCTCCATCCATCGCATGACCTAGTAAACCAGCAAAATTGGCAGTGTAAATCGAGCCCTATTTTCAAGACCTGTTTCCCCTCTGCTAGGCTTGAGCTTGGGTTTGCTCCTGAAAGGGCTTTGGAATGGAGTAAATTACACCAGTATAATTAACACCAGCATAAAATGCACTTGCTCCTTATAGTTTGGATTGCTCCATGAGCAACAATCATAGAATCATAGAATCATAGAATCATAGAGTTGGAAGAGACCACAAGGGCCATCGAGTCCAACCCCCTGCCAAGCACGAAACACCATCAGAGCACTCCTGACATATGGTTGTCAAGCCTCTGCTTAAAGACCTCCAAAGTAGGAGACTCCACCACACTCCTTGGCAGCAAATTCCACTGTCGAACAGCTCTTACTGTCAGGAAGTTCTTCCGAATGTTTAGGTGGAATCTTCTTTCTTGTAGTTTGGATCCATTGCTCCGTGTCCGCTTCTCTGGAGCAGTAGAAAACAACCTTTCTCCCTCCTCTATGTGACATCCTTTTATATATTTGAACATGGCTATCATATCACCCCTTAACCTCCTCTTCTCCAGGCTAAACATGCCCAGCTCCCTTAACCGTTCCTCATAAGGCATCGTTTCCAGGCCTTTGACCATTTTGGTTGCCCTCCTCTGGACACGTTCCAGTTTGTCAGTGTCCTTCTTGAATTGTGGTGCCCAGAACTGGACACAGTACTCCAGGTGTCTGACCAGAGCAGAATACAGTGGCACTATTACTTCCCTTGATCTAGATGCTATACTCCTATTGATGCAGCCCAGAATTGCATTGGCTTTTTTAGCTGCCGCGTCACACTGTTGGCTCATGTCAAGTTTGTGGTCAACCAAGACTCCTAGATCCTTTTCACATGTACTGCTCTCAAGCCAGGTGTCCCCCATCTTGTATTTGTGCCTCTCATTTTTTTTGCCCAAGTGCAATACTTTACATTTCTCCCTGTTAAAATTCATCTTGTTTGTTTTTGCCCAGTTCTCTAATCTGTCAAGGTCGTTTTGAAGTGTGATCCTGTCCTCTGGGGTGTTAGCCACCCCTCCCAGTTTGGTGTCATCTGCAAATTTGATCAGGATGCCCTTGAGTCCATCATCCAAGTCGTTGATAAAGATGTTGAATAAGACCGGGCCCAAGACAGAACCCTGTGGCACCCCACTAGTCACTCTTCTCCAGGATGAAGAGGAACCATTGATGAGCACCCTTTGGGTTCGGGCAGTCAGCCAGTTACAAATCCACTGAGTGGTAGCATAGTCAAGACCGCATTTTACCAGCTTCTTTACAAGAATATCATGGGGCACCTTGTCAAATGCCTTGCTGAGATCAAGGTAGGCTACATCCACTGCGTTCCCTTCATCTACCAGGCTTGTAATTCTGTCAAAAAACGAGATCAGGTTAGTCTGACATGACTTATTTTTCAGAAATCCATGCTGACTATTGGTGATCACAGCATTCCTTTCTAGGTGCTCACAGACTGTTTGCTTAATGATCTGTTCCAGAATCTTCCCTGGTATTGATGTCAGACTGACTGGGCGGTAATTATTTGGGTCCTCTCTTTTCCCCTTTTTGAAAATAGGGACAACATTTGCCCTCCTCCAGTCTGCCGGGACTTCGCCTGTTCTCCAGGAATTCTCAAAGATGACTGCCAGTGGTTCTGAGATCACATCTGCCAGTTCTTTTAATACTCTTGGATGCAGTTCATCTGGCCCTGGAGACTTGAATACATCTAAACTAGCCAAATATTCTTGTACTATCTCCTTAGTTATTCTGGGCTGTGTTTCCTTTGCTGAATCATTTGCTCCCAATTCTTCAGGTCGGGCATTGTTTTCTTTATCGGAGAAGACTGAGGCAAAGAAGGCATTGAGGAGTTCAGCCCTTTCTGTGTCCCCTGTTTGCATTTCACCATCTTCTCCTCTGAGTGACCCCACTGTTTCTTTGTTCTTCCTTTTGCTACGAACATACCCATAAAAGCCTTTTTTGTTGCTTTTAACCTCTCTAGCAAGCCTGAGTTCATTCTGTGCTTTAGCTTTTCTGACTTTGTGTCTACACGTGCTGGCTATTTGTTTGAATTCCTCTTTGGTGGTTTCCCCCCTTTTCCATTTTTTGTACACATCCTTTTTTAATCTTAATTCAGTTAAAAGTTCTTTAGATAGCCACCCTGGCTTCTTTAGGCACCTTCCATGTTTCCGTCTCATTGGTATTGCCTGTCGTTGTGCTTTTACTATCTCCCTCTTAACAAACTCCCAGCCATCATGAACTCCCTTTCCTTTTAGTATTGCTGTCCATGGGATCTCACCCAGCACTTCCCTAAGTTTTATGAAGTCGGCTTTCTTAAAGTCAAGAAATTGAGTCCTAGTATGCTTGGCTGCTCCTTTCCGCTGTATAGTAAACTTCAGAAGAGCATGATCACTCGCGCCTAATGATCCTTCCACATCTACCCCACTAACCAGGTCATCAACATTGGTTAGGACCAGATCTAAAATGGCTGTTCCTCTTGTTGCTTCTCCCACTTTCTGGACAATGAAGTTGTCTGCAAGGCCAGTGAGGAATCTGTTTGACCTTATGCTCTTGGCTGAGTTTGACGTCCAACAAATATCCGGGTAATTGAAGTCCCCCATTACTACTATCTCCCTTCCTTTTGCATGCTTGGCCATCTGTTCCAGGAAGGCATCATCTATGTCCTCCGTTTGGCTTGGGGATCTATAGTAAACTCCCACAATGAGGTCTCTGTTATTCTTCTCTCCCTTAATTTTGACCCAAATGCTCTCACTTTGGCTTTGAGGTTCTAAATCTTGGATCTCTTCACAGGTATACACATCCCTGACATATAACGCCACTCCTCCTCCTTTCTTGTCTGGTCTGTTTCTCTGAAATAGATTGTATCCCCCCATTATTACATTCCAATCGTGGGACTTATCCCACCAGGTTTCAGTGATGCCTATTATGTCATATTTAGTTTGCTGTACCAAGAGCTCAAGCTCATCTTGTTTATTTCCCATGCTTTGCGCATTAGTGTACAGACATTGAAGTCCATTAATCATTCCCCCGTGTCTCTTATTTAAGGATTTTTTCCTCCCACCACTAGGTCCGCGTGCTGTTTGCTCCATTTGGTCTATGACATTTGGATGATCATCTTCATTAATTGATAGACTCCTACCTTCAGAAGCACTGTCTCCCTCCCCCACATTAGTCAGTTTAAAGCCCTCCTGATGAGGTTTCTGAGATTTTTGGCAAAAACATTTCTCCCAACCGTTGTGAGGTGCAGCCCATCACTTGCCAGAAGTCCATCTTCAAGAAACTGCAGTCCGTGATCTAAGAATCCAAACCGTTCCTGTTTACACCATTTGCGAAGCCAGCTGTTCACTTCCACTATTTTCCCCTCTCTCCCTGGGCCACGTCGTTCAACTGGGAGGACAGACGAGATGACCATTTGTGCATTTAGTTGCTTTAATTTCCTGCCGAGAGCCTCGTAGTCTCTTTTGATCTTCTGGAGGCTATTGCTTGCAGTGTCATTGGTTCCCACATGAACCAAGAGGAAGGGGTATTTGTCAGTGGGTTTTATGATTCCTTGCAGTTGTTCAGTTACATCTTGGATCTTAGCCCCGGGGAGACAGCACACTTCCCGAGACATCTTGTCAGGCCCACAGATCACTGCTTCTGTTCCCCTCAGTAGGGAATCCCCTATCACCACTACACGCCTCCTCTTAGGTTTGGTCGGGGTTCTTCCGTGAGCTGTCCGTTCCAAGGTCACCTGCACATTCCCTGAGGACTGACTTTGCTGCTCGTCTTCATATACCTGATCGACTGTAATGAGGGAGAGATCCTCAAATGGAGTCTGCTCTTCGTCTTCCATGCTAGGGGAGAGGACCTCAAAGCGATTGTGTATTTCTAAACAATCAGAGTGGACCCTGGGCCTCCTACTTCTTTGAGTCACGTTTCTCCATATATCTGGCTCCTGTGTTGGTGAACAAGCCTCCTTCTCAGGGGAGTCCCCTGTCTCCTCCTTGGTGGGGACGGTGTGCTCTGTTGCTTCCAAGAAGAGCTCCAGCTCTCTAATTCTTTGGAGCGTAGCTACACGTTCCTCCAGTTGCTGGACTTTGTCTTTTAAAAGGGCAATCAACATGCAATTGCTGCAGGTAAAGCTGCCTGCAACCTTTGGCAAGATGGCAAACATTGCGCAGGAATCGCAGGCGACTGCAGCTGTTCCCTCCCCTTCCATCATGAGATCGTGTTGTTGGGGGTGGCTACAGAGGTCCTCCATCATAAAAAGCTTGAAGACAGGACAAATAAAAGAAAACCCTTTTTGCTCCTTCTTCAACTGCTGCCCTACAAACTCATGACCAACCTTTAGGACTTCTTTATTACTGGTATCACAAACTGAGATTTTATTAGAATGATGCTCTTTGTAGGATTCTTCCAGGTGTTGGCTAAGCTTAAAGTCAATAGATGGCACTCTGTCCTTGAATTAACACATGGTGACCTCGTATGATCAACCTTGGGAAGCGCTTTCTTCTTATATGAGATGCTACCGTCGTTTCTGCAAATAATGCTAAGGGCACTTCTTATTCTTGGACGACTCACTTCTCTCTGTTACTAATATGGAATACAAAGCAGAAGAGCTCTACTTTTAAATCAAACACACCCAGCCAGTGTAGGCTATAAATCTGAATGAAAATTACAAAGATGGGGAATACCAAAACCTACATGGGAAAGGATGCACGAGTCAGCGATCCAGTGGTGCTGTGGGAAAGAATATGTGGCTAAGTCTTAATCAGATTCCAGCCTGGTTATTTACGCTCTGCTGGGCTGACCTATATTTTCTCCTGCACTTTCAGAATGAATGTTAACTTTTCACTTCTGTCTCCCCAGTACAGCGTTGTGAAGTGTTGCTAATGCATAATTCTATTCCTTAGGCCCCTGAGATGAGAATCCTTCGGCGCAGACTGCAATGAACTGTCTGCCTCCTCCCTGTAAAAAAAATTAAATAAAATCATAGTCTGAAGATTCTGCATGAAAGGAACCATAAATATACGTCTTCGTCGGTTGTCTGCCTCCTCTCCTTGAAAGTGTGAAGGGTTTTCGAAAGATGCATCCATAACAAGCTTAGCCCCAACCCTCCATATACCTCCAGAGTCTAGGTGTAAGTAAATGGATGTCTGGCATAAGTCCATTAGGATGCAAGACACCATGCTGAGCCTCTCAGAAAGTGCAAATAGCTCAAGTGCCATTTGCATAGAGTTCCCAGAGCATGTGCCAGTGTGGTGTGCTCAATGGTAGTGACTGTGATAGGTCAGCCTAACAGCAAAATTATGGTCCCATTATAGCCCTACTTACACCACAGCCTTAAACTGGTTTGATAGTCATTCTCTCTGAAGAAGATTCAGGAGAAGATTCTTGAGTATGGGTTTTGATTCGGTTCATATTTAAAGGTGCACTTACTTAATTCACACTTTCTGAAACAATATGCAAACTGAAACACAGCCATCCTTCGAATTTTGCAGTTTTACAAATTTTGCAATGCAGTTCTCCAGCAATCTGTACACACATCCATGCATTAGGGCAAACTCTGCATATATTAGTGAAAATAACATGCATCATGTTAGGCAAAATTGCAGGGAAAAAATGTGTCTAGTAGGCGTACTTCTCACTAAAATGCTAATGGATTTTCATTAGGACTTTTAAAAAGGTATTTATGCACTGTTTTGGTTTTATTGAAATGTCTCTTGTGGTTTTGAAGTATGGTGCTGGAGGAGACTCTTGAGAGTCCCATGGACTGCAAGAAGATCAAACCTATCCATTCTTAAGGCAATCAGCCCTGAGTGCTCACTGGAAGGACAGATCCTGAAGCTGAGGCTCCAATACATTGGCCACATCATGAGAAGAGAAGACTCCCTGGAAAAGACCCTGATGTTGGGCAAGATGGAGGGCACAAGGAGAAGGGGACGACAGAGGACGAGATGGTTGAACAGTGTTCTCGAAGCTACCAGCATGAGTTTGACCAAACTGTGGGAGGCAGTGGAAGACAGGAGTCCCTGGCGTGCTCTGGTCCATGGGGTCACGAAGAGTCGGAGACGACTAAACAACAACAACAACAACTCTTGTGGTAGACAGAGCAGTATCTCATTGTGGAATATCCAAGGAGACCTGTCAAAGCTGTGATCTCTCTGATGAGTTATCTATCCTGCTGGGATAAGTATCTCTGACTCATAATGGGCCTAATGGACATATGGAGGCAGGCTTTGGGGTGAGCATTCCTACCAGGATGAGGAACTTCACAGGAAAATGACAGCTGCATGTATGTTATGACCCCCTATCCCAGTTCTCTGTTCTAAAGAGTACTGCTCGCCATCCACTAGGACATCACTAGAAGCCAATTTCACCTTCCTAATATATTTATGATTTTGACATATTTTGCATTGCAACTATAGTGTAATCGTTCAGCCCAGACACTGAGAACCAGCTCCAGGGGCCTTTGGGCAGTTCCGTCACTGCGAGAAGCGAAATTATGGGGAACCAGGCAGAGGGCCTTTTTGGCAGTGCCACCCACCTTGTGGAACGCCCTCCCGTCAGATGTCAAGGAAATAAACATCTATCTGACTTTTAGAAGACACCTGAAGGCAGCCCTGTATTGCAAAGTTTTTAATGACTGATGTTTTATTATGCTTTTATATGTGTTGGAAGCCGCCCAGAATGACTGAGGCAACCCAGCCAGATGAGCAGGGTATAAATAATAAATTATTATTACTATTATTATTATTATTATTATTATTATTATTATTATTATTATTATTATTATTGCAACATGTTACATTTTAAAGTACATTTGTATCACTACTTTTTAATAAAGTGCTTATAATAAAATGCACTATAATTGATTGATCTAATTAGCCTGATCTAATTAGCCTGTGATTGATCCTGTAATTAGCCTGGTTCTTGTTTTGTTTTGTTGGGGGTGTTTTCTCACTCTGTAGCAGGGCCAATTAAATTTAGACTCAAGGCTCAAGAGCCCTGATTAGGTCTTGCTTCCTATTTGCCCTCCCACATGCTCCAAATTGCAAGCTGACCTAGCGAAACTGCTGTGAGCCTGATCTATCTGACAGATTTGCCCACTGCTCTTCAGGTTACATGATATATGACCCCCTCCTTCCTTTCTTATTCCTCAGCATATTTTCTGCCTCACCTTCCTCGGCGCTTCCCTTCTTGCGAAGGGTAATTAAATATTGAGCACTTCCCAGTGCACTGGCTTTTGGAGCCAGAGCTTTGTGCACAGTTCTTGCACACAGCCCACAATGCCTCATTGTTAGTGTTTGCATCCCAGTAGAATTAAAATAATTTATTGCACGTTATGATTTATGACTCACTGTAGGAGTCAGAATGCTGGCTTTTTTTGCAACAGAATTTTGAAAAAGAGCTAGTGTGTTTATTCAGTGCCCTGTGTTCATGGAAATGAGCAAGATAACTTTTTTCGCTAAGAAGCAATGTGGGGGGAAAGGGACACGGAAGCAGCCTCCTGAGCATCTGCTCCCTACCTGGATGAGGTAAATGATGGTTGAAATGTGTGTTTTGTTTCCCAATCTATTCACTTAGGCTTTCAGAACATTGAAAATTTGCTCTCTTCTGCTTCCTCTCCTTGCCAAACAACTGATCTGCGTGATCGATCATTTTCTGCAAGGGCTATGCTAATCATGCCTTGTCTGATGATCTCATCATCCATGATAAAGTAAAGGTAAAGGGACCCCTAACCATTAGGTCCAGCCATGACTGACTTTGGGGTTGCGGCGCTCATCTCGCTTTATTGGCCAAGGGAGCTGGCGTACAGCTTCTGGGTCATGTGGCCAGCATGACTAAGCCGCTTCTGGCGAACCAGAGCAGAGCAAGGAAACATCGTTTACCTTCCTGCCAGAGCGGTACCTATTTATCTACTTGCACTTTGACATGCTTTCGAACTGCTAGGTTGGCAGGAGCAGGGACCAAGCAACGGGAGCTCACCCCGACGTGGGGATTCGAACCGCCGACCTTCTGATCAGCAAGTCCTAGGCTCTGTGGTTTAACCCACAGCACCACCCATGTCCCCATCATCCATGATACTATGTAGCCAATCAGTCACAACTATATAATGATGTCACTGAAGTCTATTATTATTATTATTATTATTATTATTATTATTATTATTATTCTTATTATTATTATTATTATTTCTGTTCCATCCTTCATCTGAGGATCACAGTGTGGTTTACAACATAAAAAATAAATACCATAATAGCAAACAAAAACAATATCCCTTACATAGTTTAAAAGGCCGCAGATTGTTTAATTTGCCAAAGGCCTGAGAGAAGAGGATTGTTTTTGCCGGGTGCCTAAAGATAAGTAACGAAGGTGTCAGATGAGCTCCACTGGGGAGAGCGTTCCACAAGTGAGGAACCGCCACAGAAAAGCCCTGTTCTTGTGTTGCCACCCTCCAGGTCTCTTGTGGAGGAGGCACATGAAGGAGGGCCTCAGATGACGATCACAGGGTCCCAGTCAGTTTGAGAAGGGGGAGACTGGCAACTGGCTGAGGGCTGTTTCCTAGACTGCCCACATGGAGGATTCCAGCCAGTCAGATCACAGATGGTCATAACTCCAAATCAACTTCAAGGGCAGATTGCCCCCTTCAGTATGATCCTACAAATCACAAAAAGGACACTTCCTGCTTCTGTTTTAAATTTCCACGAGAAGCTCCCCCTTTTGGCTGATCTGAGAAGATGCCTGTGATATTGTGATACAGACACAATCCCTGTCTGCCTATAGAAAACATGGGGGAAGGGAGGAATACTGATATCCTCCCTGATATGATAGTTTTCTGATAGCCCTGTGCTTTTGCAAGCTCTCACAGACATAGATAGTTCTCTGGCATGGTAATACTATTAAACTAGTTATCCCAACCCAATACATATTTCCACTTACCCTATTTTTACAAGGAACATGGAGGTGCACTGTCAGTTGAACAGGTGGTGGAAGGATAAATCAGTGTTCATTAATTTTCCCTACTTTGTATTAATAGTAGACCTATCTGAAATGCTCTTTATATTTGTCCACAGTATTCATAGTTACGAATGGCAAGAAACACAGCCATTGCTAATATTTCCCAAACCCATCTGATCTGTTTATGGGAATGAATTCTACACACACTCACCCTTACTGTGAGCTTCAGCAAAATGCTCTTCCATTAAACAAAGCTAGTCTAAGCAAACTATGCTTCAAAACTATCCTCTTTTGACTTCTTTTCTTTTGTGTGTTTTGAGGAAATGCTACAGACTGAAGGACTCTGCTCTTGTTTTCACCTACGTAATTATTCTGGCTGATGCCCCTTTTCAACTCCTGATGCTGATAACTACTTTGAAGCTTGGCATGTGTTCATTTGCTACGCCACATGCATATAAAAGAGCCTTTCTTTAGAGCAGTGGGAGTGCAACACATTTTCACCCATGAAAATGATTGGAGAAGGGGGAAGATTCTAATGGTTTCATTTTCTTGTAGATACCAGTGGTCCTCCTGACCACCTTCAGATATGTTTTCTAATAGAGAAACATAGGCCTTATCACATAGTAAAACTGATCCTGGGCTGTATCACTCCATGCTGAAGGCTGGCGATTGTGTGATTCCTCCATTAGAAAACAAAACCAGAAGAAGCAAAATTCATGCTATTTCTAATGCTTGAGTGTCATTGCTTATGTCATTCACCCACAGAGGAGAGATGCCAGTAGGCCTAGGGGAACTCCAGAAGTATGTATGTGAATCCCCCTTAGTGGGGGAATCCCCCAAACAGCCCAATGGGATTGAGTGTGTTCAGTAGCCACAAAATGCTGACTAATGGTTGGGATAGGGAGAGACAGAGATCTGTGGAGGAGGGGAATAGTGGGGTAGAAGAGCTGGAAAAAATGTCACATCTGACAACCAGTGCACCCATTTGGTTTCAGAGAGTACATGGATAGACGAGTCTAAAAAGCCCAGGACTCGAATTTTCATGACTATGATGGCTCATTAAGCAGCACTTTTTTCCCTAAAAAATGTTTAGGGGTACTCTCATTTTGAGTCAAGAAAAATCACCATTTTATAGTTCAAATTGGGAAAAATAAATACAGTAAATGGACAAAAGTACAAAGATTCGCAAAATGTTTAGGGGTATGTATACCCCCACGCCCCCCAAAAGCACTGACCACAAGTAATGTATTTAGTATTAACTGTGGAAGTGTATATACTCCGATTCTGACCAAACTAAGCATCCTAGAGCAGGGCACAGCAACCTTTTTTCAGCCATGGGCCGGTCCACCATCCCTCAGACCATGTGGTGGGCCGGACCATATTTTGAAAAAATATATGTACGAATTCCTATGCCCCACAAATAACCCAGAGATGCATTTAAATAAAAAGACACATTCTACTCATGTAAAAACACACTGATTCCTGGACCGTCCGTGGGCTGGATTGAGAAGGCGATTGGGCTGCATCTGGCCCCCGGGCCTTAGGTTGCCTATCCCTGTCCTAGAGCAAAATATACACCAGGAGGCTTAGTTTGGCTACTCCTGTGGCAGCAACTGATTCAGGCTCAAAACAGAAAGGAATGATCAGCCACACATGCTGTGAGAGGTGCCACAAATAATTCCTATCATTGCTCAAGCCATGTTCATGTGTCAGAAGATCTCCTGTAGTAACCATCCCTCAACACAGGGGCAAAAGATCTGCCCCCCCCCCGGCAAGAGCACAATGAGCACTCTTGCAATAAATGATCTTTTGGGATAGTACTTGTGGCAAGCAGCAATTTTCTCTCTCATATATATATATATATGCTTTCGTAGATTTTCACGGGTACAGGAATGCAGGTTTTGGTGTCTTCGGGTGTCTTCCCGTGTAAGAGTCGGGGTGTCTGTGCGACGTTTCGACGAGGTCTCACTCGTCATCTTCAGGCTGGTGCTTTCGGCTTCTTGTTACTGGAACAGAGCAGAGTCTGGTGTTTGAGTTCCTATAAATACTGTTGAGGGGTGTGGTGTATAGCCTCCAACGTTCTGGGCAGAGAGGAAGTTCCTAGATTAGTGTGCCTTTTCTTCTTTTGTTCCTTAATTACTTGAGGGATATCTTGGGTGATTTCATGAGTGATATTCTGAATATCACTGGGTGGGTCATTAAGCTCGCCCCTATACACGAAGCCAAGCCAGAGCACAACTAAATGCAGCACAGCCATCTTCTCAGAAAAACTCTTCACAAGCTCAAGAGGTCAAGACACGAAAGCTTTAGCAACTAATCTACACTTAATGACCCACCCAGTGATATTCAGAATATCACTCATGAAATCACCCAAGATATCCCTCAAGTAATTAAGGAACAAAAGAAGAAAAGGCACACTAATCTAGGAACTTCCTCTCTGCCCAGAACGTTGGAGGCTATACACCACACCCCTCAACAGTATTTATAGGAACTCAAACACCAGACTCTGCTCTGTTCCAGTAACAAGAAGCCGAAAGCACCAGCCTGAAGATGACGAGTGAGACCTCGTCGAAACGTCGCACAGACACCCCGACTCTTACACGGGAAGACACCCGAAGACACCAAAACCTGCATATATATATATATATATATATATATATATATATATATATATATATGGGACTTCTGAATAAACATGCCTATGATTGCACTTCAGATTTATATGTTCACCTCATCAAAAGCACACAAAAAGCCTGAACCCATTTTCTTTCTTTATGTACATTTATTCTTTAATAAACGTACTATTGAGGCTATTTGTTTTATTTGTGTACACCGAGATCTTTCCCCCGTCTTTGAATTGCCTTGTATATTTTCCCTGCCTTTATTCTTCTGGCTAGGGCTGTTAAAATGCTTCTAGATATGGGCATCTTACTCCCCAAAGGCAAGGCTCTACGTTTTGGAACATTGTGTTTGTTTTGATCGCATTCCACCCATCGAGTTATAAATTACACCCTACGAAATCCATCATAAAGATATAATACTTGAGGAATTTCTTTTGGTTTAGTGATATTTATTTTTCCAACCATTTTGTTTGAGAGAAAATGAGATGGCTATCTGCCGTTTCCTTATTTTTTTTGCAGGAAAGCTAAAGGGCTGTTGACTTCCTCTCCCCTCCCTTCCTTCCTTCTTTCTGAAGGTACAGAACTCATCTGAGAGAAGAAAATGAAAAAAAAAACCAACAACCCCAGAACGAAGTGATTGTTCCTGTTCTCTTTCTTAAGTCATTTGAAACACTGTCCCTCCTTATTTTCTAAATCAACCACAGTTCCCTACTCAAGAAGCGACAGAGGCTGCCCATTAGGAAGCAGGTACAGAACTTGCGCCACCAGAGCAGTGTCAGCAGCTGGTAAGTTAAACTTCCCAATGTACTGAAGGTAACAATGTGAAACTTTAATAAATTCAGGAGATATCACAGGAAAATGCTGCTTTGGGCTGGGTTACGCTCCAGTTTTACATTTACTGAAGCAAGCCATCAGAGATCTAAGAGCCAGGAAGATGGATAATTTCAGCAGAAAGGGAACTGTTAAAAGTTTCTCGGTGTATTTTAACATTGCCGGATTCTCTTATTTTAAAGGATTATTCCTATCCCCCAGCCACATAAAACAGAATGAGCATCTTGATTACAGAATGCTATCACCAGAGTTGAAAGGGTCTGTCAATTTCAGTTCTTCTCTCAGTTTCTCAGTTTCCCTGTCTTAAATTCAGTTCTCTACATTTGCAGCAAGTTGTGATTTTTTTTTAATAAAAAAAGAATTCTCATGAAAATTCACCTGCATTTTAGTGTGAATTTCTCTTAATAGACATATTTTTATATGCAGTTTTTACTATTGCACACTTTTTTTACAACATTTTTCTAGTATAATGGATTTTTACATGCTATTTTCACCAAGAGCTTCATTTTTATGCACACTTACCCCTAATACGGGCATTTATGTAAATACCGGCTGGTTGGAGAACTGCATCACCATGTTCGGATAAGTGTGAATTTTGAAGGATAGCTGTGTTTTGGTTCACATAATTATTTTTTTTAATGTGAATTTGATACATTTGGCTTGAAATGGAAACTTAATTGAATTTCTCCTCTATCACTAGTTACATCTGCATTCTTTATAAGGGATTGCTTGCCTCCATAGCAGCACCAGTGTCCTTTAGTACTGCAAACATCTGTTCTAGAAAAATCTAAATCATATAACTGTTTCACTGCTCTGAAACCACAAGTTGTTGTTCTTGTTGTTCTTGCTTTGTTGTGCCCCAAATAGTGGGAAAGTAGAAACGTTTTGGAGGCATGGAATTTAATTCCCTAGTTCCTTTTGGGAGTCTAGTAGTAGGTAGTTGTTACACAGGCTCAGGAACTGGCTTGTTATATTTTGGTTATAGTAGAAACCTAACCATGGGTCAAGTGTGTATGTGTGCATTGTGAATATATCTAGAATGAGCAGGGGTAGGGTTGCCTGGCCTAGAATTGTAGTATGCCTTGATTCACCTGCTCACAAATCTGGGAATTAATAATAATAATAATAATAATAATAATAATAATAATAATAATAATAATAATAATTTATACCCCACCCATCTGGCTGGGTTTCCCCAGCCACTCTGGGTGGCTTTCAACGGAGCATTAAAAACAGAATAAAACTTCAAACATTAAAAACTTTCCTAAGCAGGGCTGCCTTCAGATGTCTTCTAAAAGTTAGATAGTTGTTTATTTCTTTGACATCTGATGGGAGCGCACCTGCTCTTTTCTTGTGGCTGACGTGTGAAGAACTGAATGGTTTTTTGATCCCTACTACTTCTGTGATAAAGCAGAGGAATAATATGGGAACAATATTTCACATTTCACATGTTAATTTTTCACATCTCATGTGTCTTCACTCTTTTGAGTGTACCATACCAGTGAACCTGCTGAACTGCATAGTAAGCAGGGATTTTTGGAACTCTGTTATGTACAAAAACAATTGCAAGCAGTTGTGTTTGTCTTTTTAAAAAGGCAATATATTGATCAATGGTAATAGTTCTCTCAAGGAAATTAGAGTTTTAAGGCTGCATTCTTTTAGCCTAGCAGTAAACCCTATTCAACTCAACAGGACTCAATCCTATAATGTATAGGATTGCATTATAAAGGCTTCAAGTCATAATTTTGTAGGCTCAGTCATTAATTGTGCCATACCAGGATCTTGTAAGAGGCATTTTTCAGCTACCGATTACATAGTAAGAAGCTGAGGGGTGACTTAATAGAAAAGGCTGAATTTATGGGAGATGGTGCAATGAAGGTGTTTAAAATATGAGTATGACTTGTTCATATGATACACAAACTCCAGGTAAGGGGCCTGTTGTAGGATAGAGCTGTGTTTTCATTACGGCTGTAATCCTATATACACTCACTGTGGAGCGCACCCCACTGAACTCAGCAGGACACTTACAAATAAACATGCATAGGGTGGTTCTATATGTTTGGCATAGCTGTCAAGTGTCCCTCATTTGAAGGGACAGTCCCTTATTCCAGCACCATGTCCCGCTGCTGTCCCTTATTGATGGATGTCCCTTAAATGATGTCCCTTAAATTTCAAAGGAAGCAGCTCCTCTCCCTCCCTCCCTGCTGGCCAGGGAGGAGGGAGGCTCCAACTGTGTTGCTTGGCTGTGTTGCTCACCCAATAAGAAGTCTAAGAACGACTGGGGGGGTGGAGCTTTCATGCCTTGTGTGTGGCTAGTTAATGCAAGCTGAGGGGGCTTTCGAATTCTGGACGCCATTTTGTTGCACGTGCTGCTGCAAACTTTGCAGTGCAAAGCCAGGCCGGGGAGCTATCTTAAGTTGAGGCTGCATAGGCCTTGTGGTGCATGTGATTCAGATTCTATTCAGTTGAACCTCTGGTTACAAAGTTGGTTGGACAGTGTTCTCGAAGCTATCCAGCCTGAGTTTGACCAGACTGCAGGAGGACAGGAAGTCTGGAACAGGTGATGCTGCAGGTCCCTTATTTTGGCTGCGGGTCCCTTATTTTCAAGGCTGCTGGTCCCTTATTTTCAAATCTGTAAGTTGACAGCTATGGATCTAGCACTGAGTCTTTTCTTAATGTAAGGATGTGATGTTGTTCAAAGCTAACCAGACTATGATGATGAATACAGCCATCCTCAATCCAGTGCTTTCCAGATGTTTCCAGCTATGCCTTCCCCGAGATTCAGCTAGCACAGTTGTGCTGCCTGGGACTGATGGGAGGTGTGGTCCAAAACACATTACCTGATATATTAGATAACATTAGATATTACTAAAACAGCTATACTGCTAAAGGGAGACTCACCCCTCTGCACTGATTGTATGGGAAGTTCAGCAGCCCTTAAAGCTCTGCCATTTTACAGTCTTAGATCAATGCCTTCTTATTTGACTTGGGGCTCTTTTGCGTCTCCATTTTTTGAGGCAGTTGGGTCATGAAACTGTAAGCCTCCTTGAATGCTTTAAAAAGTGGGAAAATCTCTCGGGAGCTTAGCTCCAATGCTGTGACTCACAAGCCCATCACTGCTTTTGTGTCAATAACACTGGAATACTATAGAAAGCTTCCGTATAATGAAGCTTGGTCCGTCTAACTACAGTGATGTCTACACTAGTCTTGGTCCGTCTAACTTCAGTGATGTCTTCAGAGTTTCAGAAGAGGGCCTTTCTCAGCCCTACCTGGAGTTGTCAGCCCTTCATCCCCAAAGTGGAAGCCATTTCCCAAAGGGAGCAGCTGTTTGCTGGCCCGATGTGGCATGGCAGTGCCACAAAAGGACATGGTTAGTGTGGTCTGTCAAGCACAGGGCAGTGGTGGTAAGGGAGCAGAGGCCTATCCTATCCCCTTGCAGAGAATTCTGTGAATTTGTTTTCCTCATAGCGAACACCGGGGCTCAAAGCAAACAGCTTAAGAACATAGTAATGTCCAGATCAAAGGCCTGTCTTGTCCAGCATTTTGTGGCCAGCCAGATGCTTATGGGAATCCCACAAGCAGGACATGAACACAATAGCGCTCTCATGTTTGTGACTGATATTTAGAAGCATATCACATAATGGCATAATAGTTTTCTGGCTAAGAATTTCCATGTCAGTGCCTTTCCTCGTGAAGAATTGGGTCAGTGTTGCGCTGGAGTAGAGCAAGTAATTACCTCTGCCTTGTAGTTAAGGTTTCTGGTATAAACCAGGAAAGGGAAACAAATCATAGAATCGTAGAATTGTAGAGTTGGAAAGGACCCCAAGTATTATCTAGATTCTAGAACAATCCCCTTGAGATGTTGGTAGGGACGCAGGTGGCGCTGTGGGTAAAAGCCTCAGCGCCTAGGGCTTGCCGATCGAAAGGTCGGCGGTTCAAATCCCCGCGGCGGGGTGCGCTCCCGTCGTTCGGTCCCAGCGCCTGCCAACCTAGCAGTTCGAAAGCACCTCCGGGTGCAAGTAGATAAATAGGGACCGCTTACCAGCGGGAAGGTAAACGGCGTTTCCGTGTGCGGCTCTGGCTCGCCAGAGCAGCGATGTCACGCTGGCCACGTGACCCGGAAGTGTCTTCGGACAGCGCTGGCCCATGGCCTCTTGAGTGAGATGGGCGCACAACCCTAGAGTCTGGCAAGACTGGCCCGTACGGGCAGGGGTACCTTTACCTTTACCTAGAACAATCCCCTTGAGATGTTGGTGGACTCCAGTTCCTATCAGCCCCAGCCTCAATGGCCTGTAGTAAGGGAGGTTGGGAGGAGCTGTGGCAAGGGATGGGACCTACGTCTGAAGGGCCACAGGTTCCCCATTTCTGGTATAAATGATTCCATGCTGGATCAGATCAAAGGTCCATATAGTCTGTTTCTCACTGCAGCCAAACAGACAGGATTGGTGTGTGTGCGTGCTTGCAGATTGGGTATTTTTTTATGGGGGGGGAGGGATCAGTGACCCACATAAGTACAAGTGTTTTTGTAGTGTCACATGAAATTGTCAGGGGGGGAAATGCCAGTCCCCATTTAATTTTTATTTATTTATTTAACAGAAGCTGTACACCACTTAATCATAAATAATGCAAGTGATTTACATAAAATATAAAATATACATTAAAACTATTGATAAAAAGCCAGAAGTTAAGAACAGGTTGACCTAATGAAAAATTTCAAAATTCAGACATACCCTTTCTGGGGAAAACCTGATAATAATAAAAAAATATGAAATGAAATACACTGTTGCTAGTGACCTGTTTACAGTATGAAAGCCCCATCTGGAAACACCCTGAGAGTCACAGAACTAGTGTCAAAGATCTTTGGTTTACCTTCTGAGTAATCTGCTGGCATTTAACAGGGTTTATTTTGTGTGTGAATTCATTTTAAAGGTGCATAAGTCTACTTGGTTTAGTTGGTTGGTTAATGGGCTTATTTGTTCCTTCTAGTAAAAAAGGAGGAAACGTGAGAGGGAGAAAAACAACAATAACATATTGCATATCATTGCTTCGGTATGGATACTGGAATATATATATAGAGAGAGAGGGGGGGGGCAGAGGGAGAAAGAGAGAGAGAGAGTTTTCCAAAATGTGTAGCCCCAGTTACTTTAGAGATTATACCGGTGTTGTGTTTTATGAGACAATGTGTTCTTGCTGTTCTTGTTATATTGCATTTAATATTCGAAATGTTTAATATTTTAAAAATATTTTTATATTAAATGATTTATTAAATATTTCACATTAGCTTGTAGATTCTTACAGAGATTGTGAATATTTCATTTCAAATAAAAAATAAAATCTTCTGAAACTGGAGTGGAAGATTTAGTGCCAAATAAAATCAGAGTAGCTGTTCTTTAAGGGGAAACAGCCATGTAGATGTCCGTGCAGAATATGGACAATTTCTAGGCAGATCGTTCATTTCCTGATTTAAAACATTTATACCCCAACACTGCACCTGTAAGGACCCAACAATACAAAACAAGGAATTAAAGTAAAAAGAAATCCACAATAAAATGATAAACAGTAAAGAACGAATAGCAAGGAATAAAAGTAGAAAACCTAAAACCATGCTGAATAGCAAAAAGGGACAGAAACGTTGCACAATGAGCCAGGAAGGCTTTCTAAAGATCTGTTGTCTCAACTTGTTGCTTAATTCATACCAGTTTTCAAATGGATTTAGTGTTTGAAAGCTTCAGGGACCGCCTAATGCTTTATATACTTGCTTGATCACTCAGGTCTTGCGGGGAGTCCCTATTAGTGATGCGGGTGGCGCTGTGGTCTAAACCACAGAGCCTAAGGCTTGCCAGTCAGAAGGTCGGCAGTTCAAATCCCTGCGATGGGGTGAGCTCCTGTTGCTCGGTCCCTGCTCCTGCCAACCTAGCAGTTTGAAAGCACGTCAAAGTGCAAGTGGATAAATAGGTACCGCTCTGGCGGGAAGGTAAACGGCGTTTCCGTGCGCTGCTCTGGTTCGCCAGAAGCGGCTTAGACATGCTGGCCACATGACCCGGAAGCTGTACGCCGGCTCCCTCAGCCAATAAAGGGAGATGAGCGCCGCAACCCCAGTCAGCTACGACTGGACCTAACGGTCAGGGGTCCCTTTACTTTTAGGCTCAGATGTTCATATCCACCAGGAGCTGTGCATTCAATACTGTGGGTCCATTTTTTAAAAAAATTAGTTTAATTAGAGATTTTCCTGTGTCACAAAACAAGCAAACAGGGGAAAGTACATATAGCACCTTCGTTTTTTATTTATAGAGTCTTTTTCACAGTTGGTTTACATTTTATATGAGACACTATCATTCTAGATCGCATTCAGTTGGGGGGGAGAGAGAGGGAGTGACAGAGAGGGTAATGTTCTTTTGTTCTATAGCATAGCGTTTGTGTAGAATATTTTGGCATCCTTTACTTTCCACCTTGCCTTTCGAGATGAACCACAAACACCTTTGTGTGACTAAATTGTTGCTGGAAGGAGCCAAAAAACCCTGGCCCATGCACACTTGGTCTGGAATGGTGAACGCTTCCTAAATTGTACTGCTCTGTGTGATTGTTTCGGATGAACGTGATTGCTGCCTTGCTGAAGTCATCCTGAGTCTTTCTTACTTGTGTTCTTCAACAACCCTTAAAAGGGTTGTCACGTCTTCAGTTCCACTTTAGTAATGTGGATGGGAACTGAATGAAGATAGGAAGTGGTTCTTGTTGGGAAAATGCCTCATTCTGTAGTCCAAATCAGCACCTGAATAATAATAATAATAATAATAATAATAATAATAATAATAATAATAATAATAATAATAATTTATTATTTATACCCCGCCCATCTGGCTGGGCCTCCCCAGCCACTCTGGGCGGCTTCCATAAAAACCAAAAATACAATAAAATATCACACGTTAAAAACTTCCCTGAACAGGACTGCCTTAAGATGTCTCCTGAATGTCAGGTAGTTGTTTATCGCTTTGACATCTGCTGGAAGGGCGTTCCACAGGGCGGGCGCCACTACCGAGAAGGCCCTCTGCCTGGTTCCCTGTAGCTTTGCTTCTCGCAATGAGGGAACCGCCAGAAGGCCCTCAGCGCTGGACCTCAGCGTCCGGGCAGAATGATGGGGGTGGAGACGCTCCTTCAGGTATACTGGACCGAGGCCGTTTAGGGCTTTAAAGGTCAGCACCAACACTTTGAATTGTGCTCGGAAACGTACTGGGAGCCAATGCAGGTCTTTCAAGACCGGTGTTATATGGTCTCGGCGGCCGCTCCCAGTCACCAGTCTAGCTGCCGCATTCTGGATTAGTTGTAGTTTCCGAGTCACCTTCAAAGGTAGCCCCACGTAGAGTGCATTGCAGTAGTCCAAGCGGGAGATAACCAGAGCATGCACCACTCTGGCGAGACAGTCCGCAGGCAGATAGGGTCTCAGCCTACGTACCAGATGGAGCTGGTAAACAGCCGCCCTGGACACAGATTTAACCTGTGCCTCCATGGACAGCTGTGAGTCCAAAATGACTCCCAGGCTGCGCACCTGGTCCTTCAGGGGCACAGTTACCCCATTCAGGACCAGGGAATCCTCCACACCTGCCCGCCTCCTGTCCCCCAAAAACAGTACTTCTGTCTTGTCAGGATTCAACCCCAATCTGTTAGCCGCCATCCATCCTCCAACCGCCTCCAGACACTCACACAGGACCTTCACTGCCTTCACTGGTTCTGATTTAAAAGAGAGGTAGAGCTGGGTATCATCCGCATACTGATGAACACCCAGCCCAAACCTCCTGATGATCTCTCCCAGCGGCCGCATGTAGATGTTGAAAAGCATGGGGGAGAGGACAGAACCCTGAGGCACCCCACAAGTGAGAGCCCAGGGGTCTGAACACTCATCCCCCACCACCACTTTCTGAACACGGCCCAGGAGGAAGGAGCGGAACCACTGTATAACAGTGCCCCCAGCTCCCAGCCCCTCAAGACGGTCCAGAAGGATGCTATGGTCGATGGTATCGAACGCCGCTGAGAGATCCAGCAGAACTAGGAAACAGCTCTCACCTTTGTCCCTAGCCCGCCGGAGATCATCAACCAGTGCGACCAAGGCAGTTTCAGTCCCATGATGAGGCCTGAATCCCGACTGGAAGGGATCCAAATGGTCCGCTTCTTCCAGGCGTGCCTGGAGTTGTTCGGCAACCGCTCGCTCAATCACCTTGCCCAGGAATGGAAGATTTGAGACTGGGCGATAGTTGGCCATCGTGGCCGCATCTAAAGATGGTTTTTTAAGAAGCGGTTTAATAACCGCCTCTTTCAGCGGGTCTGGGAAGGCTCCCTCACGGAGGGAAGCATTCACCACCCCACGAAGCCCATCGCCCAGTCCTTCCCGGCTAGCTTTTATAAGCCAGGATGGGCAAGGATCCAGGAGACAGGTGGTTGGTTTCACTCGTCCAAGCAGCCTGTCCACATCCTCGGAGGTAACAGATTGGAATTGATCCCACTCAACTTGACTAGACAGAACTCTAGCACTCTCCCGCCCCGGCCCTGCTCCCACGGTGGAGTCTACTTCTTCCCGAATCTGAGCGATTTTATCTGCAAAAAACTTTGCAAAATCATTGCAGGAGAACATGTGGCCCGTACTGGGCCCTGATGTTGCAGGTGGTTCCGCTAAATTGTGAACCACCTGAAAAAGTCTCCTGCTGCTGTTTTCTGCAGATGCAATAGAGGCGGTGAAGAAATTCTTCTTCGCCGTCGCTATCGCCACTTGGTAGGCTCGACGTTGAGCTCTAACCTGTGTCCGGTCAGATTCGGAATGAGTTATCCGCCACCGGCGCTCTAGCCGTCTCAACGATTGTTTCATTGCCCTCAGATCCGTGGAAAACCACGGGGCTGTCCGGGCTCCATGCAATCGGAGAGGGCGCTTCGGAGCCAAACAGTCAATAGCCCTGGTTAACTCCACATTCCAGCGGGCCACCAGGGAATCAGCTGAAAGGCCATCAACATGGGATAAAGCATCCCCTACCACTCTCTGGAAACCATTTGGATCCATTAAGTGGCGGGGGCGGACCATCCGAATTGGTCCCACCTCCCTGCAGAGGGGATGGGTCGCAGAGAAGTCCAGTTGTACCAGGAAGTGATCTGAAGGTAATTTCCAATAGAGAAGTGAGATGTCAGCCAGCCTTTCCTTGTGCACATCTGCGTGTGTGTACTTTACTGCTATTTCCAACTCATTCAAGGTCATGGGCATCTTAAGCAGCTTTCTACTGGCTTCCAGTTCCAACACCATTAATCAAAACACTTAAAGAAATGCAAACTTTAAAGCAATGCTCCTTTGGTGCCATGAGCTCATTTGAGTAGAACAGAAGGGTTAGAAATGTAACAAACGAACAAAAAAACTGCTATGTGAGCAGCTCACCACAGCACTGCTTCTTTTGCTGCTGTTCCCTGTCCGGACTGGGATGAGTCACCAATTGGGAATCAAAAGCCCAAAGAACAAGTTGAGAACAAAGCCAGGAGGCAGGACTGAGGGACAAGCCTAAAGGCCAAGCAAGGATATAGCAACATTACAATTCAGGTTTGCTGACCTCTCCCCTCAACTGACTTAATTTGTTTATGTAGATGAAGGATGTATGCATATCTATTACTGTTCTTGAAACCCTTTCCATTGGAAAGGTTTTGTATTTATGAAAATCATTTTTCTTTGAGGAATACTGCCTTTCTTTATCACATTTTCTTTCTCCCCTTAAAAAAGTACCCTTTAAGAGCACAACAGACTACATCAGTGTTCTTCAGCCTTGCATTCTAAGTTCATTGTTGGACTAGAACTCCACCCATCCCCAGATTGTGTAACCAATGGGAAGGGATGGTGGGAATTGTAGTACAACATTTGGACTCAAAGTTGAAGAACACTGAACTAGACAATGGCATAACTTGTGTGGTGTCCTTCAGATGTTGTTGAATTCCAACTCCTATTAACCCTTGGCTGTGTTGGCTGGGCATAAAGAGAGTTGTCATTCAACATCTGGAAGTCACCACATTTAAGTCCCACTGTCTAGATATCCTAAACTCATTTACCTGAGAGTAAGCCTTGCTAAACACAGAAGGGCTTACCGTACTTCTTAGCAACATAAAAAAAATTGTACTGATTGTGTTCAGTATGATTCAGTATTGTGTTTACTATTATGTACTCCCATATAGATTTTTGGGAGGGGGCATTGAGTGACTGAGAAAGTTGTGGACCCTGTAGACTTATGCCTCCTTTAAATCCACTCCAACACATTCCTGATCCACCCTCAACACAACGTCATGCGCTGGTCTCCCAAAGGAGCCCACAGGGCAAGGCAAGTTAGTTGTTTCAGCACTAAGGAGAGCTCCTAGTGAGAAACTTGTTCCAACAAGTGAACTTAAGTCTTTTGAGCGTCTGCCTCCAGTCCACCTCTGTTCCCTTTTAGAGGTCTAGAGTTTTTTAAAGAGCCAGCCCTCTGACCAGAAGGTAGGCAGTTCTCCTAAGCTCCATGGTCTGCAGCATGGTGTGCTCTTTGTGCTGTTGGACTGATGAGGTACTGTGAGAGGCACAGGCGAAGGCACCCCTGAAGGTCCTGGCTCTAATTCTGAAGGCCCTGGTGCTTTGGGATGTGGCTCAGTGGGCTCCTTCCTGCCAGTTTCTGGTTCGGTGGTCCCATACGTTTTAGGCTTGGGGCCAGAAACATGGTCTGTCTCCTAGTGGGTGACCCTGTAGACTCTGCCTCAGTATCCTGGTCACTGCTTGTTTCTGGGGCCATGACACATTCTGCCCCTTTGTCTTTAGCAGTGTTGGAACTCTGACATCAGTAAGGTCAAGGCTGCAGAGGTTTCCATGGTGGTAGGAAGTAGTCTTGGATATCCCTTTCTGATGTCAGGCCATCCTCAGAGAGGCAGACCTGAAACACCCAATGGATGGAAGGAGGGAGAAGTGCTGACCAGAGAAGAATGGCAGATTAAATTGATGGAGTATGCAGAGATGGCGAGACTGACGGGAAAGATCAGAAACCAGGAAGATCAAGTATTTCTAAAAGACTGGAATAAATTTTTAACATATTTAAAAGACCACTGTAAACAGTTAAAATCATTGGCAGGGATACAATGACACTTGTAATGTGGAATGAACTATGGTAACTATGGAAATATAACAGATAGATAATGGTACAAGATGCAGAATATATACATATATATAACCCATGGAGGGGGAGAGGGAGGTCCGAAGGTTTGAAATAACCTTTTATTTTAATGTTTTGAAATGGTTAAAGTTAAAATGTATAAAATTATGTAAAACCAATAAAACAAATTATAAAAAAGAAAAGAAATGAAACACCCAAAGGCCCCTGGGATACCCTTTCAAGGGTCATAGGATTTGCAGCCTTAGCAAATTTTATATTGATATCATTGATTTCACCAATACAAAAGACAACATTTGAATGTCAAATGCTGGTTTCAAACTTCAAATGGTTGCATTTTTACACCAACATTTGGACACTCAGCAACTTATGAAATATAAAACCTTTCAGTCCAGCTCAGCTATAGACCCAAATAGACCAGTTCTTATTATATTTGACCTGTTTTGTGGGCATCATGGGAACATCAAACTCTAAGACCATTGATAACTAAATTGCTAACTAATTGTTATTTTAAGGTTGAAATTATTAGTTTGATATTAACTGAGAGCTTTGTTTTAAACTGAAAAGTGGGCTGCAAATACCTTAAATAAGAAATTATGAAATTTGTCTAATCTCCAAACTTTTAAACTGGGGAATACTCATGATTTTAAAAGGTGAAATACTCCAATTGACTATAATTGCAGGCTTAAAGCCTAGTCCACCCACTTAAGTGCTTTGTGAATTAGAATTCTTTGGGACAGAATATGCATCGCTAAATACACAGTCAGCATCTTTTATGAAGGATGTCCCAGATGTGATGTGCGGATATCCTTGACACCTATATTTAAAATTGATTTCTGTAATGTTCCTGTATGCAGACTTTATTTCTGGAAGAACTTGATGTGCTTGATCTTGTGTCATTCAGAAAGCTTTTCCTAATGTGATAACAACTCCTAAGGCATTTTGTGAAACTATTTGAGATGAGCTATAAAATTATTATGATTAGGCTGTGCTTCCCTTTGCTTCATGAGAAAGATATGCTAAAGTTGCCTTCGCCTCTGCACTTGGTTCAGGGGGCTTAAAATCTCCATGGAAATGTCAGCAATAGAAGGAGGATACAGAGAACAGAGGCAGGAGGGGGTTGAGTCACGGCTTCAGAATTAATTCCCTGTAGGCTGAATATGTGAATGGCAGATGTGTTATACTCCAAGTGGCATTTTACATATGACCAGAATGGCAACAAACAGAGGAGAGATTCTCAACCTGTGTGGCAAAGACTAAGAAACAAACGAGATCAACAGGAACTCCTGTGCTTCAAATGGCAGTGGGGCAGAAGAGGGGTGGAGGAGAAATTCAATTCAGGTTGCATTAAACTTAAACCTTCCTAAATTTCATTTCCCAAAACAATATGCAAACTGAAACACAGTGTTTGGGACTTTTTACTTTAGAGGGAAAGCGAGTAAGATTATAAAATTTTGCGTGGCATAGGGAACATAAAAAGTAGAGACATCACCTTGCCAACAAAGGTCCGTATAGTAAAAGCTATGGTTTCCCCAGTAGTGATGTATGGAAGTGAGAGCTGGACCATAAAGAAGGCTGATTGCCGAAGAATTGATGCTTTTGAATTCTGGTGCTGGAGGAGACACTTGAGAGTCCCATGGACTGCAAGAAGATCAAACCTATCCATTCAGAAGGAAATCAGCCCTGAGTGCTCACTGGAAGGACAGATCCTGAAGCTCAGGCTCCAGTACTTTGGCCACCTCATGAGAAGAGAAGACTCCCTGGAAAAGACCCTGATGTTGGGAGAGATTGAGGGCACAAGGAGCAGGGGACGACAGAGGACGAGATGGTTGGATAGTGTTCTCGAAGCTACCAGCATGAGTTTGAGAAAACTGTGGGAGGAGGCAGTGGAAGACAGGAGTGCTTGGCATGCTCTGGTCCATGGGGTCATGAAGAGTCGGACATGACTAAATGACTAAACAACAACATAGGGAACATGGACACAGAAAATGCATCTCTCACAACACTAGACCTCATGAACTTCCAATGAAGCTGAATGTTGGGTCAGATTCAGGACAGATAAAAGAAAGTACTTCTTTATGCAGTGTATAGTTAAACTATTGGTCCCACAGGAGGCAATGATGGTCACCAACTTGGATGGCTTTAAAAAAGGGTTGCTGGAAACCACAAGAGAAGAGCTTTGTGCTCAGGCCCCACTTGTAGATTTCCCTCAGACACCTGGCTGGCCACTGTGAGAAAAGAATGTCAGACTAGATGGGCCACAGGCCTCATCCAGCAGGGCTCTTCTGATGTTCTTACAGTTCAAAATTCACACTTCTCTGAATTTTGCAATGCCTTTTTCTTCCAAGCAACATGCACAAACAGACATGATTGTGCACAGAAACGCATAGTGAAAAATGGCATGATTAAGGGAACACACACACAGTAAGAGAAATTGTTTTTCCATGTATACATGGACAAAATTGCATACCAGAATGTGTATATGAGGCAAATTTGCGCTCAAAAATGTATATTGTGGTTCGAGGACCCGATTCCCCCCCCCCCCGTGGAATGAATACACAAGGACACGTGATATAAGGTTAATGGGCAAGAAAAGGCCACAACTTTATTGATTACAGCAAGTGAAAAGGTATTGGCTTAGGCATTGGATTACATCAGCTGGATTGACTACATGGAATTGGCAGAAATGACTGGCAGAATCCGAGACCAGGGAGAAGAGTCGGTGAAAGAAGACTGGAAGAAATTCAAAGACTATTTACAGAAACATTGTAAAATTAATGAATGTTAGAAGGATGTTGGATAGAAACTAAGCGGTTTCCAGCTGTAATGCTTTAAGAGATATGAAAAAAAAAAGGTTTCACAAATGGGTAAAAGTTTAATGGTAAGGATTTGCTGAACTAACAAATCGAACTGGAATACAAAGAAGGGAGGTATGAGGAGGTCCGAGGAAATAAGTGTATGGAAGTTATGTTATTGAAAATTAATGTGTGTTTTTAACTGTTTTTTATTTTGTATGTTTATTTTTCTTTTTTCTTGTTATATCTTAAAAACTTTCAATAAATATCTTTTTTTTTAAAAAAAAAGGATTACGTCAGCTGACTCCACCCCCTCAGAGAGGGGTGAGTCTGAAACAAGGGGGGTTTATTCACCAGTAGGTGGAGCCTCTTGATGCTAATCCAACTATAAGCTCTCCCCTGATGTCACCGAGGGTCGTGCCATGGCCTCCCACCAAGCAGGCATTGGACAGAATACACGACCGCCAGATTCCTTTAATGGAATACCCAAAAATTGAAGGCATAGGCGATGGCCACACCTAGCCCTTCGACACCACGACACATTATTCCAATGCCTAACCTACCCACCAATACCACGAAAGTTGTGACGATTGCTACGAGGTAGGCGAAAAAACCAAAAAGCCTAATGCGAAATGGAAAAATTCCTACCAGGCCCCCTGGACAACCAGGGCGACCAACCTAAGGTCCATAGCAAGGCCAAGGGAAACTAAGCCCTGAGCTCAAAGGGAGTGGAGGGTGGGTGAATCGCGACGGGACGATGAAGAGTGAGGCTGAGGAAGGGCTGGCGCCGCCGTATTAAGGCTGCTATACACACCCCCTCGGAGGCACCTGGTTGGGTGCCTGCCGATGGGCGTGGGCGCCAGCCAGGTAAGTGGGAGGCAGGGGGCTAACGCCCCCTGCTAGAGGCGGGGCTCGGGCTCCCGCCCACAACCACTCCCCTCTCTTCAGGAGGAGAGTCTTTAGAAATTCACACTAAAATGCTGGTGAATTTTCACGAGGACTTAACAACAACAAAAACCACCCACTGATGTGAAAATGTGGCGAGTCAAAATAGGAAAGGGGAACAGGAGCTAATGTGACCATATAAATTGTTAATTCAAATATATACCAGACTGCTAACCACAACACAAAAGTCTTAAGTAAAGCTGGCCAGATGTTCTCGCATTTCTCTTCTTTGTGGTCACGCTGATACTTTGCCAGTTCAAGGAAGGACAGGGAGTGCAAATCATTAATCCGTTGTTGTATGGGAGGCAATGACTTCTGCTTCCAGTGTTGAAGCACTATGCATTTTGGCTGACCTAAAGCACCCATTATCTAGTTCATGACCCAGCAGTACATTTCAATTTATTTGCAGAACTTGATAAGTAGTCATGCAAACTTGCTTTAAATAATAATACTAATAATAATGCAACACAGATTTACAACATCCCTTGGATTTATTTCACTGCTCTCCCCCTGCCATGTTGTGATTTTGAATTAAAAGCAGTATGTAAATAGCAATAAATAAACAGTTAACACCAATCAGTTCCAATCAAATACGCAGATGACTTCAGGACTGGGGAACCTACAGCCCTCCGTAAGGGTTACTTATTTCATTTTTAAAAATGTTTATATCTATTGTGTGCTTTTAGTTGTATGTGTTATAATTTATGCTTTGAGCCATCTTGAGTCCTGCACTGGCGAAAAGGCAGGATAAAAATAAAATAAATAAATAAGTTGTTAGACTCCAACTCCCATCAGCCACAGCCAGAAACGCCAATGATCTGGGGTGATGGGGGTTGTAGTCCAGTAATGTCTGGCAGGCTGCAGATTAACCACCCCTAGATTAATTGGACTGCTGATCTGTGGCTATACAAAAGACACGTAGGGTCAAATTAAGGTAAAGGTAAAGGGACCCCTGACCATTAGGTCCAGTCATGACCGACTCTGGGGTTGCAGCACTCACCGCCGTTTACCTTCCCGCCGGAGCGGTACCTATTTATCTACTTGCACTTTGCGCTTTCGAACTGCTAGGTTGGCAGGAGCAGGGAATGAGCAACGGGAGCTCACCCCGTCGCGGGGATTCGAACCGCCAACCTTCTGATCAGCAAGCCCTAGGCTCTGTGGTTTAACCCACAGCGCCACCCATGTCCCCAGGGCCAAATTAAGTATTGCCAAAGACTTCTTTGTCTTTTCAGAGGGCTTCCACCCTCCCCCAAAAATTCTATATGTCCCTGATTTGGACTGATTATACCTTTGCCTCCCATGCTGATTTTCTGCTGGAGATTACACCCCCCCCAAACTGCTCTTACGATGTAAGAGAAAACATACAGGTATTAATATGGGAGTCTGTGTCTTTTAAACTCTGAAATTAATGGCTGTTTCATGGGGGCCATTTACACCAAGGAACTGATGTGGGGCTAAAGGCAAAACCCCTCTCTTTTTGCACTGTACCACTGGCCCCCATCACTTTGCCCTTCTGCAACAAAATCTCACAACTCCTCTTTCCTTTCGAGTTTGGCCCTCAGTTAGCCATTTCACTTTGTCAGAGACTTGCTTTGCCTGTGACATCCTTTTTCAGTGCACTGTGGGAGTGTTGCTATCTTGAGAATAGGCCAGAGCCTAGTAGCAAAGCACATGCTTGGCATGCAGAAAATACCACGTTCATTCTTTGGCCTTTCCAGTTAAAGGAAGGAGCTGAGTGCTGAGAAGGACTCAGGGGAGTTGCTGTCACCAGAGATAGGATTGGGCAAAATGATGACCCCCTTCTGTACAAGGCAGCCTCATCTGTGGATGCTATCAGAAGCAAATCGCCTTTTCTTGTAATTTTATATCTCTGTAGGAAAGGATTGTTTCTCCTCCCACAAGCCTGGCACTTCCCTCTGTGGGAAATAAGAGCCTATAATTTAAAAATCCTGGGTTATCTGCGCACCTCCCACACACAGCGAGTTCAGCTACTTTTTCATCTAATCATCTGTACCATGAAAGTAGAGCCGACTCTCTAACTTTGTTCAGTTCTATAATAGATGTTGGTGCTGGTTTAAAGTTGCTCGCGTACAGCAAAGAGAAAGCAAATTCCCATCCATGCACAACAAATGGCGATGGCCATTTGATGAGATAACAAGAACCTAAGACAACCCTGTTGGATCAGCCCGATGACCCATATAGTCTGGCATCCTGTTCTCTCAGTGGCCAACCAGCTGCTGTTGGGAAGCCTGAGAGCAGGACATTATCGCAAGAGCGCTCTCCTCTCCTGTGGTTAATGGCAACTGGTATTCAGAGCCATGATGCCACTGACAGTGGGCAAGGAACAGAGAAATCCTGGCTAGAAGCCACCAATAGCCTTGTCCTCTATGAATCGGTCCAATTCTCTTTTAAAGCCACCCAAGCTGGTGGCAATTGCTGCAGGTACTGGCTCCCGGTGGAGTACACGGTCAGGTTTAAGGTGCTGGTTTTGACCTTTAAAGCCCTATGCGACCTAGGACCCATGTACCTACAGGACCGCCTCTTCTGGTATGCCCCGCGGAGGACCTTAAGGTCCACAAGTAACAACACTTTGGAGGTCCTGAGCCTCAAGGAGGTTAGATTGGTTTCAACTAGGGCCAGGGCCTTTTCAGCACTGGCCCCGACGTGGTGGAACGCTCTGTCACAAGAGAATAGGGCCCCGTGGGACTTGACAAGTTTCCGCAGGGCCTGCAAGACAGAGCTGTTCCGCCTGGCCTTTGGTTTGGACTCGGTCTGACCCTTATGTTTCCCTCCCCTTACGGTCTTGATTTATCAGCTACTTTAAAATAAGGCTGCATTTTAAATTGCACTTTAACCTGTATTTTAAATTGCCCCCCTCTTTTTCCCCCTATTATGTTTTTACTGTGATTTTATTGGTGTTAGCTGCCCTGAGCCTGGCTCTGGCCGGGGAAGGTGGGGTATAAATAAAATTTATTATTATTATTGATCTACTACCAAGGGGTTATGTGCACAACCTGGATGCACTGGGGCTAGAGATGGGGAGAAATTCAGTTCACATTGCAATGCAGGGTCTGCAAGCCTTGACCAGGGCTGAGGCTGGGGTTGACAAAATGGAGGTCCTTGCCAACAGAGGTCTGACGTCTTCTTAAAACTGTATTGTTCAGATAAGTCCCCCCCCCAAAAAAACTTGTGATTCTTTGACAAGCAGTTCCTACAGATGAATTTTATGTGTTTATTATCTTTGTTGCAACACTGTGCTTTTCGTCTGCATACCACTTTGGGATATTTGGTATGAAAGCACACTTTATCATAGAATCATAGAGTTGGAAGAGACCACAAGGGCCATCGAGTCCAACCCCCTGCCAAGCAGGAAACACCATCAGAGCACTCCTAACATATGGTTGTCAAGCCTCTGCTTAAAGACCTCCAAAGAAGGAGACTCCACTACACTCCTTGGCAGCAAATTCCACTGTCGAACAGCTCTTACTGTCAGGAAGTTCTTCCTAATGTTTAGGTGGAATCTTCTTTCTTGTAGTTTGGATCCATTGCTCCGTGTCCGCTTCTCTGGAGCAGCAGAAAACAACCTTTCTCCCTCCTCTATGTGACATCCTTTTATATATTTGAACATGGCTATCATATCACCCCTTAACCTCCTCTTCTCCAGGCTAAACATGCCCAGCTCCCTTAGCCGTTCCTCATAAGGCATCGTTTCCAGGCCTTTGACCATTTTGGTTGCCCTCCTCTGGACACGTTCCAGTTTGTCAGTGTCCTTCTTGAACTGTGGTGCCCAGAACTGGACACAGTACTCCAGGTGAGGTCTGACCAGAGCAGAATACAGTGGCACTATTACTTCCCTTGATCTAGATGCTATACTCCTATTGATGCAGCCCAGAATTGCATTGGCTTTTTTAGCTGCCGCGTCACACTGTTGGCTCATGTCAAGTTTGTGGTCAACCAAGACTCCTAGATCCTTTTCACATGTACTGCTCTCAAGCCAGGTGTCATCCATCTTGTATATGTGCCTCTCATTTTTTTTTGTCCAAGTGCAATACTTTACATTTCTCCCTGTCAAAGTGCATCTTGTTTGTTTTGGCCCAGTTCTCTAATCTGTCAAGGTCGTTTTGAAGTGTGATCCTGTCGTCTGGGGTGTTAGCCACCCCTCCCAGTTTGGTGTCATCCGCAAATTTGATCAGGATGCCCTTGAGTCCATCATCCAAGTCGTTGATAAAGATGTTGAATAAGACCGGACCCAAGACAGAACCCTGTGGCACCCCACTAGTCACTCTTCTCCAGGGTTCGGTCAGTCAGCCAGTTACAAATCCACTGAGTGGTAGCATAGTCAAGACCGCATTTTACCAGCTTCTTTACAAGAATATCATGGGGCACCTTGTCAAATGCCTTGCTGAAATCAAGGTAGGCTACATCCACTGCATTCCCTTCATCTACCAGGCTTGTAATTCTGTCAAAAAACGAGATCAGGTTAGTCTGACATGACTTATTTTTCAGAAATCCATGCTGACTATTGGTGATCACAGCATTCCTTTCTAGGTGCTCACAGACTGTTTGCTTAATGATCTGCTCCAGAATCTTCCCTGGTATTGATGTCAGACTGACTGGGTGGTAATTATTTGGGTCCTCTCTTCCCCCCTTTTTGAAAATAGGGACAACATTTGCCCTCCTCCAGTCTGCCGGGACTTCGCCTGTTCTCCAGGAATTCTCAAAGATGACTGCCAGTGGTTCTGAGATCACATCTGCCAGTTCTTTTAATACTTTTGGATGCAGTTCATCTGGCCCTGGAGACTTGAATACATCTAAACTAGCCAAGTATTCTTGTACTATCTCCTTAGTTATTCTGGGCTGTGTTTCCTTTGCTGAATCATTTGCTCCAAATTCTTCAGGTCAGGCATTGTTTTCTTTATCAGAGAAGACTGAGGCAAAGAAGGCATTGAGGAGTTCAGCCCTTTCTGTGTCCCCTGTTTGCATTTCAATAATATATATATATATATATATATATATATATATATATATATATATATATGTAAATGACGCAAACGTACCTTCTCTGCTCTCCCTGGAACAACACCCGAACTAAAGTACTGCAGCTATCCTTCAAAGCTTGTACTCCTCTGAATTTTGTGGTGCAGGCCCTCCAACAGAGGGTCATAAAAAGAGGAGTAGCTGGTAGAGACGAGAGGTGGTGCTTGGCTGCCCCCCAACCCCAGGCACTGATGTACTTGAGGCTATGCCACCAAGGAGAGGGAGAGGGGTGAAGCAATGGGGAAGTTTGCATGGTGTGAATGAATCTGTGGAACCAGCCTGGTGCTCCCACCAAAACATCTGCAGTGTGGTGAACCTCCCTACCTTGCCCTTCTCCCTCGGAGTAAGACACAGCAATGCCGGTACTGGGAGGTCAGGAAAGTGCTGCTGCCCTCGTTGCTGGCTACTTCTGTACAAAAATGCATATTTTGGGAGGAGGCAGCAGGGGAAGACTACAAATAAATGGCTTGCCAAAATGTCTGTTTTGGGAAAAATTGCACACAAAGATGTGAGCCTTGGGAGAAAAGTGCACTAAAATGCTGCAAATTTATGTGGAGAACTGAACTTAAATGTGGAAAAACAACCAGAGAGAACCCAAAACTGACCTATTAATCTGTCCCTAATTGGGACCTAGAGGTTTTCATGTAGGAGCAGAAGTCTATACCAAGGTCCTTCGTTCATTGGCCTTACAGAGACGCTGATTTAATCAGGTGAAAGTCTAATTTCCGCAGGTGAAATTTGTCCATTTTACGTTTTGCTTGGTCTCCACTTCCAAGTTTATTTTAATCTGAAAGAGTATATTTCTGTGTGGTTCCCAGGATTCCGCTCAGTGACCTTATGATATTGGCATGTTGCCAAATATAACCTCCCAGTGACGTTCCGGTCTCTCTAGGGTAGCCGGGTTCTAACCATTCTGCAGCTCTGGGGAGTTAGAACCTTGACATAGCATGGTGGCTTTGAAAGACTAAAGCAATGGGAATGAATAAAAATAAGACTTCAGATGCTTTTTGTATGAACAATGTATTGGGCATGCCGCTGATGTCATATAGGTGCTCATTTTGAGCTGACAGGTTTGTCCTGTGTAAAATATAGAAGGACATTGTTGGCAAATGATGACATTGGCAATTAAGCAGGTGAAAGAACCCCCTGATGTGAATGGCTTTTTTCGGTCCTGCAATATTTCTCATCAAGTAGAAATGGAGACAAAGTTGGCATCCACGTGTGTCATGGAGACTAATACAACTACCGTACCTCCCTTAGAAATTGTTAGCGTAGATATAGTGAGCATCTCAGAAACTTGGTCAGATTGTGAGAATCAATGGGATACAGTTGTTCCTAGATATAAACTTACAGAAAGGAGGTTGCACTGGAAATACTGCTGCTCAGTATGCCAAAAATTAACAGTGTAGTTCTAAGTACGTTTGCTCCGACATAACTTCCACTGAACTATTGGTATTAGATAGGCACCATCATTGCCTTCTTTTCAATACTGCTAAAAACTATTTTGTTTAGGCAAGGCTACATAGACATGCAAAGTGCAAGTAGATTAATAGGTACCACTCCAGTGGGAAGGTAAATGGCATTTCCATTCGCTGCTCTGGTTTCGCCAGAAGTGGCTTAGCCATGCTGGCTACATGACCCAGAAGTTGTACGCCAGCTCCCTCGGCCAATAAAGCAAGATGAGCGCCGCAACCCCAGAGTCGGCCACGACTGGACCTAATGGTCAGGGGTCCCTTTACCTTTTTACACAGACATGCAGCTTTATTGTGTCCAATTTGTTTTTCAAATATGTTGATTTTTAGCTATATTTTGATAATTTTATTGTTTAAAGTATGCTATATTGCTATTCTTTTTAAAAAAATATCATTTTATGTAAATTGCTTAGAGGTTATTATTATTATTATTAAGTGGTATATATATCTTGTTAGAGAAACAGATTTTTTAAATGTGCTAATTAGGGCTTATACTAGTATAGTAAGGGGGCTTAGGATTGTGCTGCACATCACATAACTTTTTGTACGTAGAAATAGCAGACCAAAAAAAGCTGATGCAGAGATGGGAAAAAAGGAATGTGGGGGGACTGAAAACTGAAAATGAATGACTTCAGTCATCCTAATGTTGATTAGATAAATGTATAACCAGATGAAGACGAAGATACGAAGGGAAAAACTCTAGTACTTTGTAGTAGTAAACTGCATTGAATATAAGAGATCTACTTCTGAATAACCACTTTAGGCCTGAATGTCACTGACACTTGGGAGGATGCTATACTTGTTTTAATATTTAGCCGTGTCCAGAATTTGGTTAAAGGTGTCAGTGTTAGCAAACCGCTTTGGGAAAGTGACCACAACACTTTCAATTTCAATATATATGAATGAGTGGGAAATTGTCTAGAAAATTCAACACTATCTTTTCCTTTTTTTACCTAGGGTTGCCATATTTCAAAAAGTAAAAACTGGGAGCTTTTTAAAGGAAATGTTGGGCTGTTTTTAGGAAAACCGGAAAGTTGTTGAGCTTCTTTTAGACAAACCCCAAATTTATTGAGCCTTTGGGTGTCGAATCCATCTTTGAAATCCCAGTAATGTCCAGGAAAATCTGGACATATGGCAGCCCTATTTTACCAAGAAGAGGAAATTTCATAGCAGTGAGGGGATTTCTCAAAAAGAAGTTGGAAAGCATTAGAGGAGTGTCAAATTCAGGAATCTTGGAGGTTGTTTAAAACCATTATAATAATGACTCAGAGAAAACATATGTCATAGATCAGAAAAGTATGAATATGTTTAAGAGGGTGCTGGTGTGGTTAAGTAACAGTGTGAAAAGAGTCATGAAAGGGAATAATTTTTGCTTTTAAAAGTGAATTTCTTGCCCAAATGAGAAAAATACAGTAAACATAAGTGGTTGATAAGCCAAACAAAAAGGGAATCAGCCTCATTCCCAGAGAATTAAAGGGTAGCCAATATAGTCAGGATTAATACCATAAAGAAAAAAAGTGGGCCAGTAAAACTGCAAGCCAAATAACTGAGCAGCTAGAACAGCTTCCTTAAGACTAAAGCATCAGAGACTTTGGAAAAAAAGAGGATGAAGGCCAAGAAGGGGGTGGAAGGCATGATAAAAGCTCATGTTATAAATGGTATCAATGAAATTGAGAGACAACATTCCCATTCTATACAGTGGTACCTTGGGTTACATACGCTTCAGGTTACAGACTCCGCTAACCCATAAATATTACCTCAGGTTAAGAACTTTGCTTGAGGATGAGAACAGAAATCGTGTTCCGGCAGCGCAGCGGCAGCAGGAGGCCCCATTAGCTAAAGTGGTGCTTTAGGTTAAGAACAGTGTCAGGTTAAGAACAGACCTCCAGAACGAATTAAGTACTTTACCCGAGGTACCACTGTACTGCTAGAACCAGTGTTCGGGGATTATGGGAGCTGTAGTCTAAAACACATACAGTATATAATAATCATGAAACCACAGAATGATCAAAATAATTTGGTGCCCATGACTAAGAAAGCCTTGCTCTCCAGGGTCTGTGAAGCAAGGTTTCTATCAAAGATCTCCGAGCCAAACTAGACATGGCCTTAATTGTGTGGATGCAGATAACATGCACTTTGAAAAATGTAAATAGCAGGCGCAGGTAAAGCTGAGAAGCTCTGTGATGACAGAGTTTGGGGAGGGAGAGTTTCACCTTTCTGCCCTTACCAGAGTGTTGTTGTGAGTGTGCATGCGTGGCCTGTGATGAGTGCAGTGCATATATGACAATTTTGGCCGCCGCCACCACTGCTGGGATGTGGCCCTGGAGGGTTGGCCACAACCTTGCAAGTGGACCTGAGGAAGAAAAAGGCTAGCACCCCCCACCCCCACCCTGATATATAGGGTGGAATGTCTGAGAAGGGAACGTGTAGCACTCATTTGCATTTCACAGTCCAACAAAAAACATACAGCCACTGTAGCATTGTGCCTTATGTCTTTCTTCAAAACCTTTTTACGAGTATGGGGGGGGGGGAGAAACAAGAGAGCACACCGTGTCCTGAGACAATTTTATTATTGCTTCCGTCTTTGCACCATAAAACAGTAGCAGAACGTCGAGCATAAAATGACTGTCACAACTATAACACAGTTTAAAGAATGATTGTTCTCTATCTATTCCTTAGACACAAATGCCTCCTGGAGCCTGTGCAGATGCATTTAAAGCAGATTTGGCACAAAGGAGATGAATTAATGTAAGTACAAATCCTGCAGTATTGATTCTTTTGCTAAATGCACATTTCTTCAATGGACATTGTACATTAGGGCAAAGAGCTAATGCACACTCCAGGCTTGATTTAAATTGCTGGACAGAGAACAGCAGAACCCAGACATTGAAGGACATATCAGATGGCTTCAAATCAGGGCACTGCGGGTGTTGATTCAGCACCAGCAAGACTGCCTTCTGGGACCAGGCAGAATCAGGTCACAGACACATAGAAAGCTGCCTTATACCGAGTCCATCAGGCTAAGTATTGTATATAATGAGTGTCAGCAGCTCTCCAGAATCCTAGAGAGGGCTCTTTCCTAGCCTTACCTGACAATGCTAGGGATTGAACCCAGGACCTTCTGCATACAAAGTGTGAGCTCTACCACAGAGCTGCAAACTTACAGTGAGTGTAGAAGTCTTCCAGGGTGCTTTATTCCTCCTTCTGCTATCATGGCCAACCAAACTCCCTATTTTCCTGGGATTCCAGCCAGTTAGAATTTTAAGGTCTGGCTGGACTGTTGTCTTCTTGGTTCATGGGCAGAACAGGAAGAAAAAGGTCAGAAAACTCCCCCCCCCTTAGTGCAGATGTGTACTGGATTGGATATGGGTGCTGCTCAATGCTTGAAAGAAATACATTTCTGCATGTTCAGGGCACTCTAGAGCGAGCTTCCAGCATTCAAATTGGAACTCTGGGGCTTCTACTTGAACACCAAAAGGCACCAATCATTAAAGTTAAATATGATGTAACGAACGAGAACAAGAGTGAATTTAAAAACGTTTACTTTTTATTTAAAGGAAGCTAGAGTATGCAAGAGGAATTAAATGCGATGAAGAAAGAGGAAGCTCCCTGCAATATGGATGGCATACAAACCCTCCCCTTTCCCCACTGCTTGGACCCTGTTGTGAAGTCAGACGTAGCTTCACCCCTCAATGAAGAATTCAGAGCACAGCTTGCCCAGTTTGGATATGGCCCTTCCCCTGCAGAACTGCAGAACTTCCAGGGCTCCTTAGAAGGGGGATCTCGCAAGCGTAAAAGCATGCCCACGAAAATGCCCTCTGCCGTCTCACCAGGAGAGCCCACCTCCCTGTCTCACAGGTCTGAAGACACCCCCACTGCAGGTTCTCCTGACCTCCCTTTAATATTCCAGCACCACCACACACAGCCAAACTACAACGCCCACATGATTGACCTGTGCAACATTGGCTTTCAGTTCTACAGAACTCTGGAACACTTTGGAGCACAGCCTATCAAGGAAGAACCCATCAAGCCTAATGTGCTCTGGCCCGGACCCGCCCCGTTTCTGCAGGTGCCCTATCCGTACTACCCTAAAGTTCACCCTTCTATGATGTTTCCATTTCTTATGCCCCCAGATCTTCATTTCAGGAGCCCTTTCCCACTGAAAAGGCCTCCGGAGCTTCCCTTCTCCCGGAGGACAGAGTTAGGGGAACAAGCTGAAAGTAAACAGAAGGTGGAGAGGGTGGATGTCAACATTCAGATCGATGACAGCTATTACGTCGATGTGGGAGGGGAACAAAAGCGCTGGCAGTGTCCCATGTGCGACAAGTCCTACACGTCCAAATACAACCTGGTCACCCACATTCTGGGGCATAGCGGCATCAAGCCGCACGCTTGCTCTCGCTGCGGCAAGCTTTTCAAGCAGCTGAGCCACTTGCACACCCACATGCTCACCCACCAGGGCACCCGGCCTCACAAATGCCAGGTGTGCCACAAGGCCTTCACCCAAACCAGCCACCTGAAGAGACACATGATGCAGCACAGCGACGTCAAGCCTTACAGCTGCAGGATCTGCAGGAGAGGTTTTGCCTACCCCAGCGAGCTGAAAGCCCACGAGTCCAAGCATGAGAGCGGCCGGGAGAATATTTGCATTGAGTGCGGCCTTGACTTCCCGACCTTGGCTCAGCTGAAGAGGCACCTGACCACCCATCGAGGCCCTATACAGTACAGCTGCACGGAGTGCGATAAGACCTTCCAGTACCCAAGCCAGCTGCAGAATCACATGATGAAGCACAAAGACATCCGCCCGTACATCTGCACCGAATGCGGCATGGAGTTTGTTCAGCCCCATCACCTCAAGCAGCACTCCTTGACTCATAAGGTAAGTGTGCTGGTCCCGGGGAGGGGGGGGGTTACCGTGCGGCGTGGTCTGAGTCCGGTCCTGGGTCGAGGGTCTGGAGGCTGTCCGACAAGGGTGAAGCAGGGTCCAAGGCAAGAAGCCGGGCGTGGTCAGGAACTCCAGAAGAGCAGGTCAGGGTCTGGCAGGAACAGGTTTCCAACGATGTTTCTCCCCCAACCTGGGACTGGGCTGACTGGCCTTTATCTCCTCTGAGGCCTATGGCGGTCCCGGCCCACAGGTGACTCGCCTCCCCTGGCCTTAAGGCGAGCACTCCTCCTGAGAGAACTTAGTTCCCTCCGCCTCTCTGCCCTGAGCCTCTGCAGCTCAGGAGAAGCATGGAGGATTACTGGACCCAGAGGCAACCCCACCTTCCCCTGACAGGGCTGGGAGAGGAGCGCCTGTAGGCAATGGATCCTCGATCACCTCCGGAGCCAGAGCGGATTCAGCCGGTGTCCGCTCCTGAGGATCCATCACATGTGGGGGCCCTTCAGATTCAAGCCCCTGCCCCGGCTCAGCCGGCCCTGGAGGCGGGGACTCCTGTGCAGGCTGGGATTCCTCCGGTTCAGCCTCTGAATCAGATTCCCAGGCCATCACAGTAAGTCAGTGTCAGTGATTCCTGTTGCAGATATTAATATTGTGCAGCTTGAAGTGGCCAGATGCCTTAAAAATGGGTCAGTACAAGTTACTTGTTGTTTACTGTTGTAACAATTGTTTTTTCAACATTTATCTTCTGTACCATGAAAATGAAACAGCCAAAAAAAAAAAAAACTCCACCGCCCTACAACTGGTTCTTTTTGGAGAAAAACATCGTCCAGAGCCATTCAATATTATTCAAAACTTTACTTGCAGAACATTCTTCAAAACAGAATAAAAACATCAAAGATACATCCAAACAGTTCCATAAAATATATGCTTATTCAAGCATAGGTTCAGTCTCTTCTTAAAAATAGCTTTAAATAGGATTGAGATCAAAACTTTGTCTCTCCTTCATTCCACCCTCCATTCCAGCCTGAGGCTATGTGTTCCTGGAGAGCCATTTACACATCCTCACTCCACGGAGCCTGGGAACAAAGATTCTAGCCACCACCCTTCCAAGATGGCGGATTTGCAATTCAATAGCCTCCCATGTGATCTAAATTTAAACACCTCATCATAGCTACCAGAGAGCAATTATCGACTCATGAAGCAGCTCACAGAGCTCTTCTTGCTTTTCTTTAGCTTCAATGGAATTTTCCAGTTAAACCCTTCTATCAATACAATAGGCATTCTCCATTTCAGTGTCAGTTAAACAATTATACTTAACAATTCCCAACTGGTGGGCTATAGGTACCTTATTGGTGAGCTGCTAAATGTACCTGCATTTGAACCAGGGATGGCAAATTACAACTCCTACCATCCTGACCATTGGCTATGCTAGCTGGGGCTGATGGGAGTTGAAGTGCAACAACACATTTAATGAAAAGACCAGGAAAGGATGTGGCAGATGGTCATTCCCACGAAAGTGAGAAATCGGGAATTGCTGTGCAGGTCTTAAAATAGCTGTATGTTTCAGTTTCCTTGCTGTTCTGTTTTTCAAGGGTGTGAAGGAGCACAAGTGTGGGATCTGTGGCCGAGAGTTCACGCTACTCGCTAATATGAAGAGGCATGTATTAATTCACACCAACATCAGGGCCTACCAGTGCCATTTGTGCTTCAAGAGCTTCGTGCAGAAACAGACGCTCAAAGCCCATATGATTGTCCACTCAGATGTCAAGCCCTTCAAATGTAAGGTGAGTCCTTCAAAGACAGACAACCCAGTCTAACAGAATGGCATCCAAGTAGAAGGCAGTCCAGCAGAAGGCATGGCGAATAAAAGTAGGAACGCCTTGTGCAGTAAATAGCAAAGTTGTAAAATAATACAATGTCTGTAGGTAGAACTCCTGACTGAATCCCTGTAGCTTCCATGATGATTCAACCAGGTGAAAACTGGCAAGCGATTGTATTGTTTTTATTTATTTGTACACCGCCCTTCATCCAAAGATCTCAGGTGGTTCACAACACAAAAACACAAGATAAAAACACAAAATACATACAAAAATAATAGTAATAATATAACCTGAGACTCCATTTTGGCTCCTCAGCAGAAAATATGGGTTTAATTAATGAATTGGTTATGTATCTTATCACACTTTTCAGGAAAATAAACTCGCAAAGTGGAACACATAAAGCCAAACAACGTATCAAATAACCGTATGAAATCTACATTGTGTTTTGTTTTGTTTTCATTTCATTACATCTATGTCCTTCCTTCCTTCCATCACTGAGCCCAAGATGCTTCTCTGTGTGTAAAGGCAAAATAATAAATTCATTAGCTTTGCCACCCTTTAGTGATGCCCAAGTCTGCTTTATTAAACCTAACTGAACACTTAGTCCCTTAAAAAGAGGGATATTTGCATATTTGAGAAGAGACTAATTCTTGACAGCTCTTAAGAGTTAAGACAACCTTCATCACCATAAATGGGCCGTTCCTAAATCTTAATAGAGTTTTCACAGACAATAAATACTAAAAGAACCTTAGAATTTGTTCCACATCATTGGTGTGAATACTGTTTAAGAGAGACAGAAAGCAAAAAGACAGCCAGTTTTCAGCTGAATGTGTGTTCTGGTGTACATACTGTCTTTTTGATGGCAGGTGAAGACTTTTCACTTTCCCCAGACAATGGGATAGGTTATAATGTCCCAAATACTGCTGATGTTTGCGTGGAAGCTCTTTTTTAATTTTTGTGCAGAAGAGTCTGCTAACATGTGGACATCTAGAGCCGGAGCCTGGAAGTGTGTTTGATGCCAGGGGCGGGACTAGGAGCGTTCCCCAATGGTCAGATTATGCCACATTTAGGCAAAGAGCATGTGAATGGGGTATAACAAACAACAGAATACCTCCATGCTGCTTTTTCATGTTTTGCCACTTTTGGAACGCTGGCTCAGTTGTGTTCTTGTTTGCTTCTCATGCCCTTCGTTCAAATGAAGAAGCTTTGAAGCTCAACTGTTAGGCTTGATCCTTTTTTTATTTCCTTTCAGTTTTATTCCTCATCTCGAGATTGCACTTTCACAGCACTTAGTATAATTGCTCGTCTGCTGATGATAAATATATCTGACATTTGCATAGCACATTTCATCCCAAAGGGAGGTCAAGGATGCTTAACAATTTGATATACTGGCTAAACACATGAATCAATCCATGCGTGTGGAAGTTTTTTTTAGTTTTTTTATCAGAACCCAATACAAATGATGCTGAAACCTTAAGGCTGGGTGTATATTAACAAGATTGGATTGGGTGTTATCATATTTCAAACAGGATAAAGGAAATTAGTTAAACTCCCACTTAATCTGCACTGCAGGGTCATAAAAATTAAACTCCCAGAATTGGGTATCTGCTGCTTCATGAGACTAGCCAAAGCGTTGCTGTGAGCTGAAGGAGAAGAACACACTGCTGCAATCCTGCACTTTATCTCCATTGCTCAGCTGCCCCCTTAGTTGGCAATTCCCTCTAAGTAGACTGCCGCTTCAACCCATATTATTTGCTATGGCAGCCTTTGCCAACCAGGTGCCTTCTAGATATTTTGGATTATAACCCCCATCAGCCCCACCCAGACCAGTGTATATGCATAGACTATATTGCTCCAGGGATCAGCTGGAATGTGTTCTTTCTGTTGTGTGATGGAAGAGGCATTCACAACTTCTGCATGATCCACAATTTGCAGCCATTTGGGAAGTGATGCAGTGTCTATGCAAGGAAAGTTTATATTAAGAGAAAGTGAGTGTAAAAATGCATATATTTGTGAAAACAACATACAGAAATGCATTATATGATGTAAACTTGCTGGGCAAAATTGCACGGGAAAATGCGTATATTAAGGGAAATGCACACTTAAATGGTGGTGAATTTTTTTGAGGACTTAAAATAAATAAATAAATGCAACCCTATGCAGAAAACTGCCAGGCTGAATTTTAGACTGGGAAACTGAAAGAAACTGGAATTTGAATAGATCTGTACATTCCTAGACCCAGCCAGCATGGCCAGTGATGAATAGGTATTAGAGCTGTAATCCAACAACATCTGAAGTGCCCCACACACCCCTTCCCTGCACCATAAGGATATAAGAAGAGCCTGTCAGATCAGGCCCATCTAGACCAGCACCTTCCTCCCACAATGGACCACCAGATGCCTGCAGGAAACCTGTAAGCAGAACCCGAGGAGAAGAGCACTCTCCCCTCCGGCTGTTTCCGGGAACTGGTATTCAGAAGCATTAATGCCTTGATCTATGGAGAAAAAAGGGACGCGGGTGGCGCTGTGGGTTAAACCACAGAGCCTAGGACTTGCCGATCAGAAGGTCGGTGGTTCAAATCCCCACGACGGGGTGAGCTCCCATTGCTCAATCCCTGCTCCTGCCCACCTAGCAGTTCGAAAGCACGTCAAAGTGCAAGTAGATAAATACGTACCGCTCTGGCGGGAAGGTAAACGGCATTTCTGTGCGCTGCTCTGGTTCACCAGAAGCGGCTTAGTCATGCTGGCCACATGACCCGGAAGCTATACGCCGGCTGCCTTGGCCAATAAAGTGAGATGAGTGCTGCAACCCCAGAGTCGGACGCGACTGGACCTAATGGTCAGGGGTCCCTTTACCTTTACCTATGGAGGAAAAACATAGTAATCGTGGCTAGTAATAATCAATAGCCTTCTCCTCATGAATCTGTCTAATCCTTCTCTTAAGTCATCCAAACTGGAGATCATCTCTGCTTCCTGCGGGCGTGAGTTCCACAGTTTAACCATGCGCCCTGGGAAGAAATTTCTTTTATCTGTCCTGAATCTTCAAACATTTGTCTTCATTGGATGTCCATGCGTTCTAGCGTTTTGAGAGGAGAAAACCTTTTGCGCATATTTTTTTATGAATGTCTATCATGTCACCTTTTCTCTAAAACATGCCCATTTCTCAGGGCATAAATGAATACGCCACATGTATTCCCAGCACTGGGTTCATGTTAAATCCTGAGTGTCCTGTTCCAGGCAGGCAGCTTATGAAGTGATAAAATAAAGGAATGGCTAAACAAATAAATCAGAAGGAAAACAAGGGAGCGGAGAATCAGACTGATCAGCTTTTTGAGGCTCTTCCTCTCCTGGACGTTAAGAACCTCCTAAGGAGTTTGGGCTCCATTAAGCCTCTTTGGCTGGCATTCAGTGAGTTAAGGCAATGACCAGATAGCCGCTGTTTTGGCAACAGGCTCCTCCTCAGCAGAAGGAAGGATATAGCTGTACGAACCGCTTGCTTAACAATGGCCTGCATGTCCCCAGGGAATGGCCTGCAAATAGATTTCATCTTGCTTTCTCTTGTACTTTTCAGAGCTTCCTGTTTTCTCACGGCCCTTTTGGACAGTTTACAGTCTTTCTCCTGCTCTCTCTCTCTCTCTCTCACTTTCAGGAAAGGAACACCCTTCTTATTAAACCTTCTTTAAAAAAAAAGAAGGAAAGAAAGAAAGAAAGAAAGAAAAAAGTCTACAAAGGAAGGGCAACACAGCAGTGGCCTTTTTGCCTCATGGCAGGCTGCATTTTCTTGGCCTTCTTTCTCAGGGAAAAAGAAAACACTCGTCTTTCCTACAGAGCTAATCAAGGCCACACAGAACCCATACGTGGCTTGAGGGGAGAAGAAAGTCTTTGCTACTCATGTTTCCTCAGCCACAGAGCTGTTTCTCTCTCAGAAGCACTGCTGTCCACTGTCTTTTGGGGCAAGTCAATCTAGATGGCTCATTTATTTATTTTAAAATAAACCTCCTTACAGCTTTTGCTTCCGAGTAAAGGTGGTGCTGTGGTCTAAAGCACGTCAAAGTGCAAGTAGACAAATAGGTACCACTCTGGCGGGAAGGTAAACGGCGTTTCCATGCGCTGCTCTGGTTTCACCAGAAGTGGCTCAGTCATGCTGGCCACATGACCCAGAAGCTGTACGCCGGTTCCCTCGGCCAGTAAAGCGAGATGAGCGCCACAACTCCAGAGTCGTTTGCGACTGAACTTAACTGTCAGGGGTCCCTTTACCTTTACCTTTACTAAAGGATGGGGAAGAAAGGATGGATCCAGTTCATGCTTAAAAAGGCAAACTTTCCCAATTCGCAGGTTACAAAACAAGGTGCGAACTGAAACCCAGTCACTTCAAAAAGTGAAATTTGCACTTCCCCAGATTTTGCTGTGCAGTTTTCCGGCCAAGCAATGTGTGCTCATTTGCACATGCTGAATACAAATAGTGCCAAAATAATAACACAAAATGCATTTTATCAGGGAAAATTGCTTCTGAAAATGTGCACGTTTGGCAAAATTACATAGAAAATGTTAACCTTAGGAGAAATTTGTGCCAATATGCTTATGAATTTTCAGGAGGAGTTTTTTTTTAATATAAAAGTTGCACAAACTGATGTGGAAATTAAGATTGGAAAAATGAGAAACTGAAAGAAATTGAAATTGACCAATTTGCTCATCCCTGCTTGCTGTTTTGCTAATACAAGGCTGCCACTGAAGCAGCTCTGAATCACATGAATAATATTATAAAATCCTTTGCCATTGACTCACTCCTTTTGTCAATGCTGCCAAAGACTTGAGTTTTGCACCTTGAAAATGAGTTACATTCAGTCACTGTAACCTGGTGCTAAATTAGGTGCTTCTATATTTTGCAAAGCTGCAGTCCTTTGTTACAGTTTCCTAAAAGTTCCGAAAATCCATTGAGCAAGTCTGTAACTATCTTACATTAAGGTTGTAATATTGTATGCACTTTCTTGGGAGATAGTACCACTGAATTCAGTGGGATCCATGCCCAAGTAGCTATGCATGGAATTATGCAGCAAGTGTTTTATGGGTTTTACCCATTATTCTTATTCTTATTCTCATTCTCATTCTCATTCTCATTATTATTCCATTTAGAAATGCTTACTATCTGATTATTTCAATGTGGTTTACAATAGATAAACACACACACATACACATATCTATGCATAAGAAGTGCAACAAAACCCATGTCAAATTATTTACCTGGGGGGGGGGGAAATGAAACAAACTTTCTCTATATAAGTCAGAAAGCATTCCGAGGCAGTATAATGTAAACCTTCAACCAACAAAATACACATTCTTCATACAACCCCTCCATCCATCTTACTTGCTGGCCATTCCATGCAACCACTTCAGTCATTCTCATGCATCATGTCTGCCAACCAACCAGCCTTAGATGAGCCACTTGTACACCACAAATATTACAATCCACATACAAATGATTGCAACCAAGCAAACACATGTAAGATACTCTCCCCACTATTGGAGTCATGCCCTTACACCCATTGGACCATCTGACACTTCACCCCCATCTCTGAACTGAGAAGAGCCCAGATCTATACCAGAGCAGGCTCTCACCCTGGGGTATAAAAGCTACTTCTACCCCCTCATTCCTAACTACATAATCGTATTCGACATGGTACTGCTCAACCTCAGTTCCTGGTAAATAACCAATCAGCACTGGTGGCAGACACAACTAACTTAGCCGTAAATGTGTCTTGAGTTACGCAGTGTGGATATACATCATATTTGACTGTTTAATCCTAAACAAAAAGAACTAGAATGTGGCAACTATGATAATTACTCGTTTGTGATAGACCTGTCCTCCACAAATTTAAAGCCATCCAATCCAGTGTCTGGCAATGAATTACACACACAGTGGTGCACCCACATCTTGTGGTAGAAAATCAAGGACAGCAATGAAATGACAGTGTTGTCCTAACAAGAGCAAATAGGGAGATCCCTGGCCACGTCCTGCTTTAAATAAGGCAGGCCACACCCCCAGAGCCAGCCAATTGGCTGGCCAGGAGGTCTACGCGGCCGGGAATCCCCCCAGTAGTTCGGGGGCTGGGTTCTAGCTGCCGTGCGCATGGTGGGGCCATGAAGCCCGCAACTCCACCTCCTCTGAAGTGGCTCTGTCTCACTTTTGTCATCCCCCCCCCGTTTTTGCAAATGATGGGTGACCATCAGGCTTCATAGCTCTTTCTCTTTCCTAGTTTTTATTCTCTTTCATCTCTGAATGCTTTACCTGCATAATATTCCATAATTGTTTTTTAAATTTTCATTGTTTGTTTCGTAACATGAATTCTGGCCATGTAACCGATGCTCCATTTTGGTTCGTGTAATTTTAGTTATCTGACAACAGACATATGATATACATGTATGTATATGTTACAGCATCAATGTGCACTCTCTCTGTGTGTATGTGTGTAACTTTAAGCAGAAGTGACCCTTTTTCTCATTCACCACATGGATCACCTAAATAATCCAAATTGATCAAAATCTTATTTTGCTCCTGTGCATTTTTAACCCCACCCACCCCTCCTGCCAACAAGGAAGAGGCGGAGGCCATCTGCATGTTGTCAAACACATTTTCTCTCCAGCAAGACTTGCTGGGAGCTGTTGCCAGTCCTTACAAAAACTAGCTTCCTCCTCCAAAAAACAACAACAATTTAACTAAAATGAATATTAATAATTTCAGTTTCCTATGCCCAACAATCCACAGAGAGATTTTCTGCCATAATGTTGGAACCTAAGGTGAAGAGTGGGTAATAAATGTATAAGCAATAACATGCCAATAATCTTTTCATCTCCCTTCCTTCCCATGGCATTCAAAAGTTTTGCTTCACAACAAAGGCAAATAACTGCACACCCAAGAGAGAAAAGACAGTGTTAAGGACTCCTAGAAAAATGCTCGATAGATGGTGAAAGAATGGCTTTGGGTGGGGCTGCTCTGGGTCACCACCACATACAGAAGCATGACCAAATCTAGAATTAATGAAGAAATGGAGGCGTCGTGATGCCTGAAGAGGAAATACATAACCTTCCTCTTCATCTGTTTTATTTCCCTGCAGCATTCCAGACATTCTTTCCCTCGACAATAAGGGTCCTGATTCTGGCCACATTCATCTCAGTTTCATATGCCATCTCCTGGAAAGAGGCAGCTCTGCTCTTAGGATTAAGCCCTGCCTGTATATCTGATTGAATCTACGAAATTCCCTACAGTCCCAGAGGCCATTTAACACACTGCACTGCAGCAAACCTAGGTCTTCCCTCAAGTAGCCATAGCTAGATCCACACAACAGCATTTGCTTTAAAACACTTGCTTGTTATATTTGTATTTTGCATTTTTTGTGATGCGGTTTTAAACTCTTAGGTACTTAGGTGCACTTCCAGTAGCTCCTGTGCAACTTTCAGCCTAATCCTCAGTGAGTGAGCATGGAAAGCCTTTAGCTCCTTCAGGGATGTCCCAAGGCATTTTGCTGCCTGACGCAGAGGACAAGATGGCGTCCCATTCCATATTCCGAAGATGACTGGGTCAGCAGTCGAATCTTAATTTCACAGTGGTAACATGAATAGCGGCTTGATCCTCTAACATCTTGCCACCACTCCCCACCCCATGACATCTGGCACCTGAGGCAGCTTACTCAGTCTGCCTCATGTTAGGGTCAGCCCTGCTATCCAGAAGCTAGGGCTGAATTTTGGCCTGTTATAGAATTACTTCCACAAACTGGGTGCCTGGTTAAATCAAGTTTTATTCATTCATTCATTCATTCATTCATTTATCAAATCTATATGCTACCCCACCCCACCTCAGTTCCTTGTGTTAGACTTGGGCTGTGTACACACTATACATTTAAAGCACAATTGAAACACATTCCTTCCCTCAGAGTACTGTGGGCACTGTAGTCTATGTCTCACACTTACAACTGCCAGCAACCCTTAACAAACTACAGCACCCAGAGTTCTTTGAGGGGAGAAAATGTGCTTTGAAAGTGTTTTAAATGTACATAGCCTTACATTGATGGGGGGCCTATTCATCCATAAACCCAGCTTTAAGGGAGGGATGGGATTGTTCTCCCGGTGGTTTTTAGGAAGAAGAAACTACTCGGATTTCCCCTGTAAGCACAGTCTATGATAAGCTGTGGAACTCTCAAGAAGCTGTCTCAGCTGCAAGGGGCTCTATCTCAAGAAAATAAAATGATCCCTGTGTATCTGCAGAATAAATCACTTTGATTGTCATTGGTCTTTTGACAGCTGTGCGGAAAGGAATTTAATCGAATGCATAATTTAATGGGGCACATGCACTTGCATTCAGACAGCAAGCCGTTCAAATGTCTCTACTGTCCCAGCAAATTCACCTTGAAGGGGAACCTCACCAGACACATGAAAGTCAAACACGGAGTGATGGAAAGAGGATTTCGGTCTCAAGGTAAATGGCCAGCAAGCTGGGCTGATTTTTGCATTAGATTTAATAATTCCAAACTACTTATACAGTAGCATCTAAAAGGCAGTTTGCGTGTCTGTGTAAACCTAATTGAAGCAGACCTTGCTAAATAAGAGAATGGCTAGCCAAGTCTAAGGAAGAAAGACAGACCCAGTTGTGTCCTGTTGCTGGACAGATAAAAGAAGACTGCGCGACCCAGAAGCAATTAAGGGTCAGTGTTCATCACATAACCTGCTCTGGTTTTTCAGGTGTTGAGATGACACTTAAAGGGTTGTCTGGTATTGTAGTAAATTATTGCAAGTCAGGCTCTGCATTGTCATATCTTCGGTTCAGGACCACAGCAGGCTCGATGCCAATATTGCATTGTAAACTTTTAAAAATATATCTTGCATTTTATGTGAAGGAAAGCAACATGGATTTTCACCCACTCACCATGCAAGGAATGCTACTGTATTTATGCTGTGGCTCCGTGAATTGCTGCAGCTATAAAATCAAGCTGCTAGTATTATTGACATCACACCGCAATGCTTGGCTGAGGTAGCTGGATTTGACCAATAAAACTGAATGGTCTAAATTGGCTCCCAAATGTTAGAGCTCAGTTTGCTTTGTAGATTTGCCTACCTGTGTAATGAAGGTGGATGTCTAAATGGATGTTCTGATTAAGGCTGTCCAATAACTTTAGGAGTCGGACTCAGGAGTGGCCAGCATAGTGCTATGGAGCCAACCTCCCAATATGTAACTGCTTATCTGGATGGGGTAGAGTGGCAACAAGGCAGAGACTGTGTAGTCACAGCAGTGGAGCCAATCCAGCACTCCTGCCAGTGTGTTCATACAGAACTATGGCAGAACAGGTTACAAATATCACATTACTGATTCTCCCCTCCCCCCAAATCATACAATTAGGCTGCTTCAGCCCAACCCATGGGATTTCAGACTTAATAATCCAAAATATTAAGACTTATTTTTTTTAATGGGGAGGAATCCTAAATCCCACTTCACATTGGTATGATGTTCACATTACAAATTTAAAGAACACATTTGAGAATTGCTTGTTGAACAGAAAATTAAAGGTGTTCCACAACCAATGCAACCATGACACCACTGCTGTGCTTTCATATGTCATGAAACTGGGCCTTTTCCACGGCAGTTGAAGCTGGTACTGAGTACTGCTGGGACAGATGCTGTTTCCTCTGTGCTAGGGATGCTAAGCAGATCAGCAGGAAGCCCCCTTACCTCCCCCCTTCCATTATTTGCAAGATAAACAGATAGAAACAAAGGGACACAAGCTGAAATATTCATCCTAGAATCACAACTCTGAGTTATTTTGATTATAAAATGGGTGTAGGGCTGCAAATATATTTGCTAACACAATAATCTTTTTTTTAATTAAAAAAAAACCCTCTTATAGGACATGGAAGGGAACGAATAAGAACCTCACAAACAGATGCCTCAAGGAGCCTGGAACAGGAAGAACCCTTTGACCTTTCCCAAAAAAGCCAAGGGAAAGGACTTTCATTTCACTCTGATGGGGAAAGTGCCAAAGGAAGCTCGTGTCATGAGGAAGATGAAGACAACTGCTATGGGGTGGAGCCGCAGAGCCCTGCCATGTACCACAGCAAGAGCAAGCATGATCTTTCCAGCCAATCAGGACTCAAGATGAAAGACTTCAGAGAGTCGTACTGTGATGAGAAAGAGAAAATCCTGGATTCAAAATGTGAGGAGAGGAAAGAGAACAACGGGAACCAGAGCCGAGGAGAAAGAGACTTTGCAAATAATGACGGGAGGCATATGGGCTTTAGCCACTTTGAGAATAATAGACTCACTCAGTCTCTCTCTGACTACTTGTATTTTCAACATAGAAACAAGAGTTTGAAGGAGCTGCTGGAAAGGAAAATGGAAAAGCAAACCGTTTTTCTGGGTATCTAAAAGGACACATGTAAGCCTAGTGCTGGGAAAGAGAAGTTCCTTCATAGTTTTCATTACCATGAGCTGTAATCTAACAAGACTGGCAAATGATGAAAAAGAGAATAAGCATAAATAATTTAAGGCAATTTTCACCCGTCATTCACTTGTCCCTATTTTTATACAATAATGTCATAGATACAATGATGTCATATATAGCAATCTAGTCTATAAGCTTCTTTCCAATAATTTCCCCCAACATTCTGACCCGGTCCATGCACGCAGCAGAGTGAAATGAACAAGTCCTGAAATAGTGGAATAGATTGCATAGGAGGCGTCATGATTTGAATGTTCTCCTGGATGTGCTGTAACCTTTTGTTGTTGTTGCTTTATTTACTTAAAGATATTGGCTAGTCCATATTTTTGCTCTAACTTCCTGGTGTTTTAACTGTCAGGTGTACCTTACAGGACTCAATTCCTGCTTGAGGAATTCCCCTGGGCATCTGGTTGGCCACTGTGAAAACAGGATGCTGGACTAGATTCTTCTTAAGTTTTTATGGTCAATGGACATTTCAGCTTGCAGACCTGTGAGTGGCTTTGCATTCTCTCACAGCAACACTGCTGCAGAACTACCGTACTGTTTAGCATTCTTCATGGGAAGCCATGGTGGTGTGAAACCAACAGAAGTCAGTAATGTAGATATGGCCTTAGAGAAACATCTGAAGTGCTCAGCAAATTCAGAATGCTTTACCTAAGAGCAGGCGGTACATAACACAGAGATTCTGGGAAGCTAAGTAGGATTCTGCAAGGTACAGCAGAATAGAGCAGACAAGAGGAAAACTCAAAGGAAATATTGATCATAGCTCATGATGAAAGGATGTGGCTAGGACAACAAAGGGTATCAGTAACATGACGATCAATTAACAAATGGGTTTGGCCTTAGAACAGCTGACTCAGGAGAGCTCAGATGCACTTGGAGACTGGTAAAAAATAAAGATCTCCTGGGTCCACTGTAAACCGCTATGCAATACAAAGGCAGACTTCTGATTATTTGAAGTATATCAACATTTTTTAGGATATCCCATTATGGGATAAAAGATCAGGCAGGTCCCAATTAATTTCATTATGAATTTACTCTGGTTATAATTTTGTCCCTTGCTCCCCTGCTCTCCTCATCATGTTATTTCTAAGTTATTTGTCTCAGTCTGTTGCAGCCTCTTCTCTTCTCTTCTCTTCTCTTCTCTTCTCTTCTCTTCTCTTCTCGAAACCTTTGTGCTGGTTCCAGTTTTTTTGCATCTTCCTGTTTCCATAGTGTTGCTGCATTTGGCTGTTGATCATGGGTAGGGAACCTGCATCCAGGTCCCCTCAGCCCCAGCCTTCATGTCCGATGGTCAGATGAGTTAAGATAAGGTGGGAGTTCCAAACATCTGGAGGGCCACCGGTCCCTCATCCCTGCTGTAGACGGTGCAAATCTGAAAAGTGCAATTTAAAATATAGTATTTATTATGCCAAGGAGAGTATTTAATAAAGTCTTGCCAGGTGTACAATAACACGTTGTGTCTGCTTAGCTGAATAGGAAATAACAGCATTAACAGTATGTATTCTTGTATCTGTGCATTGATTTGTGTGTGTATGTGTTTTAAACAACACCTGACAAGTGGGATCCAACCCAAATTCCAGTATATTTCTTGATAGCCAGTAGCTCATCTGAAATGTTACATGTCAAATATATTTTGTTAATTTAAAACAAACAAATAAATATATATCAAAGGTGCTGCTGTAGTTTGCATCAAGCCCTCCCAGCAATTTCAATTGTCTCTGTCCTGATAAAACAACTGGTCCATGTTTCTCATGGTTATACTGTTACATGTTGCTCACTACTTTCCCAATTGGGAGATGTTCCAGGAGCAGCACTTACCTGGTTATGTGTTCTTTTGGCGGGCATTTTTATTAAAATATATGAATTTATTTACAAATATATAGGATGGGCATAGGTGGACAACCAGCAAATCAACTGCCTACACCATAACTGTTATAGTTACTTGGTTGCAATGAGGGCCCTGTTTTTGTCACAAAAATAGTCAGAACCTCGTCAACAAAGAACATTATGAACATAGGAATCTGCCTTAAATTCAGTCCATCTACCTCAATACTATCTACACTGACTGGCAGAGTCTCTCCCAACCCTACCTGGAGGGGGCAGGGATTGAACCTGGCATCTTCGGCAAACAAGGCAGAAGCTCTAATACCGAACTACAACCCTTCTCCAAGGTTCACAAGTAAATGCAGTTGCAAATAGGCACCCTGCTTTGAGGGGAAGACTGGTACAGGTACCTGGAATTAAGTCTGTGGGTATATACTCTCTAGCCAAGAAGTAGGTTGACACACCTAGCACCCAAAATCAGTAAATAGATTTGCAAAGAGCTTCCATGACAGTGTGCAATTGAAAAGAACAGAATTATATAGGCCCAGCCACACGACAGCTGTAAGGGTGCTTACACCTCACAATGGGGGGGGGGACCAGTGTGAGGCCTGAGGAAGAGAAGGAACCTCTCAAAACGATGGTGCGCTTCAACTTCATAAGCTAAAGGTGATGGATTGTACAATTCTATTCCTGTTTAGGAAATGTCAAATGCCAACGATATAGCTTTGGAAGGGAAAGGGCGACTGAGAATAACACAAGCTTTGTGGATATTTCCCTGTGTACCTTATCCTGAGTGAAAGAAGGGGAAACTCAAGTTTGGCTCTCCTTGCTCTGCTAAATGTTTGTGTTGCTCCTTACAAGAGTAGGGGTCATTTATGCATTAATTGCCTTTAGGGGTGTCGGAGAAATTCCATTCGGCACACATTCAAAGCGGAATCTATCAAATTCATACTTTCCCAAACAATATGTGCATCGAAACACAGCCAACCTTCAAAAGTCACACTTATCTGAATAATGCGATGCAATTCTTTAACCAAACGGTGGTTACAAAAATGCTTATATGAGAGGAAAGTGTTCACAAAAATGAAGATATTAAAGAAAGTAATGTACATAGTGCACTATATTAGCGAACACAGGAACACACAGGAGCAGAGGCCGGCCAAATAAGTTGGCAGCCCTTTTGTGAAATGCCAAGCTGGAACCACTGGCTGCAACCTACGGTACTACCCATAGCATACTCAGCTCTTTTCCCCTGTGAGTAGATTTACTTGTAGTTAATGCTCTGGCCAAACATCCCATGGAACACTTGGTGTGAGGGGAGTATAATGAGTCCCTCATTAAGAGGTGCTCACTTTCCTCAGAAAGTACTCACTGTTCCTCAGAAGAAACAGGAAGTGGAGGCCTGATTAGGGGACATAAGCTTCATCATCTGTTTCTAGGTCTTAACCTATGGCAAGGGTAGCTAACATTGTGCCCTTCAGATGTTCTGAAATACTAGTCCTATTAGCTCTAGTCAGCATAGCCAATGGTCAGGGATGATGTGAGTTGTAGTCCACAACGTTTGGAGGGCACCACATTCACTATCTCTGTCCTAGGAGAAAGCCATCTTTCAACACTGACTAAGAAGCTGTGACTATGAGGCCCCACTGATCCAAAGCCAAGTAGCCATTGTGGAGCTCTGGCAGCTCTGCTTGTCTACTGAAACCTGCAAAGGCAGAAGGTGCACCAAATAGAGAGGCCAGAGGGCTGTATCTGTCCATTGACTTGCATGGGGCCAAATAGCTTAATGGGCATGAGAAGTGCCTGTTCACCAGGCCTCACCTGCAAAAGAGGAATACCTATCAACTGCCCCAGAAAAAACAGGAAATCCCATTTCCCTCCCCTTGTGAGCACATGGCAGCCATTTTGGATGCCTTGCTCTCGTGTGATTTCGGCCTGAGATATTGCCCTGCGTCTGCAATCTTGCACTGGGCCCCCAAACACGCATGTTTGGGTGCTATGCCCCCCAAAAAGCACCTTTCCCAGGTCCGCGATCTCAGCAGGTCGCATGACCCACTCGGGATTTCAGATCTGGAAGATGGTGTCCCGAATTTGGGCCACATTATGTTGGAGGGTATGAAGAGGCAGTGATGGCTGCCGACATGGTTGGCTTTAAAAGAGAATTAGACAAGTTCTTGAAGGATACAGCTATCAGTAGCTACTAACACTGATGTTGATGTTAATCATCTAATGTTGGAGGGAGTATGTTTCTGAATAGCAGTGGCTAGAAACCTCAGGATTGGACAGTGCTGTTGTGCTTATGTTGTGCAAACCTCTCGTAGGTCTCTTGCTGGCCACTGTGGGAACAGGAATTTGACTAGATGGTCACTGGCACCAGAAAAATAGTTGTTTGGCTGGCCACATGCCCCCCCACTCTGGTGCCACCCATGAACTGGCCTGATCCAGCAGACTCTCCTTATGTTATTATGTATGTTCCCAGGATGCAGCCCTGGCTTTTCACTGGAACCTGCCCTCCAAGTTCTGTCCAGAGATAATTTACGGTGTCAAAGTTAAAGTAGTTGCTTATATCTCTTCAGAGCAACAAAGCCTGACTGGGGCTCTGAAAAATCCGCCGTGAAAAGAAAACAGTTCTGATCTAAACAATGATCTGAACACACGTGACGAAACACACTCAGCCTCTCCACATTTGTGAGGCAAAGGTTAGCCATTGTAGCTCTGTGCATAGTTCATTTCAGGGAACAACATGAATGGGGGAAGGCTTTGATTGTATGTTTTGTGAACACTGCAAACTCATTCAGCATGTGGAGGAAGCTCTGTGTCTTTGATAGCTGGGAGTGACCAGCGCAGTCCCATGTGGCTCAGTATCAGTGGCTCTCGGTGTTTCCTCTTTGTTAAAGGCAACAACAAATTTTGAGGGGAAAAGGCACTTGATCCCCTTTTCTCATGATTTACTAGTGTCATTTTTGTGGACACTTGAACTGGGTCCACCTTGAATCATAGGGTTGTGTCCAGCTAAGTTCTGCACAGAGTAGACATGCTGAAATTAACAGACCTAAGTTAGTCCCATAAAGGACTGATAGAAATGGCCTGAAATCTAACCCACTGCTATAGAAAGATCCTTATGAACACACCACATGTACAGAACTGGGCTGTGTAAGATCTCTAGGATAATGAGTGTAGAGAAAAGGATAGAGAAGCACAACCCCTCTTTCTCAACTACTTTTCACGGACATATTATTTAACACTTGGAGATTTATTTTACAGAATGATAGTGGGAGACATCAGGCAGGACAGTTGTTCAGATCACCTGGCCAGTTTTTTTCCATGATGCATTGCTGTTTATAGCAGATGGCCATATAGCTCAACAAATGCAAATGCGATGTAAATCAGTGTCTTCTTCTTTCATCCACACTTTTGGGAAATGTGTCCCCTCTGGGTAGTTCACTTGGATAGAGCATGGTGTTGATGATGCCAAGGCTGCATGTTCAATCCCCCGTATGGGACAGGTGGGTTACTTCTAGTGTGATATGCAACCAACACTATCTGCCTTTGCCCCATGGATGAAAAATATTAATTACAAATTAACTGATGATTAAGCTGCATATAAATCCCGCTGGCTAATTAATTAAATAACACCAGTTTTAAATGCCACTTCTTCTCATGGAATTCAAGGTGGCATACACAGGAGATCACAGCCTGTCCCTCACTGACTAGAGCCAGTTATCTGTAGTTTCCACACAGTTGCGCTGTGCGCATGCATCCATGGTCTCAGTGTGGGTTTGAAGAGCAGTAATTGTTCTCCACTGCAAACACGTATATCAAGGGTGACCAGCTTGTGGACTTCCAGTTACTGTTGGACTCTTATCAGACCCAGCTAGCTAGCATAGTGAGAGCTAGTGAGATCCATCTGGGGTAGGGTGGGAAGTACTGACACAGATGCTTCTCCAATACTGCTACATAAGGCAGTGGAGGAGGATACTACCCTCTGCTATAGCTAGCTTATTACTTATGTGCAGAGCCTCAGGAGCTTGTTGGATCTTTGACTTAAAAGAAAAGAAAAGGGTGCAAACATTTTTCACGCCTTAGACTTCTAGCTTGTAACAATGATGGGATGAAAACACTCAGTCCCAAGGAAGAGTTTTTCTTTTCAGTTTATAATTTATCTGTATGGTTATTCTTTGAGACCACGATCAAACACCTTCTCGTAGCTGGAAATGGACCAGCAGAGATCTCCAGCTGCGCGTTGCAAACATACAAGTATTCAGCTGCCAACATCAACAGTCTTAGTGCTCACGTACATCTCGGGTTCAGTTTTGAAAAATAACTCCACCCACATTCCTAGGCAGATGTGTTGCTATGGAAAGCATATGCGGGCACTAACTGGGAGGGAAGCAACCCTATGCTCACTTAGCTGGAAGTAAGCCCCAGTGAGCACAGTGAGAATTACTTCTGAATAGACACATATAGGGTGGTGCATGATCATACCCAAGCCAGGGTCTAACTGTTGATGCCTGAAGCTTAAGCAACTTGAATGCAGACTAAGAGCTTAAGGTTTATTAGTGGGGTATGAGAGCTGAAAATAAGGCAATATATGCCACCTCCAGCAACCAATGCGCCCCTTGGGTTTCAGATAGTACATGGGTAAAGGGACCCCTGACCATTAGGTCCAGTCATGACCAACTCTGGGGTTGCGGTGCTCATCTTGCTTTATTGACCGAGGGAGCCGGCGTACAGCTTCCGGTCATGTGGCCAGCATGACTAAGCCACTTCTGGGAAACCAGAGCAGCACACAGAAATGCCGTTTACCTTCCTGCCAGAGCAGTACCTATTTATCTACTTGCACTTTGCGCTTTCGAACTGCTAGGTTAGCAGGTGCAGGGACTCATCCCGTCACGGGGATTCAAACTGCCGACCTTCTGATCCGCAAGTCCTAGGCTCTGTGGTTTAACCCACAGTGCCACCCACATCCCTTAGTACATGGGTAGATGAGTCTAAAAATCCCATGACACAAATTTTCATGGCCCTTTAGCAGCTATGGTGGCTCATTTACGAGAACGAATGTATTTAGCATTAACTATGGAAGTGTGTAGGGTGGCGCTCAGGGTTAAACCACAGAGCCTAGGATTTGCCGTGGGCAACACATTTATTGGAGGCTGGATCTGTTGCCCCTCTGGATCCTGGCATCCAAGGCAGTTTCCTCACTTTGCCTCATGGGTGGGCTGGCCCTGCCAGCCAAACAGTCTGGCTTAATATGAGCCAGCTTTCCTGATTCCTCTTATCCACACCTTGACTGCTTTCAAATGCAGCTCTTTCCTCACTGAAACATATAGCCTTTAGCATGAGAAAGTTTCAGCATCCCTCATATTCAGGGTAGGTGAAAAAGTGATTGTCAATGCACAGTTGCCTTGTTGGCTATGGAGCTGGATGCATGCAGCAAAGCTGTCTCGGGACCCTTGAACCCAAATGACTTACTGGCTGCCAGATAATGGGAGATAAAAGCCGTCCGACAAATGTCTGCCTTGTTCTGTCCTTTTTGATCCAGAGCTGAACAGATGGCAGCCTATAAACAGTTGTGCTGGAGTTATGGCTAGATAGCATCAGCTCTCGAACAGAGAACAAGTGGGACGCAGTTCAGCAGCAGTTGAATTTTGAGTGGCAAACAGCCAATTTGCTACCAGTTGGGTTATTCATGCTGCAATAGGAAGCAATTTTTCTGATGTACAAACTTCCTCCTCCTTCTGTTTGGAACTAGGCAACAATTACGTGTATATTATTGTATACTATATATCTTCATATATATATGAAATAAATGCCAGTTTAGCAACAGATGTTCCATGATGTGAAGAAAGTATACACTCTAGTCCTTTATTGCATTAAAGCAGCCTCGTAGAACTCTAATGGTATAATACATCTTTTAACACTAGGAAGATCCAGAAGACATGAAGTCCCAGACAGTTGCCATGATTTATTTATCTATCTTGTTCTTGATTGGCTATCTGCACCTGTCAATCTGAGCCCTTGAATAGGCAAAATATTTTCAGGAACATGATGCACTCATGTATTTCTATTGCAGTAGGACTCAATGCTCTGCTATTAGTTTTCTGTAGCACATCTCTCGTTGGTTTTTGTAACATTGCAGGAGCTACTTATTAGAATCTGAACCATTCATTGCTAAACAGCTTACCTATAACAGGATATTTCTGAATGGTTGTCTGTCTTACTACTACATGTGCATTACAGAGTAAATGATTGCCAGTCTGCTGCTGCAAAGGTTGTGCCTATTTAATATACACTGCAGTTCTAAGTATCACTAACTGTAATTTTTGCATCTCATTGCTATTCGGATACCACATTTCCCCCTTCATATATCAGTCAGCTAAGATTTCACTTCATCAGGTTGTATTCCAGGTTTGTGAGCTGGAACTAATCTAATTTCTGTCTACTCATAAGACTGCTGTAAGCACAGGGCACATTGTTTCTTCTTTAAATTTTAAATTCATCTGATTTCAGCCCTGTGGATAGCTCTGTCCGTAGAGCACGAGACTCTTAATCACATTGGGACTGTATTTACATTATAGTAATTCTAAGGGGCCCCTCCAGAGTCCTTCATTTTTTGCATTCATGATTGTTTGTGCTCATGATGGCATTGGAGTAGTAATACGTGGTCCCTCGTTCAATACTGTTTGTTCCTGCAAATGTTTCAGGGCAGACATCCAGTTTTGTTTCAATTTGTTTCAATCAGCACATGTCCTATAGCTTCCTGCTGAAATCTTGTAAGTATTCATACCACAAAAGTTCTGGAGTGTTTCTGGGACTGCGAGGGGTTGTCCCACTTTTATTGCACTATAGCACAGGAGTGCCTCTGCGGACAGCAATAATGTAGTAGCAATGGGGAACATCCCAGGACAACTAATAAAGGGGAATGATACATGGACGGTACAGCCTAATGTGCCAATGACTTGTTGAAAAATACAGCCACAAAACACCATCAGTCTAGAGGTGCCCCTAAATGTGCATCTATACGTATAAATTGGCACATGCAGATTTTGTGTGTCTTTTTTGTTTGTTCACTTGTCCTTTGATGATGCATTTGGCAATCCCTAACTGGCCACCCTATCCAGAATTAAAAATAAGCCTCCTGTTTTAGATTTGAGGTGGCAAGAATAAAATGCAGTCACCTACACACACCTCAGCTGAATTAAAATTTCATATTTTAGCTTAGTGCTCACTCACATCTTTAATAGCTCATTTTTTGCACCAAGGACTGGAGGACTGCTTCTCCCGTAGCTTGCAAGAAAGGGGAAACATCTGATTATGATGTCAAAATAAGACAACATTTTTCAGAACTTTCATGTTGCTGGCTTCCCTGAAAGACACTCAAAATGAATAGGAAAGAATTTCCTGGGGAAAATGCTGGAATGCTTAGATAAAATAGAGGAAATGACTGAAACAAATCATGGCCTCTGTAGTGGTGGCGAGGCTGATGATTATTGTCTGTTTGGTAGAAAGCTCTGAAACTGCTGCAAATAAAGCACCAGCAGAGTGAATTGCAAGGCAGCGAGGCCCAAATAGATTTAAGCTGATCAATTAACATCAGTGCAATCGGAACCAAAACATAATCCTATCAGCTGCTAGTCTCCTGCGCCAGTGAAGTTGTGCTGACATCACAAGACAGTCCAGGACATGCTAAACACATGAAAGAGTGCCAGGAGCAGTCATCACTTTCTCAGACATTTTCTCAAATGTCTGCATTTCTATCTCTCTACTGACACAATCAGGGACACAGGCGGCGGTTCAAATCCCTGCGACGGGGTGAGCTCCTGTTGCTCGGTCCCTGCTCCTGCCAACCTAGCAGTTCAAAAGCACATCAAAGTGCAAGTAGATAAATAGGTACCGCTCCGGCGGGAAGGTAAACGGCATTTCCGTGTGCTGCTCTGGTTCGCCAGAAGCAGCTTAGTCATGCTGGCCACATGACCTGGAAGCTGTACACCGGCTCCCTCGGCCAATAAAGCGAGATGAGCACCGCAACCCCAGAGTTGGTCACAACTGGACCTAATGGTCAGGGACTGCCAACTGTTTTGGGCCAATGCACACATTTGGAATATGGTTGCTGAGGGGCATGACATAGGACAAAAAGACTGCAACATCTAAAAGAGAATAAAAAGAAACAGGACCACAGGGAGGTGGAGGGTCGCACCCCATCAGGTCCTCCACCAATAGAAAAAGGCACCTACATCAGCTATCAATACACTCACTGATAGAGAGAAGGAGTTGTACTCAGTGAAGCTGCTCCACTATCACAAGGACATAAGCTTGCGCTCCGTCTTTTCCCCCCTAAAAAATGTTTAGGGACACTCTCATTTTCCTACTCATAATGAAATACTGCCTCTCAATGAGGCCAAACTTAGATTCACAAATTGTTTAGGGCTATGCGTCCCCCCAGAAAAAAGCACTGCTTGCGCTAATCCTTGCACTAATGTAGGGCTGGGAAACGGATGTGTGGTTGTTTTTCAGAAACCATCCCCACTTGCAATAAGCTTATGTCACTCCCATGGGGAGTGACATCAGCCGGTGGCTGATTTGGGGGGCGGGTTTGATTCGGCATCAGCTGAATCATTTTGTGTTGATTCTGTGTTGGATTCTGATTGGTGGAATGAGGGGTTTGATACTGCCTTATCTGCACATGCCTGCTCCCCTGTTGGAAACTGGCACACACAGTCAAAGCAGCAGAGGTTCAAAGAGCAGCACAGGCTATTTGAAAGCCCTTTTGCAAGCAGCCCCAGACTGCCCTTTAAGGTTTAATTAGCAGTGTGGGACTGTTTGCAAAAGGGCTTTCAAACAGCCCCACAGTGAAATGTCCTGACAGTCGGGGCTTAAAAATGCAGCATCACCTGACATCACTATGATGGTTCCCCTTCCAAAATTGGCCCTCCAGGTGTGCAGAGGCAAGGATCTGACCCACTGCTCAGGAGATTCCTCATCCCAGCGCTAAAGAGTTGACTTCATGGATACAACACAAGCTCTTTGTGCCTCTCATTTATTCTATCTGAGCATTTGAGCTGACTGGTTTGGGTTTACTTTCCACCATGTGTTATGTCCTAATTAATGTAAGAAGAAATTCAAATCCATCTTGGCAAGGCAAGCAGCTGATGTCAAATACATTTGCTATGAAGTTTGTTTGAAATGTCAGTATGCTCCCTTCTTTTTGTTATCTTTGCTAGTCCCTTTTAAAATTATTCATCATTGATAGAAGACAACTTTAAACACTAATCTTGGGATGCAGAACAGTATCATGATTAGTGCTTTTTGCTTAGCTCTCTAGATAGATGTGATGCAATGTTTTTCTTTGAAGTACACATTAAATGTTTAACCTATTTCATTCAATGAAGTCCACGAAAATGTCCAAGTAAATGTCATGTCATCTGCATATTATAATTGGTCAAGATGCTTGACCTTTATGTGGAAGAACCCATACATCATGTTTTGAATGACCCATGTGACATATGGATGGCTGTTTCCTTGTTATATTTAGCTTTGAGCATGGAGCATGTGCAGCACATTCTTGCGCATTTTTACTCAGAATAAGTCTTAGGTGTGTAGGACCTCAACCTTATTTGCACAAACCTGGAAGTTTCTCAGCTGTAGTTGCATGTGAAAATGTGCTGCCAAAACACAAATTTCAGAGAAATGCATAGGCCTTTCTTCCTAGTGTGCTGAGGACAGATGTCTAATCCTACCCCAGTTACAGAGGCAGTCATAGACTGAGGAAGGTGGAGTCAGGTGTTTGTAAAAGATGTGGCGTGCACACCTATTCAGATTTCATATTGTGGCATTAAAGTAAGCTTGAGTTCATTTAAGTCATGTTTTTTCTTTGATGCCACTGTGAGAGAGTTGCTGTCCCTTCAAGGAATCTTCTAAGCTTCTAAAGAAGATTTAGCAGCTGATTCTGGCCACTCGTAGTCACATGGTTATGGGTGTTTGTTTGCTGTGTACACAGTCAATGCTGTGCAATGTGCAGTCAATGTGCATAAGCAGCTCCAAACAGATGATTAACAAAGCTGTGCCAGCCCCAATCTTCTGACCGAGGGAATGAAAAGAAGAACCAGAGCTCAGCCAAGATCACTGTGTGAAACTGTTAGGAACATAGGAAGTTGTCTTAGCCTGAGTCAGACCACGGGACCATCAGATTTACAATCATCTACGCTGATTTCAGGCTGGTGTTTTCCTCACACCTACCTGGAGATGCTTGGGCACTTAGTGGTGGCCATTCCCGGGTGGCCCTTTGCTGATCCGTGTGGTCAAATCTTGGAAGAGATTAACATCTCTTTGGGGCTGTCCAGGAAGGGCAACCAAGCCACAGTGCTGGATACAGAGGGAACTTCTTGTGAGGCATCTGCTTACATGCAGGACACTTGATCTATAATGTGCATTCAGCCACATGCCTCGGACAAGTTCATCCTTTGACATTTGATCAGCAGCTAAGCCGGATGAGCAAATTAACTTTGTGATGCGTGCAGCGATGACAGAAATTGCTGTGGGTGTCCCCAGGTAAAATAGCCAGCTCACACTAGGGTTTCTCCAGACAGCCATGTACCCAAGTAATACCTCTGCATAGAGAAAATAAAATACTCTGTGTCTGAACAATGTAAACACTGGGCACTGTCTCCATCACTGAATGCAGCCTTGTATTAACTGTGTGGTGGCCTGTTGCAAGCTGAGGCAGGTGTTATAAGCCCACACTTGCATTTCAGATGGTAATAGCAACAACAACAACAACAACAACAACAACAATTTTATTATTTATACCCCACCCATCTGGCTGGGTTTCCCCAACCACTCTACAGCATATCTAAAGACATAATAAAAACATCAAGCCTTAAAAACCTCCCTATACAAGGCTGCCTTCAGATGTCTTCTTAAAGTTGTGTAATTCTTTATCTTCTTGACATCTGAAGGGAGGGAATTCCACAGGGAGGGTGCCACTACCGAGAAGGTTGAAGCCCCTTTCTTACAATTCTGTGTGTAGGACCTGGGAGATCAGGATTCAAATCCCCACTTAGCCATGAAGCTTGCTGAGTGAACTTGGGCCCGTCGCTTCCTCTCAGCCCAACCTCGCTGGGTTGTTTTGGGGGTTCATTGAGGAGTGGGGAGACCAAGTACGCCACCTCGAGCTCCTTGAAGAAAAAGGTAGGCTTTAAATACAACAAACAAATAAAGACAAGATGAAAATCAGACACTTCATTATTCTTATTAAATGGGAGAATGCTTATTTTGGTCTTCATGGAGATGCGTGAGACTTCAAAGCCTCAACGGATTGCCACTTCTAAAATGAGCACCTCTCCAAAAGGTAGTAAAAGTGCAGAAGAACAGATTCTGTGGTCTAAATTTCCCCTGAAACTGCTTAACCACAGAAATGGTTTTGTACCTATATCAATCTTTCCCTCTCACAGTTCTCTTTTTCTGAGCAGTTTGATGTGGGAACTGACAAAAGTTGACACATAAAGGAGAAGTCCTTCCCAAAACCATTCTCTTTTTTATTTCTCCTTCTCCTTCCCCTGCCCAAATACTCACATCTTTGAGAACAGCAAAATGACACTTCTGGGAAACTGATTTGTTCTTATGTTCCATATGTGTGCTGCACGATGTACAATGGCACAATAGGAAACTGCCTTATATCAGGTTAGCCCAATGGGCCATCTAGCTCAGTATCAGCTATGCTGATTGGCTGTGGCCCTTCAGGGCTTTAGGCAGGGAGAGTGGAATTCCAAGTTGCACTTGGTCGAATGTTCCATCTGTGCTCCCCCCCTGCACACTGTTCTGAAGGTTCTCCCAGTTCCCCTCCACCAAGCCAATTGAAGATGTTGGGGGGCCTGGAAGAAGAGACAGGAGAAGGCTGTACTTTCCCAAGTGGAAGTATTTGCACAAGGCTTTCACTGACTAAGCAAATCCAGTCCAGGATGGAACCAGGGACCTCCTGCAGGCAGGGCATGTGCCCTGCATGTGCCCTGTTGTGCCAGTGCTATGAGCAGGCCTGGAATGTTGCTGGCTCAGCAAGTCTATCAAGACCAAGTGCCAACAACAGGCACCATTGTGAGATGCAGTGAAATGATATTGCAAAAGCCATTCCATGGCTGAGAAATTGGGTGGACATGGGTGGACAAAGGCCATCTCAGTCATGCACCATCCTGATGGGTCCTTTGACCACAACAAGGACAGCTGCACAGGCACAAACCTATGATCTTCATGTGATAACAAGCTTTGTGTGTTAAGAAATATGCTAAGAAATTGAACTTAGAGTCCAAATCTTCCCTCCAATATTAGAAGTTTTGGGCTACTATTTTATCATCCTCCGCCCCCTATCCATAATACGGTGGCTGGCCAAACTTACAGGTCCGCTTGTAATTATTACAAATACAGATTACTTTGAGTACCTGAAATTCACCATTTACAGGCTAGATATAAGCATTTTCTTATGGCATAATACTGGCGAGAGCCTACAGCAACAGGCAAATTTGCTGAAGTGACATTAACAGAAGTTACTGCAGCTAATGTTGGAAGAATCAAACTTTGTCAACACAGCTTCAAATATTGGTAGGTAAGGATTAAGGGATGTATGGTCTTATAGAAGACTGAATAATCAAAAGGCCCCATTTCCCAAAAAGTATCATTATTGGTAATGGGTAAGAATTCAGAGCTGACACAAAAATCTATTAACAAAATCCCCGTAGACCCATTTCCCATTTCCCACACAGGAGCTGCTTTACATTTGGTTTCCCTGTCACTGAAAATGGTCTTAAAGCAAGCATATAAATTATTAAATGTAACTAATTTTTTCTACTCTGAGGCTATTGCATACAACTGGGAATGTGCAAAAATGGGCTTTTATTCAAACTGTCTCTAGCAATTTTTTTAAAGAAATAAATATTTGTTGCTTTTAAAGTGTTGTATTAATTTTATTTTTATGCTGAGGAGAAATACCTTTCTCCCTCATACCGCAACACATTATTAATTCAAGGTACTTATCTGCTTGTTTTTCTTGCCCTCTCTTCTGGCTCTCCGGTAAATCAGACACTTTCAAAACCTCATGCCAACGCCTCTTTCCTGAGATGAAAGATAATGGAATTCTAACAGCTATACTGTATAGATCAAAAGATAAAGGGCATTGCCTGATGCAGACATAAGCTCGAGATGAAGAAATGGTTCAATAGCATCAGCTTCTATTGGCTATTATATCACCTCTCTTCTACAGGCTAAACAAGCCTAGCTTCTGTAACCTTTCCTCGTAGGCCTTTGTGACCTGATACTTGGATCTAAGGGAGTGGGTGATGCTGTGGTCGAAACCACAGAGCCTCTTGGGCTTGCCGATCAGAAGGTCAGATGTTTGAATCTCCGTGACGGGGTGAGCTCCCGTTGCTCTGTCCCAGCTTCTGCCAACCTAGCAGTTTGAAAGCATACCAGCATGAATAGATAAATAGGTACCGCTGCGGCATGAAGGTAAACAGCGTTACCATGAGCTCTGGCTTCCTTCATGGTGTTCCATTGCACCAGAAGCAGTTTAGTCATGCTGGGTACATGACTAGGAAAGCTTGAAGCAAGAGGAGCGCTGCACCCCAGCCGCCTTTGACTGGACTTAACCATCCAGCGGTTATTTACCTTCCCCTCCCCCCTACTTGGACTGCAATGATTCTTTGGTATAAATAGAACTGTTGACCAAGAGACCCTGCTAAACCAGATCCTTCTCAAGACCAACCATCAAGGCATAGTGGAAGATATCTCAGTTGCATAAACACTTTACTATGAAAAGAATATTAAAATTCATGCACATTGAGATTGTCTTAAAACTAATTTTGTTTCCATTTGGAATGCCTCCTTTGTAGCATTTTATTTTTGGATGCAGTTACATTCCAGCATAGCTTCAAGTGCCACTAATGAGGTTCCAGAAGGTATCTTCTCATTAAGCCTATGCATCTTCTTTGAGCATGAAGAGGTGGCCTCTCATGCATGCAATTCAAGATGCAAATCACACATACAAATGTATGGATTATGTCAGTAATGAAATACACAAATTCAAAATTTTACATATACTGTAGCTAATTCGGGGAGCTTCTTGATGGTAACAGGACTGTTGACGTTGGTTGCAGATTTATTACATTCCTTATATTCAAGCTAGATGAATTGTTCTACATTGCACGATCCATTGTGCCCCCTACTGTCTGCTGTGTAGTATTTTGACAAGTTATTGGAATTCAAAAATTTAGCATTACATTTCATTTTCTAAAATAAAGTTAACGTTTTAAAATGGCTTTGAGAAACAGTATCTAATGGGTGCATGAGGCAAATTTGTGTTTATTTCTTCTACTTTTATACATTTTTCTGCCTTCACATTTGGGCATGTTTAAGGAGTGTATTCAGTATAGGAGAGTCCAAGCCACTGCAAACACGGACTGAGCAGGAAGACCAAACTGTTGGCTGTGGATTGTGGCGTTCCGAGGAGGTTTCTATTGAGATCATTGTGATTGTGGGATGGGAGGTTATTGTTTATTTTTTGTTCTACTTGTATTTTTATCTTGTGAATGCCCTGAGTTCTTCAGATGAAGGGTGGTATATAACTTTAATAAACAAGGTGCTGAGTTAGGGACCCCAACCTATTATTTTATTATTCTCTATAACCTTCAATATTTCCCCCCAATATGGTCTAATTTTATCACATCTCCATATACCTTTCTTTTCCATTTCTAACACTTATCATCAAGATTAGGAAAGATTTCAGCTAAACATTTGGTGTTTGGTACAAGCAATAAAGCATCTTGGATATTGTCAGAGATAATACAAAGATTAGAGGAGGGTGGTCTCTGTCATTCACCATCTGTGATAACTTTCTACACATATTGCGTCAAGCAGTAACTATTTTCCCCAGGAGGCTGAACAAGCTTGCTTGCAAGCTGTCTTCTTTGAGCAGTTCTAAGTCTTTCCCTTATTTGTTTGATTGCACAGTGTCCACTCATACATTTTGTTTGGAGCATCATAATTCATCCCAGAAAACACACCAAGTGAAAACCACATTTCTAAGCCAGGGAGACGTTTTATTGGGCAGAAATTCTAACAGGGGAAAGGATGGATCTACTCAGCCAGGAGAGCAGAGTGTATAGGCTTCAAAGTCCGACGGCTGATTTGGTTCAGCTTGAGCAGCTGCATGGGGCGCCTCTTTGTGCGCGGCGGCTGACACAGCAAGTCATCCAGAGTCTGAGAAATGGTCTGTCCAGAGGCTTGCAGCTTGGCGACGATTTCTTCAAACTGGACACGGAGAGTTGGGATGTCTTCCAGCTTCTCTCTGGCTGTAGCCAGCTATGAGAAAACAATGGCAAAGAGATCAGCAACTAGAAGCATTACCTTATACACACCCACACTACACATCTTGACCTTCTTGGCTGATCAAAGCTGATCAAAGCTGTGTGTGGGCTGACATCACGTGTGTGATGTTGTGATGTCACACAAGTTAGCATCACACCTCCTTCCTTACGCTGGTGGCGCCAGGGGAACATTTAGGGGGCTAACCTAGTCCCCCTCATCCACTGACCACACACCACTGCCTGGACCCATGCCATAAGGTCAGGGAAACGTTTTATTGGGTAGAAGTTCAGAATAGGGCATACAAGAGAACAAACATACAGTGGTACCTCAGCTTAAGTACTTAACCTGAAACTGTTCTTAACCTGAAGAACCACTTTAGCTAATGGGGCCTCCTGCTGCTGCTGCGCCGCCCGAGCCCGATTTCTGTTCTCATCCTGAAGCAAAATTCTTAACCTGAAGCACTATTTCTGGGTTAGCGGAGTCTGTAACCTGAAGCGTATGTAACCTGAGGTACCACTGTATAGCAAAGATGGAGATCCTGTGACCCTCCCCTCCATATGTTGCTGGTCTACATCTCCAATCATTACTGGCCAATCGCCATGCTGGTAGGAGATGATGGGAGTTTGAGTCCAACAACATCTGGTAGGTCACACATGGCCTACCTCTGCTATGAAGACTGTTGACGGTCACCCACTGGCTTCCACAGTAACCATCCACTTACCACTTCCATACAGAACTCTGGTTTTTTCACAAAACTTGAAACACTGGACTCTGAAGCCTTTTTCAGTCTCTGGACAAGGTCTTCTAGGTCACCAGTTGCAACCTGAAGAAGAATCTTGAACAAAACAAAAAACAAAACATTAATAAGTGAAGCTTTAATAAGCTCTGGATTAGGTAAAAACAAAACACGCCCCTGAAACCTGAAAGGTCAGAAGGATGGATTGTTTTCCCCACCAAACATACAGATGTTTTCCCCCCCTCCCCCCTTTCTAAGAGCCATGAGGATTTGGAATAGTTAGTAAAAAGGAACAGTGAAAACAGACAAATACTTCGCCCTTGTAGGTAACACAATGGCCCAAGTGAAAGAAAATGATTTTTGGTTTAAAAAACAAAAACAAAAAAAACAAACCACTGGTAATGTTATTGTTTTATTTTTTTGCATACCACTTTTACAATCAAGAGGCAAATAAACGTTGTGGAAATAAAAAAAATAAAAGCATGAAAACAGCACATACTCTAAGGAATCCCCCCTCCCCCAAATATTCTGTGAGGCTTTCCTGGAGAGGAAATGTGCCTAAATGAAATTAAATAAATTACTTCGAAGGAAAACGGCTTTGCATGCTGGATGTAGAGTAGTATGTTCTAACAAACCAAGTCAGAAGGATTATGAATTATATACTGTGGATGCCTGGGAGGAGAAGAAGCAGGACTTGCTACTAATTTAGTTAATTGCAGCCTGTTTACTCCAGTCGTCTGCTCACCTCACTCACCACCGACAGCATACAGCCGATTTGTATTTTTCACTTTCCTTTACTTATCCTTTCCTCAGTTTCCCATCCACCTCTCTAACTGAAGATAGGCTGTGTTAGAGTTCACAGCTCCACTGTCATGGAATGTTTAGTTGACAACATGTTTGAATATATTCCATGAGATCACTGACTTAACATCCATCAGCATCAGAGGCTTTGCCAGCACATAAAACACTTCAAATCTTCGGTTATTTGTATGTAGAAGTGAGGAGGAGTAGATAGGTAGCCGTTTATAACATACCTTTTCAATTTAGAGGGTCTGTCAAACAGCAATCCTAAAACTGTTTGGAAATACTCCAGAAAAACCCCAAGAGAATTGGATTTTTTCCAGAACAGCATCAAATGAAGTAGCATCTTGTGTGTCTAAAGTTGTTCAAAGCAGTGGACAACCTTCCTTTTTAATTTTAAAAACCCACACATTATTATTATTAATATAATTAACTAATTAAATTTCTATGCACCCCAATGCATTTCCCATTCATGGCTCAGGAATAACATACAAAATCCAGCAGACTTACTGTCAGATTAGTGCAAACTCTGCTTTCTGTGTTTATGATGTGAGAATAGAAGGAACGAGCCCTGGAAATATCATTCTAGGAAGAATAAACAGAGACAATAAATCAAACTGTGCACGTAAAACAAAACTGTGCTCAGCATTTCATTAAAGTTAGTATTATTAAGGACCTCAACTGCTATACAGCACGTGAGCTTGGATTCTTTAAGTTCTCTGACTGGGGACTGAGTATCTGATTTAGAGAGAGACGGACTGGCTGAGATCCTTTGCCAAAATACTTACAAAAATGGTACATAAAGGCCACCAGGGGGCCAAATAAAGATGGCCCAGGGGCCACTTCTGATCTAGAGTGAGCCAGCTAGCCATCTGTTGTCTTTGTTTTGTGACCCTTTCTTTTTATTTACTTTGAGTTTTCAAGCTGATGGGCAGTTACAGTTTTGATTCCTATCCCAACAAAACGGGTATCGTAGGAAGCTCCCCCCGCTCCCCCCTAAATATTCTAGAAAATGATGTATGATGCATATGACACACCACAATTGTTTATGTAGTACCAGTGTATTCAAGTTTCCCTAGGAATGGGGGGGAGAAATGGGTCCAGGAAAAATGGAGTGCATGTTATTGTTACATGCAGAGACTCCAGGAACCCTGACAATAAATCAAAACGATCCAGTACCTGTTTCAAAGCAAATACTACTGCAAAGTAGTAAACTCTTCTTGATATATTAACTCCTTTGAGCTGCCCATCTTCAAGTAATGTAGTAAAAATTCTTCTGGACTCCGAGTTGTTCTGTAGAATAAAAGATTTCATCGCATGAATGACTCACAGTTCAGATCCACGGGATAAAGACACCGCCCTACTGCCTGAGTGCCAACAATTAAGGTACTCCGAAGCTTTCCAGAAAGTTTACACTAGACACACATGCAGCCCACTGATTACAGAATTTGAAAATGCGCTACTGTACTTTTTAGACTCCAATGCCAAACGTGATGAGCATTCCATCCTAAAGTTGCATGAGGTGGAATGATGGGCTGTGGAAGTTTTAGCGCTTCTTTAGACTTGGAATAGAGGGAAGAAGAAGAAGGAGGAGAGTTTGGATTTGATATCCCGCTTTATCACTACCCTAGGGAGTCTCAAAGCAGTTAACATTCTCCTTTCCCTTCCTCCCCCACAACAAACACTCTGTGAGGTGAGTGGGGCTGAGAGACTTCAGAGAGGTGTGACTGGCCCAAGGTCATCCAGCAGCTGCATGTGGATGAGCGGAGACGCGAACCCGGTTCCCCAGATTACGAGTCTATCGCTCTTAACCACTACACCACACTGGCTCTTGAAGGCACTTCCAGATGCAGAAAGGAACATATATATGTGTCTTTGTGGAATGTAAGCTTTATTTACTAGTACAAGATATAGATGTTTATGCATACTAGGGATTAGCTCCTTACATAAAAAGAAAAAGGTGAATGCAACAGATTATATTAACCAGTCCTACATAAACATTTTAGAGTAAGTGCATCTGAGCCCAGGGGGGTAAACAGCAATGTGCTCTTGTGCATCACGAGCTTTACTCGTGAAGTAGTGAATAAATATCTGGACATGCATGTCATGCACTTTTCTTTTGCCTCCCAATCTTTTTTAATTTTTTTAAAATTAATTTGGTAAACACGGAATGTCTCCCAATTTTAAAATGTTTATAAGAACATAAGACCAGCTCAATGGCCCATTTAATTCAGCATTCTGTTCTGACAGTGGCCAATCAGATCCTTAGAGGCAGCCCAGGACCTGAATGCAACAGCATTTGGTAAGTTTAAATGATCTTAAAAACTTCCTATTCTAATCAAAGCCTCTTTGTTGAAACATAACCCTTTGCCACTTATTTGGTTGTAAACCATAATCTCATTAGTCAAGAGCAGTCTTATTATCTACTGCTGGTTGTCATTTTTTCATTGTTCAACTGTATTGCTTGTGCATGTCCTCTCTTAAGTTGCCGTAAGTGGTGCGTGCTTAAAATATGAGATATAAACTTACTTAAAAAGTTGCTAAGACTGTTATGTGTCTGATACCCAGGCCATCTGCCTGCTTAGATGGGGTTGGACTCCCTCTGAAGGAGCAGGTATATAGTCAGGGGCTATTCCTAGATACAACTTACTTATCAGAGACGCAAATGACCTCTGTGGCTATGCCAGCTTCACCTGGCACACCAGCTATGGCCATATCTGAATCAGGAAAGTCTGGCCACTTTAGTCAAGGCACTGGTGACCTTGAGACTGGATGTCTACAATTTGCTCTATGTGGGGCTGCCCTTGCAACTGGTCTGGCAGCTCCAGCTAGTTCAAAAGGCAGCAGTTAGACTGCTGATGGCTGACAGCATGCAACACCTCTGCTAAAACATATGCCTGGCTGGACCAAATTCAAGGGTATTGTATTAATATACAAGGGCCCTAAATAACTTGGCCCCAGGTTTATATTAAGGACCACATGAGAAGGGAAGTGAGTTGTTCCCTGTGGTTCAGAAGCCCAACAAGTTTCAACCAGAAGTCAAGAATTTAATGTCACTGGTCCCATGCTATGGAATACTCTTCCAGCAGAGATTTGACCATAATCCAAACTGATAATTTCCACTTATCTATTGAAGACTGCCTACAGGCCTATAGAGTTGTTTAAACTTTCTCAGGGTGAGCCAGTCATGCTTATGGTTATTATTCATGTATTGTTTTTAATATTATATTGTTTTACTGTGCCTGACTGTACATTGACTCCATATATTACATTCATTATTTTTTGGAAATAAATATCAATCAGTAAGTAATATTCCAGAAAGAAAATAAAATAAAACCACCTTTAGGTTTCACAGCATTTCCAATATTCATCTTTCTTGCATTAAAAAACCCTAGAAGCAATTCTTTAACACTATGTGTTCTTACCAGCTTGTAGCATATCGCAACTGCGAGCAAATAGGTATCACTGCTGAATTTGACACCTTGTCTCTTCATTTCTAACAGCACTGTCAGAGCACCTGTCAAACAGACTTCCAGTTATTGTTACTTCCATCATTTTCTGATTAGCGTATTAACTGTTAATTAATAACACTTCTGAGAACCCTAAGCAGAGTTCTGAAAAATAATTATAATTTGTAAAAAAAACCAAAACTTTGCAGATGAGATGCATAGCACTTTATATAATTCACTTGCTAAGGCTATGAAAATTTAATGAAAGTTTTATAGTATGTACAACCAAAATAGGGGAAAATCCTAGGTATACCAATTTTCACTGATTAAGTTTTTAGCAATTGTGATTTTGACAGAACAAAATGCCATACAAACAATATGCTTGGAGTTGAATCTAACTAAATCATTGCACACATAGAACAATTTGTGCAAGCACAACCAAACTTCCCTTCCCTCCCACAAATCTGCACAAAGGCTGGGGGAAGCCCTGGAACTGATTTTAAGGGTGCATGGGAGGGGAATGATTTACCTGGATACAATGGTTTCATCCTAACATACCTAAAGTAGCACACACAAATTAGGAAAGGTGGTCAAGGGCCTTTTTAGACTGTCATAGGTTTTAGCGCATTAAGGCTACAGTCCAAGTAGACAGACAAAGGGCTGCACCAGTGATAAGTGACAAAGATAATAACCTCCCTCCTGCCCCCACCCCAATGATAGCAATGGTTTTTAGCAACTAGCACGGCATGTTCTGGGAAAGGATCTGTTTTGAATCAATCATGATTATTTGAAGAGGAAAACTGCACATTTCACACAAGCGCATCAACCTCTCATCAATGACATGATGTGCATGTTCTTCGTACGATGAAGTTGCGGTGGCCAGAACTGTGTCCTGTTTAGAAAGAGTCCAATGCAGTAGTTCCGAAGCTTTGGGAATCTGCCTCCAAAGAGCTCCCTCCCTGTTGTCTTCTGGAAGACAGATTAAGGGAACAACCCTACTCACAAGACTACCTCCCAGGCTGGACTCCTTTGGAAGGTGGTAGACTCGCCTTTATTGGAGGTTTTTAAAACAGAGGTTGGATGGTCATCTGTCAGGCACTCTTTAGCCTTGCAGGGGGTGGGACTAGGTGACCCTTTGGTTCTACAGTTCTATGATTCTATAAGAAGCAAGCCAGGGTAAGTAAAACTGGCATACAAGGTCCAAACCATGTTCGGCAACAGGCTGCTGCTGCTCTGCCAAAACCTGGCAGAGGGAAAACAAGCCTTCTAAATAGTGCTCTCTGCCAGGTTGCCAGGTCATGTGGCTGAGCTGAACAGGCTTAGCCTAAGCCCCGCATTCCCACCCCCACCATGCCCCCACCACACTCCCTTTTGCGGATTTGCATCAGCCTCGGCCAGATGAACCCCAGCTGAGCTTGGATGAGCAAATTTCACTGGCAAATCACGCATCATCAGCTGGGCATCATCACTGGGGACTTTGAGAATGGAATCAACCAGCTAAGCTTGAGATCTGTTGCATCCTAAGCAGCTCATTGCAGTGGATCTCGCCATAGGATTGCTCCCTAAGATGCTTCTGATTAAGAAAACCTTCTGCCACTGAGCTACTGATTTCTTTTGTTCTGTACTGTTTTTTTTCCTGATGGTTGTTGTTATGTAACTGTACTTTAAAATTGGGGATTTGGTTTTTATTGTTTTGAAAATACGTACAAAGCTCTGAGATGTTATGAAAAAAGGAATATGGTTTTAAATAAACATTCCCCCACCCCCAGCATGCAGCTCCTTTGTATGTTGTTGTTGTTTAGTTGTTTAGTCGTGTCCGACTCTTCGTGACCCCATGGACCAGAGCACGCCAGGCACTCCTATCTTCCACTGCCTCCCGCAGTTTGGTCAAACTCATGTTTGTAGCTTCGAGAACACTGTCCAACCACCTCGTCCTCTGTCGTCCCCTTCTCCTTGTGCCCTCCATCTTTCCCAGCATCAGGGTCTTTTCCAGGGAGTCTTCTCTTCTCATGAGGTAGCCAAAGTATTGGAGCCTCAGCTTCATGATCTGTGCTTCCAGTGAGGACTCAGGGCTGATTTCCTTAAGAATGGAGAGGTTTGATCTTCTTGCAGTCCATGGGACTCTCAAGAGTCTCCTCCAGCACCATAATTCAAAAGCATCGATTCTTTGGTGATCAGCCTTCTTTATGGTCCAGCTCTCACTTCCATACATCACTACTGGGAAAACCATAGCTTTTACTATACGGACCTTTGTTGGCAAGGTGATGTCTCTACTTTGTATATGCTTCCTCAAAAGGTTGGTGGCATTTTCTCCCAAGTCTGTGTATGGACTGTAATCTTTAGGTTGCAATCCTATGCACATTTGCCTAAAACTTAACTCCACTGAACTCAAAGGATCTTGTCTCCAAGTAGACGAGAAGATCACACTGCACATGTGCGATATGGGGTGGGGGTGAAAATATGTGGTGTTCAGAAAACATAGCATTTAAAAAATTCCCAGGCTCACGAAAGACAGCTGCTTGGCTGAGAGCAAAGGCAGGAAGTTAGAAGATGAAAAAGTGTTAACAAAAAAAAAAAAAGATCCATAGAAGCCCTAATCATGAGTTGTATGATTACATTTGATGAGAGAGATCAAGTGCTCAATGAGTACTCTTCAATTATATTTGCAAAATGTGTTTCAGCTCTTTTAATACCCATGAGTGATCACACCAGGTTTTGCCAGCTCAAAAGATCAACCAATTCAGTGTCAATTATAGCACTTTAATATTCAATTTTTTCATATCAGAAAGACAGTTTCGCTGTCAATAATATATTCCTTTTTAGGGATCTTATGCTACTTACTTTCATAAAGACCTTTTGTAAAGAGCAGATCCATCAAAATATTGAATGATGAGCTTTCTGAAAAGAAGCCGTGCAAAGCCTGAAGAATATAAATAACATCAATTTGGGACAACCCACAGATATTGGTTATATCAACACCCAATTAATAGTTCAAACTGAAGCCATTGAACCCTCAAAGCTTGGGAGGCAAAATTAAGGGTCTTAAAATTTCATTTTCAAACTCCTGACAGTTAACATTCTATTAAGGCCTGTAGGAGACAACAGCTTCAAACAACAACTAAAAAAAAAAAAACTTTCCCCCTCCCATTTAATAAATGCAAACCTTTAAATTTCTTCTTCATTTATCTTGTTTCTCTTTTTTTTTTTTAACTTTAAAAAAAATTTCCTTTGATCTCACTCTCTTCATTTGTGGTTTTTGAATAAAGATATCTGCTTTGGTTAAAAAATAAATACTGCAAATCTTTTGCTAAACAAACAACAACAAATAATATTTAGCACTTCCTCCAGCCTTCAGGATTAGATTTTGGAAACCACAAAGCTCCAAAGCCCTTTGGGTTCCAGCTTTACACCTCCACATTAAGAGAGAAAAATATGACGTTCATCACATTTCTCCAGTGATTTTATTCCTACCATTTAAAAACAATCCTTTGTAAGAATGGGAAAGATCCACGAGGGAAACGAGAATTTTCTTTCCAATGCAGCACAAACTGTTTGCTTGTTTATTCATATTACATGATGGCATGTAAACCATAGCAGAGTGTCCCCCCCACACACACACACAAATGGGTGTTCATGGAAGCAGTGAGGAATTTGCAATCTTTGGCCTAATTTCATGCAAGCAGGGGGAGAAAGGGAGAGAAGGAGGGTGGGAAGAAAAAGCCATTGGAAGGGGTGGGGAAAGTGTAATCAGTTCAGAACTCTGGTAAGAGCAAAGTGACCCTCTCCCAGAAGCCTCTGTGCTTATTATTTATCTATATACTTTTCACAACTACCATGGATTTAAGGGAGCTGGTATAGGGAAGATTTCCTACTGGACTAGAGAAGAAAAGAGACGGGCATGTTTCTGAATTCTACCTGGTCTTTGATGAGCTCCAGTGCCGTTGCTTCAAGATTCATTTCATAACACAGCCTCATAAAAAGAGGACCAAATCTGAAACCGCCAAAGGCCACATTTTTGTTCTCAGCATGGTACCTGTAGAGATGACATGGAATTTGGTGTGTGTGTGGCAATCTAGTTTGAAAGAGCAGAGGCAAAGATAAAAGCAGAAACAAGGTAGTCTAAATGAAAGGAACCTACATGCACAGAGTTACTTGCTGCCTGCTTGTATGGGACTAGAAAACCGATCAGAGCCACTGCACAGAATTACCATGTGATGCAACATAACAAAGAGGAGAAATGATATCTTTCAAGATCAGGCCCAAAACATTTTGGCACCTGAGGTGAACAACAAAACGGCACCTCCTTCCCCACCAGGGAAGAAGGGGTTAGTGAAGAGCTACATCAGGAACAACTGGGGAGTGAAGGTCTGCTGCTCCATAGTTCCTGCCGCCTAAGGCAGTTGCCGTACCTTGCCTCAAGGGTGGGCCAGCCCTGTTCAGAATTAATCCTTTGCTCTGCCATAGGCATAATACTAATTTTGGAAGATGGCACGGGATTCTAATTAATTATCTTCTTCTAGTCAGTATTTCGTGTTTCACAACATCTACTTGCAGATTGAACAGTAATTCTGTTCCCAATTTGCTGTTCTTCATTGACATCAGAGGCGTTTATTGGCTGATTCAACCTAATCAACTTGATTAACTTTATGATAAAAATTGCATTTGCTTCACAGCAACAGCATTTCAGGATGACAAACCTGGATAGGCAGCCACAAGCAAATCATGTTACTTTACTTAGCTTTAAATGTATTTGCCCAGGGGGTACTAGTCAACAAAATATTTCTGCCAGCACCCTGGGATCCCTGTATGCTTGCCCTATGCCATCTCAATTTTGTTCTGGAGGGTTTTAAGGGGTACAAGGGGGGAGGAGATCATGCTGTTGCACAAGTACAAACCTTTGCACTGATGGAAAGTCCACTTTAGTGCTATGCTGAGTACAACCCAATGACCTCAGGCATGGACTGAAAACTTTGAAGTGTCTGTATTAAGGCTGATCCTGTTAAAAAGATCAAAGTTCCCTACAAACTGTAGCATGATCCAGGATATTCTAGACTAAAGGAAATGCAAAAGAAGGAACTAGAATCTCTTCTTCTGAATTTTACCTGTATATCACCCTCTTGACTATTTCCACTTCATCTTTCGTCTGGCACAAATGCAGCAACAATTTCAATTCATCTCTGAGAATTAGCATATTTTTCGCTAACTTGTCTTCAATAGTTTTGAAATATGTGTCTGAAACAGAATTAATAGAATATATTTATTTGTATTTAGGTTATATAAAAAAATCATACTGTCAGTTTGCATGCCTTATCCCAGTTACTGTAGTCATGGCCGGATTAGTTGTAGAGCGTACTGGGTTTCCCACCCACCCCCACAAAAACTTCTGCCCTCACATGTCACATTGCAATAGCTTTGCCCTTAAGTAGTGATCATCTAGGGACACGGGTGGCGCTGTGGGTTAAACCACAGAGCCTAGGGCTTGCCGATCAGAAGGTCGGCGGTTCGGATCCCCGCGACAGGGTGCGCTCCCGTTGCTTGGACTCAGCTCCTGCCAACCTAGCAGTTTGAAAGCACATCAAAGTGCAAGTAGATAAATAGGTACCGCTCCAGTGGGAAGTGTTTCCGTGAGCTGCTCTGGTTCGCCAGAAGCGGCTTAGTCATGCTGGCCACATGACCTGGAAGCTGTACGCTGGCTACCTCGGCCAATAAAGCGAGATGAGTGCCGCAACCCCAGAGTCGGCCATGACTGGACTAATGGTCAGGGGTCCCTTTACCTTTACCTTTAGTGATCATCTACTTGGGGCAAGTCTAGTGCCTGGACCCTAGTGCCTGGGTTATGCCCAGGAGGGAGATGAACCATTGCTCCCCAGCCAACCACAAGGGACATTTAGCACATACCACATTGGCCTGAATATAAGCCACACTTTTTCCCCCAAATTCCTACTGTGAAAAATTAAAGTGCAGCATATAGTTGGAACCAAGCGCTGTGTGCCCATCTCCTGGCACTACCGCCCTGAACAGGGGAGGTGGTAGTGCTGGGAGGCAGTTGTGCAGCACGCTCAGAACTGAGCGCCAGCGTTCAGGGTGGCAGTGCCAGGAGGCGGGCTGCATCTGCAAATAAGCCTTTAATTTAAAAGGTGTGACTTATCTGCGGGTGCATCTTGTATTCGGGCTAATACGGTATTTGCTCAAAACAAAGATAGAAGCTGCAGTTTCCCACAAAAAAACATGCCCTCTTTTGAGAACATGTTTTGTTTTTATTGTCCGATGTTGTTCTGGCAGGGATGTAGTCCAGATGTTGATGGACTACAACTCCCATAATCCCTGACTATTTGGCCCTGCTGGCTGGGACTGATGGAAGCTGGAGTCGAACAAATACCTAGAGGGACATAGATTCCCCATCCCCGTACTGTGATGTTTAAATACTCCTAATAAATAAATAAAGGGATGGAAACACAGATGTAAATAAAGAAATGTTTGAGCATACACCAGTTATGCAAAGGACAGAGAGCATTACCAAACACCAGAGAATTCCTCAATGTACAATAACTATGAGAAGCCTCAATATGGCTTTTGCTCTGAGCCTGTGATGACTAGCAAAACCGTATCTGATAAACCACTGATTGCCTTTAAGCTTTGCAACATAAACTTGTGAATGGTTAAGTAAAGCATACACATCAGGGGTGGGGAATTGGAGGCTTTCAGGATGTTGTAGACCCACAGCATCTGGGGAGCTACGGGTTCCCCACCTCTGGTATACATGAAAGGGCTACCTTTCTTTTTTCTTTCTCTCTTAAGATTTTTATTAGGTTTTTTTCATGATACAGTACAGAAAACTAAAGCTACAAAAAATAAGAGTACAGAATCCCCTCTTAAAGGTCATTACCACCCACAGAAGGTTGCAGCCCCTCCCAGCTCTCACCTGGGATCTTTTCTTTCTCCTCCCAGCCTCTCACCCTGGGAGACCAACATTTCCCTGAAGGGCTTACCTTTCTCTCCATATAGTTTATATCCCACTTCCAACTTATGTTGCTGAAATGCATGTAATTGCAAAACATCTTCTGTTAACAAATAACGTTTGGCTGAAAATGAAAGGGAGGAAAAGAGAGATATTCAGAATACACCATACAGTACATTTAAGGTTTCAATATTAGTATCTATTTAAACCTTAGGCTGTGTAAAGGAAGTGGATGCTTTGTATATCAGTTTCAGAAATGCTCATACTTTCATCTACTAACGTAAAGGAGAATGGTGGGGACTCACATCCCTTATGCAGATATAATATTCTTCTACTCAATGACTGTAAACATTCTCTTGTAATATTTGGATAAGCTAAGAAAGTCTGTTCTAACCCATAAAAGCACATGACACAATAAATATCTGAATATCTGAATAAGTGTGCATGCACACAAAAGCTCATACCAATAGCAAACTTAGTTGGTCTCTAAGGTGCTCCTGTTAGGAATTTTTTTATTTTTTATTTTGTTTCAACTATGCCAAACCAACACAGCTACCTACCTGTAACAATAAATATGTTTGCTTTTCTGTATTTTTATTTCTCAGGTGCAGACTTATATTGACTGATGCCTTCCTATCCTTCCTCACTTATACCTCCTGCTTTGTCCATGTTTCACCTCACGGTACATGCCTTTTGAAAGTCACAGCTGAAAAGCACCCCTCTCTGCAGCTCCTGTTCTGCAAGGTAAGTAGGCCTGCTCCAGTCAGAGGATTCCCTTGCTAACTGTTAACTATTTCAATAACTTGTCTGTTTGAAAGAAAGATATCACAGACTGGCCATCATGGACCAAGGAGGCACACCTATAATTAGCTTCCCTTTGTCTAACTACCACCAGAAGTGATCATAAGCAAGCATTAGCCCTCGTAAGCCAGAAGAGAAAAGTATAACAGTGCACAGAGCTAAAAACAGCTTAGAATCACAGGCTTGTAAAGTTGGAAGGGACCACCAGGGTCATCTATTCTAGTCCAACCCCCTGCAATGCAGGCAGAAGGAAAAAAAGTTATGCTGAGTAGACAGCCGTGGTTCTACTCAGAGTAGAGCCACCAGGTCATAGCCAACGCTGCTGCTCCACTAGCTCAGCAGGCTTTTTCAGCTAACACTGGATACGACTATGTATCCTATACCAGTGTTTCCCAACCGGTGTTCCGCGGCACACTAGTGTGCCGTGAGACACCGGCTGGTGTGCCGTGGGAGGGAGGCGGGCGAGTCGGGCGGCGAGGATCCGCGTCGAGCCGGGGGCGGCTCCGCGGTGGTGGTGCCGAGCGGCGGGGCAGCGCGCGCAAAAGGGAGGAGCGCGAGACAGCGGAGGAGGAGGAGGCCGGCATGTCCGGGCAGCAGCAGCAACAGCAGCAGCAGCAACTCCCGGCGACGGCTCCTCCTCCGCCCGCTATCGCCGCCACCACCACAACAGCCGCCGCCGCCTCAGCTGCCGCCGTCCCTCAGTCCCTCGCTCTGCTGCCTCCTCCCACCCCGGCAAGGGGAAGGGAAAAAACGTTCACTTTTGTGCGTCCCTCCCGGCGTGACGCTGCGCGCTGACGTCACGGGGCGGGGCTTTAATGGTGGTGTGCCGCGAGATTTTTTTCCGGTAAACAGGTGTGCCGTTGCCCAAAAACGTTTGGGAAACACTGTCCTATACTAGCCTTGAAAATGTTTTTACTTTTCAGTTGCTTCAGGATGTTTCATGGGCAGCAACTAGCGAATGCAATAATGAAATATGTTTATGCACATGCAGAGGTTTATTGAGAAACAGTGTGCTCCAGCACTGAACAATGTCCCCTTCTGAATTCACTGGGAAAGGCAGCAGCATTTATTTCAAATGAGTTAAAACTCTTCTCAAATACGAAACATGCTGGGTTAAGTTATTTGCAGCTATCCCTGTTGGCGTCTTTTCACTTTCTCTCTGCCGCCTGATGGAAGATCTCTGTGGATCTCATAGGCTGTACACACTCCACACAACAGGCTCCAAGGCAGTCGTCACCTAGGGCTAGTTACAGGTAGGTAGCCGTGTTGGTCTGCCGTAGTCGAAACAAAATATAAAAAATTGTTCCAGTAGCACCTTAGAGACCAACTACGTTTGTTATTGGTATGAGCTTTCGTGTGCATGCACACTTCTTCAGATGCATGCACACGAAAGCTTATACCAATAACAAACGTAGTTGGTCTCTAAGGTGCTACTGGAAGGAATTTTTTTATTTTGTCACCTAGGGCGTTCCACATTCATCCCTAGGTGATTAAACAAGAGAGAGAGAAAGCCCGGCGCTTGAAACCACGCAGCTTCCCACATCCTAAGGACCTTGGGTTGAGCAAATCAGGCCTTTCCTGCGACGTCACGTTCGGGACTACAACCCCCAGCGAGCACCATTCCGCCACAGTTAAAAAAAATGGCTTATGGCGCCGCAGTGGACGATGGGATATGCAGTTCTCCGATTACAAGGTCGGCTCGGCGCGTTCCATAGAGTGTCCCTTTCTCTCCCCTGCAGCCTCCCCACCTGTCGCCCTTCACGCACCTCCTTGCGGGCAGCTCAGGCAGCCGGCCGCGACGAGCGTGCCCCGCATGCAGCGCCGGACGGTCTCTCGCAGGATTCCGTTGGAACTGCCCACTGCCGCTGCCATTCTGTCCCCGGAACGTACCAAGAGCGGCCGCGGCAGGAGGGGCGCGCAGGGACCGCCCTCGCCGAATCTCCCGCGTCTCGCCAGCGGCTGCGCCGGCGTGGCGCCTAAGCTCCTCCACCCCCGTCGAAGAGGTGGTGCGGGCCGAGATGGCGGCGCCCGTCCTGAGGCGAGGGTTGCAGGTTGCGCTTCGGAGCTGGGCTGCGGCAGGTGGGTGTGGGCTGTGGGGCCGCCAGGCGGGTCTTTCGGGACCGAGCTCCAGGGACCCCGAGCGCAGCGCAGGGGAGGTCTGAGTGAGGCCAGGCTGCGCCCCGGAATGTGTTCTCCATGCCCTCAGATATTGGAGCACATGGGCGTCAGGCTTGCAGCAGCCTCCTCGCTTGACCTTCCTGCGCCTGAGTCTGAACGAGGCTGCTCGAGTTTAAACGGCTTTCGTGTCACTACAACCTTTGCCGTTTTATATGTGAGAGTTTTTTCCCCTAGGGTTTCCGTGTTAGCTGCCAGAGATTTCATCCAGCGCTGCGAAGGATTCATGGTTATCAATGGAGCCCTGAGGTCACTTCCGGGGCAGCTTTTTGTTTTGTGGCAAAATGATTCCTGCACTGCAGGGGATTGGACTAGATGACCCTTAATGATCTTTCCCCACCTCTAGGGTTCTGTGATTCCATGACCCCCATCGTTTTACCACGTTGACCTTTTATGTAAGGGTACGGCTAACCTTTTGGTGTGAGAACCACATTCATTTCGCCAACCTTTTTGAGAGTTAGCCAAAGTGCTCTTGTGTACATTTCAGGCAGCTGAGAAGGAGGGTTATCTCTCCCTCCTCTGGTCAAATGATCTATCTGTTGACCACTTGGCATTTCCATCAAGGCTCTTGGTTGCCCTCCTTCCTTGCGCGCTCTCTCTCTCTCTCTGTGTGTGTGTGTGTGTGTGTACACACACACATATATACATACATATATGCTGTCATTGTCAAAATCACTGAGAACCTGGAGGTTAGAAAAATGTGCTTGGGGTTATTATGCCCTTCCTTTTTTACGTCAATAGCATAGTGATGTGACCAACAAATACTGTATGTTTTTGGCCTTTTGGCTGATCTTTTTATTCCTTTGCCAACCTTGTGCCCTCCAAATATGCTGATGGGAGCTGGAATTCAACAACAACTGGAGGGCATCAGGTTGACATGGGCCATTTTCTTCTTGTATACATAAAACTATAAACCCATCATCATGTAGTCTCCATTGGGAGATTTGTAGTGCTACATTATAATCCTGGATTTGCATAGAGTCAGAGCTAAGTCCCCGTTGGAGGATTTTTGTACAGCAAGAAGGCGAGAGACACAGAAAGGGAGAAAAATAGCTGTTTTCAACTTCACCCTCTTCCATTCCTTAACTGCCCCATGAGAGAGAGAAAGGATGTGGAATCCTCAAACATTCTGTAGTACCTTTCCACAATGTACAGTATTTCCCTCTAGGGTTGAAGATGAAAGCTGGAGTTTTCCCATTCCCCACCTCCCTTGAACAAAGTGAGCCTTTGTTTTAACCTCTACTCTGGTTTTAATTTGTAATGCAATAAGTGTATTGAACATCTAAGATGTCAGAATGACATTGAGTACAAGCATTCAGATTCTACATTTGGAGTCTGGAGTTTCACCACCTCAGACATGTCAAAATGTCCAGGAAAACCCAGTGCAGTGTGATATCTTAAGCAATGAGACATTGGAATTATGGTTGTTGGGCTTGCTCAGGGGCACATTTTGTGTTTCAGCAATGAGCCCTATCTTGACTCCTGCATTCAAATTTAATGGGGGAATGGGAAAATGTGCTGTTGGAATGAAGTTAGGTTGCCCGGTCAGGTTTATGTTTACAAATCTCATTTGACTCCTTTGCATTAGTCTGACCCTCTTGCACACTAAAGAGGACCAATTGAGCAAGGACATTGTCCAGCGCTAGATTTATTTCTGAAGGCAGCATACTTCCTACTCTATGATCCTAAAATATACACCTAGACCATTTTTTAATCAGGTGGTTTAAGGGTGTGGGGCAACTGTAGGCTTCTTCAACCCCACCAAGGCTAAACAGCCCCCTCTCTATTGGCTGTGAAAAACTAGCAGGGAGGGAGACAACTTGATGGGCCAGGAGCTGATTAATGCTTCCTTGCAAGAGGGGGTGGTCCCTGCCTGTTTGAAGGAGGCAGTGGTAAAACTACTCTTCAAGAAACCCTCCCTGGATTCAGAAAAGCTAAGTAACTACCAGCCAGTTGTCAACCTCTCCTATTTGGGAAGGGTTCTTGAGCATGACCTGGTCACAGACTAGATCCAGACACTCTTGGAGGAAACTGATTTTAGACCCATTTCAGTTGGGGTTTAGACACGGTTTTGACACCGAAACTACTTTGGTCACCCTATATGGTAACCTATGTTGAGGGGGGGGGGGGAATGTGTCTTTGTTAATTCTCAACCTCTCGGCAGCTTTCAGTATCATCTACTGTGGTATGTTGTCCAGAAGGGGTAGATGGCACAGCTTTGTGGTGGTTCCACTCCTAATTGGATGGTCATTTCTAGCGGGTGATGCTTAGGGAGTGCTCTGGCCCCGTGAAGGCTTCCTTGTGGGGTTTGTCAGGGTTCATAATTATCCCCCATGTTGTTTGAAATCTAGCATTCACTTGGAATGCTGGAATAAATACTGTAATCTTGGCAGTACAAAGATTTTGCATTAACTGTAGGCATATGGATTTCAGATTCCACTTTTGCATTACTTGAAAGGAACTAGCATTTCACCTTTTAATCAGCACCTTTTAGATGGGGAATCATGTTTATGTACTCCTGTTAATAACAAGGCAATATGCAATGAATTATAAGATCAGCCTGTGTTTTATGGAGGTCTGATTTATGATGTAGTGGCAGGACACCCCCTAAAGCCATATTCAGTAAAGCTGACAGGGAGATCAGAGTTCTCAGTTCTACAGTGTTTGGATTCCAAAGCATGATGGCAATTTATTGCATTTAATTTAGAGAACTGAATGTTTAAAAAAGAAGGTGACTAATAAAATGTGCATTTAGAGAAATTGAAACCTTTCTAAATGATAGTGCTTATATATTGCTATTGACTCTTTTTTTTATTAGGTAGAAGATGTATTCTTTCAGCAGCATATGTGGACAGTTCAACATGGGAACAAAGAGAAAAAGATCAGCAGAGCCTGGGTAAGGAAATACTTTGGAGTCTACAATAATGATGAACTATTGTCTAAATCAGGGCAGTCCAACTGTTCATACCAAGTGGGCTGCAAGAGTACTTTGACACAGAATCTGCAGGTCACACACTGCCTTGTCGTGCAAGTTGGGGGCAGCAAAGGCAAAATTTGACTGCTCCCCAGCCCTCATGCTGCCTTCCCAAAGCCAGATAAGAGAGGTGCTGGACTTTGGGAAGGAAGCACCTGGCTCTGGCAGGGTCCTAAATATCGGAAAGTGTTAACTAGGCTTTGGGAAGGAGGTGGGAGGACTCTAGGGCACTGTCAGATCCCTCATGCCTCCTTCCCAAAGCCTAGCACCTCACTTCACTGGCTTTGGCAAGGCAGTGTGAGGGCTGAGGTGGGAGCGTGGTGTCAAATGTTGCTATGGGCCGCCAAAAAGGCCCTGTAAATTCACATTCGTTAGTGGTCTTCACTAGGTTTTCCCAGAGCAATACACCTGAGTTGTTGAGGGTGAGGTATGTGAGAAAGAAGTGGAGAACTGTCCAGACATTAAATTCTGGAATAGAAGTTACGTTAACCCGAGGCTCTATCTGCACTATATGTTTAAAGCAGTATCATATATCTTTCAGGATGCATGGCTTTCCCCAGGGAAAGTGTGTTCAGGGTGCTGAGAGGAGACCCCTATTCTGCTCACAGTTACCATTCCCAGAGTTCCTTTGGAAGAGGGATTGATTGTTAAAAAACTCTGGGAATGGTAACTCTGTAAGGGGACTAGGGGTCTCCTAACAACTCTCAGGACCCTTAAGTTCACAGGCTGTTTAAAGTGGTTTGAATCTGCTTTAAATGTACAATGTAGATGTGGTCTTTGTGGTAGCAGAATCCAAGAGCCTTTCAAAGCAGAACAGGGGCTGCTATTGCAAATGGCGTTTCTATGGCAAGTTTTTTCTCCATGTAACATAACTTTCCCCATGGTTCTATCATGACATCCCAGCTCCTCATCAATGGCTCTGCCCTGCAGGGGTAGGCAAACACAACTTTGTGATACTGGACAGTCAAATCCCACAGGATTAATGCTAAAAGATGATCCATTAAGCAATGATTTAGGCAGGAAGAAATAGCTGACCATCTAACTTTGAAGGAAAAATGGGCAGAAATCCTAGGAGGCAAGCTGCCAAGTCAGGATTCTGAATGGACAGAAGGTCAAAGAAATAGAGACTGGGATAAATAATTGGATGTGGAATGTAACAATTACTGTCTGTATTTGGTTGAAAAAATCTGGGCTTTTCAGTTTGCAAACAGCAATCTTGCATTGTCTGTTATTTGATCACAAGATGGCAGTGCTGTCTTTGCAGATGATGGCAACTCTCAATCAAGGGATGCATTAGTTTTGCAACAATGGTCACTCAGGGAAGCATTACAATTGCACATGATGGAGATAATCTCCCTGTAAGAGGGAAATGTTGGTGCTGTGTGATGTACACAAGTGTGGATGTTGCTGGGGCTCCCCATTTTCAGGAGCTGCTCTGCATTTTCTCCTGTGGGTGGGTGGGGGAGTCACGCATGAAGTGCCCATGGTGTGGATGAATCTTCCCTTAGCACCATTTAAAGGCTCTATTGTTCACAGACATAGCAGTTAAAGCCTGGATTTCACCACTCTTTTAAAAAGAATATTAAAATGGATTGTGGTTCTGAAACACCTTTGTGATTACACAGCAGGTTGATTAATTTCAAAAAGGGAAAGAATGCAAGCATTAATCATGGGATTGTTCCAGGGCTCGGTGTCGACAAAGGGGATGGAACATGCAGAAAAAGGTGCAGAAAAGGGTAGAACAATTCTTAGGCTATGAAAGATTGAAATGTTTGGGGTTTTTTAGTCTAATAAAAAAGAAAAATGCAAGTATTGAAGGGTGGGGACGGAAACTCGTAAAGACACACTTTTTTGCCCAAGGTTTCCCTGATCCTTAACTTAGGACCTTGTTTTTTTAAAAAATTGTTTGAATTCCTGATTTTATAAAGCTTTACATTACTGTTTTACAAGTTTTATGTTGTGTTTCTTTGTTTTGTTTTTTTATTGTTCTTACGTTGTACAATGTTTAGAGGTTTTAAAAATATTAAGCAGTTTATAAATGCTTTCAAGTGAATAAAGCAAGCTTCATGAAATGCATGATGTGGAAAAAGTGGAGAAAAAGAGGTTTTTCTCCCTCCTTCATAATACAGCCATACCTTGGGTTACAGATGCTTCAGGTTGTGTGATTTCAGGTTGCGCACCGCACCAAACCCGGAATGACCGGAACGGGTTACTTCCGGGTTTTGGCGCATGCGCAGAAGCACCGAATCGTGACCCACACGTGCGCAGACGAGGTGCTGCGGGTTGTAAACTCCATGGGTTGTGAACGTGTTTCTCGCATGGATCATGTTCGCGACCCGAGCGTCCACTGTATCAGACCCTGGGGTCATCCAGTGAAACTGAATGGAGGGAGAGTCAGGATGGGGGGGGGGAGAAATAGTTTTTCACAGACACAAGGGTATAGTTGCCAATGTGGATGGCTTTAAAAGAGAATTAGACACACTTATGGAGGATAAGGCTATTTGTCGCTACTGACCACCATGGCTATGTTCTGCTTTCATGGTGAGAGGCTTCTGAATGCCAGTTGCAGGAAACTGCAAGAGGGCAGAGTGCTTTTGAGCTCACGTCTTGCTTTGGAGCTCCTCATAGACATCTGGTTGGCCACTGTGAAGAAAGGATGCTTTATTAGATGGGCCATTGGCTGTCAACAGCTACTAGTTATATGCTTTCTCCAGAATCAGATGCTGATGCAGCATACAGGTAGAAGGGGGGCGACAAAGGGAGGTGTCTGTTGCCCTTATGTTTTGTGTTCCTGTAGGCATTTGGTTGGCCACTATGGGAAATGGGATGCTGGGCTAGATAGGCCATTTTGTCTGTTCCAGCAGGGTTCTTCTTTACTTCTTAATGGGGTGAGGGCTGTGCCCCTTTGCCAAGCACTGGTGCCAACTCTAAGGTGCCCACAGATTTATTTTTTGTGTGGGTGCTAACCTCCCAGGCAACATGCAGGGCCTTGCGAAGCCTCCAACGTAACATCTAGTAGAAAACCAGAAGTTGCATTGAAGGTCGCACGAGGCCTCGGACGTGACTTATGAAAATCCCATTATTTGTCTAAACCGCAGGAGAAATTTACTGCTTAACAGTGGTTTTTTGAATGCCATATGAGGATACTGACATATTGAAATACTGAATGCCATATGAGAGTACTGACATCCTTAAGGAGACTGCCTGCAATCTACAGTACCTCTTTGTGCTAGTGGTTTTTCCTCCTGTCCATTAGAAACTAAACTTGAGACCACTGATTTATTTCAAAGAGGATACCAAGCAGCTATTATACAATAACCTTCCATTGATTGGTGCTGACCTGAGCCAGATTTGAACCAGCAGTTTTGGGAGTTGAAAAGCTTTATTCTTAGTTACAAGTCCCTTGAGTCACCCATTTATAGGGACTGGGAATTTTAATCTCTACAGACAGTGGTAAAGCAAATTTCATCAATAGGCAATCTTAGATCTCATTATTTTGGAAGGTTATGCTTAGTTGTTGGATGGATGTCACTCTGAATTTAGAATTAATTATGATTTTCTTTGGCTGATTCATGAGATTTCCATACCACTTTCAGTAATTTGGGCTTTGTAGAAGGACAATATATATATTTTGTACACCATAGGTAATAGAGACACCAGACAAAGATTGACAATTTTCTCCTGAGTAACAACCCACACGAAAAGGGGAGATTGGAAACTAGCCAATAACTGTTCAACCCAGAGGTGCCCGAAGTCTCTTTTTAGTAAGTTTTTCTCCCTAGCCCTTAAAACAGTGTTTATCAAACTTGTTGGACTATAACTCCCATCATTCCTGACTACTGGTCCTGCTAGCTTAGGATGATGGGAGTTGTAGTCCAACAACAGTTGGGGACCCAAGTTTGAGAAAAACAGTGCCTTAAAGGAAATACTATTTGCCTTCTGTACCCAGGGCATCTGTAATCTTGCTATACTGATAAAGAACTGATCCAGCTAAATTAAGAGTTTGCCACTTACCATCTGATTAGAATAGTCTTGCTCATATTGGGAACAGACGCTTAACCAATGTGGCCAAGTGTCGTCCGGTCTCAAATCTTCCATTCTTGGGCAAGGTGATCGAGCGGGTGGTCGCTGAACAACTCCAATTGGGATTCAGGCCTCATCATGGGACTGAAACTGTCTTGGTCACACTAGTCAATGATCTCTGCGGGCCAGGGACCAAGGTGAAAGCTGTTTCCTGGTCCTGCTGGATCTGTCAACGGCCTTTGACACCATTGATCATGACATCCTTCTGAACCGTCTAGAGGAGCTGGGAGCTGGGGTCACTGTTATACAGTGGTTACACTCCTTCCTTCCTGTTCAGAAAGTGGTGTTGGGGGGGGGGAATGAGTGTTCAGACCCCTGGGCTCTCACGTGGGGTGCCTCAGGGCTCCATCCTCTCCCCCATGCTTTTTAACATCTATATGAAGCCGCTGGGAGAGATCGTCAGGGGGTTGGGCATTCACCAGTATGGAGATGATAACCAGCTCTACCTCTCCTTCAAATCTGAACCAGTGAAGGCAATAAAGGTCCTGTGTGAGTGTCTGGAGGATGGATGGCGGTTAACAGATTGAGGTTAAATCCTGACAAGACAGAAATACTGTTTTGGGGGGACAGGGAGCGGGCAGGTATGGGGGACTCCCTGGTCCTGAATGAGGTGATTGTGCTCCTGAAGGACCAGGTATGCAGCCTGGGAGTCATTTTGGACTCAGCTGTCCATGGAGGTGCAGGTCAATTCTGTGTCCAGGGCAGCTGTCTACCAGCTCCATCTGGTACGCCGGCTGAGACCATACCTGCCTGCAGACTGTCTCGCCAGAGTGGTATATACACCCCACATAGAGTGCATTGCTGTGCAATGCACTCTATGTGGGGCTACCTTTGAAGGTGACCTGGAAACTACAACTAATCCGGAATGCAGCAGTTAGACTAGTGACTGGGAGTGGCTGCCGGGACCATATAACACAGGTCCTAAAGGATCTTTACTGGCTTCCAGTGTACTTCTGAGCACAATTCAAAGTTTTGATGCTGACCTTTAAAGCCCCAAAAGGCCCTCAGCCCAGTATACCTTAAGGAGCATTTCCTGCCCCATTGTTCAGCCTGGACACTGGGGTCGTCCTCTGAGGGTCTTCTGCTGGTTCTCTCACTGCAAGAAGCAAGGCTACAGGGAACCAGGCAGAGGGCCTTCTCTGGGAAAACCAGCCAGATGGGCAGGGTATAAATAATAAAATTATTATTGTTATTATTGTTGTTGTTGTTGTTGTCTGACACATGAGACTCAATTTGACTAAATGACAACTAGAGTTTAAAATATTAAATAACAAGCTGCACAGAGTACATACGATGAATCAAGGGAAAGTCCTATCTTTTTTGCAGGAATGCTGCAAGTGTATAAAAGAGGCAAATGCAAAATGAATTATTCATTTCTTTCCCAGTAGTGAAACAGTAATTGAAGCTTTGCTGGCAGAACTGCTACTCTGTTCAGTTAACCTGATTTCTACTACCTGTTTTTGAAGCATTTCACGATGGGGCTGATGAATGTGTGTCAGCAGAGCATGCTTTATACTGGAGCAAAAGCTCTGGCAAAGATTTCCAAGTACTTTGTGAAGACATCAGACTACATCAGGAAAAACCTTTGAGCTGTTTGGCAGTGGCATTATCTCCCTTGGGAGGTTGTGGACTCTTCTTCCTTGGAGGCTATTAAGCAGAGCTTGGGCAGTCATTTGTCATGGATGCTTTAGCTGAGATTGCTGCATTGAAGGGGGTTGGACCAGATTATCTATGATTCTACCAAAGAAAGAGTCTTGTGCACCAATGATTAGCATGACGAAGCTGTATTGCAGGGGTGGGGAACCTGCTACTCTCCTGATGTTGCTGGACCATAACTCCCATCATCCCTGACCATTGGCCATGCTGGCTGGGGTTGATGGAAACTGGAATCCAATATCATCCCGAAGACCACAGGTTGCCCATCCCTGCTCTAGTAGGGCTTACTGTGTGGGAGGTGTGAGCGCCTTTAGCCCTCCTGATGTTGCTGAACTACAAAGCCCATCAGCCCCAGCAAGAATGGCTTATGAGATTATGAGAGTGGTAGTTCAACAGCATTTGCCCAAGGGGTTTGAAAGTTCAGAAATAGAAAATCAGAAGTCTACATCTGGAATAAATTGTGCAGATTCAGTTTTCATTCTGGTAATTTAGGAACATACATGTTTCAAGTCTGTGTCCAATTCAAAAGCCATAGTTCTAGTTTATGCAGCTTTATGCTGTGTTTCTATAGCGAGGTTTCCCAGACATGGGTTTCTAACTGTTCTTGGACTACAACTCCCATCATCCCTAGCTAACAGAACCAGTAGTCCACAAACAGCCAGAGACCCAAGTTTGAGAAAGCCTGGCGTAGAGCTTGTAGGAAGAAAGGCTAGCTTCCATTTCCACTGTTACCTGAGAAGGCAGTGCTAACTTTTGATGAGTAGGCTAGCAGCAAATCCTATGGCTGGAGTGAGGAGAAGTTATTACATTTCCATGGCTGATATTTAAAAATGGAGGCTTACATTAAATGCTTTTATCTGTCTTTTAGTGCAGATCGCTGAGTAACTTTGCTTATACTTCTTTGGGTTTTTTTTCCTTCTCAGAAATGATTAGTGATAATTGAAGATTTTTATTTTCTTTCTACAGTTGAACTAGCCACTCTGATGGACAGAACCTATGAAAGAAAGCTTCCTGTCAGCTCCTTAACTGTATCCCGGGTAAGAATGCACACTCAAGTTTGGCTAAAGATGAAAGCCACAATACCCCCAACCCTCGCTAGAAAGCCCCTAGTCAGATATAACCTCTTTTCTTCCAGGAGATCTTGAACTGAAATATTTTTTGCTGCATATGCTATACTGTGATCTAAAGTTACTGAGTTAGTATTGTGCTGAGGGCACAATGATAGTCATTTAAAGCCCTGAGATGAGTTGAGATGATTTGCCTTGGTGTGATGTGCCTTCTTTCTAATCTCTCTTCTCAAGCTTTGTTATTACTTTTTAATCTACATTATTTGTCTCACTATTGAGCTGACCTTCTTTGGCTATAACGCTAATGCTTTGTAGTACAAGCTCTACTTCTTAACTCCCCCAGGCCTAGAGATAAGATTCCAAGTTCTAAAGTGTCAATAAAGTATTGCTGGCATGTGGAGGTCATGCATGTCAATATAGCATCAAGGCAATCAACTAAATTGGATTTTGAAAAAGAAAGAAAGATAAGACTGCCTGGAAAAGAACATTGTAGCCGTACTAGGCCAGATGTTCTTGTAGTGTCCAGATGTGGAAACATGAGGACACTTGATGGTTATTAATTATTTGTATTCATATTAAAGTGTACTGGGCATTCTACAACTAATAGCTTATCAAACTAGTAGCCTGATACAATATTCCATTCCCTGTCTTTCAATCCCAGCCTCTGGTGGGTTACATTTTTTTATTTGTAGTCATATACAGCCCACACTTCACCACACAGTCCCAGACAGAGATGCCAAGTTCCATGTGACAATATGGGGGGGGGGGAACTCTTCATATTTTTGTGACATCACACATGTGACGTTGGGCGGAGGCTGCGGGCCCCGGGGTGGCCCTCCACCACTGCGGGGAGGCCTGGTGGGCCCTGCCCCTCAAGATTGGGGGGGGGGGGTTCAGCCCTGTCCCTGCTTACTTTGGGAGGGCCCTCAGCCCTGTAGAGTTGGGGCCTATGGTCCCAGAGAGGGTTACATGTTAAAATGTTCTGCATAAACATTACTAGACCACAGATTAGAGAATCAGTTGGAAATAACTACAGCACTGCAATGGGAAGGATATCCTGGTCTCGTCCTCCACCCACAAAGGCCTGGACAAAAATGTGCATCTTGACCTTTTTTTGAAATCTATACAACGATGAAAAGACCATTTTTGGTTCAAGATGCACCCCCAACTCAAGCTATGGACCTGATCACTCCAGGGGAGTACATCCTGTCAAGAAAAGGTTGTCTACTCACTTCCAGGACCCTAAAGCCCACAACACTCAGCACCTTCAGCTTGTCTGCGTTCAGTTTCAGTTTAATGGCCCACACTCTGTCCATTACCACCTCAAGGCAGCAGCCCAGCATCTCAACCGCCTCTCCTGATTCACATGGCATTGAGAGATAAAGTAGTGTGTCATCAGTGGGATCCCAAAACCCCTGATGACATTCCCAAGAGCTTCATATAGATGTTGAATAACGTGGGGGACAAGGTCAACCCCTGTGGGACACCACAAGTTAACTCACATGCTGTCAAGTAATAGTTTCCCATTGCTATCGTCTCATATATAGAAATGAAACCACTGCAGTGCAGGGCCCCTCAAAGAGAATCAACTATCGTTCCCCCCGACCTCTCCCTACAAAGATCGGTTTGGATGCTATACCTGGGCCTGAACCTGGCTTGAAAAGAGTCCAGATAAATTAATGGAATATCTTAAAATAGGCAACCTGTGATATTATATGATAGGAACACAGCCTTGTATCAGGCTCAGGCTGTTTATCCAGCTTGGCCAGGATTGTCTACTTTATTTTGGGACTCAAACTCCCATCAGCCACAGCCAGATAACCAATGGTCATGGATGATGGGAGTTGTAGTCTGCAAAAATCTTGGGAGCTATCAGTTTCCTGTTTCTGATCTATTCTATGTTTGGCAGTGACTTTTCAGGGTCACAGGCAGAACCTTGCACACTGTATGCTTCCTGATTCTTTTCACCTGAGACTCAGTTGATTGAAACGGGGTCCTTCTGAAAATGAAGTTGCTCTACCAACAGCTGTGCTTTTTCTTCATGGAGGAAAAATGAACTATATTAGTACTGTTGATACTTCTGTTTTCAATTACCGTATTTTTTGCTCTATAAGACTCACTTTTTCCCTCCTAAAAAGTAAAGGGAAACGTGTGTGCGTCTTATGGAGCGAATGCAGACTGCGCAGCTATCCCAGAAGCCAGAACAGCAAGAGGGATCGATCCTTCTTGTTGTTCTGCCTTCTGAGATTCAGAATATTTTTTTCTTGTTTTCCTCCTCCAAAAACTAGGTGCGTCTTATGGTCTGGTGCGTCTTATAGAGCGAAAAATACGGTAATATGTTTGCCCTATCCCCCTTTTAAAAATGGCTTATGTTGTTGGCCATAACTAAAGCTGGTGGAAGAAAGTTCCATAGGTCAGCTAAGTGTGTTGTGAAAAAAGCATTTCATTTAAAACCAGAGCAGCACATGCTGTTTGTTCATTTAATTGGGTGTTTTTCTCCAATTCCGGTACCACATCAAAGAGAAAGCAGCTGCTTCCATTTGGCTTCTTCCAGTTCACTGATAATTATACATAGCTCAATATACTGCATTCATGTGGAACTGGACATGTGTCCTTAATCCCCAAAGTCGAGAGAATGGATGATTGCTCTTCAGTGACATCCAAGGACTTAAGAGCGGGTAGCTCTTTCCCTGCCCCTGACAGATACTGGAAGATAGGGATCCACCAGCCCAGTAAGATTTCACCATACAGGACTTTTCCCATCACGGTGCTGTAGTGATAGGAGAAGCTACAGCTGCTACAGCTTAGAAGTTTGGTTGTAAGTTGCTTTGGGTTGCCTTGGGCAACATAAAGTGACGAACAAATTTAACGAATAATAATAATAATAATAATAATAATAATAATAAGTAGTAGTAGTTGTTGTTCAGGAGCTCTCTCAGGAGCTTCCATTGCCTTTGATGAAGTCCTGCTGTGCTCCCTCCTAGGCTTCCCAGCGTTTCATGTTTCACTATGTCCTAGAAATGGGGAATGACCTGGCGTTTCTGAAGGAAATGATAAATGAAAACATGAAGGGTAGACTTCATAGTGATGATTTCTGATGGCGCTACATGCACTTTGCATTTTTTGAAAAAAGAAAAAAGAATTTCTGTGACGTTACCAAAACATGTGGAGTTCTGTGAGCTGCATAGATTATGCAAATTAAGCAGGTTTTGCATATTTCAACTGTTTTACATAATTTGTTTTTTGCTTTTGCTTGAAGAAAGGTTGAAGGAACTATGCAATATATTGGAGCCCCACCTGATGGTTACTGGATGTCCTACTCATGCTTCATCTCCCAAGATTTTGCCAGCCATTGTTCCCTTTCACTATTACTGTGTATTTTGAGCCTATCTTCATAATGTACAATCTTTAAAAAAGCATAGATGGGCAGCCATATAAATTTAACAACTACATAAATAATGTGGAGTCGTTCCCTCTATTTCTGATGCTCAGACGTCTGTGCCGTTGCATGACACCTGTTCTGCACTGCACAAGATAGAGGCATTAGCAGATTCGGGGGAACCCCAAAGTTTGTAGAAGTACAAATATTTTGTGGGGGAGGGCTAAGAGAGGTGAAGCACAAAAACAGGCCATTGAGGATTGAGTGAGCTTCAGAGGCCAAGGATTGCTGACTGACAGTTGCAAGGTGGGGGCAGGAAAACAGGTGGAACGGGGAATAGAATTGAGTAGCCCAGTTACAACTGGTTTGTAAATGGCTCACCATATGTCCCAATTGTAACTGACTGTGTTTGTGTTCAGTACAATCATATGATGTTCCATTTACCTGGCAAGCGATTGGAACTGTAATGTTCTTCAGTTGCAAATCGTAACACTTGTTGAACCATTCACAAAACTATTTAGGTTTGCACCATTCTGCACTCTGAGCTGACCATCTTTTTCTCCTTCAGTTTATAGACAACATTACTTCTCGTGAACAAGTGGATCAAGCAGAGTATTATCTTTACAAGTAAGCAACCTTTTTGGTTTCCAAACTTTGATTTATGAGATAAAGAAATCAAGGCTATTGAATATATTATTTGCGTCAAGCTGTTGGTTGGGGACAGTTAGGTGTTACTTGTAATTATATTGCAGATCATCAATCAGTAGGTGACCAAGGATCCATAAATGCATTAACCAGCTCAGCCCTGGAGAGTAAACCTTTTACTCTGATGAGAAAATAGGAACAGGAAAAGCCCTCACTGTTCTTATGCACCTGGAGAAGTGGGGGGATTCTCCATGATGCCACATTGACTTTAGAAGCATGGGAGAATGGCAGGGACCCTCTCTGATGCTGCAGTAAGCGTTACAGAAACTTGGAAAGCTATTAGACTTCTTGCTGCTTCCTGGTAGTTTGAAGCTTAGCAACGTGGGTTTGAACTCCTGCCCTTCTTCACAATTGTCCTGAGTTTCAAGCTCTGCATAATGTCAGAGGGCCCTTTCCCCTCCGCAAGTGGGGTGGGGGGCTACGGCAAGAATGCTGGCTGCCAAATCCAGTGAAGATATGTTGACAGGGGCCAATATGGAGTGTAATGATGTTCCTTTCTGCTGTTTGTATGGTAACCTCTAGACTCATTGACTGCTAGATTTGTACACGGAGCATTCTCACCTTGCTAGGTATGCTTGAGGTTGTGGTATGGTAATGTTGAATGCAAATGTGGCAAAATGTTGCTTAGCATTATTGATGTTTTTATTCTGACTTGTCTGCAAAGAGTTCAAGGCAGCATATGTGGTTCGCTTCCATTTTAGCCATACAATAACCCTCCAAGTTAGGTGAGGCTGGCAGACCATGATGGTGGCGACATTCATGGCTGAGTGGGAAGCCCTGACTGTGGATTTTGGGGGTTTGTAGAGATGAATAAAGACAGACAAGAGATGTTTTCTTTCTGAGAGCTTGCGTGTGTGCCAGATGAAAGTGAGAGAGAGAGAGAGATCCTTTTTTTCCCCTAGCCTCACAGCATCTCCTTTTATTCAAAGTTACAACAAGCATGGCCACGAATGTGCCAGTGGCTGATTGGCTCAATACAAGACAAAGAAACTGAAATCCTATTGGCTCATTTGTATGTAAGGCGGGCTTACATAGCTCCATAGATCTTTGGCACATGAAAGACAGAATGTTAGAGCTGTATTTAGACAGGCATATAAGCTCTTAATCCACCTATGACTAAGATTGATAATGTTATGACTAAGGTGTTTACTAATGTTTAGATTGTTATATAAACTCACACAATTAATTATACATTGAGGATTAACACATCATTGTGATTTACACATCATTGTGAACTAAAGGTGAACTAAAGAAGACAAGTGTGGTATGTAAGGAATGCTATACAGAAAGATCTGTGCCAGGCACAGACCTTTAGCCTTGTGCGTGAAAGAGAGGGAGAGAAGCGTGATTGATTATAAACAGGCCTTATAGTCTGTTTTAGAAGCAAAGAGAAGATAGAAATAATTCCCAGAATGCAGGAGGAAAAGAACCAATGTTTTACTATACTAGGCACATAGAAATAACATGTCTACATCTCCTCCTTTTTTTTCTTCTTTGCGAGGTAAGGCAACTAGGTGAATAAAGCAACAATACTTCCGGATTAGTGGTTTGCCATCAAATGCCGGAAATAATACTGCTAGGTTTGATGGGGCAAAAGTACTTCAAGATTAGTGGTGTGCCAACGAATCTCAAAATAATCCTACCCACATCTCCCCTTTTATTTTTGTTTTTTACTTACTGGTGGCGTTGCCATTTCGCATAATAGGCTGCAAGGAGCGCGCTAGGTGGTGGTGGAGGAGAGAGAAGGCGAGAAAAAAGATTTGTAAGGCTAGGAATGCATTGGAGAAAGCAACAAAACAAAATTAATATACATACAATAACAATGGTATAATAAAAGACATCGCGTAGCCATTTGAGATTAGGTAGCCACGCCGTCGACCACAAGGAAAAGGAATCCCAGAGTCCTGAAAATCCGATATCCTTTTTAATGTGGTGAGTGAGATTTTGTAAATGAGAAATTTGCCTTTGAACGGCCTTAGAATTGTCAGTGATGTTAAAACAGCACATCTCCTCGAATTGTTCACAACCATAATGATGTACCATGAGTAGGTAGTCCAAAGTAGATTTCGACCTTAATAAACCGTTGCGAAGTTCGGCTTGCTCTGTGTTGAGAAGATGAAGCGCCTTAGACGTAATATTCAGGGATTTTGCTGCAGAGCAAGCTAAAGAATTAATATTTGCGCTATTACGCACAGCCAAACCTGGAACACCTAAGAGAGAGACAGCTAAAGAGATGTATTCAGACCTGCTAGGGAGAGAGACAAGATCATCACAGTCATCAGACAATTCAACACTACGCTGATGTCTAGAGTAAGAGAAATGATGTTTTTCAGGCAATATGATAGACAGACGGCTTAAACAACAAGGTGTGCCGTGACTAATGTTTGCCGGAATGTAATTGAAAGTGTAACCTGGGCAGGACCAAAACCAGCCTGCTGGCAGTTCTGTGTACTTATATATATAAGAAATGTTTACATAATCAGAGCAATTGAAGTTATTTTTGCCCATTTTCACGCAGTTCTGTTTCGTACAGTTGACCATACGTGCACAAATAGCATTATAAGAGGCCACATATGGTGTTGTCAAATCAATAGCTAAAGGTGGGCGTTCACGCATTTGCGTGCCCCAATTGTGATAACCTTTATATCCAAGGGTACGAAGTGAATCATTTTGAGGTAGGAATGAGAAAAACCAAGTATCATTCTGTATGTCATGAGGATCATGGCAAACTGGAATGAGACAAGAGCCAAGGATATCACCAATGGCTACTTGCTGAGTAAGGCAAAATGATGAGACATTGAGCGTCCTTGCAAACGATTCCCATACATTTAACGATGTGGAATCACCAGTAGGAAGAGCTGAAGTAGAGAGAGGCAAAATTAAAATACTGAAAATGAGAATTATCATGGAATTCATATTAAGACAAGCAATGAGGGATAGAAGCTGGTTAGTAGGGCTTGCTTCCAGTTGCTGTTCTCTCCTATACTGTTCAGCTTGAAGAGAGAGCGATTTTATTTGGCCCCACGTCACTGGGGGATTGCGATGTCCCCGCTTACGAGTCCTGGGGGGGCTGGACGTCACATCGCGGGTGATCTGGAGTTGGTGGTTGAATTGAGGCAATGGATCCGGAAGAACCTGTCGCCACGCCATGGTGCAGCCGAATACAACGTGCAGGAACCCACCGAGCACCCTGTGGAGTAGAAACTGCAGCGTAACCCTTACCCCATGTAATCAATTTCACTGGTTCACTCCACTCATTGGAGGGTAGAATTTTATAGCGCACCAGTGGAGCTGGAAGAATTTCCTTTTGCTGGAAATGCTTTTGAAGACGTGTGTAAGATTGGTGATCCTGTATGGAGATATTCAAATGATTAAGAGTAAAGAGTACACTTGACAACCAACTTTCCTTTTCTGAAAGTGAGTTTGGAATGCCTGCTTTCTTTTCCTGCCTGTTCAGTGCAGTTTTCAGGGTACGATGAGAGCGCTCAACTATAGCTTGGCCTTGAGAATTATAAGGGATGCCAAACAGATGATGAATATCCCAAGTTTCACAAAACTTAGCAAAGCCTTTTGCACAATACGCTGGGGCATTGTCAGTTTTTATAGAATGAGGCTTGCCCATAACTGACATTGCACGAACAAGATGATTGCAAACATGTTTTACTTGCTCTCCTCTTTGAGGCGTAACCCAAAGGTAGCCTGAGTATGTGTCGACAGAGACATGCAGAAACTTCCAGGGTGAAAAAGGGGCAAAATGGGTTACATCCATTTGCCACAATTGATTGGCTTCCAGTCCACGAGGGTTAACACCAGGGCTGGGATGGCCAATCTGATTGGAGCATTGAGGACACTGCTGAATTATAGCTCTTGCCGCTTCCAACGAAATTTGAAATTGGCGGCTAAGGGCTTTTGCATTTTGATGATGAAAAGCATGACTTTCTATAGGAGAGACAGGCAAAATCTTTAGCAAAGAGTCTGCTTTTGCATTTCCATCTGAAATGAAACCTGGAAAAGGTTGGTGAGAGCGAATGTGCACTACAAAGAGTGGGTGAGAACGATTAGAAAGAAGCAGTTGCAAAGACAGGAAGAGACTCAACAAGTTATCATCTAATAAAGGACTTACACAACTGCCTTGCATTCTACATATGACGTTTGAAACATATAAGCTGTCAACAATCAAGTTAATTGGTTGTGAGGAAAAATAATGCAGAGCTTTTATAGCAGCTGCAAGTTCAGAACGCTGAGCAGACTTTTGTGGGAGAGTGTACAGGCTATGCCACTCCTCATTCTGTTGCCAAGCAACAACTCCTCTAGAAGGAGCCCCGTCAGTGAAAACAGTCAGGGCATTCAAAGGAACAGGGGACAAAATCGAAGAAAAGGACATAGGAAATTGCTTGCTCATTTGCAGGCGAGTATCGGGTGGAATATGACAATCCACCTGACCCACAAAATCAGCGAACGCACACTGTAAATCCATGCTCGTGGAGAGAGCTGTTTCCCATTGTTCTAAAGGCATAGGGACAATAATTTGATTACAATCAACACCAAAAAGATGCTTACAACGTCGTCGTCCCTTGCTAATGAGCTGAGCAAGGAGATCCACTAAAGGGTTTACTGTGTTTCTTGGTGCATGATGTAAATAAAGCCATTCTAGTATATGAACTTTTGATGGACCTTTCTGAATAATTGCAGCAAAAGGTTGTACAGAATCCGTCATTATGACCAAATCAGGCATAACATTAGGAATCGCTCGATCCACCCAATGAATACGCATGAGTGCTTTCAACTGTGCAACAGTTTTGAGTTGATCAGAGTTCAAGGTGATTTGCTCACCTGTAGATTGATGGCCTTTTAAGGCTAAGAACAATGGCTTTAGCACTTCAAGAGGGATTTTAAAATAAGGCCTTATCCAATTAATATTTCCCAGCAATTGTTGCAGTTGTACATATTTCATTGTTTTTGAAATATGAAGTTCAGGGATTATTGGAATAGAATAGCTAGCTATCATTTTATGTCCTAGATACTGAAAGGGGGGAGATTCCTGAACCTTCTCTGGAGCAATTTTTAAACCATACAAAGACAAACAGGTTATTAAATCATGTTTCCAATTAGGGGGAAGGACTGGAGAATAAAAAAGGATATCGTCCGTATAATGATGAATCTTAAGATGTGGGTACTTAAGACGAAAGGATTGAAGTGCCTTATCCACAAAATATTGGCACATGGTGGGGGAATTTATCATTCCTTGTGGCAGAACCTTCCAGTGGTATCTTTTAGATGGTCTACAATTATTTAATTCTGGAATTGTAAAAGCAAAAAATTTGCGATCCTTTTCATGCAGGGGAATAGAGAAGAAGCAATCCTGCAGATCTATTATAGCCAATTGATATGAATGTGGAATCATATTTGGATTAGGCATACCACATTGCAAAGGCCCCATGGGTTCAATGATGCTATTTATGGACCTCAGATCGTGCAAAAATCTATATTTCCCATTTTTCTTCTTAATTACGAAGACTGGGCTATTGAAAGGGCTGACAGAAGGTTCTATATGGTCAGCTAATAATTGCTGATCGACCAATTGTCTCAAAGCAATCAATTTCTCTGTAGTAAGAGGCCATTGCGGAATCCATATAGGATCAGTGGACTTCCAAGTAAGTGGAAGCACAAACTTACTCATTTATTTGAATCGTTGCTTGTAATTGTTGCAACAAATCTCTTCCCCACAAATTAAGATGAATTTTGAGCACACAGGGCTGAATATATGCAATAACTTCAGAGCTATCAGGCAAAGAGACAGGCAGCCACTGTGCGCTTTTGCAAGAAGCCTGATTACCTCCCACGCCCCACACTTCAGGAGAAGTTTCAAGCGGCCAAATTTGTTCCCAAAATTTACTCGAAATAACCGAAACATCCGCACCAGTGTCTATCAGACCCTCTAATATTTTTCCATTGATTTTATACTTACGAAGGAGTTTCTCTCTTCCAATACGTTGGGTCACAGCTAGAAGCTGAGGGGAAAAAGATAAAGAGAGCTTGTGCAGATTAGTGTCAATTGCATAAACAACATCAGGTGGTGAAGGCAGCATCACCAAATGAGCAAAGGATTCACCCTTTGTTAACTGCATGGGCATATGGCTCCAAAATTGAACCATGATTGTGCCCACATAGTCAGGAGGCAAGGCACCTGGGATGACATGAATGCCTTGTTTTGCAGCAGAAAATTTAGGTAAAATTAAACCTGTGATATTAGGAGGAAGTGGACCTGCCATTTGGCTGGCCATGATTATGATTTCACCAGGCAATGCAGTGTTTTTGGTCTCTTGATTAATCAAATCAATGGCAAAATCAGAAGGCATAATTTTAGTAACTTTTGCAGCAGCAGAAACTAAAGGCTGACATCTCTCTATTCTTTGGGGCCCGAGAGACTGGGCCCAGTGAAGTTTCCCTGAGACCTACATTGATTTGCCCAATGATAGCCTTTCCCACACTTTGGACATTTTTTGGAAGGTCTGGTCGTGGTATTTGCATTATTATTCTTCTGTGCAGTCCCACCTTGGGCCTTGCACTGCTTTGCAAAATGACCTGGACGGTGACAATTATAACAGTTTCCTGTTTGGATTACGGAAGCCTGAAGTGCATTGGCAAACAAAGACATTGTATGAGATTGACTCCCTACTTCCGAACACGCTTTTATCAAATCTGCAAGGGAATATGTTGAACGGCTTATGATTGATTGCAGCATTTTTTTACAGTCCGTGTTAGAGTTCTCATAAGCCAATTTTTTTAGCAACTCATTCTGAGCCGTTTCATTATCTATCTGTCTACAGATAGATTCCTTCAGTCTATCCACAAATTGATGGTATGGCTCTGTATTCTGCTGTTTAACATTTACAAAAGAACTCAGTGGCTGTCCTGAGACAGGAATTTTACGGAATGCACGCTGCACGCAAGTTGCAGTGCGCTGAAAGTGTGAAGGTGACAACACGGCTTGGGCAGCCAGGGTCTCAAATGGAGGAGCGCCGAAAAGCTGGCTTGCTGTATGCGTTTGATCAGCCAGAGCTATGGCGGCATGTTTAAATTCATTTTCAAAAACTAAAAATTGCGCTGGAGATAACATCATCCTCATCAAATCTTTCCAGTCACTCGGAATCATTGAATAAGAGGTAGAAATGCCCTCTATAATTCCCATTACATAAGAAGATTTAAGACCTGAATCACTAATGGCTTTCCTGAGATCTTTCATGACAGCATAAGGCAATTTTTCATGATAAACTTGTAATTGCTGACCTCCAGGAGCATTTTGATATGTGAGAGGAAAAATTAATGGCATTTCACCAGCCCATGCAGCTGTTTCTTCCAATGAAAAAAGCCCATCTTGCTTAGCCTGTAAAAGCCCAGCACGGACGGCTCCATATTGTTTTGGCAAAGCAGCATGGTCTAAAGACAAAGAGGAAGGGACAAAGGCATGCTGATTTGCTTGTTCAGGCAGAGAAGGGGGGTGAGGGGGGATGGGGGGGAATTTGTAAACTGAGACGGTTCAGGAGCAAGGGAAGGAGAAAAGGGAGGGGGATTTTGGCTAGGTGATGAGGGAGACAAAGGAGGCAAAATCAGAGGGTATGGCGGGGGGGAGGGGATTTCTTCAGTTACCAGCAGTGAAGAAATTGAAAGAGAAGATTGTTCTAATTTTGCTATGGCGGTAGCACACTTTTGCCATGTGAGTAGGCAGCTGATTTGAGCACGTGGCTCAGAAAATAAAATTTTGCCGATTTTCTCCCATGTGCTAATTTGCAATGAGCCTTCTGCTTTATAAAAAGGACATTGATGATTTATCTCCTGCAGCAGCTGTTCAATCTCTTTTAGAGAAATTTGGACTTTATCTATTGTCTGTCTTACTAACGAAAGAAGCTCTTTCGCGTGAGCCTTTTGCACCTTACTTAAATCCCCTCCCATACTAACGAATTAAGCGCTTTAGACTTTTTCCCAGTCGGGTTAGTATGAGGAATGCTTTTGGCTCTAAAGGGATCTCTATTGGGATCTGATTACTTACCCTTCTTCAGGATCACGTCGGGGTCACCAGATGTGGATTTTGGGGGTTTGTAGAGATGAATAAAGACAGACAAGAGATGTTTTCTTTCTGAGAGCTTGCGTGTGTGCCAGATGAAAGTGAGAGAGAGAGAGAGATCCTTTTTTTCCCCTAGCCTCACAGCATCTCCTTTTATTCAAAGTTACAACAAGCATGGCCACGAATGTGCCAGTGGCTGATTGGCTCAATACAAGACAAAGAAACTGAAATCCTATTGGCTCATTTGTATGTAAGGCGGGCTTACATAGCTCCATAGATCTTTGGCACATGAAAGACAGAATGTTAGAGCTGTATTTAGACAGGCATATAAGCTCTTAATCCACCTATGACTAAGATTGATAATGTTATGACTAAGGTGTTTACTAATGTTTAGATTGTTATATAAACTCACACAATTAATTATACATTGAGGATTAACACATCATTGTGATTTACACATCATTGTGAACTAAAGGTGAACTAAAGAAGACAAGTGTGGTATGTAAGGAATGCTATACAGAAAGATCTGTGCCAGGCACAGACCTTTAGCCTTGTGCGTGAAAGAGAGGGAGAGAAGCGTGATTGATTATAAACAGGCCTTATAGTCTGTTTTAGAAGCAAAGAGAAGATAGAAATAATTCCCAGAATGCAGGAGGAAAAGAACCAATGTTTTACTATACTAGGCACATAGAAATAACATGTCTACACCTGACACCAAAATGGCTCTCTCTGTAGCACTTTTTATACCAATTATGCAGCCCAGTCCTGTGCATATTTACTCAGAAGTAGGACCCTATTTGTTTAATGGGTTTACTCCCAGTTAAGTATGCGTGGGATTGAAGCCTTAATGGATCAGGTGTGTTACAGCCACCATCATTTTATGTTCTGACAACACTGCTTTGAGGTAGACTGCTGTTGTTCCCATTTTACGTAAAGTGAACCATGGTAGCAAAAGAAGGTACTTTCTTAAGACCAAAGGCTGATTATGTGATTTTAAGTTGCGTTTTGAAAATGGTACTCAAGTCAAACTCTCTTTTCATTATACAGTGTTGAAACTCATGCATGATTTCAAGTGTAAAACTAGTTAATTACAACCAGCAAAGGCAGTTCCTTCAGAGTTCTCCCTTCATTAAGAATCGGGTACATCTGATTCAGCCGAACACATTTATTTCCTGCAGATTACTAATCACATCTGGAATTTTGAGGGCGGTCCAGGGGTACCATTAACAAAAACGCTGATTTGTGTTCGGGGGTGACATAACACAAAATGGCTGCCGCATCTAAAATAACAGAAAAGGATTCAGGAACACAAAATGGTGCCGGCATGCCTGCCCCATCAGTCCCCCCTCCCCCCAAAAAAGAAACAAAAGGCACACATATCAGCCACTTACAGAGAGAGGCTCTTTCCCTCATCTCTTGTATTCAGAATGGAAGGGAATATGAGTGTTCAGTCCTGACCTGTAATTAAATGCGGACTTGCTTAAAGCAGTGCATTAAACGTAGGAGAGTCAGAGCCAGTGCAAACAGAGACTGACCAGGAAGAACACACAAGTTTCCCATGCATTGTTGATTTTTGGGGCGATATTTGCTGAAATGGCCTGCAGGTGCCATAGGAGGTGCTTGTGGGCACACTGGCACCAGCAGGCATCATGTTGGCGACCCTTTTGCAGCTATAGTTGTGAGTGTTTAAATAACCTTTAGTCTTGCTTTGGATACTTGGTCTACTATCCTCTGGCAGTGGACTCTTGTTGCAAAATGTAGATGTGCAACTGAGCAGCTAGAACAGAGCCACCAGCTTTGCCTTGAATAAAATATGTGGAATGACATGCCTGTTCACAGCTTCTGCTTCTGCTTGGTTTTTCTCCAGGTCATAATTTAATTAAAACTGCTATTTTTGAGGTCTTGTGTGTCTTTGTGAGAGTTGAAGGCTACTTCTGGGTCTACTGCATTAATCAGAAGAACCAGTAGGGAGGGTTGCTGACAGAGTTCAAAAAGCAAACACTTCTCCTTATTTGACTTTTACATATTATGAATAATTGGTTGGTCCAGTTTTATACCTATATTTTTCACTCTTATTTTTAATGGTGCAATGAGAATTCTAATAGCTTTCAGGGTGAATGCAGGTTTCATTATCCCTTTAACCAACACTGCTAGAAGGCTTCACAGAAACCAAAGGGCATAGTAACTGCCTTGCTGACAATAGAATCATAGCATTGAAAGAGACATCAAATACCATCCAGTTCAGCCCCCTGCTCATGCAGGAAACCAATTAAAAGCAAGTGTGCATCTCTTGCTGGTGACACATCTCAAAGTAGCAATATATTGGCAGTACATGAAAGGTGTTACAACTGAGTGCCTGTATCCAGGGATCGAAATTAGCAGGGTGCCAGGCGCATTTTGCGTCTAAAGATTCTCCATTTGTGAGCACCTCAAAAAGTCTGGGTGCCATTTTTCCCGCCTGGCCAACACTCAAGGATTACTGAAATGTATGTGCTTTGAAGCCTCAAAGTACAGTGGTACCTCAGGTTAAGAACTTAATTCATTCCGGAGGTCCGTTCTTAACCTGAAACTGTTCTTAACCTGAGGTACCACTTTAGCTAATGGGGCCTCCTGCTGCTGCCGCGCCGCCACCACACAATTTCTGTTCTCATCCTGAGGTGGTTCTTAACCCGAGGTACTATTTCTGGGTTAGCGGAGTCTGTAACCTGAAGCGTCTGTAACCTGAAGTGTCTGTAACCGGAGGTACCACTGTATATGTTAAAGATAGACAACATGTTAAGAAGTTTAACAATAAAGAGTAGCGTGTTTTCAAACCGAAGAACGGGACTGATGTTTTTTATTGTAAACACCAAATTAAACATGTATTAACAATTTCTGATAAAAATGTGGTTTTAACAATGTGTCTCTTATGTGAATTATGTATTAGTTCATGCTTATAAAAGTAATAAATAAAAAGTGTTGCCAAGCTCCAGAAAATGTGGCGACTAAAGATTCTGTTTTGGTGCCCACAACTCGGGTCCCAGAAGCCATTTGGCTCCTAGCTTTTCTATCTACGCTTCTAACACTGCCAGTATCATAAGGTCTAGTAGAGAAACTAATTCAGAAACTTAAAGAGTGCTCAGTGGAAAATTGAAGAAAGGTAATATTGTAGGGTGGTATGATTTTTATTAGTTTATTAGAGAAAAAAGAACATCAAAGGACTCCCCCAACAAAATGTGATTAACTTGGAATTCCTTCCTTCCTTTTATTTAGCATGGCTTTTCTTTTTCTTTATGTTATGTGTCTCTAATAAAATGCCCATTCTGATTAGCTGATAGTTTACGTTGTCTGTATATGTTGCTATAGTTGTGTTTTTTGTATATTTTAAAAAGCAATAAGAATTAATTATTAAAAAAGAACACCCAACTCACTTGGCTAAAAAAAGTACCTTACACAGCTTTATGGTAGTGATTTATTTATGTCTTACACATCACCATCCATAAATGCTTTGTTCACTTACCCTTAAAAAAATACACAGCACTTTTTTACAGCCAAATGTCAAAGGCTGTGTGAAAGATTAAACACGAAAGTGCTACCACTGACTCATTATTCAAAGATACCAGCATCTTGTTGGCTAGGACCTTAGATATGGTCTTAATTTGCATATCGTCTTGGCATCAGAAGTGTTTAATTATTGCTTCATTCTTAGCTATCCTGCTTATGTAGGAACAGCTGGGAAATGAGGTTTAGAAGTTGTAGAAAGGTCAGCAGTAGCTGGAAAATACAGATGGCAGCCAAGATGGTACAGTAAACATGGCTGGCACCCTGCCTAGTACAGGTAAGTAACTGCGCACAGATTTCTCTTTTTCAACGCAAGCTCTTTTGGATTCATTAGTAACCTGTAATTACCTGGTTGGTCTGTTATTTCACGGGAAAACTCATTTATGATTTTATAGCTGTCTTGCCTCACCTAAGCATGGGCAGTGAAGGGATGCCGTAAGTGGGCAGGAGGAGAACGATGGGACCTGTGAGCACAGAGTGTAAATGAGATTTATGGAAATGATCGTAGCAAATTGGCCAAGTCTTTCGTGGAGAAGTTTGGAGGGGAAGCATCTGTGGAGCTGGGGGAGGACAAGGATATTTCATTGTCCATTACCCCCAATGTCGTGGAAATATGCCTGCTTGGAAGGGCTAATTAAGAGGCAAGCCTGAGCACCAACTGGCAAATGGGAAGATTTTCCTAAGTGCTAATTGATCAGTCTTCAGAATTGGTGAACTGCTCAGCCATCTCGGGAATAATAGTGTTTCCTCTTCGGTTTCTTTGTTTTTTGTTTTAATGCGACATATTTCCTTTTGCCTAAAAGTAGCCTATTCTTTCTGTATTGTAACGTCACTGTTCAATTAGCTTTTAGTTATGATTGGACTCATTTTCTTAAACATCAAACAAAACAAAGAGAACAAAGGGTAAAAGGCGCACACTTTGGGAAGCTGTGGTTGGCTGCTTTTTCCTATTTAATACACATTTGGTGTGAAACTAACTTTTCCCCACGTGCAAAATAGCTCCAAGGCTCACATTGCGCAACCTGAAAAAATAAATATATTGACAGCTCAAAGAAATTGGTGAATATTATACATGGGCCTAGCTGGTCTGTGTTTTTCAGCTTGCTTTCTTCTCTTTGCCCCCAATTCTCAATGTGATTTAAAATAAAAAATTAAAACCTTGCATACTGCACCATGGAGAGTGAGAGAGAGTATAGTGTTCTGAGCTTTTGCACTTCTTTCAATAAATGAAAGGAGAATTGCTGAGTTTTACTCAGAGTAGATCCATTGAAATTAATGAACCTAACTTAGTCATGTAGATTAATTTCATTGGGTCTTCTCTGAGTGGAACTTACCTAAATATCACCTAATTTTTTTACGACAGTGGTAGTGGGATGGGATCTATAACCTCAGAAACTAATGTGCAGAAATGCACAGCTACAGCCATGTGCCAAGGAAAAAGAAAAGTGGAGAAAGATATTTCTCAGGTTTGTATAACACAGTGCGATATTTATAGCACATACATTGCCACCTTTTCCTCAGTGGCAGTTCACTCAACTTTCTTTCTTTTTAAATGCCTGAGTTGTAAGTAGAGCAGGAAAAAGATTATTGTTATAAATGAGGGAGAGAACATGACTTCTCTCTGTGGGATGAACTAGCCAGTGTTTTGCATGTTGTTTTGGAACAGAAAGTGCCCAGTCCAGTCTCACTTCTGCCTTGAATTACAAGCCACTGTAAAACACATGGGTGTTTAGGCCTATATGATTTAGGCTCCTAATACAGTGGTACCTGGGGTTAAGTACTTAATTCGTTCCGGAGGTCCGTTCTTAACCTGAAACTGTTCTTAACCTGAAGCACCACTTTAGCTAATGGGGACTCCTGCTGCTGCTGTGCCACCGGAGCACAATTTCTGTTCTCATCCTGAAGCAAAGTTCTTAACCCGAGGTAATATTTCTGGGTTAGTGGAGTCTGTAACCTGAAGCGTATGTAACCCGAGGTACCACTGTATGTGAAATACTGCTTCCCTCTTGTAGTTCTGCTGCCCTCAAAGGTTTGGGAGGGAGATGGCCGAGGACTTGGCATTCTCTGTGGCAGTCCCTAAGATGTGAAATTCCCTCCCCCACAGGGTTTCATCTGGTTCCTTCCTTGTATAGTTTCTGCTGAATGCTGTCTTTTGAAACCTGAGATATATATTTTAGGACTCACTCTGTTTTACTGATTGTAAATTGTTTCAACTGATTTAATACTGGGTTTTTATATTGTTGAAACCCCTGGGACCTCATGGTAAAAAATGGGTAAGAAATTCATTTAAAAATGATGATATGCTTCAGTCCCCCCCCCCCCCAAATCTGCAACATGAAAATAAGCAGTGTGGTGCAGTGGTTAGAGTTTTGGACTAGGACCTGAGAGACTTCCAATCCCCACTCAGCTCTGAAGCTCACTTGGTGACCTTGGGCCAGTCACAGTCTCCTAGCCTAAACTACTTCACAGGGTTGTTGCAGGGATAAGGGGGGGGGGGCAGGATGGAGAGAGAACTATGTATGCCACCTTGAATTCATTGGAGGAAAGGTGGGATATAAATGAAATATGCAATTATTAAATTTTATTTATTTATTAGAAGCTGCCCCATCCACTCCATTTTCCACGTTACAACCCTTAAGATATTTGAAGATGGCTATCGTATTTCCTCTGTTCCAGGGTAAACGTACCCAACTCCTCCTAAGTTCCTCATAAGGCTTGGTTTCCAGGTCCTTTATCATCTTGATTGCACACATTCCAGCTTGTCAGTATCCTTCTTAAATTGTGGCACCCAGAACTGGACGCAGGTCTCCAGTTGTGGTCTGACCAAGGCAGACTAGAGTGGTACTGTGGCTTCCCTTCATTTGGACACTATACTTCTGCTGATACATCGTAGAATAGCATTAGCTTTTTTTTTGTGCTGCTTCACATTGTTGACTCATGTTTAAGCTTGTGGTCCACTAAAACTCCCAGATCCTTTTCTCATGTACTATTAGTAAGCCAGGTGCCCCCATCTTATATTTGTGCAGCTGTATTTGTAATAGAGCTGTATTTATCCCTGTTGTAAGGATAATAGAAATAAAGTACCTGAAGTATATATTACGTGGGAGAATTAAGCACTTGCTAAACTTTTGGCTGCATTGTGCCCCATATAAATGGAAAACAATTTTAACGATCAACTGCTGCACTGTTTTGCCTGGATGCAGTTGCTGAAGAAATCTGTTTAAAGCAGCCTCTGCACGACAGCCATTTTATGTGTACAGATCATTTTTTGTGTACAGGAGCTGTTTCTTCTAATTACTTGTGTTACAGGAGCTGACTGATGAAGTTTCCCATTAAAATGCTTTCAGACAAGACCCACAAATCTAGCAATAAGTGTGATTGCGCACTATGATAGTAACTCCTGGAAAGATTAAGCTACTTCTGGTTTCTTGTGTGGGAATTCTCTCATCTGGATCTTGAGCCAGCATTAAGAATTGAATGTCTCTTCTCCCAGGAGTGACTAATTCCCTTTCAAATTACCACTTGATAAATGGGGTTGTTTGGAGTAGCTCTTATTTCTCCCCTGATGGATGGTTTGTTTCTAGTGACTTCACAGTGACGTTATTTGGCTGTTAGTTGTTCTTTAGAAGAAAACTTGATAGAGATAAAGCGTGTGCTGTCATACATGAGGAGGGCCAACCAAAGTTGTTGAGCTTTCTTTAGATTTGCTGAGCTTTTTTTTGAATTTTGCCCGAGGACATATACTGCTACCGGGCTGGATTAAATTGACTGGCAGGCTGAATTAGCCCCCCCAAACATGCTTCATTTATCGTATTGGCCCGAATATAAGCCACACCCTCAAATAAGCCGCACCTTCAGAATTAAAGGGGGAGGGAGACATTCCCCACACCATTTTGCCAGCGGCCTTCCCTCCCCCTACAGAGAGCAGCCCAGGAGCACAGGGCAATGGCGCACAGCCCGCTCGCTGCTCCCAAGCCTCCCCGGAGCCGTTGGGGGAAAGGGAGGGTTGCGAATATAAGCAGCACTTTAACTTTTCACTGTCAGAATTTGGGAAAAAAGTGCGGCTTATATTCAGGCCAATACAGTAAGTATTCCAGTCCTCAAAATGCTCACTCCAAGTGAAGTAAAAGAGTACCAGTTGCCCCTAGTGAGGGCTGGCCCAAGACTTTGCTGCCTATGGTACGATGCATAATATCCAAAGCTGGTCATACCCTTTTGGCACCTGAGACAGGAAATCCCACAAGCATCTGCCCTCCTCGCTGGCAGCAGAGGTTCAATAATGATAATAATAAATTAAATGTTTTAGCAATTTGCAGCCTTTTCATGGTACCTACAGTCAGCTGCCCGAGGCGGCTGTCCTACTCTGCATAATAGCAGAGCTGGCTGAGGCCACTGATTCATTGATTAAGTTGATTTAGGCCAGCTCCCTTATCTATTCCACGCTGCTGTAAGACTCTGATCTCTTGAGGGATCATCCAATAGCAGCTGGTTATCAGAAATTTAATGAGAGCTTTCCCTCACCTCCCAGAGTACTTTCCTACCAGCAACGTTTCACAAATTCCCAGCACACCTCTCTGGCACATGTGCTCACTTAAAATATAGTCACCTGTGCTCACCATCTTTCTCATTTGCACACCTCTCTCTCTCTCTCTCTCTCACACACACACACAGAGAGAGAGAGAGAGAGAGAGAGAGAGAGAGAGAGAGAGGCTGGCTCTGCTTTCTTCATTCTCCTGGTAAAGAGAGCTCCCTGGCATCTAATCCTGACTCATAGGAAGAAAGGTGTCACCAGTGCTAATAACCAAAGGAGGCAGATGGAGCTAATTGTACAACAATTTATTGTTAGAGCCCCATTACCTCCTGGGTATAATTGAGGCAGTGTAATATTGTTCAATACAATAAGGCTTTTAAAATTAATTACGTATTCATGATAAGCCTGGCATGTGACTTCACAGTCATGAGCTGCAGCACAGCTTGAAGGTAGACATCTTGGGTGCATCATTAATCAGAGAGGCTGATTTTGGTAACATATTCATGACTGTTTCCCAGGAGTAAGGCATTGTTGGTATGCCCTGCACACCCGCATTCCCCTGGGTGCGAAGCCTCAAACGTCAGATCCATGTGTTCCTAACCTGTGTTTGAATGTAAAAAGAAGCGAGGCTTGATTTGTTTTTAATACAAGGCCTCCATTTGTATTTCTTGACATTTCATCTCATCCATTATATTTCTGGCATTTTCGATTGGTGCAGTGCTGGGGGCAGGCGCACACAGTGGAATATGGTTGTCATAGTGAAGAATTAGGAGATTAAGTGGGTAGGAACGAACGAGCATAGCAGCAGCTGCCCTGTACAGAAGTAATGAGGGGCTGAGGGTGCAAAAGGATACCACGCTAGCATGGCTTAAGCAAAAATAAAATAGTTGCAAATGAACATTTTTGGACTAATAGCAGAGCCATGTGATGCATGCTCCTTTCATATTATATCGTACCAAATTTGAATTCAGTTACCAAGTTTTTAAATTAAGCTTTCCAGGTTCTGTACAAGGATTTAATAACAACACAGGTCCTGTCATGAGGTTTATAATCTACTGAGCCTTTGCCAACCAAAGATTTTGGGCTCCAACTCCAGTCTGCCACAGACAGCCCTCAGTATGTTTGAAAATGATAGATCCAAAAAGTAATGGAACAACAAAGTCATAGAAAGACTACTAGTACTACTAATGAACTTCCATTAGCCTTTTACTTTAGGGTTTGGGATTTTCCAAACAGTTTTAAGATTGCCATTCTCATTAAAACAGCAACAGCGCACAACTAGAATTTGAAGATTACATCTCGGTTCAGCTCAAAACATGAAATATAACTGAGATCTAGGATGTGCTACCTTGTTCCTTCACACAAACAAACAAACAATGTCTACTTGTTGTGTTGTTATGGGAAACATTTTCCAGAGATATGGAAAACATATCTCTGAAGGCTTCCTACCCTTACATTATTTGCTCTCTTCGGGTAATTACAGAAACAGTTAAGCATTTCAAGCTCTCATGTCGCTAAAAAATACAGGCATTTTTCAGAGGCCTTGTTTAAACATTGAAGATGTGCCCTATTTGACACTGCATGAAGTGTTCGCAGCTTAAGTATGTGATTAGTTAGTAGCGTAGACTTGTTTGCTGCCTGCTCTTGAACAGATATATCTTCCTCTCTAATTGTGCTCTGTGCCCCCATTCAGAGTTGATAGCTGCCACAACAATGTGTCCTTATTATAGTGAGGAATTGGTTAACTACATACATCTACAGTGGGTCAAGGGGAGAAATCGAAATACCGTTTCTATCCTGTTTGTGGTTATGGCTCTGTATAATTTTCACCGAGGAAGGAATGCAGCTAATGAATAAACCTGACCTTTTAAGCATTACTGGAAAAAAACAGTACTTATATGAGTTTTATCTGGTGCATTACAGACTTGCTGATGTTTGGATAATGTTTCCAAAGTAAGAAGTTAAATGTTTTGAATGGCTCATTAAAAAATAATAATATAAATGACATAAGCAACAGGGGAAAATATTACTCAAGCAAATGTCTGGCTGTAAATTAGACTTTATTGTAGTTGTGCTGGGACTATGGAAAGCACCAGAGAATCTCTTTTCAGGTTGCTATAGTAACAGCTCACTCCATCATCCTCCAGTGTTTTCAGGGGCCTATCAGAGTGTGTGCTCTAACACTAGATTATTAAAGGAATTTGTATTCAAATTCAGTCATTTTCAACTGGGTGAAGCCCATAAGTAATTTTTAAGAGGAAGAAATCCTTAATGACTGTTTTCTTTATTGTGAGTAGATTTTTTTTTTTAAAAAAAGAAAGACATTTCCCAGTTTGGTTTCTTAAGTATTTCAAAGAGTTTGTAGCTTTACAGTGAAAACAGTATCCAATCTTTATTTATACATGAAAAAGCATATTCTTTTTTTCCTACAGGAGAGGAAGAATGGGAGGGAGATTACAGGAGAGCAAAACCTCAGGGAAACTAGTTCTTAAAATGTTTGTTCTTGAGGCATACATCACTGAACAGTGATGACAACAAAAGAGAAACATTGATCTTTCTTCTTCTTTCCTATCCTTTGCGGATTTTTTTTTTATTATTTTTAAAGAAGATTCCAAAGCTATGTTTAGGGGTTTTAAACAAACAAGCAAAACTCTCTTATATCATACATGTAATAAACCTAAGATGTAAAGAAAATGGAAAACTGTGCCTAACTGGTGCTTGTGTTTTTGTACCTGTGGAGACCTGTGGGTTAGATGCTACGGTCGAGGGTTTGATTTTGACATAAATCTTATTCAGGTGTTATTCGTGCATAGTAGTGGGACTATGCATCTGGTCCTAGCTGCCAGCATCTTGCACAGTACTGAACTGGAGTTGACATCTGCATAGAGAAATCCTGTGCATGAGCACATCTGGTCTGATGCATCTGTGTTTTATTCCAGAGGCAACATATCATAATCCTGTGCCTGAAGAGTTTCTGATTGGCTAGTTTCAGCTAGGCTAGTGTTGAGGCTCAGGCCATGAAGCTAGTAGTTACAATATTCCAGATTCCTGACGGATTCTTGGGAGTGGGCTTGGGCAGACCTCTGGAGGCAAGGTAATTCCACAACTGTGGCCAGCAGCTGATAATGCTGTTGCATTGAGCTTGGTGCATAAATGATACAGTTACGACCGTGCAACGGAATGAGGCAGTCTCTAAAGAATGTGTGTATTGAACCTTGGAGTTTTAGGCATTTATACCACAACTCAGCCTTCTGAGTTGCTCCAACATATGAGAAGTGATGTCTAAGCTGACTGTGCCAGTCATTGGTTAGATGATTTGGTTGGACTAGATGACCCTTGAAATAGCTTTCAATTCTATAATTCTGTATGGATTGTTGTACAATGTTAGATGCATTTATCGAGCAAGATCCAGCCAAATTCAAGCATGTGTTTAATTTGGACCAAATCATTCAGCGATTGCCCAAATTGAGATTTATATAATTAAGTGGATAGTAAACCTATCCTAAATGCAGATTTATTGGGATAAATTTCATAATTTTGAAGGAAATTTCCTTTGGATGCTCAGTAGCTTAGGTTGATGTTGTTGTTGTTTTTTAAAAAATAGCCTTTATGTTCCATGTTAGTGGTTATAACAAAATATTTAAAATTAATGTTATCTCTTTAAATTCTTGGCTGAAAAAAAAACCCTCTGCGAGTCTGATAGCCTTTCTTTAAAGAGTGGGTGAATAATGATTGCATTTTCATAGTTTATTTACTGGAAAATGTAAATAACAGGCCTAGTTCAGTGGGGAAGCGGGCAAAGAAGAAAGCTACTTCTTTGTCCTTATTTGCTTTGAAATTCTCTCCTTCCCCCTTGATTTCAGTAGCTGTGTAAAAGGTTTAAATAATAATAGTAATTGCCGTAGCTGTTAAATAGATTTGTGACACATTGCACAGAGGAAATGTTTCCTTAATGCCATTGGAAATTTTAATTTTTACAAAGCTGGGTTGGGAGGGAATCCCTTCTTTTACTCCCTGGGATGTAGAGTTAAAGTGTGCACTGTTCCTATAAGAACTTGTGCACTGAATAGGTTGTACAAGGATTTGAAAAGGAGGAGGGGGCATGTGCATGCATACATATAAATGGATGCAAGCTTGACATCGGCCAGGAGATAAAAGGAAAGCTTCTTTTACTCGTGGATGATTAAAAGCCAACTTTCAAGAAGCAAAGGGTTTTGTGGGGCAGTTTTCTTTTGACAGTGAGACGTGATCAGTGCCCCTGGGCCTTTTTTATTTATTTATTTTATTTTATAATGCAGAGGATTTCTCCCACTGCTTACAGCTTGAAATGGCAGACAAAGGAGATTTCCTGGTGATGTCCTCCCAAGCCCTCTAGTTTCTATACTAAGCCTGCCTGGAATCTATTTGATTATTAAGCTTCGTACCTAAAAATATGCCTGGGAAGAGAGAATGTGGCATTTTTTTAAAAAGCTAAAGCTTTAACACAGAGAGCTATGACTTACATTTACAAAGTGAAGTGGCTTTGGATTCATTCCAGTAGATCAGCTTATTTCTGGCAGTTTGAAAGCTTCATCAGCAATTGAAGCATTTGTTGTCTGTCTGGTTTCCTCTGAAATTATGTTAAAATCTGAAGTAAACCAGGGTGGAGGTAGGGCAGGAAATCTGTTTAGAAAAATAAATGCTCACATGCAGATTTTTGGAATTCATACATGCAGTGTATGCCACTGCATTTCACTAAGGCACATGGATCTGATTTACCTTGAGCACGAACTTGGAAACAGCTCCCTGGTGCATAGGCAACCTGGTAAAATAGGCACTTTTGGCTGCTTCAGAGGCGAGCAAGTATACTTCATGCACAGTGTATGCATACCGTATGTATGATATGGAACACGGTTCCAATAGGGTTGCCATACATCATCCGGATGTATCTGGAATATTGCATTTGGCAGTAGTGTCTGGGCTCAACAACTTTGGGCAAAACTGAAAACAGCTCAACTTTGTCCGGATTTTCACTGTTTGAAATATGGCAGTGTTTCTCAACCTTGGGTCCCCAGCTGCTGTTGGACCTACATCTCCCATCACTCTTGACTACTGGTCTTGCTAGCTAGGGATGATGGGAACTGTAGTCCAGCAACAGCTGGGGACACAAGGTTGAGAAACTCTGAAATAGGGCAACCCCATCTTAAAACAACCTTTGACTTGGGCTACTTCATTTTAGAACTTAGAAATAAAGTAAATTCTTAAGCTAGGGACTCCATAATTTGTCACAACCTCAGTGGTGCCTGGTGCTTGTTTGAACCAGTAGGGCATAAGATGGAGAGACCCACATAAAGTGGAGGCAGAGCCATTGATGGGCAGAGCCAACTAATTATAGTTTTTTACCCATCCTCCTCCCTGCTGAGTTCTTCAAGAGCAACAGTGAGGCTAAGCAGGAGGAAGCTGACAGGCAGTGCTACCCCCTGGGCTTCTTATAAGTAAGAAGCAGGGGTTGGCTGAGGGCAGAGGAAATGCCCATTGGTCCAAATCAGTGGTGTCCAAACTTTTTTCCAAAGAGGGCCAGATTTGATGAAGTGAAGGGCTGTGAGGGCCAATCGAAGGGCCAACCAAAGTTGTTGACCTTTGTTAAAGGACTTTACCCATGAAATAAACTGCCACAGGGGCTGAATTAAACTGACCAGCGGCCCAGATTAAGCCCCTGAAATGCCTGTCACAAGTGGACCAGCCTCCACTGCATTAATTCCTACTAATTCCAGTTTTCTTTGTCCTGGATATGAATGATGTGAACCACCTTGAGATCCATGGATGGAAGGCAGTAGACTAAATGAGTGAGTGAGTGAGTGAGTGAGTGAGAGTGAGTGAGTAAGTAAGTAAGTAAATACTGCTCTCTCACCCTTTCCCCTTTTTCCTTTTTACATTTAGAGAAAGACAGCTTTTTCTCTCTACAGTTTCTATTTTAGAAGCATGAACGTAATCCCACTGAAATCAGCTGTTGCATGCATGAAATTTTGGGTGTAGCATTGAAGTTGTATGTAGCTACAGTGCTGCTGGGTTTCTGGATTGCTGTACAAATATGAGCACGTCAATAGAGCAGTTTGAAACGTAGTAGCACCCAACAAAAATTTTAAGATCCTTGTGTTGTTTCTTCTGCTTTTAAGGGCATACAGTGGTACCTCGGGTTAAGAACTTAATTTGTTCTGGAGGTCCGTTCTTAACCTGAAACAGTTCTTAACCTGAGGTACCACTTTAGCTAATGGGGCCTCCCACTGCCGCCGCCATGCGATTTCTGTTCTCATCCTGAAGCAAAGTTCTTAACCCGAGGTATTATTTCTGGGGTAGCAGAGTCTGTAACCTGAAGCGTCTGTAACCCAAGGTACCACTGTATAGAGTGGGAATGTTGTCTCTCAATTTCATTGATACCATTTATAACATGAGCTTTTATCATGCCTTCCATCCCCTTCTTAACCTGAGGTACCACTGTATACACAAATTGTATCCTCTTGTTCCTCTTTAAGTAATCTCAGTGAATTATTGGCTGTGGCTCCAAACTCTCAATCACTGGTATATATCAGATCCTCCATTCCTCTTACAGAGTTGAAACAAAGATTCTAGTCCCCTTTTTATGACCCTCTGGCAGGTAGCACATTCTGCCTCTCTCATCTGCTCCAAGAGCTGGAAAAAACTGGGCTGTGGCCTTCCAGACCCGGTATTGCCTTCATACTCTTTGCACTTAAGTTTTGGTGTAACGTCCCAGGGTTGCATAGTCAGGCTTGAGTTACAGGACCTTGGCTAGTTCTAAGCAGTCAACTTGCTCAGACAAGTCTGGAGATCAAGGGAGACCTGTTATCCCTCTTGACCCAGGCTGCTCCTCCCAGACTCTGCTTCGTTGCCAACAATGGATGCCCTTAAAAAAGGTAGTCCTCTGGCTTAGAGCCTAGCACTCTGTCACCTTTCAGTCAGTGCCTTCCTTGTGCCTGCTGGGATGGGGCGCAGGCACTGAGGAGTCTGTAGAAAATCTGTCGTAGCGGAGTTCTCAGTTCAGAGGTCTCTGACTTCAAGGGGCTGTGGCTTGCTCCACTGGTTCTCTTCATCCCGTGGGCTTTTCTTTTGTGCTAGAGTCCTGGCTGCTGCTTGAGAGTGAAGCCTTGACAGCTGATGGCAGCTGATCAAGGAAATGTGGCCTTCTGAAGAATTCACAGGCTGTGACAGTGTTTCTTACATGGAGCTTTCTCTATCTTATTTGGAGAAATTTCAGCGTAATCCTGGGCTGAGTATAATTTAGTCATCCTCCGCTGCTTGAGAGGGAGAGTTTGGAAATGCCTTCCAGTTCAGTGGCTCTGAGGATCTGTCGGATTGATTTCTTTGCATAAATATTAAAGAACAGAAGGCCAGAGTTACAGCGGGGCTCTTTAGGGATATTTCCTTTTGAAAGAATAGGTGATAAGGAATGTGGAGGAATAAAGATAGCAGAAAGCCACAGGGAAACCTCATGGTCTTTCCATTCAGTACACAAGAAGTGCCAGAGGGTCCCCTCTTCATTTGGGTATTCATTTGGGTCCCCTTTGGGTATTCTTTCGATGATCATAGCTGGCTTCCTGTAGTCTTAAGATGCAATGCACCAAGCACTGCTCCACACAGCTCTCTTTCCTTTCAGAAAGGTTTGTGCAGGAACTGTAATAAATAGATTACACATTCCACCCCCACCCCCGGTCTTCCTCGGGTCCTTGTACATATTGCACAGCCTAGTTATATCCTGTTATCGAGATTTATGAGCAGAGATATACTAACAATTCCTTCAGTTGAATGATGATGATGATGATAATAATAATAATAATAATAATAATAATAATACATATTTTTAAAAGCATCTACTATGCCATTTTTTGAGTTTTCATCCAGGTCATAGGGAACTAAAATGGACAAAAAGGAACCAGACCCTTCTTGAATGGAGTGTTGGGTCCTTAGGGAGCCTTACACACAGTCGTGCACACACTGCTACCAACAGTCATCTGAGCACGGTAACCTACAGTACCCAAACTTGGCTCTGCCGTGAGTACAGTTCAATCTCTCCACTTACGCTGGTGTTTATTACTATTGATGGAGCTACTCAACAAGAGAAGTGATCATCCCAGTCCTTCAGTCATTTGTGCTGGAAACAGCCCAAATGAAACCAATTGACGATTGATTCAGAAAGGCAGAAAGTCACAAAGGGGCGTCTGCCGCAGCAACCAAAAGGTGAGGTTACCCAGAGTTCCTTTGAATTCTACACCATAGCTATTTGACAGTGATGAGTCACATATTCACATGAGTGATCCATGCCTTTGGTGGCTAGTCACCATCTCATTACCTCAGTTGTTTGTCTGCATCCACCTGAAGTTGTTGTTTAAAAACACATTTTGGTGCTTTGATATTCGGAGTGACAGTTTGCCTTTCAGGCCACTCTTCCCAAATAATCAACAGGCATAATCATCCCAGAGTGACTTTCTAGGCAGTTAATCACCTCGGCAACTGCAGAGTTGGAAGGGACCATTGCTGCCCACTATTTGCCAGTGGCATTTGCCCCACTCAGGCCAGATCCTGCTGCTTCTAACATCCATTATCCTTCCTTTACAGAATAATCCAGTATCTCTTCCCTAGCCTAGGCTAAACAGGAGGGAGAGAGAGGGATGGTTGTTCAGCCTTTATTTATCACAGGAAGAAGACTGTTTTTCTGGTTGCCATTACCTTGGCAATGGCTGTGACTGGTTATCTGGAGCCAATTATTATGATGTACCAGAGTAACAAGACTGGTTTAATTTCATGCTAAGTTATTGGCAAACAAAACTGTTCTCTCTGCTTAAAGAAAAATAATATTTATCTGTCCAGCATCTAAAATGGTGCCATAGAAAGACAAAACCAGATGAACCCTGTCTGCAGGCAACGTAAAGAGAAAAGGGGGAAGGAACAAAAAGAGAGAGCAAGCAACTGTAGAAACATCTCTTTAAAAGGCCCTGAAATCTTCCATTTCAGCTTGAATCCTAAATCAGAAAGAATCCCCAGGCTTAAGAATATGAGGAACTAAATGAGTCCCCAAAATTTTGTCTTTGTAGATAAGGACAAAGCAGTTGTCAGCCAATCTTTCTGCAATATAACCTTAGTAAGGGAACAAATGAATTTTGTAGGAAGTTTATGATACAGTACTGAATAATATTTTTTCTTGAAGGTTTTCCTACCATGTTTCAGAATTCACATGTTTCCACACCCACAGTGAGGGCAGGATGGGGAACATTCAAAATGGCTATAGAGTTGTCTAGAATATGTCCTACATTTATGATTCTACAGCAGCCATTCATGATTCAAATGAACCATGATTTTATGTTTGTATAACTTTTGAAGCTACAAATCTCACCAGTTGCTCCTTGGCTACCTACGTTGTGACAGGGGAATATGAGTGAAAGCTACTTGTTGGGTCTAGAAACTGACATACCCAGTAGGAATTGTTGCTGACTGTGGGCTGGTATCTTGGGCTGATACAGTTGTTAATGGTAAGATTTAAGGGCTCCTGTTGGAAACGGCATGGACCTGAAAACTCCACATCTTCTTAGTAGGGGCAGTTCTTTCTTTCTGTATCTGTTCTATTCCTGCCCTACTGTGCCTCAAGGGACGCTGTGGGTTAAACCACAGAGCCTAGGACTTGCTGATCAGAAAGTCAGCGGTTCAAATCCCCGTGACGGTGTGAGCTCCCGTTGCTCAGTCCCAGCTTCTGCCAACCTAGCAGTTCGAAAGCACGTCAAAGTGCAAGTAGATAAATAGGTACTGCTCCGGCGGGAAGGTAAACGGCGTTTCTGTGCGCTGCTCTGGTTTGCCAGAAGCGGCTTAGTCATGCTGGCTACATGACCCGGAAGCTGTACGCCGGCTCCCTCGGTCATTAAAGCGAGATGAGCTCCGCAACCCCACAGTCGGCCACGACTGGACCTAATGGTCAGGCGTCCCTTTACCTTTACCTTTACTGTGCCTCAAAGTGATACCTGGGAGGCATATGAAACTGGAGGTGGTGTCATGAACATAACCCACAGTGCTCTGATGTTGCTGTTTGGTTAATCAAAGCTGTCTAGCTCATATTTTTAGTAAGGCCCCCAATGCTCCCCACCCCCAACTATTGTAAGCCTCTTGTCAGCTGGTGTGTGTATGTTTGCATTTACTTTCTTTGTGTGCTCCTGTCTGCCACAACTAGCAAGAGACTTGTCACACACGCACACACACACCCCAGGCCAGTTAGGAAATATGTTGTGGGTTCTGTTTTCCTTTCTTTGAAACCCTCCTCCCCTTTTCAAATGTTAATCCTGTTGCTAGGGAGACGTTATACTAGACATGACATCATTCATGTCTTCCCAAGCCATTCCTCTTGTGGCCATCCAGGGCTGTGACTTGTTCCATTCCCAAGGGGAGCTGGTACCCTTTGCAAATAGCGTTTGGTGTGTGTTTTGCATTAAAATGCAGCGTTTGGAAATTCTGAAGAAGAAGATTTCCAGTTCCTGTTACAGTTGAAACATCCATCTGAACTCTGGTTTTCTTAGCAGTAAATATATTCTTCTGTTTTAATTGCAATACTATGCAATGCTGTCTAAAGCATATCCCTGTTATCAGATCTGTGCTTTAAGCTGCTGGTAAACAGATACTCTAAATACTTTTTTTCTTTTTTTCTTCTCTTTTTTAAGACAAATGTGTAGCATCTCCACTGACTGGAAACTTGTAGGTTTCCTCAACTCATCCCCCCCCCTTCAAAATGTCCTAAATCTCTAGAGATCAAATTTAACAACATTATATATTCAGCCAACAAACTTCATCGAGTACAGAACGTTAATTTTACATGCTGTATAAATATCTCAAGAGTTCTCAAGAGTTTTCTAATGGCAAAGAGCATTTAAGTAATGGAGTAGAGAGGGAAATCAATGGAGAACTCTGCTTAGTGTTGTTTAAATGTTGTATTTAAATGAATTCAAAGCTTTAAATTTGTTTCTGTTAGAATTTTTTTAAGAATACAAGTAAATATTTCCAAGAAAGATGTAAAGTTATTTTTGTATGCCACAACTGCTGCTCGAATTTTAATAGCCAAGAAATGGAAAACACAGGAATTACCAACGGTGGAAGAATGGCAGATGAAGATGATGGAATTTATGGAGCTAGCTGACCTCACTGGAAGAATCCACGACCAGAAAGAAGAGGAACATCAAGAAGATTGGAAGAAATTTAAAGACTATATGAATAAATATTGTAATATTAAAAATTAGAAGATACTTGAAAGTACTAATCAGGCCTAGGATTAAATTAGTATTTAATTAAATAAATGAGATTTAGAATATTAAGAAAAGTTAATAAATTAGACTATAATTAGAATATTGTTTTGGAACAATGATATTGGAAAACTGCTACATTTATTTACAAGGAAAATTCAGATGGAAGGGACCAGAGGAAGTCAAGCAACATGTTTATGACGTTGGATGTTTAACTAAATAATCAATTTGTATTGTTTATGTGTTAGTTGTTATATTTTTTATTTGTTGTTATTTGCTGTACTTGTTTTATGTTGTTTTTCTTTTTTCTTTTTTTATTCTCTGTTGTATTTGTTTTTACAATATGTGTTACATTTATAAGAAACTTAATAAACATTATTGCAAAAAAAAAGAATACAAGTAAATATTTCAAGACATTACAGTTTGCTAGCATGCAGCAATGTTTAAATGTCTTGAGTTCCAAATTGCATGTACCAGACCCTTTGTGCAGGCAGTTGTATGTGCATAGATTATTTAGCTATTGTGGTTGGGTTTTTTTGCACTTATGCTCCACCTTCCTTCAAGAAACTGAAGGCAGCATATGTCGTGACAAAGATAACAGGATTCACGAACTACCACAGGTGGCTGGCTGTCAAGTGTGGCTGCTAGATAGTCACATGGAAGAAAAAGGGCTCACCACCTGCATCTCACCTTCCAGCCAAGGCTGCAGGAAGCATTCCAGCTCTGGCCCGTGTGTGGTCCTTTCAACTCTCAGTTGGGCTTCTTGGCTTCACGGGCACCTCACCCTGTAGGACCTTTCTGTTTGCTCCAGGCCAGTGTTGGAGCAACACTCGCTCCTTAACAGTGAACCTTGTGGTCCATCCTGTTTTTGCATCCAGCCTTGCAGTCCTGCTATCCACGATTCTGACCACTCGCTATCTCACCCATACACTTGCCAGTTTGGAACAGGAAACTTAGGAGATAATTGGGGCCCCATAAGGGATTTTCCGTTCTTTGTGACTGGATGCAGATCTTGCTGTCTGACCTCTTCTCTCTCTCGCTGTCTAGTGAGCCAGTCAGTACCAATTAGGTAATTGATCCATCATAATATGATTCAGCCTTATTGCCTGTAATTGATGCTTCCTGCAAGCATTTTTGAGCCAGGCCCCTAATGAAAGCAAATATAGGATCTTCCTGTTCTTAATATCAGAGTTCAAGCGAGAAATGTAGGAACCAATTAGATCATCCAAATGGACATTCATGGCTTGATATTTTAAGTGTGCCTTTAAAAAAGCACACACAAGTCTAGCATTAATATGAAGGGAGATAATCTGTCACTTACAACATAGCATATATACATCCTTTAGCTAGCAGCTGGGTCTCTACTAACACGGCCGACTGCTGCAACCTCCCTCCTCCCCTTGGTAATCTGTATAGCCGGTAGCCATAAGGGACAATTCTCTGAAACTCACTAGAGGGAAGTGAAAAGGGTTGGTGGCTATAATAGTCTGATAAATGTTCTGGAAAGCATGCTCATTCAGATGGAAGAACCAATCCTACCACTAAATGGTGCTGCAGTTTGGCTCCGGGCTGCTAGCATCTGCGTATTAGTGCTGTTCATTCATCCTGATGTTCTTCAAAAAGAGGTCTGGGCTGGAGCTCACTAGGGGTTTGATCTAATGCTTCCTAGCCCTTGTTGCTCACGGTTACATAGATTTTAGGTTCTTCTGTCTGAGGCTCAGACAACGATCGAGACAAATGTTGAGGGAGTTCCTTCTCCCCATCAGCCCTACCCACCCGCCTCCCAGTTCCTTCCTACTATTAAACACAATTGAATTCTTTTATACCATTAATTTCCCCCATAAAATGTTGTGGCGCTTCTTTATACAGATAAACGTAAGGCCCCTCTAGCATTTTCTAGTCCCGGATTTAACTGTCAATTGTAAAACTCTGTCCTTTAGGAACACTTTAAGGGCATGAGAGTTTATGAGAAAGTTGTTGGAACACTGAAGATAATTATATGTTTTTCTACAACCTAAACCAACATTTCCATTTCTAAATCCTAGTCTGGAAACCACTAGCGTCCACTGTAAAGTAGTTATCTAGCCCTAAAACCTTGTGGCATTTCAACACTACTGTTGTTGGTGTTTTTATTTTTGGACCTCTTTTGTCCATGAAGGATGACTTCCTCTGGGCAATTACTTTGGTTTACCAGATTTTATGCCTTGACCTTCTGTAGATTGTCTTGCACAAAGAGCCTGATTCTAGGCTCTGGGGCCCAATTCAAGCTTTACATCTTGCTGGCAAAAGGCTTCTCACACACTATAATGGTAGCATATGCAATCAAGCTGAGTTGAAGGTGAGATTTGTATTTATATATAATGCACATGTATTTTTGTTGAGGCGTAAACCGCACAGAGACATCTCAAAACACAAACGCATGTCGCTCCAGCACAGGCCGTGCTCTCCCATTTGGGAAAAGCTTTTTGGTGGTGCGTATGCCAGAGCGTGCAATGTATAAATCCTACCACAGCACCCTTTAAGCCTAACAGGGCTCATCTCATGGTTAATACTATCCCTACCTGGAAGTAACTTCTCTTTTATTTTGAAAATATAGCCAACAATAAATAAGAAGACAGTACAGAATACAACAATCAGTGCAGGGTGTTGTTGCTTTTTGAGGTAGGAGGGAATGGGAGAAGGGCTGCCTTGGGAAATACATTCCCGCAAGGCCTCCCTCCCTGAATGTGCACAGTTTACCCACCTTGATCTGCTCCTTTGTTTGCTTCTCCCTCTGGGCCCAGTCTGCATTTGCTCCTAGCAGGAGAGGACAAGACGCGAGGAGCTTAGTGCCTCTCCTTGCTCATCTCACTGCTTGCTCTTTGAGAGTGGGCAAGGAAACAGGCGGAGTCAGCAGGGCAAGAAGGCTGACGGGATTGGCAGTGGGCCCCTGCTGGGCAGCAAGCCTTGGCAAGTGCCCAACAGTGCCGAACCCCTGACCCCAGCCACGGTGATAATAATAGATAGATCACAATGGCAGAATCTGATCTGCTGCAGCTCGTTCTGAATACTAAAATCCATGAGCTGACAATGCGAGGGGCTGTTTAGTCGGATAGTTTATGGAATATTAATATTACCTTTCTGAAATAGGTTTGTTTCTTTTGTTATCCCGCTTTCTAAATAGCTACCTCTGTTTAGGAAAGCGCTTCAGATAATAACTTTCATATTATGCTGTCGTCAGCAATATTCGACTACCTACATACAAGTTTCCACAACTTCCTACTTGCAAAGCACTTCCATTTCACGACTGAGTAACATGTGAGCGGCAGTTTTTTGTACATCTCCTGCATAACTCCATTTTGATGTATCCTACATACTAGCTCATTCATAAAACATGAAGGTAGAATTCAGTGTAGCACTAAGTGTGTGTGTGTGTGTGTGTGTGTGCATGCGTGTGTACACAGAATAAAATCAAGAGGACCCCTCCTCTCCTCCCCGTCATGTGCCCCCTCAACATATTATGGGTTCTGTCCCCCTCCAGAGCATATTTAGGGAGTGGGTGGCTTGCAGCAAGAGAGAGGAGGGAGAAAGCCAATTATGTGAGTGGACCTTGTTCCATGCACACAACGTGGTTGAATTCCACACTAGGTCCTTCTGTAGCCATTTAAAAACAAGATGGAGGTATCTGGCACTGGGCCGAAAAGCTCACACATGCACCCCTTAACAGAACTGTTTCTGTCGTGGAAAGGTGGTTCTGCCACTTCCACAAGGGTAGAGGTGAAAATGCATTTTTGAAGGCAGGGTGGTGGTGTTTTTCTATATAATACTGGGTGGAAGAGGATTTTCTCATGTTTCTCCCTTCCTTTTAAACAAAGAAGGTTATGCATAGGTCCTGTTCAGTAGGTCTGTACTAAACATGGCTAAGTCTGGATCCAGCTCTCTTTATAGATCTACCCCTGAAACTACAAAGAAAATCTGTGCTTTATACCGCTTATGTTTAATTAATTCACATACCTTTGTAGGCCAGCATGTGTTTGGGTCTCTTTTAATTCTTTATGTTTTGTCTCATCCCTTAGGTTTCGCCACAGCCCAAATTGCTTTTACTTGAGAGACTGGATCATCCACAGCTGGATCAGGCAGTGCCTGAAGTTTGGGGCACAGGATAAAGCTTTGTACACTTTGCAAAATAAGGTGATGCTTTAACAAGACATTTTTTCAAATGTTGTTAAACGTACATAAATTAGCTACATCTGAAACCTTTCTGTGAATGTGTCTCCCGTTCAGAAGACTGCATTCTTTGTTTACGATGAAAGTGTGGAATTTTAGATAAACTTCATGCAATCTCTGCTGTTTCCTTTTCGTAGTGGAGCTGACCAGCCAAATTTAAACAAGTACCAGCTATTTCCAGAGTGCGGGTGGGGAGTTAAGCCCAGGCTTTATATATATATATATATATATATATATATATATATATATATATATATATATATATATATGCAGGTTTTGGTGTCTTCGGGTGTCTTCCCGTGTAAGAGTCGGGGTGTCTGTGCGACGTTTCGACGAGGTCTCACTCGTCATCTTCAGGCTGGTGCTTTCGGCTTCTTGTTACTGGAACAATAACAAGTAACAAGAAGCCGAAAGCACCAGCCTGAAGATGACGAGTGAGACCTCGTCGAAACGTCGCACAGACACCCCGACTCTTACACGGGAAGACACCCGAAGACACCAAAACCTGCATTCCTGTACCCGTGAAAATCTACGAAAGCATATATATATATATATATATATATATATATATATATATATATATATATATCCTGCTGGAATCAGTGTGACCTGAAAATGTTCTTTATTGTCTGAATTGTGCCCACTGCTTATTTTAAAGTTTTGCATTGAATGAATTATTTAATTTATTTGGAGTATAGTATTGTGGAACCTGCTGTGAGCCTTGTAGGCAGCATCAACAAGATGTTTTCTACCCGACTCAGAAATGCTTTGAACAGGAGTGGGCAATAATTGCCTGTAGATAACCATCTTTGCATTCCCAGAAGCACATGATCCTTGCAGCATTTATTGTTTAGCTTTTTGGCTTTTCCTTTTAGCTTAGATTTTAAGTTGGCAGCGGATGATGTCTCCTGCTTTAGTGATGCAGAGACATTCTTATGTCTGCGCACAAAGGAATTAGGTCTTGCTCCTAAGAGGACAGAAAGACTTGTGGGGAAAATTATGCAAGAACCATCCCCTTACAATCTACCGCTTGGCAAGAAACACAGTGAAGTGACAGTCATCCCTGAACAATCTTTGCCTCTGGCATAGAGTATAAATGGCACATCGCTAAATGTATTCCTGTGCAATCTTACTGCAAATTTTAACTATAGGGAACGTTGGAAGAATGCATGCATACAGGTGGCTGCTTGCATGAATGCACAAGTTTCTGACTGCTGTTTCTGTGAAGCGCTTTTAAAACCCTGCTCTTCAGCTTTGAAGGCTCCCAGAGCACCTTCGATGAAATCGATGAGAACAAAGACTTCGTGATGGTGAATAAAAGCTGTAGCAGCAGTATCATTGCTGCATGTCGAGCTCTGTCTTTCTTCTTGTTGAAGGACTACCTTAAGAGCAGAGACATTGCTGTAAGTTGGCAAACGTAGCTTTACTAGGTCCCCCCCCACCCCCACCCCCAAAGAACACAGCTCAGAACAATCCATGCTATCAGTTTTGAACATCTGAAGCCTATGAGAGCTCTGGTGGCCCAAGTGGATAGGCAGTAAGGGATGAATGGCCAGCTACATGCAGTTGCAGTTTTCTACTTTCCTTTTTTTAAAAAAAAAAAATAATTTTTATTAACAGGCCAATCACATCACATTATCCAAATCACATTAGTTCCAAATTATACAGCCAAATTTTAAATTTTATTGGGTGTACCCATACATCAAGCTCCGAACGAGTCCAAACATCACTTATATTGCTGCTTTAATTAAACAGTTCTATCCAGTTCAATCCAGATAGTCCTTTATTACTTTCTTCATCTTCTTGTTGTTATCATATATTCCTTTCTTTGCGATCTCTAATAATCTTCACAAGCGGATTAGAGACAGGCATCCTCTGTGTGGGTTTTGTGCTCTCCAAAGATCATATCGCTCAGGGACAGCCGCCATTCAACGCTTCCATAAAAAATTAATCTTCGGACTGTCCTTTAATTTTCTCAGGCTTGCCAAGTATATCAGGAGGGCTCTGTCAGGTTAAGATCACATTCCAACCATCCTTCTCATTCCAATGGTCCTGATTCTCCTCCCCCTGTCTTTCTTTCTCAGGCAAGCCTGTCTTAGCGAGATGCCATTTTATGCTGCATCATAAAATTTTCCTCCGTTCTCGTTGTTTACCAATCATCTCTTTAACTATAATCCACTCCACACAGTTCTTGAATTCCTGCTTGTGGTTAATAAAACGCAACGATCTTATTTCTTTCTGGGGTGGAGGGTTATTTATATCACATAACGCAAAGAAACGAAAAGCTTTTTCCTCCACCCCTCCTTCATTCCAAACATACCATTCTCTTAATGGTGGTTCATTAGTTGATTTACTTATCCATCCGTCACTCCAGTCACAGAGATCCATTAATCAGCAGTCTTATCTCCCGAATGTTGCTTGATGTATGTGCTTTAGCTTCATTCCAATCATATGTTTCCAATTATAATTCTGAGCTAAAGCGAACTAGCACGCGCTGATTGGAACCGGCGTCAGGAAGAGCCGACCTCATCGAGGGCTCGTGCCAAGTGACCGGCACCCCCTTCTCTCGAATCCGGGGGTGCATTGTGGACACTGCTGGCAAGGCAGCCTCCCCATCTCCTGGGGGGGGGTAGGAAGACTGCATACTTCCCATAGCAGCCTCTTAATTACCTCGTATGGGTCGCAGAGATGTTATTGTCGGCCATCTTCCAGTGCGCCACCTGGTGGCCCCCAGCCCCAGCTACAGTTTTCTACTTTCCTGGTCAGTATTGGGCAGTGGTATGTTCCAAAGGACATTCTTCATCCTACTCCCATTTCAAGTAGTGAAAGACAAGTAAAAGTGGGAGTACTGGTCCAGGCATCCCCTTGGCCTTGCCCTACACAATCATATCATAGTCCAAAATGAGATGAGATGCTAGAAGTATGACTGTTGTGCTTTCCGCTTGTTTTTTGCAGGTTCAATATGGAATTATCCCAGACTATTTTACCTTCAATATATTGCTGGATTCTTTTATAAAGGATGAGAATTATGAAAGTAAGTAAGCATATGTCAACTGCTGGTCATCTTGATCTTCCCTGTTTCTTCATATTTATATATGGCCCCCTTTGGACCTCTTTCTGTTCATCTGATTTGCTGTGGTTTTAATGGGAGGAGCCAAAAAAAGGTAAAGAACACTGAAATCCACCTTTCTACTGAGTCAGGACATTGATCCTTCCAGCTCAGTATTTTTGACATTAACTGGCACCAGCATTTCAGAGTTTCCAGCAAAATTCTTTTCTCAACCCCAGTGCCAATCATGAGCCAGAGATCTTTTGTATGCCTAGTGCATCTTCTACTACTAAACCTCTATAGCCCTTCTGCAAGAGAGGAGGTAAAAATTGAGCAGGTCGGGGTGGGTGTGTTGTTAATGTAATCAAATCACCTAGTGCAATTCAACGAGGGTTGACTGAGAGTTCCTCTGTATCAACATTATTTTCCAAATTTTTTAGCTGACTCGGCCTCCTAGTGGAAAGTGCCATCCTTTCCTTAAGCACCTCTAAAGCCACTCAGGAAATAATTCCAGATGGTACATCATTCAAGAATTTGTGCCTTGTTGCTCGTATTGAGATTCTGTGCCCTCTAGCAAACTTAGGGCTTGTTGTCAAGAGACCTTGCCTTAAGCTGATAGTCCCTGAATTCATTTTGGAGTTAGCTTTGTTGACACAGTCCATGAAGTATTCTTTGATTAGGGTGTTTGTGAGTTTAAAGTCCTTATGTGTAAAGTACTGTGGTCTTGCGTACCATGACTCTTATCCTCTCTCACTCCCATTTTAATTTTGAGGAAGGTCTCCTGGCACAGAGCGGAACTGTTGCATAGATAAGATACACCAGCTTTGTGACTGCTTCCAGCTGTTTTCCTTATGTGCCTCCTGGTTTGCAAAAGGCAGATGTGTTCTTCTTCTGATGCTGCATTTTTTTGCACATCAAGATTCGGGTGTAAAAGAGGAAAGCGCACTCGTGTCTTTTGAAACTAGTGTGGGAAGAAGAGTCTTGTCAAACCACTCCCTTAATTTTAAAATGTTTTGTTTATTGTTAGATGCGATGGCTGTGGTCACTGAGATAATGATACAGGAAAGTTTTGACGAAGTTTCTACACAACTTCTCTCACTCTACGTGATGTACAAGTATTTGACAACCAAATCAGAACTTACGGTAAGCTGTGGCTGAGATGGTAAGATACATGAATGGTTCCTCTTCATCCTGGAGAAGAGTGACTAGTGGGGTGCCACAGGGTTCTGTCTTGGGCCCGGTCTTATTCAACATCTTTATCAACGACTTGGATGATGGACTCAAGGGCATCCTGATCAAATTTGCAGATGACACCAAACTGGGAGGGGTGGCTAACACCCTAGAGGACAGGATCACACTTCAAAACGACCTTGACAGATTAGAGAACTGGGCAAAAACAAACAAGATGAATTTTAACAGGGAGAAATGTAAAGTATTGCACTTGGGCAAAAAAAATAATGAGAGGCACAAATACAAGATGGGTGACACCTGGCTTGAGAGCAGTACATGTGAAAAGGATCTAGGAGTCTTGGTTGACCATAAACTTGACATGAGCCAACAGTGTGACGCGGCAGCTAAAAAAGCCAATGCAATTCTGGGCTGCATCAATAGGAGTATAGCATCTAGATCAAGGGAAGTAATAGTGCCACTGTATTCTGCTCTGGTCAGACCTCACCTGGAGTACTGTGTCCAGTTCTGGGCACCACAATTCAAGAAGGACACTGACAAACTGGAACGTGTCCAGAGGAGGGCAACCAAAATGGTCAAAGGCCTGGAAACGATGCCTTATGAGGAACGGCTAAGGGAGCTGGGCATGTTTAGCCTGGAGAAGAGGAGGTTAAGGGGTGATATGATAGCCATGTTCAAATATATAAAAGGATGTCACATAGAGGAGGGAGAAAGGTTGTTTTCTGCTGCTCCAGAGAAGCGGACACAGAGCAATGGATCCAAACTACAAGAAAGAAGATTCCACCTAAACATTAGGAAGAACTTCCTGACAGTAAGAGCTGTTCGACAGTGGAATTTGCTGCCAAGGAGTGTGGTGGAGTCTCCTACTTTGGAGGTCTTTAAGCAGAGGCTTGACAACCATATGTCAGGAGTGCTCTGATGGTGTTTCCTGCTTGGCAGGGGGTTGGACTCGATGGCCCTTGTGGTCTCTTCCAACTCTATGATTCTATGATTCTATGATTCATGAAGGGATACGTGCTCCATTCATCTGACTAGCAGCTTCCATTACAGAAGAGTCAACTTGGACCAGCTTGTATCAGAGAATATATTTTGCATGGTGGTGAAAACCAAGCACCAAATGTGACAGCAAATGTAACAGCAATGTTTGCTATTTTCAGTGGGAGGAAGAGAGGAATCTCGGAGCGTCCCTCTTCTTGGCAGGCCTGAAGCAGACCAACACGGTGGGATTCAGTTCCCAGCTGTATGGCTTAGCACTTCTCGGTAAGTTATATAGTGTTTCATTTCAATCACTTTACCGTGCTGCTATATTGGTTGATTAAAAGTAGCTGGATTAGTGAGATTCTTTGATTTAAATGCTAATACAGTGGTACCTCAGGCTAAGAACTTAATTCGTTCTGGAGGTCCGTTCTTAACCTGAAACTGTTCTTAACTTGAAACACCACTTTAGCTAATGGGGCCTCCCGCTGCCACTGCGCCGCCAGAGCACGATTTCTGTTCTCATCCTGAAGCAAAGTTCTTAACCCGAAGTACTATTTCTCGGTTAGTCTGTAACCTGAAGCGTATGTAACACGAGGTACCACTGTATAGCCTTTGACGGGTTGCAAAATTAGAACTAAATCAAGTTTTGTGTTTTGGCATGCAGTCCAAATAAATCATAGATGTGTGAGGTTCAAAAATAACTGGATGTTGTTGTTGTTGCTTTAAATTCCTGCTGAATGCATGAAAATCCCAGTTGGTTGAATCATAGAATTGTAGAGTCGGAAGGGACCACGATGGGGACTCTCTAGTCCAACCCCCTGGAATGTGGGAATCTTCTGCCCAACGTGTTGCTTGAACTCAGGCACTGAGATTAAGGGTCTTATGCTCTGCCAACTGAGCTTTGTATGTATGAACCCTGCTTCCTGCCAAGTTCTCTCTCTCTCTACTTCCACCCATTATCCCCAAGCTGGGGAGCAGGCAGGAATACCTACCTTGGAAAAAGAGTAAAGTGATGGATGGCTCATTTCAACGCAAAACAGGGCCTACAAGGCTACTGCGAGTGATGTACAGGGTGCCATTTTCTACTGGGTATGCAGTTAGTAAGAACATAAGGAAAGACTAGTCCAGCATCTTGCCTCCCACAGTAGCCAAAAAGATGCCATGGAAAGCCCACAAGCAGGATCTGAGCATCACTCCCCTTTCTGGTGCTCCCCATAAACTGATATTCATAGATATACTGATGCCTCTGATACCAAAGGTCGCTTATTTATTCCTCATGCTCAGCTCAGAGGTTGCTAAAAACAGTCATCCTAAAAATGCACAAGTAAACATAACAGTAAAATAAAACATCGGATATAGTATTAACAGACAGTGATATGGCAGAGTAATTCTGATTTTGTCCAGAGGCCAGATGAAATAAATGTGTTTTAAGTTGTTACTTTGAACAACAACAATTTATTATTTATACCCCACCCATCTGGCTGAGTTTCCCCAGCCACTCTGGGCAGCTCCCAATCGAGAGTTAAAAACAGTACAGCATTAAATATTAAAAACTTCCCTGAACAGGGCTGCCTTCAGATGTCTTTTAAAAATAGGATAGCTGCTTATTTCCTTGACATCTGATAGGAGGGCATTCCACAGGGCGGGCACCACTACCGAGAAGGCCCTGCCATATGAGCAGCCCCATAAACCATGTCCATTGAGGGAACCATGAGCAAGGCCACCTAGTATGGAGTGTGGGTGAGTGGGTGTTTGTGTAATTATCCTTTAAGTCATGGGTAGTCAAACTAAGGCCCGGGGGCCGGATCTAGCCCAATCGCCTTCTAAATCCGCCCCACGGCGGTCCAGGAATTAGCCTGTTTTTACATGAGTAGAATGTGTGCTTTTATTTAAAATGCATCTCTGAGTTATTTGTGGGGCATAGGAATTCGTTCATTATTTTTTTCAAAATATAGTCCGGCCTCCCCACAAGGTCTGAGGGACAGTGAACCGGCCTCCTGCTGAAAAAGTTTGCTGACCCCTGCAAAGTTTAAGTACTTGAGTCCTTAACTAGGACTAGTTGGGTTGTCTGTTTTTGTTTCTATTATGTATTTTCTGTTTTTTATACAGTGGTACCTCGGGTTAAGTACTTAATTTGTTTCGGAGGTCTGTTCTTAACCTGAAACTGTTCTTAACCTAAAGCACCACTTTAGCTAATGGGGCCTCCTGCTGCCACCGTGCCGCCGGAGCACAATTTCTGTTCTCATCCTGAAGCAAAGTTCTTAACTCGAGGTACTATTTCTGGGTTAGCGGAGTCTGTAACCTGAAGTGTATGTAATCTGAAGCATATGTAACCCGAGGTACCACTGTATTGTGATTTTATGCTGTGAACTGCCCTGAGATCAACGGGTGTAGGACGATATACAACATCAATAAAAAATAGTAGTCCTTGACAGCTGTATCCTCTATTAATTTGTCAAATCCCCTTTAAGAGACATCAAAGTTGGTGGCTATTGCTACATATTGTGACTTCCAGTTGTGCTGTGAAGAAGTCCTTCCTTTTGCAGTTTTCAAACTACAAGCACCATGATCCCTAGCAGTAGATGAAGCTCTAGGCATCATTTGCATCTAAGATGAGTCCTTGTGAGGTTTCTTCTGTATCAGACTAAGACCCTTTATTCCTTCAGAAGGGTGGAAGAGCAGAGCACCAGCAGAGGGTTGGTGTGGCGTTTATTTTGAGTTGGGCCAAGCTTGAAGGAGGCAGGACCCAGCTTAGAATGGGACCAGATTTTTCAGGTTGTGGTGCATTTTGAATTCACACCTCTAAAAACTTTTTCTATGCCTAAAATAAAGAATTGTTTTCCATATTCTCCTAATCACCAGAATACCAATAGCAGATATAAGAAGCTATATATATTGACCTGGAAGGAAAGGGAAGGGTGTCAACTCAAGAGCAACTCTTCATCCTGTCTCTCCACATGATTCCATAAACCCACTGAAATTCCACACCTTTAAGGAGGTGGGATTAATTTTGAGGCCACAGTGTCTGAAGTCCCCTGTTTCAACACCCTTCCTACGTTGTATTATGATTTTATTTCATACAAGGTTAAAAGTCCATGAAAGCTTTGCCCTTCTCCATTCCTAGCTGTTAATGGCATGTTTACCCTTAGGTGCAATACAGTTTTAGTAAAAAAAAAAAAAAAAAAAGTTGGATAGTTGCTCTCTCTCTAAGTTTCACAGCTTGTTAACAATGATAATAATGCCTGTGACAGGTCAGGAGGAGGGCGCTGATTCTGATTTTACCCGACTTTAAGACAAAACTGCAGATGCAGTAGGAACCAAGATGAAAACTGCCGCAAATTGGCAGAACTGTTGGTTTGCTTTTCGCTTGAGCTATTGACAGATAATGCATTCCTCCTCTCTTTGGTTACTGCAGACATATGTATGTATGTATGTGTGCTAGTATATTTAAATATAGCCCAAATAATATGGGAAGGCCTTGCACTTAGCACATCATTTTACTGTTGTGTGCTAGTGACCCTGCTGACATTGAGATTCAGAAGATCAAAAACTATTTTCTGCTATGTCACATATTCTGCAGTCTTGCCAGCTCTAATGGACTAGACCTCTGCAAAGAGTGAAAGATGTCTGTGGGCATAGACTGGCCTGGAGCACCTTAGCAGTTTATATTTAGCCATCGCCCAATGAGCGTTTGTTTGCACACACGTTCCTGTGCTTCTCTGTGGCTTCCCTGTTTGGGGAAGAGAGATGAAGGTGTGTCACAGTGGTTTTCATTGTTAGATGTACCTTTGTGATTAACGTAGACAGTTAAAGGTGATAGAAACTCCAGTAAGAGAAGCAAGGCCACATCTGAAATGTTTAACATCAATGATTGGGTTTCACCAGAAAGACAACAGCAAGGGGTGGATCCTGCTAATAAATAATTTTAGGTTAGCCATTGCTCAGGTTTTAATCCACACATAGTTTAGGATTACTTGAAGTGTTACAATTTTCATACGCAGAAAAGGTCTTTCAAAATAGAAAAACAGATATGTGCCTGAAGATATCTGTGTAACTTCCTGCGCTTGGGAAAACAGTAATATGTGTTGCAGCTCTTGGTGCTATGAGTATACAATAATCAAGGAAACCAAATATTGTCTCTAGGTAATAAAGGACACTAATATGTCATGTGCAAGTTAAGTCTAACACTATCCTCCAACTCCTCTCACTGTACACAAAATAGTGTGAATATTTTGAACATTGTTTGGCTCTTTCCAAGTTCAGGAAACTTACAGATATGATCAAGCAGAGAAGGAGACTAAGGATTCCCACTCCTCCTCCATGGGAGGTAGTTCTTGAGATCTACCTGACCCTCACGAGGGGGTTTTGTTGTATGTTTGGGAGGAATAATGTGGCAAGAAAGAGACAGGAAGACCCCATTGTTGCTTTTTTGACTGACTTCTACTCATTTTCCAGGTACAAACAATGACTATTTGAGGCCAAACTGAGGTGGGAATGGAAGCAGAGGTTTAACTCTTTCCTCCCACACCATTGTCCTGACAAAACTCTTCCCTTGGTGCTATGTTAATAGCAAACAAGTAGAGATTTTCATCAGGACCCCAGCAGGGGAGAAAATAACTAAGTTTTCTCTTCCAACATGCTGTAGCCCCAGTGAAAACCAAGGCGCCCTGGATTTGCTGTCCAAGTAAAGACACTGACATGATTCACAGTGATGTGTTTAGCATCTCGTCTACTTTGAGTACAGGAAAGATGCTTCCAATTTTAACGGTGCTTTCTACTTTAAATAATGCAGTAACACTCACAGTGTCTGTTTTAATAATAACAGGAAAAGTGGAGCTGCACAAGGGGCTACGAGCTGTGTACCACAAAATGCCGCTCATGTGGACCCCCGGGTACCTGAACAGAGCCTTGCAAGTGATGGAGAAAGTGACGTTGCTTCCTGATGATACAAAGCTCTGCAAGGAAGCTGTAAGTGGAGAACTGTTGTTTTACAAAGCAGGGCCTTGTGCATTTTTGAGAAGAGAGCCGAAGGGTTTTCAAAGGAGACCAGCAGCGTAGTGGCTACTGCTGTTTGCCCTGATGTTTTGTGTAGCTCAAATTTCTGTTGAACTGATTGCATTCAGTGGCATTTTTCTTCACCTTGAGGAGGAACATCCTTTCCAAAAGACGAGAGAGGCATACCTAGAAAGGGCAACTTTTTGCTTTTCAGCTTCTTGCTTCTGCTTCTGACTTGGAGGGTGCCTGGCAGAGTTTTCCCTTTCACCCTCTGCTCCTCATGTAGTGGGGAGAATAAATGGGATATTCTGGACTCAAGTCAAAATACAGTATAGATTATTTATTTATACTGTTGCTAAGCTGTTTACAAATAAATAAAAAATACAAAACATATAAACACAGCCATAAAACAATTCAATCAAAGCATTAAAATAAACAGCCATAGTTGAAATGTACAGTAAAACAACCCTGCTGAAAGAGTTAAAACAGCAAATAAAGCAGGACGTTCAAATCAGGGCATCAGGGGAATGCTTGTCTAAACAAGTTTGTCTTTAGGAGCCCGTGGAATGCCCATGCTGATGGGGCCTCTCGTATTTCAGCAGGGAGAGTAAAGTTAATAGAGAAAGATTTCCCCTTCCAACTTCTCTAGAGTTGTATGAAATAATCATTTCTCCTGTTGGCATGCATGGGTGGGGAACCTCTTTCAGTCAGGGCCGCGTTGCTTTTTGGGCATCCTGCATGCCAGTGATGATCAAAGCCAGAGGCAAGAGTGGGCAGAGACTGGCATGCAAAATACTGTTTGATTATTTGATTGTTGTTAGCTGCCCTGAGCCCGGCTTTGGCTGGGGAGGGCGGGATATAAATAAAATTTATTATTATTATTATTATTATTATTATTATTATTATTATTATTATTATTATCTTTGTGCAGTAGGAAACATGCCAGCCATGTACACACACAAACCCAGTCAAGCAAAAGGCATTGTCGCAGACCAAGGGCACATTCCAGCCAAGTGAAACCACTGAAGGGTGTGCAGAAGGGCTGGAGACGAGTATGGACTTGGCATGGCCCAGGAGAGTCCTGGAGAACCACATCCATCATACTCCTCACATGGCCTCATTGAGTGACCTTGGATGTGGGATTGACACAAAGGGAACAGGAGCTACTAGTGCCTTGCAAGCTTCCCATTCTTCTACATTTCTGCCTTGTCCAAAATACAGCTTTTGCCCTGCCCCCCAGGTGGCTTCCATTGCAGAGTCGGCTCACCCCATCCCACCCAGGCCTACCTTTCTCTCCTGTCCATTATCAAAGAGAGGGAGCCGATAGATGAATCCACTGAAAATCAAATGGAACACAATGAGCTCATGATGCATTTCAGCAAAACAGGAATTGAGAAACTAGCTGACTTTATATAAGTGTACAATAATCTCTTCCAATATACATGTAATAATTGTGGAATATCAGTAAGAGCCTATGTGACCTGTCCAGAGCCAATCATAAAATCAATAGTAATTCCAGAACGGCTGGGCTTAATCAAAGAGCTTCTCTCACTAACTTTGGCCACCGTGCAGGCACTTCAAAAGAAAAACAAGACTCGCCTTTAATTTCCCAGGGTTCCATTTCATAGCAATGGTAAAATAATTCACTGCTGACGCTATCAAATTATGTTTTTTTTGTTTGTGCCTTTATGGTTTTAAAGTTTATGCATTCCGTCTACAGTAGACCGTCTCAGAGACCCTGAGCAATTTTTCTTCAGTAGGACCTGGAGAAAAAAAATGTGCAGCCTTAATAAGACAGGAAAGTCTTGAATTTGAAAAACAGTGAATTATAGTATTGTCTGCTTGGCCTTCTGTTTATGACCCTCTAGCATTGTTGCTCTTGCGTGATCAAATTCGATCCATAAAGGTTAGAAATGCCCCTCCTTTTTTAAACTAATAGGTGGTATTCTCAGGAATTTTAACAAGAATCCAGAAGCTGCATAAAAAGGCCCACAGGAGCAGTATATTGACCATCCCTGTAATTTAGGCAACAATGATGCCCTTCAGTTTTTCTAAACAGCACTGATTATCTTTTTCTCATTTCTGTTGCAAAGATTGATGTTCTGGCAGCCACTTTGCAGACCATCCCTGTGACAGAAGTTTCCCCAGAGGACACCAAGGACTCAGAAGAAACACCGAAGCAAGTGCAGTCGGAAGAAGCAGAGATGTCACAACTGCCTGAGTACTTGAACCGATTTGGGGTATGCAGCGTCTCAGCTTCCCCTCTTCCCAACTGGTTTTAATTAGTGTTATTGTCTGTAGCAAAAAGGAAAAGAGTACACCTTCCTTATTCTTTATTCTGTGACACCAAGGCTCCATTGGTGTCCCACCAGGAATGCTGTTGGGGCTTTTGGATGCTGACATTGAATTCATAGAGTTATAGAACTGCCAAGTTGGAAGGGACCACCAGGGTCATCTAGTCCACCCCCCGCCATGCAGGAATCTTTCGCCCAACGTGGGGCTCGAACCCCCGACCCAGAAATTAAGAGTCTCATGTTCTACCAACTGAGCTATCTTCCTACTGCTTCAAACTGGGAATTGCCTTTCTAAAAGGTGTCCCTTGTCTGCTGCCTGGCTGCAGGGATGTTATTTTTGCATTTCATACATCAGACTTGGTAAGCCAAACTCCTGCTAACTAAAATGGAGTGTCACTCCTGAAGAGTTGCTTGGTCTTGCACTATCTCTGGCATCTAAGGGCACAGTTTAGATGCATTCCCCTCTTTGGGTCAATGCAGGTTTAATAGGTCTTTCCCCCTTACGCAGCCTGCTAATGACTGTAAGAAAGTGGTCGCAATTTTGGTCCTGTGTTTAGTTCTAAGAAGGTCCACTAAACGAGTAAATGAGATGGTTTGCCTGGGGTTTTTGTTTCATTTTGAGGCCCAGCCTTTTCCTGCACTCCCTCTCCCTCATTGTGGTTTTTGCATGATTTATCGCCCTGTCACTGGGGAAAGCACCCTTTTATAGAAATGGCACAGAGAGTATTCTACAGATTTATACCTACAGTGTTGTTCTAAGGATCTGTTCCTTGGTGAGATGTTTGTGTCTTGGCAGGTTTGCTGAATGAAATGTGCAGCTCAATCCGGCATATGTTTCCTCGAAAGTAAACCCCACAGATTTCCATAGGACTTGCCACATAGAGACTGAGCTAAGAATCAGGAAATTTCTCCCAGTTCAAATCTTGTCCCTGCCATGAACTCACTAGGGGAAATTTGTTTTCTCTCAGCCTCAGTTCCATGCTCCCTCCATCTGCAACCCTTACAGAGATGATGTGAGGATTACAGCTAGATATAGTAGTACTACAGACTACAGATTACAGCTACAGTGCATGTAAAGAGAGCTTGAAGACTGGAATGTATTATACAGATGTTAAGCCTTTTTATTGGGTGTGCATAGGAATGTAGGCTTCGTTTCTTTCGGAAATGAACCAGGGAGGGACGCTTGCAAGAAAGTTCTCTGATTACATCGTAGAGGAGGTAAAAAGAAAAGCTTTTTATTAGTGAGCCTGTAAGAGACCTGGTGGACTGGTTAGTATAGGCCGACAGTAGATGATAAGGAAGCTTTTCCCCCAGTGGCAAAACGTGAGAACAGGGATTGTGTGGTCCTCTTAGGTTTTGAGCTATATTATATTCATTACCCCTTGCCATTGTCCATGCTGGCTAGGACTGATGGGAGTTGGAGTCCCACAGCATCTGGAGGGGCCACATGTTTCCTGTCCCTGGATTAAAGCTATATAGTTAGCTTCATATTTTGTGTCTTTTGAGTTCTGCACCGTTTTGCCCAAGTAATACTTTTTTCAGCTTTGCAAATGCATTGCCAGCCTACAGAAATGTGATAGTCCACCCACCCCATGCCTCTGTCACAAGACAAGCAAGCAGTAGGTTTGATAACATGCATGCTTGGAAGGAATTGTAGCTTCCAGTGACTCAGTACGCAGCTGATTTTTATGATCCACCTCTAATTAGTCTATGAACAGCTTCTACCAGGCCGGAAACACTTGAAGCTGAGAGGTCAGGAGGAGGGTTTGCAGGATCATTCCATGCCCCTTCCCTGAAATTTCAGCTTTCGTTAAAGGTAAAAATAAGTTTCTGTTCCTCTTACTTGTTGAGATTAATGAAAAATGTGGAGGCCACATTCTTCCCAATGACCCAGTAAGAAGCTGCCTTGCATTATTTCTATGCTAAGGAGTGCAAGGCATAAGGATAACTGTCAGGCTATAGACTAAACTTAATGTTTAATATTTATAAAGTTAAAATGCATTTTGTTAATGCTTTATATAGTTGCATAACTTTTTCATCTATTTTGCTACTGGTATTTGGGCTCTGGGTCTTCTGCACGGATCCGCTCTCCTCCAGACATGGCCCTCCAGGCCCCCGCATGGCAGAATGGTCTAGCTCTCTGTCTGGGAAGATTGCTCAAAGCCATGTCTCTCACACTCTGCCCACAAAGCCCAAGGAATAGCAGCAGAAATAGCACAATTTAAAAAATGAGACTCAGATAGCAGTTGAGCAAGGTTTAATGGTATGTTTGTTCAGCAAGATGCCCAGCGTGATGGCTCAGTTCATTTCCGAACAGGGTCACTTTTCTAAACAGGATATAATTTCCACTAAACTAAATACAGTTCTTCTTCTTTCTTCTTCTTCTAAATTTACATTATATTATTTGTGCAAGGGTATAGTCCCCTGCTATTGGCCACTGAGATGTCCAAGTGCTTTTATGTCAGGAGAGTGAAAGGCTCAAGAAGATTACAGAGTGGGGGAGGACTAATGGAAATTACTTCGAAGAAAATAAATCTGGCGGTTGGTTTATGCAGCCTCAGCCCTGCAGCCAGAAAAGAGTTGGAAGTGATCATCCCCTGCTGGCCTCTCATCCTCAGATGGACCACTATGTTGTTTTTAAATTTTATTTTAAATAAAATTGTAGCTGCACTGGCCAATTCCATTGCAGTCCCCAACAGCTCCCCTTGCCATTTCAGTGAATCAGCACAGCCTATCTCAGAAGCAGTCCACCTATTGGCTTGGAGTAAATTCCTGTCTCACCTATGGCAATATCCCATGCGTTTTACGGCTTAGACCTATTGCCGCCACCATTCTTCCTACCTTATTTACCACTTCCTTCAAGGCAGATGGTACCTTCCCCTCCTCCAATGAAGCATTCTTCTTTGGCGATCACTTGTAGCCGAGTAAGATTGTCTTCCATAAACACAGTTTTAACAGTGAGTCCATAAGTGACTGTGGAGGCCAATTCTGAACCCACACGTCCTTCCACAGTGGGGACACAGGTTTCCGGGTGGGAGTTGATCACAGTGAGGGTTTGCCAACTGTGCCTTCCTCTTCTCCCTTTCATCCTGAGTTCAAGCATCTTAATTGTCCCCTGAACCCACCCAGTCAATCCCCTTCAGCAAGTTTAAAAGAAACCTAGATGGACAGGGGTCAAAGGGGAACTTGTGTGCTGTAGACACACCTCCATTGTACATGCTCTTAACTATGGCATCCTGCTGCTTCTGGATCTCGGTGATTTTGTCCTCAAAGTTTCCTGGAAGTTTGTTATAGCAGATTGCTTAGGGTGTGGATAACAGAAGTACACAACAGCATTCCTGATGCTTCAGAACCGCACCTGCTTTCACTTTTCTAAGTGTTTTTAATCAAAAGTCCTAGAAACTCTTCTGTTTTGCTTGCTTTTTAAAAAAATTATCGAGTCATACAAAGCAAGGCAGAATGTAGCTCGATCAAGACACATCAAAGAAGCATTTCGGTTAAAGATGTTACAGACCTTGTATGAGAAATCGGGTTGGCAGAAACAGAACTCCACAGTGCCATCTGGTGTCACTGTATTAGAATGCATAAACAACACATATAAAGTCCTATGGCAGAGTTATACACAGGGGCTTCCAGCCAGCCCACCTAAAACTTGTTTCAGTTGCCATTATGTATCATTTCTATAGAACCTGCCAGCATACGAACTGGATTTCCCATATTCCAGTGATACTGCTCTGAAACACTCCAGTTCTCTTGTGAGTCCGGCCAACTCTGTGCATTTGTTTATCTTCGGGTTTTGCTCGACTGAATTCATACATAGTCTGTTGCTTCAGCAAATAGTTTGTGAAGGTCAATGGTCCAGAACATGACAAAATTGCTCTCTCCCCGTGGGAGCTGCCCGATGATGTTTCCTTGGTTAGGAGGCCCAAGCAGTGATTGCATAACAGACAGTTCTGCATTACAGCGGCTACAAAGCTTTAGCTCTCTACTGCGTCCAGGCCCCATGCTGGAGGGTGGTTGTGAGTAAACATGGAGATGGAAATTGCATGGCTTATGGAAATTATAGGCTACACTAACTAAGAATGGGGGGAGTGGAGAAGCCCAGGAGGTCTTTGAAACAGCCTGTGTGGTAACTCTTGTTGACAGCAGGAATTGCAGTCTAGCGATACTCTCCTTAGTAGAACTGCCCTGTGGTTTGACAGGTTTTCCTCTTCTGTGTTGCACATGAATCTCACAAGGGTGGGATAGCAGGATAGGATTCAGTTAACTAGTCTCGTTAGCAGATGCCCACACAAGGACCTCTACTATTGCAATGAGGCTCCCTCCCCCTTTCCTGACTCAGGAGGGGAAACTCCCCAGGCCAGCATGCCACGTGGCGGAGAAGGGGGTTGTTTGATCTGCCAAGCTGAAAAGCACACACTAACAGAGGGATTGCCATAGTGCTACCTTGAATTCCTTCCTCAGGCTAGAACTGGGGAGACCAGGTTCAAGTCTCTACTTTGCCATGTTGTTTACTGATTAACCTTTTCTCAGTCTCTATCTCTCAGCCTAAAGAGGATAAAATGGAAATGGGGGAAGACTGAGCAATTTTCTAGCACTCTGGGTCTTCAGCTTCCATTGGCCCTTGACATTTGGCTATGCTGCCTCCTGCCCCCCAGAAATAGATTTTATTAAAGCTTGGGGGGAAATGATATACGAAAGTTAATATCAAAGGCTCAGTATCTTTTTATAATACCAAAGATAAACTTATCTAAACAAAAACACAAGCCAAAAAAGGGAAAGAAAGAAGAAAAAGAGAGGAAGGTAAAAGAGGAAAGGGAGAAAAAAGGAGAACTTCCAATTCTTCATCTGTCAGCTATATATATATAAATATCCAAAACATTCACTCTGCAGTAACAGCCATGCTGGCATGAGTTGATGAGAGTTGTGAGTTCAGCATCTGGAGAGCTACAGATTCTGCAGCCCTGATTGATGCCATCCTGAATTCCTAAGGGATAACAAATAAATAAATGAGCCCTGCTCACTGTGCATCTTATTTCACCTCATTAATAATCAGTCCTAGCTAACCTGTTTCTCTCTAAATTATGGGTATCTTCTAGTTTTGGTACAAAGGCACATCCGAGGATAATATTATTCCTGGTGAGTTACCAAGGATTTTTGTTGTTGTTGTTTAAAGCAGGGCTGTTTAGAAGCTTCCGGCTGTCCTATTGCATCCTTCCTAGCTAGGGCTGCTCTCTTCCCATTCATTTTCCTGGAGGCTTCTCCATTAGGGCAATTAATTTGCCTTTTGTCTGGGGAACATCAAGCTGTCCAGTAAAACTTCCATAACCACAAATGGCCCCCCATCTCAAAGCACTTAAGTGAATTAATATTTTTTTACGATGCATCGGGGCGTGTCATGAGAAGCACTACACCACAGATAGAAGTGGAACTCTGCTGTGATATACTGCCCAGCTGCCTGGCCGAATCCTGCCTGCCTGCAATGGAGTACCCCCACATGCAGCCCACCCTGGTGCACCCACACAAGCAGAATCAGAGCAAAGTAAAGGGGCTGCATCCAGCGAGCTGAGCATGAAATCGCATGAGTCATTAAAAAGGGGGCCATAGAGGAATGTATGCTGGGCAGTTGCACAGGGGCTCATGGGATCTATTTAGTATGCCATTAGGACAAGCCTATTTAAATGATTCCCATCTGCTGAGCGGAAGGTTAGCCAAAGCGACTCAGGGCGAGTCCTTGGATCAGCAATGGGGGGGGGCAGGGGGGAGCCATAGGATGTTTAGATTGCCGGCTGGCCATTCATCATTTGTTAGCATAACGAGTCTTTATTAATGATGTTTCTCAGTCATCATGCAAGTTCACCTATCCCAGCACTTAGCAGAATTAAAGATTGATTCTTTTTTTTGTTTCTACTTTGTTATTGCTAAATCATAAAAATCTAGTCTATAAATTATTGCTGCCCTTTGCTTGTTCCATCACCCCATCATTTTTTCCTCTTTTTCTTTTGGGGACGGAGAGAAGGAATGAAGAAGTGCTCCTTTATTGCGGCTGGCACGTTTTTCCAGGACAAAACGCAAGTCAGCTGCACGGTGCCGACTTGTAGAATTTCACATTCCAGTTCTGGGGAAAGAGGAAGGGGGAAAAGATTACTCAGGCCAGGCATGTGGATTGTTGATGTATTGCGACTGGTTGATTAGCGGTTTTCTTTCTTTCTTTCTTTTCCTTTCTTTTCTTCCCCCCTCACCCCTGCTATGACAGGAGCTGAATTCTAAGCTGCAGTCGCTTGGCAAGGTGGAATCTGCAAGCTTGTTGACACTGACCACCCAGCTTGTGGAGGAGAAGCAGCCAGCATTTGAAGTGGAAGACATTGCAAAACACAAGGAGAAGCTGAAGGAGTGGGAGCAGGAGCGGACGCTGCTGACTGAAAGGGAGAGAGAGTTGAGGGAAAAGGCCAGGCAGGAGCTGGAAGCCCAGAATGCAGCAAAAGCATCTCTTTAACGCAGAAGATCGGCTTGTGATGTGGCCTTGACTGTATGCAGATGAAACCTTTCCAGATCCATCTTGCAGCAAAAGTGCTTCTTCCCCACCCCCTTAAAAACCACTGTAATTATAATTGTTTCTCTGAAGCCCTCAGTTTTGCCTCTTATGTGTTATGTCTACCTGTCGTCTAATAAAGTGATTCATTTCTAAAAGAGGCTGGGTGAGACGGTACATTCCAAGTGCTCTGGCCACAGTCAGTATTGCTGTTTAAAAAAAGGATACCAACAGGAGTTCTAAATGTTGTCTGCTTGCTTTGTTCAAGGGATCACAAGCAGTCACCAGGTGAGTTAAGATCTGGAGTCTTCTTTGGAGGCAGCACACATAAAACCGCCTTGTATCAGGTCACACCATCTCAGACGGATTGCAGCACCCCAGGGTTTCAGGCAAGGGTCTTTCTAGCCCTGCTATTAGGCATCCTGGGCATTGGAAGCTATCACCGTGTGTTGAGCTGCTCTCTTCTCCATGCCCTGTCAATACAGCAGCAGGAGGCTAGATCAGCTGGTAAAGGACCATAGGTACTTCCCTGTCCAGAGGGCATTCCACAAGATGGGGGCTGTGATAGAAGAGGTTTTGTTTCTTCCAGAAGTTGACCTAGCCTACCTATAAGTTGGAATCTGCACCAGGGCTTCACCTGTAGAAAGTTCATTCAGGAGGAGCCATTGCCCCAGGGGTATTAGGACACAAGCCTTTTAGGAGTCTTTTTGGTGGTGACTCCACAGGTGTGTAATCTCTCTCCAGCCTTTTAGATGCAGGGTGAAAACCCACCATTTTTCGTTGGGTTTTTAGAAGCTTTTCACGGGCATTTATAGCACCACTACTTGAGAGTTACTATTGGGGCTAAATGTACCTATAATCCCAGTGAGCAAGATGGATTGATACTCTTTCACAGCTCTACGGCTTGGGCAAACAAAAATGTCCAGATTATGTGCATACAGAGTGAATGTTCTTGCAGTTCGTTTTCTATCTTTGCTGTTGCCTGTTTGCCCCTTGCTGTGGCTGTGCATTCCAACCCACATAGCAGTCTATGTGCACGACTGTAAACGTGGTAATTAGGCCTGTCAGGATACATCAGGCCCTATTCTCAGTGCACACAATCAGCTTCGTTGCCCCCATGGTTCCTGTGTGTTAATGGACCTTTGTGGGATGGAGCTACTGTGGAATGGCAAATATGTCACTCCTGTAAGATAAACCTGGACTCTGGAACCTTTATACTTATTTTGCAGGCTGCATCATATTAATAACTACTATTAAAGATAGCAGCTTTGGGGTGAAGCCTGTCTGCTAAAGCTTCGACTCTTCTTCATATCTTCAGTCTTACAGTAATTGTAGTGTTCCACCTCCTATAGAAGAATATATTTAGCCTTCTTGGGTCTTTCCTTGTTCAGGAAACTTCAGAGCCAAATAAGCTGTTTGTCTCTCTCCCAAACCTTCCATGAGCCCCCCCCCCCCGGTCATTTGAGACTCTCTTGAAACCTTTTCCTTTCTACTCACATACTTACCATATATTTCCTGCCTGAGTCAACCGTTAAGCCAAGCTTACTACAGAGTGGGTCTTCCACCACTTTGGCCCTGGGACACTGAAAGCTCCTTGGTGTGGAAAGAGAAATCATTTAGCTGCATGGATGGTTCTCATTTGGGAGATACATGCTGAGTGAGGACATCTGATCTGTACGTATGGTGTCTCCTGCAGCTGCCTCCAGTTGCTCCAGATCCCTTGAGGACGACCATTGTATAGTCCACACTGACATGCAATATTCACAGTATGGCCTCGGTCCAGTATATCTGAAGGAGCGTGTGTCCCCCCCCCCCCAAATCATTCTACCCAGACACAGGTCCAGCGCCGAGGGCCTCCTGGCGGTTCCCTCACTGTGAGAAGCCAAGTTACAGGGAACCGGGCAGAGGGCCGTCTCGGTAGTAGCACCCGCCCTGTGGAACGCCCTCCCACCAGATGTCAAAGAGAACAAGTACCAGACTTTTAGAAGACATCTGAAGGCAGCTCTGTTTAGGGAAGCTTTTAATGTTTGATCCGTTACTGTATTTTAATATTGTGTTGGAAGCTGCCCAGAGTGGCTGGGGAAACCCAGCCAGATGGGCGGGGTATAAATAATGAATTATTATTACAATAAAGTTTCTGGGGGAAATAGAACCTGCAATTTTTCCACAAAATTTACACATTTTTTGCATCCATCTGTCTCGGGAGGAGTTCACCTTTGGGGGTAAAGTCAAACTGTTGGAAGGTTGCAGTGCCTTCTGTGGCTGTAGAGACTGATATGAGACAGACATGTATTGTTGCAGCTGGGGCAGATGAAGGTGTCTGGTGGTGCTGCTGCAGGTGCACCACAACGTTTCTTCTTTCTGCGCTCTTTTCAGCGGTCGTTCCTTCTCTGGTCACTGATCTGGATACACAACCTGCCTGTCTCTAGGCACTGCAGACATCTAATGTACGCATAAGGATGATGTAATCCACAAGCAGAGAACTATACAATGGAGTTTGCTGCTTTGCATTTGTCTACTTTTCACTGGGTGAGAGAACTTGTGGATGCTACTCATTTGCCTAGCAGATTAATCCTGCCCTTTTGAGATGCAAATGTTCCTCCTAAAAGGAAGATGCTAAGCCAGCCATGGGGTCTGTTGTGCAGGTGCTATTACAGGAATTAACAGCCATGCCTTCTTGTTTACATAATGATGTGTTTATTATTCTGTGCTCCAGCATTTCCAAAGATGTCTGGGGAATTTCTGCCTGTGGTTACAGGTTGCACAGAGACTAGGTGCCACACAGCTCCAGATTCTCTGCTTCCTCTAGCAGCTTCATACCCTCCACAGGGAGAGCCCTGAACGGCCTCTTTCAGATAGCATAAGCACCATGATCCTCAGAAACTTCTCTCACAGCAATAACAAGTTTAGCATGGCTCTCAATACAGTTAATGTGAGACTTTAAAGAGCAGCGCATTTGCACATTAGCGTTGTGTTAATGGACACTGAAGGCTGTAGGAGAAAGCTGGCCCTGTTTTGCCCAGCAAAGCTCTCGGCCAATTCAGAAATTACTGGATTCTGTGTATTTATTCCACATGTTTAAATGGGTACCTACACACCAATAAATTAATAATGTAGGATCAGAGATAGTGGCCTGTTCCTGTTCTTTTAACCAAAGCTTGGTATATATTTTTTCAGGACCCCATAAGGAAAGCATTACATAGCAGAGAGATAAACTTCCCCACTTCCAGCTCTCTGCAGATCATGCTTCGGTTAACAAGCATAGCTGCAAGAGGCAGCTGAAAAGTTTTGGTAACCCTGGTTTGGCCTTGGGTTCAGGAAGTGCGTTTTGTATTGTGCAAAGTGACAGGCACATAGAACGGACTGCATATGTGTGTAATTTGTTTCAACCATAAATAGTAATGGAGCAGCCATACTGCTGATTGACAATTTGCATGACTCGGCCAGTTTTGTAGAATGTGAGCATTTTTGTGGAGATCACTGAATAACGGCATAAAAGTTGGTTGAGGAGGAAATAAATGCCCAGTGCTAGTATTCAATCTATTTGTTTTGTTAAATCTATTTGTTTAACTTTCTTAAAGTTGGAGCAATAATCCTGTTTTATGAAGACAAGCATACTTTTACTACAAATTAATTGAAGAGCTTTTACGGAGTCAATAATAATAATAATAATAATAATAATATACATGATTACTGGAAGTAAGTTCTCCTGTAGTCAGTAAGACTTGCAAGTGTGCTTGGGGGTAGCTGTATCTGACAATTGCAGTTTCCTAATACACACATTTTTGTAAGCATCCTTGTACATTCTTTTTTGTGCATTTTCTTTTTGTTCCCAATTTTGGGATGCACTACTAAATTCAGATAAGTGCAAATTAGCTCTATTCTGGTTTATAGAAGCATCTATTAGGTAAGCTCATATGAAAATGCAGACTGTTTTAATTTCTCCTCCATCCCTAACTGTGCACAGGATTGTAGCCTCAGCCTTTTCCCTCTGATCTTTTTATAAGTTGTGGAATGTATTCTTCCATCCATAGGATTCATGAGTGGCAGATGGATAAGCAAGGAGCTTGCTATGGAAAGAACACGTGTCTGTTTTGGTGGTGGTATTCCTTTGTGGGGTTTCTGGTTCTTGTTTTCATCATGTATTTTGTGGTTTTATATTGTATTTTTATGTTGTGAACCGCCCTGAGATCTGCGGATGAAGAGCAGTATACAAATTAAACAAACACATCTTACAAGGGGGGTGGGGGTGGTTGTAAGGGCAACCTGCCTTTAAATAAACCTCTTTGCTTCAATCTGCTTTGGCAGCTTTTGATTGGGGGTTTCGTGTGTCCAGCAATGCGTACAAAATATCTGCATACTAAGAGTTCTGTTTCATTTGAAATGCAAATTGCTGATTCAAATTCGCAGCAGCCTCCGAATACTTTAATGAGTAGGTAAGCAAATATACAACTTCCGTCCCTTCCCTTCATTATTCACGGTGCTGTCAATCCAATAGAGAAGGTCAGTATCCATTATTCACAAGAGGGAAATTGCACATGTAATTCCCTCCATCTCAGATCAAGGCTAGTCTGTATTTTGCTGTCGTAGAATCAAGATACAGCAGTAGCAGAGCTGGTAAAAGAGCATTAATAATTCTGTTCACATTCAGAACAGTGTGAAACAGCAAGATCCAGCCTCCAGATATTATAGCTGGTTAAAACAGAATATGACTGGCATGCCAGACAGTTTGCATTGTACCCTGGCTTTTTTTCTAGGTGCTGTTGAATCGATCAGTATCACTTTGCCTTTGTCCTTTGCACTGATGTCGGTTTGTGTGGAGCCAGAATCTTAAAGCCCCAAGAATAGCCTGGTAATTTTATTTCAGTCTTTTCAGACTTGGAACTGCAATCATTTAAGCATCTTTCAGTACCGAGATACCAGGAAAATGGGGAATCAATTCTGTGTTATGCAGTCAATATATATGCCTGATTATTATTGGTACTGTTTTTCGTGGTGTTTTCTGTTTTGTTGCATGCCCCCCTGATGGTTTTTGATAGGTCGGTACAGTGGTACCTTGGGTTAAGAACTTAATTCGTTCCGGAGGTCCGTTCTTAACCTGAAATTGTTCTTAACCTGAGGCACCACTTTAGCTAATGGGGCCTCCTGCTGCTGCCGTGCTGCCGCTGCATGATTTCTGTTCTCATCCTGAAGCAAAGTTCTTAACCCGAGGTACTATTTCTGGGTTAGCGGAGTCTGTAACCTGAAGCGCCTGTAACCTGAAGCTTATGTAACCCGAGGTACCACTGTATATACTTTTTAATAGATTAAAATCTGTGTATTGTAAGTCAGCATTCCTGCACGTTTCCTCCTGAAATGCAACTGGCACCTGCATTTCTGGCCTTCCAGTGCCAGCTGAAAGCCTGGCTCTTTGCTTGGGTGTTTGAGCAATAAAGGTGCTGTTTTGGAGTTCTTGCTCCTGCCCTTTGTATTTTTATCCATTTTAGTTTTGAATCAGATGTTTTTATTTCTTTTATAAGGGATGCGGGTGGCGCTATGGGTTAAAAACAGAGCCTAGGACTTGCCAATCAGAAGGTCGGCGGTTCAAATCCCCGCGATGGGGTGAGCTCCTGTTGCTCTGTCCCTGCTCCTGCCAACCTAGCAGTTCAAAAGCACATCAAAGTGCAAGTAGATAAATAGGTACTGCTCTGGCGGGAAGGTAAATGGTGTTTCCGTGCGCTGCTCTGGTTTGCCAGAAGTGGCTTAGTCATGCTGGCCACATGACCAAGAAACTGTACGCCGGCTCCCTCGGCCAATAAAGCGAGATGAGCGCCGCAACCCCAGAGTCGGTCACGACTGGACCTAATGGCCAGGGGTCCCTTTACCTTTATTCCTTTTATTGTGCACCACTTACAGATCTTTGGGTGCAAGGTGGTATGTGCAAGACAGATAGTCAAATATATTTTATTTCTACCAATCTATTTTGTCACAATCTTGGCTTTTTTCTTTTTTGCCAGATTTGCTTAAACAGGTTTAGATTGCCAGAATTAGCTCTCAGGAGCAGTAAGGAGAGGAAGGAAAGAGGAAACTTGAGTGTCCTCAGCATACTGTTAGCACCTGGTTTTTGCTCAGTGGTTTCATAGTTGAAAAGGGGATGACATAAAACCTTGAGGGATCAGAATCGAGAAGAGAGAGAAGAGAGAGCAGGAGGAGCTGAGAATCCCCCATTGCCACCCTCTGAAAGCTCTGCTGCCGTCTCAAGGGCAGACTTGAAATGTCTGACAGATCTTGCAGATACATCGCAAACATGTCATGATCAATATTAAAGCCCTGAACCAAAAGATGCAGTCATTCCTCTATTGTATTCTATTGTAGGTCTTACAATGCCAATCAGGGCCAAGGCAGGGGAGATCAATACATCATTTGGTTGGAAATCTTCGAAGAGATGCCCAGAAGCCTTCAGCAAGTTGGTGTCCTCCTGATGTTTTGTAGTAGGTAGCCTCCTCCTCCCAGTCTGCTCCCTCTTCTTCCGCTTACCACTCATGTGTCATTCCACCACCAATCCCTGGGCTCTGAGCCCTCTTCCCACCAACCTCTGCATCCAACCAGTCAATGACAGCCGCAATACTTCCAACAGCAGCCAGTCAGATGCCCCTGGGAAGCTCACAGGTAGGCTGTGATTGTGATGGTTACTCCACACCCCATTTGTCTCCCACATCTACTAACAGAATTCATCTGCTACATAATAATTACATCTTGCAACCCTTTCTTTCCTTTGCTGTTTCCAGGAATGTGATTTGAGAAGAGAGTTGAAAGTGCATCCTCATATAAATACAAAAAGAACCCACACTGACACTTATAACTATTTTTGTATTTTATTGTGGAACTGAGCTTGTTTCCTTTACATCAAATATCCTCAACAGAAGAGGGGATATTGCACACAAATATCATAAAAGCACTACATATTACTTTCACTGGAAACTAATTTTCTACATTAGATATGACTGGATAGAATAGAGGTGATGAAGGATTATAAGACATAAAACCATACACAGCTGCAGACTGACACAAACAAGACCATTCGGAACAAGAGAGAGAGGAGTGTGTGAGGAGCTTCTCAGCCAGCAACAAGACTTTCTCGCCATGGTTTGGAAGAATAAATGGCTGCATGCAAACATATGAAAGCATCCTGGAACTTCAGAATTGCGCTTTTACCAATGTGAGTACAGCCCAGTCTTGTATGAATAGAATGGAGGCTCCTAAAGCTAATTCAGTGCAGAGAAGCATTCCCCCCCCCATAAATGTTCAAGGTTTAGATGCTGCATTTTTATTTATTTATTTTGTTATAATCACAGCGAACTTTCTTCTTTTAAAATAGCAAGCATCTTTAACAAGGCAAATAATGCAATTTGCAAATGCATTTTGAAAAACTGCTTGTTCCTGGACTGGTTTTTTGTTGTTTTGTTTTTGGGGTGGTTTGTCAACTATTCGGTGAGAATATTATCACTTACAGAAACTCTCTTTTTGTTCTGTAAGTGTAAAGATTGCATCCCCCCCCATTGCTTAATAATGCCAGACCACAAAAACTACTATTTTCCTCTGAGCAAGAACTTCTGGTTACATATGGACAAAGAAGAGGCCTAGGACATAAAATTTATAATGCAGAGCGTCTCCTTGGAGCAGGAAGCGTTGGGGCAGGGAGACTTGGAATTTCCCCCAGCAAATTTATTTTCTCAGTTCAGTGTTTTTAGGTTCCTAAACTGCTTAAGCTATTGAAGACAGCTAAATACATTCATATACACATTTGGATCCATTCACCACAGTATGAGAAGTTAAAAATAACTCAAAGAGACGAAGAATGGGAATGGACTCAAAAAAGGTAGGAATTGTTGTAATCAGACCCACCATATGAAGATGAAAAGGCATGCAAAAGAAGATCCATTTTAGGTTACAATCTTATGCACAATTACCTAGAAGTAAATCCCACCAAACTCTGGGGATTAGCTTCTGGGTAGACATGTATAGGACTGCACTGTCAAGTTGGGAAATGGACTGTGATCTTGCCTAAACAGTCACTGAATTTCATTCAATGGAATAGTACTATCATAAAGACTACGATTAGGGGAATGATACCAATGGGTAATACCATCATTTTCTAGAGTGCTATCAGCACTCAAATATTGACACATTAAAATTAGGCTAATCAATATTGAACCATGCTTCTAGTAATCTGTGCTGAGCAACAGAGCTCAGTATCAGTATCCATGGCATTTTCTGGTTGACTGTCAATAAGCTAATTGTGTATGGCTGTAACTAACACAATTAGGTTAGTTGCACAGGCAAGAAAGGCATTAATTTGGTCAAGAGGAGTTTTTCTTGGCTGCCATTTAAAACTTGTGTGTGCGTAAAAAGCAGATTTGTTTAGAAAATTTATACCCCACTTTTGCAATCTTATTCAGAATCCTGAAACGGATAGCACAGGCTATCCAAGAAATTGTTACACAAGAGGAAGGCACTCCCCTTCATGGTGGGGGGATGGGTATCCATCTCATACACTTTCAATCGCCCTGTATCCTTGAAAAGATGTTCCGGAGGGTTCTCGAACCCCTAAGAGCCAGTTCTCAAGAAGCACATTGGGTTGCAGACCTGTGCGCATGTTTCTGTGTGCAGATTGATCAGGGACATGGCTTCTGCACAATTGAGATCTTTGAGATGAAGCCGTAGAGAGTATCATATTTTTTTTATATACAGGAAAATGTTTGCTGATATCCAAGAGCTGAATGGGGCTATCAAACATTTTTGAGGCATTTAAAAGAAGTAGTAGTGCACCCAACATAAATACCTGATTAAATTTTTGTTCCTACAACAAAATATGTATGAGAACGATTGAGAATGTTCTTAGAGTGAAGGAATGTTAAGGCCGGATTTGAACCCCATTGAGGCTGCAATCCTACATGCACCTATGTGGGAATAAGCCCCCCTTGAAGTGAGTGGGGATTACTTCTGAGTTAGGCATACACAGGACTGCACTGCTATGCTGATTTCAACTAATCTCCTATGGGACTGCTGGTGTGCATATGACTAGAAAGACTGCCACTTCTAGGAGGGCGTGAAGAGATGGCAGCTTCTCTTTTGTACATATTCATTTAATATTGCTATTTAGGACTGAACTAAAAGAATGTCTTCATTTTTTTAATTAAAAGAAGCAGCTTGTTTGAAAACAGGCCAAGTGGCTACTTTCACATACTCGCTTGCTGTTAACGACATTTTTCTATTTATTTATTTGCAATATGTTTATAAAATATACTCCCACTAAAAATGATTTAATTTCTGCTTACGTATAAAGTGGGGGGCAGGTCACAAAGCAAATCATTTCTGCACAGTTCATTGATAAATGGAATATTGTGTTAGTAACTTGGTAGACCCAAAGCTGCAGAACCCTGGAGACCTACTTGGGAATAAGCCCCACTGCACTCAGCAAGACTTGCTGCTCGATCCATAACAGGATTAAGACTGTAAAAGGCCAATCCTCCTTGACCCTTTGCTAACAAGGCAAGCTCAGGATGTGGTGCAGTAACAGCTGTGGCCAGCACATTGGCACACTTAATGTGCTGTTGATGGTATTGTGCTAACTCATCCAGTGTGGATGAGGGCGCTGCCCAAGATTCACCACATCAGAGATGCTGTGTAGCTGGGCTACGAAAAGCTAGTGTTGAGCTGCAAAAGGGGCAGGCAGGAGTAATATCCAGGGCTCATCAGCTATGTAGCATTTCAGCTTCATGATGCCAGCAGTTTCAAATTACAGGTAGCGGAACTAACTTCCCCCACTTCAGGATTCTGTTTTAACTATACTGGGACAAACCACTCTGTGCTGCGGTGAAAATTCCTCTTTAGGTTTGAGCTGTTCACATTAGGAAAGAAGCATTGTACATACACTTAACTTATAAATTCTGCCTCTTTCCACAGTACATTTCCCTTTGTCCTTCGTACCACAATCATAAGGAATTTTTAAGGACGAGAGTCCCAAACTACTACTAGTTGCTTCCATGTATATTGTTCCAATAAAAGCAAAGAGACCACAAGAACACAAGCTTTTGAATGACCTGGGTGAAAGAATAAATAAAGTAGCATCGCTACAAAAGTCAAACAAAAATAAAATATTAGAACTTTTTTTAAAAAAAATGCACAAAACATTTAACAAACAATATTTCACAGCATTAACTGGGCTAACACAGCCCAAATTAAAAGGGGGGTTGTAGTAGTATGAAAAATAATTTTAAAAAATTAGCAGTGCAAATACACATCTATAAAATAAAAATAAACAATGTTAACCATTGAAATAAATTATAATAGAAAATAAAATGATATAAAATCCACTATTTAGGGAATCAAAGCCTTCTGCAAAAAAACAATTGGCACAGAACAAAGCAAATTCCTATTATGGCGGTCATGTAAATTCCTTACAAAGCCACAAAATAAAGCATAATGGATATTGTTATATGCAGTGATAACTGCGACCCAGTCCTCAAGATCTTCTACCAGCACCAGTAAGATTTCCATGAAGCTTCAGGTACTACCACAGGTTCTGTGATGCCCTAACTCTTTGACAACTGCCTTAATAATGAGTAGCCTTCCCTCAAGCTGTGCGTGATGGCTGGCTTTTTTAAAAAAATCAAAACTTCTGCCCCAAGGTAACACAAATTCTGTGACAACTGAAGCTTAATTCTGCAAGATGCATAAATTATGCACATTTGCATGACTTCCCTTATGTTGCATAATTCATTTTCTGACTGCTAATCTTGGGAAAATGCAAAAGGCTCCGCAGGGTACCGAGGTCCCCGCCAGCCACTCCTCTGGGTCTTCCCTGTAACCATAAGGGTTAAAAAGAGAGAGGGCTGAAATTCTCAGAAAGCTGAATTCTGCAATCAGCTTTTCTGCACCCTTCACAGAATTGCAACATTCACACAATCCTAGTTTTTCTTTTGGAAGGGATCTGTAAATACGGGGAGCACGAACTTGCTTGAGCTAATTTTAAGATAGGTACCAGGAGAAAGGAAAACCTACAGTAGGTGGAGCCAGTTCTTCTGCTGCCCCAACTAGTAGCCCTGAACAGTTGGAGAAGTGCATTGCAGCAGCATCCCAAAGAATGCTGCGGTGCAACTGCCAATCAAAAGCTGCTTTCGTTGATACATCCCACCTCCAGAAAAACATTGCCACAAGCAAGTGCTTGGGTTGTTTGTGCCCTTGGGCCAGCCCGGAACCTAGGCAGTCTCCTGGCAAAAAGGAAGCCAGCCTGCATTTAGTTCTCGGGTTCTTTAATCACTGACACATAATAGCATTTTTTAGTGTGCTCCCTGCAAAATTATCGGCAGTTATGTTAAATAAATACAGTACTTCATTCTCACCAGAACCTCAAAATAACATTACGCACTTGTCTTACAAAACTACTTTTAAAAAAATCCCTTCACCTGATTTTTTTTCTTTGCAATTTTCCTGTAAACAAAACTTCTGTTTAAAAATTCATCTATTAAAAGTTCGCACCTAGCTAAAAAAAAAAATCAAATCTGTACATTTGTTCCCATATTCGCTCTTAAATTAACAGTCAAAATAAGGTGAGACAAGGCTCCAAAAGACTGTACAGAGTGCAGAGAACCTTTTGCAACATTCTGTATGTGTTAATTTCTGGTACCGGGCGCACCCTTTCTTTCACAAGGGAAAAGGGGGAGGAGGAGAAAAAGCAGACTTTCAAAAAAAATAAAATAAAAGGCTTGCTGTTCAGGTGCACAAATGAAGTGCTCAACTTACATGCATAATTCATAGCACCAAGCTGTTTGACCAATCAGAGAGGTTTCCAGTAGCACACATGCACACGCATACTTCTGTACTGGTGTAACTATAATCCTACACAGATGTTTTATAAACTTGCTATCTTGCATTTAAAAAATAAGTGCATCAAGTATCTTTGTACATTCAAGTCACATTCTAAGGCAAATTGTCTACCATAGGTACTCCCAACTGCTTTGGTATGTTGCTTCAGTAAACTTGAGTGTGACTTGGGTGTTTCAGCATGCAAGTTTGTCGAATTTAAGAGTAGACTAGATGTATTTTTCACTGGGAGCATGCCTTAGACCAACATGTTTGCATGTTAAACCGAATGGGGTTCAAACTACTTGCATATATTGCCTAGGAGAGTTCTGTGACGCGAATATGACATGTTCAAAGTGAAGTTGCCAACAGCAAGTGAGTGTTTTGTATCTTACGTCCTTTCAAAGCCACATTCGGTTTCACGTAATTTTCTAGCTAATTTTGTCACTAAATTAAAAACGCCCGCTCTTGAAGTAATTCAGTCTAATGCAAACCTACATCTTTCTTTTTATGTGATGGCAGACTGCAGGAAGCAATATATCAATTGCTTTGAGAGTAATGCAAAACTAATGATTTTATTCTCCTCTACTCCTCTCTCTCGCTTTCTTTCCCTGTCTTTCTTTCAAGGGCAAATGCCCCCATACCTGGCAGAAGTCAGCAGTGTTTGCTAGTGCATGGTTTCCAACTGTTCAGCGGAGATGAACCAGAATCTGCAGTTTTTGCAGTAATTTGAACCCTATGGTGGGAATACTGTTATTTCCCTTAGCAATCAGCAAAAGACTGGAAAAAAAAAGATTAGTGACTTGCATCACTGTGATACAGTATAGCATTTGGCAGGTATATATATATATATATATAGTTCGGCAGCTGAATTAGATGGGTTACATTAGAAAAGGTGTTTTCAAATTGAAGAATTTCTGGAAACAAAGTTTAAGGTTGTGATGCATTGCTTTTTTTCTTTTTCTTTTTCTACAGTTCAATCTTGCATGCAGGGAAAGATTCATCTTGCATAACAACAGTGCTGCTGCTCGCCAGTACCATGATGTTAAGGTCCTGTTGTTTCTCGTGGGTCTCTTGATACCATTCCCTCATCACTTCCGAATCATGGGTAGGGATTAAGGTCACCTGCAATACAAGAATACGAGAACAGAGGACACATTAAGATCAAACAGAGGGTGGTATTAATGTGTGAGCAAGTCCTGAGAATACTGGTCCCCATTTTGAAAGAATACTAGGTGCAACAAAAATATTTATCAGAAGACGTGGATTTTGAGATGTTGAGTAATCTAAACTCTATCTCAAGGCATATGGTCCTTATGTAAACAAGACAGAGACTACTTGGGGTACAGTATAGAACTTCAACCTCCACAATTGTGAAATGGGAGCCTCTGACATTTTAGGCACTAAGTTCTACATATCCACATTTTTCAAAATACTGAACACGTGATGTGCAACACTATCACATTTTTGTATGGCTGAGGGCATCTTTAGCCCCATCCACAGAAGAGCTGCTTTTCCATAACTGGCCTCGGCCCATTATAATTGTTAATTAATTACCTTCTGCATGTGTGTCTTGAGGCAATCTACACAACATAGTAAAAATAGTTAAAGCAGAAAATAACAGCAAATGAACTAAAAATAAAATAACATAGAAGGAGACACTCATGGCAAAGGCCTATTAATCCAGTTGAGAAAGCTTGACCATGGTGTTGGGTTATTGAAATGTTACCCCAAAACGGCTCACAGTTTCCAAGCATTGAGCACAATATTTAAAGATGTACTTAAACCATACTCAAAATCTTGGATATAGAACATGAAACCATTAAAATATATAGTAGACACACAAAATTGGGTATGCCTTGCATTTGAAGACATGGGACTACCACATTGCGTCTAGTTCTGCACTTAAACATCATTCAAGATCTGAAAAAGGCACCTACAGTAAGGTTTTGGTAATATGCAAATAGTCAATTAAAATGTATGATTAGTAATTAACACAAACTGTGGAAGATTAAGAGAAAAAAACAATTTTCAATATAGCTCTAGTTGTTGTTTTAAATCATGAGCTTATGAGAATACTCCCCCACCCCACCCCACTGGCTATATTCACATGCCATGGTAAACCATAATTATTGATTTACAGTGATCACACAGAAGATTGCTAACTTGATCCTCTCCTAGCAGGGTCGGAGCAGCAAAGCAGAAGTCCTGACAACTCAACCAAAGACTTCTTTGTTTTCCTCCAATTGAATTGCCATGTGAAGCCAAGGTTTGTTCTTGATTTGCCAACCATGGCTTGTTTGGGTGAAATAAACCATGATTCCTGACTCAGAAACAATGCTAAGTCCTTGCTTGTTTTTTCATGGGAGTGATCTTTATAGTAATGATAAACCATGCATTCTGGTTTTACCATGGCATGCAAGAGGGTCACTGTGACCAGAAAAAGCTTGAAGAAACTTGTTATCAAATATGAGGCACCTCTCAGCATCTTGGTTTAGGAGATTTCTCAAAGTTCCTTGTCACTTTTTTATCTCTTCAGATTTTAATTCACAAATACTGGAGAGCCTACCTGCATGTTGCTTCCCCACTGAGCCTTGCCCTCCAGCAGAGAATCCAGGACAGCCCTGCTTGGTTCTTCAGCAGCAGGATCATTCCCACTCACCACGTAGTAGGATGACCTCACCCTCTTGAAAAACTCTACATCAACATTCTTGCTGTTGCTGTGGTTGGGAATATAGACCAGATCCAAATACACAGGAGGTCCTGGAGGCACAGCTATAGATTTTGTTTGTTTTACATTTCCAGGTCCTTTTAAAAAAAAAGCACACAAACACACACAAGGGTCTTGTCTCAGTCATTGATGAGAAAATGTCAATGTATCTTGCTACTACTGTGACCTTAGAAAACACGTAATTTAAAGTTAGACAGAGCTGGCTTGTCACACTTTGACTGTGGAACACATATTCCCCAATGAATACTACTGACTCTTAAAATATTTGCTAAAATATGACAGTTAAAGAATCAAAGACTGCTTAGTGAGGAGAACAAGAGGGGAAAATATACATGATCAGTTCTTATATAGTTTTGCTTTAAACCCTCATCATCAGGTACTTTGTATCAAGTAATAGGATTGGTTAATTCAAGAATTGTCATGCAGAAACTGTGATTATTAAATTGTCATTCAAAAAAATAGGATTCTTCAACAGAATTTATGGGAAATTCCTGAAGGAGGTCCTTCTATCAAACAGTTTTCAAGTTGGAAGAACTACTGTCCCAAATGCCAGCTCAAAGGTCACTCAGGTGTTGGAACCAGGAAAAGGCTGACCCAGACCATTAGGATGAGAGCTCTAAGCAAAACCATGGCAGAACAGTAGCACCTTGCAAGATATATAAGAGCAGAAATGCAACTGCGTTTAGGAACTGAAAGTAAGATTTTCTAAAAAGGTGATGAAGAACTTATGGGAAAGGGGCCAGGAAGAAATCAGGAGATCAGTTGCTCAACTTGTTCAAAAGATGTAGGTTGTGTTTACATTCAGCACCTTCCAAGTTTGTGAGTCAAGTACTCATTCTCACCAGCCACAATTCAACATTATGCAGTTTCTCATTTTATTCATCTTTGTTGTTGTTTAATGCTCCTATTGTACAACGGCACTCCCCAAAAATTAAACAAGAAGGGGAATGGGAATCAGAATATAGCTTCCAATATAAAGAAGTAGAAATACTAGGAGATTCAGTATCAGAGTGGATGCTAATCAAATACAGCATAGGAGAAGATGCGAAATGGAGCTAGGACTGGGTGGGTATTGTGCTACCACAGTACTGTGCTACCATTGTACTTCTTCCATTCATGAAAAAGAAACTGGTAAAACAAGGCTAATAGAGATAGGATATACAGAAGGAATAGCACATGCTAACTGCAGTGCTAGTTCTGCAAAAAAGGCAGGATACCAAAGGCAAAATGGGAAAGCCATTCTGGTTTGGTTTGGTTTTTAAAAAGGCTGACAATTAGCAGCTTCTAATGCTTACAGTTCTTTCAGAAAATATGAGCTAAGGCAACAGGGGAGTGTATGATGAACATGGATTACATCTATGTGTATGCTTGCATGCACCCATCTTTTTGTTATTTCCACTGTTCCAGGCACTCATGAAAATCCAGGTTCCCTCTGTAAACAAGAAATAGCTCTTATACATATTCCACCTTCCTCACTTTTCACTATAGTTCTTCTAGCAATCAATACAATACCGAACTCTTTGATGGGCACCTCTGGACCTTTTCTTGTAGCCAGTTGCTTGGCTGCCTAAAATGTACACAGTGCTTCATTTCTAAAATGAGGGATATTATAGGTCAAGGCATTCTCAGAAACCTTTTACCTACTAAGTGGACCCTTCTTCTTTCCAAAGTAACAATAATGTACACGGCATCTAAGCCTTTCCTTCTTTCTGGAACAGATTTTACTAGCACAATGTAAACCATAGCAGCAGCATTTTTACTGCCTAAGGTGTGAGTAACATACCTTTAGCTTCAAACACCTGTATGTGCATTGACCACAACATTCAACTTCTATCACTATTTTGGGAAGCAGCCCTGTCTGCTTTTGAGCCACTGTGTGTCTTCCCAGTCCAACTTGTTATTCAGGACTGAATTAAAACTATCGGAAGAAAGCTTTGCCCCTACCCATTTATTATAAAGGGGAATATAAAAGCGGCTATAATGTAATTCCCTTTTCACAGAGGTGGGTGTAATTTGCAGACATAGGAGCCTACACAGATGTTAAATGTAGTAGCACATTGTCCAAACTCTATGGCATTACACAATAAGTAAATAAGTAGTAGTAGTAGTAGTAGTAATAATAATAATAATAATAATAATATAAAATATCCATAGCAAGCATTTCTGGCATGTTAAATCTGGATCCATTCTCAGTCATTGTTCAGTAACAAATGGATAAACAAATATCCATGAACAATTAACGTTTGCTCAAAATGCTGTTAAACTGTACAATGGATGACATCAAAATTATGGAAAGCAAAAGCAGGAACTTATGTAGGTTTATGGTTGCATATGTGAAATGATTGTTTTTAATAACTAATGTGTAAGCATAGGTACAAAAAACAGGCAGCAGAATTCATTGGTCTCATTCATACTTAAAACTAAGCCAAACCATAGATAACTGAGCAATCAAGCATGTCTGGGACCAGAGGTAAAATAACAGCCACTTTGCTCTTCCTTGCTGCTTTACTACCCAAAATCAACCCGTGGCTTCACTTAGCATTACATGCAAATCTGAGCTCATGCTATGTATCTGCAAAACAATTCAAGAATGGTAAGCAAAGAGCCAATCTTGGCTACAACTTGTGGTTTGTTTGGAGTGGGTGAAACCATGAACACATATGTTCACACATATTGCTAAGCCAAGTCATGACTTAGCTCTGGGTAGCATGGCAGCAGCAGGACTGGGAGAGAAGTGAAAAAGCCATGATTTTTGCTCCGGGATGCCTCATGATTGCAGTTTGGCTTGGTTTGCCTTAGCATTATGTGCAAACTGGCCCACTATTATAGCTACCTTCTCTTTAAAGGTAAAGGTAAAGGTACCCCTGCCCGTACGGGCCAGTCTTGACAGGCTCTAGGGTTGTGCGCCCATCTCGCTTAAGAGGCCGGGGGCCAGCGCTGTCCGGAGACACTTCCGGGTCACGTGGCCAGCATGATGAAGCTGCTCTGGCGAACCGGCACCAGCGCAGCACACGGAAACGCCATTTACCTTCCCGCTATAAAGCAGTACCTATTTATCTACTTGCACTTAAGGGTGCTTTCAAACTGCTAGGTGGGCAGGAGCTGGGACCGAACGACGGGAGCTCACCCTGCCGCGGGGATTCGAACCGCCGATCTTTCGATCGGCAAGCCCTAGGCACTGAGGCTTTTTACCCACAGCGCCACCTGCGTCCCTCACATTCTCTTTAGATGGTTGTTTTACAACATAGGTTGAATTTGTGGCTGAAGCAAACAAGTGCTGCATTTAGGGGAGGACTAGGGATCCTTTTTGGTTCCCCTGGCCAGATCCTTCTCTGCTCCTAGCTTCACAAGGCCATATTTGACAGGTGGAGCTGCCCACCTGTCAGTCACGGTGAAAACAAATGAATGGGTGTTTTGAAGTTCTGAAGTTGAGGCTTCAAAGCACGATGCTGGGCTTGCAAAGAGCCCCGTGTCATGCTTTGAAGTATCTGAGGCTTTACCAGTGGCTGATGGGAAGAAGAGCTGAAGTCTGCTGCCTGCAGCCATCAACTGTGTCAGAGAGTTCCCCACAGGGATCGCGCTAGCACAGACGAGCCATTAGCAGATGAGAAGCAGAGCCAAAGCATGCTTTCTGCTTGAAAGCACACAATTAGGAGTGCACTTTGAGGCTCCTGATTTTGCACTTAGCAGCCACATCTCTGCCTGTATATGACGCCAGGTTTGGGGCAGATGGGCGGGGCTGGCTGCCCAATGTTTGGCCCAAGGGCTGGAGACTCCCCCTCCCCTGCTCTTTGGAATTAACCTTGCCATTTCTTCTTACCTGCAGTTGCGGTCTTTGCCGACTTCGATGTTGTAGAGTTGGCTGCATTCTTTGTCTCCTTATCTTTCTCCTCATTACGGGAAGATTTTATCTCTGGAGTAGAGACATTTTTGGCAGCTTTCTCCACGGACTCCTTCTTCTTTGGAGAAGCTGTTCTGGAAACTTTATCCAGCGAATCCTTCAAGCCAGCAGGCTTTGGTGAAGCCACCTGTTTTGATTTGCCGTCACTCTTCTTGGAAGGAGAGGAAGACTTGGTCTTAGTGCCCTGCTTTTTCGTCTTTGTCTTTTCTTTTAGATCCTTCCTCAATGGTTTGCCTAAGTTCTGATCGATAGGCAAGGCTTCTGGGTCTACCATGGAGACGTCAGGGTGTCTAGGCGACGGACTGCGATCTTGCATGGGGACTGGCGGAGGGTCAATGTGTTCATATGTAATGGTTTTATCTGTTGGAATAGTTTCAGATTCATCTTCCGAGTCAATGTTAGCATCTGCTGTAATAGAAGGGCACTCTTCTGTTTCAGGCGGCACGTCTGAATCTGTCTGCGATGGGGCAGATTCGCTGACGGAGGTTGGGGGAGTTTCTCCACACAGGCGTGCTTGCTGTTTCCCCCCTGAAGGCGGCTGTGCTCCTCCAGACTGAGTCAACGGCTTCTCTTGCTCTTGAGACTGTTCTTCACTAGCAAACCATTCCAAGGGGTTAGGGTTGATAAAGGAGGGAGAAAGTTCTGTTTTGGGATGCTTGTACTCGCAAGATGTAACGAGGCACAAATCAACATCTTGACGGGTTTCTGGTTTTTCTGAAATAAAGTACTTATCAGCCTCATGGTGGTAGCTAGCAGTGTCCGGGGATCTCATGGCATTCCCACTCACTTCATAAGAGTAACTGACAGTCTCAGATGACTTGATAGTTTTCCCAGGGGTCTCATAAGAATAGCTGACTGCCTCAGGAGATATGTGTGTTTTTCCAGTGGTCTCATAAGAGTAGCTGACAGACTCAGATGATCTGGTGGGTTTTTCATAGGAGTAATCAAAGGCTTCTGGTGACTTGGTGACTTTCTCTGTTGTTTCATAGGAGTAACTATCAGCCTCGGGTGATCTGGTGGTTTTCCCTGTCGCAACATAGGAATAATCAAGAGCTTCAGGGGATCCAGTGGTATGCTCTGTTTTGTCGTAGGAATAACTAACAGCCTCAGGTGATCTGGTGCTTTTTCCAGTTCCATTATAAGAATATTTAAGAGCTTCAGGCGATCTGGTTGTTTCCTGAATGTCTTCCTGGTCCGTAAACGCTAAGAGCTCTTGGCTATGTTTTGTTAAAGGGTCTTCAACTATTGAGGTATGATAACCAAATGATTTGTCAGGGGACATGTGCAATGATAATGGAGGTGAATGGCAAGCAGCAGTAGTTGTTTTCATCACAGGAGGTGAATCTGAAAAACCAGGTGAGTATAGAGGAGAAGATTCCCGTGGTGTTAAAGGAGATAAATCAGATTTTGGTGAAAGTTTTTCTCCAGGGCTGTTCACTTTTTCTGATGGAAATGCGGAATGTAAGGGCATATCACTAGGCTGAGTGACACCTGATATAGTTTCTTCGTGTAGTGGAGAACCTGCCTGTGATGGTGTATGAGCAGAGGAGGAAGAGGGCGAAGCTTCTATCTGAGATACTGAAATAATCTCAGAAATATCCTTGTCATTGCCAAAACATGCTTGTTCCACTGGTGATATTTTATTTGCAAAAGAGTGATCCTGCATGTCTGTAGGGCTATAATCGACTTCAGTTGGACCATTTTCAGATATATGGTGCATAGTAGCACCTACTATTGGATGTTCAGGAGACTGTCTGCTGAAGTCCATTGCCAAAGACTGCTCAGGAGAATCTTGCCCAAATTCTACTGACATAGTTGATTGCTCAGGAGACCTATGATCTTGAACTGGTGTCCTTGATTTTGCTGTTTTAGGGGAGAAATCTGGGGGAGAAATGGACATAGGTCTTGGGCACTCCTCTTTAGATGGAGACATTTCTGTTTCCTGAAACGTTGTTGGTGTCTGAACAACAGATACAGAAAGAGAATCGTCTACTTCAGTAGAATGCGGGGATCCAACTTCAGCATGCAGTGAAGGAGATACATCATCAGTGGTTGGTTCTGGGAATGAACTAGTAGCAACAGATGCTGTGGAAACAGAGGCAACTCCTTCGATATGTGAATAAGTGTCTTCTGCTACAACTTCATCAACAGGTGTTGCAGATTTATCAGAGACTGTACCTTCAGAGATCGACATCTTGGTGTCTTCTTTGAAACAACTAAAATGACTAATATCTACCTGTGTAGGAGAGACCTCTCCTAGCTTCCTGTCATCCAAAACCAATGAAGGCTGAGTTTCTGAAGTTTCTAAGTCATCCTTTTTCTTTTCTAGGACAAAGTCCAGTTTTGTTGGTGAAAGCTGTACATCGTTTTCAACTTGCTGTTCTTGGAAAAGGTTTGTAGAAGCAACATCAGAAACTGGGCTCTTCTGTGAAGGAGAACCATCTCTTTCACTCTTCTTTTCAAAGGGACTGTCAGTTTCTCTAGCAGAAGATATTACATCACCACTCAAAAATGCATCATAGGAAGACTCTGAACCAATCAGTGGGGGGCTTCGTAAAGGTGAGAGCACTTTTTCAGAAGGCAATTCAGAGTCAGGCACTGGTTCATCCATTGGGCTTAGTCTGTGTTTTGTAATATTATCTTTGGTATCACTAGCTTCAAAGCTGAATGAAGCATCTGCTTTTCCAGTAGTTTCAGAAGGAAGTTGACTTGATTTTTCATCTGTGGGAGATTGATAATATGGTGTGTGTCCAGCACTACCAGCAGCTGATTGTGAAGGGGACACCACTTCTAATGTTTTATCATCGGGGCTGGGGCAGTGCTCTTCATGGGTTTCATGTTTTTCAGAGAGTGCTGTGAGAGCTGCAGGTTCCGATGTCACTTTAATCTCATTGGGAGTCAGTGAAAAGTTCACACTACGTTCACTTAGAGGTGTTTTAGCAACAGGTGACAGAGGGGTTGGGCTTTCATCTAGACTCTTAGTTGGGCTATGCTTGTCATCCAAAGCTTCTGAAATTTCTAGTTTACTAGTACTCTTGACTTCACTTTCTCGTTGGCGGTACAGATCTTGGAAGGAAGACTTGCCAAATTTGTCTTCCTCTAAGGAAGAAGATGGTGAAATTGTAGAAGCTGAAACATTATAGTCTTTGCCCTCAGTAGCATCTGTTTTAGATCCTTCAGATAGCCCATTGAAAGCATCAGGAAGGGGAGAAAGTTTAGTCCTAGTAACTTCTTGAGAGTACAGTGTTGATTCATACTTGGTAATGTTTACATATTCTTGGGAAGGGGAGTCACTTTCCTCATTATTAGTCTCATCACTCATCACATCCCTTGGAGTTGACATTTCATCCATTGGAGTTGGCTCACTGGATATTTCAATGGTGGACTGGGTATAACCTGAAGTAGCAGTGAATTCCTCAGGCTGGTCTTCTCTGTTTTCTTCATCTGAAACAGTTGCTTCACTTTCTGAACCACCAGGTAGCGTTTCATCATGGATTGAAGATGCTGGTTCTTTAGCAGGAGATGGAGGTTCTGAGTACTTAGCTGGAGTGGTTAGGTGCATGCCATATTTATCATCAATCTCACCAGCTTCTGCTGCTTTGTCCACCACAGCCATAACATAATCCTCTTCAGCTTCTATTTTTTCAGTTTCATCTTCATCTCTGACATCCTCAGTTTTGTCTTCCTCCTCATTCTCTTCTGTTTCTGCCTTTTCAACCATTTCATCTACATGTTCTTCATCTCGCTCTTCACCCTCTGCTCTAAATTCTGCCTTTTCATCATATCTCAAATCTTTAGCTTTTTCATGCTCAAATGCTCCAGCCATTTCTTTTTCAGTCTCCCCAGTTTCTATTTTATCCTTCAGGTCTTGTTTTCTGAGGCCTAGTGGTGCCTCTTCTTCCTCATTGACAACTTGTTCTTCGGCTTCCTCTGTCTCAGCCTTTTCTTCATAGTCCCCTGCCTCAGAAGATTCCTCAAGACCTGTTCCTTCATCCTCAAACTTTTCATTGTCATCAACCCTGTCCTTTTCTACAGGCTCCAGCTCTTCAGGAGTTTGTTCACATTCACCCTCAGGTTCAGTGGTAGTTATGCCTTCATCAGGAGAATCAGCAGGCCCTTCTGTTTTTTCTTTCTGAACTTCATAATCCTTTTGTTCTATATCAGTTAACTTGCCTTCTTTTTCTATGATATCTACCTGAGGCTTTGTTTCCTTTACTACTTCAACTTCTTCAGCTTTTAGTTCTTCAAAGTCTCTGGTTAAATCTTCTGGTGAAGACATAAGGGACCTCTCCGCTTCGAGTTCTTTTCCAGCAGCTGCAACACCTACAGCTGCTACCGTTGCAGCGACAGCTCCCAAAGCAGCCACTGCAGCAGGCGTTTCGGCAACCTTGATCTCTTTCTTTGCTGTCTTGCTTTTAACTTTTTCTTTTGGTTTCCCAACAAGCCCACTTTCTTTTCTGACAGACTCTTCCTTCTTTTGTGGCTTTGGCTTTGTTGTAGTCTTTTTCGACTCCGGCAGAGAGGCAGATGTTTTCTTTGTTTCTTTGAGAAGCTTTTTGGGCTCCTTCTTTTCTTCTTTTTTGCTCTCCTTTTTCTCTTCTTTTTTAGATTCTTTTGGGGGAGCTTCTTTCTTTGATTCTTTCTTAGATTCTTTCTTCACATCTTTCTTGGTATCTTCCTTTTTAGACTTTTCCTCTTTCTTAGCCACTATCCTTTCTTCTCTCTTAGACACCTCTTTCTTTGGCTTTTCTTTCTCCTCTTGCTTTTCCTCAGATTTTACTTTCACTTCCTTTCTCACATGCTTCTCCTTTACTACTTTTGGTTTGACATCTGCTGCTTGTTTTTCAATTGTTTCAGATTTTGCCAGCTGCTGTTCCTTAGCTGTCAGATCCTTTTCTGTCACAGAAAGCCTAGTCTCAGCTTTTGCTGGTTTGTCCTTTTTTGTGGTTGTTTTTTCTTTACTTTCTACCCTTTGAGTCTTTTCAGGTGGGCTAGTCTTCCCTGTGTCTGACGCCTCCTCTCTCGATTCTTTTCTGACTGTCTTGCTAGACAGGGATTTTGCAGCAGGCTTAAGACTTTCCTTACTGTCTGCTCGCTGCTTCAGCTTAGTTTGTTTTACTGCTGGGCTCACCATGTTACCCGTTAGGTCTTTCTGTGTAACTGTTGGTTGCTTAAGAAAGTCTAAATGTTTGAGTTTTTCTAGTCCATCTAGTATGCTATATTGGGTACTGTTTCCTGGGAAAAGAACTCTGATTATTTTTTCAGCAGGGTTTGCAGGATGCCATACAATCAAGGAGGAGATGGAAGTCAAATAGGAAACTGGGATGTCTACCTCCTGACCATTTGGTAGCACCAGCTCAGCTTTATCTTTGCTTGTACCCGTCCACTGATGCATAAAATATTGCATCTCTTTGCTGCTTTTGACTGGGTTGAGCACATACATCTCAAGCTTCCCTACTCCCATTTTTTGAAAAAGGATAATAGGCTCAGTGCTGTTTGCCACATTTCTAAAAAGAGGCTCTGGTTTCACAGACAGCTTATTTAAGTACTGCAGGGTAAAGCAAGCCTCCTCTACACTTCTTTTTAACTGAAAATTAGGATCGGGGTTTCCTAGGCTTTCAGGAGCATTAAGGAATACAACTCCTAAATCAGGTGAAATTAGATTTTTCATCCAGTCACTGTTGGTAGTGGAGCCTTGAGACTGTTCCTCTTCTAATTCAGCTATTTTCCGTTGCAACATGCTATTAATCCCTGGCAGGTTGTCATCTCCAATGTGGGTGAGCAGAATTGAATCCACTCTATCCAAATGTCGAATGAGTTTCCAGAAACAAGATTTTCTTTCTGACCCCCCGTTGATGAGCATGTTGAATCCATTGACTGCAAATAAAGCAGAATCTCCTCTTCCACCTGGGAAAATGTAACAGCAAGGTTTTGAAAGCTTCAGGAATCCTCCTGATGTTGGTGGCTCCAAGATATCAAAAGGTGATGGCACTTCCACTGATTCTGACAGGTACTCTGTGAATTCAGAAAGTCCTTCCATTTCAGGCAAGATAGAGGCAGAGTTTAGCTTAATGTTGATGAAATCTTGAAGGTTATGTCTGTCTAGGTTTGAATTCTTCCAATCCCCTTCCTCAGGGCAGAAAAGCGTTAAGCTGGCTTTGTTGGCAGGATGAGTCGTGCTCAATAACTCTCCAATCTGGGGTTGCAAAACATAAAGGGGAATGTTATGTGTCAATTTACACTAAATTGTAGTCACTTTTTATAAATCTAAAAGGCAATTCTCAAGACTCCCTAAAGCCTCAAAATAAGGAAGACTTCTTAACGTACTCTATTTGAAGAAGAAAGGCAGGATCGTGCTCAATTTTTTTTAAAAAAATACATTTCTCTTATTCATTCAGATTCCAGTATACGCAGTGAATTCTCCCCCAACGGATTCTCCATTTACTTCAACAGAGGAAGCACTTGGACATGCATACCTGTGCACACATTGCGGTTTTCTTCATTTAAATGAATAAGTAAAATTTCATCTCAGGGTTGTGTGTGTAGTGCACACAAGGAACTGGATTCAAGAGACAGTTTAGAGGAGGCTATGATTCAGATGACTGGCAGGTGGCAAGAGACATAGATAGTTGCAGTTGGTGGAGCAGGGCAGTGGCACTTACCTGATCTCCTGCCACTAATACTGCTGTGATTTAGTGGGAGAGAGAGAGGTACAAATGTGCAAGTAGGAATACAGGATTGGCTCTGTGTTCTTGCACCATTAAGACCTCATCACCGCCTTGCCCTTTTCCACCCCAGTAAGCCATGGTGCTGTTGACAGGTCAGGTGAGCATCGCTGCCCCATCCCAGATGTATGCCTGTCCCAATCCTTGCTTGCTTTTAGAGGAGCAGTAAAACTGGAATTAGTCTAGTGGGCATTGGGGGGTATTTATATTTCTTTTATTGCTGGTTGCTGCTTTTAGTATTTTTTCATAACTTTTTTGATCACAATAACACTCTCCCCCCTCCTGCGATGCCCAACGACTGATAATCAGAAGCACACTGCTTGTTTCTTTATTGCATTAAAAAATTGCTTGTTGCTTCATTGCTGTTTGATTATTGTTTTATGGTTATAAGCTGCTCTGTTTATGTGTATAGAAAGGCAGGAGACAAATGCCATAAAATAAAATAAAAATTCAGTACACTAAAGGGATGGTTTAGATCAAGGAATTAATTGGTCATGCCAAGAATCCTGGCCCACAAATTTAATTAGCTAGCAGAATGGAAAAGGACTATAAATAACCACAAGCACATATTTATTTCCTTTGGAGGTTCAAGCACTTGTTATGTATTTTAATATATAGTAATTTTTCTTTTGAAAGAAACTGTTATGAAAATCATAGAGCAGATGTTTTGCTCCTGAGAAATAATCCACCCAACATCTATATAAAAAGAAAATAGTAACAAAATAAAATAAAGAAGACTGAACAGCTGTTTTGTCTTCATATGTCACTAAAACTGTGTATATTACCATCTTATGGGATATAAATAGATCTTATCCAAATGTCAAGCAGAGAAACCAAAACACTATTATAGGGTAGCAAACATCTAGGAGAATAAACACTGCAAGATACAAGAGAAAAGCCAATAAAAAGCACCAGGTTTTCTGGAATATAATCAAACAGAAGCATTTATAAGAAATGATATAGGTTTTTTCTTTAAATGTTATGACATATTGATAATGGAAGCCATCCTCGTTTTTTAGTATGCAAAACTGGGCTTTCAGCAGACCAGCAACTTTATCAAATTTCATTTTCTTTCAGTGTTGCTTCTCATTTTTTCCAAAACAAATATGTGTATGTCCTTGAGACAGAATCCTGAAGTAGCATGCCTCAAGGGTTGCAAAGTAGACATCTGATAAAAGAAATTAGCATATTAAATTAGAAAAAACTGGCCAGGGTCATAAAATGGGTGGCTGGGTTGTTTGTTGCTAAGAAGAGAAACAATGTGAGACTTCATGTCAAAGCAATCAGTATACCTCTTTAATAAGGTATATTTTCGTGGGCAATATTCCAGTAAGTAGCAGCAGATTGTCCACTATGCATGAAAAACTGCAAGCCTAGATACATATTTATAATTTGCATGAAGCTAATACTTTAAAAATGTTTTAGGAACTGTTAGGAATGAATAGAAGCATGATGCAACTGGGTTTTTTTTTGAAAACTAACTTTGCAAGGTAACTTACATATAGAAATCAGGCAAGGGATTGATTGATTGATTGATTGATTGGTTTGTTTGTTTGGTCTGTTTCCCACAACCAAACCAGAAATCTTGAAGAGCATGCTGCCTTAGTTGAACTCATACAAACACACTTGGTGGGGACACAGGAGAGGGCCTTCTCGGTGGCTCCTCCCATACTTTGGAACTCCCTCCCTAGAGAAGCTAAACTGGCTCCTTCCTTGCTGTCCTTCCACTGGCAGGTGAAGACTACCTTGTTCCAGTAGGCTACTGGGAACTTACTGCTTTTAATGAAAGGTCTGATGCCATACTGTTTTTACTGTAATTATTGTTATGTTTAAAACGGATTAAATATGTGTAAATTGTATTAATTCTATCGATGTTTAATTGTATTTTAATGATTGAGTTTTCTCTATTTTTAGCAGTTCTTGTTTTTAACTGTAAGCTGCCTTGAGTCCCCTCATGGAAAAAGGCAAGGTATAAATATAATTATGATTATGGTAATTTCCTAAAGTACCCCATATGTTCCATAAGTATCCCATATTATGGGACCAGATTTCTCTTAATATTGGTCTGACTGAGGCTTAGATCTATTAAACTTTCCTTGGATTCATTCTGTGCCTGTGTAACAGTGCTATAAAAATACATAATTCAGCTTGACAGTCTGTTTACGATGGGTTCCTTGCCTTTCAGGAATTTGCAGACACTGTACATTAATTGCAAGCCAACATAATGTCTAGAGAAACAGAAAGAATTAAGTACAGCCCTAGTGACTACTTGACAGATAGTCCATCTCTGTAGATAGCAGATATGGATTCTTTCAGTTTTGGAATGTTGATGTTTTGAATATTAGGGAGCAAAACTCACAAATCATGTATACTGTTGTCCATAGAACAAGATTAACAATGATGTATATAGTGGGCTCAAGGTCCAGGCCACCACCATACCCTTTTGATTTAATTTATAATCTCTTTCAATCCCTCCTGGTTTCAGACAAAAACTCCAGAAATATCTGTGTTTGTATCTGTTGAAATTCCAGTGATTTGGGTTCAATTTCCACTTTGAGACATCAGTGTTTAAAGTCCAGAATAAGCCTGCAATCCAATCAATTGTGAATGATGCAAATCATTTTTAAAGACAGATTTCCCTACAATATACACATAAGTGGGGGGAAGCTGGGAAAGAATTACTTTCACATCCACCTTTCAGCTTTGTTTCAAACGACGTCCTGGGATGCATAGAGAAAAATACTTGGAAAAGGACCGCTGTGTGGGTCATAGAACCTTGGTTGAGTGTCTACTTTGTAATATAAAGGGTTATGGTATAACTTTCCGAACATTTAACAAATACCTCGGGGAAATGCTTGGGGAAAGCACCAACATATCCTGATCCTCTCCAACTTTTAATTTATTGAACTTTATTATCCTCCCCTTTCACAAAAGTAATTCAAAGCTACTTACAATAGCAATTAAACAGTATACCGTACTGTAAAACCAGCATAAAACATAGTTTTGTCTGGTGCCTAAATATAAGTAATGATGACATCAGGTAAGTTTCCCTGGGGAGAGCATTTCAAACAGAGGAGCCAACTCCTAGGGGCCAAGGTCCCTTCAGCACCACATTCGAAAATATTTAAGCCCTCCCTCACTGTTGATGGGTATTGCATCTTGAAATTGATTGTGCAGGTGGGGCTTACCTGCCCCCCATATTACATTCAAGTTGGCACCCCTGATTCCACAAGAGGGGTATCATATAATAAGCTGGTTCCCCTGACCACTGTGATGTGCCCCCAGCAAGAGAAGGGAAATATGCCAATCCTGGAGTAGGTAAACTTGTCTCCTCTCCAGCGCCCCCTGCCCTCATTTCATGCCCTGGCCAGCGTGAGCTTGGTAGGGCACAGGAAACAACAGCTGCTATGCCCCTGATTCTTCTCTGTCCACCACAGGATCGCTTTGTTAGTATGTTTGTTATTGTTATTTTATTGCCACCTTCTTTGAGAATGTTCAGCACATAAATCTACAAATTAAACGTGCAAATAACTAATATTGAAGAAGACATTAGAATAGAGAGTAGTGAAATACAAACCTCCTGGTCAGTGAAGATCTCAATAAAATTCTGAAATGAGAAGGAGCCTGATTGAAGAATGAGCTCGCCTGTGTTTTCAAAACTCTGCCCAGTTAGTACCAGGAGTTTGTGTCTTGCAGCATCTGTGATCATTAAGCGCACCTGTAGAAAAGGATTAAAACAAAAAATGCCCTTAAAATATCTCCTGCTTTCTACAGAGACTATCACTTCTACTTGACCTAAATAAACATGCATGCAACTGGCTTCGCATTTTATTTATCCCCAAACAGAGGAACACTAGAGATGGGGGAAGAGGGTTTGTGAAATATGGTGCACAACAGAACTCTGTAAGTTCAGCTTTCAAGGTAGCTTACACTCGAACAAAAATCTAAAAAATCTATCCCAAAATGAACTATAACCAAAAATAGAAGCAGTAGCACAGTGAAACAAAGTTAAACCTATCAAGTTGAAGCAGCAGAGAAACAAATGCAGCCTATAAACTGAAATCAGTTAACATTTAGAAGGCCTGGGAAAATAAAAACAAAAACATATTCAAAGCAGATTACTTAACAAGCAGAATGGCTTTCTTTAGATCAAAAGCAAACACCATCAAAAATATGTTTTCTCAGTTGCTCCTCACTACTGTATTACTATCCCCCACGCTCTGCCATTATTTCTCAAGTGTATTCAACAGACTCACTTTGTCATACACGAACTATTTCTGCTAGGTGAATCAACTGAATTCTCTCAAAATACTTTCTCAGCAAGCTATCTTTATCTGTATATAAACAGTCAAACAATCAAATGCTTTTTAAAAAAAAGCATGCCATGAAAAAAATCAGGACTGCCCTGAATTTCTGTTCAAGGACTCACCTTCCACAGATAATTCAAGGGCATTCACTAAACCACATGGAACAGCAGAGAAAAGAAATCCCATTATGGTTTGTCACTAATTGTATTGGGATATAAAAATGTAACATTACCCTTGATGGGGTCAAGTCCATTTTCTGTATGCATTTTTTTAAAATAGATAGCACTCAACAATCAGATGAGTGCCACTTAAATCTCACCTGTTTTAATTGCATTAAAACTATTAAAAATTGAATTATCTTGTTTTATTGTTTCCTGTGTTTGGCACAAAAGCTCTGGGAAAGTTGCCATAAGCTTTTGTACAAAGCCATTAGCTTTTTCAGCAAAAAAAACCAGCACCTCCACTTTGCTGATATTCCTGCACCCTGTTTATTTATTGATGGCTATAGATGGCATACAAGCAACATGTGTAGAAACTCTCTCTCTCTCTCTCTCTCTCTCTCTCTTTCTCTGGATACTGACTTAGAGAATGTTTATCTATTTGTAAACTGAAATATTTATGTCTGCTGCTATTAGAGACAAGAAGTTGGAAGTTCTGTTCAAATAAGGAGGGTGAAAGGAAACACAAATTTTGGCTAAAGAAATGCAAACAGATAATACAGTTGCAAAAATAAAAATTGAGAAACATGTTGCTAAAAATATTCATACAAGCTAAAAAAAAACATGTTTAAATACATCAGAAGCAAAACACCTGTTCAGTAGAAAAACTAGATATTTGGATAAGAAGAGAGTCAAAAGAAGCTGATAAGATTGCAGCAAAGTATTCACTATAGAAAATGTACAGCTTACACTGACCTTTTCAGGAACAGAATCTGAAGAGCTGATGCGAATATTGGTGACAAGAGATGAAATTAAATGCCTTATTGACAAGCCAAAAATTAACAAACCACCAGGTTTGGTTGATATCCACCTGAGAGTTCTCAAATGTACTAAGATTGGCCTCTGTACCAGCAGACATCAGTTTTTTAAAAAGGGAACCAGATGGATGTGCAAAGTTACAGAGCAGTCCACCACCTCTTGTGGGAGTCTGTTCCATGGTCAAACAGCTCTTACAGGTTACAGCGTTTGGGGCTTTTTAGTTTCAAAAAATATGTGTGTAAGGAGGAACATGACAGAAGCTTATAAAATGGTGTAGAGAAAGTGATAGAGGTTTTTCTCCTTTCTCATAATGCTAGAACCCAGGGTGATCCAATGAAACTGAATGTTCGAAGATTCCGGATGGACAAAAAGAGGGACGTCATACACCACATAGTTAAACTATGAATTTCACTCCCACAAGTTCAACCATGGTTGTAATCAATTTGGATTATTCTAAAAGGGGAATAGACGAATTCATGGAATAGAAGGCTCTCTATGGCTCCTAGTCAATTATGGTTACTATGCTATCTCTAGGATCAGAGGCCTCTGAGGAGAGGTTGTTGAGAAACAACAGGAGATGGCTATCGCCCTCACATCCTATTTGTGGGCTTCCCATAGGCCTCTGGTTGCCCACTTTAGAAAACAGGATGAAGAACTTAAGTAGGCCTTTGGTCTGACCCAGCAATGTTCTTGGTATGGTTTTGCTTCATAAAGAGGCAAACAGAACTTTGACAAGGAAAAGGTAGATCATGGGAAGCAGAGGATTCTTATATTTTATCTTATTTTCAAAATAATGTATGTTTTCAAGACATTAGGTAAAGGTAAAGGTACCCCTGCCCGTACGGGCCAGTCGTGTCCGACTCTAGGGTTGTGCGCTCATCTCACTTAAGAGGCCAGGAGCCAGCGCTGTCCGCAGACACTTCCGGGTCACGGTCACCAAGACATTGGTGGGCCATAAAAATGTTGGCCCAGATTTCAGAGATGGACATCAATGTCCTGGCTCTTATGAAGTTTATTTATTTTATGTCCGCTGTGTACAATGCATTCATTTATACATTATTGATGAATTTACCTCAGTACTGACAGCTTCATCGGAAGGGTTGATGAGGACTACAGTTTCTAAGACATCACTTCTGTGGTGAAGGATTTTCTGACCTGCATAAACAGAAGGGAAAAAATGAATTGTAAGGTTTGCAGTACAGGTTTTTTTGTTTGTTTCCCTTAAGACAGTCTAGCTTCTGTAAGGATAGCTCTTCTAATAAACTCACTCAGGAGTCCCATCTTGCTTTTCTCTGGCATATGAAATACTAGTGTTTTCAAATAAGATTGAGCAAAGATGGTAACATGAAAGCTCGGGCTGGGGGAACAAATTTGGTGTGATTGAGTGCCACGTAAGAGACTGTTGTTGTAAATACTCAATAGTTAGCATGTATCTATTTTTCAATGTAATGCTCATCAGTCTTGGAGCAGCTGCCCACAATAGGCTTCTGCCATTTTCTTCTTTCTTTGTGGCGTTTGGCAGCATTCTTATTGGTGCTCCTTTCTCTGAGAACAGAAGTGAGATTAATTAGCACTCGTATTGTGATTGTGAAGGGAATGTCATCCAGATACCCAAACGGCAATTAGTCCAGCACCCAGAAAAGAAGCCAGGCACAAAATTATTTTTTAAAGAATGAATGAATGAATCAACCTTTACAAAAAGAGTGCAAAAACACACCCTACACACATACACTTTAAAAACCTATGAAAAGGAGCACAGCAATGCCAGATAACAAATGTGCTGGTGTTCAAATCAATTGGTGTAAAAGCTCTGACATTTTTATGGATTTTTTTTTTTACTTATAAACATTTTCTGCCACAGGAGATTCTAGTGTGAAATAAGGGATCTGGGCAACTACAGAAGGGTTCCAAAAGCCTAATAATAATAATAATAATAATAATAAATAGTCTCTTGAATATAATTCATATACCTTTATATTTACACAATGCCTCAAGGCCACCTCTTCCCATATGAACCAATCTGGACCATGTGATCATCACCTGAGGTCCTTCTTCATATGCCTACTCTGTGAGAGGTCCAGGAGGCAGCAACATGAAAACAGGCCTTTTCTGTGGTGACTACATATCTCTGTGTTACATATCTTTAGGAACCAGGCAAAAACATTCCTCTTATCTTTGGCTAATTGAACAATCTATGCCCTTTTAAACTGTGGGGGGTATTGGTTTTGTTTGCTATTATGCTATATATTTTTGTGTTTTTATATTGTAAACCAGCCTGTCATTTATGGATGAAGGGTGACACCAGTGGTCTCCTTCTATCCCATCTCTCAGCAGCCCCCTTTGTACCCCGGTTTTTAGTTTCACCTCCATCCCCGTGTCTATTCCTCCCTGCTCCTTTTCTGCCAACCCCTACAATTCTGGAACAATGATGAAATACTAAACCAGATGGGGCCAATTAGTTCTACAGACACATTAGTCTGCTGATGGCATTGTTGAGAGTTAGGTGTGAAGGAACAACTGAACTGCCCCTTTTGCTCAGAAAGTTAATTTCCACAGGTCAGATTTTAACACTCTAGTCAGGCAGTCAAGTGACCTTTTACAATGTGATAGATTTGATGCTGTTCCTGCTTTATGGATCATTTACCGTGAAGGCAACACCATCCATTTTGTGTAAGGTTTGCATACTAAAATAATAAATGTAGGCATAGGTAAATGAAGGAAGAATGGCTTTGACTCTTCCTCTACATTGTTACCTAAAATAATGTATCTTCCATCACAGAACATGTATATTTTCAGAGAGGTCAAATGAGATGGTGCCATTAGCTTTCATGGCACTGAATGCTAACTCTTTACTTAAGTATTCCTAATTAAAATGGAATCCATAGCATTTTGGTAGATGTACTCTGAAAGATGCTCTTTGGTTTTAAAAAAATCATAAAAAGAGAGGGAGACATTTGGTTCCTTCTGGGAAAAGTAGAATGTTCAAAAATTTTATTATGTGCCCTTACCTGGCTATTCTGAATACAGTGGTACCTCGCAAGACGAATGCCTCGCAAGACAAAAAACTCGCTAGACGAAAGGGTTTTTTGTTTTTTGAGCTGCTTCGCAAGACGATTTTCCCTATGGGCTTGCTTCGCAAGACGGAAACGTCTTGCAAGTTTGTTTCCTTTTTCTTAACACTGTTAATACAGTTGCGACTTGACTTCGAGGAGCAACTCATAGAACGCGGTGTGGTAGCCTTTTTTGAGGTTTTTAAAGACTTTGGTGATTTTTGAAGCTTTTCCAAAACTTTCCTGACACTGTGCTTCGCAAGGTGAAAAAAATCGCAAGACGACAAAACTCACGGAACGAATTAATTTCGTCTTGTGAGGCACCACTGTACTCATTTGCCTATAACTTAAGGCTGCAATTCTATACATGGATCAAGTCCAACTGGGCGCAACTGGATTTACTTCTGAGTAGACATGGATAGAATTCTGCTGCAAGTATTGCTTTTGATGGAATGAACAATATGTTTACTGCAGACATCACACCACAAGGGGCTTAACAGATGTCAGAGTCAGCAAAGCTCCCTAATGAATCTTCTGCTCACAACAAGTGAATAGAACTCTGAATAGTCAGCAGATTGTGAGTCCTCTATGTATTTGCAAATTAGCTCTGATGCATATAGACCCCCAACTTCCTCTTGCCTTGTAGTCGCATCCTTCTAATGATATATAAAAATAAAGAGGCAAAAAATGCTTTGAAGGAAACAAGAATTTCACATCCAAGGTTCCCGTTCATTCTCGGATGTTTTTAAACGGCAGAAATAGTGATGTGAGGGGGCAAGGGAGAAGAGAATGCCCTTTGAAAGAAATGCTTTGTGTAACAAACAGCAGCCTGAATATATTGTGTTAATGTTTTTAGTCAGACGAGACCACTGGCCTTGAATCAATGTTACTGTTATAGAAGGAAAACAAAAATCCCATTTAGAGATTACATGCCAAACCACGTGGAATTTAATTTTTTCAGACTGGGTTTTAATGAAAGCTTTGATCACTTCTGAACCTTTGCGGGGCATGGGCTGCCTTAGACCTGAGGTGCGAAACAGAAATTGCACAGTTCAATTGGAACAGCAGGGGAGAAAGTTGTAGCTCCGATGTCAGTACAATCAGAATGTTCACCAAGTATTTCTCGCCATTCAAACTCTATGGTTATGGATGGCTGATCTGTGGTTTTAAGACACTGAACAAAAACATTTTTCCTGGTGTCCCCACAGTGCAGCTTCACAGACTTCAGCTAAAGAATTAGCTGGGGAAATCACTTGTCAGTGACAGGAAGCACTCCCTCCCTCTCAACCCCCTTCCCCCCCAGTCCAAATGGACAGGTTTTCCAATACTTCAGTCCCCCAGTGAATAAAAATAGAAAGCATGTATCTCACTGAGAGCCCAGCTCTTACTGTAGGTCAGAACAAGACAACTCAAGGAAAGCACTTATGGAGCTCGTGAATGGAAAAATAATGCAAGGCACTGATCAGCATAATAGGAACTAACTACCATACTGTGTCAAAACAATGAGCCATGCAGAATAGCCGCCTGTCTCCAATAACAGTCAGCCTTTTTCTGGACACATAATAGAATAACCCAGATTATACAGACATGCAAGCAAATGGCTCAATTGATAAGAGGTGCTCACAATGTGAATAGTGATGGAAGTGCTATTTGCAGAACAGAGGCTCACATCAGGGTTTTTTTAAGGGTGTTTTTTTTTTAAGGCATACATGTGGGAAGACACAGGACAATTGACAATACAGTGGTACCTCGCAAGACGAATGCCTCGCAAGACAAAAAACTTGCAAGACGAAAGGGTTTTTTGTTTTTTAAGCTGCTTCGCAAGACGATTTTCCCTATGGGCTTGCAAGTCTTGCAAGTTTGTTTCCTTTTTCTTAACACCGTTAATACAGTTGCGACTTGACTTCGAGGAGCAACTCATAGAACGCGGTGTGGTAGCCTTTTTTTGAGTTTTTCAAAGACTTTGGTGATTTTGAAGCTTTTCCAAAACTTTCCCGACACCGTGCTTCGCAAGACGAAAAAAATCGCAAGACGACAAAACTCGCGGAACGAATTAATTTCGTCTTGCGAGGCACCACTGTACAACATTCACTGAATTTCAGACCGATCTACAAGCTCATTAAATAAAAAAACATGAAATGTATTGGAGATAAAATACTTGAAATGCAATTGACCTTATGCTTGCTTATCCAGCAGTAGGTTTGGCATAGCTGACTCTCAAGCTAAGTGTGCAGAGCACAACAACTTTCAGTTGGGCTAAACTATGAGGTCTTTCACATTACCCAATGCACATCTTCCTTGCAGTGGAATAATATTGAAAGGGTTCACAGACATGGGCAAGAAGAGACTGCATGCGGCTATCCCATGAGCCAGGAATCGCGGGCAGTGGGAGGAAGGCTCCCCCAAGAGCCGTGCTCCCTTTAAAGAATGTGTGGATCATGTGTGCGGCTCTTGGGGGCTTTTCCCCAAGAGGGAGAAGGGACTGATGGGCTGCCCTTCTCCCTCCTTGGGGAAAAGCCCCCAAGAGCCGCACACACGCTCCACGCTGAGCAGAGCCTCCAGCCTACATTCACTCCATAAGACGCACACACATTTCCCCTTACTCTTTAGGAGGGGGGAAGTGCGTCTTATAGAGCGAAAAATATGGTATGCTATTCCCTGGGGTGGACTTTGGTCTTTCAAATTTCAACGGCATCCTGTGCAAGGCCAAAATTTGATGCCCCCGCCTTCCTTTCTGCTCAATTCACTACGTCACAGTTGAGGTCCTCTGCATTGCCCTTTAGGCTCAGCACTCAGCGTGGTGGAACCAGTCGTGCTACCCTAAATCTACCTCTGGCCCAGAATTATTCTGCAATTCTACTTCGTTATCTGCCCTGGGAACACAAAAAAGTATATTGACAGTGCAGAGTATAAATTATGTAAATAAAAACCCAGTCAATGTTGCTTTTACACCAATAGTTGTAACAATTCCCTGACACTGTGGTTGTTTTTCAAGCATATCTAATACTAAGCAGAATTCGAATCTATATAAAGTATATATACATGTGATTAGAAGTTACAAGGCACAACAAATGATCTGAGGAAATGTAGCAATACAGCAAGAAGTTATTGAACTCTGCAAGGTGTAGTGAAATTATAGGAGAAAAATAATAGATAAAACTCCCCCATGCTAGGCTGGAAAAATAGCAGATATATGGTTCTTATGATTTCTCAACAAATATAATCTTAGCCAGCTCCTAAATGCATGTTTTCTCTGCATATTGAAATAAGTGATAAGCTTTGCCTTTATGAACCTGAAGAAAACAAAATTAAACAAAGTTTGTGCAATGAAAACTTAACCATTTTTAATCAGAAAAGATCCTTTGAGTGAGGCTTAGGCTGTATACGCACTATTATCTTCAAAGTACATTTTTCTCCTCAAAGAATTATGGGCAGTGTGATTTCCTAAGGGTGCTTAGAATGGCACCCTTAAGTGAGGGATGAGCTACAGTGCCCAGAATTTATTGAGGGAATGAATGTGCTTCAGATGTGCTTTAAAAGTATAGTGTGTATACAGCCTTAGTTTCTCATCTTCAGGTGGCAACGGGCCTGGGAACAGCTATTAGGTATCAAGACAGTGATTCACCTTGAGCAGTAACTATGCCAACTAGTCATCTTGTACAGTATATGATGACTGCATGTCACACTAAGTTAAAGAAACCTTTATTTGAACTTTTAAGAGCGATGTGAGCATGCCCTGATATCTGCTGCTATATTTTAATAGGTGTATGGCTGTCATCTACTCCTAACTTTTAACAAGGGTATCAGCTGCCTCAGCTGTTGGGGATTGTTTTTATTATTGCCTCTTGACTTGAATACTTTGGGGGCTATTTTGAACACACCGAGCATTTTCCATGAAAGCCTCTGTAGTAAACTGCATGACTTAAATCAAGTTGTGGGTGTCTAATGGTGTTGATTACCAGAATAATTGTATCAGCTTTTCTCACTAGGTATTGATTTGTTGTATCATTTGCCAATTTTATGTGACATTTAATTTGCTGTCAAACTACTGCCATTAATCAACAACGGACAAACATCTGACCTTTTACCCCCATTATTTACCATCAGGGACAAACTTCTCACAACTGCCACATTTATCACTCCTCGAAGTGCACAGATTCGTTTTTTAATACTGCTGGAAGATGAAAACAACAACCGCAACCATTTCAACAAAAGTACAGTATAAAAAAACCAGCAAACCCAGTACAATGTTCTTCCAGTGATGCTTAAAAAGAAAGCAAGAGTCACAAGCTAAGTGAAATTAAGCACTTTGGAGTTTTGTTTTAGTGGTGACTAAAAAATACTTAACTTTTGCTGAATTGTGCCCTATTCCAGTAATATATAATTAGTTATGGCTTACTTTTTATATTCCAAATGCACATTAAGTAATGCATTTATTAGAACATTTATAATGTAATTAGTCTTAATAAAGGCATTTTGTTACTGTTGATTTTGATTTTTTTTCCACTTAAGGAACCAAAGCCAATGTTCCACCTAAGTAAGCTATGTTTTTTATTTTACTAAAACCCCCCTCTTTTTATTGCTAATTATTTTGCTCAATGCTATGTTTTGATGAAGTGGTTTATGAATTTTTTGAAACATAATAACTGAAAAGAAATGTTTACAAACAATAGGGTCATCTTATTAATGATGCATTCATCAACAGATTCCTATGACATTTCACAGAAATAATTTTGATATGACCACTGTTTTTGAAACAACAGTACTATCTCCTGAGGGACTGGCATTTCTTCCAGAAACAAGATGTTGTGGTCTGAGTGCTGGGGAAATGCAATATCCTAGCAACAGAAGCGCTTCTTCAGACGACGAAAACATCTGTATCTTAGGCAATCAACAAATCACAGCAGCACATTTACCCTACAACAAAGTAGAGTACTTCAAAGGGCCATTAAACATTTAGAGGTGCAATCCTTTTGCAAGATCTGTCAGGATGAGCTTAGGATGCAGTGGATCTCAAGCTCAGCTGGCATTAAGTCCCCAACCCCAACCCGGTTTCAGCCAAAGATAACTTTCTCATCCTGGCTCAGCTGGTTGAGTAAAGGCTGGCATAAGCCCCCCAATAGGGGTGCCCCAGAGGTGGGAATGGGCAGCAGGGACTGAAATTGGATGCTGTTCAGCTCAATCATGTCAACTGCAAAAAAGGGTGTGTGTTTAAGTCAAACATTCTTTTAAAGGCTTGGGTGCAAGTTTATGCTGGTTTAATTGGCGTTGGCTTGCTTTATGCCAGCTTCTTGTCTAAATGACTGCTCCCTACATCTCTTCCAAATATTCTTCAGAACTTCTTCAGGTCAAGTACACCTAGTACTGTTTCTCATAGACTGCCCTCTTATGGGCAACAGTCCATTTTGTCAGTGGACACTTTGTCAATACATGACCTGACCAGCACAAAATTGAGATGAACAATTGTTTTCCATGATATGGACACAATACTTCTGTTAATGCAGCCCAGAATTGCATTAGCTTTTTGAGAAGTTGCATCACACTGCTGGCTTATGGTCAGCTTATGATCAGCTAAGACAACTATATTCTCTTTACATGTACTGCCGCCAAGCCAGATCTCCCCAAACTTTGGCCTTTGTTTTACTTAGACCAAACACTTTGCCACAGAAGCCTTCACTGGCATTCACAGGGACCCTGCCCTCTGCTGAAATTAGACTAGAAAGAAACATTAGAATACAAACCCAACAGAATAGGTTGTGGTGTGTGCTTGATATGTGTGTGTGATCCCCAGAAATGTTTCTCCAATATGAAATTTTGCCAATGAGTCCAAAAAGGTTGGCAACTCCTGGTCTAAGTGAAAACCCTAAACTGACTGGGAGGCAGAATCTGTTTTAACATGTCTCTTGTCTGTTGTTTTTTAACCTCACATTAGCAACTTACATAAATAATGCATTCTAGTTTATATTTTTAGTATTCCTTATCTAAATGCTTTTCAGAAGCCTATCTGCCCCTTGATCATAACCCTCTGCTGAAGACTGATATTTCCAAATCAAAAATATTCTCCCCCACTTTGTCTCTGAGAATGTCTTCCTTTTGGGAATCGTTGCATGTCTGGATGTTTGCCCAGGATGGCTCTAGGGATTGCTTCCTTAAATGGTTTAGACTATAAGGTTTTCTGTGACAGTAGCAATAAAAGGAATAATAGCCCCCCTCTGAACAAAGATGAGATAGGGGGGAGTCAAAAGTCTCTGGAGGGAAAGTGATGTGAATAGCTATATATAAATTTTCAAATAAAAGACCTCATGCGGTGGCACATTTAAACAGCTGAAATAATGAGACTGATAGGGACAGATGTACAAACTGGCTTTAGTGTAATGATCTCAAAGAACTACACACAATTTTATTCATCTTCCTTAGAGATTTTGCATGTGTTTTGAGAGAACTTGAATTCAAATTCCTGCAGTTTCACAAACGTCTTCTTACTGAGAAGTCTTTATGATTGGAAAGTTTCAGTAAAATAACACAAACCTAGTAATTTCCCTAAAATATCAAGTATAGACAGATTTAACTCCCCTCACCCTTATTATTATATGAGAAATATCAAAATCACTTACATAAATTTGTTTTTATTTCTTAAATGATAAACAGCAGTCATTGGTTTGACACACAACAAGCCAAGATTAGCAGGAAACTGAAAATAAATACTGGCAAAGAGGAGGACACAGAACAAGAGCCTGATTCCATGGCACTCTGTGTATGTTCCAGAACTTGCATGTAATGCTAAACCACAGTCTTCCCCAACTGTATGCTCTCTAGTCTATAACTCCCATCAGCCAAGCCAATACGATTAATTGTCAAGGATTATGGGGGAGTTGTAGTCCAAAACATCCAGACAGCACAAGGTTAAAGCAGGTTGTAGTAAACCATGGTTTAGTGTTGCAGGCAAATATGGCCAATGTAACAAAATTTATTTTCCAAATTCAAGCTCCAACAGATTGTAAAACAACAACATTGTGTGTGCATATGTGTACAAAGCAATGAAGAAATATTTGTGGTTACTACAGGCTGCAATTTCTAGCATTCCATTAATGAGGCCACATGGCTCTCATCCGAGGTAAGACAAATATAGGGATGGAAGGAAAGCACAGCTCAAACCAGACTTTTCTCTTCTGAGCAGCCTATAGTGAACAGAGTATCATTATCATAGCATAATGAAAAACTTATGGGTTGTATTCAACTAAGTTCTATTCAGAGCTGACCTACTAGAATCAATGTCTAGTAATTCCAAGTGAACTACTGGTACTTTGAGTGTCTAGCATTGTACACAACCCTGTACCTTTAAGCCTAGACATAGTTCAGATTTCCTATATTTTATTTTATGCCACCAAATTCCTTGGTATCATACACAAGGTTAAACACTAAAAAGAAAAAATGTTTCTAATCTCCAAAAAAACACACAAAAAAACCCTTCTACCACTGTGAACAGGAAAAGCACTGGCCTGCCCTAGAAATGTTTATAGGACTCTTTTGAAAAATCTGTTGTCTGTGCTTCTACGTATCTAGTCTGTCCTGCTCATTTTTAAATTCTACTGGCTTTAAAGAGTGGGTAAATCATAAGAAAGGCACCATGGATTTGATGCCTGGCTAGCACCATTTTGCAGCAGGTGTTAGTTTATAATAAAAGTGAAATGTTTTTCTCATTTATTAATAAAATGGATAAAAAGTTATTTGTATGCACCCTTACCCCCTACAGTTCCCACATCTCCCAAATTATGGACCCCTTCAGGTATCCATGAGATATTGATTATTCTTGCTTTATATTTCCTTCTTCCAGAGGCTTCCTCAAAGACCACTCTCTTCTGACACATATGGATCTCCAGAATCCATTAACAGCCATCAGAGACAATTCTGCCTTATTAAAAATGCATTTTTCTTCTTGCAACCTGCTAACTGGAGCTCAGTTGAATTCTGCAGGTCCCCAGAAAAACTGACAGAATATGTACAGTAATTTTATTTCTAAACTGAATTCTGAAGTATCCACATGTATAAAGGACAGCAAAATCCATCTATAGATTATGCTCTTGGGAAGAATGAAGACTATCATAAACAACATCATTTACAAGGTACTTCATAGGGAGAAATAAGCCCCCACCTCTTTAAAAAAGGCACAGAGAATGAATCATATTTATAGAACTGGATTTGTGGACCATTTACTTCAATGTCATTCATTAAATTCAGAGTTGAAGTATTCCCAGCACATGTTTGTTCAGCCTCTGCCTGAAGACCTCCAGCAAAGAAATGAAATACAGTGGTACCTCGGGTTACATACAGGTTACAGACTCCGCTAACCCAGAAATATTACCTTGGGTTAATAACTTTGCTTCAGGATAAGAACAGTAATCGGGCTCCAGTGGCGCAGCAGCAGCAGCAGCAGCAGGAGGCCCCATTAGCTAAAGTGGTGCTTCAGGTTAAGAACAGTTTCGGGTTAAGAACGGACCTCTGTAACGAATTAAGTACTTAACCTGAGGTACCACTGTACTAACAATAATTATTTGAAAGAGTTGATTCTATCATGCAACAGCAAGCTATCATTTGGGTTTGGAACACATTTTTTCAAAGAAAAGCCTGGCTAGCTTTTCAGATACCTTTTAATACAATAACTTTCTAAAGAAATGCCTGAAGTAACTGATATTATAGTTTGAAGTCTTGTTTATTCTGTTAAATTTTAATCCAAGAAGACCAATTTATCCTAAATAGAAGCCAATAAAGCATTTTTGGAGGTTGTTCCAGTGCAGTGTGTGGTGTTGGGAGCACAGGTTTAGCTCTGCTTCCAAGTATTGCAGCAGGATAAGCTCCTGGGCACCTCTCTATTAGCGTAGAAGTATAATAATAATTAATTTATTTATACCCCGCCCATCTGGCTGGGTTTCCCCAGCCACTCTACACTAAAACACACACTACGCTAAAATATAATGGAGCAATAAAATATGTCACCTTACTTTGTTTACGTAAAATAAGATACACAATGTGTATCACTGCAAGTGTATTATGGTTATCTGGGAAAACTATGGCTTGCAGCTTCGATAAGGTTGCACCGGTAAATATCTGCCATGAAGAACATATTATGTCACTAAAATGGCTTGTCTCCAGAATTCCAAACGAAATTGCCTGGCAAACTTCATTTTGTGTCAAGTCAGTTAAAAATGTAGGGAGGGGTATAATCACAATCAAAACCAGCAACACCTGCATCTTCTTCTCAGCATTCCATTTAAGCATTGTCTTCTTCCTTTTTGTCAGTGGCAATCCAGTCTTTAAAAATTCAGTTTCATATACCTCTTTGCTGCTTTCTCATACTGAAACACTTGGCTTCATGCTGTATAAATAATATATCATAAAGCCCCAGAAGGTTTATCATCTTTTTAATATATTTATAAAGGCTTCCTCTCTCACTGCTTACAGAACATTATAAATTGATTTTCTGACTTGCTTAGAAATACATGGGATCACTTATTTGCATTTTCCAATATTTGGTTTCAGCCAAACCACTCACCTAAGCAATTTCTAATACCAAAAGAGGACTATCAGTAGACTTCTTGGAAAGAAGAGGCATGCTAGTCAGTTTTAGTGAAATGCAAACTGGTGTCTGAAGAGAATGTATTTAAGAATCTAAAACTCTATCACATAGACTTTAAGCATTTACCTATAACAGTTTTAAGGAAATTGCATAGTGTGTTTTCTATTTGCTGTGTAGACTAACAGCAAAATGTTCTCAACATTTATTTTAAAAAAACAACTCTGGCTGAATTTGAATAATCCATCTCTAGTTATGTTAACATAGCTGATTAGATATTTATTTATCTGCCTCAGATATCTTCTTTTATCTGAGTATATAATATTTAGCCATTTTTTCACTATCCCACTGATGTCCACAGAATGGAAGATGGCAGGACCCCCATGGATGTACTCTATGGGAAGCTGGTTTCATGCACCAGGCTGCAGACCAATTCTGTGTTACAGATATGCCTACAAACATGATGTGAAGGCTGGCAACCCTGCCATTTTCTAAGGGAAATTGTAAAAAATGACACTGCCAACCTGGGTTGCCATATGTCCAGATTTTCCCAAACATTTCAGCTATTTCCGCCCAGACACTGTTTCCAATGGCCAACTCCCAGCTATGTCCAGTATGGCAACCCAATAATAAAACCACACCTAACACTTTCTACAGTGGAACCTTGGGTTGCGAACGTGATCTGTGCGGGAGGCACGTTCGCAACCCGCAGCACCGTGTCTGCACACGCACGGGTCATGATTTGACGCTTCTGCACATGCGCAAAGTGTGATTTGGTGTTTCTGCACATGTGTGAGCGCCGAAACTCGGAAGTAACCCGTTTCGGTACTTCCGGGTTTGGCACAGTGCGCAACCCGAAATCGCGTAACCTGAAGTGTCTGTAACCTGAGGTACCACTGTATTAGGTTTTAATGTTCTCTGTGACCTGGTACATAGCTGTTGTAACTGTTAAGTTGTGGGTGAACATATCAGACAACACAGCGATTCTTCAAACAGCTCTTGTTTATTCAGAGGCCAGAACAGAACTGAACTGAAGGGTTCAGTCAGCCTGCTTAGTACAACGTTACTGTAACAACTTTCTAAAACTATCCAATCACTGAACATCACTTTCGATCCCTTATTTGCATAACTATCTACAGTATCCCCCTGCTGGCCCAGGGTGAGAACTTTAGTACATAACAGTAACATTATCAGAACTCATGCTACCAAATATTTTATTTCAGTTCTAGCAGAATGTGGAAGAATTATCCTGGTCATTGATGTATTTCTGCACTGATCATTCAGAATGTTCAAGAGACCAAAATGGGAAACAAGCTTTTTTCATATGTCATCATTTCAAGGCTGCTGTCAGGGATGTTCCTTGTGTTCTCTTAAATAAGCGTTCTGTTAAATAAATCCAATATAGCATTTATAGCCCATTTTACTTCCTTATTAGCTCACCCTTTCCTAACTTTTAGAAAATGAAATACGCTAATATGTAAAGGAGGATTTGGGGCTCTAAATTGCATAGACCTAAGTATTAAACCTTTTAGTACATTACTGTAACAATTTGCATTTCAAAGTTGACACCTAGCATCTAAAAACCGGTGTCATAGTTTTTGTACTTTACAAAGAGGAACATTTGCCATGTTTTCTTTCCAGTTACAATCCACTGGTTCTCTCAAACCTGTGAAAGTAGTGTTCAGTCATGCAGGTTGAAAAAGCCTCTACAGTACAACTTAATCCTATTTGTTCTACTCTGGCACACAGAGATATTGCCCTCTGTGCTTTGCTGTACATCTTAAGGAAATTACGGTACCCTTCCTGAATGCCAGAGGGGAGGAATGAAATTTCATTGAGTTATCCTATGGAATTCTGTTGTGTACTTACTACAAGCAAAATTAAGTTGCCATATTTGGCCTAGTTGTTGCAACCTAATCTCATGCAGAATGAGAGCTAATAACAGGTCTTGGCCAATAAACAAAACAAAAAATCAGCAAAGCATTTAAATAATAAATAAATAAGCAAAAAAGTGGCTTGTTAATCAAAGAGAAAGTGAATATAGAAAGAGACTCACTCATACAAGCAAAAAATGGCAGGCCCACAATAAAATGCAGATATTTATTGGGTCCAAATGCTGTGTTTGTTTTAGTAGATAACATGACGCCAGAGGAAAGAACAGGAACTTTTTCTCATGAATAAAAGAAATACAAACTCTTTTGATTTACCTCTCACAGAAATACATTGGCCAAATGGTGAAATGTATTCTGTAGCATACAATCTATAGCATACAATCTGAAGAGAAGTCATTCTGAACCATCTTCTGAGCTACTGTATTTTCAAATAGAGATGTTTCCATGTCAGTCTATGCAACGTCAGTCTATTAAGCCTGAAATCCAAAATCCTTTAAAATTGTATCCATGCATTTCGCCCCACAAGATTCATGCATTGTGTATACACAGCTCATGTGCAGCTGCTCTTTTTCAAGAATAGTAGTGGATGGCACATTCTGAATCCACTTTCACAAAGTTCCTGCCTAATAAAGAATCTATTGCTGTTATAAGCTATCAGCACAGAAGTCCAAAAAAGGCATGTGAACTATTTGGGGATCGAATGTGGATTGAGTCTTGAATACACATACAGTGGTGCCTCGCAAGACGAAATTAATTCGTTCCGCAAGTCTCTTCGTCTTGCGGTTTTTTCGTCTTGCGATGCACGGTTTCCCATAGGAATGCATTGAAAATCAATTAATGCGTTCCTAGGGAAACCGCCTTCAGACCAGGTCCGGGGACAGTCTGTCCCCGGACCTTTTCTGAAGGCTGGGGGGGGGGACAAGGGCTTTTCTTCCCACCCCCAGCATTTTAAAAAACCCCGGGACAGTGGAGGACTTCTCCGCTGTCCGGGCGATCATAAAATGCTGGCGGGCGGCATTTTAAAATCGCCCCGGACAGCGGAGGACTTCTCCGCTGTCCGGGGCGATTTAAAAGCCCCTGGGAAGGCAGGCAGGGGGGACAAAGCCTTTTGCCCCCCGCCAGCCTTCAGAAGAGGTCCTGGACCTCTTCTGAAGGCGGGCGGGGGGCGAAAGTCTTTGCTCCCCCCCGCCTGCCTTCAAAAGGTGTCCCCGCGGCGGCGGGAGGTGTCCCCTGCCCCCCGCCTGGCTTCGGAGCACCGGGAGAAACGATCTCCCTGCAGCCCCTTGCTGCAAAAGACGTCAGGGGGCAGCGGGGAAGAAGCGCTTCGCTTCCCGCTGCCCCCGGACGTCTTTTGCAGCAAGGGGCTGCGGGGAGATCGCTATCTCCCCGCAGCCCCTTGCTTCAAAAGAGAAGACCCGCTGTCCCCGGGGCAAGCTTCGTTTTGCGAAGCAAGCCCATAGGGAAATTCGTCTTGAAAGGCAACTCGGAAACGAAAAAACCTTTCGTTTTGCGAGTTTTTCGTCTCGCGAGGCGTTCGTCTTGCGGGGTACCACTGTACTATTATTTCATATAACAGAAAAAAACTGAAGCCAGGTTACACTAACCACAAAGCTCTGTGAAGATGGGATAAGAGCACTTTCAGGCCTCCAGGATATTTAATGATGACTGAAAGAACTCTAGTAACATTTTAGGCCTCATAATTAGACCTCTAAGCAGCATGAAAAGAAGTGAAGATGAGTAAAGGGGTTTAGTGCTGCAATTGTATATCTATGTTTGTTTCAAGAATAAAACCTGCAGCTCTTAAACCTGTAACACTCAAATTGTGTGTTGGAGCATATTAATATGCCACAAACAATAAAATATCTGCATAATTTCATTTTCCTGTTGTTGCTAACTTCCAGTCAGTCTCCACTAAGACCGATGGGCATTTTATAGAAAAAAAGAGAAAATTTAAATGGGTACTATTCACAAATGGCACAAACTAAGTATACTAAGATTTCCGTACTGGCAAACCACGTGTAGCAGCCCTAAGTGCATTTAGAATTTTTTTCTGAAAATGTCTCTAGCACAATTTTTACTGAAAGTGTCAGTTCATTCATATCAAAGGCAATACATAAGGTTTCTGAGAATTTTGTTTCAATGCTTTCTCCTTTAGGGCTATAGCTTAGTAAAAAAAAAAAAAAAGATTAAATGTGCATAGATACCCTATTTAGCTATAATATCGTTTTTTGACAGCATCTTGCGGTTTAAAAAACTCCACTGAGATCCTGGATAATCTTTTACTAGAAAAGGTTTAGAGAGCATCAGATGTCTATGGTATTACTGTCAAAAGCTGTAATATAGCTTCTGCATAGCCTTCTTTGTAAACTTAGCAATGTCAGGCATTGAATATATAACGGAAGAAAAAACATCAGTATTCTTTGCAGTAATGCATATATCAGGGGGAATCAGACTTGCTCATTTATAAGACAAATACTTGTATTTGTTTAAAAATTAACTTTCACAATACATTTAGCTTTCTTTCTTTATTTTAAATGTAACAGTTCATTAGTTGTTGCTTTCCATAAGCAACATTCTGAAGCAAACAAGGAGGGGGAGTTATTGTTTTGTTGTTTTGGTTTAATTATTTACTTGTGCTTTATTTTTTAATACTGTTTTTATTTATTTTCATGGTACAGAAGATAAATTTTGAGAAAACAATTGTTACAACAGTAAACAACAAGTAACTTGTCCTGATAAAAAGATCTTTGAATAAGGGCAGTATATGAATTTAATTAAATAATAATAATAATAATCCTGTATATCACAATCCGCTTCCCTGAGCTGCACCAAAATACTTGTAGCATGGGGATCAATGGCCAATCAAAATATTTGTACACATTATCATACAAATTACGTGATTTATTCTCAAACAAGTGTGCCAAAGATTCTAGCCACAGAAAGGCATTTCTCGTACCAAACTCATAGAACAGATTGCTTCCTTGTGTGAAAAAAACCCTTATAGTAGACCGGAAGTTTTCCCTTGAGAGGCTTTAGAGAAATGAAAGGGTCCTTTTCCCCACAAGAAATGTGCTTGCACACAACAATGGCAGCCTATTACCTAGGTGCAAAGTTCGCACATCCAGGCAAAAGGGTGTGGGGATCAATAACAATAAAAAGCAGTGAATAGGTTTTCACAGAAGCTTCTCTAATACATTAGTTCCCTGTGGTTTTCTCTTCCTTTCTCCACTTAGGACTGTCAGCTAAACGCTCTAAAATGGTGGGTGGTGAGGTGATGCTAATGATTAGAAATCTCTTGTCATCATTATCATCCAGCAGCTACTTAAAAGAAAAGAATGAGGGACCAACTGTTTGCTGCAATTTAGAAAAGAAATATTATTTGCCCTAGTTGGTCATCTAGTCTCCCACTGTGTTTAAATAAGAAAGAGCCATTAAATTCAAAACTGTACCAAGAAGTTCAAGATATTCCCCTTGGAATGCTTGTCAACTGAGGAAAAAGCTTGCATCAAGATATCACAAACTATCTGCTCATATTTATTCCAGCCCCCTGAAGTCAATTAACAGACAAGGCCAACAGCATGGGTGGCATTGAAGACTGTGCCCCAGAGGAATGCCGAATAATTTCCCAGCATCCTACTGGAATCAAGGCAAACAAGTTTTACTGGGGCTTCACTTGGTCCTCTGTGATCTAGCAGCCACAGAGGATCATGATTTTCCTACATGTTGCTTCATTTTAATTTTAATTTACCTAGATTTTAAGTACAGTGGTACCTCTAATTATGAACTTAATTTGTTCCGGAGGTCCATTCTTAACCTGAAACTGTTCTTAACCAGAGACGTGCTTTTGCTAATGGGGCCTCTTGCTGCCACTGCGCCTCCAGCACATGATTTCCGTTCTCATCGTGGGGCAAAGTTCTCAACTTGAGGTAACTCTTCCAGGTTAGCGGAGTTTGTAACCTGAAGCATTTGTAACCTGAGGTATTTGTAACTCGAGGTACCACTGTACAGTGGTGCCTCAGGTTACATACGCTTCAGGTTACATACACTTCAGGTTACATACTCCGCTAACCCAGAAATAGTGCTTCAGGTTAAGAACTTTGCTTCAGGATGAGAACAGAAATCGTGCAGCGGTGGAGCGGCAGCAGCAGGATGCCCCATTAGCTAAAGTGGTGCTTCAGGTTAAGAACAGTTTCAGGTTAAGAACAGACCTCCAGAACGACTTAAGTACTTAACCCGAGGTACCACTGTATAGAGAAATGGTGTGTATTATTTTTATCAGGTGTGATATAGCATATGTAGCGTTATGTTTCAAAGCACTTGGTCATCCTGTTGAAACCAAATGGAGTGAAAATGAATCTTGCTGGTATGATAATTTCCAAGGCAAAGCAGAACCCATTGATGCCAGCATATTCAAATTCAATTTGATTTAGATATCAATCAAAGTCTGTGAAATCACGAGGACCTGTTTTATATAAACAAGGTGAGGGTGTTAGCAGTGATTTTTCTGCTCAATTCAAGAAAGAAACAAGTAACCATTCAGTAAGCTAAATTCCTGACAGAGTACAGCTTCCGTCTTCATTGTTTGCTGCCAAACAAGTTTGCACAAGATGCACAAGTGTAATTGCAGCGTCACCTGTACACATATATAGCGCTATAATATAGAAATATTCAACAATCCAGGAAGGACACATTCGTATCAAGAGCAGCAATGAAATGAACAGCAGCAAAGGGATAATGGAACAAGGGAGCAATTCAAACCCAACAGCACCCAAATGTTGTGACCCACAGCAAAGGTGTTCCTTTTCTGATGTACAACAGGGTACAGTTTCTGTTTTCATAAAGTCATAGGATTATAGAGTTGGAAGGGAACATGAGAGTCATCTAGTCCAACCCTCTGCAAAGCCAGAATCTTTTTGCCAAACATGGAGCGCAAACCCACAATCCTGAGATTAAGATTTTCATGCTCTACCAATTGAGCTATCCAGTTAAGCTAAATAATTCAGAGAAAGGTGAAAGGTTAAGAGGAGGACAGAATTCCTTTTTCATTTCAGAGTTGGCAAAAAAATATCACTTATGAGATGATCTCATCGTATGAGTAATGCTCCCTTATCATACAAAAACTTTCAAACTCTGAACAACTGCTTTCAATTTCAACAAAAAATAGCTGAAAAGGGAACAGGAGTTTCATTACAAAATGGCAAGACATTCAACCTGGGTTTATAAATCTGAAGCCACACATTACAGTAAAAATACCTTTCGGGTACTTTTGAAGTCTTACAAAGAAAATGTGAGCGTTGCTGTGGGTCTCGAATTAGTTTATTTTAATGAGAGAAAGCAGTATTTCAAAAGTAGATGTACTGCATTAATCTGAATTTAAGCCCTTGGGCAATATTAGAATTCACAACCCTAAATGTCATGCTGAGGTACAATTACTGTATTCAAATTGTGTAGTAAGTACCTGCTATGCCTGTAGCATAATACTAGTACTCTCAATATGGATTGGCTGAACAGGGCTTGTCTTTAGTACCACATGTCTAATATAGAACTGCTTACAGTGACTTCTTTTGCACCTATACTACAGACTGTCTTTATTAACGCTCCACTTATTTTAATTCCTCTTCAAAAATGAAACGTCTTGTCTTCCCTTTTCCATTTTAAATGGTAATCCAGCACCATTACCCTCAATTCATGGGCAAGGGAGGCAGGCAGAAAAAAAGTTTTTATATTGGAGATGGAGAAGACAGTCAAACAATACTAAAACTGTATCATCTGTGGCTATGTTAGTCCACATGATGTTATATTATCTAAGTGAGTGTCTCCTGTGGTATGAACACCCTCATTCTTTAAGGTCTTCTGCAGGGAGAAAGTTGCTGAAACTGTTTCCTACATGACGTGAAATCTTGTAGCACCCACAGGTTTGGCATCATCTTCCAAGGACAACGAGTTTGGTGTAGTGGACAGAGCAGGGGTAGCCAACATGGTTCCTTCAGATGTTTTAGACTAGAACTCCCATCATCCTCAGCCAGCAAGGCCAAAAGCCAAGGGTGATGAGAGTTGTAGTCCACAGTATGTGGAGGGGACTATGTTGGCTACCCTGTGGCATGTAGCTTCTGCAAGTGAAACACTGCCTAGGACAAGAGCAATCCAGGTTCAAATCCACACCCAGCCATTGGCCTAATGTACCTCACAGGGTTGTTGTGAGATTAGAACAAGGATAGAGCTATGGAAGTTGTTTGAGCTCCCTGGAAGAAAAGGTCAGATACAAATGTAATATAACAAATGACCATCTTAGCCTTCTCAGTATCAAGAGTTCAAGCACAGTGTAAATTCATTTTTATTCTCTTGTGCTTTCAAACAGAAGTGTGGTTACTTTTTCTTTTTTATGTGTGTGTGCCTTTTTTCAATCAGAAAGACAATCAATCAATTTTATAGACATTCCATTAACGTGATAAGAAACAGATTTATTACAGACTCTCCTTACAGCCACCACTTCTGCACCCAAAGTCAGAAATATTCAACTGTTACTTTGAGGAAAGAGCTTTTAATCTTCTTGGGAAATATCAGATTTGATTTGATTGTAGCATATATAAAGTGTTGTTTTAAATGTGTAACTTCCGATTTGCTAATTTATATATGACTATGTAATTAGTTTCATAAATTGTACCCCGTCAGAACGACAAGGTGCCAGCACTGGCAAGACTTTAACCTACCGTATTTTTCGCTCTATAAGACGCACCAGACCACAAAACGCACCTAGTTTTTGAAGGAGGAAAACAAGAAAAAAATATTCTGAATCTCAGATGCCGGAACAGCAAGAGGGATAGCTGCACAGTGAAAGCATCAATCCCTCTTGCTGTTCTGGCTTCTGTGATAGCTGTGCAGCCTGCATTCACTCCATAAGATGCACACACATTTCCCCTTACTTTTTAGGAGGGAAAAAGCGAGTCTTATAGAGCAAAAAATACAGTACTTAGGAAAAAAAATATTCAGTAAGCTTTTAAGATCACCATCAGTCAAAAATAGCACACACAGTGGAATGACAGGTGAATGCTAATTTTTCCAAGAAACCCTTATGCTCCTTCATACAGTAAAATAACTGTATTCCATTTCATTTTGTTATTGTTTTCCAGTAGGTCTGGATAACAAATGTTTTCTTCTCCAGCTAAGTAATGTCAATTCTTGGGAGCTTCTAGCATTTCCACTGGGAACTTCTCCACAGAAGAAACTATACCAGGAACAGGCAAACTCGGCCCTCCAGATGTTTTGGGACTACAACTCCCATCATCCCTAGCTAACAGGACCAGTGGTCAGGAGGGACAAGTTTGCCTATGCCTGAACTATACTCATCCATTATAAAACTTCAGGGATGAATACTTAAATCAATGGTGAAATACATGCTTTGACAGCATTAAATATAAGCCTTACAAAAAGGGAATTGGAATGACTACATTCAAAGTGACTGTGGTGTGACTCAAATGATTTTGTTTCTAAGCATCTGTGGCATCCATGGCATGACCAAACTAGAACAGAACATCATGACATCATGGACAAAACTATCTGGATAACCACAGTCAAATAGATAAAACTTCAGTGTGCACATACTTGACTAAGGACAACAAAGAAGAAAATAGGCAGTTGAGAGGACAGCATCAAAGCAATACAAAAAGTGCCAGAAATGGGTGGCTCTTCTCAACACTCACAAAATTCATTGGAAACTCGAAACAAAGAAAGTAATTTTGGCCCAAGCCCATGCACAGACATTGATATTATGTAACTATGTCCAGTGAAATGTTTCTCAGATCACCAAGAATTGGTCCAACTCAGTTCATTGTGGCTGCTACAAGATCAGTAGTTGGTGGAGCCCATTTTGTCATCCTGTACATCTTGAAGAAGAAGAGGAAGAAGAGTTTCGATTTGATATCCTGCCTTTCACTCCCTTTAAGGAGTCTCAAAGCGGCTAACATTCTCCTTTCCCTTCCTCCCCCACAACAAACACTCTGTGAGGTGAGTGGGGCTGAGAGACTTCAGAGAAGTGTGACTGGCCCAAGGTTACCCAACAGCTGCATGTGGAGGAGCGGAGACGCGAACCCAGTTCACCAGATTACAAGACTACCGCTCTTAACCACTACACCACACTGGCTCTCGAATGACACTTCATCCTGATCAAGAGCACCATGTGCATTGCTTCACACCCAGAGACCAGATACCAGCAGATCAGTGCATACAAAAGACCAACACTGTTTGGAAGAACTCCCAGTTTGGGGGTGTGGGTAGGAAGCGGGAGGGACTGAGTGGGGAAAGTGGCAAGGAGTAGAATAACTTCCTTTTCCCACCTACCAGTTCTCCCCTACAAACTGTCCCCTCCCATTGCTACTTTGCAATGGCTGGATAAATTGGAAATGCAAGTTGGCTATTAATATGTGGTTCAGGTGTTTGTTTCTTTTTGCCTTAATGTATAGCTTATTCACCTACCATGCACATGTTATCTGGGAGTAAACTACAAGGCTGTTTCCATAAGCAAATAATGTTCAGAGGACCGTGTGCAATACCCATCAGCCGGCTACATGCGGACTTTCACATTTTATTTATTAAGTACATTAGCGAGATGTTACAATTTTGAAAGTCATCGGAACCAGCTAGATGAGAATGATGCCAAAAATGTACATTTGTTAGTTAAGATAAATGCCCATCATTTTCATAACATTCTGGTATTTATACAGTGGTTATTAGCTGAAGAAAACTAATGGCATGTAGCCTCTGTAAATAAAACACTGCCTTTATTCAAGCTTGAATATTACACTAAAACAGCATGATGTAAGAACATAATGGAAATGGAAATGACAATATAATGCCACAAAGCAAATCTATTCTAATACTTGGTATTGGACAAAGAATGTTTAACTGTTAGGAATAAGCATATTTAGCATCTTTTTTCTTTTCTTTTCTTTACAAACGAGAAAATCTTTTTAGCAGGCCATACTTTCTATTTGAAAGAACGTTTGGAAGGAATATTGATTTATCATTTCATCTTGTCTCTTAAGAGATATGGTGCTCTTTCTTGCCTAATTAAATTGTGCTAATATGAAGGTGTGGGCCAGCTCTATAACACACAGCAGATCTGCCAGATTGTGATGTGCCTTCAAGTCACTTGTCATTTGAAAGATACGTATAGAAACTCTGTCTGCATGCTAATGCACCCCGCTACATCATAATCCACACAGATGGAATTTAAATCAACCTCCTCTACTTCAGCTTTATAGTGTTCTAATTAACCCTCAGCCATAAAATATGCATCAATGTTGGGCGGTGGCGTGTGCTCCTGGCAAATCAGAGGTGACAAAAGCCAAATGCTAGTCAATCTCATCAACCCCAGGAGTTGAAGGTGACACCAGGCAAATAAGCCCACCTGGGCTTTTAATAAGAATACTCATCTATTTTGTCTCTGCATGGGTTTAACTTTTACCCTGTAAGCACTTCTGGGTTGTTGGGTTTTTTTAATGTGTTTTTTTAAAGGACTTGCAAACAGATTCCAGAAACAACAACAAAACCACATACGGTACTTCCAGAGAGACATGGCAATGCTTAAAAGCATCCAATTCCTTTGTGAAGTGAAACTTGAGTAGACAGCAGCCCGTATTTCATCATGGGTTTTGCTTTGCACAAACCTTTTAGATTCTAGAGAGGAGTATCAACATTGCAAAGCCACTTACCAACTGCCAAGACTACTAGAACTAAAAGCAAGGGGTGGAGGAAAAGTAACTGAACACAGATTTTTTTCCCCCCTTTGACATAGCAGCTCAGTAAATCACGGTCACTGCAGAATATGTTATGTGCGTATTGGTTAAAAACAGATGAATATTTTTTAAAAAAAATACAGAACTGGAATAAAACCCCAAAATTACCCATATATGGAATTAACACACTGCGGACTCAGCTCTATTCTCAGACTAGTGTGGATGCAGAGTCTGTAACCAAGAATGAGCAAATGGGTATGAGCACATATTCAGCTAATTTTGAAACATCTGCACAACCTACCAACAGATTCTCAGTAGAAATGAAGATATGAAGGTAATTTGATTATTTATATATTTAAAAAATTGAAAATCCATCTTTCAATACATAACACCAAGGCAGCTTACTATTTGAAAACACTAACAACATAACACAATTTAATACTCACACTCAAATCTAGTACAGCAGCAGTTAAAACCTGAGCACAATACACAACTACTGAGTCCTTGCATAGAGGAACTGCACATGTCAATCTAGTCATTCCCCACAGCAGGCTGGGGCCAGAGCCAACGGTCAGCTGCAAAGGAGGAGATGTTGGGCTACAACCTCCACCCACTCCTGGACCGGGTGACTGATATGTCTGAGTACTAGAGTCAAGTTTAGCTTAACACATAAGGGCCAAGAGTTTGAAGGGCGGGGTGTGTGAAAATGGTGTATGCAACTATAACCAAACAGAGAAAGAAGAGCCAAAATCAGGAGGAAGATGCCAAGAGCTACAGTGAATGTATTGACTCCTGGAGCAGACAAAGCTGAACATTGAGAGTTCAACTGTTCCAACCATTTTAAAATTAGCGCTTCCTCCTCCTGAAAATATTCAACTGTCTGCCTTACAGAAACCTTTCCAAAAGCTACATTTGTTCTGGCATACTGCTGTCTGAGGCCTTGTTATTCACCTCACGGCAAATTGTTTCACCACACCACCTAGTACAGAGAGCTGGCAGGGTCAGTAAGTACATTCCAGATGTCAGGGGATGTTTGGTGGATGTAGCTAGGAAACAAATATACCCACTTGATGGCAGCAGTGAAGACAGTGAGAAGGGCAGGGGTTGCGCACACCTCTTCCTCTCACGATTCAGGCTAAAGCCTGCATTTTTCCTCCTTCACCCAGGATTTCCCTTCAAGGATCACCCTGTATTCAATTGAATGCCACCCAAGACCTTCATGTTTTGAGTAAGGTTTTGAACTGTCATCTTCCCAGACCAAGTCAAGAATTACATGACATTTCCCCCTGTCTCCACAGGAGCCCAATCTCTGAAAGAGAGGCATCGCTCAGAATCTAAAGCGCTCAGGGGATTCTGCTCACAGGGACTTGGGCAGAGCCTTTTGGTTTCTGTCAAATGTCTTTCATACCTTATTGCTGGGGATATGCAGAAAAATAGAGTTTTTATCTCAGAACATAAGGGAAGTGTTTTAGCTGATGTTATTTTTTTACATTCTAATAATAACAGCAGGGACAATAACGATTCTAAAATTTTAGAAAGCCAGTTTTCTGATGATATTTAATGACTGGTGCTTTTGTGGTCAAATGACTTACTTTTTTTAGAAAAACAGGCAATGGTGGAAACTGTTAATAAATATTTAATATATTCAGCATTAGTAGTATTCATATGCAGAAGTTTAAGTGGGAATACAATTAAACTTTTATAAGCAAGTGGTTGTGAATAACAACTTTTTTTAGTGCCAGTTACTGGTTAAAAACCAGGCATTAACTTTTATTGCACATTACCTTACACACTTTCTTACTGTAGAAGCAATCCACAAGTTCAAAGCAAGCAAAAAAAAAAACCAATCAAAATCATAATATTAACCTATGGTTCAGTCACATTTGGAGTACTGTGTGCAATTCTGATACCCAGCATTTCAAAGGGGTACCATAGAAAAAACGTACAGAGAGGGAAGATCTTCCCTTTGAAAAACTAGTTTTTTGGGGGGAGAAATTAACATAATTAAAGCAGAATATGACTGACATTTATTAATAGTATGGAGCAAAAAGAAAGCATGGCATCTAAAAAGAAAGTACTTTTTCAGATAGCATATAATTAACTTGGGAAAATTCACTGCCACTGGCTTAAATGGCTTTAAGAGGGATTAATAAAACACATAGAAGATGAGTTGTCAAGAGTTATTAGCCATCATTTCCAATCTACAGGCTGTATGAATGCCACTTGAAGAGGGTCAAACAATGGAGGAAAGACCTTATTGTGGACTTCCCTAGAGTATTTCAATGGCCATTGTTAGAGACATTGCTACAGGGGAGTGACTGCGCTTGAACCATTAAGGGGTTAAGCTTTTATACCTGCCTGGGACCCTGAAAAAGAGGAGTTGCTCCCTAAGGATTTACACTTGCTCTCTTTGGTATCTTTGCACGGACTGCTCTTTTAATCAGAAACACCAATGCTTTTAATATTTGGCTTTTAATGTTTCTTTTAACATTAAGACTTTGCTGTCTATTTTTTGTGTGAGTCCTTTTTTTTTTACTTGAATTTTGTATTTGGATGTAACCCTTTGTGATGGGCCTTTTTTGGCTGAAAGGAAGATGCTGACTATAAGGATCCTTGGGTCAGCATGATCTGAACTCTCTCTCTCTCTCTTAAACCATCCCTAACAACCTAGTTTTATTCAAATCAAACATTGTTTACTGTATTTTAATGTTCTTTCTTGCTCCAAACATGGACAATTAGTTGTAAAATAACCAACCAACCAACAACATAAAGATAAAGGGACCCATAACCATTAGGTCCAGTCGTGGCCGACTCTGGGGTTGTTGCGCTCATCTCGCTTTACTGGCCAAGGAGCCGGCGTACAGCTTCCAGGTCATGTGGCCAGCATGACTAAACCGCTTCTGATGAACCAGAGCAGCGCACGGGAACGCCGTTTACCTTCCCGCCGGAGCGGTACCTATTCATCTACTTGCACTTTGACATCCTTTCGAACTGCTAGGTTAGCAGGAGCAGGGACCGAGCAACAGGAGCTCACCCTGTTGCAGGGATTCAAACCACTGACCTTCTGTGGCTCTGTGGTTTAACCCACAGCGCCACCCGCGTCCCATAGCAACAACATAAACCTAACCAATTATCTAAAATGAGGATGCCTAATTCCTATAAAGCTGTCGTGCTTTGAAATTACAGAATTTGATGAAAAAGCAAACCGAAAAGCAAATAAGATTTGTTTGATGGTACAAAGTAAGCCATTCTGATAGCCAACATGGAAGATAATCATCCCAAATGTGCTGCAGCTTTCTGGCAGTTCAGTGCTATGAGTGAGTGGAGAGGCTAGTTTTCTCATTCATACGTGGTAGAGATGCAAGAGTGACTTGCTTTTATTCCATCCTCTGGGACTGAAGGATTGGGAGCTCAGTAGATTGTAGCATTGGTAAGAATGGCAGGGAGCAATTGATGGAGAAGAAAAGAAAAGAAGCAGGAGCTGTGTCGGGGCAGGGAATGGCTGGTGGGAAGGAAGAAGAAGAAGAACATCAAGTTTGTTGCTCATTTTAAAATGCTAATAATGGTTTCTAAGGCAGGGAAAGCAAACTTTTTAAAAGAACCCTAACTCCACAATTTGCAGCCCTTTTTATATTCTATTCATTTATTTATTCATTTGTAAAGCTGAGGATAAATGGGGCCACTGACTTTAAGCATTAGATTCCTGAATTCTCAGACTGCGCCATGTAGTGTAACAGCTGAAACACAGCTACTCCTATTTATTGAACTAATGATTCTATAGAAATACTTTTGTGTCTCCTGTCTTGCTTGTAATTGGTGGTAAAGGGTTATTATATAGATGCTCCTATTAGCTTGCCTAGTAAATGGCTATACACTACTGAATCATTATGAGATGAATTAAAATCAGATTCTCCTATTTAACATAAAATGACAATGTCAGCAGGGTCTCCTTCCACTTGATAATCCCCAACTTGACATGCAATGACATTATCCCACTGAAGCCAAAGACAAATTATAATTCTTGATGTAATTACAGGGTTTAATGGGGAGGGGGGAGTTGTTAGGGGCAAAGCAGCCATTCCCACTTGGGTCTCTTTATGAATACAAATGGAGGAGCCACAAACTCTATATGTGATTTTGGAATCATGCTGTGATTCACCTCCAAGGAGATACCGTAAGACTTAATTACTGTGCCATACACAAATAACCAAAGTGTGTTAAGGTTTTGGAATTATTGTACAAGATCTGTTTTGTTTCTGCATGAAACCTTCCCCCTTAAAAAAAAATCTTTTAAAAATAAATATAATTAGCCAAAAAATGCAGACAGTAAAATATTACAATTGTAAGTTTTTAATAAGTGCTAAATTTGAAGGCTCCTTATTACCTACTGAAGAATATTTAAATCTTTTTAAGTCTTAATGAACTTCTCAGAAATTGGAGTGCTGCAGCTTAAAACTGATAATGACAACTTTAAAAATTCAATAGACTAGGACAAATGATTATGAGTAATATTGAATTAGCAGACTGCTAAATCCTGTCTTCAGACACATTAGAGCAAATGGGCTTTTATGACCCTCCTAATATATCTTTCAGATGGCTAAAACATTTAAAAGGTGTATAACAAAAAATCTTCAAAAAGTTAAGGTGAAAGTTATTTACTCAGATCTGATAAATTACCAATTCTATAGAGAAAAAAAATAAACAGAAGCTTCCAAGTTCCAGAACCTACTGGGACTCTTGTGGTTCTTGTGGATGCCAGTACAGTGGTACCTCGGGTTAAGTACTTAATTTGTTCCAGAGGTCCATACTTAACCTGAAACTGTTCTTAACCTGAAGCACCACTTTAGCTAATGGGGCCTCCTGCTGCTGCCGCACCGCCGGAGCACGATTTCTGTTCTCATCCTGAAGTTCTTAACTTGAAGCACTATTTCTGGGTTAGCAGAGTATGTAACCTGAAGCATATGTAACCTGAAGCGTATGTAACCAGAGGTACCACTGTACTGTATTTAAGGCAACCACCACCCTTGGAGTGCCCAGACCCAGGGCTTTGTTTTTTTACGAGCCTTGCCTCCTCCTGCCACCTTCTAGCTGCTGCATAATCAGGGCTGGATTAGCTGTAAAGCAAAATAAGCACGTGCTTAGGGCATCAAGGAAAGGGGGCGCCACAGAAATTTTAGTCTTTTAACATGCAAGATTGCATGTTATTGGTTTTCATTATTAGTTCAGCACAGAAGTGGTTCTCAAAGTTTAACATGTTTTCTACATGGAAATCACTATGTGCACTCAATGTAAAATTGAAATCTGTGGGAATTCATCCCACTTTTTCCTACACCGAACTTCATTCCATACTGGAAATGCATTATATTTGCAGTGTCCTCAAGTCAATAACCCTTTTTTTGGGGGGGGGACTTTGTTGCCCTCTTTTTCAGCATCGAACGTTTTAGCTCATGTATCCAGAAAGCTATTTTACTTTAAAGGTCAGCACTGTGGTCAGAAGGTGCACAATATAGAAACCAGGTTTGACACAGCACATATTCTACTTTGCTTCTTAAAAACACATTCAGTTTTAATGCTACTTACAGTGGGTGAAATCATAGGGCTTCCCCCCCCCCACCCTACAGAATGAAGACAATCCAGGGAACTTTTAAGACATCTGTTTTCCCCAGCTCATTGTTACTGTGTAGCTACAGATGCTTTGGTACAGTTGCTAACAGCAACGCCTCCACAGAGAAAACTAATGAAGGATCCATCGGCATGAATCAGCTAAATGAATCTAACCTCTGTCTCCTAGTCACCATTTTCTTTCTCTCTAAGAGAAAGTATAAAGATGTGCATTGAAGATTTCAGTCAATTAGGGAAGTCAGAGTGGAATAATCCAAAGATCTGCCAAGCCATTATGATCCACTCTTATGAGTTATTCCAGAAATAACACTCTTCTGCAATCAGAAATCTTAAGACTGCTCTTTATGAGTTTAATGAAATAGTTGCATAGCTGCTTCAGTTTCTGAAGCAGCTTTAACTTTACAAATTTGCAAAACTGCTGTGCCATGGGGTATTGAATTTTCTTCGCACCACAGTATATCTACTATGAGCACCTACGGGAGGAAGGGCAGGGCATAAATTTAATAAATAAAGTAAATAGTATTAAAACTTCACATTAGTTTTTTTAAAAATCCCCCCAAATATAGAACCTCACCCATCAATCCTAACAACTACCCCCTCAAAAGTGGGATTCACTTACAATTACAAAATTAAACAAACCAGCATAATGAAAACAAGGGGGTAAGAGATGTAGATGCAAGTCAACATAACAAAACAAAAATAACCGCAAAGGGAAGAGAAGTTCAGAAGCTATCAAATAAAAAAAATAAGAAGGTCAACAATAGATCTGGTGATGGTCATAAGAGAGGGATCCAACCAAACCTCCCAGAGGAGGGTGATCCACAGTCTGGGAGCCACAAATGTTCTTGTGTACCTACCAGTCACCCCTCTGAAACTGGCAGAACACAAAGCAGAGTCTCAAATGCTGGATGCAGTAAGTGGGCAGACTCATAGCAATGCATGCTAGCTATCCCTCGAAAATGTTAAATGTCTTTGCAAAGCCTGATGACAAAGCTGGAAAGCATTTAAACCATTATTTCACAATATTGTTTCACAGTGCTCCAAGTCAGCTGGTAGAGAACAAACCATTCCAAGGAATGGAGGAAAAGGAAGGTAAATAACTATAGCTCTATGCTTATAGCTACTCCTTCCTATCCACTACTATAAAACAATAAAACATAAAACCTCTTTGGAATGCACAGCGGTTCTTGCTACATTCCAGTGGTTGCAGCTCTCTATTCTGCACAGACTTCCACATGCACCTTACGAGTATACTAATGAAACTGGATGGAAACCAGCACTGCTTGAACCACACCCAATATTTCCCTATTATGTTAAAATACACCATGTCCAATAATCCAGCGGCATGCACATGCTTTGTGATTTATTTTAAGGAGTTAAAATGAAAAGTACACAAGATCAAATGCTTAGCAGGTGAATACTAGCATGCCACAACTATCCAGTTGTGAAGCAGCACAAGTATTAAGACTGAAATGGCTATTCAGTTACAACTCAGGCTTGTGCAGTCTTCATTCCTAATTGGTTCATCACTCCATGTAATATTAGAAGTAGAGAGCAAGCAAAGCTTAAAGTTTAAAATGGAAATGCCTGCTGATAATTAAGAAAGTGTTCTTTGAAACATAGTGTTGTGGGATAATGAATGGGTATAAATATATTAATCAAAGAATTAATATTGGAATATTGATGACTTTAACATATTAGTCTTTTCCATGGGGCCATTAAAGCCTCATTAAAGCCACTGAATTCAACAGGACTTACTCTCCAAGTAAATGTGTATAGCACTGCAATTATACCTACTCCTTTCAAGTTATCGTGAAACAGATTGGTAAAAACACGGGGGTAGAAGCCAGTTGATGCACTTATGCTCACTGAAGGGCTTTTGTTCCTTTGGACACCTCCCTTAACAGAAGAAGGGAGGCCTTTTCTGATTTCCCTTGAAACCCCCAGCACAATCTAAAAATAGACTTCAGAGAGTTGAAGAATTCACCAAACAAGGTGGAAGGGTTGTAGAGGAAAAAGTGAATTGGTAAATACCCCCTACTCCTCTTCTGTTATTAGATATGTATGCTACATCAAAAACCCTTTCTATTGGCATCAGCTGGATTCCACCATGAACATTGGTTTAATTCTCCATTAATCCTTCATCAGTTATTCTGCTCTTGGACACTTTCACAGATGTAATATGGAGCATGGGTTGGATACAGCAAGACTGCATTTATTGTGGTAGGCATCCTTTTTGCCCTTCTGCTGCAAATGGAAGCATCACACTGGCTCCGCCCCCTGAACAAGCTGCTTACCACTGCATTATGACATTTGGGTTTCTTTGTTGTCATAGCAACCATTAATTAGATATCTCGATTGTTTAACATAAAATACACAATGCCGACACCAGTGCAAAATTTGTTGTTTAACTTCAGCAAGGGTCTTAAACAGCAAGGGTACTATAATCTCATGAAGTGAAACTCTACTTTGTGTATCATGAGGCTTAGGTGCCTCCATCTTACAAGGTTTCACTGCCTGTTGTGACTACAGTCACAGAAGCATCCTTGGCTTGGCAATGTAAGGAATGGAAGAACAAAGGCCCACAGAGACAATGAAATGGGCAAATGTACAAGGCAGACTGCATTTCTAACTATGCAGCTAGGATAAACACAGATGCATCCTATAATGGTAATTTTTAGTGTCTTGAAAATGAACCTTGTTTTTTTTTTAAAAAAATAAATAAATTCTTAGGTGTTTCAGGTTTAAGACAGATTGCTTTCCATGCCTGGAACATTGCTTTCCAGCATTTTGTTCAAATACTGCAGTTCATGAAACATATCCACAACTGCACGCCAGAAAGGTGGTGATGAATTAGTCACATGCAATTAAACTGTAATCCGACACAATGACAGATTAAGCGTACAAGTCTAGACCAAAAATATTGTTCCTGGAAAATATTTCCTAGAGTACACCAAATCTTTCCATTCAAAAGATAATATAATCCTGCTTTATTCATTTGAAAAGGAGGATTTGCATTATTTTAGTTCTTGAATGAAGCTATCAAACACACTGGCCACGTCAAGAGTCTTAACAGCCTTTGATCAAAGTGAGACATTTGCTGCAGTGATTTCTCCAATTTCACATCCAATCCGGTGGCTTCAATGCACACACCTGGATCCTTAGAAGTATACACTGAGCTCCACATCTGAAGGTACTTCCCAATTCTACTATTTGTGCATGGAATCTGAAAGGAGGCAAACCCTTTGTACATTAGCTTCCCACTGTGCAGAAAGGCACATAGCTTTGAATCAACCACATGGTGTTTCTTAAAACCTAATCCTAAATTTGGCGTTGTCACCATATATATCCTTAGGATGCATTTTTTTAAAAAAAAAAAATATTACTGAGTTGAACTTATATCCCGCTCTTCCTCCCAAAGGAGCCGAGGGTGGCAAGAGGTGTGCAGATAATACGCAAAGAGGAATGCAGATTCACAAAACATCATCAAGTCAGGATTAGAACAGCATTGCAATAGTGCCACAAGTAGCTAAGCTGCACCAGTGTTTAAAACATTTACATCAGAGTATTATTAAATCAGATTTTATGTTAAATACTTTAGGAATAAAATCTCACCTATCCTCTCTCACTACATTAAAAAAAGATGTATCTTCAAACAAATATGAAATTGGCTCATACACTCAGCACAATCTGCATAGTGTACAATACTGTAAACATACTTTTGAACTTGTGGAACACGGCCATTTAGAAGACTACATCCACATATTTGTTTCACTGTTTTGTAGAAGCCAAAAAAACACAACCCAGAGCCATTTCTTTTTTCTGAATTTCGGGGGGGAAATGCAATCGCCAGTTATAGTTTCTGCTACAAAATCTGATGCAATGCTGCAAGAAAATGAATGAAATTACAGCAAAAGAAAGCAGCAGTGTGATCCAGGCCAGGCCAAAATACTATGAAATGCAAGACACACAAAAATAATCAGAATGTCATTGGTGATAGCCAGTCCTGGCATTCTACAGGATCCAAGAAGTAGCTCATTATAAGCTTGCCTATATTGCTACTTATATTTTATAAGAAAATAAGTTTTTGTTCATGTTCTACAGTTATGGAGAGGCTGTTTTTCCTCCTACCCAAGCATTCTGTGTTGATCCTTACCTGAACAGGTCTCCTCTAAGAGTAAGGCTGAAGTCTATGCATACAACAGACTGAGATGGTAGAACTGACTCTACCTCTTCAGACTTCAGGAGCAGACTCACACTGCTTCCCTACATTAAAGAAATCCCCCGCAAGTAGAAAGTCTACACAGCAGGAAGTATATCTAAAATAAATCTGAAGATTATTTTGAAAGGGAAGACCCCTGCCTGAAGCAATGCAGCCCATTTCTACTGCCTAATTGTGCTGCATGTGTACATTGGGGCTAATTCCTTGTGACTAGGAGAACAGTCCTAATCCAAGGCTGGGGTAGAATGGAGCAGCAGGCTCCTCCATTGATAGGATCAAGCTTTGTTTTTTGCCCTGCCAGCTGCAGACTAGCACAGAGGCCTGGATTCATCTCCTCCTCAGGTATGAACCAGCTTTGAATCAAACAAAGCCAACACCATAGCACACCACCACCCTGCCCTAAAATATCTGCTTTTGAGGTCTTATGACAGCTGCTGCAGGGACTGATGCTGTCAGCAGTAGCATCACCACACTTTAAGCAGGTGCACCAGGGACAACTGCAGCAATGAAGCCAGCACCCCAATAATTCCTTTTCAGCAATGTGTATCAGGGATTATGATTGCTCTACTCCTAACTAAGTGGGACTAGAGTCCAGGCATGGCCAAACCTGGCCCTCCAGATGTTTTGGAACTACAATCCCCATCATCCCTGACCACTGGCCCTCTTAGCTAGGGATGATGGGAGTTGTAGTCCCAAAACATCTGGAGGGCCAAGTTTGGCCATGCCTGGACTAGACCAAAACAAGCAAGTTCAGCTTGATAAACACCCCAACACTTTCCAACAAGGGAGTGAGATTCCTAAACATTTTGGCAAGACCTTTCAGAAGGTCACTTCAGCTTACGGGCAGGTTCACTAAGCTCCGTGGGTAGACTTAAGAGTTACTAAATTTTATCCTGAGTGTGAGTGAAGACTTGCTAGCATTTTATTTATAAACTTGAGCATACAGACAACCCAGGCAAGTGTTAGTCACTTAACACAACACTTTCCCTCCTTACATGAGTCTTATGAAGGGAACTGGGTCAGGAAAGGCATGTGAACACACAAGCTTGCAGAAGAGCCAGTCTGAGACTGAACTCTCTGTCTCGGTCTCGGTCTCCGTCTCTCTCTCTAATCCAGAATGTGTTTAATTTATATTTATATCAGGGTCCTAACTAACAAAATGAATTTCAATAGGGACAAAGGTAAGGTTCTACACTTGGGCAGGAAGAACCAGCTGCACAAATATGAGATGGAGGACACCTGGCTTGCCAATAGTACATGTGTAAAGGATCTAGGAGACCATAAGCCTAACATGATGCAGCAGCAAAAAAAATACTAATGCCATGGATGGCCATTAAGTACTATTTGCTTATTCAAATTTCCATGTCAATCTATAACCACTTAAGCACTCTGACCAATTATTTTAAATGTAACTACTATGGCAGAGTTACAATTATTTTAAATGTAATTGATATGCAGAGTTACAGTTTAGGCAAAAGTGCTAACCCCAGTTACCTGAGAGTAAGCACCATTCAATTCAGTGGGGCTTTCTTTGTGCTATTATTTTATTGCACAAAAGGGAGTATATGAGGAAAATGTAGAACTCTGCAAAAATGTTTGTCCAGAAACAGAACCCATGTGCAAAATAGGATACACAGCATAGCTGTTTACAAGGCTTTTTGCCCAACTAGGAATATTTCCAGGGAATTAAATCCCCCGGAGTTCAATGAGACTTACTTCCTTGCAAGCATGTTTGAATTACAGACTATGGCTGTGATCCCATGTTTATATCCACTGTGTGGTGTTATTTTTAACAGAAGAGCCACGAATAATTCTATCTACATGAACACACATTATCCAAAAGGCTTGTTTTGCCATAGGGGGAAATAATAGTTTAATGAATTAAACTGAAATCACGCTCCATTATGCCAGTAAGTTTTTTTACATTCTTATATGCTGTTTATGGGTAAAGACAGAAAAATAAAACCTACCCCGCACATCTGGAGAGAATCGAGCCGAATGGCGAGACACAAAAAGCTTAAGTTCTTGATCCAAGTTGCATTCAATGAGGTTTGTGTCCCATGACCGGATCCCTAAAAACCAAGATAAATAAAATACATGTAATTATTGGATACAAACAGATTGCGTATTTCTGAATTTCTTTTAATAAAATCTGTGCCCTGTCTGAATACTCTATGCTCTTAAAAGCCACATGGTGATTAAAAATAAATAAATTATCTGCTCTCATTTTCCAGGACCCCATCCATCACCACACTGAGCATTTTCTAGTTCTTCTGAATACAGTACAGTAGTTGTTGAATGAATTTCTGCTCAAGGCCTTGTAAACACAACTTTTAGACCTGTTACTAGTTTGGTTATTATGTAGCAGGATTACGGGGTGACAACTGGTAATATTTTCAAATCTGTTTACAACATAGTTAATTTGGAATGGTTTTTTGTTTTTGTTTTTACTCATTCTGCATGCATAAAATTCTTGTAACTTCTTCCTAGTAACTTTTTTTTGTAACATTTTATTTTCAGTAAATTCAGTAAATTAGTTTTGCTTATGCACCTGAAACTTTGCTTATGCAGCTTAAATAAGATGTAACATACAAAATACAAAACTTCCCTCATTGAAAAATACTGATTACAGATACAATACAATGGACAAATCTGTTATTCTGATTTACATTGAAAGCGTACATTGGATTTAGGGTATCTTGGGTCAGCTGAGACCACATTTCTTTCCTCACAATCACTAATTTGAATTACATTGCCCACTTCTTTATGTATAAATACAATGGAAGAGTGAAATTCATTTATTAGTCTTTAGCCATATATGAAAGTGTGGCTAAAACTCAAAAAGGGGCGACTAATTTTGAATAGGCCACATTTAGTTGGTGTCTTTCACACTTTCATTTATTACCCATATGACTCAAGATCCAAATTCCTATCACAAGAAGGAACATTATTTTTCATTTCTTCTCACAACAGCAACCTTGTCAAGCTCTTGTTAACCACACTGCAATTTACAAAGAAAAGCATGAACCATAGTGCTATAAATAGTAGCAGTAATAGCAAGTACACCAGTGTGCCAATCTACCCTTTTGTTCTGGGCTTTCCATAATAAATGGGATTGTTGGGTTACATAGTTTGTGCTTGGAAGAGGGCCTTCAGCTAGCTAGCTATTTGATTCCCAAGCAAAAGTGCCTGGGGTTGGTGGACAGGGAGTGTTTTGAATGGGCCCCCTCTGGCAACCAGCCTATCTCCTGCACCAGTACTATCAGACAGACAGACAGACAAGACCAGGCACCATAGGGCTGTAAGTAGTAGCCTGAACACTGTCAACTAGCGCCACAGCCTGACAGCTCCTTCTAGGCTGGTTTGGCAGTCTTGTTTAGGGAAGCTTTTAATGTTTAATAGATTATTGTATTTTAATATTCTGCTGGAAGCCGCCCAGAGTGGCTGGGGAAACCCAGCCAGATGGGCGGGGTATAAATAAATTATATTATTATTATTAGGCAGTCTTAAGTCATTCCATTGGGTAGCACACCTGCTTTTCCATCCTTTGCACTTGCTTTGCCTCAGCCTGCACTGCTTCACCTTGCTCCACTCCATCATTATATTTGATGAAGTGAAGTAAGGTGAATTTGACTTCCATCCTGTGTGCGACTAAAACTCCCATCCCTGACTCTGATCTGGTACCTCATCCCTAGCCCTCCATCCATGTTTTCTGGCTTTAGCCCTCATTTCCATCTCCGATCCAGTCTCTGTGGCAACTTGTGACAAGCCCAAAGCCTCACAACTTTCTTTATGCAGGCAATCACATCAGTGGATGCTAGTCTTTGTTTGAGGCCCTCTTTTTCTAGTGAAGAAATCGCTCACTTTTCCCTTTGTAGGACTCCAATCTCTCCTGTACATACCATCCGGACCAGCCCATCCAGGAGGTCAGGTGAGCAGTCGCAGACCTTGGGGTTTCGAATTTCAGTGGCACCCTGTGCAATACCAAAATTTGGTGCCCCAAACCATCTCTCACCTTCCATTCTACATAACAGTTGTGGTGCCCCTATGGCAACACACCCAGTATGACCAAACAGGTCATGCTCACCTAAATCCACCTATGAGGTGAGGCGGCAGGATCCAAAGGGGCAGTAGATCCCAATTTAGATCTTTATTTCCCTCTTACTCCTGATGTAGATGTTCACTCACCCCCAGATTAATGTGCTGCACTAAAACTTTTAAACCAAAGTGCACTTTAAAAAAGAAAAAGAACATAATTTTACTGTTTGCTTGGGAAAGGCTTCCCTGTGAAACAGGGCTCTACAAGAGACAAATACTAAATGTTAAATGCACATAATAATCCAAGACAGTTTTAGGATTGTAACTATATATTTTAAAAAGCCTGCAAGCAGTAGTTTTACATGGCAGAATAAGCAGAGAGGTCTTGAAAAGCAAGTCCAAACTAGTTGCTATGTCATATTTCAAAAGGTCACTTGCCTGTTTTCAGAGGGAGGAAGTCAAAACAAAACCAAAGTACAGAAGAAAGTTAAAGAAACTCTAAATGGTTAATTTTTTTGTCTGATGTTAAAAAAAAAGCAGTAGAATCTAGAAGATTGTGCTTATATACTTGTGTAAACATGTGCACAAGAAGCATTTAATATGGGAATGGGGATCCTGTGAACCTACTGATGTTGGTGGAGTACAACTCCCATAAAACACAACCACTGGCTATGCCAAATGCGTTGGTGGGAGTTTGGGTTCAACAGCATCTGGAGGACCACAAGTTTATCATCCCTCATTTAATATACGGAGCTTGAAACCATGGAATGGTTTTCTAAAAATAGGGGGGCTTTACAGCACAGTAATATTAGAATGGGTGAATACTGCTAGTTGGAATTAAATGCTAGTTTATGTGGCTATTTGTTTACATCCGTGACTCCCGCTAATTGATTTGCGAACCTCAATTAGCGATTTATGGCCGCCCGGCACACTCCCGCTCCGGCTCTCCGTCACGGCTTAGCAGAGCTTCGCACAGCGGTGTAAAACTGTCACGTAGCTTGTCTCAGCTCTCAGACAAACACACAGAGTCCAGTTTGTCTATTTACAGCTGTTTATTCCAACATTTCCTCAGATAAACCAGGACTGCTTTCTTCCATCTCTAAGACCGCTCCTTTCCCCTCACAGCATACAGTGAGACTGGCAAAACTCCTCCCAAGCTCCTCCCAAGCTTCGAAAACTGACGTCAGAATGGTGTGGCATCCTGGGAAGAACTTAACCTGTTAAGTTCCAACCCCAACACCCCCCTTTGCCGCACATTCTGACAAGACCCTTTTGAGTTCAACACCTTACCCTTTGCCTTGCGCCCCTTCCCGGCATCTTTCCCAGGCACCTGTTGAACCCTTTCAACACTTCCAGACTCACACTGTGCGAATTTTGCCCACGCACTTGTTGCTTGGTACCTTCCAGGTGGAATGCCCTTTGTTGCGCGACTTGACCTTCTGGGCACAAACCCAGACGTTACCTCCGACTCACTGTCACCAGGAAATGTGTCCTCAGCATCACGGGATTCCCCCTCTGACTTAAAACGTTTTCGAACCCTCTCCATTACACTCACAGGAGAACTGGGCTCGCTTTTGGGTGTTCTCTTAACATCTTGTGGAGAAACTACCGATACCTCCTCCTGTTCCTGACTTTGGTCAGTGACCAGATCGTCATCATCAGACTCAGCCTCTCCTTCCTCCCCCTCAGAATCCTCCTGTACTGGATCAGAGAGACACTCTGAAAGAACATCACGCTTGACAGCAGCTTGTGACTTTTTATCCTGCTCATAGAACGCAGCGTGTTTACTGATCAGCAACTTACTCTGATCACCTGACGGAAATGCAAACCTCCATGCACACGCTGCTGGCTCATACCCACAGAAGATCATTTTTCGGAACCTGGATCCATCTGGCCCCTGCAAAGCAGCAGGTACCGGCACAGACGCATGTGACCCGAACATACGCAAAAAATGAATCTGGGGTTTTCTGCCACGCAACAAACCAAATGGTGTGTCCCCTACCATGGAATTGTAGGTGCGATTCCAGGTGAAGCTTACATACTTGATTGCCTCCAGCCAAAACCTTGGAGGTAACCCAGAATCTTTCAGCAACACCTGTGCAGTTTTAACCAGAGCCTGACACTTCAGCCCTGCCACCCCCCACTTATCGGGTGAAGTCACTGTGTGACGTATCCCTTTCTTGCGAAAGTACTTCTGCAAAGCAGAACCTGTAAACTCAGCTCCTCTGTCACTTGTGACAGCTTGCACTTTGGTGGAAAACCTTTGTTCCACCTCCTCAATCCATCCTTTGATCAGCTGTGCTGCATCATCCTTGGATTTGAGACCGTGAGTCCAGGAATTCTGCGTAAAACTGACGTCAGAATGGTGTGGCATCCTGGGAAGAACTTAACCTGTTAAGTTCCAACCCCAACAGTTTATATTTAAAAAATGTACCGTACTATGATGCGGCTAAGGAGACATCATTTCAAGGGACCTAGCTAAACATATAAAGCTTTTAAAAGTTATGTGAGAGCAGTTTTAAATTCCAGCATTTTCTAGCTTACATTCAAAATGCTTGCAATAGCAACAAAATCTCACTAGGCAAAAAAAGAGAAAGAAAGTCTAGTTTTCCTCTTAATACGGTTTTTGGGAGTAGTGGTTATTTTATGTGCAGTAAAATAGAGTCACTCCAATGGTGATTCTGTACCACCAATGACATTTACAGTTGCTTGATCCTTCTGTTGCACATGATCTTGGCAAAAAAAGGGGGGAGGATGTCTTAGACAATTTTCACACAGTCCTTATCTAATTTTAAACCAATCAGTTTGTCAGACAGATTAAAAATGCCAGATATAAATGCATATATATTTTAAGTGCATTTATATATTCTAGAACTCTCCATAAGTGTTACATACAATGGTTAAACAAACTTTGAGGCATACTGAAATACTTACAGATGTGTTTTAGATGGAAAGAAATACTTAATGAAATTTGCTAATAATCCCTGATGAGTCACTATCTGGCTATTGCAAAAATTTATGAGATTTATATAGGATGAAAAATTAATCTGCTGTATTTTTGTTGGATATGTTTACTAAATGTGTCAGTCATATAAGCTAAATCATGTTCCCAACCATTTAGGGCACTGGAGTTTCTGAATTCAATTTTTGCTGAAAAGCCTACATCATTTAAATTAGAATGGACCTTCATCCCTGTTCCTTGTGGAAACTTCCAAGATTCAGTAATGACCACTAGTGTCAGAGTCCAAAAGGGGGGGAAAGGCAGATTCACACTTTGAACTGACTCATAACATCTCCCTCAACCAAATGCAAAACTGTCTCCACTGAAAAGTATAAGGAGAAAGGAAGATTGAGCCTGCAATAGGAATATAGATAATACTAGGTCAAACTATTTGTCCTTCTAACCCAGAACTGTCTGTGTGCTCACTTATCCAATTTCAACTAGAGATGCTACAGATTAGACATAGGACATTTGTTCACAAAACATCTGCTGTACCACCAAACTACAATCCTTCCCCTAAAGAAAGAAAAAATCCCTGAAAGGTGTGGTGCCCAGGATATGTCCAGGAACAGAGCCTAGGATTTCTTGCACTGAAAGCAATAATCATACTCTCCATCCCAGAGACCAAGAAGCCTGAGCTTACTGATCTGTGACCTGTATCACACATGCATATCACCTATCTCTTCCATACTTAGTGGCTGATGAATATGCCATGTGTAAACCATGCCTTAGGGGACACGGGTGGCGCTGTGGTCTAAACCACAGAACCTAGGGCTTGCCGATCAGAAGGTTGGCGGTTTGAATCCCCGCGATGGGGTGAGCTCCTGTTGCTCAGTCCCTGCTCCTGCCAACCTAGCAGCTCAAAGTGCAAGTAGATAAATAGGTACTGCTCCAGCGGGAAGGTAAACGGTGTTTCCGTGCGCTGCTCTGGTTTTGCCAGAAGCGGCTTAGTCATGCTGGCCACATGACCCGGAAGCTGTACGCCGGCTCCCTCAGCCAGTAAAGCGAGATGAGCACACAACCCCAGAATCGTCCGTGACTGGACCTTATGATCAGGGATACCTTTACCTTTTAAACTGTGCCTTACACTTGAAGGTTAGAATAATGCTGCAATCCTACACAGTTATGCATATAGCCCCAATCAAAGTCAACAAGAGGATGAAAAACTTCACCAAGCAGATAGTTTTCAATGACATTTATTCTCAGTGTCATTGTATACAGCCAGAGATTCAAAAGTAACAAAAAGAAATAGTATTACTTTGTGACAGTTCTTTGTTCAATCCAGTACAGGAAAATATCAAAGAGAGGATGTTTTGACCCAGTTGCTTAGTGTAGAGATACAGATATGATTTCTGCTTTGAATCTGACCTTCATTTCCTTGCAGATTTTTACTGCTCTTCCATAGAGTATATTCAGAATTTGTTTAATGCAACATAATAATACAGTGTTCATATTTCATGGTCTCCAGATATCACAAGCATTTCATTGTGAGCAACATTCAGTATCATTTGTCACGTGGTTAAGATTGAATTGAGGTATGTGTGTGTGTATATATATATATATATATACACACACACACACACACACACACATATATATACCTCAACTCAATCTTAACCACATGACAAATGATACTGAATGTTGCTCACAATGAAATGCTTGTGATATCTGGAGACCATGAAATATGAACACTGTATTATTATGTTGCATTAAACATATATATATATATATTCTTGTGGGGGTCATACTTGCATTGATCATTCATGATCAGACCACTTGAAGATGGGCCATCACAGCACAAAGCATTAGGTAGCCAAATTGAGTGATTTGCCTTCTGCTGTTTAAAAATAAACTCCAGCCATATATCATTTGTATATCATGCAGTATCGTTGAAGCAAACTGGGAATTGTGTGGATCAAAGCCAGGACTATGTCTTGAAAATAAAACGTCGTAACTTATTAACAATCCATTGCCAGCCATCCTCAATACAGCTCCATGATTCAGCAGTTCTGACAGAAACATGAAAGAAACAACACAAAATTCACTAATACAGGGGAAATCTGGGGGAAAAAATATAGATAGTCTGAATGTGAGTGACCAATGGAATTCCAATTGAGATCAAGTTATTTTCTTCTGTGAGAAGAGTAGAAGGCCTTACAGCAGACCCCCCCTCCATTAGCAACTAGGGCACACCCACAAATCTTGAGTTCCGTACAGATCCTAGAGTCAGTCTTTTACATATTGAAAAAGGGTAGCCAGTGAATTAAAACAAATAGCTTATGGAGATTATTAAATGATGCTGGACAAAGTCCCTCTTGACAATATTTAGAACAAAAACCAAATCTTCATCCTCCAGATCATTCAGGATAAAGCTTTAATAAGTCATCAGTACATGAAGTCTTCTCAGATTTCTCTGCAGTGAGTCTCATTAATCTCATTAATCCAGCATCTTCAAGGGTGGAGCCCAAGGCACAAAACTGAGAGCACAGGTAAGTTACGTGAAATACTGAGGCCCTTGCTGGGAATGCATATTTCAAGTGAGAACTTAATATGTCCACTCATTAACTATATAATCAAGCTCCACAGAAAAAGAAAAATCTGCATTCTTCCCCAAACCAGGTTCAGCATAAAATCATTACTAAGAGAGACCCTGGATTTCTAAAAATAGCATGTATTGCTCTCAATCCAGCTTTTTAAAAGTAGGCATTGTTTCTAAGGAGCTACAACCAAACAATAAAGCAAGTGGGGGAGAGGAAAATGGTGCAGGAAGAAAACTTATTTCTTCTAGGGCAACGTGAGCAAGTTGGCATCAGATGCCTTGAGAGCACAACACACATCCATTTACTATATCAATTATTCATAACTTTAAGTAAGTAACAGCTAGTTCAGGCTTAAGCTAAAACTTCAGATAAGACTAAAAAGAAAATAACCAGAGCAGTCTAAAACAAAGACTTTCATTCTGAGCAAGTGTCAGATAAAACAGGTCAATTTATAAAAATAGCCACCAATGCAGGCAGTCCCATCTTTGCTACAATGTGGATTTGAGAAAAGATGCACAAAGAAATTATGGATTCGAACCACTTGTAGGGAGTGAAGCAACAATAGGAACCAACTGGAGCCCTCCATCTGCTGAACCACACCTATATAGCAAGAATGTAATCAAGGCACTGCCTAAGGGTTCTTTGAAAATGGCAGATTCCTGAAATCCCTTGTTCTCTCCCAGATAAAGCCAAAACCCACTAAAAAAAGAAATGCATTTGCTCAAAAACTTAATATTACTAAGGACTTGTATGAAACCTATGAATACAGCCTTTTAACACTTGTGTATCATTTATCCCATTTGCAGTGCACAACTGCATCCCCCAGAATGACACAATGCAGAGCATTATATTTAAGATCATCTATAAGAAATCCACTTGTTTCGGCTAGTATTCCAATGTGACTTTTATAAAATAAAAGTTAACAATACAGTTCTATAGCTGGGCAACGTCTGTAGTTGAGCAATGACAAGATTTAACAGGGAAAGTGCTCAATATTTTATAACCAGAGCTTCTGCCCTTTATTGTTACTGGTGTTTTTCTTGGAAAAAAATCTTTCTGAAGTCTCAGTTTTGTTCTAAGGTTCCTAAAACAAACCGCAGGATACTTATGGCTTAAAGTTAGAAACAAAGGAAGCTGCAGCAGCATCTCTTGTCAAGAGCTGCACCTTTTGCAGCACAAGAGATCTCCAAATCTTTTTTGCTTCAATTTGCAGGCAGCAAAGCCTGTCTACTTTCCGATGCTTATTTAATGCATTTTTCTTTTTCTCCTTGACTGTGTAAACGCCCTTTGTCCGCTATGGGCTGCCATAGGGACCGCACTGCGGACTGCACCACGCCCACAAGCCGGTATCTCTGGGCAGACTCCCCAGCAGCAGCACCAAGAGGCGAGAAAGAGAAAGCAAAGGAGGGACTGTTGCTGGCTCTGCAAAAGACCTGAACGACCTCTGCTCTGCCCAGCTAGTTGGGGAGGGTGTCTAATGACAATGTTGGGAGCGAGAAGGCGGAATGACTCACAGAAGGAAAAAGTGGCGCAAACTCAAGATCAACTGCTTTCAGAGGATGGGAGGAGGGGGTGATATCCCCTTCCCACCTTCCTTGTGCCAATTGGCGCAGCTAAATGCAAAAAGCCAGAATTGCAGATCTTTGGAGGGGGGAATCAAAGAGCCTGTCTCCCCCCTACTCTGTTGCTGCTGCAGGATTCTCAAGAGCCATGAGCATCTCAAGGCACCACTATCAAGTGAGACAGAGAGGGATTCACACAACCTTGGACACCCACCCACCTGCCCAAGAAAGAAATCCCCACTGGATTCCCGCAATGCCTCCTTCTTACATGTTCTGCAATACAGGAGCCGATTTAGAGACTCTTGTTTGATGAGTGCATATGTTGTACAAGCTTCCCCAACCACGACAGAGAAGGCGGTGGTGGTGGTGGGGAATCAACTTTTCTCTGACTGTATTTCAGGGTTGTTGTTTTGTTGGTTTGCTGTCAAAGTCAGCTATGGTTAAAAACAAAGCCATTAATTATAAGGGAGCCATTTCTTCCATCTCGCCCCCCCCCTCCCCAGCGCGCGCGCCACCTCCACCCAAGAACTGCAGCCAGCCAGTGGAGAAAACACACCCTTCCGCGATTCCAGCTGCAGCTTCTTTCAATCCATGCGCAATGCAACTCCGAGAAGAGTCTGAAACGGAGTCAGAAGAGGCTGGGTAGGAAACCGAGGCTGATGGAGATCGCTGCCAACTCCAGAGCCGCAGTTCTAGACGGAGGAGCATCCTCGCCCCCGCCCAATACACACACACACGGGGGGGTGGGGGGAGCAGAGGGAGTGGTTGCATCAATTTCCCCTTTCTCGACCCTCTCTCTGTCTGGACCATGAAGTCAGCCCAGTGAAACCCCGCACCGATTTCAACCTCGGACCACAATGAGCAGCAGCTCCGACGGGGAGGCGGCTGCGCCAAGGTGAGCTGCACAGTCCGGGGCTGCGATGGCGCAGAAACCCCCTCTCGCTGCGGGAGCCGGGACTTTTCGCGCCACGCAACCTGTAGGTCGCCTCTCCAGCCCTTTCCCTCCCCACCCCACCCGACTGGCCGCCCCTGGAGAGACGGAGGGCGGCAGCTGAAGCATCTCTTCGCCTGGCTCCTGAGGGAGAGAGAGGGAGGGAGGGCGGGAGGAGGGCTGCCTGGCGGCGCCGCCTTACCTCGCTCGATATTGCCTATGGCTCTCCTCAGATGCTCCTCGGTGACCAGCTCGCCTATAACGACCAGGAGGTAGAATTTGCTGTCGAGGAAGCGGTGCGACAGGCTGGGCGAGGGGGGCACCGCGTTGGGGAGGCTGCAAGACGGCTCCGTCTCCGCTTCCAGCACCACCGTCGCCATCCTGGCAAAGCCCCTCTCCTCCTCCTCCTCCTCGCCTTTTTCTCCCCTCAGGCAGCGGCGACGAGAGAGGAGAGGCGGCGGGACGAAAAGGCTTTTAGTTCCACAGAGGCGCCTCCTTCCCTCGCGAGGGGCGGGAAAAAAACAGCCACAAAACCGCGCGCTCCAGAGGCACCACCGCGCTCCAGGCAGCCGGGCGAGGGAGTGAGGGCGGGCGGGGAGGCGGCGGCGCTTTTATACCGAGACAGTGCGGGGCTGGGACCTGGCGAGGAGGAGGAGGGAGGCGTCGGCGGAGGAGGAGGAGGAGGGGACCCGGCACAGCCACGCGCGCTGCCTTGCTCGCTTGCTGCTGCTGCTGCTTCGCCAGCATCCAACCCAGGCAGCTGATGTCATCTGCAGCAAATCATTCCCATCGCTGCCTCCGGAAGCAGAAAGGACGAGGTGGGCGAACAATGCCCGGGCGAGTAGACCGGGGGGCAAAGGAGGCCCTCGGGCTCCAGGGTCCCAAGGTGAACCTGCCCGTCACTTTCGACCCGAGCCGGTGCATTTCTTTGCTCAGAAGTGTCCAAGGAGGCTTGGAGCGCGCGCGGAGGCGATGGAGACCAATACGCCCCGCAGTCAAGGGAAGGGAAGGCCAAGCTAGCCTTTTCTCCTTAGCGGACCCCGAAGAGAATAGGTCGGGGAAGAGGGTGCCTAAGGTCAGGCACGTGGTGCTGGATGTGCCAGGTGCCAGGCTGTTTTGGTTTTCCTTTGTAACCCAGGGACATTACATTTGCACTGTGGAGAAAGTGGCTACAGGTGTGTGTTCTTCTCCTTCCCTCTTTGGTGATGCTAAATCAGGGGTCAGCCACCTTTGGTGGGCCGGACTATATTTTTTTGGGGGGGGAAATAAACGAATTCCTATGCCCCACAAATAACCCAGAGATGCATTTTAAATAAAAGCACACATTCTATTCATGTAAAAACACCAGATAGGCCCCACAAATAACCCACAGATGCATTTTAAATAAAAGGACACATTCTACTCATGTAAAAGCATGCAGATTCCTGGACCATCCGCGGGCCGGATTGAGAAGGCGATTGGGCCGCATCTGGCCCACGGGTCTTAGGTTGCCTACCCTTGCGCTAGAACCCAGGCATCATTCAACAAAGCTGACTGGTGAAATATTCCCGACTCCACCCTTAATGGTTTTCGCCCCTATCTGTGCCAAATAGTGTATGGTCATTCCTTGTATATTTATTTAAAAAATTCCCTCCTGTAGCACCTTAGAGACCAACTAAGTTTGTTATTGGTATGAGCTTTTGTGTGCATGCACACTTCGTCAGATACCTTCAGATACTTATATTTATTGTTTCTTTTATTTTTTAAATATTTAATTCTATTGTGTTACAATTGAATTCCGTAGCATACTATAGAATTGAAATGGTGCAGGTTTCCCACAAAGCATCCTGAATGGCCACTTGTGGTCCATGAACCCCAGCTTGAGAACTTCTGGTTTAGACAAAAAGAGGTGCTTCTTCATTTAACCAACCGGGAGAGGGACTTTTCAGTAGTGGCACCTGGTTACATAATAGCCTCTACAAGGAGGTTTGCATGGCAACAACTTTTGGGCATCCGGTGTTTCCACAAGCCTATTAAATAACAGAGATATTCTGAGCCTCTCTGTTTAAAATATGTTTCTAATGAGGGGGTGGGCAGCAAGTTCTGCTTTGCTGAATTTATGCAAATTTCATCCCTCCCTTTTTTAAAAAATAGTTTTGTTTTACTATATATTTCAATTGTTTTTACATATTTTTTGTAAGGCTTCGAGATAGCTTCATGGTATGGAACATCATACAAATATAGTAAATAAATGAACAATAAACTTTTACCTACATCGCCGTCTATGAGTTTCAGCTGGTATGCCGGCCATGCCCTTTCCTGGACAGAGACAGCTTGACCCATACATTAGTAACCTCTAGACTGGATCGCTGCAGTGAACTCTGTGTGAGGCTCCTCTTAAGGTTGGTTCAGAAACTGCTGCTAGTTCAAAACGCAGTGGTCAGGATGCTCAGTGGTACATCCTACCGCACATTTATAGCATTTGTGCACTAGAGGAGTTTCACTGGCTGCCTATTTGCTACCAAGTCAAGTATAAGGTTCTGCTGCTAAGGTCCAGTCAATCTGAGTGATTACCTTCTTCTTTACAATCCAGACTATTCACTGAGATCATCAGAGGAAGCTCTGTTAGTCATACTGCACCCATCAGAGATTTGTCTGATGGGAAATACTGTGCAATAGCCTTTCCCTAGATATATGTAGGCCCTTACGGTAATGGTGTTCAACCAGCTGGTTAAAACATACCTATTCATGACAACATTCTCAAGCTTTGATTTTTTAGTACTGGCTCTATTAGAGATATCAGATATCTGTAGTATTTGTGGGTTTGTTTTCTTTTGTACTGTATTGATTTTATGCTGTGAACTGCCTTGCTATGGAATGTAAATATTCTAATATATTAAAAATGTAAGTTTATTGCACAATGCAATGATAAACAGGACATTAGAACAAACAAACCAATATAAAATAATCAGACTTGTCCAATATCACATTAGAAGGGGAAAATACCATGCATTCTCATTATACAATATAAATGCCAAACATACAGTACTGATCACAACAGCGGACTTGTCATTGGCAACCTTCTTTAAACCTTGGAGACAGTCAGTGACATATTTAATTAAATACAATCTGGAGTAAATAAAATCTGGATAGAAGGTGGTCTAGGTTTTTCTGGTGAGAAATAAATAAAGAGAGACTAGTCATTACAAAATTTATCTCTGGTAATGTTGTCTCTGATTGCTCTGCAATGCTGTGTCTACAAGTGCAACCTTATATGATTGCCAGACCTGTAAAAATATTTTAGTTCCTGTGATACAGTTTTAGCTCCAGTGATTTCTAGCCGTTTTTATCATTTGTATTGCATTTCATTGTGTCAATTTTTTTGGTATTTGAGTTTTATGGTTGGGTTGGTTTGGGTTGGGTGTTTAAGGTTCACAGTGACATTTGTTAGTTTGTTGCACTCTTATGCCCTTTAATTGATTTCGTACAACAGCTAGAGATACAATGTGCAGCACAAGCACAGAAGTAACAATATAATCACAGTTTACCTTACGTTTAAAGCTTCCAAATGTTACCAGGTTGATGTGGAACCAGACCACAGGGCTGCCATTTTTTAATGTATACCATGATGCATATTGTTATTTCCATTGCTGGTGCTGCCTAGCTATCAGAGGTGGGCATAAGAACACAATAATAGCCCGATGGTCCAGGCCACTGGTCCATTCAATCCAGCAGCTTGTTCTCGCAGTAGACAGGGAGAAAAGCTGTTCTCTATCCACTTTCTCCATGCCACGTATAATTTTATGAACGTCTATCATTTCACCTCTAACTCACATTTTTTGGGGAGGAGGGGACTAGATAATTCAGGGATTTCCTTATGAGCAGAGCTTCTAAACAAAGGAACGTGGACCTAAAATTTAGACCACTGGGAAGATTTTGGGTGGCTAAGCATCCCAGGTACGAATCATGTATCTGTGGTACACATTTTTAAGCAAACCAAGCACCTGTCTTCTTGCAGAGATTGCCAAAGCCACTTGGAAGTGCTCCATCATGGCAAGGGCCCAGGGCCCAGGCAGGTGTGCTCAGAAGACAGCATGTTCATTCACAGAGGACCAAACAAGCACATCAAGCAAAAGTAAACCCACCTCCCAGATGGGCCTTCAACCAAATGCTCTATGAGTTTCCAGCATGTAATTGCACAGCCATCATGAAGAGAAGTCACCCTTAAAGCCACTTATGAAAATGCCCTCAAAAATATACCGACCCTGTGCTTATGATTAACTGGAGTGTGCAAGGGGCAGAAGCCACACTGGCGATGTGATGATATTTAAGTGTTCCCAGAGGGTCCAAATGTAACACTGAAAACATACCAGTTGTTTAGACTGTAAATGTGAAGGGCAAAAAAAGGGAGAGGCTGCACAGAAAGGGGGAAAGTGAAGGGATTGTGTGAATAAGTTGGGTATGCCGCATTGCAACCCTGTACAAAGGAGGAAACCTATGCCCACTAATGTGGATAGACATTAGCGGAAGTCCGATTTATATTCACTACATTCTTCTCAGAACATGTGCTTGGTGTGTTTGTTTGCATGAGTGTGCATGCAATTCCTTTTCCTCCTGCAACTCCTTCTGCTAGCATACTTTTAGGACTGGATGTCTAAGTAAGGGACAGTCCAGAATTATATGTTCCACTCCAGACAAGGGCATGCTGTCTAATTCACATTGTACTCATCAGTGGTTGATTATATAACCCGTTCTTTCTGTCTATCTATCATCTATCGACAAGGCATCTACTTTTGACCCAGGAGCTTCTTAAGTGCTGATCCTGTGCCCAGAAAATATTACTCAGTCTGCACTGACCCTTGCTTAGATTTTCTTCACATGCTTCACGTGAGCTGCAAATTGCAGCAGAAGTCAGCTCTGGCAGTTAAAAAGAAACATGAGCTCCTTGCTGGAGCACCTTCTATTTGGGTAAAAGTCTCTGTGGTTTAAAGTTGTCACCTTGGACTGAAATATTAATCCATTTATTTTACAATGGATTTCTAGTTTCCAATATAAAGTTTGAAGGCTGCAAGTTCTAAGCCCACTAACTAGAAGAAAGTCTTGCTAAGCTCAGCCATTCTTACAACTAATTTTACCTAAGTCTGGGCTGCTTTGGATTCTTACTTCCTGCACATATGGGTATTAAATAAATTTAAATAATTAGTGTGCATTTGATTTGGCTTCATTTTCCTTCATTTATTTCCTGCCAGATCTATTACTTGGTCTTTGGAATTGTGTTATCAAGATGTCAGGAATCTGAGATTCCTTTATGCTCCCATTTCTGGTTTTCCTTTTCCTCCCCCCTCCCTTTTTTCTTTGGTTAATTTGATACTTTGCTTATTAAATGTCATATTATTGCTTTGGGCAACTGCCAGAACATGTGGATTGCAACTAGGAGAAACTAGTAGAGAAAATGCAAGGAAATTAAATATATATATTTCCAGAATACTTAGCTGATTTCCGATTGGGGGGGAGTATTTTTTTCTTGGTTTTATGTACATACCATTGTAAACTGGTTTTTTAAAAAAGAATAATGATATATATGTATTTTTCAAAATAAAAAGGGAAGTCATTTGCCTAAAAAATGTGGTCATCCTGTAAACTGCTGTAGAGGATATATTTTTCACACTTCACAGTTCTGTTTCTATTGTACTGCTAAGAACTTAAAGAAAAAAGAGAAGCAAAAACAAAATAAAATAAATATCAAATCTATAGATATCCCAACAAGCATCACAGTTATGAATATCCTTATCCCACAATACCCTGTAGTGCAAACGAGTTCTTAATGCAGCCTCTTCTTCTTTTTATTGGCATGGCTTGGTCTCAATCATTTTCAAAGTTGTCATTTTCCTATTCCTGGGCAACTTGTTAACCTGTTTGCTATAAGTTTGTTTCAAATTTTATTCCACCTACATAGCTCAGTGGGTAGAACATGAGGCTCTTAAACTCAGGGTCACAGGCTCAAGCAAAATATGCAGTAAAACTGCAGCCACCTCACCTCAAGTATGGCTCAGTGAAGGTCCATTGCCGAGGGAAAGCCTATTAATCCAATCGTGTTTTGGCTGGTCTGACCAAAAGCTACTATCTCTCTCAGGATCTGATCATTCCCAGAAACATGATTTCTGCTTCCCTCACTCCCAGGTCCCTACAGTAGACACGTCCTCCTTCCCCAAAGTTAGAGAACCACTCGTTAATCTTTTAAAAGAAACATGGAATGGAAAGGTTACTTTAACAGTAATATAATACTTGGGAATAGTCTCTGAAAATCACTGTATGATGATGCCTGGTTCTGTTCTACCTGGGCATGCTTTCAAGACTGCTGATCTTGTGTGGCAGAGGGAAATTGCATGATCTTAGTCTGGCCTCTTGGAATTTTGTTCAGCTTTAGATTGAAGCTGCAGAGATATTGTGAGGTTTGTTTATTTGTTTGCTTGCTTTTGAAATGCCAGATCTACATTATGCAAAATGTTTTCTACCTCTTTTACTTCTTTAGGACCTATTGCAACCAACTGCATACCTGAATGTTTGATAGCTTGTCAATCTCTCTCTCTTTCTCCTTCTCTCCCTCCAGTTATCCTGCAAGTGAATTCTTTGCATTTCTATATGACATTTTTTGAAACTTACCACACATTTTTTCAAGACATGTCTGCACAGGTTGGATTTAAAAAAAAATAATCTATGTGAGTCCTGCCACAGAAGAATAAATATTGTTGCAATGATGCTTCAAAGTGACAGGGGATGGGTAGGTAAGCCATAGGAAAAAGTGTGTGTGGAATGAAGTTATGGGAAGAAACTATATAGCAAGAAACAGAATGCGGTGACCAGGAATCAGTTCAAATATTTGAGCATGGTCAAATATACATCAATATGTGCAAACAGAGTCTGGGGTGGCACATGCATAATTTTATTTTGCCCAATTTTGGTGGGAACCGTACCTTATTTAATCTTTTTGAACATAGTAAGTGGCAACAGTTTTACTCATATATGTTTGTTTCTGTTTAATAGTGCTATACCATGTATGTTTCGTGATAAGCTAACTGGGATCTACTCATAGGTACGTGTGTACATGATTGCAGCCTTGGGGGTTTGTTTTGTTTTTTACCTATTTTTGCTTAAAAATTTATCATTTGTTGTTTTATTACATTTCTGTTAGCTACCCTGGGGACATCATTATGTTAGAAGATATACACCATATATATGCAAGAATTAGCAGCATTTTAAATATTTTTTTGCATGTAGCAATAGACCTGCTTGTTCTTAGAAGTAGAATAATTTATTTGTAAAGGCAGAGTGGAATCTGGCCCCAGGCTTTCAACTTAGCTTTAATTTGCCTCATCATTTCCTTTCTTGTGCATGACCAGGGTCTTTCCCTCAGTCTTTGCTATCTTAAGAACCCCCAGCTCCTCAGCCTCAGACACTCAGTGCTTTTCTTCCCAGAAATTAGCCAATCCCCAGCACCAAACGTTTACCAGTCAGCCCATGATTATAGCAGTGAATGGAATTCTTTATGTGAGAGCAACATCTCAGCTGAATTGTACCCCAGAGCCCAAACATGTCATTCGGAGTCTGTCTCTGAAAATCAGTGAAGTCACTGCTGCCCAAGAGACTTTCCAGGATCAGGTACACTGATCTGAACAAAACTGAACTCCAGTCCCTTGAGGAGGAACTTCTGAAGGTCACTCACCAGAGTAGGAATTCTGAAAGAGTGACCAGACATATTGGATGTGATTGCTTGTCTATCTGATAATATGGACATTGTGCTTCACAGGACAGCATGGACCCTTCAGATCTCTTGACTTGATGTTTGACCTTAAATAGATCATTCAAAAGTGAAGCTTTCCCCTTTAAAAGAGACATTCTGGATTTTTCCCAGGTAGTTACCAGATTAACTTGCCTCCATTTAAAAAGTAAAACTCCCTGTTCTTCACCACCCAAGTGCCATGTTCAACCAATTCACTTGAGCCTTTGACAAAGCTTGACAGCTAAGTTAAGTTCTGTGTGATTCAGAAGTCAATACGAATAAACTGAAGGCAGAATTGTTCACCCTCTGATTATGACAATAAAAGAATCAAGAGCGAATCCTGCAGATCACAGTCAATGCACCCACGAGTCAGACAGACAGGCATTGATCCTAGGTGCAAATCACAGCACAATCAGCTAATTTTCTGGGTCCTGTTTGCACAATGGATGCTTTAGCTTTGACCAACAGGATTTTCCATTGGTTCTAATATTGGGCTTAAAGTGCTCTAGCCGGCAAGATAGCTCAGTTGGTAGACCATAAGGCTTTTAATCTCAGGGTTGTGGGTTTGAGCCCCCCATTGGGCAAAAATATTCCTTCATTGCAGGGGGTTGGACCCTTGTGGTCCCTTCCAGTTCTATGGTTCTATTGGGCCATAGAATCTGAGAAAATGAAGCACTTCCAAATGCCTAGAATTACAAAATAACTATTTTATGTGATGGCAAATGATAACCGTGAATAATAGTACTAAAGAAACCTCTGAGAATGCAAATGAAGAGGCTGGTAAATCCACTGATATTCCTGATCATAGTTTAATTGGCCAACTTTTCGTAGCTTGCTCATTTTTATTTGTTACACTACACTATGCTCTTAATGAGTTTCTATAGGTGGCCTCTTAGTTTTACAAAGATTCTCTATTGTTGCTGCTTTAAAGCATCCTTCCCCAGCCTGCTGTTGTTGGACACCAGTTCCTCCAGCCAGCATAGTCTATGGTTAGAGATTATGGGAATTGTCATCTAAAATATCTGGAGGGCCTCAGGTTGAAGACGGCTGCTAAAAATATTGCATCATATCATATTATTTTATTTTTAGTATCTAATGTTTCTATAGGGAGCATGTCACCTCCTGTATTGACTAGAAAGGTGATTAATATGTTATTGCTAAATAATAATAAGAAATAATGATTAGCTTATATGAACTTCCATCAACTGTCACTGCAGAATAGAAGAATGCACTGAAGTTCCTCACTGGATCAATATGACTTCTGTATTAACAATACAGTCATTTAATTTAATTTATTTCTGAAGACATTTATATGTTCTGATTGTGTTGCATAGTGGCTTTTCACAATAACCCCAGTACCACATTTGATGGTTAGGAAATGGATTGCATTAATATTTTTATTCCATACGCCACGTAATGGAATGATGTCTATGAACATGATGCAAAATCCATTATTATATATTTAGGCCATTTATTGAGTTTACTCACATTCTGAAAGATTGCTAACAATACCTATTAATAAGTGTCAATGGTGTGTGTGTTTGTGTTCAAAGTCAAAATTCCAGATCATGTATGTATGCTGCAAAACCAATTTCTGCAAACCAACTGGAGAAATTATTTCACTACCAAGAGAGAACAACCTAATTTACTTTCCAGCTCCACAGCCATCGTCTTCTAGCCACCTTGCCTGGTACTCATCTGCTTAATGATGAGTCTGGTATTGATTTTGAGAATAATGATCAAGGGTAAGGTTGTGGATTAATGATGGACTGGGAGGAGTTGATAGCTATAAGCAGAGCCAAAGGCAGTTAACCTCTTCTAGCCATTAGTCCCAAGGTGCTGCTGAGTACTGACTTACTTCTTGTCATTATAAGGAATGTAATGAAGACTAAAAGCAAACTACAGCATAATGGTTTGTGATGGGGGCCTGGAAGAACAGAGACAATAGTCAGTCAGATGAAACATTTGACAAATTTTGACCGAACTCAGTAGTCCTGTTATATTGTATATGGGCTTCTGAAATGTTTTGATAGAATTATTTTATTGTGTATTTTAATTATGTATGGATTTTATAACTGATTTTATACTTCTAAACTGCTTAGAAGCAATTTTGGCATGTGAGCAGTATATAAATAAATAAAAATGATTAATTAATATTAATTGTGTTCACGGAATTACCAAAGTGCTCCAGGAAGAAATATCTGCTTAACTGTCCTTCTAATCACAAAGCTCTAGATTTTAGATCATGTATTGGGCTCTCTTATGCCAAATATTTTGCTTGCCAAAGGCAGTGGTTCTTTTGGATTTGAGAGCAACAAGCAGTTGCTTGTTGGGTGAAGGCTGTGTGTTTTAGGCAAGCATTAGACATTAACATGCACAATATACCCTACTTAGACTAGACAAGGCAAACTACCAAGTTCTTAAACCCAGCTAGAATAAAACACATTCCAGACTGGTTCATTATAATGTTCCATCTGCTGCCAAAGAATGCTTACCCACAATGAATGATCCCCCTTGGAACTGGCTGATGCGTAGCACCCTCTCAAGACCTCTTGGTCTAGTCTGAGTTCTGCCTGACAGCATTGATAGTGCCTCCAGCTCTCATATTTACGTATCCTGCTGAGTAAGGTAACTCATGCCCATGTAGATCACAGGTCAGTGGTCCCCAGGACCCTCCCATAAATAAGTCCCTAATTAGCGATGTATGTATTTAAAGTTTTCTGTTTTAACCATCAAGCTGAAAATGTGGCAACTGCTGCTGCTTCCTTCTTTTTCCTCTCCCTTGTCTTCCATGTTGTTTTTGAATGACTGGCAGGGGAAGACTATGGACAGAAATGCATGTTGTGCTGTATATTAATGTTGGGATTCTCTTGACCAAAGCGTGTGCATTCTGTAATACCAGAGAACCAAAGAGTTTAACTGTTCTACAGCAGGTAAGGGAACCCATTCATACTTAGCTCTTTAATCATCATGCTATTCAATTAAGTGTTTCCTAGCAGACTGAACACTGTGAGAAACTTATAGATTTTCCTTGTCTGTTTTGCTTTTAGAGTCAATCAAATTGATGTGTCAAATTACCCTTTGTCCTGTATGAAATAGTAGCTAGAGTAGTTTTAATTGGTTCAAAACCTAATCTGAGGTGCCTTTTTCTATATCTGATGCCTGTTTAAAAGTGTGCATTTCCCCCCTTTAGGAAGACAGTAAAGGGATGGAGGTTACATATTTGGAATCCAGTGGCCATGTTCTGCAAGGCAGAACCACTTGCTTGCTCCTGCCAAGAAGAAAAACACTAACCTCCCAAAAAATTTTGTAATGTCAAGACTTTATTTACATTCATAGTCTGGTTCTACATAATAGGTTTCTTGCAGCCAAAGTATCCACCTTCCAAAATGCTGGAAGTAATTTAGGCTTTCTGCAAACCCAGGTTCCTAGATGTCAACAAATGTATTTTCATACAATAAACACTTATTTTTGCCCACTTAGATTTACAAACAGTTCAAGATGCAGGTCAAAATAATTTCTGTTCTGGGAAGTGATGTGACAGTGTTGGGGAAGGTAAGATGACTGCTTATCCTTTAGATTTCTGATTGCATCCATATACAGACAGTACTAGTATTCAATAACCCTAGGCATTTGGCATTCCTCCAACAGTGTATTTATATATTGCATTGACCTGCTTTTGTTCCAGCTCATTAAATATAGCTGATGTCAATGATCAGCGGGGAATGGACTGTCTGCTGTGGTCTAAAGGTTTAGAGTAGCTGCAACCACTCACCACCTTTTCTAGACCAGTGGTATTCATTGCACAGTCTATATACCTTGCAATCCAAACTGCTTGTCTGAACACACTCTGAGACCATCACTCACTAAGGCTAATCCAGCCCAAGAAAAGCATATACACTCATATACTTTTCCACATGTGTGACCCTTAATATCAGTTCAGTGCAAGGTGTTGCTGCTGCTGAATTAAAGGACAGGTAGTGGCTGACTTGTGACTTGTGACGCGGGTGGCGCTGTGGGTTAAACCACAGAGCCTGGGGCTTGCCGATCAGAAGGTCGGCGGTTCGAATCCCCGTGATGGGGTGAGCTCCCGTTGCTTGGTCCCTGTTCCTGCCAACCTAGCAGTTCCAAAGCACGTCAAAATGCAAGTAGATAAATAGGTACCGCTCCGGCAGGAAGGTAAACAGTGTTTCCGTGCGCTGCTCTGGCCACATGACCCGGAAGCTGTATGCCGGCTCCCTCGGCCAGTAAAGCGAGATAAGCACCACAACCCCAGAGTCGGTCACGACTGGACCGAATGGTCAGGGGTCCCTTTACCTTTACCTTTTAGTGGCTGACTTGTACCAAATCATCATCCCATGTATATAGGTGGTTTGCAAAAGAAATATAGAATAAAAATGGGTGTAATGATGTAAACCAATAGAAAGGGACATCATTCTCCCTTCTTCTCTTGCAGAATTGGGGCTTTTTCCCCAGCCAGAACTCGCCAGAACTAAGGTGGATGCCATTGCGGTTCTAAGAGAATGAAAGAGGTGTTCATGGTGAGTTTCAGCACCTCTTTTTCTAGAAAAATAGCACTGTGCAGAATACCGGGGTGCAGATGGGAGTCCGAGAGAAGAGGAAGCAGGATGATCTCAGGGAAAACCATCCCTCCTTTCTGACCTTGTGAACTTCTCTCAGCATTTTCATGCCATATCAAACCAACAGCAGCACACACAGCCTCCAGCCAACAGCATTTAACTGCCAAGGTCATAGCAAGATAATTGACAGTGCTAGCAGGCAGAGGAAGCAGGCTTTTTTGGAGTTAAAGGAGGCAGAGTTAAAGAAATACTGAGTAATATTGTGATCTTAGGAGCAGAAGTGTATAAAGGTACAGCTTTTTTAAAAGGCGAAAAATTTATACGATCTGAAGAGAAACCAGAGTATCTGAAGAGAAACCAGAGTTTCTCAGGATTGCTCCTCAGGATTGGGGGACCTGACAGAACAGTGAGAGATAGGTCACTGGAGCTGCAGAATCAGGTGCCCCAACTTTGTCAGAACGTAAGTGCTTTCTACTAGTGTTAAGTCTCTGTTGGAGATGTGTGGAGGAGCAGAGTTTCAGTTGTAAACAGAAGCAATGCTTCAGTTGTAAAGCTGCTGATAATAATTCTTGCTACCCTGTTTCCTGCATCTACCTGCTGGCCTGTAAAGCATGTTGGAAGAAAAAGAGAGCTGTGACAGCAAAATCCATTACATCAGAATTCCGGCAAGCTGTGTTAAAGTATTGGCTGCATTGTGAGTGCTGTACACCTGCGATGCCTCAAGGTGGGGGTTGGGTGGTGGTTTTCTTTCAGCTTGTATATGCTGCGAGATACGCTGCGGAATCCTTGACTGATGAACTTCTTTGACGGATGACTGAACCCAAGGTGCCCATTAGCGCTTAAGTATTTCACCAATTATATGCAGACACTAACAGCATCTTAAAGGTTAAATGTATTTTCATAACTCCTTTCACATAAGCAAATCCACCTTAGGATTAACAGTGATTTATTCTTGTTGGTTATTGACGATAAACTGCCAAGAGGCAGAAAGATAATTAACTCAGATATAATGATTCTGTGACCAATTATATTGGATATATCTGAGATCATTAACTCTGCATCTACAACAGGAAGCAAAAACACTAAGCAAAATCATTTTTAGAATTACTGAGTCATAATAATAAAAAAGGGAACTAATACAATACAACAGCAGGTTTGATTGGCTTCACTTGGCCCTTTTGCTTAGTGCTAATATTATTTGCCAACTGTGCCTGAAAAGGAGGTCCTTCGTTTCTAACTGCTTAATAATTTGTTTTTATTAAATGTTTGAAACAGGGATTTTTACCATTACCATCTTGAGAGCATTTACCCAGCGTAAGCCACATATCAGGGGTATAAATTTATGAATGCGCTATGGAGATATATAAATGCCGGTTAAATTAATAGGATGGATAAGCAGGTTTGTTCATACACAGGCTTCAATGGAAATTAAGCATGCCTTGAGATGCCCTGGATTGTGCCTGTGATAAATTAGATTTATAGCATCATTTTGGAGGGTAATGGGAACAGTGATGGAGGAAAGAAGAAGAAGAGGAGGAGGAGGAGGAGGAGGAGGAGGAGTTTGGACTTGATATCCCGCCTTATCACTACCCAAAGGAGTCCTAAGGCGGCTAACATTCTCCTTTCCCTTCCTCCCCCACAACAAACACTCCGTGAGGTGAGTGGGGCTGAGAGACTTCAAAGAAGTGTGACTAGCCCAAGGTCACCCAGCAGCTGCATGTGGAGGAGCGGGGTTCACCAGATTACCCGGTTCACCAGATTACTAGTCCATGCACACTAGAACCCACTGCCACCTTCCACATTTACTGCACTCTTTATCAAATGCCTGAGAAGGACTTTTGTGAACTAGTCCAATCACACTAGTAAACAGCTTCCCAAGAATCAGCCATTCCAGGCTATGTGCAATGAAACTCCTGGGATTGACTTGCCACAGCCACCTGTCAACCAGAACCCACCTAAGCCAAGAGTCTTTATAAATGTTAGTATTCCTTGGTCCCTTGGTCTCTGACTATTCAAGATGCTGTACTGCTTGTGTTTGAAGATGGCCCTAGATTTTTGTGAGTAGCTTACCTAATAAAATAAATACAACCTTTTAGAAAATTTAAGCATCCTTCTGCCTCTTCACTTGTGCTTGCCCTCTCTGAAACCCTGTGTTTAGTAAACTCTCTTCAGTTTGGCTGCTAAGGTTCTTGTGTGCATTCGGGCCAAACTCAAAAGGATATTCCCCTTCATGCTATGTGTGCATCAGATGGGATTTGGCAGAGAACAGCAAGCTCCATTGGGCTCAGGTGAGAGACGGGTGACACCCTTGTGTTTCACTTCCACTTAGAGAAATATAAGTGTAATGGCAGCTTGCCTGAGAGCCTCTTGCATGGCTGGCCTACCTAGATTGGCAGTCATGGCAAAAGAAGAGTAGAGCAATTTCCTTACATGGGTGACCAGATGTTAAGCGGGACAAAACTCCTTCATGCATATCAGCTGTGTAGAAGAGTAAATTTTGCCAGATGCAGCTCATCATGCATGGATCCTCCTTTTCAGGTCATTCAATGGAGGCTGCAGTTATTTGAGATTTATTAATGTATGCAATCAATAGGATCTTGAGGGTAATCCACTCTGAGGAGCTGACTTTGATGGAAGATGCAGAATTGTTGCTGTTGTTTAGTCGTGTCCAACTCTTCATGACCCCATGGACCAGAGCATGCCAGGCACTCCTGTCTTCCACTGCCTCCCGCAGTTTGGTCAAACTCATGCTAGTAGCTTCGAGAACACTGTCCAGCCATCTCATCCTCTGTCATCGCCTTCGCCTTGTGCCCTCAATCTTTCCCAACATCAGGGTATTTTCCAGGGAGTCTTCTCTTCTCATGAGGTGGCCAAAGTATTGGAGCCTCAGCTTCACGATCTGTCCTTCCAGTGAGCACTCAGGGCTGATTTCCTTCAGAATGGAGAGGTTTGATCTTCTTGCAGTCCATGGGACTCTCAAGAGTCTCCTCCAGCACCATAATTCAAAAGCATCAATTCTTCGGCGATCAGCCTTCTCTATGGTCCAGCTCTCACTTCCATACATTACTACTGGGAAAACCATAGCTTTAACGATACAGACCTTTGTTGCCAAGGTGATGTCTCTGCTTCAAGATGCAGAATATAAACATACAAAATCCTATATATATATGCAGTTACTCAGGAACAAGTCCCATTGAACTTAGTGGGATATGCATCCAAATAAACATTCACAGGAGTGCACCGTACTGCATGTAAGGCCCAGGAACAGATAAAAAGCAGCACCTTCAAGGCAAAGAGATACAACAGAGAGCCTGTGGAGACTGTGCCCCCGTGGAAATGTATTCCTTCCAGCTTAGCTCTACCAATTATAAAGCTGTCTCAGAGAACGCACATTTCAGAATTTACTCCTGCAAACTGCTACATGCCATAAAATATGTTTCACATATAGGGCACTGTCTCTATAGTAACACCAGCATACTATAAGCGCTGACTTTTCAGATAGGTATTGAAAAGGAAACCCGTTGCAATTTATTTTTAGTTGGCTGGTTGCAACTTAGCTGCTATTTTTCGTGATTGCGTTATGTATTTTAAATTGTTTTAGGAGTAATCCTCTCCAAAATTGCACTTGTATTAAAGTGCAAGCAAGAAATGTTTGAAATAAATAATACTGGCTGCAGCTAGACTAGATATTGTTGCTAACTAGAAGTATTCTAAGTCATTAGGCATAGATCAATGGCATAAGACATTCTGGGAAGGAAGTCTTCTCAGCTAAGTTTAATTATTTCAGAAAACAAATGAAAGGAAGAGCACAAAATATATTTAAAGTAAGTTGGGGGCCTTTTTAAAATAAAGCATTGAAATATACAGTTTCAGCATAACCTCTGGCCCTACACTTCTGTTACATTAAAAGATTTGATTTGGGTTAGCATTTCTATGCATTGCTGGAACAAAGATGATATATAATATTTATGCTGTACTCCAAGGACATTTAGAATAACTTTTTAACTCTCACTGAGAATTAGTTTGTATATAATTGGTTTATTCGTGATAAAACTTTCCACACATTAATCACATACAAGAATGAAAATAGCTCATTATTTTTTTCTATGCACACTATTGCATTTGCTTATACTTTCCCAGTAACTATATTGCATCTATATATATATTAGTAATAATAAAACAATATGGTGGGCTTTTCTTAGTTTTACGTTGACAGATGGTACCCTTTTCAAAGACACACACACACACACACACTGCAAAAGTGTTCCTAAACTTCCTTTTCAATTCAGAAGGTTCTTGATCTGGATATTGCAGGAGGCTGATGCCTTCCAAGGCAAACTTTCACATTCTATTATTGCCCTCAAGAGCTATCGGCCAGCCTTGCCTTCAGAGAATAAATGAGCCAGGAACCTTGCCTTCCGTTTTCATTTGGGATTGCAATTAAAGAAGAAGTAGGATGCTCAGTCGGTTTGGTAGAAAAGTGTGGCTGGTGGGTAAACAAAGGTTCCTCGATCTTCTCCAGTTGTCTTTTTCTGTGACACAATGTGCCCCAGGGCTAATGTAAAACCTTTAACTCTGCAGGTGTCTGGGCAAGACAATCACTGTAAAGCTACTCTCCCAAAGACATTTTCAACTTGATTACCCAGCAGCAAGCAGGCCTGGAAGGCTTTATGATGTTTGCAACTGCTGCCAAATGTGACCCTCCTTTAGAAGTTGCAGGCTTTTATCTCTAGGATTGCATCCAGCTGGAAGCTGAGTGAAGGGATGATAAAGCAAAGCTAAAAGCAGCAATGCTACATAAAAAGTAATCTCTGTGATTCACACAAGTCAGGCCTCCTGACTGAGACAGTAGGCTTCTCCAGATTTCATCCTGGCAACACACATGAAGGATTTACCTTGAGAAATGTATGCTGAGCTGCAAAATAATAATAATAAAAATGCTAATGTTAGCAAAACACATTATGAATCTCTTACTGTGATTAATGAAATCTTGCTTACCAAATAACTCTGCACAAGGCAAGGGCACCGTTGTCCAGGCTTTGCAGATGGAAAACTTTTAAAGTGAAGATGCCATTTCATCTTCTTAGGAAGAAAAAAGAAGAAAGGCACATTGGAAGGGACAGAGGTTTATAATATATAATGAGAATGAAAAGACAGAAATTATTCCCTCCCCCCTGACTTTCAGTATATTAGGAGGACTCTAGGCCATTTGTTTTAAAAGTAGCAGGAGTAATACAACTACCACAGCCAATGGACATTGGACAGGGTTGTCACTACAGTTAAAGACGGTAGATTCAAGGTGTCGTGAAAGAGCAGCAAATTGTTAGTTACTGCATCATTCCTGTTGTCCTTTTGCTGCCAGAGAGGAAGTACCGTATTTTTCGCTCTATAAGACGCACCAGACCACAAGACGCACCTAGTTTTTGGAGGAGGAAAACAAGAAAAAAAAATTCTGAATCTCAGAAGCCAGAACAGCAAAAGGGATCGCTACGCAGTAAAAGCAGCAATCCCTCTTGCTGTTCTGGCTTCTGGGATAGCTGCACAGCCTGCATTCACTCCATAAGACGCACACACATTTCCCCTTACTTTTTAGGAGGGGAAAAGTGAGTCTTATAGAGCAAAAAATACGGTATTTTGAAAGCTGAGAGGGAAAATCCCAGAAGCACCTCTTGCTGGAAATAAAACATCAACAACTTAAATTACTAACGATTGGCTGTCTTTCCATGGCACCAAAAAATCAGCTGTCTGAAGTGGCTACCTCACTTTATCACATTGACACCAGGGTTTGTTTTTTCCTCCTCATTTAGTCTGAATGGGTACGCTAGCTTAGTAATCAGCTTGCAAAGCATAAAAAGAATTTAATTCTTCAGTGCTGTTGTGCCTTTGGCAAAGTGTTGGTAGTCTGTAGCATTTTCTCTGCTCGGCTCTCAGAAAATGTCTAAACCAATTTATTAGATATTTTGATGATGATATATTATTTACTCTGTTCATGAATCCCCTCCCATGAAACATCCTGAAATGATTAACAAAGGAATACATATGCATAGATTTTCCAGCCCAATAAAGTCAAGGACAAAAATCTCTATTGGAAAAAGGAGGTATTCAACAATCGCTGTCCATCTGATATGTAATGTGGGGAAGCTCCAAATGGTGGTTACTATCACACTAAAGGTGTGATTGCTATATGCATGGAATGGTTGTTCTGATAAGATGGTATCTGTATGAGCCCTTTTCCTGCAGACTGTAGTGACTGGGTATATAAGAATTGAAGCAATCCTTTGGGAACTTAGATATAAAAACAGAGGTCTAAAGTTTAAACACTAGGTTCACTCAATAGTCTTGCACATGCCAAAACGGATATTTGTTCAATTTTAGACCACTTTATTCTTTGGACAGCAACAGGCACTAGTATCATGCCTCCCATTGATATATCACAAACTGCTTTTGACTTCACCCTCAGTTTCAAAAGCAACATGACACACTGTAGGAAGAGGATCTTTTGTTAGAAAAAAAGATATTTGAAGATCCCTTAGGCTTACAAAACTAGTTTTATGGCTCTTTCTATCCTGGTCAAAGTCTGCAGGTCAGGACATGTATAATCTTACTTCGTAATAGGGGCAGTCTAGAGGGCAGCTGGAATGTGTGATATGCATCTATATGGAGCCAAAGTGACCCAATACTCTAAAATAAAATAAAATATAACCAGAAAGTATGATAAAGTAGTTTGAAAAGAAAGTATTAGTCATAAACCTAATGGCCTTATATTAAATATATTTAGGATAGACTTGCTGCTTTGCATTGTTTGAAAACATAGTGTTGTGAAGGTATGGGAGGACCACTGAACGAAGAGAAAATACTGATTCATTTATTTATAAGTTTTGTATACTGCTTGATTGTATATCTGCTTGATTTTGTATATCTGCTTTGAGGGTGGTTGCTGATTATTTAAATATTGTATGTGTGTGTGCACGTGTGCGCGCACACCCACACCCACACACCCCCTGCAGGAATGTTGATACCTGGCAAGAAGGAAGGGTTAGGCAGTGGCAATAATTCAGGACCATGGTCAGCTCCCTATGGAGCAAAAGTCATAGGCTGAATGTATGCAAGCTCCAAGCAGTTGGTTAAGCCCAGAGGTCTAGGAGCAAAAGGCAGACTGCCTAAACCCCAGATAGGTCATGTGAACAGGCATTGCTGTTCATGACTTGGTGAATCGCTCACTGAACCACATGGGGAAATGAGAGCAAGACCTGCAGCCAGGCTGCCAGGGCTTCAACAGGGCCTGCTACTGCACTGTTCCCTGTTCTGGGATCGCCACACCAGTGAGAACCACTGCATAAATTTCCTGCAAAATCCTGTAGCAATGCTATGCCGTGGGTCACTGTGGGAAATTAAAATGGTGGCTCAAACGCAGCTGCCAGACCACTGCTAGATAAGCCCACACGGATCCAATGGCACAGGAGAAGGCCCACCAGAGGACACTATACAGAGGTGCCCCTCAAACCCAGCCTGAGCGTTGGGTGCCCAACAGGTTGTAAGAACATTGCTGAAACTGTGAGGTACATGGTGTCCAGCTCTGATGAAATGAGTAGCGGAACTCCAGTGAGGAAATATCTCCTAGCAGCTGTCGAATGCAAGAATCAGATTTACAAAAACAGCTTTATCGTCTCTCTTTTTCTCTAAGAGCTTATCAGTCACCTTTGCACTGAAAATTGCTCAGGGCAGCAAGGAAAAAAGGAAATGAATATCTACAAATACACACTAAAATATCAAAAGCAATTTTTTGAAGACAGGCTTCTGTTTATTCAGAGCAAGTCATTTGTCATGGGCTTGTCACAAGCATCTTCAGATCCTAACAGTTTTGCACAACTGATTGATTTTCTTACATTAGAAATTCATGTCTTGTTTACTGTGGAAGCGTCTATCAGCAGGCCACTACATCATAAGGCAAAGACCAACAAGAACTCAAGGACATATTGGCCAAGCCATTTCACTGTTTAGCTCCAGACATCTTGTCAAGACATTTCTGTTTAAGCAAGCCTCACGGTGCTGGTGCTGTGAGTGGATCAACAATTATTGATTGCTTTCAGCATTTTCATTGTTTTGCTGTTTTTAAGAAATGGTGCATTCTCTTCCATAAGGCTTGATAAAGGCTACGAGTGCTCTTTAAATCATAGCAATTGATAATAGTGCCTCTTTGCAGCTCATATTAAAAAATATTATCGGCTTAACAGAGAGATCACCAACCTTTTGGGGCCTGAGGCACATTTGCAAGCTGGAGGTGTGCAGCAGCTGTGAAAAAAGGCAAGTTCCATGCTAGGAATAATTAGGAAAGGAACTGAAAATAAAACTGCCATTGTCACAATGCCATCACACAGATCTGTGGTGCAACCATACAGTTGACCTCAAAAAATATATTGTAGAATTAATAAAGGCTCAGAAAAGGGCAACCAAAATGATCAAGTGGGTGGACCATGTGGGATGTGATACATAATTAACAGTCAAGTACAACCTTCCTTGTTTTCCTCGAGAGGACATGTGAGGGAATGTTTGGTCCAGCCAGTTGAAAACTTCCTGTTTCCTCCTGGCTGGGACATACTTCCCTTGCATGTGACTAGAGGTGGGCGTGACCTTACCTGTCCAGGTAACAAAAGGACAAGGCACGCAGCACTCTCTTTCTCTTTGACTTCCTCCATCGTTGGAGCAGCTTTTTAGCTAGAGATGCTCTTTTGGCTCTCAGCCAACAGAGGACACTGGGATTATCCCCATATGGGATAGATTCACATGTATACTAAGTCTGTCTTCAGGGATCCAACTGTGAACTGAATGTGAGTAAACTTCTTTTATATATTGTGGAGTGTTTATTCTTTTAGGAAGAAGGGAACTAACTTACCGGGAACCTAATAGTGAGAGGCTTACACAAGCCTGCAACCAGCTACCTGCTGTGTGTTTAAAAGGGGAAAGTGAAACACTGCTAAGTAAAGGAAATTGCTAGCGCAAGTTTGGAAGGATATTAATAAACAATGTATCCTCTCCTGCCTCCCGGAACATTCCCATAGACCAACTATCTTATGAGGAAAGGTTGCCACATTTGGAGCATCTTAGTTTAGAGAAAAGCTGAGAACGAAGCAACATGATAGAAGTAAATGAAATTATGTGGAGTTTGCTGGTAAGAGGGATTGGTTGGTTGTTAAATCCTTCTGGCGACTCTAGCGCTGCGCAAGAAACAGGGGTCTCTTAACAACTCTCAACACCCTTAACAAACTACACTTCCCAGAATTCTTTGGAGGGAGTCATGGCTGTTTAAAGTGGTGCCAGAGTGCTTTCAGTGTATGGTGTGAATGTGGCTTTGCTTATGTCCCATAGATTTCAATTGGTCTGTTCTAAGCTTAAGTCAAGATCCAACCCCATGTTTGTCTTTTAATGCCCTTGTGTCCAAAGAGATTTTAATATAAGCATTTTTTTAAAAGAGAGAGAAATGTTTTCTGGCTTTGATTAACTAATGACATGTTAATTAATTGTGGCAATTACCCGCATTGTTTTCTCCCAAAACAAAGCATAAAATTAACAAGCCATACTGCATTTTAAGCATGCCTTCATTACGCAGCAGAATGCAGAGGAGAGGTAGCTCAACTGCAAGCAAGATTTTGTAAGCGTCTTGCTTAACCTCCAGGTTCAGCTAAAAGCATCATGGATGAGGTCATTCTCAGCAATGAGGTTTTGGCTTCAGTCCTAATGACATTGTTTCTAGCTCTTGTACACTATGAGATACATATTGGCGGAGAGGGTGGGGGAGAGAATTCCTTGTAAAATAAATGTATACCACAGACAATATGACCTTCCTTACCTTGAAATTTATATTGCACAAGGTCCTGCCTTTTTCAATTAATGATGGCAATGCTTTTGGAGCACTGCAATATAAAGTGACTAATTCAGCCTTCTGCAAAAGACCCAGTTCTGCAACACTGCTGTGAAGGCCTGCCAGCATTCCATGTTGCAATATAATAAATTTTATAACCACCTCTAGAATTTAAATCTGCCTTATTCTCAGAATCTGATTCTCAAGATGAATATAGATTGCCTTTGATCAAGTGGCAGCTGTCTGTAGTGGACTGAATGCGTCCACACAGCGATGAGCTGAATTTCTGAGAGTATCTGATTTACGAAATAGGGGAAGGGACATAGTACAGTGGCAGAGCATCTCTCTTGTGTGCAGAAGGTTTCAGGTTCAATTCCCAGCTTCTCCTTAAAGAGACCCTGTTTACCTGAAACCCTGGAGAGTCGCTGCTAGTCAGTGCAGACAGTAATGCACTAGATCAGTGTCATGACTAGAGAGCCAGTGTGGTGTTGTGGTTAAGAGCGGTAGTCTCGTAATCTGGTGAACCGGGTTCGCTTCTCCGCTCCTCCACATGCAGCTGCTGGGTGACCTTGGGCTAGTCACACTTCTTTGAAGTCTCTCAGCCCCACTCACCTCACAGAGTGTTTGTTGTGGGGGAGGAAGGGAAAGGAGAATGTTAGCTGCTTTGAGACTCCTTTGGGTAGTGATAAAGCGGGATATCAAATCCAAATCCAATCCCCAAACTTGGTCCTCCAGCTGTTTTTGAACTACAATTCCCATCATCCCTGACCACTGGTCCTGCTAGCTAGGGATGAAGTGAGCTTACAGGGAACCATACAGAGGGCCTTCTCAGTAGTGGCGCCCGCCCTGTGGAACGCCCTCCCTTCAGATGTGAAGGAAATAAGCAGCTATCTTATCTTTAAAAGACATCTGAAGGCAGCCCTGTTTAGGGTAGTTTTTAATATTTAATGCTGTATTGTTTTTAACACTTGATTGGAAGCCACCCAGAGTGGCTGGGGAAACTCAACCAGATGGGCGGGGTATAAATAATAATAATTATTATTATTATTAGAGTTGTAGTCTAAAAACAGCTGGAGTCCCAAGTTTGGGAAACTCTGCACTAGATGGACCAAGATGGACTCAGTGTAAAGCAGCTTCGTATGTTCCTATCTTGCCATAGTGTGCAGGTAAGCATATAATATGATGGCTATAGTGTCCTATCGGGTGGTAAGGAGCATGTTGCTACCTGCCTGCATGCAATCAGAAATCCAGGAAAGTGGGCCAGTCATAGAATTCACTACTTTGTAGGCCAGTGCAGAGGATCACAGGTGAATACAAATGACCGTTGACCAGGTGATAGCGTACTGCAGAATATACACAATGTATATTTACACAAAAATATGCCTCACTGACTTCAATGAGTCATCTCCACACCATGGGAAATATTCCACTAAGTTTTACTCAAGTTGGATCCACAGAAAGTAATGAACATGACTAAGTTGGGTCCATTAATTTCAGTAGGTCTACCTAGAGTAAAAAAAAAAGTTGAAAAAATAGTCCCCATACATTCAAATAATTCTTATACCACTTTTGCACTCATGACTTCCCCCAAAGAATCATGGGAATTGTAGTTTGTTAAGGGTGCTGATGTCACGGAGCTACAATTCCCAGCACCCTTAACAAACCACAGTTCCCAGGATTTTCCATGACTATAAAAGTGGTATAAGAATGCTTTACTGTATGTTCTAATTAACTGAGGCTGAAATCCTATCCAAACTTACCCTACAGTAAGTCCCATTGAACAAAGTGTGACTTATTGCTGAGTAAGCATGCACAGTATTGATCTGTAAGTGAACATAAGATTGTGGCATTAGGCTGCTGCCTATGCACATTTATTAGGTCCTAAATCCTACTGGGCTCAGTGGGACTTACTGTTGACTAAAGATGTTTAGGGTTGTGGTGCACATGGGATAGGCATTGCATAGGGTGAATTAATCCTACTCCAGAAGATGAATTAAGTATTAAATTTACCATATATCCCACTACCTGACTTTATAAAAGCTTTCACAGTGGTTTTTAAAATTTAAAATAAAAAAATTCCTTATTTACAATAAACAAAACATACAATTACATTGATAAAATGCCACATATTAAAAATAGAAAACAGCATTTTCAAATAAAACCATGGTAGCCATAGAATTTCCCAATAAAACCATAAGAACTGAAATTTTATAATAACAGATATGAGATCATATTAAAGTTTAATGGCATATCTGCTGTCTGAGCTCAGTACTGCACAGTGACAGAGAGTTCTACCAACCCACAATGCATTGCGTGAGAGAGGTTTCTTTTAACAACATTTAAACCTGCTAAGCCATTAAGTACCACTGAGTATCATTAAAAACCAAAGATTCACAAACCCATGAAAAGTCACATCCCATGTGTTTAGCTTGGGTACTATGGAGACTGAAGTGTGTCAAATGTTGACTTTTATGTGGCATGCTTTATAATTCTTGAAATCATCTCAGTATCATTTAATCAGATAAGACCGTAAATCCTGTACCAAGTGGGGATACTGTCACATGAACAATGAAGGCTATACATATTTGACAGTAACTTGCAGACTGAGGTGCCATTGAAGCATTCTGAAACGTCGTTTGTTAAGCCCTTACCCTTGTGTGTAAAAACCTGTTCAGCTCTCATGCATGGCAATGTAAATTTCTGCATGTATAAAGAGATGCAGACATTGATTTGCATACTGGAATCACGGGCCAGAGGGAGAGTTAATGACAGCCTGAATGACAGCAACATGAATGCCCAGACATAGCAATGCAGGAGAGATTCAGTTCAGTTTGCATTTTAAAGCAGGCCTGTCTAATTCATATTTCCTGAAAGAATGTGAAGCAAAATGAAGCTGTTCTTTAAAGCGAGTGCTTCTCCAAATTTGGCAGTACGGTTCTTCAACCCAAAAAAGGTGTATATCAGGTGGAAAGTGTATAATATGCACATATCAGTGAAAATAACATAGAAAATGCATTATATTAAGGAAAATGAGAAGCATTGCACACTAAAATCCTGATTTATTTATTTTTAAAAAATCACAAAGTGGTGTGGAAATGTGGTGGGCTCAATTTAAGACCAGAGAAATAAAAAAAAATGAGAAAAACTGCAATTGACACATTAGAGCGTACCCAGGCAGTAACACCCCAAGAGTGATGAAGAGGAGGCAGGCACTGTGATCTCTATTACTGCACTTTATGCAGATTCAATGTGTCACTCTGCAGTAAAGGTTGGGATCTTTGAACTGTCCTTGGTATCTTGATGCATCAGAATTAATTTGGATGTAAGCCTATGAAATGTAAGGCAGCTTTAGAAGAGGACTGGGCAGCTTCATGGAGGAGAGAGCTGTTGAGGACAATGAGCCACAAGAGCTATGCTCTGCCTGCACAGTTGGAGGCTGTAGTGCTTTTGAACATCAGCTGCTGGAAAGCACAGGAAGGGCCAGGGCTCTTGTGCTCAAGTCTTGCTTGTATCTGTTTGGCCACTGTGAGAACAAAGGCTAGACCAGCGGGCTCTTCTTATGCTCTCACGTTATTTTATGCCTGTTAACAATTACTGTGCAAAATTCTCTTTTTAAAAAGTCAGCTTCCATTCCAGTTGGAAGTGAATGTGTTGGCATCTGCCTGTGTTGAGAATCAATGGAAGAGTGCACCCATCAGACGTAAAGTCAAACTGTTGGAGACTTACAGTGCTTGCTGTAGCTCTAGAGACCAATATAGGAGAAACATATTTTATTGCAGCTGGGGCAGATGAAGGCATCTGGTTTTGCTGTTACAAATGCACCACGCTGCATTTCTCCCAGCAATCATTTCTCCTCTGGTCACTGCTGTGGGTACATGACCTGTCTCCAGGCACTGCTGCCATCTGCAAGGCATTCCCACACGGTGGGGTTAATGTTGCCAACCTTCATGAGACATTTGTAGACATCTTTATAAGGCAGAATTGGTCTTTCAACAGGCCTCATACCTGAAGCTAGCTCACCACAAAGCACATAACTGGGGATCCTGTCACCTTCCATTCTGTGTACATGACCAAGCCAGCATAGACATCACTGAGACAGAAATGAGAACCACTAGGAATGTAGGTTTGGAAAAACATATATTTGTTTGAGACTCTGTACTGTTATGTGATGCCCAAATCTTCCGGACACAGTACATATGGAAGGCATTGAGGCATCACTCCTGGCAGGAGTGCCAACTTGGCCCCACGACCATGGATGCTCGCAGCTGTGGGTGCCAAGCAGCATGCATGGCCCTGGCACCAAAATTTGTGGGTGCCTGGACCCTTCATGGGAATTTTGTGGGCGCTTGGGCACCCAGGGAGTTGGCCCATATGACTCCTGGCAGGTGTAAGTTGCCCACGACTTGCTTCCACGAAACATTTCTGCTTGGAACAGCAGTCCCTCGGTCTTATAGAATGCTGTTCTCAAAAGCTATGTTTGAAACCAGTGTGAGTTTCAAAAGAGCTTCCAATACCAGCCAGGATGACTGGACTGCTGTTTATAAAGAAAACTTAGCAGTGCAATCTGGTACATGTCTACTCAGAAGTAAGCCCCACTGAATTTACACAATGCTGCAACCCTTTATATTGGCCCCATTAAATTTGTTGAGGTTTACCTTTGAATAGACATGCATAGGATTTCCCTGTAAAAGACCCAGTATGTCTTTGAGTCCTTCCCATTTGATGCTCTGGATCTGGTCCACGACACATACCTGTCATACATGTAAAAGTATCTTTGAACAATCCGGCTGAATTCAGTTGAAGTGCTCTGGGTACTTTCTTATCAGTACACGAAAACAAAAGGCGATAAAAATTTACAATAAACGTCTGCTGGCTTGCTTTCAGGCCCTTTCTGCTAAATTGATCACTTGGCTAATGTTGCCTCTCTACTTCTCCTCCTCCTCCTCCTCCTCTGTCTCCCTCTCTCTCCCCCCCTTCCCCCCATCGCCCATGTCTTGGTTTTCTCTTGTCACATTATTAACAGCCTCAATGGCGGACAGGAGTGGAGAAACATAGAGGCAACCTCAGCGCTGTCCCTGGAAGATGCAGAGATGAAAGATTCCCCTTGCAACTATGAACCTGTGCCATTCTGGTTATGGAGCACTGCGATACAGCAGGGGGTGTCTGGCATCATCTTTCTTTCATGACTGTTCAGAGTTGCTAGTTGAGAAGATTCTGCTCCAGCGCTGTTGGTTGAACTTGTTCCATTGCAGTCTTTACATTAGATTACCAATTCCTGCTCTTTATAGTCTCTGTCACAGCGGTAGGCCCTGCCCATTAGCCACCCTGCTTCTCTTTAAACTTACGACATTTGCAAAGAGGGATCCCATTTGTATTCAGCCTCTCAGCCGAAAGGGATGGTTCACACGGTGGGTTTGGCATTAGATGCATGTAGAAATTGCATTTGCACTTGTTGCAAAAACAGAGAATCATAGAATTGTAGATGGTGCTGGATTTAAACGTTCTCCCTGTAGTTAGTGGGGTGATTTGAGGGCGGGGGCAGGCACTGATTCCTAGAATTAGGAATTAGAGAGAAATGCATGTTTGCACATAAACAAGCCACACATGTCCAAAGGTGCTTGCTCCCAAGTAATTAGGCAAAGACAGAAACAGTGCTAAAGACTCTTGGTTTAGGAAGGGTTTCAGCCTGCAAAGCCCTTAACCTTTCCTGCTACATGAATCCCGGTTCCAACTCTCCTTAGTGCTTGTAAATATATCATAGGTGCCGTTCTGTCTTACCATCTATTGCATGTTATGCAGATTAGGAAGGACAAGTGGAACATACAACAAAATGTTGCAGTGTGGAGGGCTCCAGTTCAGGGTTCCAGCCTGTCAGCCATACCTTCTTTCAGGATAGACTGTTACATCACTCATCTACCGCTCCTTTTTTTGCCCCCTTTCTCACAGAAGGCATTCTGCTCCTGATATTAAGAATAATAATAATTTATTTTTATATGTTTCCCATTTGACTGGGTTGCCCCAGCCACTCTGGATAGCTTCCAATAATTTATAGAACTGTGTTATTATTTATTTTATTTTTTAAAATCTATAGTCTGAATAGGGGTGTATTTTTCTGAACATGTGTGGTCAATATCTTGTTTTTATTTTTGCATAGTGCTTAGCTATCTAGGTCACTTTCTCTAAAGTGGGTGGTATTCAACTACATTTTGCTCAAAGTAGACCAACTGACCATGACTACTACTACTACTACTACTTCTTCTTCTTCTTCTTCTTATTATTATTATTATTATTATTATTATACCCTGCCCATCTGGCTGAGCCTCCCCAGCCACTCTGGATGGCTCCCAGTCAAATATTAAAAACACAATACAGCATTAAACATTAAAAACTTCTCTAAACAGGGTTGTCTTCGGATGTCTTTTAAAAGTAGGATAGTTGCTTATTTCCTTGACATCTGATGGGAGGGCATTCCACTGAGAAGGCCCTCTGCCTGGTTCCCTGTAACCTCACTTCTCACAGGGAGGGAACCGCCAGAAGGCCCTCAGAGCTGGACCTCAGTGTCCAAGCTAAACAATGGGGGTGAAGACGCTTCTTCAGGTATACTGGGCCAAGGCCATTTAGGGCTTTAAAGGTCAGCACCAAGACTTTGAATTGTGCTCGGAAATGTACTGGTAGCTTAATGCAGATCTCTCAGGACCAGGATCTCACGAGTCTAGCTGCCACATTCTGGATTAATTGCAGTTTCCAAGTCACCTTCAAAGGTAGCCCCACGTAAAGCGCATTGCAGTAGTCCAAGTGGGAGATAACTAGAGCATGCACCACTCTGGCGAGACAGTCCATGGGCAGGTAGGGTCTCAGCCTGCGTACCAGATGGAGCTGGTAGACAGCTGCCCTGGACACAGAATTGACCTGTGCCTCCATGGACAGCTATGAGTCCAAAATGACTCTCAGGCTACACACCTGGTCTCAGGGCACAGTTACCCCATTCGGGACCAGGGAGTCTTCCACACCCGCCTGCCCCTTGTCCCCCCAAAACAGTACTTCTGTCTTGTCAGGATTTGATCTCAATCTGTCTAGGTCTAAAATTTAGTAATAATAATAAAATTTTAGTAATAAAATTCAGTTGAATACTGCCTAATATATATTTATTACATGTCCCCCTCTTGCACTCCTTTTTCCTAAACTAAAAATCCCACCATTTGTTATTTATTACATTATATGGTTCTTCAGGTTATTTATGCTTTCTCAATTTAACCTTATATAAATAAAAGGTAACTCCTTTTCAAGGTTTACTGCAAGAATTATCACAATTAAAGAGCAATGTCTAGCTGAATGTATCACACAAAGGGCCCAGTTCTGGGCATAAAAAAAACATTCATTCACATGAGTTTTGACTTGCTACTAATGAAAAACCTTGTTCTCTCTGCTCTTTTTTTGACACTGCATTGCCCATGAACTCTAGGGTAAGAATATATTGATCTAAAAAAGACACCATAAATTTTCCAGGTTTGGATTAGAACTGCATTGACTGCAAAAGGCACATCTCAGCATGACATGATACTGCACACACACACACACACTTCTTTCTTTTCAAACTATAGAAATATGGAGGGGTGAGGAGAAAACAGGCAACAGTTCTTACAGCATAAAATAAAAATGACTATATGTTCAGAGCATCCAGCAAGATTGCTTCAGTCCTTGGCAATGTGCCTGTATGAAGAGTCCGCTTGTAAGGACAGGGACAGTGTTGTTGTTGTTGCTGCTGCTGCTGCTGCTGTTATAAATTAAATTTTTATTTGTATCTATTTTCATTTTTATAACCCATATCATTAAATAAATAACAGCAACAATAATATTCATAAACTCAAACCACACATTTCTTGGTATTTAAATGTAATATCCAACTCTGTAAATCATTTACAATGGTACCTCTAGATACGAATGGGATCCGTTCTGGAGCCCCGTTGGCATCTAGAAGCAAACTTAACTAGTGACGGCACATCTGCATGCACGTCGCTTTTCACCGCTTCTGCACATGTGCATGACGTCATTTTGAGCATCTGCACATGCGCAAGTGGCAAAACCCGGAAGTAACGCGCTGTTACTTCCGGGTTGCCACGGAGCGCAACTCCAACGTGCTCAACCCGAAGCGCATTCAACCCGAGGTATGACTGTAATACATAACAATTCTCTTGAATTTCCTTACATGGAAATGCAATCCAACATGAAATAGTTTCATTTTAAAGCCCCCATTAATTTTATTCCGTTAAGATTCCATGTTTTAAAAAGCCCAGTTCTTAGGTCAGGGACAATATTGGCCGATTAAGACTCCAAGCCGTGAGGCAGCTTTTATTCACATTGTTTCATTTCTGCAGCATTTATCCCCAGGACAAATTTACGTTTAGCCAGAATAGTTTCAATCAGTCTCCACGCTGTGCTAAAGAACAGGCCCCAATTAACCTCTCTGAGATTCTTGTTTACATCTAGAAAAATCTACTATACAGTAATCACACCTCTGAGCTTAGCTTGCAGCTACCTAGAGACAAATGCACTATCACCTCTTGATCTGGCAACCCAAAGGCAAAGCATGGTGGGTGCATAAGCCTTGAGAATGCATTATGCTCAGCAGCCATGTCACCGCCTTAATAGAATTGAAGTGGTCCAAACCAACATCAATCACTTGTCCAATTTCCTTTAGCTCTCTCCTTTTTATGGGAACACAGTGTTAAAATTTAATGATGCATTTCAGTGTTTTCTAATTTGGAAACAAAGGGATTTCTCTTTCCAGCTCATCGAGAACAGCCACCATCCATTTGGGTCCACGTAGCTTGCTGAGCGCTCGCCTGTTTCACAGTTGCCACCACGGACATCTGGCCATGGCAGGTTCTCGTTTTAATACTTTAAACTTGTTGCAGGATGTTCTGGCAGGGGCAGCTGGCTGCAGACATTTCCTCTCTGGCAGCACAACCAATAATGGCACTAGGATTTATTGCTTCCAGTCCCCGGCGCCCCCTCCCCTTTCATCAGAGGCAGCTCTCCATTCATTACAGATGACCGTGTTTTATATCACTTAACATTCTGCAGTGCTTCATCATAGGAGCAGATTGATGCTGTGAAATGTCAAACAGCAAGGTTTTATAGTGCCTTGGAATCACATACGAGTGCAAATATCAAAAAGGAATGTTATGCTTCCTGGGTGGCTGGGCATAGGCATATAGGAAGTCTGACCTGTTGCAAAGCAGCTATGTTGTTCATCGAATCTAGGATTGACTACTCTGCCTGACAGCAGTTCTGCCAAGTCTTGCTACCAGATCCCTTCTGCGTGCAAAGTGTGCACTCTGCCAATGAGTGATGGTCACTTCCCAGGCCGGACACCAATGGTCGGTCAGGTCAGGCAGGCACTGGCCAGGGGCTCCAGGATTCACTGGAAGGTTACCATAGCACACCAGCAGAGGCGATATGGTGTTCCTGCCAGCAAGTTTGCTTCCCAACACCACACCTCTCCCACTCTCCCTACAGGTAAGCAGCAGTGACCCATGCAATACAAGGTTAGTATTTAAGTAAAGGTAAAGAGACCCCTGACCATTAGGTCCAGTCGTGACCGACTCTGGGGTTGTGACGCTCATCTCATTTTATTGTGCCAAGGGAGCCAGTGTTCAGCTTCCAGGTCATGTGGCCAACATGACTAAGCCACTTCTGGTGAACCAGAGCACTGCACGGAAACGCCGTTTACCTCCCCGCGACCTATTTATCTACTTGAACTTTGACGTGCTTTCGAACTGCTAGGTTGGCAGGAGCAGGGACCGAGCAACGGGAGCTCACCCCGTCGCGGGGATTCGAACCGCCAACCTTCTGATCAGCAAGTCCTAGGCTCTGTGGTTTAACCCACAACGTACTGCTGCCCTATTGTTACACACACAACCCACAGACGCTCCAAGTGTCCCTATTTTCCAGGGACAGAACCGGATTTACAGAAGCTGTCCCAGTTTCTGATTTGATCCCAGAATGTCCCGCTTTTCTGCAGGATGTCCCTATTTTCATCGGAGAAATGTTGGAGGGTATGGCGTTATCTGACCCCCTGAGCCAAGGAGATAAGTAACTATACAACCTTTAGGAGACTTCTGAAGGCAGCCCTGTATAGGGAAGTTTTTGAATGTTTTCTTATGTTTTTATATATGTTGGAAACTGCCCAGAGTGGCTGGGGCAACCCAGCCAGAGGGGTGGGGTATTAATAATAAAATTATTATTGTTATTATTATTATGGAATAGGATAGATTCACAGATTTGTAGAATTGGAAGAGCCCACAGGGGTCATCTAGTCCAACCCCCTGCAGTGCAGGAGTATTTTGCCCTACGTGGGGCTAGAACCCACAACCCTGGGGTTATGAGTCTCATGCTCTACCATCCCTATTTTCATTGAAGAAATGTTGAAGGGCATGAACCCAGCAGTTGTTAGTCCCCTGACTGATGAATGAGATCAGACCACCCTTCCCTTCAGTTTTGCGGGCCCAGGGCAACTGGCAGTTGGAGCTGAATATTCTTTCTGGCAGGGAGTAGCGAAGCTGCTCCTTTTCTGGCCAAGAGAAGGGGCCAGACTAGATTTCCTGGGTCCCCTGTGACACCATAGTTTGCTTCCCTTCTGCTCTAGTTTTTGGAGAACTGCTTTTAAATGGAAGACTTTAGTTGCCTATTCAGCGCATTCTTACACACACGATGGATGCAGGGTTCCTCCAAAATCTGAATTAGGATGCTGTCCATTACAGGGTAGGGCACTTGCTGAGTTAATTTGGGGAACAAGGCAGAAAACCAAACTCACTACAGCTGCAGAAAATTCTGGGGAAGCATCATTGCTCCTGAGTCACTGTGAACACATTGTAAAGCAGTCACGTGGGCAGCACTAATAAGCTATTAGATTATTTGTCTTTTGTAATGCCCCCTAGAGTTACAACAAATTATTCCCCCTAACAGAACACTGTTTCCACCCAAGGTCTTCCTTCTCCCTTTCTTCATGCACTTCCTGTTGAACTTGAATTATTTCCAAAGCTTTCCCTCTTCTGCTTCTCTGCAAATTTCATAAATACATCTGTGCTTGTATAAACTCATCAAGGGTGGTAAATGGTCAAATGAATCATGTGGTCTCAATATAAATGTTGCACACACAATGTACACTTGATTGCCATTCAGTTCACCTGGAGTGTGCGCCTTAGTGAAACTAGTTATTTCCTCTGCCTTTTATTGTGGACAGGCTTTGCAACTCTATTATGGAAGTCATGGAAAATAGGGGTGTGGTGAATAACAGAATGGTTGAAAGAGGAAGAAAGCCATTTGAGCAAATACTTTGCATCTCAAACAAGTCATTCACACTTTTAAAATTGGCTCTCTTCATCATGAAATAAGCAGGGATTCCCTCAGCTGGCATCAGTTGCAGCAAAGCAAGATTTAAAGTCACATCCTATCCATGTTTACTTTGAACTGGGCTCACTCTTCAGGTAAGTGAACACAGGACTTCTGCAAAAAGATTTTTCTACTTTAAGAGCTTAAATTTTGCTCTGGTATGAGAATATTTGGAATATTGCTATTTGGGAGAAAGTTACACTCCATTTCCAGACATTGCAATGAACAGCTGCACTGGACATTTTTGGTGGGATTTTATTTTGTAGACAATGAACCACAATTTACAACAGCTTTGCGTGAGATCTTGAACTCTTGAGTTAACTTTGCTTTGGCCACTTAATATGTGTGATTTGCGTAATCTTTCTTCTTTATTGGTTCCTTATTGTTTTTTTGTTTCCCCCTCTCTTTTTCCCTTTTTATATTAAAATCCATTTTTTTAAAAAAAACTTATCTCAGTAAAGTGAGCTCCTGATCATTCCTTTGCTGATGGGCAGTAGGAGCGCACCTTCCTCCAAGAAAATGGCATTGAAACTGCTGCCAAAATGAAGCTTTCCCTCTCTGGCTACAATGCAAACTATGTTTTGCCACAGATCCCTGCAAGAAGCAGACTTGAATTTACTGCTGAGTTTGAGCCCTCTGGGCTGGTCCTGTCTATGTGTTTTGGTACTTATGCAAGAAGAAATCAATAAAACCCCCCAGCCAAACCAGCCTTAATGCAGATGTACCCCCGTATTCTAATTTTCTGTTTCCCATTGTCCTCCTTGCGGAGTATTAGCCTTCCTTCTTTATGCTATGTAACAAAAGCTCTTTCAGAAGGAGGAGCATATCCAATTCAAGGGCAGAAAATCCTTATAAGTAATCAGGGGAGAGAGAAAGAGAGAGTGTGCATGCTAGCCAGACAGTTATTTGGGTTTTTCTATAACTGCTTACTCTGCTTTCAAATGAAAGAGAACAGTCACTATAGAAACTGCTGCATCACATGGCATTTAGTCTGCCTCTGAGGTATGAAATACCTTTTTAATGAGACTCCCCCACCCCAACATAGTCTCTTCCTCACCCCCTTTCATTTTTTTTAATCAATCTTTAGACAATATATCCCTTCCTGTAGCCCTTGCTAGCCTGGTGCTCTCCAAATGCTTTGGACTGCATCTCCTATCAGCCTGGCTAATGGAGTTTTTGGACTCACCGCTGTCCATGGAGACACAGGTCAATTCTCTGTCCAGGGCAGCTGTCTACCAGCTCCATCTGGTACACTGGCTGAGACCCTACTTGCCTACGCTCAGTCTCACCAGAGTGGTACATGCTCTGGTTATCTCTCCACTTGGACTACTGTAATGAGTCCTATTCAATTCTGTTGGCATTTAAACATGAACCTACCAAATCTGTGCTTTCCGAGCAAAGATGCGAACTGGAACAGCACCAGCCTTCAGTTTTCGCGCATATCTGAATTTTGCAACACAGTTTTCTAGTTAAGTAATGTGTATAAAAATGCATATACTGGGGTAAACCCTCTTCCCCCCACTATCCTTGTAATCATCCCCAGGCGAACAGGGAGAATCATAATACATTACAGAAGTAGCTATAATCGGAGGTTAGTTTCAATTTGGAAAGAAAATGTCAACATATTCTTATGTTTAATTTATTGAAAGTGAAGGATTTAACTACTAGTACCTATTTTTCAAGCAACGGAGGTTCATCACTCTTCAGTAATTAGAGGTTCCAACACATTTTCTAGTTACCTGAGAAAATAGGTTATCTCTAATAATTATGGGATGCAGTTTGCTGGTTGATTGTAAATTGGACCTTTGTGCCAATTTACACTTTCCTTCTCTGTCTTACGCTGCTGGCATTCCCCATGGGATTCTGCTGGAAAGAGGATAGCTACAATTTAGTTTTGGGACCCTGGAGGAAAAGTTCCTGAAACATGCACTTAAAAAATGGCTTTTCATGATGGCCTGGCTTCTAAAGCAACAGTGCAAAGCGCATGTAATGGGCCATCTCTGAACATCTCCCCACCACCACCAAAAAACCCCCCAACCAAGCTGCTTCTTTAGAGTTGGAAGCATCAGGGAAGAGCATGTTGTGGTTTCTAGGCAACAGACCCATTTGCCTGGAACAAAGAGCAACGTGGGCCTTAAACCTTTTGCTGGCTTAAAAAAAACCAACATCGGGGGGGGGGGGAGGAAAGTCAATTGCATCTGGAATACCGGAGGTGGCCCTGAGGGACATGAGTTCCAGCAATTCCTTGGCAGTGACTGGGGTCAGGCCTTGAAGTTGTCTTCCTGTAATTTAAGCTCATTACTTCTTGCGCTATCTTCAATTAATATGCTTGGCAATTGTTTCCCCCTTGTTATTGTCTGGTTACATGATGCTTCATTCAGTTTTCCCCAGGACTGCTTCATATGACTATAACAGGGAAGTCGAAGGAAGATACTATCCCCTCTTATTATACAGAATAGCATGCTTGGTAAAGTGGCTTTGGTTTCGCTAAATGTATTTGTCTGCAGGGAAATGGGTGCTTTTTAATGCTGCCTGCTGCCCGGGGGCTGTGTCAAGTTATACTGTGAGTAACTGCAGAAACAGGCAAGAATATTAGGGGACCAATGGGACACATTCTCCCACAGGTAAACTGAGGTGCTTTCATACCCTCCAAAATGTCTCCACAGAAAACCAGGGCGTGTGTCTTCTGGGATGTGCTTCTGCACGAATCATGGGACCCACACAAGTTTGCAAAAGATGTGCATGGGGGGGGGCTGTGATATCATGGTGCCCAAAAAGTGTGTGTTTGGCTGCTGTGTTCTTGAGAGCACAGCCTCCCACAACGGGATGTCCTGATTTAATTGGGACAGTTGAAGGGTATGCATTTGTCCATTTGCTATTTCTACCAATTAAAATACATGAGGAGCAGAACACAGAGATATTTTAAAAGCCCCATATTCTGAACCCAGACAGTGGTGAAAGGACGGACAGAGGCTGAAAGTGCAGGTGCACACCTGCCACTTTTCTATCCATGGTAATTAATCTGGAATAACTACCACCCCCAGGTTCCTCACTCACAATCATTTCTCAAGAAAGCACAGAGAGAAACTACCCTGTAGCATCTCTTTAATCACTCTGTGCCTGCCATGTGGTGATTAAAGGCTCATCTGGGTTATGTGATATAAATAGATTTAGCCAGCAGCCTAGCTGAGTTTGCTATTGGAAGCTACCAGTAGCATCCTGTAGAAGGGGACTACAGTCGCCATATTCCCCTCTTTACGCACGGCAGTTTGAAGAACTGTCCGGTCCCAATTCTAGTCTAAAGAGAATGAACCAAAGCGAGGGAGGGCAGTCTTTAAGTTGCCCATCACCAGTGAGCTCCTGGACAGCAGACGCAGGCTTTCTCGTAATTTTGATCTAGACCGGGGGTTGTCAATCTGGTCCCTACCGCCCATTAGTGGCTGTTTCAGGATTCTAGATGGGCAGTAGGGGGTTCTACGGCACAAGCTGAATCCTCCTTCCATCGAGCACTGGTGGGTGGTTGTGGCGTTTGCCTCCTAGGATGGGTCAAGGAAAGGGTTAAAATGGGTGTGGTGTGATTGGCCAGTGAGAATGCGAGGGGGGGAGTAAAAGATAGAGTGGGAGGTTTTGAAAGACAGTTGAGGTTTGTCAGTTGGGAGTTGAGGCTTGGGTGTTGGAGAAGGAAGAGGGAGGCTTAGGTGTGGGTTGGCAGAGTTGTATTGTGAGAGAGTGAGAGGAATGAGTCAGATAGATAGTTGGAATAATCAGTTTGGAGTTGTTAGGAACTAAGATTAGGAAACTGACAAGAGTAAAATAAACTGTAATCGTATGTTTGTTCCTGCATTTAAAAATAAACTTGATTATTTGTTTATGTTAACAACTGTCTGGAATCCGGGTGTCCCCGTGAGAAGCGGGGTGGTGGCAGTGAAGAAAGCTAACCGCAGTGGTGGCACAGGGTCAATAGACTGTGAAACATCCGGGGGCCCAGTGGTAAGGAAATTTTCCCATCAAGAAAGATGTATTAGTGAGCGGTATGTATAAAAAGGTTGGCTACCCCTGAGCTACACTGTATTCTACTTAAATTATATTAACTATTTCTAAATTTGTATCTAAGTATATGAATTAGCATGTGCAAATTTTATGCGAAGCTGTGCCATAATGCATTTCCTCTTGTATGGCAATGCCTAAGTGGCCACACTAAGAAAAGGGGCTTCCTTCAACCTGACAAACAAACATGAGAGGTCAGAGTGGGAATCCAGTCTGGTCTGAGGTGTGTGTGCAATGTGTGAGGCACGGCAAGAATGAAAACATTACTGATTTATCTTTACTTCAATTCCAAGGTTATATGACTTGTTATCTGGTCAGCTGTCTTTGTTTCACAAAGTGATTGGTTAGGGTTTTGTAAATGTTACTGATCCGATAATATGACATTATTTTAAAAGGTTTCCATCTGATTGTTTATATTTATTGCTGATTAATACTGGTTATTAATATTTCGTAGTGTGTTTTATTTTTATTTTGCATACCATTTTGAGATATATATTTTTGTTGTCTTTGAGTTCTGTTGGGCATATTGTTTGATTTCTTTTGCATTGCATTTGACCTACACTTGCATATTGTTTTGAGATTCCTTTATACTGTGTTTTATTTTTGTATTGTATATTGGTTTGAGTGTTTGTTTGCTCATTTGATATTTATTCCCATTTTGAGCATGGTTTTGATATTCTTTCGTATGGTGCTATGCCTCTACTTTGTACAATGTTCTAAATCTCTGTTATATTGTATTTGATTTTAATTTTCAGTGCATCGCTTTGAGACTCTTTGGAATCTAATGCATTTAGGAAATGTTCTAAATAAAAACGAGCAAGACTCCCCAGCTGGTGTGCTGTGTGTTGTTGTGCCTTTTGGCCCGTCTGGTTGGGTACAAAGGATCCTGCCTTATAGTGCAGTGAGATGGTGTTAGTCTCCATCCATCCTACAGCTTCATGACTACATGACCAAGAGTCATATGAGGTTTGTGCCACTGAAAGCTCAGTTCCCAGTGGTATGTTGCTGACTCAGAGGTACAGTGACATCAGTAAAAGACTTAATGCCCCAGATACAGGGCCGGATTTAGGTTTGATGAGGCCCTAAGCTACTGAAGGTAATGGGGCCCTTTATATGTCCAGCTGTCGTTTGTCAACAACAAATTGTCACTGTTTTTTGTATTAAGTATATGCTATATGGTAATCTATTACCAGTCCATGCAGAATGTAAAAAAGGTAAAGGGACCCCTCACCATTAGGTCCAGTCGTGGCCGACTCTGGGGTTGCGGCGCTCATCTCGCTTTATTGGCCGAGGGAGCCAGCATACAGCTTCCGGATCATGTGGCTAGCATGACTAAGCCGCTTCTGGCGAACCAGAGCAGTGCACAGAAACACCGTTTACCTTCCCACTGGAGCGGTACCTATTTATTTATCTACTTGCACTTTGACGTGCTTTCGAACTGCTAGGTTGGCAGGAGCAGGGACCGAACAATGGGAGGGCACCCTGTCACGGGGATTTGAAGCGCCAACCTTCTGATCGGCAAGTCCTAGGCTCTGTGGTTTAACCCACAGCGCCACCCACGTCCCATGCAGAATGTAGGCACCATATATATAGAAATGAGCAAACCAGTGATATTTTAGAGAGTGGGCTAGCATGTGGGGCCCATTACTTACATCATAGGAGCCTACACAACACAAAACACTGCTGCTGTACATAGATTTTATTTTATTTGTTTTTTATCTTATATTTTGGAAATGTACATCCAGGTTTTTTTTCCTTTAAAAAATTTTTGGGGGGCCCTAAGCTATAGCTTGTTCAGCTTATACAGAAATCTAGCACTGCCTAGATACCAGTCCTCCGTAAACACTTCTGGATCAAAAATACTCTATTCCTGTTTGCAGAAGTGAAGCTGAATGCACTTGATGCACTTCCCGGACTCCAAGTGGCAGAGATGGGAGAAACAAAGGTACATTTTGCACACAAAAGCAGGAGAAGCCATGTTTCTTTTCTCCCCGTCAATGGCAGGGAGGGGAGAAACAAGCAATTTTCCAGAGCTTTCTGCCATACGTCCCTTGTGGAGTGGTTCCTGCACAAGGAATTTTGACAGGTGGGAGATTTTGCCCACCTGTCAGTCACCTGCTGTCATAATGCTGTCACACAATTGATAGGTATGTAGCTCCACCCACCTGTCGCATTTGGCCCACAAGGTGATCTTGAGAAGGATTTGGCCCACGGAGCCAAAAGATTTTCCACCCCATCCTGAGGCACTCCTCTTAGCTGGTACAAGCCAGAATATACACACATTTATTTTTAAAAGCCCCCTATCCCTCTTTCAATCCCCAATGAGCAACATCCACTAGGGATTCTTTTCAGATTTTAAAAGGTGTGCTTAGCTTCCATTGAGAAAACACCCTGTGTCTTGAAAGACTCATTTAAATGGGATGAAGAAGAAGAAGAAGAAGGGTTTGGATTTGATATCCCGCCTTTCACTCCCCTTCAGGAGTCTCAAAGCGGCTAACATTCTCCTTTCCCTTCCTCCCCCACAACAAACACTCTGTGAGGTGAGTGGGGCTGAGAGACTTCAGAGAAGTGTGACTGGCCCAAGGTCACCCAGCAGCTGCAGGTGGAGGAGCGGGGAATCGAACCCGGTTCACCATTTTACGAGCCCACTGCTCTTAACCACTACACTACACTGGATGTTGGAGATGTGTAATCAGGATTGTGTGGGGCTGCTAACTTGACCAGAGAAGCTGCACTGAGGAGGAATGGATATTAAAAAAAAAATTCATGCCATTTCCCTGATCTAAATCACTCCCTGAAATTATTTGTTTCCTGGATGTTTCACTCCACAGGACAAACAGAAGCTGGGGGTGGGGTGAAATTTAGATCAGGAGAATAACACAGTAAGAAGCCTTATCCCACTGACCCCAGGCACTGCTTGGGGCAGTTATTTGGCATTTTAAAGAAAAGTTGCAGATGATCTGTGATCATAGATCTCCCATCATTGTACAGTACAGAATCATCATGCGGGGTCTTTCCAGACTGGATCACTATTGTTTTACTAACTGAAGACCTGCTCACGCAACTTGGTTCTCTTCACTTGCCACAACCCTCATCATTTTCTCCTATATAATTAATGTAATTCATTTAATCCAGTTTTAGAGGAGGAACTGAAATAGTGTTCCTCAGGGATTACTTCAGGCCTCCCTGTCTCAAAGCAATCCGAAATGCCATGGCTTCACAGAGCACATTCATATTATAGAAATGTGTATTGAATAAATAATCTGACAGATGCATATGCAGACAAGCGACTTGTGTGTTATATTTATCAGCCCCCACACTAGTAAATATTCCACTGTATTACCTCCTTCACAGATAAAGCAAGAATCTCACGGAAATTAGAGTGCTGATAATTCGCTGGGGTGGTTTATTGCTACCTTCAAGTCATTTCCTGTCTATTAATATAATGTGCCTGAAATATATGAGGCATAAAGTGAAATATTAGCAGACCTCAGATTTAATAGGATATTGGCCTTAATACACAGCTGTGTGTTTTGCATTTCAGTAAAGCTGAACTGCAAGCATTTTTGAGTAAGCAAAACTACAGGGAACATGGTACTGCTCCCCCCCCCATTGTTTTCACCACATTTTGAATCTTTCTTTGCTTTGGGAAAATCTGCTTCATTAGTATGTACTGCCATTCCTACCTTGCTTACCAACCCAGCATAAAATAATCTTGAATTCTTCTGTGCGATGGCAGGAGTCAAATACTGAAGCTGAAACACATTCCATTTATAAGTAAAAGCATTTAGAGTGAAGGTCAAACTGCCCAGAAAATCAAATTTCCTTCTAAAACATCTTAGGGCACAAAAGCCAAAAAAACATTGCAAGAGACAGTGTCTTTCAGACATTACAGACAGTGAAACAAAAATAGAGAAGTATTCTAATTTAATCCACCTTTCATGAATGTACACTTCCTTTGCAGATCACTTGCTATATATAAATATTTGTTTATCAGTCATTCCAGCACTTTTGAAAAAGCCAGTGGCAAGTGATATGGCCACGTTCATTTCCTGGTTGACATAGCAGTGCATGTAGATGTCTGTGTCTTGATAAGACACATGAAACATACAGAGAATGCCAAGACAGTGGCATGTAATGGAAAAAGTTGCAAAGATTCATACAGTTAAGTAAATTTCAACAACTAATAACTTTACTCCCATGGTAAATAGTTCCAGACACCTGACAGCAGGTAGATCTGTTTCAGCAGAAAATGTAATAATGAAACTCTGTCAGGGTCCTAGAGTCTTCCCGTCTCCTTCCTAAAGCCTAGAATGGGCTTGTCCAGATTTGGGGAGGATAAGAGAGGGTTCTAGGATCCTTGCCAAAGCTCGGAAAGCCTGTGCAGGTGTGTGGTTGTTGTTGTTGTTTAGTCCTTTAGTCATGTCCGACTCTTCGTGACCCCATGGACCAGAGCACGCCAGGCACTCCTGTCTTCCACTGCCTCCCGCAGTTTGGTCAAACTCATGTTTGTAGTTTCGAGAACACTATCCAACCATCTCGTCCTCTGTCGTCCACTTCTCCTTGTGCCCTCCATCTTGCCCAACATCAGGGTCTTTCCCAGGGAGTCTTCTCTTCTCATGAGGTGGCCAAAGTATTGGAGCCTCAGCTTCACGATCTGTCCTTCCAGTGAGCACTCAGGGCTGATTTCCTTAAGAATGGATAGGTTTGATCTTCTTGCAGTCCATGGGACTCTCAAGAGTCTCCTCCAGCACCAGAATTCAAAAGCATCAATTCTTCATCCTTCTTTATGGTCCAGCTCTCACTTCCGTACATCACTACTGGGGAAACTATAGCTTTAACTATACAGACTTTTGTGTAGGGAGGAATAAATAAACGTACAGTGGGTTTCCTCTGCTCTTCATTTATTCATTTATTTCCCCACTCCCACCCCACCCTGTGGTAAGCTGCAATCACATCAGTAAAGTAAGTGTTAGATGCATGTTAACCTGTAGTTATAAAAAGTTTCCTTAATGGAAGTTTGTACACTCTTTGGCGGCAGAGTGGAGAATAAAGATAACGAAACAACAATAAAAAGTGTTTATTGCAACTGAATAGCAAGTCTCTAGTATAAATATTAGGCACCTACCGTACTTTTCCATGTATAAGACTAGTTTTTTATTTTAAAAATTATGTTCAAATTTGTGGGTTGTCTTATACACGGATACACCCCCCCCCCCCATTTTCTCAATTTGGAGTCCCCCAAAATAGGGGATGTGTTATACACGGGGGCGTGTTATACAGTACACAGAAAAATACGGTATTTTGTTTGTGCATTGACAGTGCAGGCCCATGCATGGTTACTCAAAAGTAAGTCCTACTGAATTCAGTAGGACTTACTCCCAGGTAATTGGCTTAAGACTTCACCCTAAATATTTCATTTTGTGATACAGCCTGGGAGCATCACTGAAGCTCTACTTTATTCCTCTGATGGCCGTGTCGGAGGGCATTAAATAATGTATAAATGATATTCTTGGGAGACCTAATCTCCGCATTTGCTTCTCGATGAGGAAGTTAGCTCTGGCAGGAAATGATAAATAAGTAACCATATGAAATGGTTCACTTTGACCCGTCCTGCACACTAACCAAAGGCAAAAAGATTCCTTTGTATCTCGCCCTCTCAAAGCAATTTGCAGCAACTGAAAACCCCTTCATTCAATCTCTGTGCCAATATAATGTATGTGCAATGACTGATCAAGTTGCAAAATGAATCTTGAATTATATTTCTGTTAACACTCCACTTGTAAGAACATCTGCAGGACTGTTTTTATGTGATCTCATCAGAAGACTCCTGAAGGCATTTCTACTACATATAAGGCTTTTATTTCCAGATGCTATTGATTTTTCCAAATAAAATTAGGATCGATTCTTTTTTAAGCATTTAGTTCCATTATAGTAGCTTGCCCTGCTATAAATGTTAGTGACATAATGTTAGTTACAAAAAATCCAGGAATACATATTTCCAAAGGCCGAGAGATATCATTATTATTATTGCTATCATCGTCATCATCATCACCATCAATTTATAAATCACCTTCTACACAATATCTCAAGGCGATGTACAACAAAAGCAGTAAAAGCCACTTAAAAACACAGAAAGCGACCAGTGCATTAAATTGAAAAGCAATTGAAGGAAAAGGCTTAAAGAAATTTGCTGCAAATTTTCTTGTACTTTTGAGGTTGTATGCTAAGCAGAGGCAGATTTCGGGTGCAATGCCTCAGGGGTGCCACAGGGGGCACCAGAGTGGAAGGCGAGAGGTGGGGAGAATAGGCTGTTGCTAAGACTGTTGCACATGGAAGTCCCTCCTTGTCTACCTACCATTGACCAGAGGCTTCCCATATAACCACAGAGGTGGGAAAGCTTAAAGCAAATATCTTAAACCTTCCTCACTCCCTAGTGTTTTAAATGGAAAGATTGCCTGCCTGGCCTTTGCAAAATATGTATTCCTGGATCCCTGCAACTTAAATCTTGGCTTCAGTGAATTAAGTGGAGCCAGGATCTCACTGTGTTTTGTCCCATATTTATACATCCTTGTGCCAACTGTGACTTTAAAGAAATCTCTGCAATGTGGCATAAAGCCATCAATTATATTACCGTTATATGGAAGTGTGCTCTGAGAAAAGAACTTGGGGACAGTCCAACGTGAAGAGTGAATTCTCGATTTTAGGCCATGCCTGCACTGCAGGTTAGCTTGTTTCTATTTAACGCAAGGCTGGCTTGACTCAGCACATACAATTTTCGCAATGCAGTTGCATGTAGTTGTCTATTTCTTCCAGAGTTCTCATACTATACTGCAGGCAAATCCAGTGCATAGAATTTCAGCTCATTTTTGAATAATGTTGGGGGGGGGTTAATCATCACCGCCATCGTTATTTTTTTAAAAAATAGTATTTCCAAATATACATAATATTCGTAGCAATTTTCATGCAGTGATGATCAAAAGAGAAGAAGAAAACCACACAAATAATTTAAGATGCCTCCTTTGGCAATCTTCACAGAACTTTAGCTTAATGGTTGCCATCAATTTGATTTTAATTAATTTTTGTAATGAAATGTTTTTAGAATGTTGCACTATTTTATTGTTGTTAGCTGCCCTGAGCCTGGCTTCGGCTGGGGAGGGCGGGATATACTGTATTTTTTGCACCATAACACTCACTTTTTTCCTCCTAGAAAGTAAGGGGAAATGTCTGTGTGTGTTATGGAGCGAATGCCTACGGATGGCGGGGGGGATCTGCTGCAGTCGTGAGCAGAGGATCCATGGTTCCCCTTCCCTCCCTCCTCCGTGGCTTGCTTTGAAACAGCAAAGCGGGAGAAGAGCTGCTGAGTGGGGAGGAGAGAGGGACAGAGAGCCTGCTTGCTTTAAAGGAGCAAAGCGGGAGAGGAGAGGAGCCTTCTCCTCTTATACCCCTCTTCTACATTATTAACAGCATCCTTCTCCACCCACCCCATGCGTGTTCCTTGTCCCTTGAGTGCTTTTCTTTCCCTCCCCACTTAAAACGTGGTTACAAAGCACGGATCCTCAGGATTTTTGCACTGGGTCACCCCAAATTCACCATCAGATCACATAGCATGTCCATGGCTACAGCTTGCACCAAAAAAATCACACACACACTGTTGCCTGGGGCCGCAGTGGTGCAAAAACGTGGTTACAAAGCATGGATCCACATGGATCCTCAGGATTTTTGCACTGGGCTACCCCAAACTCACCGTCAGATCACATGTCTGGCCACAGCATGAACCACAAAAATCATACACCCGCTGTTTCGTTTAGAATACTTTTTTCTTGTTTTCCTCCTCTAAAAACTATGTGCGTGTTATGGTCGGGTGCGTGTTATAGAGCGAAAAATACGGTAAATAAAGATGATGATGATTATGATGATGATGATGATGATGATGATTAAATTTGTTTAAATAAGACATATGGATGAGTATTATCTCAAAATCTGAACAATGTAGGGACATATATCAATAAACTGGTTAACTGTTCACCCCTGAATTTGGAAATTTTGACTTGCACTGTAGTGGATACCAGACTAACTTCATTACATCATGGGATGAGCTAGGAGTTCAGAAACTGTGAAAATTGCTTGGCTGTGTGACATGTCAGAGCACATAAATGGTCAACGCACTGCAAAAAAAACCTGCAACTCCAGAGAAAAGCTGCTGGAGAGCAGATGATAGAGCAGGGAAGCAGAAGCAGACTACTTAACCCTTTCTCCACCCACCATTTTCCTGCTCTAAATAACTCCCCTAAGCTGCTTCTTCCTATCGCTTCATGGCTTTATACTGTTCATACATTACTCTGAATGCAAGCATATGTAGAGAAAGGGGCTGAATCATAGCCAATTGCATTTATGAGCCCTGCTACTCACTCTTCAGTCTTTAAGGAGGTTTAAAGACTGTCCCAAGGCAAATTTTTAAAAAAGTAGTATAAACAGTGACAACTGGGAATTTTCATTGGCCTATGAGCGCTCCAGTTGGAGAACAGCCTTCACCAAAGGTGTCATGGGCTTTGAAGACACTCGAACTCAGGACGCAAGGGAGAAACGTGCTAAGAGGAAGGCACGCTTGGCAAATCTACACCGTGATCAACTCCCGCCTGGAAACCAATGTCCCCACTGTGGAAGGACGTGTGGATCCAGAATTGGCTTCCACAGTCACTTACGGACTCATTGTTAAAACCGTGTTTATGGAAGACAATCTTACTCGGCTATGAGTGATCGCCAAAGAAGAAGCTTAGTCTATGCAACCTATTTGGACAGAGCCTGCAGTCCCCAAAAGCAATTATCATTGTGCAAGGAAGAGAGCAGGAATTAGCCTGTTGGAATTGTCCCTCCATTGCATCCTCACTGCCAGTTACATCACCTTCCATGTACTGCGACAGGAAATGTATCTTGCAAGGGAGAGGCCTTCTCCACTCATAGACACCCACATGAGCAGACTATAATATTTAACCTGGCATTTCAGGACTCATCCCCACTGTCCTCTTTGCATGATGGCAACCACACAGTGGTGGTGGTAAGGATACCTGAATAGGGATTCTGAGCTCACCATTTGTAAGTGCGTAGACTTTCTTGAATATTACTTACCAGAATGTCTATGCCTGATATGGACCAACCAAATGAAGCTTTGGGAACTCCAGGAGGATGCACTTTTAGCAAGGAGCCTTCGTAGGTGCTTGCAATCATCACCCATCAGTTTAGATATGGCGATCAGGTGCCATCAGGGCAGGATTTGGGGGCAGAAACCCACTCAGCAGGATGAGGAGGAAGGCCCCCAAGGGCAACAGGGCTGGCTCACTACATTTTGAAATAAGTGAATTAAGAAACGTGGCCATTTCAGGAGCATACGGCCATTAAGCCCAGAGTCTAAAATTACTTAAGTGCACAACGGATGACTTGAAGAAGCAGGGATGGCTGAAACTGGAAACAAACCCAAGGGCATAAAATTAAGGGAAACATTATAACTTGTAGTGGGAGACAGGAATGCCTGGATGTGGAGCAGCAAGAAGCAGAGCAACAAATGAACCAAGCTGGCAAGACAGTAAAAGAGAAGATGTATTCTTTTTCCATTCTTCTTAGTATTCACTCTGTTTTCTGATGCCTCTGTTGTTTGGCCTTCGTTTGGCCTCTCAGCATTTGTGGAGCAGTTCCTCAGTGTTATTTAATACAAGAGCCAGACTGCAGCTCCCTCCCACTGTCTGTTGGATTCCACATTCATTGCCTCAGGAGATTCCTTTCTGTTTCCCCATATGTTTTACCACCTTGGGCCTCAGTGAGTGACATCTGGCACAGGTTGCACCATACATATGCCCAGGTTGGACTTCCGTTTGTTTGCCTCTTATTCTTCATATTCTGTGGCCAATTCAGCATGGGCGGGAGGATGGAGAGACTCCCCTGTGAAGTCAGGTTGCAGTGTTTGGGACATTTTAGTTTCAAGAAAAGTAAAAGGTGACATGATAGACATTTATAAAATTGTGCATGGCATGAAGAAAGAGGAAATAGAAATGTCCCCTCCGCCCTCTTGTAACCCTAGAACTCATGGACAACCAGTGAAGCTGAATCTTGGAAGTTTTGGGACAGAGAAAGGCAAATACTACTTCACATAGCTAATGGTTAAATTATGGAGCTCAACCCCCAGGAGGTAGTGATGGGTACTGTTATGTACTAAGCTTGGATCCTAGAACGACAGGCAAGTAGAATCCTAGAATGCAACAACTGATTGGCTTGCATGAACAGACCAATCAGGCTCCAGGAGGAAGTTAATCAGCCTATTAGGCTGGTAGGATTGTAGAATGCAACAGCTGATTGGTCTGCAGGAGAAGACCAATCAGGCTCCAGGAGGGAAGCAGAATCAGCCAGTCAGACAGGACTCATTGTGTAAATAATGTATATAAAAGCCTGAGGTTTGGGGGGCAATTCAATCACTGGTTTACAAGCTGGAATAAAGAGCATGAAATCATTACAGGACTCTGGGTATATTTCAGGTACCAACCTAGATGACTTTAAAAGATAATTAGACAAATGAATGGAGGAGAGGGCTATTGATGGCTACTAGCCATGATGGCTAAGCTCTGCCTCCACAGTTGAAGAGAGAGTGCTCTTGAACTCAGATCCTGACGGTGGGTTATCCCACAGGCATTGGGGCATCATCTACTGTGAGAACAGACTGCTGGACTAGATGATCCAGCAGGCCTTTGTGTTTTCAAACCGCTGTTGGCAGCGTAAAAACTGTAACATATTCTACTGGCTTTTGAGTCCTAATTTCAATAGGGGAGGGGACCTTGTGGAAGCCAGGAACATAAGAAGCTGCATTGTACAGAGTCAGACCATCGATCTGTCTACACAATTCAGCGTCCAAATTACTTACTTATTCATCCCTTCTTTGCTTCCCAATTTCTCCCCTTTATTACTTTACACATCTTTAGTTTTCCATTCAGTTATAAGTCCATTGATAAGCCTAATTCACATTACTTCATAGATGCTATGTCAATCCTGCTAATGTTTTTAAGTCTTTACAGTGGACCTTAGTAAATTTAAATTTAGTCCAGTCTTGTATAAACTTTTTTTCATCTTGGTCCCGGATTTTCACAGTTATCTTTGCCATTTCAGCGTAGTCTACCATCTTAGTTATCCATTCATCCTTCTTTACAAATGTCTCCCAACATTGTCAACGAACTATTGTCCCCAGAATTCTTTGGGGGAAGCCATGACCGTTTAAAGTGGTATAACACTGCTTTAAATGTGTAGTGCATGCGGGTCCTGGCAGAATGTGAGCCCTACCCCTTTTAAGGTACATGGATCTGCACAGTGGCGTAGCGTGGGGGGTGCCAGGGGTGCCGGCCGCACTGGGCGCAACATTTGGGGGGGCGCCTTTGGCCGGCCCTCCTCGAGGAAGCAGGAACCCCACTGTCCTCGGACCTCCTCCGAAGGCTGGCGGTGGGGCGGAGAGACCTTCTCCCCGCACCAGCCTTCGGATGGCTGTCCTGAAGACTTGTGGTGGGAGCAGTGACGTAGCGTGGGGGTGCAGGGGGGCCTGCTGCACCTGGTGCAACATCTGGGGGGGCGGAAGAGACTCGAGTGCTAAAATCCACGGGTTAGGGGGCGCAAATTACTTGCCTTGCCCCGGGTTAGGGGGCGCAAATTACTTGCCTTGCCCCGGGTGCTGAGAACCCACGCTACGCCACTGGATCTGCATTTCATCTTTATAAGGCTCCTATTTGTGTTTGTGGTTCATGGCTCTTCCTCTTCCTTCCAACCAAGTGTGTTGAAGGACTGGGCTAATTAACCGTATAGAGTGCTTTTTCCTCTCACAGCTGCTTGGAGAGCATTCCCTAGAGCACTTTTTTAGGATTTCTTCTCACTAGCTTCTGCCTGGGAGCCCAGCTGTACCTCACCCATTTACCCATCTGCTTTCTAACACACATACAGCCTTCATTTCAGGAACTCTTTGGAATTGCTTCAGTTGGGCAAGCTCGGAATTTACATACACCTGTATCATCAAATAAAAGCTAGAAGAAGAGAAATTAATTAATTATATTGGAATTATTGGAGTTAAGGGTATTGACATAGCCAAAAAAAGAGAAAACATATCACTAAAAAAGTAGGGAAAGTAAAATAGTTTTTGCATATGCTAGTATTATATATAGATGCAAATTTTGAAAGAATTTTTGGAATTTAAATTTTGCAGAAAGCAAGTAATTTCCCATGCAAATCAATTCCCCCTCAATGAATTTACTTCACATTAATCCTCATTATTCACCCAAAACTTGCCCCAAATCCATTATTTTGCAATTAGCCCTCAATCCTATTCCCCCCCCCGACACTAGTTCCCAAAAAAGAAATGAAAATATATGGGTGGGTATATATACCCCCTTGTTATTGCATCTTTCTGTCCAGTGAAGTGGGGGGGGGGTAATCTGGGGACATTCGTAGGGAATTGAGAGATGTTTTATTTTTGAGTGAAGGCGGTAATTCTTAAATTTAAAGTTGTGAGGTGGGCCAAGGGCTCTTTTAAAGGCAAAAGCTGCCAGAAATGACTATGAAAAACTGCAGACATGAGCTTTCATAATGGTGGCTGGAATGGCCATGGAAAAAAGGTGGTGATGTAGCACTGGTTCCAGGGACATTGCACAGAACATGTCTGTGGGAAGAAGGTGGAAAAGAAACAAAGATGGATGACCCTATGGGTGTTCTATCTAGTGATGTTCCAGTTACATTTTGAAAGTGCAACTTGCCTTATTGGCTGACCATACACTATACCTTTAAAGCACATTCAATCCCTCAAAGAATTCTGGGTACTGTAGTTTACCTCTCACAGAGTCCCAGCAACACTTAACAAACTATAGTGTCCAGAATTCTTTGAGAGTGGAAATGTGCTTTGAATGCGTTCTATAGGGTGCATGCAGCCATTGCCTGTTGAAATTAAGTTTTTTAAAAGTAAAAGAAGGAGAAAGAAAACCAGTTGCTCTAATAATAAACCAGAGGTGCCAGATTTCACCCAATATTGAGGGTGCCCAGCCCCTTTCCAACAAACATTGAGGGGGGCGAAGAAATGTTTGCTGGGATCTTGTACCCAAAATTATGGTAATAAATCGAAACAATAAAGGTGGATTTATGTGAGTACAGCAAAGCATAAGCTGTCAACATGTTCTACCTCTTTTTAATCTGCACTTGAAAGTAATCGATTCTGTACAATCACATTGATTGGCAGTCTATCCTGGATAAAAAAAGTTTGCTATCAGCTATTGGAGAAAAGTGTTAATTTTGTAGGGCAGTCACTGAGAAATGAATGGAAGCAATGATCTTAGCAACTACACCAGTTGCCTGGCCATTCAGGGTCATTCTAAGGGTTGTATGGTGGAATTAGCATTAAATTTCTAACAGTTGAGAGAAGAATGATAATATTTCTTCCACGTCCTAAATCCTTGAGACAAGGTAGGCTATTCATCAAAATAAAGGAATACTAAAATGTTATCAAATTATCAGAAACTCATTCAGCATTGATTATCTATCTATGCCGTTCAGGTGTTGCAAATCAGATCGGGCCTTGGAAACTTGTTGACAGACAGAGTTAATAGAAGACAATTGTAATAAGACTTAGTGGTTCAGAAAAAGCAAATAATCTTTTAATTTGACTCAGGAAGGAAGAGGAAAAAATCCTCAATATCCTCTTGTTTGCCTTCTCACTTTTTGGGTCCAGTGGAGAAAGACAAGGTCTTAGATAAAAAGAACTGGGTTCAAGTCCTATGTCTGCCATAGGAAGACATCTTTCACTTTTGCTGCAAGCAAGGAATGTTTCAAATTAAGAGTGCCAAAAAAACTGGCAATTCTATTTGTCATGCAATAAAAGAACTTGTTTTCCCAATGGCCCAAATTATTTCTTGATTATGTTAGCAAATATAGCCTAATGAATCCTAAATAACATACACTGGTATCTCTGATGTTCTAGTGATTCTATGTGGTGACTGTCCATGCCAGGAATGTCATCCGTAGCAACTTTGCACGTGGAAACTCATCACACTGAGGTGATAGTGCCAGGGCTGTGGTCAAGAGTCTCGGACGAGGCTTTTAGGCATCCAGTTCAACCTGAATGAAAATTGACAGATAGAACCCTTCCCCTCATCTACTTCCACCCTGAACATGGGGCCACCAGACATCAAGTATCTTGTGGGAAGCATTGCAGGAGAGAAAGGGATTGCAGGCAAAGACCATCTCATAGTCTTCTTCTTCAGCTGGACTCATTTGTACCAAAAATATCCTTATGATTTTTCACATATTTATTGAGGATTCAAAAAATGTAGTTTAACATTGTTTATAAGCCACCTTGGACAAATGTGTAACCTTGAAAAATGGGGTGAAAATAATTGTAATAAACAAATGAATAATTTCTACAGAAGTTATTACCAAAGCTGCATTGGCTCAAGCAATGAGGCAGAGGCTTCACGTCTGGGCATGCCCTTGGCTCTCCTGAATAAATATAGGGACTGCAGTAGCAAAGGAATAACTATCCATGAACAAGCTGAAAGCACAAGGCTGACATATCCACTAGCATTTCTCCTCTTTAAAACATTGCTGTCTATAGTTATCTTCCATTTCATTCTGGAGCAACTTAGGCCAGTGGCTGCCAGCCTTCTTGAACCAGTAGGCCATTCGGAATTTTGAGAAAGTGTCGTGGGCACCAGACACAAAATGGCTGCCATGCAGTCATGGCGTAACATATAATGGATGTTGTGTGAGAGTTGCATAATGCAAATGATGCTACATCACAACTGCTGCCACATCTAAGAGAGCACGAGAAAAGAGACAAGACCACAAAATGTTGTAGACATTCCCTCCCATCTGCCACCCCAGAAATGGTGGAGAAAGGCAGCCAAATCAGCCACTTCTGCACTTGCTTACAAAGAGCAGCTATTTGTACCCCTCCTATGTTCATCAAATCCTGATAGCCAGTGAAATGTGGGCATGTTTAAGAGGGTGTTTCAGTGTAAGAGAGGCCGACCTGGTGCAAACGGAAATTGAGCATGAACAGCAGATGGTCTCTCATATCTTGTGTTTTTGAGGGAATATTTACTGAGACCTTTTGTGGGTGCCATAGCAGATATTGGTGGGCACACGGGAGGGGCAGCACCAGAAAAACATATGGGGCACAGAAGCACCAAATTATATGCCAAAGAAAGAAAGAAAGAAAGAAAGAAAGAAAGAAAGAAAGAAAGAAAGAAAGAAAGAAATGTTAATAATAGGAGTACAGAAATGGGGGGCAAGTGGAGGACAGGCTCCTTTGAGGTCGGTGCCTGCCTCCCTGCCCCCCTCTGGTGCCACCAACATCTTGATCAGCGCTGTTTTAGGCAATAAATTACATGAATAGTCCAGGACTTTGCTGCAGAGAATAGATTTATCTATCTTCAAATTCTTTCAGCTAAAGAAAAAGTATGCCTGAGAGAAACAAATGGCAGTTATCTGAATGAAGTATTTGACCTTGCTTCTGGTTCCTCAGCTCAAACTTATCTAATTCTGACATCATTGCCAAACAAACAAACAAAATGTGATTAAGAGTCCTGTCTTATAAAATGCTCCTTGAAGAAATTTACTGGAGAATCAACAGAGACCAACGTCCATCATGACAACATGCCAAGGCATACTCATCCCTTCTGAAGTGACAGCCTGTAAACATCAATTAACTTTTCAACCAATTTCTTTTCATTTTGACAATACCCAACAAATAATGGATTAAATTGTTAGGCCCATAAATACTGTAACTGGATAAGCAAATCTGAAGCAAGAACTAAGGAAACACTACCCCCCCACACACACACATAAAAAAAGCTAAGTCACCTTTAAATTTTGGTCAGGTTACCTGTTGCCTATGTATCAAACTGTATTAAGAGGATAATAAATACATAAATATGAATTTATTCCATATTTTAGCTATCTTTAGGGCTCAGTCAACATACATGTACACAAAGCCAGGGTTTAGGAACAGAGATTGGTGTGCTGGATTATGTGAACCCTCTCAGATGCTTCTTCTCTGTCCCATATTCTCTCTTTATCAAAAGAGTTTTTATTTTCCCTCTATCCATGTGTTCCATGGATGTGTGGAGGGGAACCATGCTCATGGATTATGTACCGAGTGTCAGTGTGCTTAACCTACGCACTTCCACTTAAATACATATGGGTTGGGGTCATGGCCCACACTCCTGTGTCACACAGTCACTCAGTATGTGAGTGAATGAGTAACAAGAGTTAGAATCTGACACTAACCTAAGGTGGCAATTACCCACATATAAAGTCAAACCAGTTGTGCTCTGATCGAGATCCTATTTAAACATCCCAAAAGATCATGCTCAAAATATCCATATTCAGTTTTATTGTATATGTATTTTAGGAGATGTCAAGATAACCTGTTTCACACGCGTTCTACCAGAAAAGAGAAGCTCTGGGTAAGTAAACAGCATATGCTAAACAAAGGAGGTTTAGTCTCTTTGTCTTGAAAAAGATACAGTATTTCTTCTAAGAACATAAAAAGTGGCAACATGAGCACATTAAAAAACAGTGGGTTGGTTCATTTGACATTATTTGTGCATTTATAATTTTCATTTTGTTTACTATAGGATGTTGAGCATTTTCCACAGCAATTGTGGATCCCTGCATTTTCGTGGATCTGAGCAGAAATGGCTTTTGATCAAACTTTCATACCAGAAGGCTCAATTGTGTGTTTTCTCTTCCTCTCCCTTTCCCCCCATTGTTTGCTTGTTTCTAAAGCTTGTCATTCTGACAGGGAGCAGAAACAATACCATGTGACTTGGGTGATCAATCACACACACTATAAAGGCTGAAGGGCTGGAATAAACAATTTTCAGGCATCCCTGGTTTTGCTTAAACACGTATGGGGCCTCTGACAAATCCCTTGACTAGATCTCACATCAAGATCAAAAGTATGACTTTTGCTATTCCCTTCCCAAGCTGGGCTTTGAGTTATGTATTTGTTTAGTTCTATAGCTTGCCTTTCCCATCTGGTGCATACAAAGCATCTAATTACTGATAATTTAGATAGTAGATCCTTGTATTTGTGGGATCTGCTATCCCCCTCTTTATCATTTAATTGACTGAGTATACTTTCTAGAGCAGGGCGGTCCAAACATCTGGCCTTCAAGACCGTTTTTGGCAGCCCTCAGCAACATTTGATGCCTCCACCCCAGCCCTCCCACTGGTGTCCCAAAGCTGGGTGAGGCACTGGGCTTGGGGATGGAGGTGAGACAGCTCTGACAGGGCCCTAAAGTCTTCCTCCACCTCCCTAAAACCTAGTTAGTGCTTTCCCAGCTTTGGGGTGACTGTGGGAGGGCTCTAGGACCCTGCCAGAGCCTTGTGCCTCCTTCCCAAAGCCTGGCACCTTGCTTAGTCAGCTTTGGGAAGGGAGTTCAAAGGCTGTGGGGTAAATTTTGACCTCGCTCCCACCCACCCCCAATGCAACAAGTCAGTGTGCAGCCCATGGGTTCCATGTCAAAATACTCTTGTGGCCCACTTAGTATGAAAAGTTGGATCAGACTGTTCAAGAGAGGCAGAGCATAAAAGATTATTTCATGGTTGGTCTCACAGAAGTCAAAAATCATGAGAACCAGAGGTAGGCTGAAGTAAGTGCTACAGAACTTTGTCCACCAGTCACTGCTCCTGCTCCTTTTCTCTTCCTCTGAACTGGGCTAGCCAGACCTCCTGCCAATCCTCCATTTAACTGGGTGGGGGCTATGCAGCAGTAGTATGCAGCAGACTGCATCTGTACCTCAATTGCAATAAGGGGTCAACACATTTTTTAGGCCCCGCAGCTATAAGGCTCCTTATCTCCCTGCTGATGTGAGATCTATTACAAGAGCATGTCGTTCCATCAATTTTATAATCATGTGCACTTCATATGACCTACTTTAGGCATGCCTTTCTGAAGCGTCTTGATATGTTCTAGCTGTAGGACAATATTTCACTGTCATTTGAAGGGCACTGAAATACAGCCCCCTCTCTCAGTGACAGCCAAAACCTGTAAAAGAAAGAGAGGGGGGAAACTCCTACAGAGATATCTAATTCATACAGGGAATGTTCGTCACAATAATACACAATGATTACATTCAGAACATTCAGCTTTCTTCAGAGCAGGGCTGCTTCTTTTTTCTTTGTCCAACATTGCTTCATTTTGAAAAGAAGGTATGGAATTTTTTTTTAATAACTAGAGCCACAAGACGCTGAATAATAAGAGTAATGTTGCCCCTTGAGAGTGCAACGAAGGAACAGCCATTTAAAAACCCCACAAGGAAGCAGTACAAGTGGTAGAGTGGAAAGCAGGGAGAACTACAGTAGGTTCGGCCAGAGCCAATGACAGGCCAAGTCAACTAATTCTAGTTTTGTCCCCATCCTCTTCCCTGCCAAGTTCTATGGAGGCAACACGGGGACTTAGGAAGAGGAAGATGGCAGGCAGTGCCACCTTCTGGTAGGGTTGGCTGAGGTTGATGGGGCAGTGTCTCATTGGTATAAATGGACCAGCCTCTACCAATAAGAACTGGCTAGAAAAGAAGTCAAATACCTGAAAGCTGCATCAATTAACTATGCAAATCATGACATTCTGGGAAGTCATGTTGCTATTCTTAGGACTAAAAGAATTCTAGATCTTTATAATTAGTATATATTGAAAAGGGAACAGTGGTTTCTTTGCAACTTACTCTCTGTTTCTATTGAACGAATAGCTACATACCAGTGTCCTGCATTATGCTGCTAGTTAATCTTGGGGTACGGTGTGGGTAGTAAGCGACTCCCTCGTCATGGTCAGCTCTATTTTAGTTCAGTTTAGTTCAGGGCCGTGTGTGTTGCTTTCGACCAATTTTTTTGGTCAGCTGAATTGCTTGACACTACAGGTGATGAGATGGTGGCTGATTTTGTTCCACCATACCCATCACTGTTAAAGTAGTGAATAATTCACAAGATGTCATTATCCTGTTGTTGTTTAGTCGTTTAGTCGTGTCCGACTCTTCGTGACCCCCTGGACCAGAGCACACCAGGCACTCCTGTCTTCCACTGCCTCCCGCAGTTTGGTCAAACTCATGTTTGTAGCTTCGAGAACACTGTCCAACCATCTCATCCTTTGTCGTCCCCTTCTCCTTGTGCCCTCCATCTTTCCCAACATCAGGGTGTTTTCCAGGGAGTCTTCTCTTCTCATGAGGTGGCCAAAGTATTGGAGCCTCAGCTTCACGATCTGTCCTTCCAGTGAGCACTCAGGGCTGATTTCCTTAAGAATGGAGAGGTTTGATCTTCTTGCAGTCCATTGTCATTATCTTAGTAACTTCTAATTAATAGTTATTGTAGCCCTTCCTTATTACTTGGTATCCCTTGCTTTATTTTTCTAGTACTGTACAAAAAGAAAAGGCTATCATAGTAAGAAAAAATCTTCCCAGAGTTCCTCTTTTGCTCCTTTCTCAGTTTTTCCTACCTGCAGAAAATTGGAACAATTCCCAAAGGGGTGGGAGAAATAAAGGCGACCTGCACATTGCTACTTGTTCATTTTAAGCTTAAAAGGTTCGAATGAATAAAACCTGGCACAGGAATAGAATCAAGTGATGCAATTTACAGTAAGTGCTTCTTTTTACTGCTCCAAAGGGACATAAATGTATTGTCATTTGAATTATAAATGTGATCAAAAAGTGAAAAATTATCACTTATTTAATATAGAGGGTGAAGTAATATACATAATATAAACGTCCCTCGTTGGAAATGGCTCCAGAGAAAACAGCAGAGCTATGACTCTGCAGAAGCATTAGGGATATCTTCTTTCATGTTCCTAATGAAGGGGAGAAGATGATATGGAAGTTAAGTAGCAAAAGATTGAGACAGAAAAAGGCACTGAGTGATAGAATACATAAATTTCTATCACGTTCTGTCAAAAGCCAAATTAGGCTGCAGTCCTACCTATGACTAAGTGCCATTGTATACTGTGTGACTTATTTTTGATTTAATGTGCAAAGGATTGTGCTATTAATTACTCAGCTAAGAACATGTTCCATTCATTTCAATAAAACTTCCTTCCAGTTAATCTGCCCCAACTGACTATTGTGTCATATTGTCCAGCTACTGGTTTCTGTCCTGAAAGCTGCTTTAATTTCCTCTCTGTAGGTCTAGCTCCAGGAGGTTGTAAATTCCTCCTTGACAGATAGGGTGGTACCAGGAGACAAGACCAAACCTGAGAAAAACTGACTTAGACCCAGAAGATGTAAACAACTATAGACCAATTGCTAACATCCACTTCCTGGGCAAGGGATTCATGCAAGTGGTTACTGACCAACTCCATGCCGTTTTGGATGAAAATCATGTTCTAGATCCAGTTCAAACAGGCTTCAGGCCTGTTTTGGAAGGTAAACTGACTTCAAATTTTGCCATAAGAGGGGCAGGGAAAGTGTGACCTTATTGATACTTTTGGACCTCTTCTGATATCCTCAACCATGGTATCTTTCTGGATAGGCTTACTGGGTAGGGTGCTGAAAGCACTGTTCCACAGTGATTCCACACTTACTTGAGTGGTCAGTCTTAGAAGGTGGCATCCCAGTTGCCCATTGACATTCCTGAAGAGGGTTACCTAGGCCTTACACTGTGATATTTCTGTGCCAAGTGAAGACTTTTTATATTTCCCCAGGCTTTTCAGTCATAATTTTAAAAAATGCTTTTTGGATCCCTTTTTTCTGATGCTGGTTCAGTTGCTGGTTTTGTAATTTGTTCCATTTAATTTGTATATCTTGTGGTTTTAATTTTTACTTGAAAAACCTCCCAGAGGACCTTTGTTCTTGGGTAAAATTCAGTATCTATAAATATACTTCATTTTTCATAGATGACACCACTAAAGGCAAGTAGTGTCAATTCTGTGAATGTCTACAGATGACACAGTGGAAGCACTACTGAAATGCACTTTCTCTTGACAGGTTCCAAATCATGGAATTGACTTGGGGATGGGGGGAGCAAAGTGAGTGCATACAGAACAAGTACATTTGCATTTTTTTATCCTGTTGTGTGTCAGAATCAACTATCTGCCAGTCAAGGAATCAGCAAACACAATCCATTTCATTTTTTGCATGTTCATATAATTATAACTTGATATGCCACGCTTTGTACCCATTCCTTCATTGCTAATAGTATCTTGTTTACATATAAAAAAAATCTGCACCTGCCTTATCAGTGCTGTATAAATCCATTGTTATTCTTTTTTAAAAAATAATTTAGAAGATCAGTGTGGTGTACAAAAAAAAATGTAATATAAAATAAAGCAGGCTGTATAAAAGCTAGTAAGCATTTTTCTTTGAGTTTGAATCTGAACCCTTCCTTATAGATATGCCCAAATTGAGCACTCCCTCATGACATGTGGCTGGAGGAATCTTGGATTAACTACTAGTTCCAAATCTGCCATCATGAAAACTACACAAGGAAGCGTGGGGAGACCCAGCAACATGGGGGCAGAGAGAACAGACCATCTTCTGGTACATGTCAGGATCTGAATCTACCAGCCAAGGAATCAGTAAATGTCATCCTTTGAATGCCTTTTGATTGTCTTCTGATGCCTCTGCTTGGTGGCCTGTTCTTTGCACAGGCTGTCATCTCATCTCTGAAGGCTGTGTCAGATGTTCAGCAGGAACGTCAGGTGCTGAGCACAAGGGAGACATTGAACTCAGTTTGCTTTTGTGAAAAGAGTGGGTGGCAGTCCAAAGGCAAAGGATGCAGTTGAGGTGACTTGTAATGAATGCATTCCAGACAATTTTGAGAACAATAAAAACTCTGTGAAGAGAAGCACTGATTATTTGCTCTTGTTTGATTTGGGTCTTTTTAACAGAGATATGACAGGACCACATAATACAGTTTTCTGCATTACTTAAAAGCCTTTTTCATTATTACTCACTTGTCCATGTTGCAAAATGGCATTAAGACCCAAAATTGGTGCACGCGCTGATGATAAGCCCATAAAACAACATTTTAAACAATGACTACAGTGCCTGTAGATTCACAGTTTAAGCACAGTGGATAAATATATTTACAAATATTTATTTTCCTTCTTTCCAAATGGTTGAAAGTGTTCTTTTGATTAGAAATGTGGTACTTCAATGGTAGGGACGCGGGTGGCGCTGTGGGTTAAACCACTGTGCCACTTGGGCTTGCCGATTGAAAGGTCAGCGGTTTGAATCCCCACGACGGGTTGAGCTCCCGTTGTTCAGTCCAACTCTGTCCCCTCTCTACAAAGCTCTGGGGATAGGTATCTTCGTGACTGACATATGAGCCAATTAGTTTTATATACATTACCCCTAATTACCCTATAGATGAGCAGATGTGGCTTTGTGACTGAAACAAAGGATGGCCAATCAGAAGAACAATAAACTTCTGCTTATTGTATTTCATTTATTCTGTGGTTTGAAGGATGCTTCACAGCAAGAGACAAACCCTCACTTCCCTGCCTTAACAATATGAAACTAATATGCATTTTGGAATTTTAGCTGGCCTAATGAATTATTGCCGCAATGAGGGTTGTGGAGGAAGGTGAATCCCTTTTACTTTCTCCATTAAAAAAAACAAAACCCTGGACCTATCTGTCTGCAATTTGGCAGGCTTAATTCACACTGGAGGGGGCGGGGTTTCTCTACCTACAAATTTCATGTACTTCTGTTCAAATGGAAAAATGTTGTTGCCATTTATAGATTTCTCACAAGAATGAGTGGGGAATACGCAGCTTCATTTTACACAGGGTTGCTTGGAACCCAAGTCACAGACTAAAGCAAACAGAAACAGACTGATTCTGTTGGATTCTGTTGGTGGAGGGGAAGATACACGTACAAAGTGAATCTTGAGCCTGTACACACACTCAGTATGTCCCCACATAATAACTGTGATTTATATGGAGAGCTCCATTCAAGGATCAACTCTTCTAATAATTTCAGTGCTGAGGGATACTCTGTGGATGTAGATGTAAATATCCTAATATTTTCAGAATGTCACAGTGCAATTATTTCCTGTTCTTTCCCTGTTGCTCATGAAATTGGTCATTTCCCATGTTAATCCAGTGCTTTGTGTTTCAATTCTCAGTACTACAGAACAGCAGTGAGTCAACAATTCTCTCTTCACTTATCAGGCATTGAGCCCAGGAAAGTGGGTGTATTTCTGGCTTAGAAGAACACTTTGCTCTTCTTCAAGGAAAGGAGATCGCCCACACATTATCCAGTTAAACTATAAGTAATATGCTACACTATCAAAGTATCAAGGCAGCCAGCAAAAATATATTAAATGACAAGTAGGCAGCCTTTCTTATCCGATATACAAGCTCCTGTCTCGTCTGTGGCATTCAGATTGGTAAATGCCGAAACCTTTCTAAACTCCACCCACACTGCATTCCAATATTTGCTCTTTTGCTCTTCCCTTCCTCTCGTTTTAGCATTGTCCACCTACAGAAATTCTGCCAAGTCATTTCCTCTTCCCACAGTCCCACAGAGGACATATACAAATGGGAACAGTTCAAAAAAAGAAAATGCAATAAAGCTACAGTAAAAGTACAATAGATCAATAAACAGAGCAAAAAACCCGGAACACCATGTACCACACTTTATTTATTTATTTTTTTAATGATATTTATTGGGAATTTAAAATTACAGAAAAGAAAAAAGAAAGAAAAACAAAACAAACAAAAAAGAGATTAAACAATACAAATCAATACAAAAAGAATAAAAAGTACCAAATATACCATACACCAAAATCAAAAACAAGAACAAAAAAATAAATTTAAAAACAATCCAATATTCCCATACCCTTATCTTCATTAGCCTATTTCCTCGACCTCCTAACACCTCCCTTTTTTGTATTCTAATTATTAATTATTTCAGCAAATCCTTTCCATCTTTCACTGTATTCTGTCCTTTAGTTGTCTTAATTTATTTTAGCCTTATCTTACCATAAAAAAACCCTAAAACTTAAAAACTTATTTATACATAACTCCTTATAACATTTCTACTAAAGCCTAATAGTTTCATTCCAAGATTTTCCTAACAGTCGTTAATTTTGCAATATTACTCTAAATGAATTTTTAAACTTTCTGCCAATCTTCATCCACCGTCTCTTCTTCCTGGTCTCGGGTTCTGTCAGTCCTTTCTATCTGTTCCATCTAGTCCATCAACCTGGTGATCTTATGTCCGAGGCTCTTAACTCTTTTCCATGTCCCTTCTGCAGATCTTCTTCATAATTGTACCAGCACTTTACTTTGTCTTCTGCTGGTCTTGTTCTTAATTTCCTTCCTTTGTCTCTGAGGAGTAGATCTCGGGGAAACAACCTAAGAGTGTCTTTATCCCTTCTCGGCCGGTCAGCCCATTCTCCATGGTTAGCACTAAAATCCAAAAAATATTCCAAAACATACTTCAATGCCCCTCCAAAGATGAGTGCCTCAACCACTCCAATCTCCTCCTGGCCCAAAACCAAATCCCAAAGGTCAGAGCATCCCTGCATGTACCACACTTTATACATTCAGGGGCTGCATTGGTGCTCTCACCACAAATGCAACTGCCATCACAAACACACCTGATTCCACCAGCGGGTTCAATTCTCCAGGTGCAAAAACAGGAGCTGGGCAGAAGCTGCCAATCAGCGATAGTTCCATTGTTGCTCCCTGCCACTATCAGGCTTAACTTCTCCTTCTCAAGGAATCTCTCAAGGAAATCTAGCGTAACCCTCCCTTTACACCAGGAGTAGGGAATCCCTGGCCTCCCAGATGCGGTTGGACTCCAACTCCCCCAAATTCCCTGGCCCTGCCTTACACCAAACTGCTTACCACACCCATTTACTGTAAACACATAGCCAGACCAGGTTGTTTAGGTGATGGTGTTTTGTGTTTGTGTGCCAGTTTGTAACGACTGCGGGACTTGTAGCTTCCAGCTAAGAAGAGTTTGGATTTAATATCCCGCTTTATCACTACCCGAAGGAGTCTCAAAGCGGCTAACATTCTCCTTTCCCTTCCTCCAGTGTGAGAGCCAGTGTGGTGTAGTGGTTAAGAGCGGTAGTCACGTAATCTGGGAAACCGGGTTCGTGTCTCCGCTCCTCCACATGCAGCTGCTGGGTGACCTTGGGCCAGTCACACTTCTGTGAAGTCTCTCAGCCCCACTCACTTCACAGAGTGTTTGTTGTGGGGGAGGAAGGGAAAGGAGAATGTTAGCCGCTTTGAGACTCCTGAAGGGGAGTGAAAGGCGGGATATCAAATCCAAACTCCTCCTCCTCCTCCTCCTCCCCCACAACAAACACTCTGTGAGGTGAGTGGGGCTGAGAGACTTCAGAGAAGTGTGACTGGCCCAAGGTCACCCAGCAGCTGCAGGTGGAGGAGCGGGGAAGCGAACCCGGTTCACCAGATTACAAGTCTACCGCTCTTAACCACTACACCACACTGGCTAATCCGTGTCTCTTTGCAAATATGGACATGTGGCTTTCATTTAACCATGAATGTTCCTCTCATATTTAAACTCATGCAGAAAAAAAATAAATCCAATATTTTCCTTATAGCCAGTGCTTTCCCCCTGCAACAGAGCAGATCATAAAACCCAGAAGCCTTGTGCTGTCAGCATATTGCACTCAGGACGTCACTTATATATGGCTCAGTCTAGTAGTACTGGAAAGGTTTCATTAGCCTGATGGCACTTTGGCATTATGTGAATTATTTACAGGAGATGTTGCAGAGCGATTAAGATATCTGCTGAAGGGTTGGCTCTTCCCAGAGACAGTCTGCAGGTTTGGTTTGACTACTACTGGAAAACTGGTGTAAAACACGATCAAGGGGTCAATGGCTGCTTGTTGTGAGTAGAATTGATTGCCAGCGTTTTCTTGGTAAAGTAATATCTCAGCAATTCTATACACTTCTCATTGCTCAGGCAGGCGTAGCTACAAGCCCAAAGTCATAAATTTTGTTCTGTTCCTCTTGCATTGGGGAAACTGCCAAGCACACATATAGGATCTGTTGTGAAACATCTTGTTATCAGCCCCTGGCTGTGAAAATTTAGACTTTTCATCACTTTGTGTTAGTCAGGCTGATTCAGCTGACACTGTGATTTTCATATTAATTCAATGCCATCCTAAGGCGAATAGGGAAGCTTCTATGACCATGAACTTTGCAGACCTCCCATAGTATCTTCCTGGGCTTACAAACAACAGACATATAGCAAAGACTAGCTGCATAGTAACTATGTGCCAAAGTCACACACCCAACTTTACTGCTAGCACAAAGAAACCATTAGTATTACTATATAAATGCCTTTTCATTTTGCAGTAAAAAGTATGTTTTGAGTACACACAAAGAAATGTAAGAACACCCTTGGATTAGAGCCAACCACATTTCCATCTATACCTAGAACTTTGCCTTAGAAGGGTCACTCATGGTCCCCAAAATAAGGTGAGCCCACTCTCTGAATGCTCAGGCAGAAAAATGAGTCTGCTGTTGTAGTCAAGGCTAATTAATATAGAAGAGGAAGTGATGAAGCCTGTTTACTGGGATCCAGCAACTAGATTCATCTTGTTTGCTAGGAAGAGAGTAGCTGAATTGAAAGCTAATGTATGGTAAAAGGTAAAGATAAAGGACCCCTGGACAGTTAAGTCCAGTCAAAGGCGACTGTGGGGTTGCGGCGCTCATCTCGCTTTCAGGCTGAGGGAGTTGGTGTTTGTCCACAGACAGCTTTCCATATCATGTGGCCAGCATGACTAAACCACTTCTGGCACAACAGAATACCGTGACAGAACCCAGAGTGTATGGAAACGTTGTTTACCGTCCCACCATAGCAGTACCTATTTATCTACTTGCACTGTGTGCTTTCGAACTGCTAGGTTGGCAGGAGCTGGGACAAAGCAATGGGAGCTCACTCCATTGTGGAGATTCGAAGCGCTGACCTTCCGATCATGAGAGTGCAGAGGGAACAGAAGAGGAAGCTTCTGATCTTCTACCATTCCAGTACAGTCCTCCTTCCCCTAGTACCACTTCTGAATTTAATATTTCATTTCATATTGGATCAACTTGAGGTTTCCCATTTTATGGGGGGAAAAACACTTCTGAGTTCTCCAGGGTCACCAAATTACAATGTGGAGAGGTTGCATTTCTTTTTCTTTCTTTTTTTAAATGAAGCTGCAGGTGACAGTATAGTAGTCCTGGCTCTTCCTATCACCTCCCTCCCCTAGCTCCTGCTCCTAAACCCCTTCCCCAGCTGCTAAGGGCATACCTGGAGTTCTTCTTGCAACAGTAGGTGAGGAAGGTGAGGCAGTGGTGCAAGGGACTGATGGAGCCTGACTACAGGAGAGAGTTGATAATAGTTTAAAAAAAAAAAACAACCCACCAGTCTTTAAAAATGTGTATACATCACTGTCTTAAGCCTTCAAACATTAACAAATGCTAACAAATGTTCCACAAAAACTTGTTGCCTACGGTTCTGTGAACAAGCATTAGCAGATGGAGTTAGGAGAGCTTGCTGGTCCAACATGTGTGGGATTCTAGCAGGAAATAGCAGAGATTATCACCCTTTTCACACATTTTAGGCCCACAGACAAAACTTTTTGCATTTCAGTTTAATTATTGTCTGTATATTGGAAGCAAGGATGAGATGGCAGACAAATGACTCTGGGCAACAAATAATAGAGGCATTTTTACTTTGTTTAGTGAGTTCACATTGGCAAATATCCTCGTTTGCCAGAACATGGAGACATGATGGGAAGTGAATGTTGACAATTGTTCCTCCACCATCTGCAAATGAGTCAGCCTGACACAGATTTTTCTGAAGACTACAACATGGTCAATGTATAAAACAGTCAATGGGGATCAGCATGCTTTGGCCAGGAATTAGAGTACATTTTAAAAATATTTTTATATTTTTCTTAACTGACAGCAAAGTACAAGGTGTCCAGCTCAGTACCTTCCAGTGTGTAGCTCAGAAGCTCCTGATCCAACTGATTAATTTGAGATGTGGATCACTGGAGATCAGTCACAATCAACAGTCACATGACCTCTCCATGCTTTTGAAGACTTCTTTTTCTGCTGGTGCATTGGCTGCATTCTCTTAGACAACTGCTAGACTACAAAATTGACATTGGCTGCTGTGGAGGACATCATATTTAAGTTGGTACCCAAGAGATGATGCTGGATGTTCTTCCCTCATCTTCCCATGTGTATAAGAGTGTGTATAAGAGTGCAGCAAATAAGAATTGTTTCAGCAGCTGAGTGTGCAAAGTTTGTGATTAAGGAAATGTACCGGTAACTCCAGTGTTGAGCCAGGCTTAGGTATGTGGATGCTACAAATGTTTAAATAATAATTCCTTTTACTTTGTTTTTGCAAAATACAAAAAAAAAAAAATTTAATTGGTTCCTCTCCTCCTTTTACTCTATTTCTATTTCAGTAAAGTCAGTTGTCTTCACTGTCATTTCAATAAAGTCATTGTGCCTTCCCGGCATATATTTTAAGCCTCCCTGCAATATATTTTGTGCCTCCCTGCAAGATTTTTTTAAGAAAATATTGTTTAAAATAAGTGCATAAAGCGTGTTCTCTCTGTACTTGTCCGGCCAAAACAAACCCTCCAAGAAAGAATACATTTTTCCTCAGCAGAACTTCCATATAAAAATAAATCATTTTTAAAACATTATTTTAATTTTTTGGTGTGGTGTGTGTGTGTGTGTGTAGTGCACTCTGCTGCTCCAGCCCAAGAGCATACATCTGCCTTCGTTAATTAAAAACATAATGCAGATGTATGGCAATCTTCCCCTTTCACGTACACACTGCAAGGCTACCCTGCTCCCTTCCCTTGAAAGGTGCAAGAGATCTCGATGCTGTCAATACCTCACAGGAAAATGCCACTGTCAAGAATCTGATATGGAGGAGAGGTGATTTCAAGAAAGCACACTGAACGGAGAGCCAGATTGCAACCAAGAATGGAAAGAGGTGGGGTCAGGATGTAAAAGGGTTCCCACAGAGTGACACACTTAGCAGGGGGAAGCCGTTCCACATCTCCTCCTTATCATTAGGAGCGCGGACAGCTGATGTCTGAAACAGCAGGGAGAACAGAACAATGACATTTGATTCTTTGGCTTTCCAGGTGATTATGTGAGCAGCAGGGCAAACTCCTTTTATGTACTGTTGCCTGAATAGCAATTTCCTAGGAAACAAGAGTTCATATAGAAGGATTCAGAAAAAAGGATTTTCCTTTTGCACATGACAGAAGGCTAATTTGCAGCTGCACCCAGTAAAGTTACAGTTGAAGTGACTGGGAAAGGTCGTAGGTCACTGGTGGGGCACCTGCATTCCACGCAGAAGGCAGGTGGAACTGGGAGTTCCTGTCCCTCAGCTGATAGGCCGTGACTTCAAGTCCATGGGATTGGCTCCTCTATTGAGTTCCTGCAGGAATAAGAGAATGAAGCAGAATTCCATAAGATTTGGGGCAGGCAAAATAAAGTACTTCTTCACACGGCATAGTTAAGCAATGGGGCTCGGCCCCACAAGAAATAGCAACGACCGCCAAATATAATGGATTTAAAAGATGGACTAGGCAAATTCAAGGAGATTAAAGCTATCAACAGCTATGCTCTCTGCTGTTGGCAATATGCCTCTGAGTGACACCTGCTGGGAATGGCAAGGGCTGAGTGCTGTTGTACTCAGGTTCTGCTTTTAGGCTTCCCATAATCATTTGATTGACCATTGTGAGAACAGGAAACCGGACCAGGTGGGCCAATGTTTTTATGTCATGTTCCAGTTTGCAAATAATAATAATATTATAATAATTTATTATTTATACCCCACCCATCTGGCTGGACTTCCCCAGCCACTCTGGGCAGCTTCTAACAAAATATTAAAATACCATACTACATCAAACATTAAAAGCTTCCCTAAAGCCTTCACATGTCTTCTAAAAGTCTGGTAGTTGTTGTTCTCTTTGACATCTGGTGGGAGGGTGTTCCACAGGGCGGGGGCCACTACCGAGAAGGACCTCTGCCTGGTTCCCTGTAACTTGGCTTCTCGCAGTGAGGGAACCGCCAGAAGGCCCTCAGTACTGGACCTCAGTGTGCTCATAGACCCCAAAAGATGGATAGGTCTTCTTCTGTTGTTATGACTGGCACATGGGTACATCATCATTTTTTAATATAAATAGTTCCCTATGATTTAGGATGGTATTGTCCTGCCACATGCCATTTTGTTATTAGTGAAATGCTAAGAGGTTTGTAAAATGATGCACAGTCTGAAGAACGATGCTAGTAGAGCGTCTGGCCTGACTTAGCAGGACTCTTCTTATCTTCTTTCACATCATCCTCAGTACACAGGTTTGGGAAATAACATTTGAAATAAATCTTTTTTCTTGATCAAACACCACACAAACCAGCAGTGGAACCTTGTCACAAGATAGCAATGCCATAGAGAAGCAAAATTTATTTTTTTTCCCCCAGAGGAAAGTTAACAAGTTCACAGTTTCCTGGGCAGGTTGTTCCATTCAACACTTTCCCTAGTTCTAGGAAGGAACTAGAATTAAATGTTATGGCAGAACTGCACCACAGGATGCATTTGGCTGAGGAAATGAAATTTAATACAAGATAGCTGGTTAATTACAAGTGGGGCTCTGATAGCAATTTCCCCAGTGGCTTAAACTGGCCTTTGTTCTAATTTGATTATGTGCAGCAAATAGAGCTTTTCGGGGGGGGGGGTTAAATGAAAATGTCTTACAAATAATCAGATTAAGGAATGGGGTCCCCCGCCCCTTTAAAGAAGTTGCCAAACAATTTGGTTCAATTAATATTGTTGTGCTATAGATTAAGATATGGATTATATAGACAGTCACAAGCATCCTGTCTTATTCTCAACCAAAGGCTGTTTAGGAATAAAGAAAATGTGATCAGAATCAGTCATCCCAGCACTCAAGAGGACACACACCTTGTAACTACCCAAGGGAGGGAGTGGGCAATAAGGGCTGAGGACATAGGACTTTACCAGAGAGTACCCCACTGTTAAGTTGCGGGTGAACATATCAGACGACACAGCGATTCTTCAAACAGCTCTTGTTTATTCACAGGCCAGAACAGAACTGAACTGAAGGGTTCGGCCAGCCTGCTTATATGGAGCTCCACTACAACGCAACTGTAACCACTTTCTGTAACTATCCAATCACTGAACGACACTTTCAATCCCTTATTTGCATATGTGGACCTGAGTGAAAACTATCTACAGTATCCCCCTGCTGGCCCAGGGTAAGAACTTCAGTACATAACACCCACCTTCTGGTTGCTTCAGCTGTTAGGCAACTCCCAAAAAGTGATCAACCTTCAGACGCAGCTTCCAATAAAGCACTGAAATAATGCACTAGGTTTGGATGAGAGTACTCAACTCCCCTGCATAAGATGCACAGGCGTGAAGAAGAGTAGATAAGTGCTGAGGAACATCTTTTCCTTTAATCCAGGTGTGGGGAACCTTTGGCCTTCCAGATGTTGGTAAACTACAGTTAAGAGCAACCAATGGCCAGGAGTGATGGCTGTTGTAGTTCAGCAACATCTGGAGGGCTAAAGGTTCCTCACAGCTGTTTGGGGTATTTGTGTACAGCTTGAGGGAGGGGCGTGTTGCTTTCTGTGGGACCTGCCACAAGCCTTCAGGGGGTTGTGAAGACCCTATAGAAGCAGACAACATCATTGTCCATGGCTGTTTGCAGAAGTGGAAAAGCGAAACATGAACACATTCCTGGAAGACTACACAGGCAGAGTAAGAGAGAGGATAGCTGAGCAGGGGGAATGAGAGTCAGTTCATATTTAGGCCTGGGTTGCAGCTAGGTCAGAGGGAGGCTCAAATTTGGCATGTTGGCACAGATTTTACACGTTGTCTTCTCCCAGAAGCAGTTACATTTATCATGTTGGATGGTTTGTTATGCTTTTGTTCTAGCTGTAACGTTTAAGCAACAAAGAAATATCTGAGTACTCCAAACCCCGTACAAGACAGCAGAGCATTTTGCCTATCTTTTGATACTTGCGAATATAACAATAGACCAATTGAGTGTGGAAATAGCTGGCGTTTGTAGCTGTGTTTTACAGTACGTTCCTCCCATTGCTGTACAATATTTTCTTCTATATTGTATCTACTACATAATGTTCGTTTTAAATGCATAACTGACGGTTCCATAGTACAGTCTTTTTGTGTGATAAGGATTTTCAGTTGCCTGATATTTGAAGAAAGTCCTTTTTTGCCCTTGGGAGAAGCTAAAACAGTTATTATTACAGGGATAACTGGCATATAAAGGCTGCGAATTGATTCTATTCTATGTACAGCAGAGGTATTTAAGTAGCTAAAGAAAAGCTTTTCAAAAATCCATATCTTTGACATAAGTGCAGCTTCTAAAATATAATATACTTCTTTATTTTCAGGGTTCTTGGCCTCAAGTCTATATCACTAAGGCAGAAAAAGGGCATCTATTCTTCCATTTCCTCCCTTGAATTTAAGTTTCAGACAGGAGGTGGTGGTTAGGTGGCTTTTTTATTTTTTATTTTATTGGCTCATATTCCAAACCAATCTTTAGTTCATTGGTTATTACTGAAGGTTATGCCTTTCCAGGCTCAGGCAATTTTCTCTCTCTCTCTCTTTCTAACAAAAAAGCATCCAGAAGATTGGTGGAAATGTTGCCAAGGAGAACCGCAACCATGAATATCGACACTGAGAAGTTTGCTTACAAGTGACCTTAATAAGGCAGAGAAACAAGAACAGTGTGTTAAAACAGGCTTCATATACACTGTACATTTAAGGCACATTTAAAGCACAACCTGCAAAAATAATCCTGGAAGCTGTAGTTTACCCCTCATAGACCCAGCACCCTTTACAAATGACAGTTTCCAGGATTCTTGGGGCATGCTTTAATGTGTGGTGTGTACCCACACGGCCACAGTGCCAGGGTGGTTCCATCCAGACAAAAGTTTAAGATTGTAAATAGCAACAGTGTTGTTGTTTTAAATCTACGAGATTTTCCCTAGCAAGTCAGAACCAGTAGAATTAATCTGAGCCTTGAAAAGGACATAGAACTGAAATAGGAAGTGGGGAACAGCGTCGCTTGCCCAACTTCCTCCTTCATCTCTATGCACATTTGAAGGAAGAAAAAGGTAACAGCGAGTGGCGGAGGAGGCTGCTCAGAGGCTTTGTGGGTACTAGGGAAAGACCCTCCAAGTGTCCCTATTTTCCAGGGACAGTCCCAGAAAGCCACCCCAGCTTCTTATCTGATCCCGCAATGCCCCACCAGTGCTGCCAAACTTGGGGAGGAGGATGAGACGGTGCTTATCCTGAGAAGTGATGGTGGCAGTGACGGCTTTGAAGGGGCATTCCATGGCCTCTCCATGGCTGCTGTTGCCAGCCTCCTCCCTTGGACAACTTGGAGCAACTGCTGGAGAGCGGGTGAGGAGGAGGAGACCTGAGACTGCCAATGCCCAACCTCATGTGACGCGCCAGCTGTGAGGCGCAGGCAGAGGGCAGGGCCAACCTGGGCGGGAAGTAAGGGGAATGCAATAAATCTTGCTTTAAAAAAATAAATGTTTTGTGTGTCTGCATATAATCATGCCCCTTTCGTGTGTGTGTGTGTGTGTGTGTGTGTGTGTGTGTGTGTGTGTAAATCTACCAAAGAATAAAATAAAATCAGGATTAAGGGGTTTTCTCAGGACAGTGGACAGCATGTGTGCTGTGTCCTGTTGATAAGTTCATACTTCTTCTGATAGGAAATGTTCTGTGGGTGGAGGGACCAAAATTGCAGGGTAGAGGACAGTCAGCTGGAGGCAGTGAAAAATGTCCCTATTTTCATCAGAGGAATGTTGGAGGGTGTGCAATTGTGTCCTTGGGCGTCACACTGGCAATCCCTGACCTCTGCTGACTGGCATTATCTCTCCAGGGTTTCAAACAGGCTTCTCTTCCAGCTGTACCTGGATGTGCCAGTGATTGCATCTGAGACCTGGGGTATGTGAGCATGGCACTAGCTACCATCTACACAACAGCCTCTAAAACTGGTCCATATGATCAGGCTGACCTTCAGAAATGTGCTATACCTAGTTAAACCTTCTTGCAACTTTACACTCTCTTTCAGGGGTGCCAACTTATAAAAAATATTGGGGGAGCCCATGAATAATAAATAATAAATGAAAGCTCATGAATAATAAATAAGCTCATGAATATGCAAATAAAGTGGCGCCGCCTCCTCGTGAGCGAATAGGGGAGAGCGTGCTGCGCCTATTAATCAGCTCCGAAGGAAATTGGGTGGAGCTTTTGCTCGGGAGGGAGGGCAGGAGACATGCAGCCCGACCCTGTGCATTTTGGGCTGGGGAAGGGGCGGCGATGGCGCTCTGCTGGAGGGGCGCTTGAGATTATTGGGGGGGTGGAGCCCCCCCAAACGAATTTTTGAGGGGGCTCGGGCCCCCTCAGGCCCCATGGAGTCGGCACCTATGCTCTCTTTCAACAGCGAACTTTGCCCACTTGGTATTTCTGCAGATGCAGAGCATTTTCCTATCATTGCTGCTGAGGGGCCTGCAGTGACACCCACTGCCATGCCAATTTCAGTCCCCGTCACTCATGTATTCTCCAGAATAAACATTCTAATGTCTGCCTCCTAAGGGGTTCTCCTCTGGCAACATATCCAGATACAAATTTAGCAGCTCACTTGTTGATTCCACAGCAGAGTACAAAGAGAGAGAGCCATGTACTTACCAGATCTTGCCAAAGGGTTCTTGTTCCCTTATCAAAACACATTGGCAAGGTGATATTTTGAAGATGATGCTTGTGGCTGTCTTTTGTCATGCAGCCAGTGTACACCTGATGCCCCGCCCGCTGCCCAGGTGCACTGCAGAATGCTAAACTTGTAAACTTAAGTCACACAAGTTAAACCAACCTGGTTGAATCCTATGGGATTACTCTGGACAGCAGAAAGCCTACCAGGTTGTTATTTTTTTAAGTCTTTAGTTAAAGCTACGGTTTTCCCAGTAGTGATGTATGAAAGTGAGAGCTGGACCATAAAGAAGGCTGATTGCCGAAGAATTGATGCTTTTGAATTATGGTGCTGGAGGAGACTCTTTCCTGCTTGGCAGGGGGTTTTCCTGCTTGGCAGGGGGTTGGACTCGATGGCCCTTGTGGTCTCTTCCAACTCTATGATTCTATGATTCTATGAGAGTCCCATGGACTGCAAGAAGATCAAACCTATCCATTCTGAAGGAAATCAGCCCTGAGTGCTCACTGGAAGGACAGATCGTGAAGCTGAGGCTCCAATACTTTGGCCACCTCATGAGAAGAGAAGACTCCCTGGAAAAGACCCTGATGTTGGGAGAGATTGAGGGCACAAGGAGAAGGGGACGACAGAGTACAAGATGGTTGGACAGTGTTCTCGAAGCTACCAGCATGAGTTTGACCAAACTGTGGGAGGCAGTGGAAGACAGGAGTGCCTGGCGTGCTCTGGTCCATGGGGTCATGAAGAGTCAGACACGACTAAACAACAAGTAAATCCCACTGTGTACTGCAGGGCTTAGTCATCCCTTGCCTAAATATATGGAGAGCACCTGGTTGCAAACAGCTGAGGAACTCATTCACAATCCATTAACTCAGCCTTCTATATTTAAATGCTTCCAACCTCCACATTGATTAAAACATACCCAGGGTCCCAATTTAAGCATGCATCCCTTATCTCTGTTGGGGATTTAGGATTAAGAGAGAGCTGCGTGGCCTATGGGGAGGCACAGAAACTGGAACATTTCATGCTCCTGACTCGGTTGTTTTGTAATAAGTTCCCCTCCTGCCCACTTGTCTGACATGACACCTAGCAATTTTCAGTAACCTCTCATAAGACTTCAATCAATCCCCTCAGTAGGCTGGTAATAAAAAAAAAAGAATACATAATTATGAAAGTTCAAGGTGGAAAAGGTAATCTCATTTCAGACTCTTTTGGAACTGGCCTGGCGATGGGACAGAAGCTGCCTCAGGTTAATCTTATTCCTAATGAGGGTTTATCACATCTGCAGTAGTTCTGGATTAGCCTCAGAAATTGGGAGGCTCAAACAACTTCTGTTATATTAAAAACTCAAGAAAGCCATTTTCAGGGTTAATTTCTTAATCTGCAGACTAAGAAGGAAATACTAGCTGCTTCAGGAAATATCTGTGGAACAATTATTGTGCATTGCAAGCATCGCTGTCCATAGCGCTATTGATTAGAGGGTGAGCACAGCAGCCTTTGTACAATGCTAAACGGCTGCCCAAAACCCACCCAGAAGGCAGCATTGCAATTCTTTGCAGGACTCCTTATGCCAATCTCACACTTTACAAGCAAAAGGTACCATAACTATGGAGATGTCTATATTGTCAGAAAGCCTGGGGTGAAGTCAATCCATGTGTTGCTGTTTTTCACTGAGGATGGAGTAGCATTCCCCTAGTTCTAATGGCATCATTGCATCACGGTGGAAGACCCACATTCTTGGAAGGGGGTCACCAAAAAAACCTATTGGGGGGCCACAGACTAGCCACTCCTTCCCTAGAATACTACGTCACCAATTTCAATATCAGCTGCTAACCCAGATCTCCTCCTGGTGTAACACACAATGCAGATTTTTCTGAAGCTGTCCTGGTTCCTCTTCCCAAATGCTGTTCTTTGCTAAGCCTTAAAAATGGTCTCTTGTATGTACTACCCCTCCTCCCCACCAGTAGCTTTCATGGCAATACAGTGGTACCTCGGGTTACATACGCTTCAGAACTTTGCTTCAGGATGAGAACAGAAATCGTGCTCCAGCGGCAGCAGGAGGCCCTATTAGCTTAAGTTAAGAACAGGTTAAGAACAGTTTCAGTTTCAGGTTAAGAGCGGACCTCCAGAACGAATTAAGTACTTAACCCGAGGTACCACTGTATACCATCACTGGCTTAGACTTCAACCATTAAAAAGCATCCTAAATTCACTGGCTGTGTCTTCTTGAATATGTTGTTTCTTGAACCCTACTGCATTTGGATTTAATTTTAAAGTACCCTGGCAGTACTTCAATGTGAATGAATAATGTTCCTATTTGAGGGAAGTATAAATATTTGGCTCCATTGCTTGTGTGGCCTAGATCCACAGACACACACCCACAGTCTCAATCAGGGCTCCAGTGCCCCGCAGAATGAGCAGGAAGGTTCTCAAACAGTGCAAGGCAGGGCTGACCTCATGCACAGTTTGAAATAAGATTTTATTTTTGGTGTGCTGAATCCAAAGCCATGGATTTTGGGGGCCTCCATGGAAACCTAATGTGGAGGAAAGAGCTGTTGAAGTATTAGTGCTTTGCACCCTTCCTTCCATTCTAAAGGCACCACAGTCCCCACTGACCTTCATTCCAAGAAACTGAACCCTGGGCAAGTACCAGAATCCCTGGAATCTCTTGCCGCTTGCAACACCACCACTCAGCAATGCCCTCCTCTTGGCAGAAGCAGATCGCCAGGTGGGGTGGAAATGCTATGCTAGCTTCCCAGCAGGGAGGGAGGTGGCGAGGAAGTCTGCCCAGTCAAGTTCACCAACAGGAGAGCACTATCTTACCCCTTCCACTCTTCCTCCCCGTAAGCAGTAGTGACCCATCTGCAAAGCTACTCCACCCAGCAAGCCACTTCTGACTCTCGGCCATAAGCAGCACCACACTTTTCAGGTCAAAAATGTAGCCGCTTGCTCAAACACTTGAATAAAGTGGCGCCCCTCTTTTTGCTGATGGTGTTTACGTCATTAATATGGTATCTATTTTTATTTTGCATTAAGTTGCATTGACATGAATATTGTTCTATTGCATTTTTACGTTGTTTCTTGCTCTGAGATTTTGTGAACGGTTCGGTCCAATTTGTGGAATGCTTTCTTCAGGGAAACATACTTGACAGCATTATTATCAGCTTTTAGCGGTCATACTAAGCCATTCCAGCTTGCTCAGGCTTTTGGCTCTCAATCTTGAATCCTACCCTGGTATGATGCTGGCCTCCCTTATGCTGACATCATTGCACTGTGGAGTTCCTGGCTTCTGCCACCAGCAGCCAGTAATGCGACGCACATCACACATTCCGTCAGGCTAAATATGACCCAGAAGAGAGGGGATGAGCTCTGAAGTGGCGGGAGCTGTCTCTCTCTTGTAGCCTGTCATCCTATTCATAGGACCCCATTCGATGGCTTCCGTCAATTGCACCTCAGCTTCAGGGTCAGCTTTCCATACTGCATACTTCCTCCTCCTTTAACCTCAGCCCTGTCCCCCTCCGTCACAAGCTTTTGCACATAGCAAGGCTGTAACTGAACGGTGTTGCTTTCCTTGTCTGAGACACCCAGACGAGGCGAAGAAGCGCAGCCGAGAGAGTCATCAGCTGCTTCTGGAACAAGTGTAAATGTGTCAATGAAATTCAAAGACAACTCAATTAAGGTTAGCCATGCCCAGCTGCTGTTGCTGCCGCCCCATTCTGCTGTGTGGTCGCTGGAGCACTGCAGTAAAATCTCTCCACCCAAACAGCAGCTGCTGTTTAAAAAAGAAGCGATTCACTTAGGAAAGAGAGAGAGAGATCAAACCAAGGCGACTGTGACTCAGCAGTTTGCCAGGACATTGATCCTGGAAACAAATTGTGGAAAACAAAGGCTTTAGAAACCATCACAATTTAAAAACCACCAACCCTTAAAGTGCTACTGTTATATAAATTGCAGCATCAGCAGTATCACATTCTCCTCCTTTCTCTTTCTCTGCATATAAATGTCGATACATAAATGCCTCACCATTTGCAAGCCAAGATCTTTACCTCTGGTTACTGTTTTGATATGCAGGGATCTTTCTTAGCTAGAAGGCTTTATGCCTGATCCAGGCTAAACTTGCCCCCTTTCTAGCTGGTTCACATCAAAACTGGGATCTGCATATATTAAATTTTTATAGTTAATAGATTTAGCATAGCATAGCAAATGAAGAATTGCCGCTCCTTTTGTAACCGGTGAGAAAGAATGAGGTCATAAGTGAAACATGGGCTGTATAGAGGAAAGGGACACTAATGATGTAGTTTGTAATTCAGCGATAGCTAACCCGTGGCATGCGGGCCTTATATGGTCCACTATGATAGCGTTTGTGGCCCATGGATAGCCCTCCCCCAAAAATATTGTCATTGATAAATTTGGCAGCTGCCCACCCCCAAAATTACACACACACCCCTGAGTTTTTAACTTACGTTGTGTTCACCGAGCTTCCCCAACTCCCATACTATAATTTTCAGTGTGGAGCCAGTGTGGTGTAGTGGTTAAGAGCGGTAGACTTGTAATCTGGTGAACCGGGTTCGCTTCCCCGCTCCTCCACATGCAGCTGCTGGGTGACCTTGGGGTAGTCACACTTCTTTGAAGTCTCCCAGCCTCACTCACCTCACAGAGTGTTTGTTGTGGGGGAGGAAGGGAAAGGAGAATGTTAGCCACTTTGAGATTCCTTCGGGTAGTGATAAAGCAGGATATCAAATACAAACTCTTCTTCTCTTCTTCTTCTTTCAGGTGATTTCAACTTCACTATTCATGGATTTCACCACCCCTCCCCAAGGCTCCTTCAGGGTTCTCTGAGTGTTCCCCACTTGCCCACAAAAATATCTGGTAGTGCTACTCTTTTTAGTGCCACTCAGTCGCTAGTTGTGAAGCTTTCAGCGGTCAAAGAGATCCTCTCTAAAAAACAGCCAGAGGGATCTGTTATCTCTTGTTCTACAGCACTAAGACTGGAGATGCAGAATTTTATCCCGCCCACCCTAATGCTGGGTTAAGGATGGGTGGGCAAGCTGCTTTTTCCTCTGCATGGATCGTATTGTGAAGAAAAGGGCCGTATTGCACAGAGAAAAATGGTGTATTTGTTACATTTACACCCCTCCTAGGAACTCAAGATTCTAATACATGGTTATGATTCTCCCCCATTTTGATGGCTCTGCTGCTGCTGCTATCTTTACTGGTGGAGTACAGGCTATATATTACACCGGTGGCATTTTTTCCAAGTTCTGCTGGCATAACAGGGCCTTTCTCAGATTCCAGAGCCCCTCCTGATGGATCTTGAGTGTAAGTTGCACCCTAAAAGCAGTTACAATTACAACTGGACAAAGACAGCTTCTCCTTTTTCTAAACAGTGTATGCATGCAATAAACACAAAACATAATGTTGTACCTCTCTAGCGTAAGATCCACAAACTAAATTCAGCTTCCCTTCCAAAATTCACAGATTGCCATGAGCATCTATTTTGCACTGTTCTTTAGTAAGCAGCACAAAGGAGTGACTCAGCCAGAACCACTCCGAATTCCAATGCAGAGCTCAGGATGACTTGACAAAACTGCCTTACTAGACAAGGCCTAATTAGGGGGAAACTGCAGTCTTATTGAACAGAAGTTGTGCTGCTCTCAAAACAAGTAAGTATTAGACCACTTGATGCTTGTTTATGGGCTAATACAGCAGTACTGGGAGGTACTAAAACAGAGGTCTGCATTCCAGACTATTGAACTAGATTCTTCATTGCTTTATCCACTTAACCAAGAGCCTCATTAAACTACATAGGATTGCACTGTTAGTATGTGAAAGTGAACTGACCACACATTCTTTCCTGTTTATCTTCACTTCTGTCTTCCTTCCATTTCTCTGTTATCTCCCCTGTGTCAGATTTTAGAGCAGGAGTAGGCAACCTAACGCCCGGGGGCCAGATCCGGCCCAATCGCCTTCTCAATCCGGCCCACGGATGGTCCGGGAATCAGCGTGTTTTTACATGAGTAGAATGTGTTCTTTTATTTAAAATGCATCTCTGGGTTATTTGTGGGGCATAGGAATTCATTCATTATTATTTTTTTCAAAATCTAATCCAGCCCACCACCCACGGCTGAAAAAGGTTGCTGACCCCTGTTTTAGAGTATAAACTCCCTAAGGAAGGGACGTGTCTCCTTACTGTTCTCACGCCAGGCACGTTTATAGTGCTAAATATTCTGCTCACACACACACACATTATAATGAGATGTACAGAACAAAATGGTTTTGCACTGTGCAGCTTCTTTTGTGTGTGTGTTTTATAATTCTTAAATGTATTAATAATAATTGTGATTCGAGGACCAGCCACCCGCTTGAAGTTAATAAAATACACAAGGACACAGAATATTAGGTTAATGGGCTAAAAAAGGCCACAACTTTATTGATTACAGCATGTGAGCGGTATTGGCTTAGGCATTGGATAAAACAATGGAGTGTGACTCCACACCCTCAGGAAGGGGTGAGTCTAACAAGGGTTAACCACCAGTAGGAGGAGCCTGTTGATGCAAATACAACTGTAAGCTCCCCCTGATGTCACCGGGGGTCATGCCATGGCCCTAGCCACCAGCAATGGCGTTGGACAGGATTCACAACCGCCGGATTCCTTTAACGGAATACCCATAAAGTGGAGGGGTAGGCGATGGCGATGGCCACACCCTGCCCTCCAATACACAAACATATTCTAATGCCTAACCGCCAATACCTAAAGGTTGTGATGATTTGCTATGAGGTAGGCGAAAAATCAAGTGGCTGGTGCCAATTTGCCGGTTGGATAAAAATTCCTACCAACCATAGGTCCATTGGATAGCTGTCAGGGGGCGCAGCGCGGCAGCTGGGGCAACAGAGCAGGGGCCAGAACACCCCCTGCTAAAGGCGGGAAACGGCTCCTGATTACAACTCCTCCCCTCTGGGAGGAGGGGAGGCTTAAAAGAATCACACACAAAAAATAAGCCACACAGTACAGAGCAATCTTAAAATTACAGTGGTGCCCCGCAAGACGAACGCCTCGCAAGACGGAAAACCCGCTAGACGAAAGGGTTTTCCGTTTTGGAGGCACTTCGCAACACGAATTTCCCTATGGGCTTCCTTCGAAAGACGAAAGCCCATAGGGAAATCTCTGGGACAGCGGGGAAGCGCAGCGCGTCTTCCCCACTGTCCTCGGACCTCCTCTGAAGCCTGGCGGTGGGGCGGAGAGACCTCCTCCCGCTGCCAGCCTTCAGAAGGCTGCTCCGAAGCCTGCGGCGGGAGGAGGTCTCTCCGCCCCACCGCCAGCCTTCGGAAGGCTGCTCCGAAGCCTGGCAGTGGGGCGGAGAGACCTCCTCCCGCCGCCAGGATTCGGAAGGCTCCTCCGAAGGCTGGCGGTGGGGCGGAGAAACCTTCTCCCCGCGCCAGCCTTCGGATGGCTGTCCTGAAGACTTGCGGTGGGAGGAGGGTTTTCCTTCCCACCGCCAACATTCAGAATGCTGTTCTGAATGTTGGCGGTGGGGAGGAAAAACCCTCCTCCCACCACAAGCCCCGGGAACAGAGGAGAAGCGCTGCGCCCCTTCCCCTCTGTTCCCGTACCTGTCCTGAAGGCTTGTGGTGGGGAGAAAAGCCCTTCTCCGCACCGCCAGCCTGGCAAGCGGTTTCCATAGGAACGCATTAATTGATTTTCAATGCATTCCTATGGGAAACGGTGCTTCGCAAGACGAAAAACTCGCAAGAAGAAAAAACTTGCGGAACGAATTAATTTCGTCTTGCGAGGCACCACTGTATAGCAGTTTTTCAAAAGCAGCCAAAAAAAGGCAGATTACAGCAACTAGGAGACTAAGGGTGCAATCTCAGCCCATTTTACCTGGGAGTAAGACTCACTGAATTCAGTTGGACTTACTTTTGAGTAGACATGGTTAGAACTGAGCTGTAGGACCAAATACAGTGGTGCCTCGCAAGACGAAAATAATTCGTTCCGCGAGTCTTTTTGTCTTGCGATGTTTTTCGTCTTGCGAAGCATGGTCCGTCGTAACTGCACCTCTTCAAGCGGCTTTAAGAAAAAAGCGCAAGACGTTTTCGTCTTGCGAAGCAAGCCCATAGGGAAATTCGTCTAGCGAAGCAGCACAAAACCGAAAAACCCTTTCGTCTAGTGAGTTTTTCGTCTTGCGAGGCATTCGTCTTGCGGGGCACCACTGTATGTAAAAGCATGCCTGTAAATATTAAACAGCCACATTCATTGTATTGTTTTGATGCCTGCTAAGCAAAACTTTTTTGTTTAGGGAATCCTACCCAGACTTTTTAGTTTTACTATGTATACTTGTTTTTAAAACCGTTGATTTTATCTATAGTGTGATAATTTAATTAGGTCTACTTGATTTTAAAGTCTGATAATTTTATTGATATTTTCTTATGAATATTTAAAGCATCTGATGTAAACTGCTTAAAGGGTTTTTTTTTATTAAGTCGTAAATATATCTTGTCAAAATTGTAATTTGGGGATAATATAGGTAGGAATGCTCAAAGATATCCCTCTGTTAGACTCTCATTATGATTTCTGCTCATGGATGAGGTGATTATAGTTTTGTTGCTCATCCTTGTTTTGATCAATGATTTTAATTTATTTTTCTTTGCTATACAGTGCTGTACAGATATGTTTGTTTTTGTGACAATAATAATGAAAGTGAAAATGCAAATGCAAATGCAAAATAATAACCTAAAATGATGTCTGAAAAAGAAAGGTTCGAGCAAACCTAAAAAGGAAGGATATGTTTTAATCACTGTGCCATCCCTGGAAAGTCTTTGTGTGGAGCCAGGGGGGTCTCATCTAATCTTATATAAAAACAGAACTGAGAGTGGGGCATCTGAGGCTGACCTTAACTGAAGGGGGAAACTCATATCCAAAAAAGCAAACCAGCTCAAATCCCTGCCAAAAATTTCTAAAAACGTGTGCTATGATGTTGGCAAGACAATCTGAAAAATCTGCTCTACTTTTGACCACGACTATGGCAAACAGACTGTGAGGGGGTGGGGGTGGGGAAGATTCCCGATACAAAAGAATACCCCTCTGTAGAATCTCAGAGAACTGAGTGTTTTTCCATTATCCAGAAATAATTCTTCCTTCTGTTTCTGAGATTTAAACTTCTGGCAATTGAGTGTATGTCTTTCTGTGTGTACTGGGAGGTGCTTTTGGGTGTGTGGATTTTGCTTTCAGCTACATTATTTGAATAACCACTTCAGGCTATTAGAACATACTTCTGTATTAATCAGGATGAGGGAGCCACACGGCTAACCAATTAGTTATTTATATTTGAAGATCCAGAGTCAGATTATAATTAGGTCAGATAGCTTTGGTGGTGTCTCATGCTTATTCTCCTCTCTCAATCTCTCTTTCTCTCTCTCTCTCATCACTAACATTGAAGCACATGGTTTCAATTATCACCTCTAATGCCGATGAGTCATAATTCACATGGCTATCCTCATCCATTCCTGCTTTGAGACTCAAATCTAGGTATATTTTATCTAATCCATCCAGACTCTATGAGGCTATGAACAGCTATTATTTGCACTTGGTGGTGCTGTGTGGAATTTGATTTCTTGTGCAGTTAGAAGAAACTGATTCTATGATTCTGCAGTGTATCCAACTGAAAACAGATGAAAGATATAGGCAGTCCTGGAAATAAAAGGTGTATCCATAGCTGCCCAATGATGTTGTGGATGGGCGTGCACCAATATTGCCATCACCACTTTCTTCTTCATTCACCTGGGACCTGAGCAGAGCAGAAACAGCATGGGCAACCTGACCAAGAGGAGTGTTTTCAGATGGGCATCAAGTAACCACACCTGCCCTTGTGGGCTGTAAAATCTAGGATCAATCTAGATTGAAAGCAGCATGTTGAGGATCAGCATGAGTGATTCTGGACTGAGAAAAACTTTTTGTGCTGCAGCCTAAGAGTAGTTCTAAAAAGAAAAACAACTTATGGAATATGCAGAAGTGGCAAAACTTACTGAAGAATAAGAAATCAAGATAACAAGTTTTTTTGTAAAAGAATAGAAATGGTTTATTGAATATTTACAGATAAATTGTAAACATATAAAAACACTGGCAGGATTATTGTAATAACCTGAAGCTATATAAGAGTATATACACAAAGAAGATAAATAAATGAGCAAGTTAAGTTAATTTGGATATACAGGCGATATTAAAAATAAATTTAAGGAACCACAGAAAGAAGGGGAAGGAAGTTAAGTTTTAAAATGTCAAAATGTATGTAAAATCAGTGAAATGTATATATCTGAAAAGTATAAATAATTATTTATTTAAGAGTAGTTTAAAAATATGGTGTTTGGTTGTTTGTTTGTTTTAAATTCCACATATCCTATGTAATTACCCTTGGCCTTGGCCTTCTCTTTGTGATTTCTCTTACAGAGACAAATATTATTACTAGCCATTTATGTGATTTTCCCACCACCACCACTAGGCTTGTCGTAAATCTTTGTCACAAATCAAAATGAAATTACAGTCCCGTTAGGAATTTAGCAGAAAACAAACCCTCTGCACAGGTTTAGGCTTGTCTCTGGCTCTCCGCCTGCCAGCCAGCCAGCCTGCATTCCACAGCTCTTTTTGTGACTTTGCAAGGATGCTTGGAAACTGCTAATTAGAGTTTGTACGCACACCATCAATTTCTGCCTGCCACATCAATGAAAGGAGATAAAGGATTAGGAAATGTGGTGCTGGCAACCTTTTTTTTTACCCACAAAGCTATCAGGTAGTTTATGGGTGACCCAAATTTACTTACAGCTCATTAAAGTTTATGGTAGTGAATGGATACTGAATGTGGTTGCTCTCTGTTAAACCATTACAGTCATGTGTCGGAAAATATATTGTCTCCCTTTCTTGAGCAGCAGGCAGTACCAAGAACTTCTGAACTCATTGGCAAAGAGGGGTTGCCACCATGAGGAAGAGGAAGAGGAAAGAGGCAGAGAGAAGATTAAGCCAATGGGGTACTCACACAGTGTGGTTTGCCCCACCCCCCCACCCACCCATAGGGTGTGTGCACACCATACCCTTAAATAAAATAAAATAGTAAATTGCTTGGCAGAATCTGAGCAAAAGGTCGCCTAGTTCACACATAGGCTTTCATACACTCACAAACTGGGCACAAAGGCAAGTATCATCTCTCATCAAATGCCTCCAGCAGCTGGTAATATCAGATCAGTCTTTGATTCTCTCTCTCTCTGCATTAAAGCTTATACTAAGACAGGTTTTGAATGCTGGTACTTTAATAATAGGGACGTGGGTGGCACTGTGGGTTAAACCACAGAGCGTAGGACTTGCCGATCAGAAGGTCGGCGGTTCGAATCCCCACAACGGGGTGAGCTCCCATTGCTTGGTCCCCGCTCCTGCCAACCTAGCAGTTTGAAAGCACGTCAAAGTGCAAGTAGATAAATAGGTACCAGTCCAGCGGGAAGGTAAATGGCGTTTCTGTGTGCTTCTCTGGTTCGCCAGAAGCGGCTTAGTCATGCTGGCCACATGACCCGGAAGCTGTCTGCGGACAAACGCCAGCTCCCTCGGCCTATAGAGCGAGATGAGCGCGCAATCCCAGAGTTGGTCATGACTGGACCTAATGGTGAGGGTCCTTACTTTAATAACAAAATTTTCAAAGCATGTCCTTATTGTACCAAAAGATAAAGAGTTTCTATAAACCTGGTCTCTGAGGATGGGCCTCTGTCTGAGGCCAGCGCTGCTTGCCGGAGAGCTCCATTTTCAGCAGTGATGTGCATCAATGCATAGACAAACCCTGCGTCACACACATGCCATAAACTTCAGCCTACACTTTACCTCTTATGAGAGTCATGCGGGAGAAAGAATCTGGTAGGCAGGTGTCAGGAAATCAACCACAGAGGGGGCCAGATAGCAGTCGCTACCAGTTGTTTAAGGCACCAGCTACCACTCCTTATACAGCACTCGGGATCATGAGTCAGGATTATGACTCAGGATTATTTCCTGAGCAGTTGTCTGTATAGGCACGTCTGAAAGCTGTGTCTTAAATTATACCAAAGTCATTTATGAAGAGCTGAGGACATGGTGGTTTTGCTGCAAAGAAGTCCTTTCAGTTTTGTAGTGATAATTATTAGAAACTGCAAGTGGAACATGCAATAAAATGTTTTGCTACATGGAATACTCCTCCTGCTCGGTGTGCCAGCCACATCCTTTTCCAGGATATGTCATTACATTCCCTCTCCCTGGCTTTTTCTACATTAGGTTTTTTTCTAAATATTGCTTGTACTTCTGCAAATCTTTGGGTCCTCCAACCCTACAGAGACCTCTCCCTCGAGCATAGATAGTTCTGCTTTGATTACATAAACATCCACACTTGGAGAGTTCGCTATCACGATGTAGGATTAGAGCTGGTGTCGCATCTTGGCTAAGAGATTGGAGTATGGATCAAGAAGCCTTCGTTCTGAATCTCACCTCTGCCCTGACCTCGCTGTTAGCCTTAGGCAACCAATTCCCTCTCAGCCCCTCCGTCTGCAAGACAAGAATTATAATCCCCACTGTGTTATTGTAAGGTTTAATGAAAAAAGGCATGTGAAGTCCTTGGAACTTTCAAAAGCAGCATACGAATGCTCAGCACAATTAAGTATTCCAAAAATGGGACATGGATAGGATGTGATGCTGGAGCACTGAGAGCAAGAAGCACAAAGTAGGTTTCTGCGGTCTTACAACGTTTAAAGCTGAGTTTGTAATGAATGAACAGAATATTACCATCAAATGCACCTCCTCATTGTAACGTCCACATATGTTTAAGCTGAGATGCTTAAAAAACATTAAATGTGCAAATAAAAAGGACTGCTTCTAAAACACCTCTCTTTGAGTGCCTCCCATTTCTCATCAATTTAAATTTCCTGTATGGTATACAGATTGTGTTTTTACTGTCAGGCTTAGCATTGATTTTTAAGCGCTGTCTCGTATGGAAACAGAATGCGCGGCATGGAACCCAATTTGCCTAATCATTTGTAGAGCTTGGGGAGGGGAGATGGATGGAGGCGCAGGTGGCAAAAGTGCTCATAGAAGGAGCACCTATTACTAAGGCAACCGAGAACCGTTAAATGGCTCTAATGGGATCTGCGCTTGCTTAAGCCCTAAATTACAGGCGCGTGGTTTTAAAGAGCACAAGCATTCACACTTTTCCCTCCTTGCCTCCTGATGATGGTGTTCTTAGTTTGTATGCGTGTATTTATAAGTCTTCTTTGAGGGCTGGGCCTGGTTGTCTCCAAATCCCTGTCCTAATCTTTACCATTGTTCTGGGTGGCATCAAACCTTCTCTGCCTCCATGAGCTGGTTCCTGAAGGCTGTGTCGTAGTCGTATATAACTTGGCATCTTCCTTTCCTGCGACTGCATGCATTAAGAAATAACACATGTCGCACGGGGAGCTTTCTGGTTCAAGGACGCCCCACTTTGCTCTGTCAAAAGGGGATTTGAATGGAGTCATTAATGGAATATTTGAATGGAATCATTAATAGCATGGCATTATGGCAAGGACACAGTAAAGACAGAAAGTGTTTGTGTGAGTCTGCATAACAACCACCTTTTTTTTTCAAACTCAGAAGGAAGAAAGCACCTTTCTCCAAGGTTTTTAAGGAAACATATGATGCTGCCTTATACTGAGTCAGAACATTACTCCATCTAGCTCAATATTGTCTGCACTGACTGGCAGCAGCTCTCTGAAGTTTTGAACAGGTAAATTTGCTGTTAGCAGAACACATCACTCAAACATTTGTGCACGCTTCATAATGTAAGATAAAGCCATGCCTTTTAGGTATGGCTTCTCCTTACTGGGATGTTGGGTGCTTAGGCAAGACATACCTCATGCTTAACAGTGATGGGGCAGAAATTCAATTCAGTTTGCATTTAAAAGTGAAACTACAAGATCCAGGTGTGATTTCTGCTTGGCTATGAAGCTCATGAAATGATCTTGACCACTCAGTCTCTCTCTGTCTCTCTCTCTCTCTCTCTCTCTCTCTCTCTCTCTCTCTCTCTCTGCTTCATCCAGCTCACATAATTTATGTTAGAATAAAATGGGAATAGGTTGCCATGTGTACCACTCAGAGCTCCTTGGGAAAAGGGCCTGGTGGAAATGTAACTATTATTTACTGCCTGGTCCAATGGTCCCTCAATGCTGCCACAGAATTCATTCCTCCCTTCATCAGGCATGCCCATTAAAAAAAAGGAAAAATCAGCACCACTGTGCAAATTAAGAAAAATATTTAATATAGAGTAATAATATATTCCTGTTTTAAAATATCCTAAGCAGTTACAAGAAAACAAACAATAGATTTTACACAATAGAAATTTTTAAAAATCTACAATGGCAGGGATAGTTAATGGTCGAAAGCCATGGTCCAAAGGTACAGAATGTAATAACTGCTAAATCAAAGCAGGTCAAAAGTCTTTAGATGGAAAACTTCTCAATGCTGCCTTGAGTAGAAAACAGCAGGGAGGGGAGATAGATATAAATGAAATTATTCAATAGTATAATGATTAGAATCAAGCAAAAGCAGCATGGATATAAATCACTCCATTAAAAGCCTTCAAGAATAAAATAAAATAAAAAGCTCAGCTTGGCCCTTGAAATTACATCATGGTTTGTGCCTCGCGTACTGGACTGGGTAGGCAGGGTGTTCTATAAATGTGGAGTCATGCAAACACAAAAGGATTTGGAATCAGATCCAAACCCTTTAGAAGTAGCATTGAGATCAGTTCTTTTAAGTGAATAGTACATTTGTTACCTTGAACGTTGGCTTCAATCTTTGCCATGCACGTCAGTAAAACTGGTTCTGGATGAATAGGAACTTCAGCCAGAAGCTTCAGCCAGTTTACTCCATAGATTTGGGGGGGGGGAATGATAAGCTCAGCACATTGTGATTTGAACACTGCAACTTTTAAGCTTATCCCTGCAGCAGATACTAGTGGATTTTAAACATTCTAAAGCAAGCAGTAAACTTAAAACTTTAAAAAAAAAAAACCACAACTTGCAATAGCCTAAAAAATGATGGTTTTGTACAATTAAACAATGGATTCTAATCTTTTTTTAGATTGGGGAACTGAAGGAGGCAGTGGTGCGTCCGCTCTTAAAGAAAACATCATTAGATCCTTTAGATCTATCCAATTACCGCCCGGTTTCGAATCTTCCATTCCTGGGTAAGGTGATTGAGAGAGCGGTTGCTGAACAGCTTGGTAGGTTTCTGGATGAAACATCTGCTCTCGACCCATTCCAGTCCGGCTTCCGCGCTGGCCATGGGACCGAGACAGCTTTGGTCGCCCTAACAGATGATCTCCGCAGGCAGCTGGATCGAGGCGGGTCGGGGCTGCTGATTCTTCTAGACCTGTCAGCAGCCTTCGACATGGTCGATCACGAACTCCTGGACCGCCGCCTTGCCGACGTGGGGATCCAGGGCACAGTCCTTCAATGGCTGCGCTCGTTTCTCTCTGGTCGGGGACAGAGGGTGGCACTTGGGAGGGAATTGTCATCACGCCACTCCTTGGTGTGTGGAGTGCCTCAGGGTGCGATTCTCTCCCCGATGCTTTTTAACATCTTTATGCGCCCCCTCGCCCAGCTTGTCCGGAGTTTTGGGCTGGGTTGCCATCAGTATGCCGATGACACCCAACTCTATCTGTTGATGGATGGCCATCCTGACTCGGCCCCAGATACACTGACCAGATGTCTGGAAGCTGTGGCTGGATGGTTACGTGGGAGCCGGTTGAAGTTAAATCCTTCGAAGACAGAGGTCCTCTGGCTGGGACGGGACGATATGGGATTGAGGGGGCAACTCCCATCTCTTGCGGGGGTGCAATTAGTGCCAGCACCGTCCGTCAAGAGTTTGGGTGTAATCTTCGATACCTCCCTCTCTATGGAGGCGCAGATTACAGCTATAACAAAGGCGGCATTTTTTCATCTCCGCCAAGCTAAGCAGTTGGCTCCTTATCTCTCTCGCCCTGACCTAGCCACTGTGATCCATGCGACGGTCACCTCCAGACTGGATTATTGTAACTCGCTCTACGTGGGGCTGCCCTTGAGACTGACCCAGAAACTCCAGCGGGTGCAGAATGCCGCGGCAAGACTCCTTACGGGGTCTTCGCTGCGAGATCATATCCATCCAGTGCTGTACCAGCTGCACTGGCTCCCGGTGGAGTACAGGATCAGGTTTAAGGTGCTGGTTTTAACCTTTAAAGCCCTATACGGCCTAGGACCCTCGTACCTACGGGACCGCCTCTCCTGGTATGTCCCACAGAGAAATTTACGGTCTGCAAATAAAAACACCCTAAAGATCCCAGGCCTCAGAGAGGTTAGGCTGGCCTCAACTAGAGCCAGGGCTTCTCGGCCGCGGCTCCAATCTGGTGGAACGCTCTGTCACAAGAGACTAGGGTCCTGCAGGACTTGACATCCTTCCACAGGGCCTGCAAGACAGAGCTGTTCCACCAGGCCTTTTGTCAGGGCGCAGCCTGACCCCCTCCTCTGGCAATCTGCACAAAATTTTGCTTGATGGTTGCCATTAATTTGATTTTAATTTGATTTAATTAATTTTATAATGAATGTTTTAGAATGTTGAGTTATTTTGATTGTTGTTAGCCGCCCTGAGCCCAGCTTCGGCTGGGGAGGGCGGGATATAAATAAAATTTATTATTATTATTATTATTATTATTATTTGTACATCATTAATATGATTATCAATTGATGTATAAACTACCTTCTAAACCACCATCTCAAGGTGATTTACATAAAAGACCATTTAAAATAGTTATGACCTGCTTGTAGCTTGAAATGCCGGCATCCTGATGGCTTCAGTAGATCACTGCTGCCCTTCAGTGGCAAACACCAGAAAAACGCTACATTCATTTACAGATAGGTAGCCGTGTTGGTCTGCCATAGTCAAAATAAAAAAATTCCTTCCAGTAGCACCTTAAAGACCAACTAAGTTAGTTCTAGGTATGAGCTTTCGTGTGCATGCACACTTCTTCAGATACAGTGTGAATCTGAAGAAGTGTGCATGCACACGAAAGCTCATACCTGGAACTAACTTAGTTGGTCTTTAAGGTGCTACTGGAAGGAATTTTTTTATTTTGGCTACATTCATTTGTTAGTGGTGAACTATATGATTCACACTGCCCAGGCTTGCACCCCGGGGAGGTCACTTTGGTGCTGCTAACACAGTGGTTTGGCTTCACCCCCAGAGACTCACGCCATTGTCTTTCAAGACAGAGGAATGTCAACAATATGATTTGAAGCCACATAAGGAGAGTCCTGCTGGCTCAGACCAAAGGCCCATCTAGCCTAGCTCTCAATTTTACAGTGGCCCATCAGATGCCCCTGGAAGCTTGCAAGTAGAACGGGGGGGGGGCTACAGAAGTTCTCTCCCACTGTTATTTATCAGGGACTGGCATTCAGAGGCATGCTATACTGTACTGTACTTTCCAAAAAAATTAAAATGAGTTAAGTTCATCATTCATAAATGTTGGTTATGTGTCCATAAGAAAGCAATGTGGAACTCGGAAGCCCAATGGTTTCCCCAAGACTGTGTACCCATCGCCAGTGTGCCCCCACCTCTGCTTTCTGAAGCCACAATCCCTCTTTATTATGCTAAACATCACACCTCACACTTTGCCGGTTATGCCTTTCCTTGCAGTATTGGCTGAACTTTTCTGCTGTCAAGATGGGGCTTGCCCTAAGGTTGCCTGACAGTCATCACCTTTGCTGTATGCATGAGTGAAGAAAGGACCCTTCTCATAGATGTAGATTTAGATGGTTTTGTAGGTCTTTCCATCTTCAAGAAAACTATGAGCTCATGTTGAAAGCTTTTTTAACTCGCCTGATCTATACGAAAGGATATTTTAGTGATGGATCCATCTGTATCCTGCTGCTTCTTGAGAAATACTTCTATTTGATGCACTCTCCCTCAAAGCAGCTTCCATCCAATTAGAAAATGGAAGCCATGGTTAACCTGAGGTATGTACACATCAGACAGCTGTTGCACATGGACAGATCGACGCTTCAGTGAATTGGGACAGAGGCAGTGTTGGGGGGGCACCATGTTGCAGGGGGCACCAAAGCAATGCTGTAGAAGGGAGCAAGAGAGGCAGGGGGCGCCAAATTTTAGTGTTGCATAGGGCACTGCTGAAATCTGAGAGCCCAAAGTCCACCACTGATTGGGGATTGGAGTGGGGAAAGAAATCAGGTAAAACACGTCAGGTGAAGTACAGCAATGAAAGAAAGTGAACTGAAATGCAGGGGGAGTGAACCTCTGCATTTTCAAGCTGCTCATGTGTGCACAGCCAAAATGTCCATATCTCTATTTCATTTTGTAACATAAATTCTCTCTCAAAGTAAATTTGAAGAGCACATCATAAAGCATTAATAGGCATTGCATTTTGGCAGTATTGATCAACACAGCTATATAAAGCAAGTGTAAACATTTTAATATCCCCAAGGCGATCAATAAAATCAGAACTGTTCTTTCATATAGATCGGGCAAGTTAAAAAGCTTTCATCATGGGCTTGTGATTTGCTCAGAGATTGAACCGACTTCCAAAATATCTAAATCTAGACCAGCAAGAAGATTCCTGTCTTCACTCATATATACAGCAAAAATATTGGTGGTCAAGTGGCCTTAGATCATCCCCAATTAGGCTTGTGGCGGGGAGGAAATGTGATTTTTCAAGCCTTATTGTTAGTGGAGTGGGGGAGTGTGCAGGTGTCATTGCAGTGTGTGTATATGTGCATGGTTGTGGTGTATGCATGGCTGAAGTTTGTGTGTGGTGCCTACCACAGTCTGCAAATGTGCTCATGGGCCTAAAAGGGTTGGCACACTTTGCTGGGAGTAAGTCCCATTGAATTCAGTTGGGCTCACTTCTGAGTACACAAGTATAGGACATAGTAAAGGTAAAGGGACCCCTGACCGTTAGGTCCAGTCGTGGCCGACTCTGGGGTTGCGGCAGCCAACTCGCTTTATTGACCGAGGGAGCCGGCGCATAGCTTCCGGGTCATGTGGCCAGCATGACTAAGCTGCTTCTAGCGAACCAGAGCCGTGCACGGAAACGCCGTTTACCTGCCCACCAGAGCGATACCTATTTATCTACTTGCACTCTGACGTGCTCCGTGGTTTAACCCACAGTGCCACCCGCGTCCCTAGTATAGGACATAGCTGTCAACTTTTCCCTTTTCTTGCGAGGAATTCTATTCGGAATAAGGGAATTTCCCTTTAAAAAAAGGAAAACGTTGACAGCTATGGTATAGGATTGCGCTGATCATTTCACCACCTTCTTTGTTTATTTCACAGACTCTTGCATCCTTTCTGCCCAGAATAAGCCAACCTCTACTTACAATTTGCACATATATTGGTGTACAATGAGTGCTGGCAGCCTGGAAGAACCATGTAGGCAAGAGTCATTTTAGCATCTAAAGCTGCCCTGAAGGCAACCAGCTGCTATTCACCCTTCAGATCTCTTGCCTGCATATGCATGTCCATATGTGACTATATTGCATTGGGGGTTTTCAAAACAGAACCCCAAAATTAAGGAAAGGGGGAAGAATGAGACTGTTATTCTGAAACAAGACCATTCTAGGTTGCTCCTCTGAAAACGCCAAGTGCCAATGGCTACCTTTCATCCTGAATTCAGTTGCTTCCAAAGACGTAGAAAGGGGATTTCTGATGTGAAGCTGCATGAATCAAGACCCAGGGGTTTGCCAAGGAAACTGACTGCACTAAACCAATTTCCATGAAACCTGCCGAGAGCATTTGGGAGCAACAAAGCATATGTGGCATGAGAGGATTGCCACCAGGCAGACTCAGCCTGAATAACAGCCAAAGGCAGTCACTTGCTAGCGTATGCTAACTGCTTACTAAAAGCAGTAAATCGGTCCACTCAAGAAAACTGCAGGTTCCTCGCTGATGGCAGTATCAGTAAACAAAGTGTTGATTGGCAGTTAATAAAATTATATAAATGATGCTCACCAGAAAAGTTATTCCATGGCTAAGAACTGAAATGGGTCATTAGTTTGGACAACCATCAGAATGATTCCTTGATCCCTTAACAACAGATTGGCTTGTGTAAATATCCCTGTTCAGGTACAATGACTGAAATGAATGCCCCTGCCCTAGCCATCGCCTCGGCCCCAGCCGAAACCTCATTTACTGGGGTCTCAACAGTTCTCACCAGAAGCTGCTGACTCTACACAACCCTGGTGGTCAGGTGGAACATCTGCATGGGGTTTCACTGCCTGAGGCACCTGCTTCAGTCTGCCTCATGCGCGGGCTGGCCCTGCCTAAGGAAGCTACTGTTACCATCCTTTATTTCCAGCTCACATCATCTATTTCCGGTTAAAAGGAAAAGAGCTACATGTCCCAGCATGCCTTTGGAAAGTTTTTGTTCTTCCCTCCCCCTTCAGAAAAATAATCAAACTGTGATTAATAAATAATTAAACTCTGTTTTAAAGCATATTGTATAATGTATTTTGCTATTTGTATCGTAATGTGCACTGCAATGTGTTTGATAGAGTGGTCTTCTTTCTGGTCAGGTGAAAGTTAGTTTAACTATCCCTGGGGGACCTTAACTGACAACTGAGAGGAGAGAGTGGAGACCGGAGTCCATAGGCAAAAGGAGAATAGCCATGGGCTCTATCTCTGTAAGCATAAACATAAGAGAACCTTCTGGATCAGGCCAATGACCCATCTAGTCCACCATCCTGTTCTCACAATGGCCAACTAGATGCCTGTGGGAAACCAGCAAGCAGGATTCAAGCACAAGGGACCTCTTCCCGTCCTGTGGTTTGCAGCAACTGGTAATCAGAAGCATTTGTGGCTTCCAACTGTGGAAGCAGAGTATAGCCATCATGGCTAGTAGCCTTCAATAACCTTCTTTTCCCTGAATTTTTCTACAGTACTCCTCTTTTTAAAGCCATCCAGGTTGGTGGCCACCACTACTTCCAGTGGCAGTGAGTTCCATAGTTTAACTATGCACTATGTGAAGAGGTACTTTATTTTTTCTGTCCTGAGTCTTCCAGCATGCACCTTCAATGGATGTCTAGGTGTTCTAGAGTTATGAGAGAGGAATAATTCTTTCCCCCCCCCAAAAAAAAAAATCTCTATCCACTTTCTCCACTCCATGCATACTTTTCTAAACTTCTATCATATTCTATTTGCCTTTTCTCTAAACTGACTGGGAGGTCAGAGGGAGAAGACTGGGAGCAGGTGTCAGAGGCTGAAGGGGCAACAGGGTTTAGTGAGCAGGAAGAGCCTGTGAGAGGGAGCAGTTCAGACTCCAAGGCTGAAGCAGAGGAGGGGGTTGGTCAAATGACTGCTGAAGAATCCAAGGAATCTTCCTCTCTTACTGCAACAAGCTCTCCTCCCCACTGGTCTCCAAAACTAACAGAGAAATGAGAAGAATAGAACAGAGGCCAGAGGTGTGCAGATGCAGTTTGAGACTGCGAAACACCCGGGAGAGAAGGAGCCTTAGAGAGGGTGGAAGGCAGGGACCTTCAGTTCTGGCAACTGCTCCATAGGGGCAAGACCTTTGGGGGAGTGTTGCTGAGACCACAAGGGCAAGTTGCATGTTCATTTCCTTGAATAATTTCCTTGAATAAAGAGTCAGTGGACAACGGAGATCTGCTTCCTTTATTGCTGACCTGCATCTGACTCCATCCCTGACAGTATGAATCTGGAAAGTTGGTTTTTAAATGCAAACATAATTGGATTACTCTTCCATCCCTACCCCCAACACACAGCGGGGGTTTTGCCCTACAGAATTCCAGTCCAAAGTGAGCTGCTCCCAGGCTGGCCCAACGCAGAGTAGTGAAAGTGGCGCAGCTGCAGGTCCTGCTCAGTGATCACAGCTAGCCAACATTGTCTGAGTAGGTGCTCCTCTTTCTCAAAGTCAGCAAAGAGCCATCAGGGTGACCCCAGGGAAGGGGGAAACAGGGTGTGCGCCCCTGGCAGGAACAGGACACATCCCACAGAAGTGGTGAGGAGGGAACAACCCTCAAGGGGGCAAAATTTAAAGGGCACCTTTTGAATTTTACTGTCCCTATAATTTGGCTGCCCTGGAAAGTTGGAGTGTCACACTGGTGGGGTAGCCACTCAAACCTGACCTCACCACAAATCTCTCCCCCAGCCTCATCAAGATAAACAGCAGTAAGACCAGCACTGAAAGGGTCGCTCCACTCCACTATGCATGCTGATATTGAAATGCTTGTGTACAGTAAAAAACACTTAACATTTTTTTAAAAGGTATATTGTTCACCCTGAGAAATCAAAATCAACATTGCCACCTGCTTTTTCTGAGTTTCATGACATTCGCACAGAGGTGAAAAGTCTCATCTGATGTTGCTGCCTCCTCTGGTGCAAAGACAGATGCACTTAAGGGAAACAAACTCTGCAAAACAGCCCTACCATTAGGCCAGCCCTACCATTAGGCAAGGTGGTGGCTGATTTCAGTGACATGAAAGGACAGCAAAGTGTTGGAATTTAAACCAGTTCTGCAGGATTGAAGTCATTCCCACCAGTAACATTCATAATCACACTTAGAAACCAGCAGTGGAAGGGCAATGAAATAAATGTGGTGGTGGTGGGGTGTCATAAAATGAGTCTGAAAAATCCCAGAATAAAGGGTTAGCAGAATAACTGCAGGTTGGTGAATGTGTCATATGTAAAGACAAAGGTAAGGGAGATCCTAGTGGTTAAGCCCAGCCAAATTCGGCTATGGGGTGTGGTGCTCATCTCCACTTTCAGGCTGAGGGAATTCCATTTGTCCGTAGACAGCTTTCTGGGTCATGTGGCCAGCATGACTAAACCACATCTGGTGCATCAAGACACCGAGATGGAAACCAGAGCACATAGAACACCGTTTACCTTCCCGCCACAGTGGTACCTATTTGTCTACTCACACTCGTATGTTTTTGAACTGCTACATTGGCAGGAGCTGGGACAGAGCAACGAGAGCTCATCCTGTCACATGGATTCGGACTGCCAGTCTTACAGTTGGCAAACCCAAGAGGCTCAGTGGTTTACCACAGTGCCACCTGCATCCCTGAGTGTCATATTACTGTTTCACAAGAAGAATTGAGACCGGGAGAGTGAAGCAAAATGTAAGATGGACTGAAATGTAAATTCAAAGTTTAAATATAGCTGAAAGCTGTAATTCTACATTCCCTGAGAAAGCAACTCAGGGGCCATGGGATGGAGGAGATCTACCCCTCCTGTGTCAGAGCCTCTCTCTACAGGGAGCACCATTTCCTAAAAGTATTGTATGGAGTTGTCCACTGGAAAACCCAAACCTAGAGCAGTTTATGGCCTCTTGTTCCTCTGTATCTACCTTCCATTATCTCTCTCACTCTCAAGCCTTACTTAATTTGAATTAACAAACATCCATTGCTGAGTGATGCAAAGGATTGTGTCCTTAATCAATACAGGCAATTATAAATGGTGGTTGGCTGTCCTGAGGATTGATTGCAGCTTGTCTGAGGTCAATAAAAACATATATCGAAAGCTCAAATAGTCACATCAGTCCCTCCCTATTTTGCATTATTGTTATTTGTACCTGAAGAGAAGGGCACAGTTCATTACAAAGAGAATTTCCTCCCTCAGTAAATTGTGAATATCATCCTTCGCAACTGAAATCTCTTATTTTGAAAGCATTAGATTAGAACTATTCTAATAGATTAGAAGAACTATTTTTGCAATATGAAAATTAAAAAGTGTGCCTGCAGCAGAGCGTCATCCACTGGGCATAGCCGCTGCAGGACTCCACACATTCCAGCTGGCCTTTGCATGAGAGAATGCTGCACATGCCCCATTAAGGTGAATGCTAATCTCTCTTATTACCAGGAGAGGGAGTCAGACTCACACTTTTGGGTAGCAGCAGAGAGACAAAAGTCTTCCGTGGTATCAGAGGCAAAGAGGCAGGGTGTCTAAGCCTCAGCAAAATGCAGGACTAACAGTGTGGACTCTAATACCACAGCAGTCCAAAGAGGCACAAAACAAGGATGCCCACCGTCTCCCTTCCTCTTCATCCTGGCTCTGGAACCCCTAGCAATCCGAATCCGAGCAGCCACACAGACATCAAGCAAATAGAAATAAAAGGCAGAGCCTATAAATTAGGGCTCTTTGCAGACCACCTGATGGTCACAACACCAGACCCCAGACTGCTGAGAAGGAAACCACTGGCAACCAGGTGAGAGCAGAGACAGAATGGAGAACCTCTTGCTAAATTGTACTTCAGCAGTTTCAGATGCAAGTCTCCCTTTAAAGCGGAGGGTGGCCACATTAAAGTCCATTATGAAATGCACTAGGTGGTCAAAATGTTTCTTCACTGGAGTTTGGATATTGCCATTTCTACTCTCAGATTCGTGCCCGTTTATTTTTGTGTGTTGAGACTGGCCTGGGTGTCCTACACAAAATACAGAAGAGCATTGCTGGCAAACAGTGGCATACATATCACATTGGAAGGTGAGCAGGGGAGTGCACACTTGATGTTGTGTGTTAAATTGATGTTGTGTGTTAAATTGATCTGCTTACTACTACTCTAATAAACATTCGCCTTTCTTCAGATATCCTATTCAGTTATCCAAAGCAACGAACACACATGGTGCTAGTGCATATCAAATAAGACAAGTCTCCTAGATAAGTGATATGCAGTTGTGATGCAGCAGGGTGTACATTTCCCACAGGCAACTGGCTGACAACTGTGAGAACAGGATGCTGGTCTAGAAAAGCCATTGGCATGAACCAGTAGACTCTTCTTACAATTGTGAAGTCTGGGCAGTTCTCAGGATTACATTACAAAAAGATTATTCTGTGTGGATGTTTTCCTTTTTATATATAGTGGTACCTCTGGTTACCACTCCCAGTAGTGATATATGGAAGTGAGAGCTGGACCATAAAGAAGGCTGATCGCCGAAGAATTGATGCTTTTGAATTATGGTGCTGGAGGAGACTCTTGAGAGTCCCATGGACTGCAAGAAGATCAAACCTTTCCATTCTTAAGGAAATCAGCCCTGAGTGCTCACTGGAAGGACAGATCCTGAAGCTGAGGCTCCAATACTTTGGCCACTTCATGAGAAAAGAAGACTCCCTGGAAAAGACCCTGCTGTTGGGAAAGATGGAGGGCACAAGGAGAAGGGGACAACAGAGGATGAGATGGTTGGCAGTGTTCTCGAAGCTACAAACATGAGTCTGACCAAACTGCAGGAGGCAGTGGAAGACAGGAGTGGAAGACACTTCCGGGTCACGTGGCCAGCGTGACAAGGCTGCTCTGGCGAGCCAGCACCAGTGCAGCACACGGAAACACCATTTACCTTCCCGCTATAAAGCGGTACCTATTTATCTACTTGCACTTAAGGGTGCTTTCGAACTGCTAGGTGGACAGGAGCTGGGACCGAACGATGGGAGCTCACCCCACCACGGGGATTCGAACCGCCAACCATACGATCGGCAAGTCCTAGGCACTGAGGTTTTACCCACAGCGCCACCTGCGTCCCTCCCTCCCTCAGTGAGTAGAAGTGATCAAAGGTGTGGGTGCTTCTATCTGAGACATAAATGCTGAGCAGAGGTGCTTCTCCCCTGTCCTCTCTAGGCCTTTTTGAACATCTCAACAACAACTGTTGTCAACTACCATTTGTCAAATGTGCTGAAAAGAAAAGTATCAACTATTTTTAATCTCACCGGCGGAGGAGTGAATACTGTCCTGAAATAGAAAGAAGTGTGTCTATCTGGCAAAAAGTGACAGTCTAATGCTGTCAAGTGTGGAACTGAGAACACAATAAAAACAACATGTGGTATTTTTACATTCCACTTCCTCGGGGCTTAGAATCCTATTTAATAAGAGAAAATCAAATTCTTATTTCTCTCCCCCCCCAAGTCAGCTGGTTAGTATGCAATCCTGTACACAATATGGAAGTAAACCCCATTGTATTCAATAGGATTCACTTCTGACTAAATAGGCACCCCCCCAAGTGGCTAGAACCCTGATAAGTGTCTGAGGTCCAGGATCTGAGCAGAAGTGACTATCTGGTGATACCATGTACATCTTTTTGAACTTCCCATAGGTTAAGTCATAGAGTAAATCAATAGTTGACTTGAGTTAGAAAACAGGAAGCCAAAACTATGAATAGTTATGTGTGAGTGTCTGAGGGCCCTGCTCTTGCCACTTACCAACTGGCCCAGGGCGGGGCCTGAAGCCTCAAAAGGACTGCTCTGCTGCCCAGGAGGACTCCCCTGTGTGAGTGCCTGAGGGCCCTGCTCCTTCCTGCCACTTACTATCTGGCCCAGGGTGGGGCCTCACAAGGACGGTTGTTGCCACTGATGCTGCTACTGCCCAGGAGGACCTGGAGGGGTGCAGAGTTCTTTTTAACATGTTTTTAAATTTTCCTTTCCCTTTAGATTTTTTATATATGGGGGTGGGAAGGATGTTTGGGTGGGCTTGGGAATTTGTTAGATTTTGATGAATTTGTAATTTTTGCAGTTTTTATTTGCATTGTTTTATTGTTTTCTGGGTTGTTTTTTGTTTTTTGTTTTTTTTTGTTTTTGTTTTTTTTTTTGTTTTAAGATTTTATTGTTTTAGGCTGCGAAAGAATAACATTAATTGCCATCAATGGAGGCTACTATGAGGCTTGGGATTGCTACCGTGGAGGGGCGAGGGAGGTATGGCGGTGGGGGCAGATGTTATAGGCGAAGGGGATCGAGATATGGATATGCTTGTACCCCTTCCAATCTGTGCCTCATCCCGAGGGACGAGGGTAGGGTGAGCAAGGATTACTCACCTCCGTCACTGGTGCTGTGCAATGCCAGGTCTATAGGCAACAAAACCGCCACCCTGCGAGATTTCTTTATCTTGCAGGGGGTCGACCTGGCTTGTGTGACAGAGACCTGGGTGCGCGAAGGGGCAACAGTTAACTTATGAGAGATGGCGCCCCCGGGTTTCTCCGTCCTCCACCAGTCGCGGACTGTGGGCCAGGGGGGAGGGGTGGCATTATTAATCCGGGAAGATTGTCCTTTCAGGGCTCTACCATCACCATCGATCCCCGGCATTGAATGTGTTGGCCTAGTGTGGGGCTCCGAGGAGAGCTTGGCTGTCTGGCTGGTGTACTGGCCACCTAGCGCACCAGCAGCCACCCTGTCAGGCCTATTGGAGGCGGTGGCCAGCTGGGCCTTGGAGTTCCCTAACCTATTGGTATTGGGGGACTTCAACATCCATGCTGATGCCACTCCCTCCTCACAGACTCTGGACCTGGTGTCTTCCATGGTGACACTAGGGCTCTCCCAGTTTGTTTTGGGCCCAACACATCAAGCAGGCCACACACTGGATTTGATCTTTGGCGTAGGTATAGATGTGATCATGTCTCCTTCGATGAAGGTGCCATGGTCTGATCACTACGCTCTGAAAGCCAGGATTGACTTTCCACCCCCACCCTGCTTAGGTGGCGAGCCGATTTGGGCTCGCCCGCAGAGGCTGATGGACCCTGATAGATTCCGCCAAGCCTTGCGGGACCTTGCTCCCCCTGGCGACTCATTGACTGAGCTTGTTGAGGGCTGGAATATCCAGCTCCTGGCAGCTATCGATGAGATCGCACCTAAGCGCCCTCTGCGACCCCGCAGAAACCGGGCTCCCTGGTTTACCAAGGAGCTCCGGAAAATGAAGCGGGACCTCAGGCGGCTAGAGTGAGTATGGCGGGGTGCCCGTGATGAAGCCTCAAGAACATCTTACAGGGCTTTTATGAAAACCTACGAGATGGCAGTGAAGGCTGCTAAGAAGTCTTACTTCTCTGCCTACATTGCATCCGCTAGCTCTCGCCCGGCGCAATTATTTAGTATAATCAGGTCTTTAACGTCCCTTGAGGGACAGCCAAATTTAAATAACAATTTGACACACAGCTGTGAGGCATTTGCGAGCTTTTTTGTGGAGAAGGTCTTGTTGCTCCGCCATGACCTCCCTGCCAATTTGGATACAATAAAGGAACTGGAGGCCCCTCGACTGTCCTCGGGTCCAGTATTGGACCACTTTGACCGGATATCTCCAGCCGATGTGGACAGACTCCTCCGAGCTGGAAAGCCCACCACCTGTCCTCTCGACCCGTGCCCGTCTTGGCTGATTAGAACGTGTCCAGACGAGGTGCGGGCCCTCCTGGGGGATATCATCAATTTGTCCCTTGGCACGGGGATATTCCCAGGGGAACTGAAGGAGGCAGTGGTGCGTCCGCTCTTAAAGAAAACATCATTAGATCCTTTAGATCTATCCAATTACCGCCCGGTTTCGAATCTTCCGTTCCTGGGTAAGGTGATTGAGAGAGCGGTTGCTGAACAGCTTGGTGGGTTTCTGGATGAAACATCGGCTCTGGATCCATTCCAGTCCGGCTTCCGTGCTGGTCATGGGACCGAGACGGCTCTGGTTGCCCTAACAGATGATCTTCGTAGACAGCTGGATCGAGGCGGGTCGGGGCTGCTGATTCTTCTAGATCTGTCAGCAGCTTTCGACATGGTCAATAATGAACTTCTGGACCACCGCCTTGCCGACGTGGGGATCCAGGGCACAGTCCTTCAATGGCTGCGCTCGTTTCTCTCTGGTTGGGGACAGAGGGTGGCACTTGGGGGGAATTGTCATCGCACCACTCCTTGGTGTGTGGAGTGCCTCAGGGTGTGATACTCTCCCCGATGCTTTTCAACATCTTTATGCGCCCCCTCGCCCAGCTTGTCCGGAGTTTTGGGCTGGGTTGCCATCAGTATGCCGATGACACCCAACTCTATCTGTTGATGGATGGCCATCCTGACTCGGCCCCAGACACACTGACCAGATGTTTGGAAGCTGTGGCTGGATGGTTACGTGGGAGCCGGTTGAAGCTAAATCCTTCGAAGACAGAGGTCCTGTGGCTGGGACGGGGTGATATGGGATTGGAGGGGCAACTCCCATCTCTTGCGGGGGCGCAATTAGTGCCAGCACCATCCGTTAAGAGTTTGGGTGTAATCTTCGACACCTCCCTTTCCATGGAGGCGCAGATTGCAGCTATAACAAAGGCAGCATTTTTCCATCTCCGCCAAGCTAAGCAGTTGGCTCCTTACCTCTCTCACCCTGACCTAGCCACTGTGATCCACACGACGGTCACCTCCAGACTGGATTATTGTAACTCGCTCTACGTGGGGCTGCCCTTGAGACTGACCCAGAAACTCCAGCGGGTGCAGAATGCTGCAGCGAGACTCCTTACGAGTTCTTCGCTGCGAGATCACATTCACCCGGTGCTATACCAGCTGCACTGGCTCCCGGTGGAGTACAGGATCAGATTTAAGGTGCTGGTTTTAACCTTTAAAGCCCTATACGGCCTAGGACCCTCGTACCTACGGGACCGCCTCTCCTGGTATGACCCACAGAGAAACTTACGGTCTTCAAATAAAAACGGTCTTGAAGGTCCCAGGCCTCAGAGAAGTTAGGCTGGCCTCAACTAGAGCCAGGGCTTTTTCGGCCGTGGCTCCGATCTGGTGTAACACTCTGTCACAAGAGACCAGGGCCCTGTGGGACTTGACATCTTTCCGCAGGGCCTGCAAGACAGAGCTGTTCCACCAGGCCTTTGGCCAGGGCACAGCCTGACTCCCTCCCTCGGCAATCTTCGCGGAGCTCTGGCCCAATGGTTGCCAGCGGCTTGAATTAATTAATTTTATAATGAATGATTTTAGAGTGTTGTTTGTGCTGTACTTTTGTACTGTTTTATTGTTGTTAGCTGCCCTGAGCCCGGCTTCGGCTGGGGAGGGCGGGATATAAATAATTTTTATTATTATTTATTATTTTTGAACGTCCCATAGGTTAAGTCATAGAGTAAATCAATAGTTGACCTGAGTTAGAAAACAGGAAGCCAAAACTATGAATAGTTAGACAGTTTTGTCAGTGAACAATCTATTGAGACCAGTGCTTGAGTTAGGGGTTAGCAGTGAGCAGTGAGTGGCTCAGTTTGCTGAAGATACCAAATTATTTGGGAGGTAAAAATGAAAAATCATTTTATTGCAATTGTCTTGTGAAATACTTGTTAATAAATTGCCTACTTCATAGTGTAGCACAGATCAGATTTTATATTATTTATCAAATTGCTTGCAAGGATTAATACGGTGCAAGTGCATAGCTGCTGCTGCTGCTTCTTCTTCTTCTTCTTCTTCTTCTTCTTCTTCTTCTTCTTCTTCTTCTTCTTCTTCTTTGCCGAAACATAGCTTCTTTTTATATGCATGGTGTGTGTGGAATCACATAGGCAAAGTACAGTTGATTTTGATTTGGTACATGCACGTCTAAATCTGCACTGAGAGTTGAGCACTCACAGATATACTTGACAATGATAGCCAAACCTACACAAATCACAGTGTCTTCATGGAATTGTTATCCCAATGAATGTTAACCATTTTAAACTACATACGCACACCCCCAAGACCCTATTGTCACACTTGCTGATTATTCTGGGGAATGTTGTTACCCGTTAGATTTCTGACGCAAGGCACCTGCAAATGCTAGATTGAATTAACTATTAAAGGCTTAAATCATCCAGTGGTGCTCAAATCACCACGGTCTGTGTCATTGTGCTGGGTGACAGCACAGCCTTATTACTGGAAAAGATACCCAGAAACTGCAGAGGAGGGAGCAAAATATGCACACTGTCACTGCCAAGGAAGTAATGAAGGTTGAGAAGGCTCACATCCAGACACCCTTTGTATAGGGCACATAGCATCCCTATTTTCCAAACTGGTTTTATTTTTAACTGTGTTTCTTTAGTTCAATAAAATAGCGGCTTTATTATTTTCAGCTCCTCCATTTCCACAGCCCGCCCCTTGCGCTATCATTTATTCTAAATGTGTACCCACACAGTAGAGCTTATTAGGTTGGATCTAAACTGTCAGCGCACTCCTAACCATGTCTACTCAGATGCATTCCTATTAAATTCAATAGGAATTATTTCCAGGTGTGGGGAAAGTGGTCCAGGAGATGCGTCCTCTCTCATAATAATAATAATATCTTTATTGTCATTGCCCCCTCTCGGGGACAACGAAATTACTTATATTAGACCTTGCGTCAAAGAGTGAGCTGGCAGTTGGAGTTAACTCTGTATTAGCAAAAACACGATCTTCATAGACTTGGTTGAGTGTCAGGCCTAATAAGCACAGCAGCTGATCCCCAGCAGGTCTTACCCCACTGCCGAGACTGAAAGTCCCCACCTTCCCACTGCCATCTAAGTCCTATCCTCTCCAGAGCTTTTTCCAAGCAATCAGAGACTGCACCTATGAGAAGCTTGTTGCTGGTCCAATTTCAACCCTCTTCTGGTTCTTGGAGATAGAGGGGAAGGGAAGGGAACTTGTTGCAACAGGAAGGAGGCACCTGTGACTATTCACCAGCCTGACTCATCACTGCCTCTTCACCTCCCTCCTCCGACTCGCCTGCTTCAGTTTCTTCCTCTGATACTGGACTCTCTGCCCAGACCCTCCCAGCTCACTAAGCCCAGTTTCCTCTTCAGCTTCTGACACATCCTTTCCCCAGTCTTCTCCCCCCCCTCCCAACTGCTCATCATTGTCCCACCACCACTCTCTGGGCTCTGAGTCTTCTTCCTTTGGTGGGTCCCCAGCTGGTTCCTCTCCCCGTTCCTTTGCTTCCAACCTTGGGGCCATTCAATAAAGCTGAATGTTGGAAGATTAAGGATGTACAAAAGAAATAATATACGTAAACTATGTAATTTGCTTCCACAAAAGTCATGATTAGGATTGCACTGCAAGTCATTCTTGCCGCTGAGGTCAGTGCAAACTGTGACTAACATAGTCTGAATCCAACGCAGGGTACTTTTAAATTTGTTATTTATTGAGCACACGTTAACACTGAAATACCCTGGGCATTATGATAAAGCCATTATTGTTCCACCATTTTCCCAGAGGCAGTCCAAGACTTTTGAGAGGTGGTCATCCTTGAATCCTTGCCATGTTTCACAGGAAGCAAGAGAGCATGGAAGTGTTTATGAGACTTGCACCACAATATCACCAGTGACTTTGGGCGAAACCCCTGGGTCCCACATTGCTCCATTGGTGCTCCTGATAATATGGCCATCCACCCCAAGACACCTCTTAGATACCAGCGCATTTGGGCCATCCCCTATTTTCCAAAATATTAACCATTTAACAACTGTAGCTGGTGGTAGGAGCATCCCGGTAGAGCATCAGGTTAATCTTGCTGACAATGTCCATCCAAACAAAGGCAGCAGTCCTTCAAATTTCCCATTTACCTTACCAAATTCTGATGACTTTATTACCAAGGCTTCAGCTTTGCTATTCACACGGTCATGTATGCATACGTTTGTGCAGGTGAAAAAGAACTTGCAACCACCTAACCCAAAATGCCCGAGTACAAAAAAAAAAAAAATCCCCAAATGTCTGAAGATACTAAAAGAAGAAGGACTACACTGAAGAAGGACTTTGTAACAATGATTTTTATTAACAATCAAATAAAGGATTTGAACACAATGGGACATTACTGGAAAACATCTAAATATGTGAGCTGTACATTGTTACAGAAGTACAGAAGTATTCTGTTTTGTGTGCTTCTAAACATTAGAACTCTTCCACTGAACACTCAGTCTCACAGTTCAGGACCCTGATCTATTCTTCAGCAGCTACCATCCATTCCACACAACATAAGATATGTGAGAAATGGTGCCTAAAAATGGAAGGTTTTCCATATTTAATAGAAATTTGTACAGTACCCACCTTGATTCAGTAACTCCTACATCTTTAATGTGAGCTGCTTGGAGTTTATGATGCCTTGACCTATTCTTTTCAATCTCTTGCCAAGACTTGGTCAGCACAATGGTCAGAGATGTGCACAATGGTCATGCTGTTTGTAACTGCACCAAATTCATGTGCTGGGTCTCCAAAACAATCCCAAGTGGATACATCCATTAACAATGCTTTCTTACAAGTAAAACTGTTGGTAAAAGCTTAGACATTTTGGTCAATTTGAAGAAGACCCTTGTTCTCTTTGAACCTGTATGCTTTTTCACTGTTGAGAAAGGAAGACCCAACAACTGAAGTTTATACAGAGGAAGATTTGAGCAATATTCCTTTATTTTCCCTTGTGGCTCCTTCAAAACCTAATTTGGCTACATATTAAGCATTTCTTCCAATTATTTCAGATTTTGAAGCCTGCTGCAGATCAACCGTACATGGTTTTCAATGTAGGACTGTTTTCATACCACGTGAATTTAGTAACCAAGAAGCAAACATGAAATAACATGGGTGGCTGATCAGTACAGATTCACTCGCTGAAGCTGTTTAACATGAAGTCAACATAGTGACATGTTTGCAATGCAGTTACTATTACATACACTTGCCCTTTGAAATGGCAACACCACAGGCTGATCCATTGCACACTTGGTCAAGAAAAACCATTCCTAGTTTCTAATTGCACCTAGAATCCTAGCATGCAGTATACAATTAGCTTCCATTGCTTTTTATTTTATTTTATTTTATTTGGCTGCCCACCAAGAAAGGTGCAGGCACAGGGTGAAGGCATTACCAAACAGAGACAAAAGGACTGGCCCACAGGGTGCTTTGGAATGATGCCTTTGTTTACTTACTGTTCATTTACACATTTTCCTTGGTGTGCTTTAATGAAAAAGGTATTAACAGACACTGTCCTATTTATTGTTTATGTGTTGCAACCTCCCACATGTCCTGTCTCTTGGGCCATTGGCTGCAAAGAAGGTAGACAGGTTAACGGACGCTCCCTAGATCTAGTTGTCATGAGGACATTCCACATACAAAAATACTAATTTCAAAATATCATTTGAGCTTCTTTGCACAGAGATACAGCTGCATGGAAAGAATGAAGATGGACACAGGGAAGAAAATCAAGATGGAGAAGAAATGGCAGCACAGAAAAATGTCAGACATCCTAAAAGGTAATGCACTGGCAACAGTTAAATATAACTGTCTCCTTTTTTCCCGTGTGTGTGTGATGGATACTATTCTCCACCCCACCCCACCCGCCTCAGTGTCACAGGTATGATCCTTCAGGCAAGGCAAAACTGGATCTTTCTCTGTTCTTCAATGGTCGAGGGAGGGGCATTTCTTTACAAGCACTTCAAGAGAAAAGTGTTACAAGATGTTCCTCTGGGGCAGTCACAGAGCTTTCCAATCCTGGATCCTTTCCGCACGGCACACTGCTCTCCAGCATCACACTGTTGTTGAGAGTAACCAACAGTTAGACAAAGGAAGTCACCATGCAGAAGAACATAAATGGCCACAGTGCCATTTCTACTAATTTTTCAATACCCGAGCTTTACTTTTTAAGGATTTAAATATTCTGCTATCCCAATAGCCTAATGGGAGAACAAATGAGTGGGAGAATTGGTTTGCTCAGCTTCAGGTTGGGGGGCTTCCAGAATGGGGCTTAATTTGCAAATGGGTCACTGACATCCTGCAGATAGGTCATTGGCAACAGGTCTTTGTTTTTTTGTTTTTTACTCATACAGATAAATTCAGATTAAATGGAGGTGAAGCCAGGCTTGCACTTTGAGGCCAATGATGATGTGTAGGTGCTGCAAAAATAACAAAACAACAAAACCAACACCTGCTTGCATGAGGAGCAGTGATCCCACAGTAAGCAGCCATCTGGAAATACGGATACCAATATTGGAGCATCTAGAAAACCACATTAAAATCTCATCAAAAAATTCACAAGCATACTTCCCCTAGGGAATTTGTTGTTTAATAATGGAAGCATGCAATATTTGAATTAGCAATCCTATACGTTTCAACTCATAAGTAAGTCCCATTGTTTTCAGTGGTGCTTCCTTCCTGGTAAGTAATAAAAGATCACAAGCAAATAACTGTTTTGACCAAAGCACACATACTGCTGCCAAACATTTCAAGTACAGATCGAAAACTGAAACCCTACTTTTATGAGAATCCACTCAAAACTCAAACTGGAAATTTAAATATTGATAATATTAAGGAATTTTGTCTCCCAGTACAATAGAAAGTAATCTTCTAATACCTTAATATAGCAAGGGGGAAGTGAAATCTAGTCCTCAGCTGAAATCAATGACCAGTTTCTTATCGGCTATTCAGAAGGATTTATTTTTTTTAAATGTGCTCCAAGTTCCACATCAATTTTAGATGATAGGATATAACAAAATATGCGAAGAAACTAAGACTGCAACCTTCCACTTACACTCCATTTTGAAAAGAGGAAGCCTCTTGGATCTTCACCAGGATTTACTTCCAAAACTTGCTTCAAGTTCAATCATGTCTACTCAGAAGTAAATTTAATGGGATTTACTCCCAGGTCTGTGTAATCGGGGACTGCAGCCTTGTAATACCTAATGGATTAATACGGCAGGGAGAGCGCAGAACTCTTGGAATCACAGCAATTGCGTGAAGGAGCAACAACCTGCAAAAGTTCTGAGAGGTGTGGACTCCCAAGTCCCGATTTCAAATTAAGTGGGGGACGCCAGGATGAGAACCGGTCAACCAGGCTGAAGTCCGGAGGAACTGCTCAGTTTCCAGAATCCAGATTGACAGTCCCAGCCCTGTCTTGACCACACACACACCCCGCCACTTCCTCTAGTCCCTCTTCGGACAACTTTCTCCTTCGAAAGCTGTCCTTTCCCTTCTCAGCGCGATGGGATCGGAAGCCAACTCACCATGGGGACTTGGCCATACTTCTTCTCGTAATGCGGGAGCCGCTTGCTTTTCAGCTTCTCCAGAACTTCCTGCAGCGCTTCGATCTGCGGACACACAAAGCGACCCGTCAGAGGATCGCGCAAGCAAACCTCGCAGGGCGGTGGGACCCCTGCCTCTAGCGGACACGCGCTGCGCTGCCCGGGGACACCGCGAGATGGGACACCCTCCTTGAGAGCCTTCCTCCTCGAGCTTCAGCTCCACCTCAGTCCCTAGATCACCTGCCTGCTCTTAACTGTGGCGAAGTTTCCCCGAGACTTCTACCTCTGCCGAGCAAAGGGAGCGATCCAGCTAAGCGAGAGATTTTACGCGCGATCCGAGCACGCTTTCTGGGTGGCCCCCGCCCTGCCCATGCACATCCTCCCCTGCTGTAGGACCTACCAGCTCCTTCTCGTGAGACGTATCCTCCATCGTGGAGTAGATGTCCAAGCCTCGCGGCTGGAGCTCCGTCTCCTCCTGCCCTTTGACGCCCACCAGCAGCAGCACCGCGGCTCCCAGCAAAGCCAGCAGCCGGTAGCTCTCCATGGTGCTGAAATGAAAACGCTGCACCTCGCGGAGCCCTCTTTATACAGCTGGCTGGGGGCACCTGTTGACAGAACTGCTTGCTCTGCGATACGTCAGTCCTGGCGCGGGTGCTGATGTGTGTGTATGTATAGGGTGGGGGGAGGCGGGGACAGGCAAGGTGGATGACGGATGAGTTGGACGATTAGCTCAATTTCCTCCAGGGTGGACGGGAGGAAGAAGAAGACGCAAGACAAAAAGAAAAGGGGGGGGGGAGGAAGGGTGCACTCAGGGCAAAGCGCAGTGACGGGCCTCCTTCCGGAGACAGAAACAATTCCTATTTCTAATGCAACGTGTTCCTCATGGATATGAGTATGATCCAACTTAGTAGCACTGTGCATGGTCAGAAGGTACCTGGGAGCGTCTAAAATGTTGGCATATAATATCTGTACTGTATTTTTTATTATGTTGTCATTACACAAAAGAAGTCTCCAAACAACATAAAACGCAAAATTAATTAAACCAGTTAGGAACCAGATAACAAGAAGGAAACAGAACACAGTGAACAAAATTTCTCATCCAGGAGTGCTATGAAAAGGATAATCCCAGACCAAAAGTTGAGCACCGCAAAAGAGGCTTGATCATACTGAAGTATATGGGCAAAAGAGACTTCCGGGGTGGCGCCATCGCTAATGGCGGACTCCCTCTGATCTGGAGGGACCAGCTCCACGGGAAATGGGTCTTTTCAGCTACGGCGAAGTGGGGACCCTTTCAAAAATCACAGGCGGATGAAGCCTGTGACCATGGGACTCAGCGGGCACCTTTAGCGCCCCCCAACCCGCAAAGGAACCCACTAACGGGCTCCGGAGCGAAGAGTGGGAAGTGGCGCGGTGCTGAGAGTCAACTGCTTCTTCCGTGGAGCAAAGCCACACAGCCGTTGCCGGAGAGCGCTGCCTTTTTCCTGGGACAATTTGGCTTTTAAAACAATCACCCGTGAGTACTTAAATTTTGGACAATTGGACTCTAAATAAGGATTTGCGAGTATAAAGGAAAATTGGACTTAAAAGTTTATTTTAATTTGGCACTGAAACGGGAAGGTCTAAACAGGAAGTCAGCCTTCCGTTTCTTTGTAGATAGATTAAAGCAAAGACATGGCAAACTAGAGTTCAGAAAATCGCTTGTAAAGGATTAATTTTCATCATTTAATATTGTTGAACCCCCTTCGGAAGCAGGAGACGAGGGGGGATTTTTTTCCGGACTGTTTAAACCTGCAGAAGTGAGTGTAAAGCAAAGTAACTTTCCACCGTCTTGATCCTGGAGCGGGGTGTCAGGACTGACGTTCTTTGAAGCTCATTGACCAGAGACAAACGTTTTTTGACAGATAGCAAAAAGAAGAGAAACATAGTGATTCCATTGTTCCCTTTTGCATTTTAAAGGAACAAATATTGACAAAATATCTGAAAAAGAAAACTTTGTTGTTAGATCTCTCTTTAAAAGAAAAGAACAAATAGAAGTTCTTCCCCTAGAGGGAGCCTGTGAAACTGTAACTAATTCTGAATCGGGGAGCTTGCAGCTGTTACAGATTACGATCGTGGGAATAGACTTCTGACCTTGCAGGACAGTGCATTCAGAAGCTCTGCTATGTGCTTTCTGTAAAACAAGTGCCCTACTGGAACAGCTACATGAGAAGATGGACTTGATGACTGATGCGATCAGAAATTTTGGACAGGCAGTGGGAAATTTTGGACAGGCAGTGGGAAATTATATAGAGCCCACCCAGGAATCAAATCAGGAGTGTGCCCTGACAGAACAGATGAGGGAAGAGGATGTTGCTGAATCTTGGGCGCCAGAGATGGAGGGAGCTGTGGCCCAGCAGGAACATGAGTTTTTGGATTTGACAAATGAACTTGGAAAAAGCCAGATTTGGAAAGATAAAGTTTGGTTTGGTTTGGAAATGTGGGGTTGGATAGACCCCCCCATGCAAGGATGCTTGGACTTTTCAAGTCTGGCAATGGGCCGTGAGATGTTGTGGGGGCTCTTAATTTTGGAGGGACTTTGAAATATGTTCTTAAATACCACATGGAGTTTAGTGTAGACTATGGAAAAGGGGCTGATCTGTCGAGAAGGGTCAAAAGTATTGTCAAGCTGGAGTTCCCAAGAGTGAAAGGAGCAGGAGATAAAGGAAAATACAGCTATAAATATGAAGAAGAGCCGCGGAAGGGACATGGAAGGGACTTAAGGGCCTCGGACATAAGATTACCAGGTTAATGCGCTAGATTGATGGGATAAAAAGGACTGACAAAACCCGGGACCAGGAGGAAGAGACGCTGGATGAAGATTGGATTGTTTTTATTTATTTTTTATTAGGATTGTTTTATAAAATTGATGAATGTTAGAAAAATGTTGGAATGAAATTATTTGGCTTTAGTAAAAATGTTTAAAGAATTATGTAAGAATATTATGGTTATGAGAAATTGGTAAAGTTTTAAGCTTTAAGGATTTTTTATAGTAAGATAAGATTAAAATAGATTAAGGTAATGTAATGACAGAATATTATGAAATATGGAAAGGATTTGCTGTGACAATTAACACCTAGGATACAAAAAAGGGAGGAGGAGGAGGTCTAAGAAAGAAGGTAACAACAGTTAAGGATTTGAGAATATTGGATTTGTTTTTAAATGTTTGTGGTATATTTTTGTCTTTTGAGCGTGTTGTGTTATTTTTTGATTTTGATTTCTATTAATTTGTATTGTTTGATTGTGGTTTGTTTTTTCTTTGTTTTTTCTCTTTGTTTTTTCTTCTTTGTTTTCTTTTGTAATTCTAAACTTTTCAATAAATATCATTTAAGAAAAAAAAGAAGTATATGGGCAAAAGAAATGCCTTAGCCTGGCATCAAAAAGCTGATAATGAGAGCACCAGACATGTTGCCCCGGAGAAAACATATAAGAAAGCAGTTGACTGAACATAGGAAGCAGTTCCTTCCTCTTCATTTTATGTAGTTATTCAGGAATCTGGGAAAGCTGGTTAATGTTGGGTGTAATCTAAATGTTATCTTTGTAGATTGCCACTCTCATGGATGGCTCCCATGTTATGGCACTAAGGCTCAAAGTTCCACATCATGTTGTTCATGGTTCTGCTCCTGCCTCCTTTCCTAGTGTCAGGGCTGCTGACACCGGCAGGCGAAATATCCATATGAGTCCAATAATGAATGTGATGCAGAACTCAAAATGATGCCAGTAGAGCACAGGAGCTAACTAGAAGAGGCAGCAATCACAGCACAAAGACCACATTTCAACCAGTCCTGAATTTACACAAGAGGATGGAGGGAGGATGAATAACTTTGCAGTCTACATTATGCAGCTGTCATTATGCCAAGGAAAATGGTCATGGTGGCTCTAGGCTTTCAGTCTAACATTTCTCTTGTTACAAATGAAAACTGTAAGCGCTACTGAGCAGTCTGTATCCTGCATGTTTATAATATGTCGTTTAAAATGGATTTTGGTGTAGGTCAGTGATAGGGAGGCTGTGATCAGATATTTTTGGACTCCAACTCTCACCAACCCCAGCCTACATAGTCCATGGTCAAAAAATTTATTATTATTATTATTATTAAACAAATTTATAAACAGCTTCATGGCATAAAGCCATCAAAGTCATGTCCAGGGTAAAAACAAAGTAAAACACAGAAGCACAATCTCCAAGAACAAGAAAATCAGTCCAACAAATTCTGTAACAATAGAACTATCCATACAAAACTCAAAAAAACAACAAAAACATTTCATGAAATGTAAAATTGATTTTTCCATAAATGACTGAGTTACACTTCAGGGAAAGCTTTTGTAAACAAAGCTGTCTTTTGTAAGCATCTAAATAGAAGAGAAGAAGAGTTTGGACTTGATATCCTGCCTTTCACTCCCCTTAAGGAGTCTCAAAGCAGCTAACATTCTCCTTTCCCTTCCTCCCCCACAACAAACACTCTGCGAGGTGAGTGTGGCTGAGAGACTTCAGAGAAGTGTGGCTAGCCCAAGGTCACCCAGCAGCTGCATGTGGAGGAGCAGGGAAGCAAACCCAGCTCACCAGGTCACGAGTCCACCACTCTTAACCACTGTCACCAAGCTAGGCCCGTGACTTCTGATGAGAGTTGTACTCCACTTTTGGAAGGACACATGTTTCCAATCGTTTTGGATTGTTGGTTATACAATTTATAAAACAGGATAGAGTTGAGGTGGTGTAGGTAAGCTGCTTTAAGGCTTGGTTGTGAATGTAACATTTAGAAACTGCCATGACTGCTCAACTATGGACTTCAAAATAAATTGCTTTTATAGATTAGGTCTCACTTATCTCATTAACTGTGTAATGCTTAGTAATTTTAAAACAAGGACTTAAATCACATCTCACTTACATGACTCACACAAAATAACCAGTTCTATCAAGAACTGCCCATGTTCTTAGCCAGTGCTATTTTTCTAGAAAAAGAAGTGCCAGAACTCAGCCTGAATGTCTCGTTTGTTCTCTAATAATGGCAATGGCTCCCACCTGAGGTGCGGGAATTGAGTTCCAGTGAGTTCCAGCTGGAAAAAAAGCCCTGAGTTTTATACTCTCATCTGCGGATGCAACTTGGGATGTATTCAGCTAAGTCCTACTTGGGTAGGGCATTGAAATTACCATATTTTTTGCACCATAACACTCACTTTTTTCCTCCTAGAAAGTAAGGGGAAATGTCTGTGCGTGTTATGGAGCGAATGCCTGCGGGTGGCGAGGGGATATGCTGCAGTCGTGAGCAGAGGATCCATGGTTCCCCTTCCTTCCCTCCTCCGTGGTTACAAAGCATGGATCCCACATGGATCCTCAGGATTTTTGCATTGGGCTACTCCAAACTCACTGTCAGATCACATGTCTATGGCCACAGCATGAACCACAAAAATCATATATTCACTATTTCATTTAGAATATTTTTTTCTTGTTTTCCTCCTCTAAAAACTATGTGCGTGTTATGGTCTGGTGCGTGTTATAGAGCGAAAAATACGGTAAGTTAGCCACAACTAACAAGACTATTAATTTTAATGGGTCTACTCTATGACCCTATGATACTATGATACTATGATACTATTCCCCCAGAGGAATTGCTTCTGTTCCTCAACCATAACAGGCCTAGCTCCTTAATATTTTTAATGCACTCTCAATGAATAAAACCAAATGTTACCTAACAGACATAATTTTATTTGTATGCCACCTTTCCATAGCTAAACTCATGCTCAAGGCAACTTGCAACAGGAAAATAATTACATAACTAACATAAGTACATGTAATCATAAACAATTAAAATATCAAAAAGTACACAACCAAATTGAACAATTTCCACATAAACCATAGTATAGATATTAAAAATACTATCAATAACAACCCCCTCCTCCCCGCAAAAAACCCCTAAGCAAAACCCCAGCCTTAGAGTCAAGACTACATGTTTATGACAACAACACAGTGGAAATTAGTAATTTCCTACATCTTATAATAAGTAAACAGGAGGTAGCATTTGCAAGGTATGAAGTCTGTAGAAATGCATCCTTTTTCATTATCTACATCTCAAGATTATTGATGAATTATTCCCAGCTCAAGAAGGGATTTAATTACCACTCTCTGTGGGAACCTTGGCAAGCTAAGGATGTAATTCTGCAGCAAAGGCCTGGGGTCAGAAAGTAGTCTTCCTACTCCCTGCAACTAAAGGACAAGTAATCTGGCAAATAGTTCTATGAGGCACTGTCTGCAGCCCAGAAGAATGTGTTTACAGTAGGAAAGATGACCCAATTCTATGTGCTGGTTTTGACCTATGAAGTCTTATGTGGTTCAGGACCCCAGTAGAAAGGACCACCTCTCACCATAAGAACCAACATATTTTTAATATATCTTAGTCTCTAGGTTGATGATTTTCCTTTTTACTGTTATCCACCTTGAGCAATATTCTGTTGGAAAGGTGAGCTATAAATATTCTGAATAAAATAAAATAAATCAGCATATTGCTGATACTCCCGCCAAATTTCCTGATGAGGGCAGTCAGTGGCTTCAGAAAGATATCAAAAAGCATGGGAGACAAGATGGAACCCTGTTCTACATCACAGGACAGTTCCCATGGCACTCAGAGTTGCCTTTCTAGAACGACTTCCATATTGGGAAGTAGGGTCAGAAGCACTGAAGTGTTGTGCCTCCACCTTGCTAAGCCTTTCCAGAAGTTACTATGGTCAATTGTGCTGAAAGATGCCGAGAAGTCAAGAACAAGCAGGGCCACACTCCCACATCTTTCTCGTAACAAATGTCATCAGCCAAGGGTAACCAAGGCTGTTTCAGTGCCATGACCATCCATTCCTGAAGCCAGAATAAAATGGATCCAGACAATAGGTCTCCTCCAACCATGCCAGAAGCTACACCGCCAGCACCCTCTCAAACACCTTGCCTCTAAAAAGGATATTCACCACTAAAAAATAGTTGTTTAACACTTCTTGGTCAAAGCAAGGAGAGGAGGCATCACTGCCTCCTTCAAGGCAGTTGGTACCTCCCTGTCCTCCTATTTGTTCTCAGGAGACAATGGAAGACTGCACCATTTGGGGTAAAGTCAAACGATTGGAGAGCTACAGCACCTGCTGTGGCTCTAGAGACCAAGATGCAACTGGGGCAGGTCAAGGCATCTGGTTATGCTGCAGCAGATGCTCCATAGCATTTCTTTTCTTGGCTCTCCTCCCAGTAGTCATATCTCCTCTTGTCACTGCTGCAGATACAGAACCTGATTGGAATCTGTTGAGAACTACACTTGCCCCACAGTACACAGCAGGGAGATTTCATTGTAGCTATTAGTGACGGTGGTCACCTTTGTTCATGTATGTAGAGGATCATAATGCCTTGTTCTGAACACCACACAAGGAGGCTGTAGAGGTGTATCATGAGGAAGGAATCCAGTTTTCAGCACTTCTGTTGGGATTCCATCCTGTCCTGGGGTTTCACAACATGCCTGCTGAGGTCCAGCGCCAAGGGCCTTCTGGCGGTTCCCTCTCTGCGAGAAGTGAGGTTACAGGGAACCAGGCAGAAAGTCTTCTCAGAAGTGGCGCCTGCCCTGTGGAACGCCCTCCCAGCAGATGTCAAGGAAATAAACAACTATTTTACTTTTAAAAGACAACTGAAGGAGGCCCTGTTTAGGGAAGTTTTTAATGTCTACGCTGTATTGTTTTTAATATTTGGTTGGAAGCTGCCCAGTGGCTGGGGAAACCTGGCCAGATGGGCAGGGTATAAATAATATATTATTATTATTATTATTATTATTATTATTATTATTATTATGTCTGAAAGTTGACGGGTGTTCTTCAGCTTGTCAAGGGAAGGACATCTAGCTCTTCCAAGACAGGCAGAGTCTGGCTCCTGTTGACTGCTGTGTCAGAGACCATGTTTCCCCAGGAGTACAGTTCTTGATAGTGCTCTGCCCATCACTTCATCTGCTTGCTGTGGTCTGTGATGCTCTCTCCCAGCAACGTTTACAGCAGTGCAGTTTTCCTAATTATTGGCTCAAAGACTTTCTTCATGCCTTCACATATTTTACAAGTGCTGCCAATGTCAGCAGGAGTTGAATGCTCTGACCCAGCTTTAGCCAGAAGTCATTGGCACATCATCCGGCAATCCACTGGGCATCACTCCTTGCCTTTCTCAGTGCAGCAAGCATATTTCCACAGGGCACACTTTTTCCTTCCAAAGAAACATTAATTATTTGAGTATGTAACTTGGGGAGAATTACAATTAGATAACAATGTAGTAAATCTAGTTTCATTTAAATTATGCCTGAACACATTTGGACTAACAACTGTGTCTTGGAACAGATTGCCTTGCTATGGACTGTGCTATGGAGTAAGATACAAGGTTAAAAAATGCCAAGAATCAAGCAGCTCCCGTTGGTTTTAGTGTATTATCTCAAATTCCTCCCATAAAGGCAACTAATCTTTGTTGGAGTCAAGTCTTTTCTGCTACTAAATGCTGTGGGTGAGACCCAACATAGTGGAAGCAGGTGTTCATTTATACAGGGTGGGGCTTCTTCTTTCTCTCCTCCCACCAGAATAATTTGGGAGGGGCACATGGGGGCTGGCAGAGGGGGGAGAAATTGCAATTCCCATTGTGCAAGCATATTTCCATTGGGCAAGTGGCAAGACATCATTGAACGTCACCCTGTACGTTACAGGTGGGGCACCAAAGGAGGAGAGTAACATTGGGGACAAAATAACATTTGTGAGAGAAATATGACTGTACAGCAAAATAAGATATATGGCTTTGTTCTTTCTTACCTACTCATTATTACTCACTGTTAATTATAGCTCATTTTAGTTAACTGAAATATATAAAGGTGTATGTGATGCCTGGCTATTTGAATTAAATTAGTGAAGATGTATGAGCTGTCTGGCTTCTGAATCACTTATATGCCTTAGATTCAAATTTGAATGTTATGGAGAAGATACTTGTGAATCCAATTTCAATTATTTAATAAATTGTTCCGATTTTTTTTTGACAAAAATGCCACAATTACCTGTCTAATTACTCGAGCGATATCATATGAAGCCTTATTTCAATATGCATAACAATAAAACCCAACTACAATATTGAACAAATCTTTATTTGATATACTGATTCTTTTAGTCCATTTTATGTTTCGATTTGTTAATTAAAATCATATTAATAATCCAGAGGTGCCACTGCCAGACCATCCAAATCACATTCGGAAAACTCCAAACTCTGTCTTCTGGGTGGGTGCATTGAGTGCAGCACTCAGGCTGAGACCCAAAACCAGTCTTGTATCAGCTGGGTCAATAATTCCATCATCCCACAGACTGAGAAATAAAAAGCAAAAATAAAGGGTTACATTTTTACTGCAAGTGACACAGAAAGCTATTTCAGTTTAATAAGCAATAAATGGAACCTTTAGCATAGTACCCAACTACATTTTGCTAGTGTAGCATTTAAGTGACACCACTATATGGGCAGTAGACTTTAGTAGAATCTGCACTGTGCCATGTGGCTCCCACATACATAGCTTTGCTACATTTAAAGGCCACAGGATCCCAATGGATTCTATTCAGTTATGATTCCATCCTGAGACTGCTATAGATCCTGTTAGTCATTCAATATTCAACAAATATTTCCATTAGAAAAACAAAAAAAACCAAAAGTGACAACTATGTAACAGAGGAGAATGCAACTTTTCCATATTCAAACTACAATGGAATAACAACAACAACAACCCTATAAAAAACAACATAAAGGCTAAAAGTGTGCTGTGACCACAACATTCACCTGTATCTGCAGTATGTGGAAATAGCACATTTCAGATCTGTTTTGATTTGTTATTCAGGCCAAAATCTGAACTTTTAAATCTGAAGCTGTTTCACCACCACTGACTGTAAGAGGGAAATAAAAAAAAGGGGTATAATTTTTATTTTCCACATGTGGATGAAGTCTGTATGCAAAGAAGCCCCTCTTTTAGAGGATAAAGCCTTCTGAATTTCAGGCAGACCTATCCAGGAGCTCCCATACAGGGAACCTTTTAAAGGAAAAGTGTCTACATTTTTAATTTCATGCAAGAATTGGATGCAAACCACAGGCATGGTCACCCCTACTGACAACTATGCTCTAAATCCAGTGTTTGTTTGTTTACACACACACACACACACACACACACACACGTAACAAAGCGGTTTACACAAAACAATAGGGCAGTATATAAATTCTATTATTATTATTATTATTATTATTATTATTATTATTATTATTTCAGCAGAATTTGAACAAAACTATTTAGTTTTGTATTAAGCTATCCCACACATATAGAGCACAATCCAAAGAAACACTTTCAAGTCTCCTCCAGCATGTACACACACACAAACACAAACATACTTTTTTACAATATCTGTTCTCTAAAGGGGAAATGTAAATTATGACTAATTACTGGGCTTAAATGTCAACTAAATATGGTTTTTGTATTCAACTCAAAGATATAGAAAGTGGTGAGACATTTCTTTGCAATGCTCTGCCAACAATCATTTCATTAATCTTCTTTGTTGAAGAATGGAAACTAATGGAAAGTAATCCAAGTCATAACAAATTGCCTTAAAGCAATGGATTCGAAACTAAAAAAAAAGGTAACAAAAGCACTCTATCCCAATGCTGAGTACATCCATTCATTTAAATTTTAGATTTATGTCGAGTGTGTGGAAGCCAGTAGGTACTAGCCAGTTGCAAAGTCAATAAGCAAACTGATCATACAGATCTCTCAAGTAATTTTATTTGATTATTATTTTAGAGGGCAGAAAGTAAGAGAGAGCAGGCCATCTGGAAAACAAGTGCTTTAGAACATTCATCTGCAAATAAGCAGTCGGAACTGAATGGTTAGAATAGGGTATTTTCCTCTGGCTAAAGAATCAAGCCTTCAACTGTTTATTGTCTGAAGATTATATTTTTAAATCTAATTATGCAGAAAACGTGCAGCCTGCTTCCTGAGTGTTAATATTCCTAAAGAACAGGACAAACCAAACTTCATTTGTACATGAAAACATACTTATGGCAGCCTAACCCCATCAGGTCTTGGAGATGGTCTTGGTTTGTGTCAGGGAACTGACATCAGAGGAAAGGGAGGTGGTAGGGCTCCCAGAGGCTGGGAGAGAGTCAGCAGCTAAAGCAGGGACCAGCAGGGGGAGCGAGGGGTCTCTGGAGGAGGATCTCAGGAATGCTGAGAGAGACGCAGCAGCCAAGGCAGGAACTAGCAGGGGAGAGGGAGGGGTGAGAGACACGTCCAGCGAAAACAGCGGGGAGGTGTCAGAAGCAACCGTAGGGAGACCCATGCTTCGCCGGAAGCTGCCACGTCGTGAGTCCAGGAGACGCGTTTCCGTTAAGGAGCTTCTTTGCTGGAAGCGCTTCCGCAGGCAGCCACTGTCAGACTCTACGAGTGACTAGAGCAGACATGTCTGAGGAGCTCTGTCACACACAGAGGTTTGTGGAGCCGCACAAACTCTGAGGGAGCACAATTTTAAGCACAAGCAGCTAATCATCCCCTCACAGCAGTCTGACAGTCTCTGTACGCTGCCTGTGCAGGAGAAAGCATCATGAGCGACCCAGCCGGAGCCGGAGCCGGAGGAGCAGGGGGTGGAGCTGGTCCAAGCTTGGAAGAAAGATACCGAGCGTTGGAGGTCCAACTTGCGCTGCAGACGGCGAGGCTCGAGGAGAGAAGGGCTCAGGATGCAGACAAGAAGGGGAGAACCACGCAGTGCCCCAGAAAGGTACCAGGATTGGTGCATAAGTTTGGGGGGGACCCCAAGGATTACCATGCCTTTAGGACAGAGATGCAATATGCCCTTAATGTGCAGTTTGATGAGTTCCCTGATGAGGAATCGCGAGTTGCTTTCGTAATTGGGCATCTTGAGAAGGGGGCGCGGGACTGGGTTCGACCCCTGATGGCAACGCACAATGACATCCTAAAGGACACTATGAAGTTCTTTCGTGCAATGGATATCATGTTTTCCAGCGATATTGAGGAAGGGGTGGTGCGCAGACAGCTAATGGCTTGCAAGCAGGGAAGCCGATCTGTCCGTGAGTACTGGACTGAATTTACCATGCTGATTCACAGATTGGGGTGGGATTTATCGGCGGCACCCATTCAGATGCTATTTGAAGAAGGTCTTTCTTCGGCTGTGAAAGACGAGCTGTCCCGGAGCCCCAGGGCGGTGTCTATGGATCAGCTGACCAAATCTGCGCTGACCATTGGAGCGCGCCAGGAGGCAAGAGCCTTGGAGAGGCGGGAAGGGAGAGGGGAACGTTGGAAGGAGTTCCGCATTCCAGACATTCCTGAGCCAGCTTTCCCGCCGGCAGAGCCGATGGAAATCGGAACAGCGCGCGCGCGCGCAGTTTCAAAGCCCAGTGAGGGGGCTAAGAAGGAGGGAAAAGGAGCCCGGAAATGCTATCTCTGCCAACAGCCAGGCCACTTTGCCAGAGTCTGCCCCCAGAGGAAGGAATGGCAAGGGATGGTGGGAGCTGTTGAGGGGGGAGAGCAGGGAGAAACGGAGCAGGTAAAAGCCAACGCCTGGTTGCCACAGTCGGGGCACTGCAGCCAGGCCAAAGAGCAGTGAAAGTGCCCGTGCCAGAAGCTCCTCGACCTTCTCTAGTGATTGAAGTGTCGCTAGAGCTGCAAAATGGACACCCCCTAAAAATAAAGGCGCTGTTGGACTCAGGCAGCTCCTGCAATTTTATGAGCAAGGAGTTTGCTGCTGAACACCAGATACAGACGATCCCTTTAAGCAACCCCCTGCAGGTGACCACGATCGATGGCAGGGAACTGTTGGGAGGAGGAGTCAGCTTGCAGACCGTCCCAATGATAATGAGGGTGGCAAGGCACACAGAACTGATAGCGTTTAATGTGGCCACCTTGGGAGGCGCTCCCATTATTTTGGGAATGAGCTGGCTAGCCTTACATGATCCGCTGGTGGGCTGGCATCAAAGAGTGGTTTCCTTCGGTTCAGCACATTGCTTAGAACACTGCAGGGGGGGAAAGGGTTCAGCAGGGGCCCAAGCCACCCTGGCAGGGACTGAAGTAATGGAGAAGGTGAAGGTGCCACCACAGTATGCAGATCTCAGCGACGTGTTCAGCGAGAAGGAAGCTGACCAACTACCCCCGCATAGGCCCTTTGATTGCCAGATCAATTTACTCCCTGGAGCACAGCTTCCTGTAGGCAAGTTGTATGCCATGTCAGACAGGGAAATGCAGGAGTTGCGAGAGTTCATTGACAAGAACCTGAAGAGAGGCTTCATCAGAGAGTCCAAGGCAGCGGGGGGTAGCCCAGTGTTTTTTGTGGATAAAAAGCACACGGACAAGCCGAGACTTGTATGTGATTTCAGGCGGTTAAATGCAGTGACAGAGCCGGCGGCTTTTCCTATGCCCAGGATTGATGATATTTTGACCAGGGTGCGGAAGGGAAAGATTTTTACAAAGCTGGACCTAAGGGGGGCGTACAACCTGATACGTATAAGGAAAGGGGATGAATGGAAAACCACCATGTTCACCCCTTTGGGGGCATTTGAATATCTCGTGATGCCTTTTGGATTACAAACAGGCTCCGCGTGTTTTCAATCGTTCATGAACCACGTACTGGGGCCTTTGCTCTACAAGAATTGCGTGGCCTTCCTAGATGATGTGTTGGTGTATTCGGAGAATGAGGAGCAACATGTGAGAGACGTCAGAGAAGTGTTGAGCAGGCTGCAAGCCAACAGGCTGTGGGTGAAACTGGAGAAGTGTCAGTTTCATACCAAGGAGGTGGAATTCCTGGGGTACCGCTTGTCAGACAAGGGGTTGGCCATGGACCCCGGCAAGGTTCAAGCAGTGCTGGAATGGAAAACACCCAAAACCAAGAAGGATGTGCAGAGGTTCCTAGGGTTTGGAAACTTTTATCGTAAGTTCATCCGAAACTTCGCCCACCTGACGGCGCCCATCACGGACTGTCTCAGCAGTAAAAAGAAGTTTGTTTGGACGGCGGAGGCGGAGCGAGCGTTTGAGGAACTGAAAAGGGCCTTCGGCTCTGAAGAACAACTTCTGCATGTGGATTTACAAAAAAAGCTGAGGGTCGAAACAGACGCATCTGACAGAGCCATAGGGGCGGTGCTTCTTCTGCAGCCGGGGAAGGAGGAGTCAGAGTGGCGACCGTGTGCCTTCTTTTCGCGAAAGCTGAACAAATCCGAGAGGAACTACACCGTGTACGACCGGGAACTTCTTGCTATTCATGAGGCTTTCCGGAGATGGAGGCACCTGCTAATTGGTGCACAACATAAGGTGCAAGTGTGCACGGACCATAAGAATCTAGAGTATTGGAGAACTGCGCGAGTGCTCAACCAACGGCAGTTGAGATGGGCCCAGGAGTTCTCCAAATTTAACTTTGAGATTTGTTACGTGCCAGGCCCAGAGAACGTTAGGGCGGACGCTCTCTCACGCAAACCTGAATATTTGGAGGGGGAGGGAGCACCCGAAGAGACCCATGTCATTCCAGAGGACCGCTGGGTGTGTGGGGCGGCATTGGTGGGGCAAAAGGAACTGGTAGAGGGAATGGTGCAGGATGAATACGCCCAGGACAAACTCAGGGGTCTCAGGAGGGAGGGAGACAAACCCGGGGGTTTTGAGGAGAGAAACGGGGCGTTGTACTACAAGGGAGCGTTATATATACCTGAAGGGGAATTGAGGGAAAAGGTACTCAAGCAACTGCACGATAGCCCCACAGCAGGGCATTTTGGGCAACACAAAACCATGTGGCTGGTTAACAGGGAATTCTGGTGGCCCAAGGTCAGGGAAGATGTGCGGGAGTATGTGAGAGGGTGTGACCAATGCCAACGAGCCAAGGGGGAGAGGCGGGCACCGGCAGGTTTATTAGAGCCACTACCCACGCCTGAAAGACCATGGGAAGCAGTGGCAATAGATTTCATGACTGATCTGCCAAGGTCCAGAGGGAAAACAGCCATCATGGTTGTGGTAGACCTGTTAACCAAGATGGCCCACTTTATAGCCTGCTCACATGCGGTCACAGCAGAAGAAACCGCTAAATTGTTTGTAGAAAATGTGTTTAGGCTGCATGGCGCCCCCTTGAGGGTGGTTTCTGACCGAGGGAAACAATTTACTTCCAGGTTCTGGAGGAAGCTCATGAGCTTACTGCATGTAGAGGTGAATTTCTCAACTGCCCGTCATCCAGAAACCAACGGGCAGGCGGAAAGAGCTAATGGTGTCCTCCAGCAATATTTGAGGTGTTATGTGAATGACAGAGAGAATGATTGGGTGGAGAAGCTGGCGTTGGCAGAATTTGCCTACAACAATGCAGAGAACGTGTCCACGGGGATGAGCCCCTTTTTGGCTAATCACGGGTGCCATCCCCGAGCCTTCCCAGGGGGGGAAGGGGAGAACTGGAGCGTTCCAGCTGCAGAACAGTTCGTTGAAGAAATGGAAGCGATCCATCGCCAGCTCCAACTTAACTTAAACAGGGCTAAGGAGGAATATAAGAGGCAGGCAGACAAAAACAGAAGGGAAGGGGAAAGCATTAGGGTGGGGGACCAGGTGTGGCTGTCCACCCAAGGGTTACCATTCAAAGGGGGTTGTAAGAAGTTAAGACCCAAAAGGCTGGGCCCATTTGAAGTCACGCAGCAGGTCAACCCAGTGGCTTTCAGACTCCGGTTACCGAACCACATGAAGCTGCACCCAGTGTTCCACAGGTCGTTGCTGTCACCGTATAAAGGGGACAGAGAAGGGAGGGTCAATAGGGGACCAGCTATGGAGGAAAAGGAACACAGCTACCATGTAGCGGAGATTCTCGATTCCAGGTGGAAGGGAGATCAAGTAGAGTATTTGGTAATGTGGGAAGGGGAGCCGGAGTCGGAAAACACCTGGGTCATGGCAGAGGATGTAGATGACGAGGTTTTGATAGAAACTTTTCATCAGAGATTCCCTCGTAAACCTCAGCCAGTGGCGAGGTTCCGGAGGGAATACTTTGCCACCACCGACGAAGAAGAAGAGTTGGAGGGGTTCTCTGATTCCGAGGCGGAGGAGGATTCAGCGAGCCGGAACGAAGACCGATGGAGGGAAATGTTCGAGACGTCTGAAGATGAAGAGGATTCTTTTCGGGGTTTTAGCTCCTCACCGCCCAGAGGAGAGAGTAGGGGCGGGGGGGAAGGGGGCCCTGGAGGGGAGGTGGATGTCAGGGAACTGACATCAGAGGAAAGGGAGGTGGTAGGGCTCCCAGAGGCTGGGAGAGAGTCAGCAGCTAAAGCAGGGACCAGCAGGGGGAGCGAGGGGTCTCTGGAGGAGGATCTCAGTAATGCTGAGAGAGACGCAGCAGCCAAGGCAGGAACTAGCAGGGGAGAGGGAGGGGTGAGAGACACGTCCAGCGAAAACAGCGGGGAGGTGTCAGAAGCAACCGTAGGGAGACCCATGCTTCGCCGGAAGCTGCCACGTCGTGAGTCCAGGAGACGCGTTTCCGTTAAGGAGCTTCTTTGCTGGAAGCGCTTCCGCAGGCAGCCACTGTCAGACTCTACGAGTGACTAGAGCAGACATGTCTGAGGAGCTCTGTCACACACAGAGGTTTGTGGAGCCGCACAAACTCTGAGGGAGCACAATTTTAAGCACAAGCAGCTAATCATCCCCTCACAGTTTGCTTTCGCCGGTTACACTTACAATCATAACAGCTGTTCTTTGACCTTTCTCAAGCCCCTTAAAAGATTATTCAAACTTAGCATTCCTAGATGTGTGATTTCCAAGCAGCATGCCCTCTCTGTTGTAATGTGCTACTGCGTCTTAGCTCCTTTTCATTTATCTTTTAGCTTCTGGCTTTAAAAAAAAATTTAAAAAATACAAATGTCCTTTAGCCACATCTTTCTCTAATTGACTTATGGTAGAAACACAAGGAGAAGATAGTACTTTTCTTTAATATGTGAATGGCCTGAATTTTTAAAATATGAAGTTTGTTTGGAGTATTGATATCAGGGAAGGATTGGGGAGCAAAAGTCCAGGGCAGAATGAAGGGAGCCCCCAAACACAGGACTGGCTTACGACACTTTGAAGTAGGTGAAGGAACAACACACTAGCATTTAAAATGAGGGCTCTTAAGACTAGCAAAACAGAGTCTAAATTACTTAGCGGCACTACTGTATGGTTGGGAATAATTGATACCCACTCTGGATGGGGTTGAACAATACTCTTAAGAACTAGATTCACAGTTTGGGAGTGTGCATGGATTGCTTTGCTCTAAATGTCTAAGGTGTGTCTAGGACCAGGATTGCTTTTGCAGATCTGGTTGCTCCTACACGTTGATTGGTAACCTGTCTTGGTGAATTATGTACCATCTAAATTGGTCCCTGGTCCATCTCCAAGCCCAATTCAGAATGTTGGCTATGACCTTTAAAGCCTTCAATTGTTTGGGATCAGGATACTTAAAATGCAATCCTCCCACGATCCTATCCTTCTGCTCAGGTTTTCAATAGAGGATCTGCTACAAATTTCACCACCACCTGATCAGTTGGTGGGTATGACACACATCTCATTCATGATTCCAAGACTGTGAATTGCCCTGGGAAGCTTGGCTGGCTCTTTCTTGATGATGGTTCTAGACTACTTATAAAAACGATATTGTTCAAGGATGCTTTTGGCATAGTCACTTCTGCCTGGTAGTTTTAAGGACTTTAAAAAAACCTGCTTTGCCATGTACTTTTCATTTGAATTTTCAATTACACTTTATCCTTCTGGCTTTAGCCTCACTATAGCCTCTTCGGGCTATAGAAGCCAAAGATGAATTCCTCTTTCAGGATTAAAAAAACACACATTTTGATATTCTAGACAAGGTATCAAAATTAAATGAAAACACTGACCAGGACTGTATTCTAAGAAAATCTTAGTTACAGGTAGGTAGCCATGTTGGTCTGCTGTAGTCAAAATTTTTTTAAAAAAATCCTTCCAGTAGCACCTTAGAGACCCACTAGGTGTGTTATTAGTATGAGCTTTCGTGTGCATGCACACTTCTTCAGAAAACCTTATTGGCCCAAGTCTAGCCTTTTAAAAAAAGCAATATAACAAGAAAAATATCTATCCTTTAAATCTGTAGAACACAATTTTGATAGGGCAAATAGAATTTTTATTGGCAACTTGAAAGATTTTTTCACCGTAAGATAAAAGATTACTTTCTCCAAATCACTGTGGCTTCCTATCTTTGTTTAGTGAAAACTGCCTTCTGTAACAGGACAAAGCATTAATTATTGAGCAACCCATCAAACCCCATGGCGAGACCATGAATCATATCTCTGCTTGTAAAAAATTCATAACAGGGCCTCTGCAAGAAAAAGAGGCTTGGGAAGAAAGCTGCTCATGTCATTTGTTACAAGGTAAACTGATTAAACTCCTTTTAGAGACCTGAAAGCTGATTAATCTAGCTCATTAAAAAGATGTCTGGCTAATGACTCTTGGTAATTAAGACCTCTGCATGTGAAAGGTCCTAGTCAGGCACGTTTGATGAGGAAATATAACTATGGAGCAGACTACTGACATCCTGTACGCAGAATGAGATATAATTTATACGCACAGCTAATAAAGAAATGTGCCTCCATTTTTAAAAAATGCACTGTTCTGTCTCCTTAGTCCCAATTTTATAGTACAAAGATCACAGTACCAATATAAACACCACAGTGTGCATACAGAGTGATTTGCAAAATAATATATACAAACACGCATGCAGCACACTGTCACTGTTAATACCGCCAATCACCCGCTGAAGAAGTGATGGGGAGACTGGAATCTGCCTCCCCAATATCCCCAACAAATAAGCAGAAATGTCATTTGTTGGGTGCTACACACAGAATTCAAATCCACTTACTGGGATCTATGAAAGCAGCTGCAAGGAACTAGATCCAGAGACTCAGGCATAGGAATCATGAATAAAGCTCCCTTAAGCATGCACTGTTCCGTTTAACCCAGAAGAAGGTCAAACAAAAACCAAATTGACCTTGCTCTCTGAAGGTCTCGATCCAAAAATGTCACTGGATCCACTACTGCAGATTCACACAGATCCTGGCAAACTGTCCAAGATTCAGATACTTGGCCTTATACTAATGTCAATAAAATTTCCTTTTATTTGACTTTATAATCTAGCATTCTCTTAATATCTTTTATAGAAATCATTCTGATTTGTGTCACAAATTCAATGAGAAAACTTTTTGTTGATGTCAAAAAGAACTGCATTTGTATATTGATATTGCGGCTCTGAGGGAAATAATCTTATGAAACAAACAGTACTTCCTAAGCATACAGCAAGCCAGAGCAGCAGCAAAATGCCCCACAGGCGCTAATAGTAGCCAGAGTGGATCAAAGGAGTCAGTGGTGGATCGGAAGATAGAAAAAGAGTTTAAAGGAGGAGCTTCCCCCTTTTTTGCCTCATTGTAGTTCTGACACCCCTGTAGCACAGACTAGCGTCTTTCGAGACAATGATGGCTTTTCCTCTTGAACTTAAGCATACAGACTTTTACCCACTAGAAACACCAGTCAAGGGGAAATATTTCCACTTCCACTTGGTGGGTGTATATTTCAATGCTTAGGGCATAAAGTACTGTACATATAATTTGTGTGCACAAAACAGGCTTTTGGAGCTCTTGCTACCAATTATAGCATGCGGGTGGCGCTGTGGTCTAAGCCACCAAGCCTCTTGAGCTTGCTGATCAGAAGGTCAGCAGTTCAAATCTGTGCGACGGGCGAGTTTCCATTGCTCTGTCCCAGCTTCTGCCAACTTAGCAGTTCGAAAGCATACCAGTGCAAGTAGATAAATAGGTACCACTGCGGCAGGAAGGTAAACAGCGTTTCCATGCGCTATGGTTTCCGTCACGGTGTTCCGTTGCGCCAATAGCAGTTTAGTCATGCTGGCCACATGACCTGGAAAGTTGTCTGTGGACAAACGCTGGCTCCCTCGGCCTGAAAAGCGAGATGAGCGCCGCACCCCATAGTCGCCTTTGACTGGACTTAACTGTCCAGGGGTCCTTTACCTTTTACCACCTAAAACACTGCTTAAGACAAGCAGGGGATCATTAGAGGTACCTTCAACAAAGTTCAAGAAGCTGAATTGGAAAAGGGAATCTAGAATGCCCAATTATATCAGGTGATACAAACTATGCAATCACAGTTGTGCACTTGTGCAATTCCTATTCCTTTCAATGAGGTTGCATATGAAATGTTCTTAGTAGATCCTATTTTTTCCAAGTACTTTAGCAATGCAGCAATTTATTACCAAAAAGGTCAAGCACCACATAGGTAGAGGCAGACCAAACACGTCTGAAATGTTCTCTCATGAAGATCTCAAATTTAAAAGCAAAAAATGATGGAATGCCTCTAATTTTTAGCCTTTTCATCACAATTACTGAACATTCCTTATTAGTGACAAGTTTAAAAGCCTAAAGTTAAAATAACCTTTGTACAACCAATAACTAATAGACTGCTTATAAGATCATCCACTGAAAGGCAGATGTTTCTTGTATCACAACTAGGCACATACTGCATGCTTAAAAATCCAATTATTTTTCAGGCCTTTAACATATAAAAATTATAAAGGGCCTCCAGTTATTATATCCAAGAAGACAACACTGAGAGGGGGGAAATACCTCCAAATTAAGGATTTGGTTTAAGCACATACAGTCTGATGATAATTTCTTTAATGTAATTAGTTCAATGAGAAGTTTTCTTGACTGCAGTATAATCCAATAATAAAAGACGAAAATACATGTATTTATTTGTCCCTTCTGGCCTGGGGAGACATATGAAATTTTGTGACAGCTGGACAAAGCCAGGTCCTCAAGCGGTTTAACCACACGTATTTTTGCAACTGAGATGAATCACCCAGATTCGTATTTATTGCTAAGGCCAATCTATATCAAAGACCATGAATTTCCAGTTGACAGCAAGGAGTACAAGATAGGCTACTACTATATAGATAAGTCTGTGAGAACTGAGTAATTAACAAACGCTGGATGCCTTTGGACGTTAATGCTAAAACCATGCTTTAGCATTCTGAGAACAAATTGTAGTGAACCTCAGGGTTGCAAACTCTTTTCTTCCTCTGGAATGGCCAATAGATAGGAAATTAATGCTTTAGTATAACTGCGCTTCAGCCTATCATCTGAACCCTGCAAAACTACAGTCAATGTTGACTGTGGTTTGAATAAGCTGGTTTATGGCAAACAGGTATATTTAACATTAGTCACAGTTTGTCTGGGTTCAGACAACATGGCAAGCTGTGAGCTTAACCTCTTTGCAGTTGTTTGGGATCAGGAGAGGGGAAGATGGGAGCAAGCAAGCCCTGCAAGGCTCATTGCAGTTTGTTCTCATAATGCTAAACAATGTCTTAGCGACAACATGCAACACTCTCAAGAAAAAAGATTGCCCCAGGTTCTTGTAATTGTTTGGTGTTGGCAGTAGGACAATGAATAATAGACAGTGAAGTTTTGTGTTTAAACTCACACTTATTAACACCTTTTAATAAATCTGACTGATCAGATTTACAAGGTGGTAATTCAAATGCAAGTAAACTATATCCTCTGTGGTAAACAGTTTCATTTGCTTTTTGGAAGATAAAAGCTCTAGCATTCTTCTAATGCGTTTCTTGAATTATCACAAGAAAGATATGGCTTGCTACTAATACTAAATAAAAACTTTTAAATAACATAATAAACATACACTCTGCTTTAGTAATTCTAAGAGAGATGCTGGCTGCCCTCATGCCTAGTAAAACACAAAATGATCCATGTAAATTTATCTCTAGCAGATCATGACAAGCCAGTTTCGGCTGGTAAATAAGAGTACTGAGCTTGATCCTTGATTATCACATCCCCCTCAGGCAGTGGAGGAGCAGGCAGGGGCTGGCACGCATCCTGGGGGCATGGCGCCCAGCGCAGGCAGAGGGGGCAGCCGTGATGGCACCCCACCGGGACATGCTGCCAGGGGCGATGCAATCCCCGCGCACTCTTCCTCCAGTGCCCTCAGGTACGTGGAATAGCCTTAACTAGAGTTATTATATTTGAACCTCAGTATTTCATCTGTTAAATCGGAGTGTTGATTATATTTACCAATTTTGTGGGTGCACAGGACTGAACACTTTGCACACTAACAATGTTTAATAAATAGTTGATAATAAGGGGCCTGATCCAATCAAGTCTCTGTTCCACTAATGGAAGAGTAGGGCATTACCTATCTGACCCTCGTGACAATCCAACATCTTTGCAGCTTAAGCTTTATCAGAACCACCACCACAGGTTGTGGTGGCGAGGGGGTGTGTGGAAGCAAAACACCGTAGCATGTTAAACTATAATCTATATGTTACCGTGCACTAGAGTAGTAGGGACTGCCTTCCTCTTCAAACCTCCGGATGATTGGCTCTTTGAGAGTTTTTTCCTCCTCTTCAGTTAGCTAGTGGATTGATATGGAAAGAAAGTGGGATTTTAGTCTGCAAGAGCTACACTTTTATATTAAGAAGCGATATTGCACACTGGTTGCATAAGACCATAGGTTAGCATGACAAGATCAAGAACCAGAAAGCTTCAATCTCACATCTCTCTCCCTGCCCCATTCCCAGATTTACACCTGTCTTCTTACTCACATCAATAACAAAAAATACTTACCTGCTTCCCTTCCCTTGCTTTTCGGTCCTTGGCTATTGTAGCCAAAACCATTGCAGCTTGCTCTCCTCCCATAACGGAGATCCGAGCATTTGGCCACATAAAAAGGAATCTGGGACTGAAAAAGATAAAACAAACTAACACAGGGCACAAATCTCCTGCTTTTCCCCCAAATTCCCTACTCCAGAATTATTCTAATTTTATTTTATGTTTGAGGGGCACAGGGACAGGAAGAGTTTCAAAGACCTGCTCCATCATGTACCTAAACTTCCTTACTGTCATTGTGATTTGCATAATATGAAAGCAGCAAAGATCCACCATTTTCCTTAACCATGCCATTTATTTAATTCATTTAGCAGAGTTGTTATACCGCTTAATTATCCATTGGTACCTACAGTGAGCATCAAAATTTTCATCAAGTTTTTCTAGCTATAAAGAAGGGGTATTTTAGTTTCTGTGCCAGGATACTGCAACATTACACATACAAAGTGACATGAGCACCATGTACCTGGAATGACCAAGGGATTTAATACAATGAGTAGGACATACGAATGTATACATTCACTAATTCACCTGTATAAGGTGAATAAACACAGGTGACATAGTCTGCCTGAGCCACAACTGCATTTAACAGTTAACTAATTCTAGGCACATACTTACCTATATGCTCTTCCACACATCCCATAATTTCCAGCTCCATAGGAACCTCCAATTAGTACTGTTATTTTAGGCACATTGGCACATGCAACAGCAGTTACCATCTTGGCTCCATCTTTTGCTATTCCACCAGCTTCATAATCCTTACCAACCATGAAACCTAGTGAATTATAAAAGCAGCAAGATCAATGTCAACCAATTTTGAAAAGTAATCTTACTGGTCCATTGCAGAGGGGGTGGGGAGAGAACCCAAAAGCAACAGTAAGGTAACACCTTTTCTGGGCCCACCCCAACCAAAACACAACATAAATAGCTTCCTCGCTATTTAAGGTATTAATCTATTCTTACTTTAAGATAACAGTCATTGCTGATTGTACACCTTCAGGGCAGAGTTTCTTGTTCTTAATTTCAGTCATTATATACTGCTTAGATTTTAAGACACTTTAATAACACTTTACTTAATGTCAGCTCTACAGCCCTCCTAAAAAAAACAAATAAAGGTTATAAATAATGGATAGGAATATATTTATTACTACTACGTATTTAGTTGCCTAGGGGCTATGCAATGAATCTGCAGCTCCAAATAATTTATTTCCCCTGAAATTCAGCTACATAAATCATAATGAGTCACAGACCTGTGATGTTTTGCAGAAATACAATGGGAATGTTTCTCTGACAACAAAGCTGAATAAAATGGGTGCCCTGTAAAGACAGTAAAAAGATAGTTTATCTAAAAGGTAAAGGGACCTACTGGCAGTTAATTGTTGAACAGCTTATCTTCAATCCCATCTATTGTTAAAACCAATAGGTGCTTCCATGACAATGTTTTATTAAGTTGCTATATATATATGTGTGTGTGTGTGTGTGTGTGTATGTGTGTGTGTGTGTATATATATATGTATACATATATATACATATATAACAAAATCACAATCTTTTACATGATATATAATGCTTATTTAATTAAAAAAACAAACATTCCAACACATAATTGCACTTTCCCAATTCCCTCCGTTGGAAATGACCCTATACCTGAGCATCAGCTTGTCTGTTATTTTTTCTAACTGTAGTAATACTTTCAAATTGCTTCAGAATAAAACAACTTTTCCCAGTTAGTGTTACTTATCTTCGTAAACAGCTGATTCATGAAGAAGTTACTCATTCCCCAATAACTGCTAAAATAGATTTGAAGCAAGTTTCAACACATAAGGATGTGATAAATGGTAGGTGGTAATAACTGAGGAAACAAGTTTGCTATGGTACGGAATGCTAGAAATAGTACGTTAGATCACTGCCATTAAGAGTGACAAAATAGCAGGTTAGACTAAAAAATTCTTGCAGCGTGGCAGGTCTTGAGAAAAAGCTTTCGTAACTTTGTTAATAATCATACTTAGCATCTGTACAAATGTTCAAAGTGTTTCCCGTACACTACCTAGTTGTAACCCTTACAACAACACTGAAAGGTAAGTCAGTATTATTACATACACACACTATTAGACAATAAATCTATGACAGAATGTCTTCTAAGTGTTTCTTCCTGTTGGGCATACAGTGGTACCTCGGGTTACATACGCTTCAGGTTACATACGCTTCAGGTTACACACTCCGCTAACCCAGAAATCGTGCTTCAGGTTAATAACTTTGCTTCAGCATAAGAACAGAAATCATGCTCCGGTGGCGCGGCAGCAGCAGGAGGCCCCATTAGCTAAAGTGGTGCTTCAGGTTAAGAACAGTTTCAGGTTAAGTACAGACCTCCGGAACGAATTAAGTACTTAACCTGAGGTACCACTGTATTTACAACTAAAAGCAGCAAGAGTAATTATATTTCCTTAAAACAGGGATGGGGAGCCTGTGGCCATGAAGATGTCCCGGACCACAATTCCCCAGCCAACATAAAAAGGGATAATTGGAGTTCCAGTCCAGCAACATCTGGAAGGCTACAGGTTCCCCATCCCTGCCAGAAAATGTAAGAAAATGTAAACATGAAATTATTTTATTTTTTAGACTTGGTTATGCTTCTTATAGTCATAAGTAACCACCAAAAAGGTAATTAATTACCCGCTATGAATGTAGTTATCAGCAATTGCTTTGTTCTCAGCAATAATGAAAGTCTGGAAGGCAGAGCTTCAATAACGTATGTTATACTTGCCTTCTTTGCAGATTCTGAAAAAAGGACACCATTGTTTCCAATTATTCCTACCGGATAACCAAATATCCGAGCAAATCCTAGAGGGGGAAATGAGAATAAGAGAAAATTGCACATGTATCTCACAATGAAAGCATAAAACATTTCAACACCTTTTGAATGAAATCAGTATTCTAAGAATAAGAGTTTTAGGCCTGCAGCCACAATTCTTCCATATAAATTATATGAATTGTTAATTTTCCACAAGCTCTTACAAAGTATTTTTAAAATGCAAACATATCCCTATTCCAACATATTAAATAGTAGCAGCTTCATACCTGGTGTTCCTCATGAATTGTAAATAAAAAACAAAAAATCAGTTCAGTTTTGAAATAAGCAGGGGAAATAGGTGCAGTTTTGAAAGGTTCAGTTCACCATCTTGATTCAAAATGGCACCTGCTCCCTGATCTCATGAACCATTATGCAAATTTGGTTCTGATATCATATGTCAGGGGTTCAGGAGCAGAGGCAAGGGCAAGGGAGGAAACAGAGAGCGAGGGGGAGGAGGCAGAAGAAAGGATGAGTGATGACGACGACCCGAGATCTCCGAGTCTTTCCAGTGAATCGGAAGATTCACAGAAAGGAGCACCAGTGGCCAGGGCAAGGGGGGAGCCTAGGGGGACACCCCAGGAGGAAAGGGCCAGAGGGAGCTCAGAGGGGAGCAGTTGGAAATCGGGACCAGCGTCACCAACAGAGAGCAGGGGAGAGGAAGGGAGTCAGGTATCAAGCGCTGGCAGCTCACAACAGGAGGGAGGGCACGAGTCAGGAGTGGCCACACCTCCATCAGGGAGCGAAGAAACGGTCAGACGGAAAGTGGAAGGTTGGGCGCGCGCGCCAAGTTCAAATGCACAGGAAGGTGGCGCAGTAAGCAGCCCGGAAAGGGAGCCAGGTCCTAAAGCCCGGCGCAAGGAGACAGAAGGGTCCGGGGGGTCAGCGTCAGAAGAGTCCCGGAAGGAAGAGACCCCGGGGGGCGGAGGGACCCAGAGAAGAACAGTCAGGCGGAAAAGGTGGAGTAAGGCTAGGATATTAAGTTGGTGTACAGGAGGCGGGGACCCAGACAGAGCTTCGCCGATCTAACCATAAGACGTAGAGTTGCACGCAGCAGCTTGAGAATGGGAACTGTAACTCAATAAAGACTTTTACTAAATGATCGCTGGCTAGCGTGATCCTCTGTGAGCTAGGATCGGGGAGCAACTCTGACAGTAAGCTCTGTCTCTTAAATTGTGGGCATCTACGGCCTCACGGAGAGGAGAGAAAGCGGGTGCCTACTAGCGAGCTCACAAACGGCAGACAACATGACGGCTGAACAGCAGATAGCGGAACTCAGAGAAGCAGTGACACGACTGAATGCCGAGGCACTTGCATCCAGGAAGAGAGAGGAGGACGCAGCTGCCGCCTACAGGGATCTCCAGGTCAGGTTGGAAGTGCTTACGAAGCAAGGGGAACAGACACCCAGACGGGAGGGGATTGGATTGGGAAGAAGAACAGGCGGTCTGGTCTCTCACTTCGATGGGAATCTGCAACAGTACCCCAACTTTAGAGCAGATGTAATGTGTGCACTGCAACTGCTGAACAAAGACTTTAGAGATGAGCAAGAGAAAGTGGGGTTCATCATGTCCCATTTGCATGGAGATGCTAAAGCATGGCTGCGCAATTTGTGGAGGGATAAGGATCCGGCGCTCCAAAATGCGGATGCCTTTATTAAAGCGATGGATGGGTGTTTTTTATCAAGCATTGACGTGGATCTTGCTCGGCAGCAGATACATGGACTGAAGCAAGGGAGGGCCAGCGTAAGGCAGTACCATGCCCGCTTTTTCGCTTTGGTCAGTGCCCTGGAATGGGACAGAGATTCGGCTCCTGTAAGAGACCTGTTTTGGGAGGGATTGCACGGCTCGGTTAAAGATGAGATTGCGAGGGGGGAGAGACCCCGGACCACGCAGGAGATCGTTCAGAGGGCGCTGGCGGTGGGGGTGCGGCTGGAAGAACGCCCATGGAGCAGGGACGAAGGGCGTGGAGGGCGCGAACCAGCCAGGGGCTCCTCCTTCCTTCCCAGAGAAGCAGCGCGTGCGCAATCCACGCCTCCGCCAGGAGGAGGAGCGGAACCTATGGAGGTTGGAGGTGCAAGGGCTCAGTCAGCAGCCAGAGCCCTAGCACCGGGAGCAGTGAAAGCGAAGCCTCCTAGAGGGAACAGGAAGTGTTATATCTGCGATGATCCACAGCATATGGCGAAAGAGTGTCCCCGGAGGCTCCACAAGCACACTGCAGCCTCAGCAATGGTAACTGCAGCAACGCACCAAGGAGAACCACAGCAGGGAAACGACGCAGTCTGGCTGGAGGAAGAGGCACTGGGGCCCAGCCAGACGTGTCAGTGAAGCAGTCCCCAGAGATTTTACAGCCCATGGACCCCCTCCCGCCCAAGCCTGTAGTGAGGCTCACCGCATCGCTCCAGCTGCCCAATGGAATCACCATGGACGTGCCAATTACCATCGACTCCGGCAGCAATGCGGACTTTATAGGGCAGGACTTTGTCGACCGGCACGCCATACAGTTGCTGCCTGCCACGCTGCCCCTGCAGGTTGTCACGGTGGATGGCAGGGAGCTGTTAGGGGGGCAAGTGGTGAAGCAGACGCCACCAATGGTGATGCGACTTGGGAATCACAGGGAAATCATCAGCTTCAACGTCACTCAACTATCGGACACGCCCATTGTATTGGGCATGAGTTGGCTGGACAAGCACAGCCCGACGCTGGCTTGGTACCAGAGGCAGCTGACCTTCGGCTCTTCCTTTTGTGCTGAACACTGCATCGTGCCCCGGCAGGAAGAAGAGGAAGAGGAGTCACAGCTGCAGCTAGGCACGCTGCAAGCGGTTCCCCACAAGTACGCAGAATTTTTGGAGGTTTTCTGCGAGAAGGAGGCAGACAGGCTACCCCCCCACAGACCATATGACTGCGCAATTGACCTGCTGCCGGGGGCGGCGCTGCCCAAAGGGAAGCTGTATTCCATGTCTGAGGACGAACTGCAGGAACTCAAAGAGTTCATAGATCATAATTTGGAGCGCGGTTTCATCCAAGAGTCCAAGGCAGCGGGGGGCAGTCCTGTATTCTTTGTTAAGAAGCGGGACACGCCCCAAAAAAGGCTGGTCGTGGACTATCACATCTTAAACAGTGTGACCAAGCCATCGGACTTCCCCATGCCCCGAATCAACGACCTCCTCGCAAAGGTACGGAAGGGCAGCATGTTCACCAAGTTGGACCTGCGAGGGGCGTACAACCTCATTCGCATGCGGGAAGGAGATGAGTGGAAGACAGCCATGTTCACGCCCCTGGGTACCTACGAATATAGAGTTATGCCTTTTGGATTGCAAAATGGCTCCCACGTGTTTCAAGCGTTCATGCATCACATGTTGGCGGGGCTCCTCTACAAGACGTGCGTCTGTTTCTTGGATGACATCCTGATCTTTTCGGAATCGCAGCAGGAGCATGACAGACACGTCAAGGAAGTGCTGAGCAGGCTACAGCAGCATAGGCTTTACGCCAAGCTGGAGAAGTGCCAGTTCGACGTGACGGAGGTGGATTTCCTGGGCTACAAGTTGTCTGACAAGGGGCTCGCCATGGACAGCGCCAAGGTTCGAGCAGTGTTGGATTGGAAAAGCCCACGCAACCGGAAGGAGGTCCAACGGTTTGTCGGCTTCGCGAACTTCTATCGCAAGTTTATCAAAGGCTTTGCTATGCAGACGGCGGCCATCACGGACACGCTCAGCTCCAAGAAAAAGAAGTTCATCTGGACAGAGCAGGCGGAGCAGTCCTTTCAGGCACTCAAGCGGCTCTTCGCGTCGGAAGAGCAGCTGCTTCATGTCAACCCCAGCAGGCCGATGAGGGTGGAGACAGACGCCTCGGACAGAGCCGTGGGAGCAGTCCTGCTGCAGAAAGACCCGCAGGGGGCTTGGAGGCCGGGAGCGTTTTACTCCAGGAAGCTCAGCAAGTCCGAACAGAACTACACCATCTGGGACAGGGAGTTGCTGGCCATTCATGCAGCGTTCAAAGCGTGGAGGCACTTCCTGATCGGCGCCAAGCACACGGTGCAGGTCTGCACGGACCACAAGAATCTGGAGCACTGGCGCACGGCACAGTTCCTGAACCAGAGGCAGATACGTTGGGCTGAGTTCTTTGCGAACTTCGACTTCCGAATAGAGTATGTCCCAGGGGACACCAACATCATGGCGGATGCTCTCTCCCGTAAGCCGCAGTATCTGGAGGAGGCAACGCCAGCGGCCGCCATGCACATCTTCGCACCAACAGTGTGGGCGTGCGCTGCGGCAACAGTTGACCTGGAGGCGGTGCGACGAGCGTTGCAGGATGACTCCTTCGCGCAAGCAAAGATGGCAGAGGTGCACAGGGGCACGGCAGCGACCGACGAGTTCCAGCTGTGAGATGGATTGCTCATCCGTAAAGGGGCCATCTACGTGCCGGGAGACGAACTTCGCGCCAAGGTACTGCAGCAGCTGCACGACGCGCCCACTGCCGGGCACTTTGGCAAGGAGAAGACGATGGAATTAGTCGCCAGAGACTTCTGGTGGCCCGGAATGAGAGGGGAAGTCGCGGACTATGTGGCGAGGTGTGACACCTGCCAGAGGGCCAAACCAGTGCACAGACCGCCGGCCGGACTGTTGGAACCGCTGCAAACTCCGTTCGAACCATGGGAGAGAGTGGCCCTGGACTTTGTCACGGATCTGCCCAGCTCGAGGGGCAAGACGGCCGTGCTGGTGGTGGTGGACTTGTTCTCCAAGATGGCACATTTCATTCCGTGTGCTAAGGTGGCCACGGCGGAACAAACCGCCAAACTGTTCATAGACCACGTGTTCAAGGTTCACGGTCTGCCGCGGTCTATTCTGTCCGACCGAGGGCGACAGTTCATCTCGAATTTCTGGCAGAAGCTGATGGGCTTCCTGAACGTCAAGATCAACCTGGCGTCGGCTAGACACCCGCAGACCAACGGGCAAGCGGAGCGGGTCAATGCCATCATGCAGCAGTACCTGAGATGTTATGCGAATCAACAGCCTGCGACGTGGGTGGATTACCTGCCTCTCGCCGAGTTCGCCTACAACAACACGAAGCACGTGTCCACGGGGGTCACGCCGTTCTTCGCCAACAACAGGAGGCACCCCAGAACCTTCCCGGGACTGGAAAGAATGGGGGAGGGGGAGCCGCAGACAGCAGATGCGTTCGCGTCAGAGTTGCAGGAGGTCCACGATCAGCTGCGGCGGCACCTGGAGCTGGCGAAACACGCATACAAGGTACAAGCGGACAAACACAGAAGGGTTGGCGAAGAGATCCATGTGGGAGACTGGGTCTGGTTAGCAGCCCACGCAGTGCCGGCCAGGTCGTTGGCGAAGAAGAAACTAGGGCATAAGCAACTGGGGCCCTACCAAGTCGAAGAGCAGGTCAACCCGGTGGCTTTCAGGCTGGCGCTTCCGGAGGGTTCCAGGATGCATCCGGTGTTCCACAGATCGGTGCTCACTCCCTACAAGGCACCTCACAGATTTCAGGAACCAGGCACGGCACCAAGTCCACTCCGAGAGAGAACCGAGCAAGGGGGAGTGGCACAGGAGGAGCGCATCAACGAAGTCACAGGGATTTTGGACTCTAGATGGGGGGAAGAGGGGGTAGAATACTTTCTCGCCAAGGAGGGCACCCTGGCCAGTGCCAACAGCTGGGTGCCAGGCTACGCTCTAGACGAACCTCTGCTCAAAGAAGAGTTTCATGCCCTCTTCCCACACAGGCCCATGCCAGCAGACTTTTTCGACGACTGGCTTTTCACGCCCACGCTTTCAGCCAGCACGTTCCGGGGGTTCGACTCGGACGAGGAACCGACACGCGACGCACGTTCCCCGGAGGGGTCACCCTCGGGATCTGCCTCAGAACCTTCGTATTGGTGGGACGATAGACCAGAGGAGCAGTGGCGCAGGAAGTGGCTGGAGGGTCCAGGCCGAGCAACGCCCCCAGGAGGAAGCGAGGGAGAGACGGACATGGACGTATTCGGGGACGACCCGGGTTTCGAGCACGGCGGCACAGAGATGGAAGCGGAAGTGACCGTCGTCGACGAGAGCAGGGAGGAAGAACCGGAAGACTTCAGATGCAGGCCCGCCACGGGAAGCGAACTGTATCCGACATTCGTCCCCATGACACGGCAGCACCCAGCTCTCGCACCGGAAGGAGGGGAGGGGGGAAGAGGGGGCTTCGAGGGGGGGATGGATGTCAGGGGTTCAGGAGCAGAGGCAAGGGCAAGGGAGGAAACAGAGAGCGAGGGGGAGGAGGCAGAAGAAAGGATGAGTGATGACGACGACCCGAGATCTCCGAGTCTTTCCAGTGAATCGGAAGATTCACAGAAAGGAGCACCAGTGGCCAGGGCAAGGGGGGAGCCTAGGGGGACACCCCAGGAGGAAAGGGCCAGAGGGAGCTCAGAGGGGAGCAGTTGGAAATCGGGACCAGCGTCACCAACAGAGAGCAGGGGAGAGGAAGGGAGTCAGGTATCAAGCGCTGGCAGCTCACAACAGGAGGGAGGGCACGAGTCAGGAGTGGCCACACCTCCATCAGGGAGCGAAGAAACGGTCAGACGGAAAGTGGAAGGTTGGGCGCGCGTGCCAAGTTCAAATGCACAGGAAGGTGGCGCAGTAAGCAGCCCGGAAAGGGAGCCAGGTCCTAAAGACAGAAGGGTCCGGGGGGTCAGCGTCAGAAGAGTCCCGGAAGGAAGAGACCCCGGGGGGCAAAGGGACCCAGAGAAGAACAGTCAGGCGGAAAAGGTGGAGTAAGGCTAGGATATTAAGTTGGTGTACAGGAGGCGGGGACCCAGACAGAGCTTCGCCGATCTAACCATAAGACGTAGAGTTGCACGCAGCAGCTTGAGAATGGGAACTGTAACTCAATAAAGACTTTTACTAAATGATCGCTGGCTAGTGTGATCCTCTGTGAGCTAGGATCGGGGAGCAACTCTGACATCATAAGAAGTGTCCAACTCCATAGCAAACAAATAAACTACTTTCTGAAATGTGTAGCAGGAAATTTGATTTCTAATCACCTAAAAATAATACCTGTGATTAAGGTATCCCCGTATAAGGCTTTAAATTCATCGAATTTACTTCCATCTACAAGTCTAGCAATGACCTTAAGTAGAAAAACAAACAAGACACACATTATTAGTTCATTCTTCGTTACAACAGATAATATTTTTAAGATCACATTCTCTTTTGTATTAGATTGATATTAAATTCCAAGTAACTGGGCTTCATTACTACCAGCTGAAGGAACACACTAGGCTGAACGTGTTTGAAATTGAAAGCCCGATTATTATAGAAAGTAGTTGTCATCATCACCGTCATCAGTCACCTTCTTCACAATTGTCTCAAGGTGATGTACAATAAAAATAGCAAACAAAAAACAATTAAGCAGCAGATACATTTAAAACAATACAAAATAGACAATCATGGCAGCAATATTTCGTATTTATACCTCTCTAACATCAAAATTTCTTTTAAGCTGCTCTCCAACTATCCCATAAAGTTCATCAGCAGGAAACAAAGGTTCTTCCGATGGTTCTATTGTTACCTGCAATAATTTAAAGTACAAAATTAATCAAAACATTCCCACAAATTAATCAAAACATTCATCAATATTTTCCTACAGGCTTCCAGAGTCTCTCTCTATAACCAACTCGGGCTCAAGTGTTTGCATCTGAGTAACAATTCATTCAGCATGACAGTTAAACTTATCCTGGATTCTTAGAACTTTTCTCTCTTCCTCGCAGCTCTTCCTAAGTTCCAGCAGTAATTTACACATTTCCAAAACAGCTTTATGGCTCAGTTCTGACCTACAAGTTATTTGTTTTGTAATTATATATTTTATTGTTGTAACTCACCTTGGGACCCTATTATCTATTAAATTGGTATACCACCCTACACCCACAGGTCTAAGGGTGGTTACAACATAAAAGCACAATATAAAAACATACAATACATAATAAAAATGAAAATTAAAAAACCCAATAATCCCCCTTCCCTAATACATTTTAAAAGGGCATTGGATATAGGAAAAGGTGGGTAAGAAATCAAATTAAATAAAAGATAGAAAGAAAAGATAGAAAGAAAATTGAACCCTGGTTAAGGGACTGGGAATGGGGTATCATATATAGTACCTGGCACCCTATTTTTGAACAAGTCTTGCTGTGGTGAAGAAGAAGAAGAAGAAGAAGAAGAAGAAGAAGAAGAAGAAGAAGAAGAAGAGCAGCAGTTTGGATTTGATATCCCGCTTTATCACTACCCTAAGGAGTCTCAAAGCGGCTAACAATCTCCTTCCTCCCCCACAACAAACACTCTGTGAGGTGAGTGGGGCTGAGAGACTTCAGAGAAGTGTGACTAGCCCAAGGTCACCCAGCAGCTGCATGTGGAGGAGCAGAGATGTGAACCAGGTTCACCAGATTACAAGTCAACCGCTCTTAACCACTACACCACACTGGCTCTCCTCAGTCTGAGCCGCTAGGGGGCAAAAGAGGCACACTGGACTGTGCTGAGACTTAGCAGCTGGCCTTTGCAGAAATTAGCCTTAAAGCCCAATGGGTCACCCCTGGAAGAGGAGGAGGACAGAAGAGGGAGGGCACAGCAGGGCTCTCCTCCCAACTCTCTCTCCCTGAGACCAAAGGAGGCTTTTCCTTGCAGGTGTTTTCAGCTTCAGCCCTGCTCATGTAGGTGATACTACCATGATCCTAAACTCACACTGAGCACCACAATCAGAGTTCAGGAACACCCATGGTTTCATGACAATCACACATAACCCTGGAATAGGAAGGTTAGATGAATTTGGTGTATGCTATCCTAACTTGTAGGTCTGAAAGTTAAATTGTAGGTCTGAAAATGTAATAGTCTAATATCTAGTCAGGGCCAGTGCAGGCATAACTCTTCATTTTCTGAACTAAGTTTAATACATCATCAGACAAGGACAGACCTGCTTACTCCATCTCCCACCCGCTCCCCCCAGATGAACTCCTCATTAACCTTGGTGCATTGAATGATATATCTGTACCTACATAAAAGCCATGGTTGAAGTTCACTCAGAGTAGACCTCTTAAAATTAATGGACTTCACTTTTTCATGTGCATTAATTTCAATGGCTCTACTAAGTATCACTTCGTTGAATACCACCCCTTATGTCAAAATCTGGCCTAGCGTAAACCTGGCTAGTGACCGTACTGATAACACACTGCTCCAGGGATAGTGTTAACAAGGGAGGATGGGTAGAATCCAAATGGGAGAAGGGAGGGAACACATGAGCTTGCGATCCACTCTCAATCTAACCATGATTAAGAAACCAGCTGTCTTATGTTTGCAACAGGCCACAGTGCAAATGGAAACTTTAAATGCACAGCACTGCTACCAAAGCCACATTCTAAGTATTCTATTTCATACATCGCTTCAAAGGAAACTGAACAAAACATACTCACGTCTACTTTCTTCTGGTAATTCAAACTTCTCACCACTTTCCTCGCTAAATGGAGTGCATGATTATCATCCAAAGCATAGTGATCAGTTACACCAGATTTTCTGCACAGATTTAAAATAGAAGACCATGGCATGTTATTAAGCAATATATTTTTATTTACTATTCAATGGTGAAATACTTTTGGGAGGGGGGCAGGGAATGACATGCCATAGAACCCAAACACAAAGGGAACTTGAGAAATAAAGGGCAAGCATTTAGTGGTAATATCCATTGATAGAAGAGCCCACCATTGTTTAAAGCAAGGGGAATGCAACAACAGTTCAAAGCAACATAATTTAAGGCACGTTCCATTAAAATGTATTGAAGGTGGAGAAGAGTGTTTTGTTTTACCTGCAGTGAAGATCAGCACCACCAAGATCTTCTGCTGATACCTCCTCCCCTGTTGCTGCTTTAACCTAAAATACAAAAACAAAGTCTCAGCACAGAAGTTCATAGAACTAGGGATGCTATTTATATATTTAAAGCAATTTTAGCCCATAGCTGAAAAGGCTTCCAAAATAGCTTCCAAAGATAAGCAGCAATGCAATTATGTGTTTTTTTAAAGTTAACTACAATAATCTTTGAAATTTTCAGGCTTTGGACCCTGCCTGTTACTTCCCCCAACTCTCATCCAAGAATCTCTTCAGTTCACTACTTTGGCCCATATAAACCAAGGTTTGAACCTAGTAATAAACACTGGTCTACACAGTTGGTTCAGACGTACTGCTACATAATACTAATGCTGGAAAGAAAAGAGAGGGAACTCAAGCTGGAAAGGGAAGACGGGATGGAGCACTTTGCACTATGCCCAGTGGACATAGCTGATTGAGTAGAGTATTAAATGCCATAAAAATATAACCAAGTAACATAAAATCATTATTATGATTATTTAAGAAGCACTATTAATATGTATGTCACTTTATAAAGACTTCCAGGATCTTATTATCTAAAGTTAAACAGTAAAATTGGAAGAACATGTGTTGAGTTCAGGAACAGATTTAAGGGTGATCATATCAGGAGAGAAGACTGAAAGGGTGTGCCAAAGAAGACACAGAAAATGGAGGAGAGGCGGTGTTGAAGGAGAGAGAGCTCCAGGCATAAGGGGAAGCAAAGAGAAACAGCAGAGTTGTTTAAGAGAGCTGGAGACTTTTTTATGACTGTGGGAGGTGTAGCTGAAGGAGTGGGTCGTGGGGCATGAATAAATTTAAATGTAAGAGTGAGGGATTTTGTGCTGGATCCAGCACAAGAGTAAGGAATTTGTGCTGCAGCTAGGAGTGGCCAATCCTTAAAAACAAATACAGAATCATTTCCCCAAAACCTAATTTTAATATCATCTGATGCTAAGCAGAGCCTGCCTGCCTCAAATCTCCATTTCCATTCAACTTAGCAGCCTCAAAGCTACCTATTTTTTAAAAAAAACATTTGTTTCAAAAAAAAAATTACACTTAAAACTAATCAATAAGCTCTGAGTCTGTTCCATTTTTCTAAAGTGATATAATTAGTGCCGAAAATTCAAGCAGGAAATTAAGTAACAAATTAATTAGGGCTAAATGGCAGAGTTTCGTCATCCAAAGGTACCTATTGATTTTCTGTGTCTGCTTCTGCTGATTACTTTTGTACCAGAACACTATTCCTGACCCAGGAAAACACTTCCCACGCTGAAGCCATTATCCCTGCAAACTAAGCAATGAAATGTGCATGTTTCAGCTTTGACAACGCATCATCTTGGTAAAAGAAATCTAGGTAGTGGCTGCCACTTTTTATTGAAATATATTTCAACAACTACAAATTTCCAAAGTTCTAAAAGTTCCGTATCATGTTTCCCCCTTAATGTGTTAGCTCTGTTTTTAATTAAGGACTGACAAAATATTGGAAAATTGATGTTTATAATTAAAAAGCAGAACTGGATATAGTTAAGGAAATAATAGTTTACATCACATTGAAAAGGATACAGGAAGAAAAATGCTTTTGAATTATGGTGCTGGAGGAGACTCTTGAGAGTCCCATGGACAGCAAGAAGATCAAACCTATACATTCTGAAGGAAATCAGCCCTGAGCGCTCACTGGAAGGACAGATCCTGAAGCTGAGGCTCCAATACTTTGGCCACATCATGAGAAGAGAAGACTCCCTGGAAAAGACCCTGAGGTTGGGAAAGATGGAGGGAACAAGGAGAAGGGGACAACAGAGGAGATGGTTGGACAGTGTTCTCGAAGCTACAAACATGAGTCTGACCAAACTGCGGGAGGCAGTGGAAGACAGGAGTGCCTGGCGTGCTCTGGTCCATGGGGTCACGACTAAACAACAACAACAGGAAGGAAAGTGGCTGGATGATAGAACACATATTATCTCAGACATTTTCCTCAACTATCTGGGATACAGCTAGGGCAGGTATTGTTTTTGGTGTGATCCCATTTCTTCATAGAAGCCTGTGACACAGTTATATGTTATAACAAAAGCAGGAAATCCTACAAAATCCATTCAAAACCATGCACTCACCAATGGAGGACCTCCCAAAAAAATCGTCCCTTGCTTGCCAACTATTATACTTTCATCAGCCATTGCAGGGACATAGGCTCCTCCTGCTGTACATGAACCCATAACCACGGCTATCTGAGAAAACAAACAGAAACACAGCATTCAACAGAAAGAAATATACTCACCTACGGGCAACTTCACTTCCTTGTAGTCTTGCAACCTAACGTGCAGCAACTGGCTCATATTTGTTTACATCTAGACTAAGTTTGCAAGCTGATCAGAAGAGAAATAGTTCTCTTTAGTTCTGCCAATTGGATCTATAAATTATGCAAGCTGCTGATGCTGCTGGGTCTTTCCAGGCAGCGTTTTATAGAACAGTAATATTAATCCTTCCCAGAGTCACTCCTTCTTTAAAGATTCATTCCTGCTATATAAGAGAGGAATATTGTCCCAACTGGTGCACTCAGACCTCTAAATATGAAGCACAAAGCATGACATTTTCACCAAATTAGTATTACCATAAAAGCATAGAAAAAGCTTGAGAAAGCAAGCAAGAAAAATGAAAGGATATAACCTTCCGCCCTTGCTGTCTCAGTGGGCATTTATTGAAAGGAAATGCACTATACAAAATCGAGGGTAAATTAGGCATCATCATTGACTGAAAAGGCCCCCTTTATGTCCATTATGAACACTGAAGGCACAGGAGAAAGTGTTATAGGCAACTATTCAAATCATTAAGATGTTTATGAGGGGAAAAAATTTTCTTAGTTTGAGAAAAAGGCAGGATTATATTTCTTTCAAAACAGAAATCTAATTCCACAAGAACAACTTAGGGTAGATATAGGGAACAGAGCTGGAGGGTGGGGGCTGCAATTACATCGATTTTGTGATATCATCTGAAACCCAATCATTAAATTACATGCCTCTAGGACTACGACATGGTTTGATGAAATTATTTTCTTGTGGCTGTAAAGGCCTCGTTTCTTATATATAACAGGGTAATCAACAACCAAATGAGGGCCTTGATTGGTTTGAAAAATGGTTTGGGAAACAGATGTGATGGTCCTGGGTCTCCGCAAAATCTGCTTCTGCGTATATTAGAAAATACTTTAAAAGTGGTATGCAGGTGGTAGTGGATACCCATGTATCACCTACAGTCCAACCATGATGCCGGTGGCGATGTGATAGTAAGGGGACTTATTATCACTTACAGCAGGGTTGCCTGGTAATACAGGTATTTAGGGGACTCAGAAGTACCATATTTTTCGCCCTATAGGACACACTTTTTCCCCTCCAAAAATGAAGGGGAAATGTGTGTGCGTCCTATGGGGCGAATGCAGGCTTTTGCTGAAGCCTGGAGAGCGAGAGCGGTCGGTGCGCGTCCAGGCTTCACGGACCTCTCTGCAAGCAGCGGGAGCGCTCCCGCTGCTTGGGGAGAGTTGCCGGCATCCCAAAGCCTGCGCACGCTGATCTCAGCGCGTCCAGGCTTCGCGGACCTCTCCGCAAGCAGCAGGAGCGCTCCCGCTGCTTGGGGAGAGTTGCCGGCATCCCGAAGCCTGCACGCGCTGATCTCAGCGCGTCCAGGCTTCGCGGACCTCTCCGCAAGCAGCAGGAGCGCTCCCGCTGCTTGGGGAGAGTTGCCGGAATCCCGAAGCCTGTGCGCGCTGAAATCAGCGCGTCCAGGCTTCGCAGACCTCTCTGCAAGCAGCGGGAGCCAGCGCTGGGCTCCCACGGCTTGCAGAGAGCTGCCTGTTTGGGGGCTGGGGTTGAGGGAAGCTTGGGCAGCCCCAGCCCCGCGCCTGGGGGGGAAATAATTTTTTCCCTTTATTTCCCCCCAAAAAAACTAGGTGCGCCTTATGGGACGGTGCGTCCTATAGGGCGAAAAATACGGTATCCAACGTAATTCAGGCAGCCATGGATTTTAAGCCCCAACTGTGTTTACTATCCCTATTTCGAGGCCTTGAATGTTGCTATAAAGACTAAAGGTTTACTAACTACTCTTTTAGTGGCCACTTGGTTCTCTATAGGTCAAACCTGGAAGGCTGTACAGAGACTATCCTGGACTTAAGGTATAAACATGTATGGTGACTGCCTATCACTGAGAAAATAACTCAAAACTTAGTGATAAAAGGAACAGAAAATCTGGACATATTTTGTGCAATATGGTGCTCATTTATTCAATATACTGTACAAATTAAACTGGTCTTTAATACAAACTCTCCCAAGCATCTTTGTAGATATGACTATGCTGAACAGTATGGCTGAACTATATTCTTTCCTGGGAATGACCATCTGTAATGGATAAAATAACTTTTGTGCTGTCTCCAGGATATTATATGCTAGACATGTAAGTAATTTGTATGAATTAATAAAAATCATTTATTTTAATGTATAACCTGATAGCTGTTATCCTGGTGGGTAGGGTTGCCATATTTAAAAAAGAGAGAATCCAGTTTATCTATCTATCTATCTATCTATCTATCTATCTATCTATCTGTCTGTCTATTTATTTATTTATTTATTTATAAAGGTTTGTCTGTTATCCTGGTGGGTCAGACAAATATATTTATCAATCGTCCAAGAAAAACATGTGTAAGGGACATCTATTTACTCATGGACTTACGTAATATTAATTTTACATTGGGGAAAACATCCTCTAGTTTATTAGATTCCCACTTTGAAAGAATTAAAACAGACAGCCACTCGGCAGTGGGAGAGCAGTGAAGGTGGGAATCCAAAATACATAGAGCTATTCGGGGGGTCATTGCACTCTGAAGAAGACTCGTCATCTTGCGGTCAGACAAACCTTTCTCTTTCCAGGCTCAAATACAAGGAAAACCCAGTTGGCCAGCCTGCAGAAACAGTCAACAATGCATAGAACTAACTGGCTGGGACCTGTGGTATCATGAATCCATCATCACCCTTCTGCCCAGCAAACCTTTGCAGCTTTAAAAAGAAAAAAATGATTTCTCTCTCTAAAAAAAAGTTCCAAATGAAGTCTTTTGAACTTTTTTTTTAAAAGGAGACAGTCTTCCTAAAGATATGGAAGGAAGGACAAAGTGAACAACTAAATCAGTGTTCAAAGAGGCAAGTACATATTTTGATTGCAGTGCAAAAGGTAAAAGAATGATGTGCAGAGGCGGGGAGGAGAATGCCAATTCCCGTTTTGACGTACATCAGTACACACTCAAAGCTTTTCCAGTTAAATGGTGATGGAGTGGGGTAAAGCCATATAGGTCAAGTGCTAGCAAATTGCTTCCTGCTGTTGTGCTTCTGCTTCCAAGCAGAAGATCAGATACAGTCAAAACAGTTTCTTTTAACAAGTTGTATAAAATAATTCTACCCACTGCTATGTGTTTTCAACAGCACATTAATAAAAGAAGAAAAAAATGTCCCTTTGAAATAAAGCAAAGGAAAAGCAAAGAGGTCTGGGTTTAACAAAACAAATCTAAGACAGTTTTCTTGTCAACTCCAAATACACACAAGAGACAAACACTAATGTGATAAATTGAGATAAGAAATTCATGTGTCCTAAATAGCAAGGATGACTTTTAATTGACATTTTCCATTGTAACTGAAAATTATTTAGTTCTCAGTTCCATATGATGCATGTCACTGCCTATATAGTTCACTTTACAATCCAGCTTAATTATATTCCTGCTTTTTTTCTCAAATAAAGTTACCTGTGGAATTCTTTGTGAAGACATGCGTGCTTGGTTATAGAAAATTCTACCAAAATGATCACGATCGGGAAACACTTCTGCCTGGCGTGGTAAGTTTGCACCTCCAGAGTCAACTAAGTTAAAATAAAGATTGAACATTGATAAACAACGTATTTATCTAAACATTACTGGAAACCATTATTCCCTGTGAGGAGGATACTGAGAAATCATAGATGTTTGAGGCAAGGAAAGGCACTTGCTTTCTTCCCCTGTCTAAAGTCCTTAATCAGCCACTGTCACTGCAAGCCAGAACCCTTATATGACAATTGCTTGGATGAAAGGTTGCCCTTGCCTCCAGTCTACAGCCCTTTATCTAAGCAAGTGCCACCGAAGTGAAGAACAGGGTGGGCTCCAGCACCTGAAAAAGGAAAACCAGGCAGCTTTACTCTGGACAACAGCTGCTTAAAGCCCAGCCTTTTCAGATACTTATATGAAGCATTAGAGACATACAGCCTGATCTGCAATTTTATATTTGCACTCAATACTTTGCTCCACTGTACTGCTCTGAATTGTTTAAACAGTATGTAATGTGTACAAAAATCCATCTTTTGCCTCTTCAACTTAAGATTGCCATTTCCAAGAAAGATGCAGACACAGAGGCTTAATTTAAGCACCAAGTCTAAGCTTAGTTTGCACCCATTATAGATTATGGTATAAAAAACTGTGAGTGGTGTTCATGAAAGTTGTTAACTGCATTGGGCTCTCTTGTGAGAAAAGGTGGGATAAAAGAAAAATAGACATACAACAGACTAGAGTTTAAAGCTAATAGTGTACATTTGTTTTCTGTCTTCAGCATGCAGCTTCAGAAATTCATTCCCATCATCTATGGTGTAGCAGCCTTTGATGAACATAACTATGGTTGCCAAATCAGACATAATGCCAAACATTTGTTAGAGCAAACCTTGATTTCCAAACCCACTTCAAACCAGAGTTTCCTATTCAGATTTGCCAGCTGATGTTTTGTCAGTTCTTACACCAAGCCAAACCATAACTGAGCTTCCTTAACCACATTTTGGTGAGCTCCACAGCCCAACCACTAGAAAGGTAAAAAAAAAATTGTCATTGACAGCCTACTCTTTAAAATATAGCCCGCCTCCAACCTTAGCATATCAGTTAATAATAGTGTTTGCAATGGAACTTACCCAAATATAGACAAGGGAGATGATTCTGCATTGCGATTTCTTGAGCACGCAGGTGCTTCTTTACAGTGATTGGATAGTATGTTCCACCTTTGACAGTTGCATCATTTGCAATAATCAAACACTCCACTCTGAAACACAATTGATTTTCAGTGACTAAATCTTTCCCAGCTGAGCAAGAGAATTGCTGGCATTAATCCGAACAAGACTGAAATCCATCAAACTTTCATCCAAATAAACATGCTCAGGTATGCAATGCCAATCATATCTCATAAAAGGTTTCCATCAGTCCTGTATCAAGACAGAGAGTGCTACACAAACATTTATTACACTTAAACTGAAGGTTACACTGCTGCATCTGATGTGCTGCTAATGAATCTTCAGAAACAGCTCTTATTACACAGTAACACAGTAATTCTGGAAAATAAAAAAGAACTTATGAATTGTGATCTCTTGAGATTGTTTTCTGACATTTTGCAAGCTGTTGGAAAGCCAGAGTTGCAACCCACAAAAAGCACAGATAGTAACAGTTCTCACCCTGACACCCGTCCAATGCCTGTAATGATGCCCCCTGCTGGTACCTCTTCATCGCCATATAGCTGGTAACCTGCAAACTGGGAGAACTCCAGGAACGGAGACCTGGGAAAAGATTTTTTAGAAATCTCAGGCACATAAGTCATATGAAGCATTTTAGGTAGGTAACTTTTCAAGCTCATAGATTGGCTCCAAAAGCATATTTTAATTACATGTATTACTTATTTGGAATTTTTATTCCACCTTTCCATTCTCACACAACATATAAAGTAAGTTTTATAACTTGCCAAATTTTGAGTTATCTCACAGAAAAGTGGTATCTGCTTATGATACCATGAATTGGGTCAGATAATTTTCATGGAAGCTGTGAGAGGAGCAAACAATTTGCCAGGTTAGGGGGGAAAACTGAAGCTGAGACATAAATTCTATAGCAATGGCAGACAATGTGGTACCATGCAGATTTTACTGGACTACATATCCCATCAGCCCAAGCCAACATAACCAATGGTCAAGGATGATGGGAGCTGTAGTCCAACAGTATCTGGAGGCACCGAACTGTCTACTCCTGCATATAAAAACTCATGCCAGAAATAAGTTCATTCTTTAAATTTTCACAGGGCTCCCTGAAAAACTAACCATATTTTGTCATTATAATTAAAAAAAATTAAAATAAGTATATTTTTAATAGGCCTGGTGTTAATAGGTAGGGAGTTCCAAACAGTGGGTGCTGCCACACTAAGATAAATTTCTTACAACAGTAAAATGTGTATTATGTAGCACCTGTAACAGTGCCTGTTCTGCAGACTGAAGCTGTCAAGTGGGTATATATGGGGCAAGGCCACAAGTAAAGCTCCATCCTGGACCCAGGCGGCTATGGGCCATGTAAATTAATTTAAGAACTCTGAACTGAGTCTAGTAGTGGATGAGAAGGCAGCACAAGGTTTTTGAGCACTGGAGTCATATACAGTGGAACCTCGGGTTACATACGCTTCAGGTTACAGACTCCGCTAACCCAGAAATAGTACCTCGGGTTAAGAACTTTGCTTCAGGATGAGAACAGAAATCGTGCTCTGGTGGCACGGCAGCAGCAGGAGGCCCCATTAGCTAAAGTGGTGCTTCAGGTTAAGAACAGTTTCAGGTTAAGAACGGACCTCCCGAACGAATTAAGTACTTAACCCGACGTACCACTGTACTGGCAATTGTCTGCCAGCATCAACATTCTAAGTTGCAGCATTTTGCACTAGCTGGAGCAGACATAGGCAAACTCCAGCCCTCCAGATGTTTGGGACTACAATTCCCATCATCCCTAGCTAACAGGACCAGTGGTCAGGGATGATGGGAATTGTAGTCCCAAACATCTGGAGGGCTGGAGTTTCCCTATGCCTGAGCTGGAGCCTCCAGACTGGGCTGAAGGGTAACTCCCTATAGAGCAGATTGCAGTAACTGAGTCTTGCAGTTACCAATGCATGAATCACTGTGGCTAGATTATCCCTGCTCAAGGACAGCCGTAGTGAACATACCAACAATAGCTGGTAAAAGACACTCCTAGCCACTGAGGCTACTTGAGCCTCCAGAGACAAAGATGATTCCAGGAGCAACCCTGAACTCCAAGTACCTGTTCTTTCAGAGGAAGTGCAACCCCATCCAGAACAAACAAACAGCTAATCTCCCAGACACAGGAGCCACCAATGCACAGTGCCTCCATTTCCCCAGAGCTCAGGCTCAGTTTACTTGCTTTTAAATGTTGATAAATTCATATAATATTATTGTGCTATCTACAGCAGGCACTGTAACCCTCCAACGGTGTGACTTTACCCCCGAAGGCGCACTCTTCCATTGTCTCCCAAGACCGACAGATGCTAACAAGAACAACAATCATGATAGTACTGACTTCACAGCTGGTTACCAAGCACAGACATAATTTATAGACCCTGCTTAATGATGGCTACCAAAACAACATAAGTACACAATATTTGTCTTTCCAAATGACTAAATTCTAATATCTGAAATGGTTTACCATGACGTTAAAATATTGGAAACAAAGCAATCTGCTAACTTAAACATCCTGTACATTAAAATATTAATAATGAAGAAGGAAGTACCCACCCAGGATCTATGAGTCTGTCAATTCTTTCTCTAGGTAACAATTTTCCTCTTGATGTGTGAAGCTTCCGCGCCTTCTCTCCACCACCTGTCATGCAAGATCTTTTATTATTCCTTGTGCATGGAGCTGAACAAATAGCTCACACCCTTTAGCAATAATCAATACTATTTTAGAATCAAAGATATTAATAAAAGATGCATTATTTTCATAAACTTCTGTTACTTGTATCTGTAATATATTACACCGATGCTAAACAACTGTTAAATGATACTATTTCTGTCTTTTTCTATTAAGTCCTAAAGCAATTACATTTTATCATGGTAAAGGTAAAGGGACCCCTGACCATTAGGTCCAGTTGTGGCCGACTCTGGGGTTGCAGCACTCATCTCGCTTTATTGACCGAGGGAGCCGGCATACAGTCATGTGGCCAGCATGACTAAGCTGCTTCTGGCGAACCAGAGCAGTGCATGGAAATGCCGTTTATCTTCCCGCCGGAGCAGTACCTATTTATCTACTTGCACTTTGACGTGCTTTCGAATTGCTAGGTTGGCAGAAGCAGGGACCGAGCAATGGAAGCTCACCCCGTTGCGGGGATTTGAACCGCCAACCTTCTGATACTGAAGGCCAAATACAACCAGTTTCCAATTATACAATGCTCTAATACGAGAAAAACAGGACATACCAAACCTGATTTTTTCAGATTGCTGTTGGAGTTCTGTTACTAATGCCTTCATCCGTTCATAATTTTCCTGGTGGAGAATGTTTCAACAGGTTAACTAATGAAAATGTTTAACCAGAGACAATAAATCCCACCCCCTTTTCTTCACTATTGAACAAGTATGTTTATAAACCACTTTTCTAAAACATGTTGTTAAAGCTGGTTAAAGGCTTATTAAATACATTTCAACTGATCCATTGTTTTAACTGCATTTTCTTCATACTTGTTTCTCTTTTGTGTATTTATCCCAGAGTTTCAGAAGTTCAAACACACCAAATACCACTGTCAATTACTGTGCATTAAAGCCATCTTCAAAGGCTCTCCTCCGGGTAGCAACTAAAAAGAAAGTCTTCTCAAAGGGGGTTTTCACCTGGTGCCAAACCATTTTTCCAGTTGTCAGAAAACTACATTTGTATTCTCCCAGGCTTTCTAATTTATTTTTTAAGGAACATATGCTGCTATTTGTTTTATTTTATCCATAAATATTATCTGCTTATTCTTTAACTGCCCTGACAGCTTTGCCAGAAGAACTGCTTGGTGGGGAGACCAAAATCAAGAGTCAGAACATTTCCACCTGCTTTTTTTCCACCACCACGACCATGGTGCCTTAAAAAGCTTGCCTGGAAGAGTTGCTGGCTGCAGAAGATTGAATAAAATATACATGGGGCTTGAAGGAGGAAAGATAATCTTTACTTCCCCAAATCAGAGCTGGGGAAGTGAGAGAACATGCCAAATGAGCGATAGGAGAAAGACTGTCTCAAGTGAGAGGTGAGGCTACCAACAAAGGTGTGCAGGTTAAATATGGAGAAGATCCTGTTACCTTGTGGAACTGAGATCTAGTTGGCCTTATATGCTGTTGTTATTCCCATGTTAGGTTTTATTCTCGCTCCCAACTAGGTTTACGCTCTTGAGTTAGGCAATTTTATTTGTAGAGTTGCATTGATTTTTATTATGTACTTGCTTACTGACACTACATGTTTTTTTGTATTGTTCATATGTTTCATTTTATTTGCCCATTTGATAAACTATGAGATGCTTTGGCCACAATATTGCAGAGGTGGGATATGAATAGACAGATGGTAATAATGATGGAAAGAAAGAAAGAAAGAAAGAAAGAAAGAAAGAAAGAGGGCCAGGCTGACAAATGCAGCAGGATGTCCCAAACCAGCATGAATGACATAAAAAAGTAAATGTGTTCGCCCACTTCTGTGTACCGAAAGAAACTCTCTGGATCGAAGTCAAGGATAACTAAGAGAATGAAATCTGTTTTGATAATATAAGTTTTGACTATTCTGCATTTTCCATGCAGCCAATTCAAGTTAACATGCCCTTTTGTACTAATAATAATGACATTTCGTGGGCAACAAACAAAAGCTTGTAATGCCAGTTTAGTCACAAGAAGAGCAGTGGAGGGAGGGGTATAAAGTGTATAAGTGTATAAAATAAACCCTACATTCTGAACAATGACCATGGGTTAGTCTCTGCCTCAGTTATTCATACCTGTCAAGCCTTAAAAAGGAACTACTTATGCTTAAATTATATTTTACATTCCATCACTCTATTGATGTTAGAATGCTCTTACAGAATGATAAATAAAAATAGGATGAATAAGAAACTTTTTATACTACTTATTTCATCTGAAGCTACACAGCAGCAACGGTCTCCTTTTTCATAAGTTACTTCTAGTTTTATCCACTATAGTTTGGATTCAGATATCTACTTTGGCCACAGTCAAGGACTTGTACATGCCTAGAGGGATTTCTGGTTCTTTCTCCCATTTGTAAAACAAAATGTCAATTTTCTGCTCAGTTTTTTGAAGTCTCCCAAGTTTCAAATATGGCTTACTATAGGGAATCAAAGGTTGCCGTTTGAGAATTGCCAATCCAAAGCTCCCTTAAGGAAGCCTCAGTCTCACAAAATTCCTTCCTCTCCTTGCATGTGCCAATTCCCTACTGTTATATCTGAATTGGCAAGCCATGGTATACTGTTATAACCAAAGAAGGAAATGACATGCTTGCTCTCCAAATGAGAACTGGAAGCCATGATCTGAAGGGCAAATGCAAACCAGTTTGTTGATGTGTAACAGAAAACTATGCCAAAAGTCAGCAATGGAATCAGGGTGCCTAAGCCCAAGCTTGATTCATGCAAGGGATAAGCCATGGTTTGGCATTATATACAAACTGGATCGTTGTATTTAATGAATCATGTACAATGGGATCTGAAAAGAACTATGAACTTCATGTAGCCACAACAAAATGTAATTGAATCCATTATTATTTTCTCTTTAGTTTGACAATGAAAACTAAATGTATAATTATTAACACACAGGGAAAACAAATGGTGCATTACAGGAATCTGCTGCCAGTTCTGTCCCTGTGACTTCATCAACGAATTTAGATTCCTGAACTAAGACATACGCTTTCTGTCTTACCGAACTACTTTTCCATCTATCCTGCCTTGAAAACTATCTTCCACCCTGCCTTGTTAAATCTTCAGAAATGAACAAACAATAAAGATCAAGAAGGGCAACTCATGATTGCCGCTGCACCGTTTCTGAGTTTGCACAGTATCTTGCCATATTACATTTGCTCAGAGTATAAGCACCTCATGGAAGGAACCTCACATGCTGGTGAAACAAAGTGTACATATTATGACCTTCATAAATAATAGCTACACCTGTTCAACAGCTTTGGGCCATCTTGCTCCTTGAATGTTATACGCAATATACGCGTGAATAGTTGTTTATTAAGCATAACTGGATACATCTGGCTTGCCTTGGCCATTCACTTGAAACTTCCTTTTAAATAATTTTAAAAGAAAATCCAAAACTACCGTATTTTTCGCTCTATAACACGCCCCCGACCATAACACGCACGTAGTTTTTAGAGAAGGAAAATCCATAGGCATGCCACCCGTAGGCATTTCCTCCATAACACGCACAGACATTTCCCCTTACTTTCTAGGAGGAAAAAAGTGAGTGTTATGGTGCAAAAAATACGGTAATGAGATCCTGCAGAGCACTAACAAGCAACTAATTTCACAGGAGCAAACGGAAGTCCCAAATGGACTTCCAGCAAGCCACACTGCCAGAGCCACAAAACCTTCCATGCTCAACTAGGTGCCAGATCCACTAGTTGCTAAACCCTACTATGTCAGACTAGTTATTATTATTTATTTCATTTAAGAATTACTTCACATGTGGCATCCTAAGTGATTTATAATACAATAGAAATATAGAGAGAGCAACAGTTGAAACATTTGCATTTATAAAAGCAATTGGGGGGGGGGAATTGTATAGCAATTTAAAACAACGCCACATATATAAAATTCATTAAAATCCAATGCAGATACCAGCTGGGATAAAAACCTGGCCTCCTGAAGGGAAAATGTCTTCAACATGCTCCAAAAGGCCAATAATTACCACCCTTGAAGGCAGTCCAGAAGCTGCGGTCAGTGCAAAATGTAGCCACAAGACTCTTACTTGGTTCAACACATCCAAGCCATATAATACCAATTTGGAAGACTTTTCATTGGCTGCCTATGGTGCTTGTTGGCATCCATCTGTCTTGAGAGACAATGGAGTGTGCCCTTGAGGGTGAAGTCAAAATGCTGCATTAGCAGCACCAAAGTGACCTCCTTGGGCACAAGTCTGGGCAGTGCATATGGAAGCCCTGGGCTGCCCAGATGACAAGACTGCTCTCTCGGCCTCACTGATGTGGTCCAAAGGAAAGTAGAGCAATATATTGGGCACTAGCTTGGCTGTAGGAGTTGCCAGAAGGAAGCGTACAAGGCACCATCCAACTGTCACAGGACTGTACTCCAGATTTGTGCAGAGCTTTAGCCTTTTCTTCTCCCAAACATATCCCACAAGTCAACAGAGGTTTAGAATCAGAGTTTTCTTTCTCTTGAGTTGACAATACCCACCTGTCCCTTTCTTCCCTCTACAGCACATGCAAAAACCGGCATTTAACCCTTGGAACCACTATTGGTCTTGTCTGCTCAATCCACCAGAGCCCGTCTTCGCATGCAGGCAAAACCCTAACTCACCGAAGGTTTGAGACCCAACAGCTAGCCCCACCTGGTTTAGCCGGTCAGCCAAAACTGTGAGTGTATGGGGTGTTAGGCAAGGGGTAGTACTTCTGGAGTAGTGTGTCCACCTTTGGTTGCCACCCTGCACTCAGCTCTCACCTGCGGCTCCTAGAAGCTGTCAGCATGCAAGGTGCTTATGTTAGTGTAAAAAGCGGTAACAGATTGGGACCCAAGTTCTGGAAGGGAGTGCTTCTCCCTTACATCAAACTATTTGATTTGACTGCTGGTGGGGTCAAGGGGATCAGAGCATGTGACACCCATTTTGTACTAGGAATGAAATTCTAGTTTCTCTGAAGCATCCTCTCGGGTTCGCAACATGACTGCTCTAGAACATCTTTCCTTCTAAAAATGGGAGGCGGAGAGATTATGCTGCTTAGTGCTGCTCTTTGGAGAAATAGATCGGCCACCTTGTTGATAGCTCGTACAGTGGTAACTCAGGTTACATACACTTCAGGTTACAGATTCTGCTAACCCAGAAATAGTGCTTCAGGTTAAGAACTTTGCTTTAGGATGAGAACAGAAATTGTGCTCCGGCGGCGCAGCAGCAGCAGGAGGCCCCATTAGCTAAAGTGGTGCTTCAGGTTAAGAACAGCTTCAGGTTAAGTACGGACCTCCGGAACGAATTAAGTACTCAAACCGAGGTAGCACTGTAGTTGTAAGGATGAGCTTCTGCTCCACTTCACCACTGCCTATCTCCCTGCCAAACTAGGCTAATGTGGCAAGAAGGCGTGGCAGCTGTTGCGCTGCCAGTGAGAGAAAATGCCAAGTGTGAAGCTATGGGACGAGACTTCCACGCTGATTCGGACTACCTTTAGGACCTACACTCCGAATTGCTAGGCATGGTTCTCCGTATTGGGAAGAAGGCTTCTAGCCACTAGAAAGGCACCCAAGCCCCGTCTTTCCCTCCCTTTTTAAACTAAGACCGCGTCAGGTACGAGCAAGCGAAGGTGCGCATCGAGGAAACCCACGCGAGCTCACCTGAGAGCCCTTCCGCGCGCGCGCGCGTGTGTGTGTAGACTACCTCAGCCTCCTTTAAAATAAAAGGAAAAAACCAAAAGGAAGCGGGTCTCCTCCCCTCCTCGGCCTACCTGATAAACCGGGGAGGCGACGTCGGGCTGAGACCCCACCGTGGCCACCTTGTCCCCATGGTAAGCGCGGCGGAGGGCGGCCGCGGCCGCGGCCGCGCGCGGGCAGCGAAAGAGCGCGCAGACGCGGCATTTCAGGCCCGGTAACATCGCGGCGGCCGGGGGAGGAAGGGCGGGCGGCGGAGGAACAACTTCCCGGGCCTGGGACCAACCTCACGGCCACTCCCCCCGCGTCGCCCAATAGAGAGACGGAGCGAGGCCTAGGCGGCACGAGGCCAGGCGCCGCCTGCTTCTTCCTGGTACCTCAGACCAATGGAAGAGGCAGGCGAAGGGAACAGGAGGGGATTGTGGAAACCGACAAGCCGGCCCTCTCTCGCCCTCGGTTCCAAATCCCTTCCCGTCTTCCTGAGGAGTGTCCTTTTTCCGTCCCTTTAAAAGAAGGCTGCCTTCTTTTCGGGGCAACGTTCTTCTGACTTTTTAGCAGGCGTGCGAGTGGCAGAAGTTCACACCAGCTTTGTGGTGCTGCGTGGAGAAGTTTTGGCCCTTTAGTGTTTCCCAAACTTGGGTCTCCAGCTGTTTCTGCTATCATCCCTGACCACTGCTAGCTAGGGATGGTGGGAGTTGTAGCCCCAAAACAGCTGGAGACCCAAACAAACATCCTACCCTATAGGAAAATTAATGGCCAGCCATACAGTCTTTCAAATAAAAAGGAAGAAATGCAAACAGCAGTAGCCTATGAAACTGGATTGGTGCTTTCTGTTAAGCATGGAGAGAGAAATAGATTTTGCATACAATTATGTAATAGGCACAACAGGTCTATAAATAGAATGAAGTGATCAATATATTTGACCCAAGTGAGCAAGACACTGCTTTGAGCAGGGCAAATTGATTTTTGACAAGTCCACAAATTTCCTTTTTAAATAAAATTAATATATGTCCATGAAGCTTAGCACAGCCCTAAAGCATACAGCATTTTGGATGCATGTAGAAGGCTGCCAGTTCCACCTTCCAAACAATGCTGGGCCATTCAAAAAGGTACATTTGGTAGATAAACTAGGCACAAATTTATTATCAACCTATGTAGCGTATATATTGAGAATATTGTGAATATAGACCAGCCATAAATTGGCAGTTATAGAGCAGCAAATTGAAGGGGAAGAAATGGAGGCACAGAGAGCTTTACTTTCTTGGGTTCCATGATCACTGCAGATGGTGCCAGCATTCACAAAATTAAGACACCTGCTTCTTGGGAGAAAAGCAATGACAAACCTAGACAGCATCTTAAAAAGCAGAGACATCACCTTGCCAACAAAGGTCCGGATAGTTAAAGCTATGGTTTTCCCAGTAGTGATGTATGGAAGTAAGAGCTGGACCATAAAGAAGGCCGATCGCCAAAGAATTGATGCTTCTGAATTATGGTGCTGGAGGAGACTCTTAAGAGTCCCATGGACTGCAAGAAGATCAAACCTATCCATTCTGAAGGAAATCAGCCCTGAGTGCTCACTGGAAGGACAGATCGTGAAGCTGAGGCTCCAATACTTTGGCCACCTCATGAGAAGACTCCCTGGAAAAGACCCTGATGTTGGGAAAGATGGGTGGCACAAGGAGAAGGGGACGACAGAGGACGAGTTGGTTGGACAGTGTTCTCAAAGCTACCAGCATGAGTTTGACCAAACTGTGGGAGGCAGTGGAAGACAGGAGTGCCTGGCGTGCTCTGGTCCATGGGGTCACGAAGAGTCAGACACGACTAAACGACTAAACAACAGAGCAGTAGGTACAGAACACTATCCACAATCTTCACAGAGCCTACTGTTGTTATTACACATGGCAAACAGAACTTGCTGTCGGTATTATCTTGTTGCTGCTGGCTGAGAGACACTTCATCTGCTCTTGACTAGTCTCAAAAACTCACTGTCTTAACAGGGATAACAATCTGTAGACACAGCTAGTTCTCTTAGACATACAATTTGTTAAAGCTAGATCACTTGCAATTTTGCAGAAAAACAAACTAGTTCTAAACAAAAACAATTAGGGCAAATCTTTTAATTATCTCACTATCTCTACAGACAGGCACTGATCTGATCCACACTTGCTCATATTCAGGGGTTCTAGTACCATTTAAAAAAGGTAAAGGTAAAGGAAAGCCTGACAGTTAAGTCCAGCCGCGAACAACTCTGGGGTTGCGGTGCTCATCTCACTTTACTGGCCGAGGTACAGCTTCCGGGCCAATGTTTGTCTGCAGACAGTTTTCTCGGGTCATGTGGCCAGCATGACTAAGCCTCTTCTGGCGAAACCAGAGCAGTGCATGGAAATGCCGTTTACCTTCCCACCAGGGCGCTACCTATTTATCTACTTGCACTTTGATGTGCTTTCTAATTGCTAGGTTGGCAGTACCATTTACTGCACCCTAAATCACCAGCCTTTAAAGAAAGACTTAACAAGTTCAGTGGTACAAAATTATTTATTCACATAATTTACAAATATAACACAAGCGCTACTAGCGCTTTCTTTGAAATAGAAAGCTTCCACAGGAACATTACACACAGTTGAGGGGAAAAAAGTGTGTCACACTTTCCAGGACAGCAACCCCTTATCATATTTTTATGCAAATGAAATGCTCTGTTTCTGAACCCAGCATATTTAGTTCCCTTCTGTCATTAAATATATACAATACTCATGAAAGAAATATGCATGTTTTAAAGACGTTTAAAAGGGATAACCAAGAAAACATGGTTTACAGTGAAAGCTAATAGGATCGATTGTTCTTTCCATTTAGCAAGGAAAGATAAGGCACCTTCTAGCTGAGCTTTTTATGTGATTTCTAAAAAACAATTAGTTTTGCTTTGTAATTTAAAACAATTCCAGCAAATTACATAAAAACGTATTTCATTATTTCAGCAGCCTCTTGAGTGTACATAATTTGAGAGTACATTATATCTCCTCCATGTGATTAACATGAAGTAACAGCATACTGGAACGGATTCCACTTTCTCTGAGTCTGTTGATCTAAATTTACATTTGGTAAATTATTCACATTTATTTGGCGCTCTTTTTTTTTTGTTCTATTTAGGGCTTCAGATATGACAGAATTGAAACAAAATTCAAATGCTCAAACCAGCAGGCAAATATAGACTTGTTAGCTTGAAAATTAAAATATTGGGCAGCGTGCAGTCGTGCGAATGGACTTTTACTTGTGCAATTGAGTTTCCCTTCTTTACTTTTCGACTTCACCTGGCCAAATCTGCTCCAGAGGATAGTCCAACCCACTCGAGCAGATTTGGATAGCATTTGGACAGTGTTTGTTCTGGCAGAGAACTGACACACTTAGTGGACATCCACTGATTTGCTACTGATAACTATATGATACGCTTTTAGAAAAAGTGAGGAGTCTGTAATGCTTCTGTTATCCAATTTAATAACATCAGTAATTTTGTTTTGGGATGATATATGGTCACAAACAGATGATTTGGGAAAGAGAAGCAGCTGCAAAATTGTATGCTTAGTTGGACAATTGCAAGTGAGAACAACTACTTCCAAGTATTTGCAAATATTAATATTTATGCGGAAATGTAGAATAAAGTTATATTCAGTTGCTAATTGTAGTAAAGGAGATGAGCAATATTTGGTATCCAAATCACTAGGTTCAAGAAAAATGCAGAGAAAACAGGACACCTTTCTCAGAATGAGCACAACTGATTTAGACAGGTTTCCCCAGAAATGTCACATGGAAATTGTGCCTTGTAGCAAAATCATCGCCAACCAAGGCTATAAACAGGGAAGGACAGAAGTCAAAAGTCTAAACAGGTAACAAAAGTGGGGGAGGGAACCAGTAATAATTATAATATATTATCCTTTTATATATTGGGGCTGATTTTATTCTTGAACATCCAATTTCTCCTTGTCAGAGAGTGTTTGATGGGTCGTTTTATGCTTTTCATTGTTTTTAGCTTTTTCGTTTAAAATTTAGTGCTTAGAAGTAGAATAATATTAAATTCCTCTTTTATCTCCAGGACAGACAGAACTAACTTGGCATAGTTAAAATTTCTATACATTCAACTTAAATAAATATTTTTTCACGTTTATCTCTGTACATTGAAAAGAAATTAAACATTACATTTTTGAACAAATTCACATAGGCATTTGTTATAAAATAATAACATTAATAAGATGACTAAAATCAGAACTTGGCTTATTTTATGATCCACATCCCATAAACATTTACTTCACAAAAAGAAGTAAAGATAATTTACAGCCCCCACAAACATGAGCATTATATTTAGATGGTGTCTGCTCATTCTTCATGGCATTTCTCAAGTGTAGCCATGCATCTAGAAACTACTTGTACCAAAATAAAACACAGATCTGGTGCTGTTCTTGCGAGTATCTTGGAACTTAAGAGAGTTGTGTTTTCTTCAGTGTTTCCAAATGATAGATTATTCATAGTAAAAGGAAAATAATTCTGCATTAAATGTAAGGGCCAACTGAAAACTTGTGACTAGTCAATTACATTACTGCTACAGTGCATTCTTGGATGCCAGGCATTTGATAAGCTCCTCAGTTATTCTGAATCATCCACCTCCATAAAAATATCCCCAAAGAAATATTCTGAGATCCTGGTTGGCTCTTCTTCTTTTTCCTGCTCCTTAGTAATGCCTTCCTTTTCAGATAACTCAGATAAAATCTACAAGAAAAACAAACAGATAAAAGCAACAGATATGAAATATGTAAATGTTAAATGTATGCCTAATAAACCAACATCTGCTGGGAGTGCATGATTTTGCTCACTTGTTTCAGAATATAATTTTCTATACAAATCACACTGCAGTAGCTATTCTAAAACATTTTTTAAATGGACTGAATCCAAAAGTGGCTCTTGCTTGAGAGTCTGTCCATAAACAGAAGTGCTTTTGATCCAATGGTGAATTCTACTTGGAAAGGAGGCAGGGAAGAGGTGGGTTGTTTTTTTCCAATTTCACATGTCCTCTGCAGCACCATGCAACACCTCTCACACTGTTGTGGGAGTGTCTCCAAACTCTTCAGAGCAGATTTGTGGAACTGGGGGCAGTGGAGGGGGGTGTCAACCAACAAAAATTGTTGGCTCCCTTTAGTGGTCTCTTAGAACACTCTTTCCGTGACAGGAGCTCTGTTCAGGGAAGCTTTAGATTCAACCCAATAAAGAAGAGATTCCCTTATTGACTAAAGAGGTATAGCCAGTAGTCTTTACAGCAGGGGTAGAGAAATGTTGCTCAACTACAACTCCCATCATTCATAACAATTGGCTATGCTGGCTAGGGCTGATGGGAGTTGGGAGTCCAACAAGGGCCACAGGTTCCCTGTCTCTGCTCTATAACTTCACTGATTTGAAGTAATTCAAACCTTGCTTTATCACGATGTAGAGCCACAAAGCATAACCAGACTGCACACGGTGACATGATCTTTAAAAAATACCTTCTGGAGAAAAACATTTATTTCACTCTCTGCATAGGTTTTTGACACAGCTAGAGGGCAATGAAGTTTTGTTTCTGGCTTAATTGTTTACTTTTCCATGGACACCATGTTTGTTTGTTTTATAAAATTTATACACTGCTTGATTGTAAAAAAAAAAAAAAAACCCTTCAAAGCAGTTTGGAGCCTACTGTATATGTTTCTGGAAGAACTAAGTAACTAAAAGACCAAGGAGGTTGTGGAGAACTAATTACTGTTAAATTTTTATAAGTAAGTTAAACAAAAATTTGCTAGAGATTTAAAGACAGGCAGTGCCTGTCTTTAAAAGGCCATGCAGGCCTACATTCCATCAGTCACAAAGTGAAACAATTCATACAAAATATGGCCTAACTACTAAAGCACCTTTCTGTGTGCAACACAATGAGGAATGCACTAATAAATGAAGAACAGGACATTATCTTACGAGCTGCGGAGTTCAACACACTTTAATAGATGATGTGTAGATATAATCATGCATACCTGAACAGTAGAGGAGCTTCCATTCTCACAGTTGGAGGTTGATGGAAACGAACTATTTTCTTGAGTATCTTCCTTGTTGTTTGAGGACAACTTTGGAAATTCAACAGTGCTTTCAGAGACCAATATATGAGGTTCCTGGAGAGGCTGTTTACTCCCTTTACTAGTTACTTCATCATCACTATTATTATTTTTGCAAATTAAAGGTAAAAATCCCAGAGATCTTTTATATGACCTATTCAATACAAAAATAATGCAAATGTCAAGATAAATTGTCTGACATATGGTGATAATAATGATAGTTTTTTAAAAAAACACAGAATCACAGAATTGCAGAGTTGGAAGGGACCCCAAGGGTTATTCTAGCTCAACGCCCAGCAATGCAAGAATCCTGCTAACAGTCACCCATGGGTGGGCTTGAGCCATCCACCTTCTGGTTAACAGCCAGGTGCACTGACCCATTGTGCCACAGGGTAACCAAGACTTCTTAAGATTGATTTTTAAAAGAAAACAATAAAACACTTTCCCCTCATCTGGATTAACTTTTCTGCTGTACAGTGGTACCTCAGGTTAAGGACTTAATTCGTTCCGGAGGTCTGTTCTTAACCTGAAACTGTTCTTAACCTGAAGCACCACTTTAGCTAATGGGGCCTCCTGCTGCTGCCGCGTCGCCGGAGCACAATTTCTCTTCTCATCCTGAAGCAAAGTTCTTAACCCGAGGTACTATTTCTGGGTTAGCGGAGTCTGTAACCTGAAGCGTATGTAACCCGAGGTACCACTGTATATGCTACAGAATCAGGAGCTAGTCAACTCCTTTGGTGGTATTACTACTTGATATTGTGTTCATATGAGGTTATTCTACCGCTTGCGTTGGGTTTACATAGTACTTTAGTCTTCTCTGCACCTTGTTAGCAGTAAAGCAGGTTTATTGCAGAGCTTAGTGCATTGGTAAAGGACCCCTGGATGGTTTAGTCCAGTCAAATTCAACTATGGTGTGCGGTGCTCATCTCTGCTTTCAGGCCAAAGGAGCTGGCGTTGATCTGCACACAGCTTTTCCGGGTCATGTGGCCAGCATGCCTAAACTGCATCTGGTGCCATGGGACACCGTGGCAGAAGCCAGAGCGCACGGAAACACCGTTTAGTGATGAGCACATGTAGCTGTTTCAACACTACTACAAAGTGGGGAAGCAGCATAGCATACTAAAAACAGCTACTAAATAAGTACCTGGATAATTGTACTTTTGGAATGACTCCTGTGCCTCCAGCTTGCTCTGATTGTACAGATTTACAGGTTTCAACCGAGTTTTTCTGTTTTTCACTTGTTTCTGATTTTCTTGCATGGAGTGTCCTTGACACTTGGTCACCAGTAGCAGCTGCTTCATCAAGGAGCCCAGCCCCTAAATTCAGAGAAGATTGAGGGTTCTCTCTTTCCATTACTTTTACCTCCACAGATTTAGGTACTGGTCTAGAGGTGGAGGTGGTTTTCTTCTTTGAAACGTTCGATTTTCCTGACTTTTTCCCTTTTTTAAAAAAAAAGACAACAGCAAATACAAATAAATAAGCAAAAAAATATAGAATCTGCTACTTGTATCTGCTACAGGGAAATTCCATTTTACTCTATACAAAACAACAGATTTGTCTCATTTCCCCACAAATAAGATATTCCCACAGAAATAGACATTCAGTAACATCAGCACCAAGAGACAACAAGTTCTGTGAATCCGAAAGTGGCTATAGATGCATTTCTCAAACAGCATCTGCCCAACCACACGGCACACGAGGAACTACTTTTGAAACTAGAGGGTGAGTTTCAAAATCAGGAATCAGGTGGGTACTGACAGTTGAGTGCTTCTGCCACTGAAGACCTACATCTTCATCCAAGCTCACCAGCTGCTAGCATCTCTGGCTACTGCAATTGTAATAAATGTTTTATTGTTGTTTTACTGATGTGAATCTTTTGTTGTTATATGGTATATTTTTATTTTACTTATTGTCATGTAAACCACCACGGTATTTCTTTGAAATGAAAGATGATATGTAAGTAATTTAAAGAAAGATGTTTCTGATCTGGACGGAGGAATACCTCAAGGCCTGCCTCTCCCAATATGAACCAAGTCAGACCCAGCAAGCACCTGAAGTCCTTCTTTGAGTGCCTCCTCCATGAGAGATCTGGGAGGCCTATTCTGTGGTGGCTCCCCATTTGTGGAATGCTCTCCCCAGGGAGGCTCGTCTGGTGCCTTTTTATGCGCCAGGCAAAAACATTCCTCTTCTCCTAAGCCTTTGGCTAATTAAACTTATCTAAGGCCTTTTAAAGGGACTTGGGTGACGCTGTGGGTTAAACCACAGAGCCTAGGACTTGCCGATCAGAAGGTCAGTGGTTCCAACCCCCTCGACGGGGTGAGCTCCCGTTGCTCAGTCCCTGCTCCTGCCAACCCAGCAGGTCAAAAGCATGTCAAAGTGCAAGTAGATAAATAGGTACCGCTCCGGCGGGAAGGTAAACGGCATTTCCGTGCGCTGCTCTGGTTCGCCAGAAGCGGCTTAGTCATGCTGGCCACATGACCCGGAAGCTGTACGCCGGCTTCCTCGACCAATAAAGCGAGATGAGTGCCACAACCCCAGAGTCGGCCATGACTGGACCTAATGGTCAGGGGTCCCTTTACCTTTAAGGCCTTTTAAACTGTGTGAGGTATTGTTTTTGTTTGTTATTATGTTATGTATATTATAAACTGCCCTGTGATATTCGGATGAAATTTAATTAACTAATTCGGTATAGAAATTTAATTAACTAATTCGGTATAGAAATTTAATTAATTGATTAATAATGTCTGCTGTTAAAATAAAAATTCAATAATGCATTTGGGATGCTGACGTACATCAATAGCTAACTACAGAAAATCACATGTATAAATTTCACCTACCAGCAGCTTTCCTTGGTATACAACTTGATTTAACAGAGGCACCCTGCATGAAAGGAAATATGAACATCAGTATAAGTTCCTTTTCAGAAATATGATTCAAAAGAACAATACAATTGCTTCTATTATTTAGACTGTGAAAGAACAGGGATTAAAATTTTTAATGATACATCAACTTCATTTCCTGAAGTAAGGCTGAATTAGTATTATTTGTCCCCCAATATATTTCAGCACAAGTGAGTTAAGATATTTGGCTAAGGGTAAATGTGTTGAAACAGTTTACAAAACCCTTCATCTTGAATGGAAAAATACTACAGTGGTACCTTGGGTTAAGTACTTAATTCGTTCCGGAGGTCCGTTCTTGACCTGAAACTGTTCTTAACCTGAAGCACCACTTTCGATAATGGGTCCTCATGCTGCTGCCGTGCTGCCGGAGCACAATTTCTGTTCTCATCCGGAAGCAAAATTCTTAACCCGAGGTACTATTTCTGGGTTAGTGGAGTCTATAACCTGAAGCGTATGTAACCCAAGGTACCACTGTACATCTATTTGGGGATTCAAGATAACATCTATGCCAGTGGTGGACTTCCAAAAATTTGCATGATGAACTAATTCATTTATGCACTTCCTAACCTGAACACTGCTTCCAGAAAACCATTTAGATTTGGGTTTTCAATTAATTGTTTTTCTAGTGTCTACTCTAAGGTGCCTAAAGCAGAAGTTGAGAGGAGACCATAAATTTATATATCCAACAAAATTTGTCTTGTAAAAGTTCTATTGTATAAGTGGAAGTCTGCTGTGGTAGCAGAACAGCAATGTTGGACACGACCCCATGTTTGTTCCCTGGTTCTCAAATGATTAAACATGGGGTCATGTTCAACACTGTTGTTCTGCTAGCACAACAGACTTCCACATGCAACAGAACTTTCCTTTCCTTTCCTGTGCACCCTCAAAATCTGCCCTGAGAGTTGGAGGACCTCCTGGAGCAGACTTTGAGGGTGCACAGGGAGATGAAAGGAAGGGGAAGTTCCACTGTGTACCTAGAACTCAGGACACACGGCACTGGATGCAACCTATAAAGTGGAAAACTAGGGTTTTATCTAATGTTGCACCAGCGGGGTTCCAATGGCTCAACAGGACTTTTACTCTCCTCCTCCTACATCTCCCCCAAATCTGCTCAGGAAGATCTTCCAAATCTTCAGAGCTGATTTTGATGGTGCTCAGGGAACAGGAGGGAAAAAGGAAAATCCATTGCGCACATTTAAGCCCCTTGACCCAGTAAAGCTGCAGCATTGGGTATGACCTCTGATTTCCAAAACTAAATTTCCTGAGAGAAATTCTCATAGTTTATTTAATTAATCTGCAGCATGTGTTTATGATATATTTTTATTTATTTTACCCATAGAAACATACAAAGAACATAACTTAAAACATGAATAAAGCTCAGTTCCACATACAAATACACAGCAAAAAAACACACAAGAATTACTCTACAAAATACAGCAGAAAGATAACAAATGCCACTATGATCTTTAATGTGACTACAGCAATAGCAGCTATGCATTATTAATTTAGATGGCAGATCCCACAACTCTAATAGCCGTAGCTAACCTTTTCAGGATGAAATTTCAAGTCATGTCTCTGGGGACATTTTGTACTGGCTTTCCTATGTGCACATACCTAACAATTCTCCAAATTAAACAACCACAAAATAGAAATACAATGGAAACTAATTCTCAACTCAGTAGCCAAATTCTTTAACACCTGTGCGCAAAGTTCCCAAATGAGTGGTTTAAAACATTTGTTAATTTTAGATTTCTTCTTTGTAATAAATACCCTAAATAAATACATTTCTCCAAATGGAATGGACTACTGTGCATAAGAAAGCAGTCAAACATCAGAACATCCTAAAAAAATAAGCATGTTGTTTTCAATTGCAGCACTTCACCATAGTTCAGGGTTCTTAAAAATGGACTCTTTTCTATAGCTGCCATCAAAAAACAGCACTGAGACAGATTAGAAGTGCTTTCTCCATTCTTTTTTCATGCAGCCTCCCAAATTTTCTTCACTCAGGCAACAGATAGCGAACCCAAAAAGTTCTAACTTTTGTGATTCTCTGAATTAATCTCTGACCTTATTGGTGCTTTCCAGGTTTCCCCCTACAGGAGAAGACAGTTTTTTCTTCTCAGGGGCATTCCCGCTTTCTTCAAGGGCTTCAGCATGCCTTTTCAGATTCCGCCAAGAGGTTGAACCAAGCTCTGCCAATTGTTCCAACGAGGCTTCCAGCAATCCTTCTGCCCTCGCAGTGTTGTCCAAAGAGACAGCATTTTCTTCCACAGCAGCTGTGACGGATCCAAAGCTGTACAAAGTTGCCATGCAAAAGTTGTGAAATTAGTGTTATTTAATTCAATGTAAATGTAATTCAAATTAAAGCTCTCCTTAATGGCAATCATTTAATGCCCTTTGAAAGCTGCAATGCTTGTCTCCTTGACTTGGCAGAGGTTTCACTTAGACCAATGGGACCACAGTCCAAGTAACTAATGTATGCTTAGGACAGAGCAGTAAAAACTCCTCTTTTCCTGAAAGTCGCTCCTTGCCTTGAGCTCACAAGGAGACATTCTGTCCTTTGACAAGGTACAGTTCTAATCAGCTGGCAGTTCTAATAGTTTTATCATGAATAACTTGGCTGACCACAAGAAGAGGGGAAACATAGAGCCTATTTCATGTTCCCACCAGGAGAATCCCCTCAAAACTTTCATTTGTTAAAAGGGCAAATTCTCTTCCATAATATCCCTTTGAATCGGGCACAACTAGTTTTTTTCAGCCATAGGGCTATATTCCCATCTTGGACAATTCTCTGGGAGCTGCACACTCATATAAGGGCACTACCATCTCCAGTCTTAAGTACACCCAAGAACATCAGTTCATATTAAAATATAATATTACTTACTTATCTTCTCTTGCCACTTCTGTGGAGTTCAGATTGTCTGGGGTAAAAAAAACTGGTGCTGGAAGCAGCTGTTCAGACGTTTGTTGTAGCAAACCGGATCCATCACTGCAATTCTCTGAACCAACGGAGATTTCCACCAATGTTAAAATGAAAGTTGGCTCCTCTTCCTTCGGATATTCTTCAACTCCAGCACTAACTACTAAGATACATATGTGGGGCAAATAAAAGATTAATAATATATAAAATAACATCGTTCTGCATGCTGTTACTCTATTCAAAAACCCTTGCAGTATTTTTTATTCATTTTCACAAGTAAAGTGATATGCAAGTACTGTAAGAAGAGATTAAGGCTGCTCCATGCTCAACTACATAATGAATACAACCCTGGGCTATATCCAATGGTGTTCAAACAGATGGCAAACTTCCACAGCAGATCTTCCCTTTCTCTGCCCCCTGCAGCCAGCCTTGATATACAATTGATAATGCGATGTACAACTTCCCTTCTTGTATGTAAGCAGTAGCAACTGTAACACACATACAGTGGTGCCTCGCAAGACGAAAAGAATCCGTTCTGTGATTCACTTCGTCTAGCGTTTTTTTCGTCTTGCGAAGCAAGCCCATTGACGGATTAGCGGATTAGCGCTATTAGCTGCTTTTAGCGGCTTATCTGCTGATCGGATCAGCTGATAAGCGGCTTAGTGGCTTAGAAAAAGGGGGGAAAGGAAAAAAACCAGCAGGAACTCGCAAGACATTGTCGTCTTGCGAAGCAAGCCCATAGGAAATTCGTTTTGCGAAACACCTCCAAAACGGAAAACTCTTTCGTCTAGCGAGTTTTCCGTCTTGCGAGGCATTCGTCTTGCGGGGCACCACTGTATTAGAGATATAGCCAAACAAATGGAATCCATATATCTTTAAAAATCATATATAATTAGACTACATTATACATTGTTTAATGTGACAACTCCAATTTTTATTCCTTAAATATTTATGCCTCACCTTACATTTATAAAAACATTCCTGACAGCTTATTAGTATAAGCATTAGCTATTACCAAAATAGCCGTTTTCTTAGTATCTTTTGTGTTCACAGAAGCAAGCGCAAAGAAGCCTTATGTACAATGTTGAAGAACTAGTTATAATTAATTTTATTGCTACAAGTAGTAGGGAAAGAAGGATTGCTACAGGCCATTCCAAGTGCCTATCCCACTGAATCTCCACACGTGGAAATCTTGTTTGCATAGCTTCTCATAGCAAAACATTCCATGCACATAGACTCAAACTGAGTGATCAACATCCCACATAAAACTAGGAATTCGACAGCACAACTTGAATTCTACAAACTGGATTTTTCAAGAATGCATGGTACGTAAGGGAGATGCCAAGCGTGGCCATTAAGCAGGCCTAAAGGCAGAGTCAGCAAGCTGCGGTCCCATGCCAGCCATAAAAGTAAAGGGGCCCCTGACCATTAGGTCCAGTCGTGACCGACTCTGGGGTTGCGGTGCTCATCTCGCTTTACTTGGCCGAGGGAACCGGCGTACAGCTTCCGGGTCATGTGGCCAGCATGACTAAGCCACTTCTGGCGAACCAGAGCAGCGCACGGAAACACTGTTTACCTTCCCGCCGGAGTGGTACCTATTTATCTACTTGCACTTTTACGTGCTTTCGAACTGCTAGGTTGGCAGGAGCAGGGACCGAGAAATGGGAGCTCACCCCGTCGCGGGGATTCGAACCACTAACCTTCTGATCGGCAAGTCCTAGGCTCTGTGGTTTAACCCACAGCGCCACCCGCGTAGGCAATAAAATTAATCAGAACTGGTCGTAAGTGTTTCAAAGGGAGAACTCTTCAATCTTCACCAAAGCATTGATGTATAAGCCCATTACATGCTTCAGTCTGAGACATCTTAATGATACCTAGTTCCAGGGGAGCGGAGGTTATGGTGATCCACATTTGCATTTGTCTCTTCTTCTTTTTAATCTAACTTGTAAATGCATAACGAATGTTTACGTGAAGCTAGTTCCCTAAAGCAGCAAATATGTGATCATAAAACAGTGTAAAATGTACCTGCAGTCATCTCTGTGGTGGATGAAATACTGGAACACTTGGCTGCTTCAGTCTGGCAATTAAAAAATCACAATAAAAATCACAAGCTTGCCAAATAACACTAATGCTCAGAAGACAAAAGGGAAAAATAAAGCAATGAAAAATTATTGATAATTGCTTTAAAAGGAGTACATATTTTTATCCATGTTGTTCCCCTCTGCCAAGCCACCTGGAAAAAAATGTTTTAGAAGAGTGGAGTAAAAATGCCTTTTAAAATAAATAGACATGATCTCCTCCTTTGAAAGAACATCACTAAGAAATAAAGGAAAGAGACTTGGCAAAAGTTGTAACCCAAAAGAAAGAATTTTTGACTGGAAACATGTACTATTAGGAAATAAAATCTTGCTTATAAATTTACCTTATAACTACATGGAAACGAACAACTTTGGCCTATAGCACAATCTTTGCCTGAAGTGACTCACAGAAAAGATTGCTCAGTAACTCAACGAAAATTAATTCCTTCAATTATTCTAATTACTGAAGTGTTCATCCAAACCCACAGAGCTTGAGGCTGCTTCACTGATGACATTTTCCTACAGTATCTTTGCACATTTACAACAAAAGTTAGTTTAAATGCTTGTCAGAAGAACAGTCTGACATGCCTTTTGTGTGAAGACCATTGAAGACAAATAAAAAAAAAAGATTGCTCAAGCCCCCAAATTCAAAGCAACATTAAAAAAAATAAAATAGAAAATACAGTTTAGCAACAAACAAGCAGGGATGCGGAAACCATTTGTGGAAAAAGAGATCTAGTAGGAGGAAAGAATATCCTGTCCTGATTCCAATAAGGAACCCACAAGGCAGCAATATGACTGCAGTGTCACAGATAGTCCTAAGTGACTAACGTGCTCTAATCAAGGCTGAGAGGTGACCTGAGGCCTTATGACACACAGTCCACCCCCTCAAGCCCTACCTCCTTCTTCAAAAAACCGTCTCTCTTGAAGGGTGGGTCCAGTCCAGTTCCTCAGCCAATAGCAGTCTTTGTATTGGCCAGCTCCTCCTGAGAATGAGGGCTAGGGCCATGACTGAGACATAGACAGACAATATACGTATAAGCAGGGATGTCGTTTGTGCAATAACTATCAGGAACACTCAGAATGTACTACTGTATTCAGAGTGGCTTCTATCTATAATGGTTGTGTGTGTGTGTGTGCGTGCGTGCGTGCTTGAAGCAGCTTCCTCCTTTTATTCTCTCCCTTAAGATAGCAGTTTTAGTTATATAAAATAAATACCTGTGCAGGTTCAATTGCCAACAACTGGTGCTCAGCAGGAGCAGAAACTTGGACACTGATGTTTGTGCTGCAGCCACCGGGTGGTTCAGGAGGGTCTGCTTCTGGAGAAACTTCTGAAGCAGTTAACAGTGATGCAACTTCCCAAGTATCTCTCGCCGTGTTGTCTCTTTGGAAAAATTAAGCCAGTTTCACTTCATAAAATGTTTATCAGTTAAATGTTTTCATGCTGCATAGCTTTGAAACAAATGGTGCCAGGTTTACAGTCACTGTTTGTCAAAGTGATTAAAAGTACTATTAACCGTTCCATATATAAGTTCAGCTAATAAAAAATACAATGTCTTAAAGTGTCTTCCTCAAGTATCTTAAAGATGTTTTATTATTCTCACATCTCAAAAGTTACTTGGGTGAGATGATGTGGCTTAATAATTAAAGATGCTATTTTCCTTTCTTTTCTCTAAAAATGACACCCTCTTTAAATATAGAACCAGTAAATGTGCAGTTGCATATTTTCCCATAATTCTAGTCAACTATATACTAGATATGCTCCTATTCTATAAAACACAATTTACTACATATTTCACATATAGCACCTCAAGATATCTAAGAAAGAAGGCAAAAGTACTAGCATGTGAAAATTATTAGTGTTATTACCTTTCTATGTTGTCTTTCTGCATGGCAGGACCAGAACTTGGAAGCTGTAGATGATGTTTCTCTGCAGAGCTGCTCTTAGTTAGCTCATTCAATTTGAGATTCTTTTCCAGTTCAACTTTCTGCTCTTCTATTGCATTGTCTGACACCTTCTTTTCTATTATTTTAGACATTAAAACACCACTCAGTATAGTTTGCGGAATAAATATATACTATTTTGGATGAGGTTACAACATTGACAGGGCATCACATCACCTAATCCCCAGCTGGAAGGATGAACAGACAGACACAGTTACCTACAGGTTTGGATGCACATTTGGGGGCCAGAAGCTTGTAATTTAGGAAAAATGAAATCAGATATTCTCAGAAAACATCTCCACAAGCACAGAGTACAATTTCTGCACAGGGTAAAGGATTCGTAAAGTCCTGATAACTAAATGCTTTAAGCGCAGGAACCAAAAACTTACCATTCTGGATTTCTTCAGATTGTTCAATACACGAATCAACATATTTTTGAGAAGCTTTCTTGCTCAGCCTCAGACTTCTGTTAAGATTTGGTTTAGGCTTAGGAAACCTACATCTTGCTTGTTTGGATGATTGATCTCCTTTGGATGACAGTAAATCACTGCAGAGAAACAGAAACCACCACTGAGTACCCTTAATTTCAACATTTATCCAACAGAAATAGTCAAAATCTTAGCTAGCAATGCAACCAATCTAGAAAAGGCATACGAATGTCTGTGACAATTCACGTCAAACACCTTGGATGCAATTAACCACCGCACTTCAACTAGCTTTAACTAGACAAGAAGGGCAGAGTTACAGAGGGCATGTGGTTGGACACATTAGTGCAAGAATTTTGTCCACATCATCAGGCCACGATTCCATAACACTTGGTCAGATGTGGCACTGGACACCTTGACCAAATTTGCCATAACAGTGGCATCCAAGTCGCTACAAAGTCAAGGGGCTTTATCCCCCAAGTGTCTTGTCAACTACTCAAACTAATCACAGTTTGTTAAAAGGGAATCTGGGGTAACTAATATTTGGATACACAGCAAAAAAAATGCAAGCCGAGCCCTTGAGGATGTGGCAAATGCAACAAAGAATGTCTTCTTTGCTGTCTTCACCACCACATGGCAAGCACAATTATATGTCCTAATGTGTTTGGGAAGCTTTAGAGTGAGTGACCTAGTCCTAAAAATCATAGACTGAAGATGATACATAACACTATACACCTATGTTGTCCATTTACTTATATTTACATGGGATGGCTTGAAAAGATTAACTTAGAATGGAGAACAGCTAGGTGATATCATGCGATCATGGTAAAACTTCTTACAACCTAAAGAATGAAGAGGATTCCTAACTAACACAAACAAATTTTTAAATAGAACAATGCAAACCTGCTGATTCTAGTTGTTTCCTCTGAGCATGCTTCCAAAACTGATGTACTGCAATGCTGTGCAGCAGCTTTATTCGTATTTTTTGAAAGTGACACATTAGTTGCTTCCTGTAAGTAAACTTCCAAGCCTGATGGTTCAACAATATGATCCTCTGCAGCGGTTACGTTTGCAGTGACCGAAGAAAGCGATTCATTTTCTGAAGGGGCAGGATGTTGCATATGACAATGGACTACGCTTTGCTCTTCGTGACACTCATTTGGGAAGCTATCAGTTACATTCATTTCATCTTTACTGGGAAACTCCTGAATTTTTGGTTCTTTTTTTCCACAAAAAGAAAAAAGTTGAAAATAATTAAATTCTTAATTTACGTATAACAAACATTTATACTGTGCAATTTCAGTTGGGACAATATAAAGATTACAGTTTGAAATCCTAAGTAAATGATACATTTTCGTGTCTATATTTCATCAAATTACACCACTGCATTTTGAATGAAAAATACCCATGAGATTAGAAACACAGAATTCTACAACTGGAATCCATTTTGCAGCTAAACCAATACTTTTATTTTACAATATTTGAATCTTGTGCAAAGTCTGGTTCTTTGGTTAAATCGAAGAGTACCTAAAATGATGTTTAGGGTTTACTAGATACTTCTTAGTCCAGATCATATGGACATCCTTCAGACATTTTTAGTTGCCAAAAGACTGTAATGTAATGTATGACTAGCGTAAATAATGTAAAATGGTCCCCAAGTGCAAGTTTCATATTTCACTTCTTCAATAAAAGCATTCCATCCAACACTTATCACTCTCTTTCTCTTTGTTTTAATAAAAAGGAGATTTAAAAAGGAAAGAAATGGAGCAGACCTCCTGGAAATAAGAACCTACTACTGTCACCTAAGTATAGAATCCACAAAATATGCCCTGGCTAACAATTAGAAGTGGATGACCTGTAATCACAGTGAAGAGGAGACAATTTGGTCTTCCCATATTTAAAAAGTGCATGCTTTTAAAACAAACTTAGTTTGGTGTTCAGTGCATGTTAATTAAATACTGCAAAGGAAAAATAACCTTTATTTCCACCCTCCAAAATAATCACAAAGCTAGAAAAGAATAAAAACAATACAGAATCCATTGTACCACTGCTATACCAAAGTGCTATATGATAATACTGAACATACCTTGGATGCCAATGTTTAACTGGAACGCTGGATCTCTCATAGCAAGTAAAGTCATGGCTGCTTCGGTACTTCCATCACTAATCCCTGAAAAATGTTTACCAAACAAAAGCCACCAAAATCAAATTTTGTTTCTCTAGTACACCCAAACTGCTTATGTTTGTCTTAAAAATGACTAGTTGCTTTTGGATCATCCTAGGTATTAAAATCGGTTTCTAACACATGCATTGTTCAGCATCCCTCATTTACAAACCATGAAAGTGGTTTAAAAGTTCTTGTTTTACAGTGCAATCTGATATGCTTTCTACTCAGAAGTAAGTACCGTTGTTTTCAATGCAGCTTACTCCCAGGTAAGTGTCTATAGCAGCATTTGCCAACCTGGTGGCCTCCAAATGTTTCTCGTCAGAACCCAGCAAGGCTGGTCTGTGGGACTGCAGCCTGAGTAGTTATTTCTTTCTTTAGTCAAAGAGAGACTTGAGGATCTCATCTTTTAAAAACTTTTTTTTTTTTTGTAAAGACCATTATTAATAAAATTTACAAATTTAACTTGGTCTCAATGGTACATTTACTTATGTATAGTTTTTTACCCTTCGCTTCATTCAAAGCAAGGCTTCCAGTGGCCTATATCAATCAATAATAAGACAGTTCCTGCTAGAAGACATGGCCCAAAAGGAAAAGGAGGAAAATCAAACTCATAAGAATTTCATAACTACAAGCTTCTTTAAGTGGCTATTCAGTTGTTCAGTGTCAACAACTTGGACCATTTACCTGCTTTCTTTTCTTGATCTTCTTGTGCAACCACCTTAGATAAAAAGAAACGCAAGTTAGCGACTGTAGTTTTGAATCCCTCCCCCCCCCCCATTAAATTAAATTAAATTAAATTAAATTAAATTCTACAGATCAGCTTTTTCACTTAGCATGGATAGTGACAATAACAGCTTGGCTGGCATATCATAAGCCACATGCTGTCATAAAGCATGTTTTAATCATGATCTTGCTCCCCTATTGCCACATGGTTCCACACTCTCCACACAACTCAAACCAACCATATTTTGGCTTGTTGTGTTGTTCAAATCTGGATCATGGTTTGCTTGTTTCAAACAAACCATGCACGAGGTTCATTTAATGTTTATTTCATGTTTCATGTATTTCATGTTTGTTTAAATGAACCTGGTGCATGGTTTGTTGGAAACACGCAAACCATGATCCATATTCAAGAGATATGATCAGCCATACTATGGCTCATTTGAGCCACGTGGACACCTTGTGGGGAAGCAGGAACAGACAAGCCGCACCAGGAGGAAAAGCAAACAAGGCCTACATCAGCACAAACAACAAGGCTCCACATTCCTGCAGGTTTGCCTGTTATCATGCCATACTGGAATGGTGTGCTACATGCATTATCTGAATAGATGAATATACTGCTAAAAATAACTCAGTTCCTTAATCAGTATTGCCACTCCCTAAAACATTTGCTTCTCATCTTGCTTAAGGGAGTGGGGATTATTCAAGTGGCATCACAAAAGTGTAATATTTTTGCTAGCCTTGCTCCCTGTTCATGCAAATGATACGTTAACTGTCCTAAAGTAACAAGAACTGAATTATGCTAGAGAAAATAAGTTTTAAATACATTTAAGGATGTTGCATAAAGAGGGAAATCAAAATACTTACATTTTGTGAGGAATACAATCCTTTGTCTGTCTGAATTACAGGCTGAGCATCTACATTCAGTTCATGAGACAGAAATGGCTCATCTGCAACATTCTCATATATCTCAAGCTGTTGGGCAGGGAAGCATACCAATTCAGTTTATCAGTTCCCCAAAACCAAACACATCCTGAAAGGGATCTAAGAAATGTCCTTTGTGCGTTATAACTGCTTTCTGCACACTTAAATATAACGGAAGTGACAGCATGATATATTTTCAGATGCAGTGGAGGTGCTATATGTTTCACAATTCTCAAGATGCAATTCTTTCTAAAAGAGGCATAAGCAAAACTTCAATGGGACTTAAGTATGCATGCACTCTTAGGAACAGGAATATTTAGACGAAGAATTGCTAATGGGAGAGGGAGCCGTGGAAGGAATGGACAGATAACATCAAATGAAATGTTGAAGAAATAACTTTCTTAAGAACAAATCATCAGATTGCCAGTAAGGTAACACATGGGAAAGAATTCCATGTCACAGACTATGACTGAGGCCAAAAAACTAAAGTCATGGCAAGCAATTGGCCCCATATTGTATAATGTAGACCATCTTTCTCATGGCAAAATGATCCATCAACTCTTCTCCATTAGCTGTTCTTTTATACTTGACAATAAAATGTCTAAGGCCTTCTATTTTCTGCTTTAGCTTAAAGGGTGCTAAGCAGCTATATGTAAGTATGGCCAATCAGAGAGACACACTGAACTGGTACATCTGCAGTCATCTCTTTACAGCAGGCATGATGCAATTATAGCTTTCCAGATGTTATGAGACTGTAAATCCCATAATTCCTGACCACTGACCATGCTGGCTGGGCCATATGGGTGTTGGGGTCCAACATCTGGAGGGGCACTGGTTCCTCACCCCCACTTTACAGGTGTTTCAGTCATACCTCTTCCATTGTTTCCTCAATCTGAACAGGAACTGGATTTGGAGATCGAAGCCCTTTAGGAACAAACACTGGAGCTTTGTTTACTTCCTCTGGTGAAAAGCATTCAACTTCATAGTCCGGCTCAAAGTCATCCCCATCATCGTCATCATCATCCTCTTGCTGAGAAGAAGCCCTAAGGGTCACCAGGTTGACCTTTGAATTCCCATATTCCTTTTTAGCATTCTTGCGAAGGACTGGTTTTGAACTTCTGCCTCTACCAACATTTGGTTTCCCCTTTTGGTAGTGTTTCCCCTTTTCACTAAAGTCATTCTCACATTCAGAAGCGAAAGACGTTATTGATCCACTTATGTTTTTCCTCTGTTTCACTGTCCTTCCCGCTTGTTTTCTAAGTGTAAAAAGACATTTTGTTAATAAGGGTGGAAAAGACAGGGTGCGTATTTATGTTTCTTCTGTGATGAAAAAAGATGACAATCAACTCTTTTTTAAAAAGATACAAAACTTTTGCTAACATGTTTTTCCTTAGGGGCCTGCATTTATATTATCATTATGGACTAGATGTTCGAGTTTTATTCATTCATAGAAGCATTTATGCTCCACGTTTCCATTTAATACAGGCACCCCAAAACTCGGCCCTCCAGATGTTTTTGTGACTACAATTCCCATCATCCCTGACCACAGGTCCTGTTAGCTGGGGATGATGGGAGTTGTAGTCCCAAAACATCTGGAGGGCTGAGTTTGGGGGTGCCTGATTTAAAGAATAATGTTCGAAGAGTAACTTTACCCTTTTATTCTTTCAGATGCTCTCTCCTGGACAGAATGGGCCTTAGAGGTTTCTTTCTTGATTTGACTTCCACTGCAAGGGGACTGTTCTGAGGAATCACATTTTCCAGAGTGCCCGTGTCCTGTTGGAGACATCGTCTCAATACTATCTATATGATTTCTTTGTCTTGATTCAGAAGATGACGTGGAATTGTGCTGGAAACAATACAAAATTGTGCCAAAATTAATATGTTAAACTCCTCTGTGTCCTTTCAGATCTCCTACCCCTCCTTTCACATTCAGCTTTAAACAAAAGCAGCAGGCAACCAGCTTCTTTAACATTCAGGTAAAACAGAAATAATTTTCAGTTTTATCTAAAAATGTTGAAATAATTGTCTTTCTTTTAAAAATGTCTAATTTATTATCTAAATTATATTCTGCCTTTCCACACTGACACTGAAGGTGGCTATTTTAACAGCTACAGAAAAAAATCCAGGTTATACTAGTTGATTTCTATCTGTAGTCCATTACTAATTTTGGTAATGAAGTGGATAGTGTGCTAGGTCCGCAGAGTGACCTCCTTTTAAACTGCAGTTAAGCTTAACTGTGGTTTAAAAGGTGAACACCAGGCCAGCGAGGCTACCACTTTAAGAAAACTAATTAATAAGAAAGAAATGGCGAGAGTATGCAACAAAATCTTAATTTTGTGTATCTTATTGCCAAAGGAGCCTTAAAAAAGAAAGTGGGAGGCAATCTCAAGGACTTTGAACCTGAGAATGGGATCTGCTAAAAACAATACACATACACCTTGGGGATTTCCTGGCTTCTCCTTCCTGATGCAGCTCTATGTGTCCCCTGAAAACCCCTCCAAAGGGTTCACTGTGACACAGGCCACTGCATCTGGTGGGTGGGGAGGGAAGGGAATCCCTTTGCATGACTGGGTGCTTTCCACTCATCCTAGGATTTCATTGCTGTTCCCATGCTGCTGCAGGTGATTTCAGACAGCAAAGAAGCAGTTCAACAACCAGCTTCTTTATGAAAATCCAATGTTGTCAAAACCATTTAAATCAAAACATGATTTAGAATTCCTGATCAGGGCTCACCATTAATGTGGGTGTTTTCCCAGATTTGCTGTCACTTGGGGTTGTGTTGCTTTGTGTATCGCTTCCAGTTTTCTCTTTGGTGCTGACTTCTCCTTTTGAAGAGGCTTTTTTCTTTTTAGCTGCTTGGGCTAGGTTTGGTTTTGGCTTCTGAAGAGGACCCCTCAACAGCTGTGTGGATTTTATGCTTTCTGAAAGACTCCCTTCATGAGCACCAGAGATATCACTGACCAAAAAGAAAAAGTAACAGCAAAACTATTAGATCATTCCAGTGTTTAGTTATTCCTGAAAATGTGTGTGTGTGTTTTGGTATATCTACCTTTTATTGTCTAGAGTCTAAACCATATTAATATTTTTTCCTTTAAAAACCCAGAACCAATCTTAGCTCCTCCTTAGCTCCTCCACACGAACCCAATAAATTTGTGATAGTGAGAAAAAGTAAAAACAAAATCCCACCCTCACCCCTCTGGCATGGTTATTTTCAGCTTGGAGATCGCTGAAAGTTCTAATAATGCTTGATATAAAGACTTGGGTACTCAAAGAAACACTTAACTTATTGAAAACTATTTTACCTTTCTGGAAGATCCAGACACTTTCCTTCAACATCTTTAGAAACAAATATTTCTTTTTGGTCTTTTGGAAGTTTGCATCCCTCTGGCTTCTCAGGACAATCAATTTTCTGCTGATCGATATTCCTTTCGGGTGATGGGGCTTCACTGGATTCTGACACTTCTTTTTTCTCCAGATCACCAAGGGATGCCTGGACATTGACATTATCCTTGATTTTTTAGAATAAATACACTTGTCAATTTACTAACAGAGCAAACATAACCCTAACAACATAGTGCTCACCCCCTTGATGTTGCTGGTCTTTAAATCCCATCAGCCCCTACCAACGCAGCCAACGATCAGAAATTACGGGAGCTGTAGTCTACCAATGTCTGCATGGCATCCCTGCTCAAAAGCTTAATCTGGATTGTGATCCAGAAGTTAGTGTGAACTGGAATTTCCCTGTAGAGTCTTAAGATGGTTGACTCTACGAATTTTCTGTTTGACTTCTGTCTGAATTATCATTGCCGTAGGAATTTAAGTTTGGCTTTTGTGGCTCATATAAACTTCATCCCACAGTAAATTTATGAGTCTTTAAGGTGACACAAGTAGGTTCGTTGTTCAAAAACACAATTAATTTAAAATATACAACAGAAAAAGATATGCAGGAAAAACTCTATAAAGCCTTTGCAAGAAAAATGGTCAATTATTCAAGAATGTGGGCCAGAACTATTTTGCTTCTGCAGCCCCTTTCCTAATGCAGACCCCTCTGCTCCCTCACCTTCCCAAAAATGAACCGGAAAAGCAGCAGCATCTCCCACAATGTTGGGACAGGTAAAGCTGTGCTTAAATGAAAGAAAACTAAGTGTGTAGCTAACCTCTGAAGGCGGGTGCAGATCGCTTTCCTTGGTCATCTCTGTTTTTTCTATGTCTCCCTCAACTGGAGCAGTAATGCTCTCTGACACGGGGTCTTCTTTCTTGTCATTCATTCTTCCAAGGTTCGGCCTGACTCTCTGGAATCGACCTCTCACCAGCTGAGCTGGTTTGATAGTACATGGCTTATTCTCTTGGGAAGTTGGTTTTTCCCTATCCCACAAAAGGAGAAAATGTTACTGAAGTGATTCAACAGGCCCAGGAATCAAGGGAGTGCTGTTTGTGGCAAAAGCCAAACAGGAGAGAGGGGAGGAGACTTCAATCCTTTCACCATTTACAGCTACTCACCCCCCCCCCTTGCTAGCCTTGCACATGCAGAGCCTCTCACCATTAGGCAAGCCAGCCTCAGCAGCTGAGAGCAGCAGTAGTCTTGTGACCTCTGCATCTGCAGCCAATCTATATCTCCTGGCTGCAGCACCAGCTACAAAACCAGCGCTACTTAACTGTTTTCTATTGTTGTTGTTTACAGTTTTACTGAGGAAGGGAAGATGGCTCCACCCTAAAGTTTAGCTTAGAAATATTTTAATTAATAAATTCACAGATTTTCCCACTTGACCAACTGCTTCTCTCCCAGTGGCAGTTCTAGAGCAAGAAAGAGCAAACTTAACCAGAGGAAGTAAAGTTCAGCCTAAGAGCTGAATGGCTACATTCAGACCTAATATGCTGAAAAGGGCCCAGGATCATCCATCTTCTTTTCTACAAAGAAGCAGGAGAGGAAATCTGACTCTGTGGTTTGCAACAACTGCCATTTCCTGAATTCGGACCTAGGAAACTGCAGTTGGAAACAAAGTGTGTTGGGGTTCTGGCAGAGCTGTGCCCCATGCTAGCTGCGTCCTTGCCTCAAGTCAATACTCTCCACACCTGAGAAAAACAGTTGCAGCTAGAACAGAAAGGAGAGTGTGGAATCGTCCAAAGTGTGTGGTAGGATAAATGATCACTTAAACATGCTTTGGGTGATGGGGGAGCAGATGGGAGACTGCTAGGAAGCAGATACAGGCTTTAGCAGCTGCCCAAGCAAGGAAGGAAGCAGAAAGCCCAAGGTGAGCACACACAAGAAAAGGGAAAGGCGGAACTCTAACGTAGGACTCCCTTTCCCCCCAGTTAAGGAGGGCCTGTTTTGCTTTTTTCTTATCACTGTGTGCCCTCTAGTTGCTACTGGTGGGAGTGCACTAACCCAAAGCTCTCCTATAGCTAAGAGATGGTTTAATTAGAGAACCTTTGCCTACGCTGTGTCACAGCAGAACCCCCATTTGTTTTTCCTCTTGCTGTATCATCAAAACCTGAGCATCACCAGCTTGAGGCCATAAGAAGCGTTATCCCCATTGGGGCCCCAGCAGAGAAGAACTGCACTCTTAAAAATATGGAGGATTTGTAAAGTCATGCACACATAATAAAGGGAGTTTGGGACAAGCTAACAAGACCTTGTTGAAGAACACACACCTGGGATATTGATCTGAAATATCCTGAGAGGTACTGGGTGCTTGAGGGTCTTCCTGAATCACTTTCTCCATGTCTACCAGTCTGTTCTCCAAGCCTTCAGCAGGTAATCTTTTTCTGTCACTCTTTAACTGAGGCTGGCAATAAGAAGCAATATAAACATCAAAACGTGGAACCATTTTAGCAATGATGGTCTCAACTTTACTCTGTATTTGCAAAAATATAGAAACAAAATCTCTCTTGAATTTGAAATGTCTTTACTACTAAAGAAAGTCTGGCCCTTTTCTTAACTTACTGCTGCAGGGAGAGTTCTGGAAGGTCCATGTTTCTGCAGTTCTGATTTCTCAGTTCCAGCTGCTGCTGCTTCATTTCCTAGAGATGGTGTTTCTTTCCTTCCAACTGCCCTTCCTATGTTAGGTTTCGGTCTCTGGAATCTGCCTCTGAGAAAAGGTGTTGGCTGAACAGTGCTCTGTTTGCTGGAGGGGAGACCCAAAGCAGCACATACGGCAGTTAAAATCATTCTCATCAGATACATCACCACTGATACACACATGCAACAAAACTACATCCATAGGTTAAATGATTTATCCCATGTTTCACAGATTAATGGTAACTAGTGTACTTCTCAAATATGCAACAGAAAAACAAGTGCAATAAAACTTGCATTTGGTACTTCCACAAGGCTGAGGGAGAGACTTGACATCATTGCCCTACCCAACATATGCCTTTTGCGGCTATCAGCTTTGGACACAGTTCATTGTGGGAAAGCGGCACATAAGTAAACTCAATCAACCAATAGAAATAATTTTCTTTTCAGTTCATCAGTAAATTTAATTATGTGGTGTTATCTTGCTTTCATCTTCAGTAATCACACATTCATTGCTTTCCCAAGGATTCCCTAGTTAACTACAGCTTAGATGCAGAAAACCATGTTCCATGCCTACACTACTGCAACACCATGTTTCACCTCTGAATAGTTACTCCTGAAGACCAGGAAATCCCCCAAATGGTACTGCATTGATCTGTTAGAGGGAATAAACCTATCCGTGGCAAGGCTGCTTGGGTGTCCCTGGCCCCAAAGCGAGACAGATAAACTTGTTCTGGCAATAGCTCCATCACAGAAGGATGGAAAACAAGGTTTAATTTTGGATATTGTTATTGCATCTCATTTTCAGTTAAGGAAAATCCGTTATCTGCAACATCTATCAACGTATCAAATGAATAGGATTTTTTTCAACCTATGTTTCAAATCAGCAGACCTGTAAAGAGGGGGGGGGTGGATTTCCAACTGATAAAACTCTTTAAAAGCTGATAGATCCTTACCCAACTGTAATCTTTTCTTGGATATCTGGGGATGATAAAACTTCATTTGGATCACTACTTTTGAAGTCAGAATGGCTTGGGGGAGACAAGCCGATCTCATTTGTTGCAGCTGCTTCTTGAGTATCTGCAGAGTTCCCCTCTGACAAAAGTGACGGTGGCAGGATTACGCATGCTATAGTTTCCTAAAATATATTATCAGAATGTTCAATACCTGGTGCAAAATGCATGCAGTTAAATTATAAAGTTCAAGGAAACACACACACACACACAAATCAGGCAGGGAATCCAAGTACAACACAGGACTACCAACAGCTTGTTCTATTATAACATACAAGGTAATATTTTTCAGTTCTTGTACAGGGAAGTAATGCAACATCAGCAAGGGGGAAAGTGGCATTAAACCAGCTGAACTGTTCTACTAACTCTCAGTCATTATAAGAATCTGGTACTCACTTAAGCTTTGTAAACAGTCCATGCAGTTTACTACAAGCCTGTGCCTATGTGACTTTAAAAAACAACCCCAAATTAAGAAAGTCATCTTAATGTCTTTGTTAAAACATGGACATTCTTCACAAAGAAATCCTTCATGCTTGAGTTTCAAGAATGATTTGCCATACATTGCCAGGAACTCCTGGGTTTTTTTAAGGAAAAAATAGTGACACTGTGCTCCTGAAATTAAACTGCAAGTATCTCATATATGGCCTAAGGTCAACAAGTAATCTCATAGGAAACAACATGCAAACTGACTGCCAACACACCATTTGTCCCACATAGGGCTTTCTACAAATCACAGTATTAAGTGTAATTTACTGTTTAATGCTTTGTTATGCAAGTGAATTCATAGGTACTTTCAGGAGCAAACGATACAGCAACCTGAAGCCATTAAATTACCAAGTACCAGCATTAAAAATAAGTCTTACATCCAGATTAGACGAGTTGCTGCCTTCACTCCTGATATTTTCGCTAGAGTCAGTCTTATGTTCATTTGTAAGCATTTCTTTTTCTGCTTGTATTAATTCCTCAGTTTCTGCCGCCTTTTCTGTGTTCTCCTTTAGACTTTTCAAAGATGGCTCTACTTCAACAAAATTTTCTTTTTCTTCTTGTACAAAACTGGAATCTCTGTTGGATGAAAAAAAAGGCAACAGGACTTCTATAACTTCTAAGTAAGCAAGAAAGGATGTGTGATTTAGTTTTCCTTTTTAAAATCTCAGGAGCAACGAAAAAGCCAATCAACACAGTGTTGCCCAATACAACACCACAACCCACATGAATACGTGCTTATTTACACTCTTTGCACATGTTTCAATTACTAAGGACAATTCCTATAATTATCATGCAGGCAACAGATGTTTTCACTCATACCCCAATAAATAATGTTGCTGCCTGCTTGTGGGGCGGCGAGGGAGAGGGTGATGGCAGTCAGAGGGCAGAGGGACTCTCAGATCCTGCTCAAGGAACAAAATTGACAAGTGAGCAAGGGAGGCACGGGTAGGTGGGCAGACAAGGGGAAGCACAGAGCACTTCCAAGCCAAGAAGGATGAGTGGGTGGAGGCAGCGAGACACTTGCAGCAGTCATGCAAGCTGTTTTTCACTGCTCTCCAGCTCTCTGCCACTCTTTTCACGGCATTTTGGCGCCATTTTTTATTTTGTGGCAACGCACGTAAACACGGTTGAACCCGAGTGGAATGTGCGTTGGGGGCGGGGAGAGTGCCTGCACAATGTATTTGCCACAAACATACACATATGTCAGTATGCATTTTTTTCCATTAAGAAGATGGCATTGTGCCCCTTATTCTTTACTTACAAAATAATAAATCTTACCTGGTAGCAAGATCCTTCACATTCTCCACTTTATCACTTGACGGAAACACATTTTTAAATTCATGGCTCTCACATTCGAAGAGTGTCTTTACAGGAGATTGGACTGTGTGTGCCAAAAGCACTTTCTCAGCACTGGCAACAGCTTTGTCTTCTAAGACATCACAGTGGGGAATGTCAGCTTCATAACTAGCTGCCTCCTAGGAAACAAATTAAACTTCTCTGAAACATCCAACGTGTAAGAGTTCATAAAGAAAATAATCTTGAAGACATTCAGCTAGCGTATACTTAGACGAGAACACAGTGTTCTTTTAAGCCTTTAGCCTGCATTAACGTAAGAAATTAATACCAATATAAAAGGAAATAACAGTTTAAAATAATAGTTACAAAAAAAGGTTACACTGGTACTGGGGGTGTCAAAATTGCTAATGTACTAGACTGCTTTGGTATGATAAAGCAGTACCAGTAAGTTTTCATGCTACTCGGGATTCTTCTATGCATGAAGTCAATGCAATTCAAAAGTGTGCTGCCCTTTCTTACTAATACAGTTAGCACAACAAAACACATGTTTTGAATTATTGAGGATTACATCTGGAAAAAAGAAGGCAAGCTTTAACTTGGGTACCAAAACCAGTATGTGCACATGTTATTTTCTGGACCAGATTACATCTTATTTAAGCAAAATAATGCTGTGCTCTTGAATGTTTTCCAATATAGGCCCCAGTCCCAAAAACCTAAGTTTTGTACATTGTCTGCTAAAGTAGGGATAGAATGCCCTGTGCACCTACAGTGTACATCTTCAACATCAGCAGGAAGCCCATTTTCCAGAATTCTGAATTAAAGATCAAGACTGTGTGTATAGTAAGCCTGCAACTTCCTCACATTTAATTTGTGCACATTCAGCTTTATGCATGTGGCTAAAAAAATAAAATAAAGGGGACTGAAAAGGGTGTGGGGTTCCAGAAAAAATATAATACAGAAAGCTTTGAGTACTTAAGATGTGATCTTACCATCTATATTAAGAAAATGAGTGCTCTGGCACCTTTTAGACTAACTGGTTTACAAGAAGCATAAATGTTTGCTGGCTGGAATCTAATTCATCCAAAATGTCAAGTGCTCACATAATGTTTTATGTACAGTAGCAAGCAGGCTGTGGTACTTACTGTGGTAACAGTTAGGAGTTCATGGCTGTTATATTCAGCTTGTATCCGAATCTTCTCAGATGATTCAATGGCTGCATCAGTTGCCTTTTCTTCTTCTGCCTCCGTGTTTCTTGCTGGCTCTTCTGGCTTTCTAGCAACCCTTCCTATATTTGGCTTGGGCCTCTGTATTCGTCCCCTTGCTAATGGTGCAGGTTTCAAGACAACCTGCTTGCTACTTTCTTGTGATTTCTTACTAGTCCTGAAAGAACAATGATTTCAGGGAGGAAAAGAATTAGGGGGTATTAAACATTGCAAATATCCTTCATCTCATAATGTAATTGAACCTGGTTGTTATTTGAACCAATTACAGTTGCCACTTCGAATTTTAGAAGCTTGTCACCATGGAGGATCAACTCTCCCCATATGAATAAACCAAAGGTATATCATCATCATCAACAACAACAACAGTATATAAACAGGCATAGTTGTATAATAAAAACAGGAGTGGTGTAGCAGCTGTGGCTTTATCCACAGAAAGCAGACATTGCCTCTGTAATACACAGCTTTCTTACCTCCAAGTTGGATTGCTGTAATGAGCTCTACACTAGTCTGCCCTTAAAGACTGTCTGGAAACTTCACGTGGTACAGAAAGCAGTAGTAAGAAAAGTTATGAGAACTTAGAGTTCCAATAATCTCACACCTATTCTGTGCCAACTACAGTAGCTGCCTATTAATTTCTAGGCCCAGTCCAAGGTGCTGGTTTTGGTCTTTAAAGTATGACATGATTTAAGACCAGTTTATCTGAATCTGCTTAATTCTCTGATACTGTTTTTAACTGCTACTGCTATTATGTTTTAGTCATATTGTGTTTTATAGAACAATTTTACAGTTTGTAATACGTTGTGAGCAACCTGCTGTGGGGTAACTCTAACGGTCAGTCTATAAATTATAGAATAAACTTGAATAAACATACTTACAGAGATTCAGTATCTAAAACTTGGCAATCTTTTTCTGCAGTCTCCTCTGTGATGATACTGAGTGCATCATGCTGGTCATTGTTCTGAGGAACAGGCATAAAAATAAGTGGAGTATACATTTTTAAAATAACAGTAGTTAATGGTAGTTAATAAAGTGGCAGAAAGCTACTATAGAAAACAATTAACATAATCCTTTACATAGAGTTAAAAATCACTAATAATAATAATAATAATGGAGAGTTATTTTCCTAATTTCCCAAATTGCAGGAGCAGGGTAAGGGGAGAATTAAATCTAACATAGAGAATACCTTTCCTCCTGTTTCATTAGCCTCTGACTTTTCAGGCTTTTCCCGGAGAGGTGCTTCTTTTCTGCTGCACACTTTCAATATATTAGGTTTAGGTTTCTGCCGACGGCCTCTCACTACAGGAGCTTTTTGAGTGTCTCTGAAAACACACAGAGAGAAAAAATTATAATCCCAACACTCTTTAGGCAAAACCTGCAAATAACTTATAAAAACAATTATTTATACTCTCCAAAACAGAGATGGAAAACCTGCGGCCCTCCAGATTTTGTAGGGCTACAACTCCCATCGGCGCAAGTCAGCAAAGCCAATGCTCAGGGGTGATGGGAGCTATAGTCCAACAACATCAGGGATGGGACCTGATTCCCCATCCCTTCCCTAAAATGTCCAAGTGATTTCAAATGCAAAAAATCCAAAAAGAAATTGTGAAAAGTTCTGTTTTTAGTTTCCACTCATTGAAACAGTTATGCCTAATGCTCTGTTACGGTTAAAGTTTAGTACTATTTGACTCATCTCTAAAAAGGATTGATTTGGTTCAGTATCAAAGCAAGACTTTGCTTCAAAATGTCACCTCTTCTTCTATCCCAAAAAAACACAGATCAGTGTAAGCTGCTTAACTCCAAGTAGTTCCTACAATGTCTGATTAGGAGATGACATTCTCTAGGCACCATTAGGAGCTGCTTTCTTCACCACAACTGAATATAGTAAGTGGTGAAGTGATGCACACTTTAAGCCATATTTTTCAATCTTTCTACTTTACATATACTTACTGGGATTCACTTGCCACATCATTGCTTGCTCTGTCTGTTTGCTCTATGGTAGGTCCAGTTATGTTAGCAGTCGTATCTTGCACAGAACTCTAAATGAAAGAGACATAAAGAACTTAGATAAGAGTTATTATCATTATGCTGTCTATTATTCTGCTTTGTATTATGTGTTTATTATTATGCTCCATAAAATGTGTCCTTAATGCTATCCATCACCTTGGGATCTTTTGATAAAATGCAGTATACAAATTGAAATAACAACAAGGGTGTGTGCAACAATGCAGCCAATCTCCTGAGCCCTCTGAAAAACAGGATTGGGTTGTGAAATTAAAATAGCTTCCATGTGCACAGAAGAGACAATAAAGGCTTGTATTAATTTTAAATTATTTAGTCCCATACCTTTTCTGCAGCAACCAGAACCTCTGAAAGAGAAATCTTGCCCTCAGATGTGTCATTAACTGGAAGTTCTTTTTCTTCTGACGGTTCTGCTGCAAGTCTCTGTAGTTGTCCTTTCACTGTGGGCTTTTCAATAGCTGCTCTATCCATTTCCCTGAAGTTAAATTGAATATATTTATATTTTCCAACACACACAAATCTAGTCCATCACCAACCATCTCAGTTAACATAATTTATTATGGGATGTAGAAGTGGTGGTGCCATCTATTATATTTTCCTGCCAGTCACTTCCTGCTGAAGCCCCCTGTGTCCCAAAAGCCACTTCTGAGTGTAAGAGGAGTTTCCAGAAAGACATGCAAAGCAGCCTAGAAATTTTCTGCAGGATGGAGAAATTGCTAAAAATCTAAGACTCCGCTCAAACAATACTCACACCTTTGGATTCAAACTATGTATTTCAATCTTGCACAGAAGAATCTACTTCTATAAACATTAAGAAACAGAAATAGAAACATACAAAGAGCCCTGCTGGATCAGACCAAAGGCCCATCTACTCTAACATCTTGTTGTCACAGGGGTCAACCAAATGTCTATGGGAAACCTCCAAGCAAGACCTGAGCACAACTGCACTCTTGTCACTTGTGAATTCCAGCAACAGGTATTCAGAGGATTTTAGGTATTCACAAGGTCTATAAAGTCTCTGTGACAAAGCCTTTGTGATCTTGTTAGTTCACCGACCAAAAGGAACATTATATTCCAATGCCACACCTTTGTAGGAAGGTGAATAGGTTCCATTCCTATGAGCTTACCTGGAAGTAAGCCCCATTGAACTCAATGAGACTTACTTCTGAATCTACATACATAGGATTACACTCTAGAATAGCAAATATGAAATTAAAAAGACAGATTCCTTTGGGCAAAAAGACCTCACACCCATCATATATTTTCCACCTCTTTTCTGTTATTTTATTCACTTCAAATGGTAGTGAGTTTTCTTTTCTAAAATCTCCAGACCAACTTTACCAAGCCCATGTAATAAATTAAAAGCAAGGCTGAGAACCAGGAATAGGAGTTATGAGATCATAGACATGAACCTCCTTCCTATTCTATCCATAGAGAGATCACCTGAACTCACAACTTGTTTGAAAGCCTCCCCCACCCCCAAATCAGGCTATAGGACTAGTTTCATTATATGTGGGGAAATGGGAATCACGTCCAATTATTTTACTCACATAAGCTCATCATTACAACTTGGAAAGGCTGTATTTTCATCCGGTTGATCTAACTCTGCTACTTCATTCTGCAAGGAAATAAGGACAGTTAGTATGATCTTATGGTCCTGGCTTCTTTAATGATGAAAGGAGAGGCTCTCTACCCAAGAACCTCTACCCACTAAGCTGACTTCTCTACAAAACAGAAGTGAACACTGATGAGAATTTCATGTGTGTGTCACGGTTGAAAGTGGGGGAACTCCACATATTGTTCTCTCACTCTCTGGGGGGAAATTGAACTAAAGTAGAATTTCAGTCAGCTCCCAAGTACACCACCTTCAGCTCCTTGGAAGATAAAGGTGGTATATAAATGTAATATATAAATACATAAATATAATAATAGTGGTAATGATGATGTGTCAGAAGCTTTTACAGCTTGTGCATATGAAGCAAAAATCTTTGCAGACTGCTGTGTATCTCCCCCACTGAACAAATAGCAGGCATTCTCCGGGTGGACATGCATATTCCATGAACATTTTCCCCATGTGGGTTGATGACTGCTTAATCCTTTCCTCCTCACCTAAGTCATCTCTCAGAATTGTCTCCTCTCCCAGGCTGCTTTTCCCCCCAAGTGAAACAGGTTCTGGTTTATTTGTTTTTCCTCAAGGAAAAAAGGCATTTGAGAAGAAGGCAATTTTAAGTGGGAAAATAGCTGGGAAGAAGAAGAAGGCTGAAACAGTCCCTCACCCAGCTGGTCCTCCACTCATTCTGAGTTGTTTTACCCGAAAGAACAAATCCAGAACAAAGAAATGGGAAACGATCAGTGAGCTCCCAGAACATTTGGTATGAGTCCTTGTCCAAATAAGCTATCAGAGATGATAAAACCTCTTATCTGGTAGTAGGCCTGCAAATGCAGGTGCAATGTCTTCAAAGCACTACCTCCCCCACCCTGTTCTGTACATAATAGCCATATCCAAAAGCAATATCCATATGCAGGAATCTCTGCTGAATCAGAACAGAAACCTTAAGTGTGGCATTCACTGCCTACTTGTGGGTTTTATTTTATGAGTTGTTTCTTTGAAATAGGAAGTAGGCTAGAATCGCATGTAGATACAGTGGTGCCTCGCAAGACGAAATTAATTCGTTCCGCAAGTCTCTTCGTCTTGCGAGTTTTTCGTCTTGCGATGCACGGTTTCCCATAGGAATGCATTGAAAATCAATTAATGCGTTCCTAGGGAAACCGCCTTCAGACCAGGTCCGGGGACAGTCTGTCCCCGGACCTCTTCTGAAGGATGGGGGGACGGGACAAGGGCTTTTCTTCCCACCCCCAGCATTTTAAAAAACCCCGGGACAGTGGAGGACTTCTCCACTGTCCGGGCGATCTTAAAATGCTGGCGGGCGGCATTTTAAAATCGCCCCGGGACAGCGGAGGACTTCTCCGCTGTCGGGGGCGATTTAAAAGCCCCTGGGAAGGCAGGCAGGGGGGACAAAGACTTCCCCCCCCCCGCCCGCCTTCAGAAGGTGTTCCCGCCCCCCTGCCCAGCTTCGGAGCAGCGTTCCGGAGCCCGGCGGCGGGGGCAGGTGTTCCCGCCCCCCGTCCGGCTTCGGAGCAGCGCTCCGGAGCCCGGCGGCGGGGGCAGGTGTTCCCGCCCCCCCGCCCTGCTTCGGAGCAGCGTTCCGAAGCCGGGCGGTGGGGGCAGGTGTTCCCGCCCCCCCACCCGGCTTCGGAGCACCGGGAGAAGCGATCTCCCCGCAGCCCCTTGCTTCAAAAGAGGTCCGGGGGCAGCGGGAAGCGCTTCCCGCTGTCCCCGGACCTGGGGCTGCGGGGAGAAGATCGCTTCTCCCCGCCGCCCCTTGCTTCAAAAGAGAAGACCCGCTGTCCCCGGGGCAAGCTTCGTTTTGCGAAGCAAGCCCATAGGGAAATTCGTCTTGCGAGGCAACTCGAAAACGAAAAAACCTTTCGTTTTGCGAGTTTTTCGTCTCGCGAGGCGTTCGTCTTGCGGGGTACCACTGTATTGTTTACCTTTGCTGAACTGTTTTCTTCAAAACCTTCTTTATTTGTTTTGAGAGACATCTGAGACTCTGAAGGCTGCCCAACATGGTGCTCAGAACTCGCATCTGAATCATCTGCTTCTCCGGAATCCATGTCTAGGAATTCATTACCTTTCTGAATACTGTAAAGGTAAGAAGAATATGAAGAAAGCATTAATGGTTTTCCTACTCTACCCCATAGGCTCATGGTAGATTCTTGTCTTTCACTTTTGTCTTTCACCAGCTGTGCTGAGACAGAGGCTTGCTCAAAGAGACTGATAAGCAAAAAGCGCTCAAACTCACTTCTCTCTTTACTGGCATTTACACACGATTGTTCATGTGCAATCTCATCGCAATTACTGTTGAAGACTAGTTCACTATTCCTATTTTACAGCTGGAAAACAAAGATAAGGTAGGGCTTTCATCAGGATTACCCTGAGAGTCACTTGCTGGGCAAGAATTTAGCACAAAGTCTAAATCTAACACTTATTATTTTATTTGTCACATTTGTATACTCATATAAGGCTAAGGCTGGAATCCAGCCCCCCTCCCTCTGCCCATCCACTGTGCTGCTTGGGGTGGGAATTGGGAGTGGCCAAGCCCAAAACAGTTCCACTGGCATCACTCCCCCAAGAAACTCAGCATCAGGCCTTATCACTGCATCATTTCCAGGCTGGCGTGACATGGTTTTTACCTCCAACTGCCTTCTGCCCCAGGAAGCATGAGCAGAGGAATTGTGGAGGTGGCTATGCCATTCTATCACACTCCACTGCTGCCCCGCTGGAGTTAAAGGACTGCATTGTAACGTCCTATCAAAGGACCCCCTCCAATACTCAAACATTGTATCTGAAGGCAAAATTCAGCACTGTGCAAGCACGCTTCTGTTCACACAATAGGCCTTCCAATTCTCTTCCCCCTGCAACGTTTCAGAGCAGATGTGGGGCTGCATGGGGCAGGGGACTACAGGTGGGAGGAAAGAAGATGAAGCCACATTGTTCAAGCTGAAGACTGCTGCTCACACACAGATAGCAAGTAAAAAGAAGTTCACAGCACACTGCAGTTATTCAATATTTGCCTATGAGATTCTATAGAGGTGTGCTATCTTTCTCCCAGCCCAAAGAGAAAGCAAGCTATGACATTTGTTTTGAATGCTCCTATGCACTCTCCAAACAAAAAAAAATGTTTGTTTCTGTATATAAGAGACTCAATAGCTCCATATAAAGAAAATTAAGGCAGATTTGTCAGCCACATCTAAGTGGCAAATGAAATGGGCTCTATGTAATACAGCAATGCAGGGAATCTTTAGGAGACTTTTGGAAAGGAAGTAATAAAGTTGTTATATTTACACTTTGTAACAAGGCTTGTTCATATTATTCTGCAAAGATAATGTATCTTATTACCCAGATAAAGTTGAACCAAGGTCTCCCTCTGTCTCTTCATCCACCTGTGGGTCTTCTTCAACAGATGGAAGAGTTTTGGCAGGCGTTTCTTCATCAGGGACTTCCAGTTCCTCACCAATTTCTTCTGCGCCATTTATCTCCACATTAGATGGTAGATTTTTTCCTGTCAATGTATTGTTGAACATTATATGTCCACTGAAGCAATTACCACTCAAACACACTTAAAAGACAGAGCCTCTGGTTGCTTCCATTAACTTTTTTCTTTGAAATTACTATCCAGATGGCAATTTTCAAAAGCACTACATTTCAGTATTTTCTGTGTTTCATTCCCATTTTCTCAAATTGATCTTTGGTCATTTCCTCCCCACCCACCCCAAAGTAAATTTCAGTTACACCACTGGTCTATTTGTTATGGGCAGGCAGGATGATTCTGAATAACTAATATGCTTTTAATTAAAGCTTCCTCCTACCAGATCCAGTTAATTCTATTGCACTCTATTCAGTGGCTCTGATGAAGAGTATTTAATTTACTGGGTTCCTTCACTGGAAGGACTCTAGTGTGAAAGAAGTGCAATTTCCTAAAGTGATCTGGATTTCCCACTGTCACAAAGCATTAATCTTGTATTTAAGTTAACAGGAAGGAAAAAGAAAATTACACAATGTCCTCCCTAACCCAGTCATCCTAATGCCAGTCAGTATATGGAATTTATTTAACAGTAAGCTGAATCTTTCATTATTTCTCATAATTATTAATATGGCACTTTAACTATGACAACAGTTCCTGAAAATACTTAATGGAATAAATGACATAAAAATTAATGAAAAATAAATTAACGAAATAACTTCAAGTGGATATATTCTTGTGACTATGGAAACAATTCAACACAAACCGTTATAAAACTCACTTTTCATAACTGACCCTGAAATATAGAACATTGTTGTGCAATTGCACAGCCTACAGATCTTTCGGAATACAACACATATTGTATCCAACTACTTGCAGATGCAGATCAAGCCATTTTGTTACATTCAGGTTTTAAAGTAAATTCAAATTCAAGATGAAAATCATCTCTATTTATGCTGTACACTTGTCATTAAGATGAAGTAAATGAGCTTCAGTTGAGTGATTATTAAATCTGGTTGTGTCACTAAGGCTGTTTTATCTTGCAATAAATAGTTTAGCGTCTGGAAGAAGATTAGCAAAATCAGCACACATGCACACTGTGACATAGTAGCAACAATTTCTAGATTCTTACTTTTCTTTCTAGTTTTTTCTCCCTCAGCCACTTCTGCAGAAATAGTTCTTTCGTCAGGAAGATTCTCTCCCTCCTGTTCAGAATCTTTTTTCTTCCTTTTTCTCTTCTTTTTTACCATCACTGATTCAGTAACTGTCTGTCCGTCTGGCTGCTCCAAAATGCTAGGAGATTCTTCGTTCTCTTTTTCGGCTGTGCCAGCATCCACTTCCATTTCTGCATCAGAAATTCTGGCATTCTGCGGGTCATCCTGACCATGGTTTGCTTGTCCATTGACAACTTTAGCTATCAAAGTATACAATGTAAATATACCTACAGCAAGACAATTCTCAACAAGGAAGCTAAAAAAAAATACCAAAAAGCTTTTTTTCAAAATCCCAAGAACAAAAATAGAATTCTACTTCCTCCATATAAGATTGTTCAACGTTTTCTGCTTTCCCTTCCATCAGTCCTCCTTCCCTCCACTATACCCCACCCCCAAAGACAGTCTTAGCTGTGAGAAAAAGTCTTAATTCCACACACACGGCAATATTATATGAAAATAAGAGATATGCAACATAGCACAATAGGACTTCTCCTTCCCTGCAGCAAATCTATCCAACCAACCAAATCTGTCCCAGAGCATGAGGTCTATACGGAGAAGGAGAAGCCAAAGTTTTTTCTGCTGGCAGATGGGCACCATCGGATATCACCCAGTGTGACTATGCATGTGAAATATTCCAATCAAAACTATTCCAGATGGTAAAATTAAATTAAAATAAAAACCCAAGGATAAGACAGAGCAAGCCCTAGACCTGTCAAAACAGTGAAAGAAATCAAAACAAAACTAATTCTAGCACTGAAAAAACTGGGACGCGGGTGGCGCTGTGGGTAAAAGCCTCAGTGCCTAGGGCTTGCCGATCGAAAGGTCGGCGGTTCGAATCCCTGCAGCGGGGTGCGCTCCCGTTGCTCGGTCCCAGCGCCTGCCAACCTAGCAGTTCGAAAGCACCCTCGGGTGCAAGTAGATAAATAGGGACCGCTTACTAGCGGGAAGGTAAACGGCGTTTCCGTGTGCGGCTCTGGCTCGCCAGAGCAGCGATGTCACGCTGGCCACGTGACCCGGAAGTGTCTCCGGACAGCGCTGGCCCCCGGCCTCTTGAGTGAGATGGGCGCACAACCCCAGAGTCTGTCAAGACTGGCCCGTACGGGCAGGGGTACCTTTACCTTTACCTTAGCACTGAAAAAAGCAACAATCAAACATGCACTATGTGAAATGCCTGTAAGGCAAAGTGTTTTTGCAGCCTTCATTGCCAATCAAGCCTTCGGAAAGGCTTTCTAGAGTGCAGTACTGTCTACACCAGGGGACGGCAAACTAAAGCCCAGGGACCGGATCAGGCCCAATTGCCTTCAGGATCCGGCCCATGGACTGTCCGTGGATCAGCGTGGGGATTCTGTTCATTTGGGCTGCACCATATTTTTTTCTGCGCCATTCCATTCCCCCTCCCACACACACACACACACACCACGGCGGCGCCTCCTCCCTCCCTCCTCCTGGCTTCTCCCTGCCCTGCCTAGAGGAGGAAGGGGGCTGGGCTGAGCTGGCTGGGTGCCATTTTAAGTAGCCCCTCTCCGAAGCCAGCCCTTTTGTGCCGCTCATCTTCGCTCCACCGTCGCCGCCCTGATGCTCCTGTGGGCCAGAGAGCGGAGCGAACGAACTCCCTCTGCCTACCCACGAGAAGCAGCTGCGGCAATGGCAGTGGCGGCAGCAGCAGCCCCTGGGAAGGTAAGTGCAGCAGCTGGGGGTGGGGAGGAGGACTACTTGCCCCCCTCGCCTCTTCTTCTAGCTTCCCCCCAACCCCGGTGCTGCTTCTCCAGCCTACCACAAGGTCTGAGGGACAATGGACTTGCCCACAGCTAAAAAAAATTGCCAACGTCCGGTCTACACTGACAAATCTAACATTGCACACAGAAGGAATGCAAAACAGTGGCTCCATCAGAACTTAGAAGAGAAGTTTAATAACAAATAGGATTTACTTTTACTCCTTAATACATTTAAGTACTTAGAAATACCTTTTCGCTTTTTCTTGAGTGTTTTTTTCTCATTGGGATTTTTTTCTTTTTGATGCTGACATTTAGCATCCTTATCCTTTTTTCTCTTTTCATTTTCCAGGACCTTCTCAAGGAGTTTTGTAAAGAAATCAAAGTCAAATGGCGTTTTTTCTTCTGTAAAAAGGGGGAGATGATTATTTTGAAACTGAAACTGAAATCAAACCTTTATTAGGCATTATGCAAATAAAAACCGTAAGAAGGAAAATAACATGTAAAAGCCTTGAAATATATATAAAAAGGCAGCAGTTGGCTACAATCATATATATATATATACATATAAAATCAGTGGTTTTCCTTGTTAACCTGCTCCTTGGAGGACTGCAGCCAAAAACTCGGCTACCCCCACCGTTACCCTTTGGTCAACGTCGGATAGGCAGAATCCCGCACATTCACCTTGCTGGGGATCCAGACCACCCAAAAGAGGGGACAGCACGCGTTGACGGAGCGTACTGTACAATGGGCAATGAAAGAGAATATGCTCTACAGTGTCCGGGACATTCATAGAGCATCTGCAGAATCTCTTGTTTCTAGGGATGTTTTGATATCTTCCCCAGACAAATGCTGAGGGAAAGACATTCAACCGGGCCAGCATAAAAGCCCTACGTTGGGCTGGGATTATTAATTTAGTGACGTAATTGACTCTGCTATCTAAGATATTTAAATCATAGAATATGGGGGAGCAAATTTTATTTACAGCTGCCATAATATTTTGTCTCTCCACATCCTTTAGTCTAGCTAGGATATCATGGAAAATGTATTGCTCATTAGAATTATACAGGGGCTCCAGCTCGATGCCTAAAGATTCAATCTTTTTTTCGAGGTACTGATACCATCTTGATTTATAGGAGTCTTTGAGCAGATCAGCGAGCAGGCTTGATGGAGAGCAGCGAAAATGGCAGCGTAACCAGTACTTTATTGAGGTGGACCAGGCCCAGTATTCCATTGTGTGTATGCCTATTTCTGCACACATTGTTTCATATTTGATCGCAGCTGGGAGTCCAAGAATACGTCTCAGAAAGCTGGAGTGAATCTTATTTAAATCACTGTTATATGCTTGAATCCATAGCGGGATTCCATAGAATATCTGGGCTTGCACTTTTGTTTGAAAAATCTGATTGGCCGCAGGAATAAATTGATTACCTTTCTGATAATAAAAACGGGCAACTGCTGATGAGGTGCACTTTGCCTGTTTTATGGCATTTGTGCGATGACTTGCCCACCCTAGATTGCTCTGGAATAAGATTCCCAGATACCTATAGATTTTTACTTGTTGGATTTCTTGCCCTCTTATTTTCCATTTCTCTAGTTTCCAACCATTTGAGAAGACCAAAATTTTTGTCTTCTCGTAATTTATAGAGAGTTTATTACATTCGCAGTAAAGGGTCAGAGAAGATATAAGACGTTTCAGACCCAAGCTCGTTAATGACAGTAGGACTGCATCGTCTGCGTATAATAAGAGAGGAACTGGTTTCTGATTAAGTTTAGGGGCATGTGATTCTATTTTTTGAAGGTGATCTGGCAAGTCTGATAAGAATAAGTTAAATAGAAAGGGGGCAAGAATACATCCTTGTTTTACCCCTTTCGAGATTGGGATGTCTGATGAAAGATGACCTATGGTGTTAAGTTTGACTTGACAGACATTGGAAGAGTATAGATTTTGTATTAGAATCAATAAGCGCTGATCAATTTTTAGTTCTGCGAGTTTCCTCCACAGCTTTGGGCGGTCAATTGAGTCGAATGCACCACGAAAATCTACAAAAGCAGCATATATCTTAGATTGCCTTTGGGATCTATATTTTTCAACCAAATGCATAAGTATAAGGCAGTGGTCTAATGTAGAGCAACCTTTAGAGAAACCTATTTGTTCTTTCCCTGGTAAATTTAAATTTTTCATCCATATAAGGAGTTTAGATAGGAGGTGCTTAGCGTAGATTTTCCCTATCACTGATAGTAAGCTTATCGGTCTGTAATTCTTTGGTTCTTTTGGGTCGCCATTTTTAAAGATTGGGATAATTATTGATCTTAACCATATCTCCGGTATGATCCCATCTTTGTCTATGAGAGTAAACAATTGAGCTAGGGGTTCTGCCCACCAATCTATATAGGTCTTAAATAATTCTATTGGTAGACCGTCTGGCCCAGGCGATTTCCCCGATTTGAAATTTTTAACTATCTCTCTAATTTCCACTTCTTCTACCCTTGGCCACTCCTGGAGTTTATTGATTTTATTTATAGCGGTCTCATTTCCTTTAAGTTCACTGTGTAGATTGTTAAATACAGATGTAAAGTATTGGGACCATTTGGATTCTGCAATTGGTGGTTGGGTTAGTTGATTTTCGGCTTTCAGTCCTCCGTACACTAGGTTCCAGAACGCTTTGTTGTTTTTACTCTGAATTGAGTCAAATAGTTGTAGCCATTTTTGGGTTGCATATTTCTGTTTCTTTTCGGACAGAATGTAATGATATTTTCTTTTTTCATCAAGATAAGAGGGCTCTAGTTTAATGCGATTATTTTTAAATGTTTGACGCAGTTTTCTTTTTAGCTGGAAACATTCATCGTCAAACCAGGGGCTAGCGCTATGTTTAAGTATCCAACCTTTAAGTGGAGTACTAAGCTCTACAAACATTTGGAAGATTTCATTATAAGTTTTATAATGATTATTTTATGTACAAACATTCCAGCTAAAAATAATAATTTTGTCTTGAGCTTCTGTTGTCCTGAAAGGATTTGTCACTGAAGTTCATGCGACTAAAAATTAGTATTTTAAAATACATGTAGTCCTGATGCAACTTAATAGCACGAAAAAACATAATATTTACTGAATATCAAGAACCATTAAACAAGATCTAACAGAGCGATGAAACAGACCCTTTACTCAAAATGTTTATCTATTGTAAAAAGGTACAGTTATGGAATTTTAGTTTAGTTTTGCTAGAGTGCACACACCATTTCCCCCAAATGAAAAAAATGATTAAACATGTGGTAATACTTACTGAATGCTTTATCTATTCGCCATCCATTGGACTTTTCTTCACGTTTAAATTTATTCTGAAAACAGAAAGTTTTGCTATATAAGCCATTCTCAGATCATCAGCTGATATGAAGCAAACTCAATTGAAATGATCTTTGCAAATGTTTAACAGAACAGCATAAAATGATAGATCCACAACCAGATGATCACTTCTCAATTGATTTTGGGGTTTTTAAAGTGCTTACCTTAATCTCTGTTCTTGCTCTGTGAGGAAAAAGCTGACTAATCATCGAGAAGTCAGTTCCTACCATACTTATAGCTAAGAAGAACATGTCTGTTTCTGTAAGAGAGGGGGAAAAACAGTTTAGCCATTTTTTAATGAGCAATTTTGGTATATCAATTTTAATCTCATGATCAATAAATGTACACATTCAGCTAAATACCAAAGCATCTCCCTTTAGCTGCATATTATGAAATGGATAATACTTCATACTAACATTAGTTACTGCATTGTACTGCACATTTTAATAAGGGTTGCATAGCTTTACAATTCAGTGAAACACAGTTCTGTTTTTCAGGTGTTCCCATTGAAAAGGATTTTAAACTATTCACTCCAAATGTTAGGGTGCAGAACTAAGTTATATCTCTCCAGGACCACAAATGGAGCCTATAGAAGCAAACTACTAACACTAATCTTCCTCTGGCAGCAATGAATAATTAGTGTGAGTCACCAAGTTTAAAGCACACCGATGAATACTGTCAATTAGCATCCAGCTATTTTTAACTCTGTACAGTACAATAGATCTAGAGTAGGGGTAACTAACCTGGTGCCCTCCAGTTGTTGTTGGGCTACAACTCCCAACCTCCCTCACTAATGGTTATGCTGGCTGGGGCTAATGGGAGCTACAGTCCAACAATGTATATGGGCACCACTGTGGCTGCCCATGATAATAGAAACAGAACATGAGAATTACTTGAGATTATATGGATACATAATCATTTGATCGCTACTGCCAGATTTGCACAGAAAGTCAAAGGCACTGTAACTCTTTGCAGCAGTAAATGCCACTAAGACTTACTCTTGCAATTAACTTGCATGCATGCATGCACACACACACCATGGATTGTAAAAAAATACAAATTATGTTACATGATGTAACTGTCAGTTTGCATTTCTTAGTGCAGAAGTATTGATCTGATGTGCAGAGATCTTTCCTATTCTAATTAATTCAAAAAGGTTCAGGAAGCTTCTCTGTGTGAAAGAAACAAGCAGAAGGTTCATGATGTTTGGGCTATTCCTTCAGAGAAGCTGAGTACAGCTGGCTTAAACTGGTCCTGTTATCTCTTTCAGTCAAGGTCATGCTGACTATAAAAATAAGGCCAAAAGGAGCCTGGGTTTCACTTTTCTCTTTCTATCTCTTTTCCTTCTGTACATAGTATGTTTAGTGTTAAGGGTTAGACTTACTGTAAGTTACTGTAAGTTTAAGTTAAGTCTGCTGCAACTGGATTTCTTATGGATAGTGCCAATCCTGAATGTATTGGATTTGTGACTATTATGCTCATTTGCCTTCAGTAGCAGTAAAGCTCTGCTGGATGAAATACAATTGCCTCTGGTCTTTTTTTGCAATGTGTTTAAGTTGTTACTCTGCCAACTAGACATTGGAATCTACACTGGATCAATATTGAGTAGGATTCCACGACAGTAACTCCATTATTTTGCAGTGACTGAAGTCCAGGATAGAAATAAGATAGGGATGCATGCAGCTCTTGCCACTCACAATAGCTTTGTCCACCTCAAGCCATACAAGCCAAGATACTTAAAAAAGTGTAGGTCTTCAAAGCCAGGGACGCGGGTGGCGCTGTGGTCTAAACCACTGAGCCTCTTCGGCTAGCTGATCAGAAGGTCAGCGGTTCAAATCCCCGTGACGGGGTAAGCTCCCGTTGCTCGGTCCCAGCTCCTGCCAACCTAGCAATTTGAAAGCACACTAGTGCAAGCAGATAAATAGGTACTGCTGCGGCGGGAAGGTAAACGACGTTTCCATGCACTCTGGTTTCCATCACGGTGTTCCATTGCTATGGAAGTGGTTTAGTCATACTGGCCACATGACCTGGAAAGCTGTCTGTGGACAAACGCTGGCTCCCTCGGCCTGAAAGTGAGATGAGCGCCACAACCCCATAGTCACCTTTGACTCGACTTAACCATCCAGGGGTCCTTCAAAGCCAAATGCAAATAACATCACTGAGCTGCACCTACCTTTTTCTGACCATGGCTTGGTATAATAGCTTCTCCTGAAACTTGAGTAGGTTGTTGTGGATCCACGCTCAAAGATGGGATCATTATCTTCTACCACACATTGCCCTTTTGTCCTTAAAACTTCCACAGTTAAGCTAAATGTGAAATTGAGAGATATTAAAATACAAAAGAAATGTTGCAAGAAAACTGTCTTAACAAATAGTGAAGACCAATTGATTCTCACCTCAAATTTACTAGAATTTCTGCTATTACTAGCAAACACTTTAATGAACAGTTTACAGTTTTTCAGTGAACTCCAGTATGGCCTTAAGTTATCATTCCATGCCAATATGAATATAGTTCACTAATCCAGCAACCATTAAGATCCATGTGAGAAACAAGAAGCCTTAAGAGTTCCAGGGCCCAGCTAGCTATTAGGTAACCAGAGGCAAAGCACTCAGGTGACAGATCTGGCACACTTTCCACAGGTAGAATTTTTTTTATATAATAATAATAATAATAGTAAGAAGAAGAAGAAGAAGAAGAAGAGTTTGAATTTGATATCCGCTTTATCACTACCCGAAGGAGTCTCAAAGCGGCTAACATTCTCCTTTCCCTTCCTCCCCCACAACAAACTGTGAGGTGAGTGGGGCTGAGAGACTTCAGAGAAGTGTGACTGGCCCAGGGGTCTGCAACCTCTAAGACAAAAAGAGCCACTTGGACCCATGTCCGGAAGAAAAAAAAAATTGGGAGCTGCAAAACAAGTAAAAGTAAATTGGGAGCTGCAAAACAAGTAAAGAATGTGTAAATAACCACACATTCTTCCCCTCCCCCCATTCTCTCTCTTTTCCCTGAGTCTATTTCAGATAGCAAAGAGGGGTATGGTACCTCTCATATCCATTTTTTGCAAAGCACCATGTGCATAGAGGGCATTATACAAATTAATACATAGAAAAGTGTCTGTCCCTCCCTGCAGTTCAACTCCCTCTCTTTTTACTAACAGCACATATCCATTCCTTCTGCTGGTGCAACTTTCTCATCATTTCTACATAGCAGCATTTATAAACCAGTGCCAGAGAAACTGGGTGAAAGGAAGGTGAGAGGGAAGAGATATGAATATTTATGTGTGTATATGTATACATACATACACCTACACAATTACAGGTTTGAAGCCAACTTAAAATAAAAAGAGCTGGTAAGCAAAGGAATCTGTGGTGCTTTCCATGGGATCCGGGGACATGTCAGCTAATACTCTTCCCTTTCTTCTTCATTTGCTTGTCTCTGCAGCAAATCTCGAGGGGGAAGCGAGAAGGGCAGGGATTGCATAGGCACGAGAGAACCGGGGAAATCCCGCATGCAGGATTTTGGTGCCTAACAGCCCCCCCTCCCTCTGCAATTGCTCTCGTGCCCCCCCCACCTCTCCTGCTGGCTACCTCTGGACCCCCTCCTTGTCACTGACGTAATTCACCCCTTCCTCCCTGACAGGGAGGGCGGGCCCATTTTGTGGTTCACCTCAGGTGCTCTCCCTCAACTCGGCGGCCACTCAGAAGCACGGCACGGAAAAGGATCCCAAAGCACCACCGCCACCCCTCACACACACAGAAACCCCGCCCCGCCATTTCCCTCCAGCGCGCGCGCTCTCTCTCCCTCGCCTCAGGTGCCTCGCGTGCGGGGCTGAGGAGAGCGTGGCCTGGGAGAGAGTTCCCCCTCACCACCACCGCCCGTCCTACCCCGGGGGAAGCTATGAGCCATGAAGCCGCCTGGCAGAACTTCCCTCTGGCGGCAGAAGCAGCAGCAGCCCTTCTCCGGCCGCCACCGCCTCCTCCTCCATCCCAGCAGCCGCTGCCTCTCGAGCTCCGCTGCTGCCATCGCCTTGCTTTGCCCGGCTCGGCTGCCCAGCTCCATCCCCCTCCTCTTTCTGGTGCTTCTGCTTTTCTGCTCAGGGTCCCCGAGGATCTGCGGAGCCGCGGCAAAGGTGTAAAAGAGCCGTGGGCTGCCGACCCCTGGACTAGCCCAAGGTCACCCAGCAGCTGCATGTGGAGGAGCGGAGCCGCAAACCCGATTCCCCAGATTATGAGTCTATCGCTCTTAACCACTACACCACACAGGCTCCCAGTGGACAAGCTCCTTTGCCGCCGCCACTTATTCCCACTGCCTCAAATCTCTGCTCCCCGTCCTCTGCGGTTTAAAACTGAGCATATGCTACTGAAGGGGGGCAGCAGAAAGAAATTGCATATGTGAGACCGAAACAGAGTCAGAGGGGAAATGCAGCAATGTCCAATGCAGATACAAAGTGACAAAACCTAACCTTTCTTCATCGAGAATAATTGAACCATCTTCTGCAACCTTTACTCGAGGTACAAGAAGGGGGCCATCATCATCATCTCCCACTTCTTCTTCATCCTCATCTTCCTCATTTTCGCTTTCAAGAATGATTTCAGGCCTGAAATGGGAAGAGATAACAGTTTTAGTAGCAGGGAACTTTCTTCATATTTCCTTTTCAAATAAAAATTATTTTCTATGGCCCAAGCGCTTAGCAGTTACTTCCAACCATGGCACTGTCATTATACTGTACACCGTTTTCAGAAGACTGTAATGTTTCTTGCACATACACTTTCAATAGGCATATATTTTAAATAGGCTGTTGAGAGCCAGCATCCACTAGCAGATGAGAAAGTGCAATAAATAAATAAATCACAATCCTAACCCACTCCTCTGATGTACTAATATTCCTCTTGCTGCCATCAACCATGGTATTATTTCTGTACTAACCCTGGGAACTCCTAAGCTAGCATTTGAAATCAAGAATCAAATGCTGGGTTAGGACTCAAGGTAAAGGTAAAGGTACCCCTGCCCGTACGGGCCAGTCGTGTCCGACTCTAGGGTTGTGCGCCCATCTCACCTAAGAGGCAAGGGGCCAGCGCTGTCCAGAGACACTTCCGGGTCACGTGGCCAGCGTGATGAAGCTGCTCTGGCGAGCCAGCACCAGCGCAGCACACGGAAATGCCGTTTACCTTCCCGCTATAAGGCGGTACCTATTTATCTACTTGCACTTAGAGGTGCTTTCGAACTGCTAGGTGGGCAGGAGCTGGGACTGAAAGACGGGAGCTCACCCCGCCACGGGGATTCGAACCACCAACCATGCGATCGGCAAGCCCTAGGCGCTGAGGTTTTACCCACAGCGCCACCCGCGTCCCCAGGACTTAAGGTTAAACATGGTTAATGTCAGTGCAGGCAAAAGGTGGTAATTTTGGTAACCCACTTGCACACAAGACTTCTGCTGAGAATTTCTTGCCCACAACTGTTAAAGACAGTGCAGATAAGGTACAGTGAGTTTCCATGTGAGAGGGAAGAGGCTTGGGGAACCCATGTACCCAAGAACACAGCATGTACTTGGTCTTAGCTAGGATTATGTCTAAACTGGTCCTCGCAGAGTTTTACCATATGGGTATTTTATTACACTACACTGCCCAAAGTAGTATATCTTCAAGTAAAAGAAAAATTTCTGGGATTATAATCTTTAGAGCAATAATTCAGTTTCAATAATATTAAACAAACCAATCTTTTTCATACAAATCCCTCTGTGCTAAATTATTGCACAGATCACTAGTTCTATTTGAAAGAAGGGACAAAAAAATTACTCTTTTGCTTGAGTCACTGTAGAAGGCTTTTCGGATTTCTTTTCTTCCACCAGTGAAGATCTATTAAATATAAAAAGCACAATTTTCATTAACCATTTATTAAAATAAAATTTGAAGACAGCAACTAGTGAACACTCCTGCAGTTTACCTGTGTGATTTACCATCCTACCCAGCACACTTTAATGTGAAATATTAGGTTTTTAATTGGTTTATTCACACAAACTTCAGTGGGATTGGGGGGAAATGTATCTATGTGATTTATTGGTTGTCAGAATAAGACAACTATGAATTATTTAGAAATCTAATTACTTAAAATTCCTTTATATGAGCCCTGATGTTTTCCTATGGACAACAGAGAAAGCTGATATTATTTAAAGCAACTTAACAAGGAATCCCAAATTTTCCACAAGCCTGGAAAGTGAAAAGGAGGAGGCCTAGGTATCTTAAAGGAAGGATAAAATGAAGACATAACAAATATATAAAAGCAATTTACATTTACAATAAAAATAAAGTGTGTACTTACTTCATTGGATTGTTTTCAGGCAGATAGTATATGAAGTCCCTCATAACCATTTTTGAACGATCTTCTGGCATGCTTTTTTCAATTACTGGGTATTTGTATTTCTGTTGTTGCTAGACACAAAAATTAACATTTATACGAGTTTGATAGGGTTTTAGACTTGATCAGCAGTCTATACGTTAAACTCAAGTTCATATATTTCATAACAAATATATAAGCAAAGACTTTTCTTTTTTAGACAAATCTATGACAACTTGGTTGCTCTTTTTCTGAGTGGCCTTGTGGGAGCTTTTAATTAACTTTAACTGACTGCTCATTTTATTGTTATTTTTTACTGGAGTAATTGCAACTACTCTGTTTTAATTGTATGTATTGTTTTCTTTTAATATAGTTATTTTTATGTATTTTTATAATAGTCTAAGCTGCCTTAGGCACTGAATGCAGAAAGGCAGTGTATATGTTTCAGTAAATAAATAAACAAATACTTACTTATACCCCACCTATCTGGCTGGGTTTCCCCAGCCACTCTGGGCGGCTTCCAACAAATTAAAAATACATTAAAACATCAGTCATTAAAAAAATTCCCTAAACAGGGCTGCCTGCATAACTGGAGCATGCACCACTCGGGCAAGACAGCCTGCAGGCAGGTAGGGTCACAGCCTGCATACCAGATGGAGCTGGTAGACAGCTACCCTGGACACAGAATTGACATGCGCCTCCATGGACAGCTGTGAGTCCAAAATGACTCCCAGGCTGCGCACCTGGTCCTTCAGGGGCACAGTAACCCCATTCAGGACCAGGGAGTCCCCCACCCCCGCCCACTCCCTGCCATTAGGTAGGCTTGATGAAGAGCCCTCACCAGTGTTTGACCTCATTTAACTGGAGTTTTCCTCTACTTGTGTTGAAGCCATTTCGCCTAGCTTGTGCCCTTACCCTAAGCTCTGTTGTGAACCAGTAAGCCAAACAGGCTCCACAAAGCATGGGAAGAGCTCAAGAGTGATCATGGCAACCCATTCGGATGTTCCTGAGGTCAGCTAGGGCTTCGACAAGAGTGCCAGATATATCAGCCAGAAAATCCTCCAAAGTCACCTGGAAACTGATTGGATCCATCAGACTCCGAGGGCAGACCATCCTAACAGGTCCTCCCCCCCCCCCATTTCATTTTAAAAGGTAGCATGTTTGATTTAAAAATCATATTTCATGTGATGCCACCTTCTAAAGAGAGGTGCTAACCAGTTCCATTATATCATTTCACATTCAGAGCATACTATACAACCATGATAATCTTACAAAAAGACATCCCACAGATACAAGCAAATCTCAGTGTCTGCTAGCCATTAAATCCGGCAGGCTAATAAATCCGGCAGGCTAGTAAGTGACCTTCCAGGTGTTTTGAACTATACCACCCATCAACTCCAATGAGCATGGCAACTCCAATGAGCATCAAGGGTGATGGGAGTTAGTACAGTACTACAACATTTCCTTATCCCTGTTATAAATTGATGTATCATACAATGCTGCTGAGGGTCACGCCAGCTTTAAAAACTGGAAACCTTTAGCAAACTACCTTTTATAGGGAAGCATCATATCATGACATCAAGAGCTTCCACATCTCTTGTGGAAGTGGCAAAGTGCATGCTTTGAATGCTAATCTCCAGGTAAGACTATATAAATCTCCTCTCCAAAACCCTAGAAAATCAGGGTAGAGACAATACCACTGAATCAAATGCCAAAATTGATTCAGTATGACTTCTATGCAGAAATCAGGCTATATGCTCTTTCTATTACTTTCCCCTCTTTCTCATAACCAAATCTCCAAAGTGTTGTTATACCTTCTCTTTCTTCAACTCTTCCTTGAGCATCTTCCTTAGCTTCTGAGCTTTGATTATTTTCTCACGATCGGAACATATTTTTTTCTCTTTGGCTGGAATACATTTTGAGTGTGGTATTTCTTCTTGAAACAGACTTTCCTGCGTTGGTCTCTCTTTGAGGGGTGAGGATGTGTTCTTCTGCAGGGCTTCGTCACTTTTTTGACCTGTTACACATGCATTCGGCTCTTTACTTACAGACTTTTTGAATGGAGAGAATTGTGGTACTTGGGGAACGGGAGTTTTCTTTTCAGGAAGTATCGGAGACTTCGGGGAATTCTCCACATTGGTCTTCTCAGAAGGTGGCAAGTCCTTCTGAAGTGGTGGGTTACAAATAACAGGAGAATGAGGTACTTGTTTTTGAGAACATTTTGATGCTGAAGTGGCAACACGTTGTGTGGATAGTGGTGCAACTCGTGGTTTAGCAAGATTAGGCATTGTAGATATTCGTTTTCTTCTCTGCAGAAGTGTCTCTGCATGTCTGCTACAATCTCCATCACCACTAGCGTTGGTCTTTTCATTTCTGGAAGATTAAAAGAGAGAAAGCTGTCATATTTCTAAAAACTGTAATCAGGCTGTTTTTAAAATAAATAAATGCACTGTATTCCCACAAAGCCAATCACATCATATTACGAGTTTATTTTTGAAAATGCTTATTCTGATTAGACATAAAAAATTAAAGCAAAAAATATATTACAACTTTATATCTACTTAGAATATTGATGGCTAGAGTCCCACATACAGCTCACTGTTAGCAATCTAGTATTTATATTATTTGATACATTCAGTCATCACTTTCCACAAGAAGACATTCCTAACTTACTAATACATAATAATACAAAAAAGGTTAACAATAATTTAAAAACCAAACACATAGAAAAAATGCAACAGAACAAAATTTCTAAGGGTGTTCATCCTACAATAACTATAAAAAATTACTCTTACCCATAAAATAGGTCGGAGATCATAGCACAGAACAATCCAAATTAATGACCAAAAGCCTTAACAGCTAAAAGCTGGGAATGATGGCCGCTTATATAATTAATAACGCGGGGGCGCTGTGGGACGTGGGGGGGCGCTGTGGGTTAAACCACAGAGCCTAGGACTTGCCGATCAGAAGGTCGGCAGTTCGAATACCCGCGACGGGGTGAGCTCCCGTTGCTTGGTCCCTGCTTCTGCCAACCTAGCAGTTCGAAAGCACGTCAAAGTGCAAGTAGATAAATAGGTCCAGCGGGAAGATAAACAGCATTTCCATGTGCTGCTCTGGTTCGCCACAAGCGGCTTAGTCTTGCTGGCCACATGACCCGGAAGATGTACGCTGGCTCCCTTGGCCGATAAAGCAAGATGAGCGCCGCAACCCCAGAGTCGGTCACGACTGGACCTAATGGTCAGGGGTCCCTTTACCTTTATAATATACATTGCATATTATTATTAGGAAAGATGCAGCTCAACTTGTGGTCCTGTAGATGCTATTAAAATACAAGTCTCATCAGCCCAGCCACTATGACAAAAGATGAGAGATGATGGGGCCATTCAGCAGCAACTTGAAGGTCATGACTTAGCCACCCTTGTTTCTGGAACTGGGAGACAGCAACTATTTCAAATCTAGAATTATCCCTCTTCATTACAGCCAACCAAAGAATGTATATTGAGAATTCTCCCCACACCTGCAATACACAAACTTGGTAGCACCGCAGTCACTGTCTAATGTCAGTATAATTTTGACTACTCCCTTAAGCCCTGGAATCACAGACACACACACACCACTCTAAATAAGATTCAAAGTCATGCTGGTTAAAGGGGAGGGGGGAGGAAATAACAGACGATTGTGCGATATAAATCTTCTGAAATAAAATTTAAAAAGACGCCGAGCTGGTTCACCCCAACTACACGTGCGTAGTGACTCCGGATAAAAGCGCCGCACTGTGTCCCAGGCGACGTGAAGCACCGGCCTTTGCGAGGGGTTCCTTCACAGGCGCAGGCCATCAAGTGTCGGAGGTGCACGTGAGAACCAGTTCCTGCGATTCTCAACGCGTCTCTCAAAAAAAGAGCTTTTTGCGCTCCAGCTCATCTCCTGAAACGGGCTCCTTTTATTTTGTGGAGAAAGGAAGCGCGCAGCCTACAGCCAAAGGCGAAGCTTACCCCTCGGGGCTGGGGCTGCTACCGTCGTCCTGCTGCAGGCTTCCGGCAGCGCCCGACGGGAGAGCCGAGGCAGCCGCATCCTCAGAAGAACAGAGGGCGGATGCCGAGCCGGGCTGGGGAGCGGGGTCTGGGGCCGCGGCGACGCCTGAGGGGCTGGGGCTGCCCCTGGGGTTGCTGCCCCTCGCCGCCGCCGCCGCCCCCGGTCTCACGTTGGGCTTCACATTAAACCTGGCGCGGCGGAACATGGCGCCGCAAAGGGGAACCGCCGACTCTCGCTAAAGCCCACCGTCCCCTTTTTCCTCCGGCCGCCGAGGCCGCCTCATGTCACCGGCCTCGCTCGGCCCAAGCCCAGCTCCCCGCCCTTCCTCTCCGACTCTCGCGGAGGGGGGGAGCCTGTCAGCTGCTCCGGGGACGGCGCGCGGCGTGGCGTCATCACTCTGCGACAAAACAGGAACATCACCTGGGCGGCGAGGACGCCCGCCTGAAACGCAGGAGAGCGACGCGTGTTCATGTCGAACTTGCCCTGAACTTGACTTGCGCGAGGAGAGGGAAAGCAGCTAGTTTATTAGCCCAGTGCATTCGTAGCGATTCCCGGCTTGGCGGTTCTTGCCGCGTGAAGCCCGCATCACGAGAAAGGCATCCCGAGACCGGTGTTTTGTTGACCTCGGTTGGATTTTATAAATGTTATTGTTTTCCTAGAGCGGATTCCGAGCACAATTCAAAAGTGTGGGTGCTGACCTTTAAAGCCCTAAACGGCCTCGGCCCAGTATACCTGAAAGAGCATCTCCACCCCCATCGTTCTGCCCGGACATTGAAGTCCAACGCCGAGGGCCTCCTGGCGGTTCCCTCACTGTGAGAAGTGAAGCTGCAGGGAAACAGGCAGAGGGCCTTCTCGGTAGTGGCGCCCACCCTGTGGAATGCCCTCCCATCAGATGTCAAGGAGATGAGTATTTATATATCTTTGAGGAGACACCTGAAGGCAGTCCTGTATTAGGAAGCTGTTTTAAGGTTTAATGTTTTAATATGTTTTTATATGTGCTGGAAGCCACCCAACGTGGCTGGGGCAACGTGGCTGGGGCAACTCAGTCAGATGGGAGGGGTATAAATAATAAATTATTACTACTACTATTACAGAATCTGGAACCTTCTTTTAGTTTTGCAATTTTCCTTATTTTTAGAGGGTTATATTCTGCACTCTTCATTTATAAAGCATATTTGTATACCACTATTTCATTAAAAATTGTATCGGGGTGATTTACAGATGAATTTACATGCAATAAAAACTGTGTGAACATTTAAAATTGGAGATCATCAACTATTAGAAAAAGCAACTGTCTGCACAAGCTTAGTGGCATAAAAAAACTTTTCAGCAGGCACATAAAGAAGAGGAGGAGGAGTTTGGATTTGATATCCCGCTTTATCACTACCCGAAGGAGTCTCAAAGCAGCTAACATTCTCCTTTCCCTTCCTCCCCCACAACAAACTTCAGAGAAGTGTGACTAGCCCAAGGTCACCCAGCAGCTGCATGTGGAGGAGCGGAGACGCGAACCCAGTTCACTAGATTACGAGTCTACTGCTCTTAACCACTACACTACACTGCTGAAAGAAAGGGGTGCTGGCAACTATTCTATAGTTGTAACATTCCACTGAATCCAGACATGGACATAGCCAGAGGGGGGCAAGGGGGGAGCTGCCCTTCCCCAATCAAGTAAATAGATAAAAATTAACTGACCAATAATGTCACGGTTCTGCCCCCCACAAAAAAAATTATCATGGCTATGCTCATGGATCTAGAGTAGGCTTTTAAAGAAGTAGGCACACAACTGACTCTTTAAGGGTAGCTGGCAACACTCCAACACAAAAATACATTTACTACACCCGTCACCCTATCAGTCATCTAAATCCACGTAGCTTTAATAACCCATGGTGAACAAAGATCTAGTGAGCAGATGTGGTTGGTACATAAAGTATCTAGTTGGTCAACATAAAACATACATAAAAGGATCTAAACATTTGGATAGTGATATACAATAACCAATATACTGAGCTATAGATATGAAAAGGAATGCATCAGCAGAAAAATAGTGCCATGCTTTATATAACTATGGCACATGCCATTATTATACTGTTGGTTCCAAAAAGACATGACCGTATCTTGGACTGCAGCTCTCCACCCATTTTTATGATGGTGTCCTAATGAGTCAAACCTATACTTTTTCAAATCAAGCTAACCAAACCATGTTGGGATTTATACAATATGCCAAAAAAACATCCAGAGAGACCACATCCTTATATCACTTACCGGCAAAAATGGTATTTCAGAAAAATGGCTCAGAACGCCAGCTTCCAAACGAACCAAACCAATCAAATTCACAGGTCACATTGGAACAGGTGGGAATGATGCAATAAGCCACAAAAAGTCCACAGAAACCACATCCTCATTCCTGTTCTAAGCAATAAACAATATTGCAGAACAGTCAGGAACACCCAACTTCTGAGTAACTAAACCAATCAAATTCATGTCACATTGGGCAATGTGGTTCTATACTAGCACACTGGTTTGTGGCTTAGTGCTCATTCATATCGGTTTTGATTTGACCTATAAATGACACTGGACAATAAATGGTATCAGAATGTGCTTTCTGCTTAAGCTTTGTGACTGCATCAATTCTATCCATTCCCGTGACCTGTGAATTTGGTTGATTTGAGGAACCATAGGAGTTGGTTCTGTTCAGATGACTTCTGGATGTGAAGGGGCCGATTGTATAAAGTATAAAATTGGAATACATTTGTTGTTCTTCCTTGCCTTTTTTGTTGACATATTACATCAATACAACAGAAATGGGCAAATATACATGATAGAATTCAAACACTGGAAGTCACTGAACAAATGGTATATCTCAAAATACGTCCCACAGTTTTGGAAATCGATTATAATTTAAAAAGCAGCCTTTTCCTCCCAGTTTTCTTTAAAGTCCGCATAATTTCAGATGAATCACGGGTAAGTGCATCGAACTCAGTGGGGCTTCTGAAAACACAGGAATATTCGTTCATTTTATTTCCATCCCGCCTTTTAGGGCAAGAAACTCGCATCCCATTTGAAACCTGGAGATCGTGCAGAAATCATATCCCGCGCGTGCAAGGGAAATAGCGGTAATTACATCCCAACCGTACGCGCGTTAACTCGGAAGCAAACCCCACTGAGCCGCTCTCCCGCGTAACACGCGCGCAGCGTCTCAGCTTCAACTCGTGCAGCTGATACGAGGTGTCGAGGCCTGATCGGCGGGTTGCGCGCACGCGCAGTAAGGGCACCGCGGGACCGGCTCCATGAGCGGGGCTGGGAACAGGAAAGGCGTCGACGTGCGGCCTGACGTCACAGAGGCGGCCCCTTACATAAGGAGAACAACGGCGGGCGCGGCGCGCAGAAGGTTCTGGCAGTTGGAGCGGATAGCGGGGTTGTTGCTGTTCGTGCGCGTAACGGTCGTCGCCGCTGGGGTTATTGTTTTGCCATGGCCCGTAAGTATGCGGCGTGGGCGGCGCCCGCCACCGCCCTGCTGGTGGCCTTCCCTCGCCAGTTAGGACTTGTATAATTGGTGGCGGCGGCGGCCTGGGGCCGAAGCGGGCCTTGCGGGGACCGTAGGCCAGCCGTGGGTTGCCGCTCCCGTGTTGTGGTCCCTGGCGGGCGGCTATTGTAAGGTCGCCTCAGAGACGTTGGTAGCTTCGCTTGCAACCCTGGCTCCTCTTTGTCCGGGGAAGAAGCCCCCGTTGACTTCAGTAGGGCTTGCTCCCGAGTAGACCCGGCGAGGGCTGCTGCGCCGCTGGAGAGGCCGGTCGCGCGTGGGGGCCGTAGCAGCCGCCCTTGTGTGTGTCTGTTGGGGTGAACGGGGACTCTCGCTGGAGGAAATCGGTTCTCTTTTAAGAGGAAGCGATAGGGCTGGCCTGAGAAAGCACAGCTCTGTTTTCCTTCCTCGACCGGGGAAACAACATGCTCTTTGTAAGCAGGATACGTCCCTGCTGCGCTCGCATTACTGCCTCCCTTATTCGGAATGAGCCGTGTGAAAGGGCCCTTTTCACCGAATCCGGGGCCCCAAGCTGCCTTCCCCGAGTGGAGAGAGCCAGCGGGGACGCTCGGTGTCCACGGGTGGATGCTAAATATGCCTCAATAGTTAAGTGTTTGCACTATGCGTGCTGTACTGTACAGCATTTTCAAACTGCAGCGTAACTTTTTGGAAACAACAGCTGCGGCGCCGACTTCAGTTTCCAGTGACTTCAAACTGAAACAAAAGATGCTGCTCAGTGTGTGTTATTTCTATAGAGGAGCGCTCCGATTTGTTTCCTCAGCAGGAACTAAGCTTTGCTGAGAGCTTCATTGAAATGTTAACTAGACTTGTACGCAGGCTTACTTGGAAACGAGGTCCCTTAAGTTCATTCCCCCAAAGGTGGTTTCTAAGTTCCTTATTCAGCACAGAAAGAAGCTGCCTGAATAGGATGGTTACAGCTTCACTGACACTAGAAACAATTCGAGCAGTATATAATGCCAACAGAGCTGTAGAGTTATCTGCTTCATATTTTCTGACTAGGAGTTGAACCTTAAACACTTGGCTGATATTCTGTATTTTTTTTTTGTCTTTAGAATAGTGTGCATAAACTTTGCTGAATGAAACGATTGTTCTTGATGTTCATCATATGATTGCATTACTTCCAAAGAGCTCAGGGCAGCATACACAGTTATTGTCCAATCTATACCCTTGCGTCAAATAAAGGCAGTTATGAGGCTGGTTGTGCCTGTGCAATTGTTTGCTGAATTGTTTGTCTCAGAGCTTGCATGATTCTCTGCATCAAGGAAATGTGTGGATGGAATTCAACAAAACTGAGTGTTAATGGGCATAAGAAGCCTCTTGAACTTGCCACTTGGTGCACACTTGACAGAGCCACAGCCAGTCTCCTGGGCTACTAGCAAGCATAGTTGTCAAACTCACTGTGCTTCACATGGCTGAGGATACAGAAAGTAGATTTTGAACTTTACAATAAATGTGAGTAGCAGCCCATTAATGGTATCAAGTTTTCAGAACTATAGAAGATTTCATTTTGATAAGATGTGAGGTATAATAAAAAGTAATGATTTGGTGTGAAATACGGCTGAAGCGTATGTAAACTGTACTGCAGCACTCAAACTTTTTCTACTACTTAATTGGTTGTTGTGGCATAGAGGTTGTTTTTTATTTATTTATTCAACTTACTAGGTGCTTGCCACCCAAAGGTCTCCAAGCAACTTGCAGCAAAATTATATACACGCACACACAATATTTCATATTGTGGATCCATGGCATCAAAAGACTAGCATAAAATATTTGTGCATGCATACCTAAAGGGCATTGGTACCAGTGCTGCTCAAGTTCTTGTCAACATGTATGTGCAGTAGCCCACTTTGGTTATATCAGTTATATTAGCTTGTAGGCTAAGATGTCACCATGTTATTGGATGAAGCACATTTCTTTGCAAGCCAGCCTGAATACTTGCCCACTTGACTGAATTTCAAACTACCTGGGCAAGCTAAGTATTTTCTTGGTGACTGGTGCTTACCAAAGCCACACTTTGTTGGGAATATTGAAAATATTGGCTATACTGTGGGGTGCGTAGTTGGGAACTCAGTAGTGCAGCTGATCCAACAGGGTTTGCTTACAAGCCTCATTTACCAAAGCGCAGTCAAAGTGTGGTACTTTTAACATAGTGTAAAGGGGGAAATTTGGATTATCGGCAGCAGGATTTACTATTGTGCAACTAAGAGATGGACAATCTTTGGCTCTGTTGGTCAAAAATAGGTACTAGTAACTGGCCTAAAGCCTAACTGTTAAAACTGTTCCAACTTTAGGTGGGAACCAGCGTGAACTCGCCCGCCAAAAGAACATGAAGAAAAACCAAGAACTGAATAAAGGAAAAAGAAAAGAGGATACCTTGTCGGCTTCTCAAAGGAAACAGAGGTATGTTTGCATAGCAATCTCTGACAACCCACATACCCTGGTGCATATGTAAGTAGTGTAAAATTCTGCCTCAGAATTCTTAAAGATAAAATACAGTTTCTGTACTGTGGCCCTGTCTTAGACAGAAATAATATATTTGATGTTTGGGAAGCTAACTTAATGTGCTTAAGCTTGCATTTGGCTATTTGGAATGGATACAGTCTTAGTATAATTGAAGTTGAGGGGGAGGCGTAGTTTAGAATTTAGAACTAGAACACCAAACTTTAAAACATTGAGAACCAACATTGTTCAACAGGACTTCTTATTCTTCCCCGTTGTGTGCTCCAAAATCCATTCTAGAGGGTTGGGGGATTTTTGAGGAAGGTGAGAAACCAAAACTCTTGTTGCCCTGAAAAATATTGTTTCCACTAAACATGGACGTCACTCGCTCTTCATCTTTTCTTTTCCAGAGACTCCGAAATTATGCAGCAAAAGCAGAAAGCAGCTAATGAGAAGAAAACTCTTCAGACAGGAACAAAATAATCTGTGGCTGCATGAAGGACCTTAATAATGCTGCAGTGCATCTCAGAATAATAGGGCCTAAGAAAAGACATATTTGTAAAAGTGGCCAGCCATTAAATGGTTGATGTTTATCTTCTACAAGCTCATTTGTCCAGTATGCATTTATTTTAGAATGTCTGATTAGTAGAGTGCAGTTGCAACTGACTTGGCTTTAACTGAAATACTAGAAATAGTTCCAGTAAAATTGGATTCAAAGTTCCCTTTGCATGTCTACTAGTAATGATAGCAGTGGCTTGACTGCAGTTTTCATTGTTAAGTGTTGGCTTGGTAAATGGCTTGTGTGACTGTACCAGTTATTAAATATGCAAATAGACTGAGAATCCTGTCTGGCAGCCCAACAGCATTCAAAAAAGATAACACTTTCAAAAGCCCAGGTCTCTGTTCTTGCTTTCCACTTTGTAAAGCTCAGCTGTAAAATTAACCGTAAATTATTTTTACAATAAAATGTTGCATGAAGTACTGTCTTAAGTTGGAAATGGGTACATCAGACAGTTATAATAGCTTTTCCATTGTTTGACACGTTTGGCACAGTTCAGAGGGTTCTTAGTCCTTTCATCAGCACAACTTTTCCATTGTGTTTCAATTGCAGCCTGAATACTTAATACAATTCTTCAACTGCTAAGCAAGATTCTCTAAATATATTACTATGTATAACTGCAGCTTAAAATCTGTACTCTGAACTAAAATATAAATAACCTTCTCTTTTGTCTAAAGCTTGGTTGATTATAAAAATGGCAGCCAAGAATAAGTTGCTTAGTTTTACTGCTTTTTTTTTTAGGCCTGACTGTTTTCCATAGTGATGTTAAAGGTCTAGCGGAATTACGTATTTGACATTCATGGTTGTACTTCAGCTAGTGAGCAAGAACAAAAGCCTGTTGACCTGGGATTAAGCCAAATTTATTCTTCTGTTCCCTGCTACTTCTCTTAAAAACAATAGAGCTCTGTGTAGCATATTAGCAGATTGGGGTGGAAGCAGTCGGGGTGACCCTAACTCGGGTTTCAGAAGTTCAAAGACACTGAAATCTAGCATACTAGATAAGTTGTTCTAGTACAACAAACACTCAGCTCTAATACTTTGACTTTTCTGTAACAGACTAGGCAACTTGACCCCTTTGGAATTTTACCCAACATTCATTGTCTTGGAGCAGTAGTATAGCAGTGCGTTAAATAAGGAAATTTATGAGTGCACTACTAGTTTGGTAAAAGTTTGGGAGGGGAGAATAAGCTGGCTTGTAAGACATATTGGGGGTCACAAGTAACTAAGTGATATATGGTTCTCTAATACTGCTATCCCAAGGGAAAATGGATTAGCCATACCCACTTTGTGTGTGTAAATTAGAAATGTCCAACTTTTTGAAAAGGTAAAGATAGCAGCCACCCTACTTCTCCAGTCTTTCCTGGTGGTGTGCTGCTATAAGCTATGGTTTGGCTTGGTGTTGCATCCAAACCTAAGCTCATGATTTTATCTTTCATCAAACAAACCATAACATATAGCTAAGTTGGGTTCTATAACTTACCACTTGTGGCTTGTCTTGAAGAGATATATCCGAACCCAGACTCATGCTTTAATGATCAGACAAGTCATGGCTTCAATCGCAACTGCAGAACTGGAGAATCAAGGCAACAACTACTTTCTCTCTTGGAAAACTACATGTTTGCTCATTTGCAGTAAGCCATGGCTAGAGTTACCTGTGAACTGCCCTCTTGTCTTGCCCTAGGCGAGGTGGTTCTTCTAAAATTCAGAAGCAATACAAAATACACAAGTGAATGAGAAGATTAAAGATTTTATTCTAAAACAGCAGGCAATGTATACGTATCAAGCAAGCACTTCAGTCTGCCACTTGGAAGCCCTCAAGAAATGGTGAAGTGACTCCCCCAGGTAGCCTCAGTTTGCATGGCTCTGTGGCCAAATCAGTCCATGCATGAGCTTCAAAGAAACTGCCCATAACTGTCTGATTTTATAGATAGCCAGTCTTGGAAGCCACACAGGCTATGTGCAGATCATCCATTAGCCACCCCCTCCCAAGGCTTCATTTCTCAAAACAATGTCCAACATCAAAGAAGGTACCCAGCATTATCCTCCACAACTGATTAAAGGCAGTTTTGTGGTGCTTCACCTCCTCCCAAGTTCTTAGGACATTAATGTTCTTACACCACCCAAAAACTTAACAAGAGTGAGGGGAGGGGGGAGGGACAAGCTGGCAGGGCTCTATGTCAGACCATTAATTCCTCGATACATTTTTTTCCTTGCAGATGCATTTCTCATACACCTCTCTATTGGGATATGCAAAACTGATCTTTAAGAAATTGAGCTGGGCAAGTAGCTGTGTATGCACCATGTATTGTACAAGTGCTTTATACAAGCCATGCTTGCATCAATAGAAGGTTCAGCTTCTGTTTGTGATGCATTGGCTGTGGTCATAGCTGTCAACTGTGATAGCTGAACACCACTATTCCCTCCTAAAGTAATCACTCCCTTACTGATTTCATGACTGTTTTCATACAGAGATAAACTCTGGAGCTGTATAATGATGGCAGTCTTAATCCTACCCATGTGGTGTCTGCTTTTACACTTAGCTTGAGGCTGTGCACAGGTTTGCAGAATGCTGCTGTTGCAAGTACAGTATATATTTTAAAAAAAACTTTATAGGATTTCAGGGCAGTGTACAGTATTTTTTAAGGAAATAATAGGCTACTGTTCCCCATATACACATACAAATTGATATGTAAATTTCATGAAACTGGCTCAGGTCAACTACATTTTTTATTCTGCCCACTTAAATTTATTAAAGCATTTTTACCCTACACCTTAACTAAATAGACGACTAGATCAATAAAAAGTCACTCTTTGGTCCCAGTTTAACAATACTGTATCACAAAATAAACTGCAAGGAAGAAACTTGGTTCCTATGGACTGAATGAGATCCATCTGCTCAGTTGCATTCCCTTAGGGAAAGGGACAACAAACACTGCTTAAATATTTCTGGTTCCATGTAGGAAGTATGTAATTTCTGTTCCAGTATTTGAGAACCTTTTGTAAGCTACTTGAGAGCTTCCTGGGACTGTAAAGTGGAATATAAGTTCTACAAATAGGTTCAGGAGCAAGGAGGACACCAGTTCTTAAAAGGAATTTCTTACAGAAATTACAAGCAACCAAATATGTGACATGTTTGGTAGAAAAGTTACTAGGTATAGTACTGAGGAATAGACAAAGGAAGTTGAGTTAATGGAATAGCTTTGTATCCATTCTCTCTCTCAGTTCAATGAAACATTGCCAGAAATCCATAGAAATGCTGGTTTGCACTTGGTTACCTTCAGTTAAGCATTTCTGAGAGGCCTTTAAGGAGACTTGGTTTGTACCTCTACAGGTTACATCTAGCAGGTACGGATTTTAAATACCTTACTGGGAAAGGGCTATGTGCAGAAGCAGGCATTTGTGAAGAAAGTGAGAATAGACCACAATAATACAAATGGTACACCAATTAGAAAAGAGGAAGGACTGGGAACTTGTGGCCATCCAGTTCTGTTAATCCCTGACCATATCTTATCCCAGGGTTGAGGAATCTGGCTCTCCAACACCTGGAGGGACACAGGTCCCCCCCTTCACCCAAAAACTAATATAAAGGAAATCATTTACCACACAAGAATGGCTCATTCCCTCTGAGTGCAAAATTGGGGTAAGCCTTGTAACTGGTATAGCTTGATAGCAACTATAAGTGGCCATCTGCGATTTCCTGATCACACAAGTCTATGGATGATTTCTGGTACAGATTTTTTTCATGACCTTGTGGGAAACGGCCACTACTATAAATCGTTTTAAAAAGGCATTATACAAATCAATGGAGATATGGTTTATCAGCAGCGGTTGTCTTCGATGGCTAAATGTTCGGACTGAGGCAATAAGCATCGGAATATCAAGTGCCCCATATAAATGCGGTTTGTTGTGTGTATTATTCCATATAAATGCGGGCTTTCCTATGAAGCAGATATAGGGGAACTTTCCCTCTCCGGATGTTGCTAGGCTGCAGTCTCATCAACACTGATCGAACCATCTCAAGGTGATTTACGTATGAACGAATTAAAAAAACACCAACAACAGCAACAGCAAATACCTTTGGCACAACACCTCAAGCCCTAACAAGTGGACAAGTCGTAACCGTGGCGAAGTCAACCACTAACGAGACTTGGTAGGGTTTGGTCTCCCACACCTTCCCCTATACGTGGATCGAAAGAAGGGCTGGGCAGCTGGGATGCGAGGGTTGCTTTTTAATCCCTCGGTCTCTCTGCCCATCGTTGGAAACGGAATCCTGCACCAGACTCGTTGCGCAGCAAAAGCGCGGCTGCTACCTGTGGAATTCCCGCCCCGCTTTTGTCGCAGGAAGGAGGAGGAGGAGGCGGCCGCCGGGAAGAGCTTGAGGCCCCCTGGCCTGCAGGGGGCAGTAAGGCAATCTACCCTGAGGTGGCGGCGCTCTCAAGAGGCTTCTGTCGGTGGAGCTCCTCCCCTCCGGTCGCTGACTGATGACGTAGAAGCAGGAGGCCCTGTGGAAAAGCGCCTTATCCCGGAGCCCTCATGGCTTCTTGCGGCGGCGACGAGGCGGTGCTGTTCAGACGCGGGGCCGGGCAGGTACTGGGGTAGGCCGGGCTTTCCGTGGCCTTTCATGGGGTTTCGCTTTCCCTCCGCTGTCGGCTGAGCGGGCGAGACGAGGCTGCTCCTCCCGCGTGAGGCGTTGCTCGGGAGGGACTCTGAGCTTCGCAGTTCAGCGGAGCGGATTCTGAGGGGAAAGGAGCTGCTTTTTATTTTTTACTTTGACGAAGTAATAATGATAAATGAATAAGAATAAAATTGTACACCCCGTCACCAAGACCATTCCATTGTAACCTCCCAAAACCTCTTGCGATGGCTTGACCCCTTTCCGTTTTAACAGTATAAATTCTACAAACACCTTCCATATCTCCTCAAAATCATTTTCCCTGCATGCTCCCCGTCTTAATGGCACATGTTAGAAAGTAACTGCTTAAGTGGGGTAGGCAAGAAGGTCGACCCGCTTCCAAAACGGAAGCAAGCAGTGGTATAGTAAGGTGAGTCTCATTGGGGATCTCTTCTTTAGATGACACTGTGGATTAGGCTTAAGTCCACTTAGCTGGTCCTGTTAGGTTACTTCTGAGTTAGACGTGTACACCAACTGCAAATGCCGCATACCAGCCATGGGGCGGGGTGTGTGTGTGCGCTCCTGTTCATTCTGCTGAGCAGGGCCTTGAATTTCTGCTCCAAAGGCTTGCCCTAGCAACTTCAACAAAAGCATGAGCTATGCACCAAGTACTGTAAAGCTGTCTCGGAATGCAACTAGTTTCACAACTAAGTTCTACATGCACAAGGGGATGCTTGCATTTGCACATGGCAACCAGTTATTGTAATCAGGGGAAAGCCTCTTAGGATGTGACATGGCAATCAGCTGGTGGTGCCGGAACTAACTTTTTAGATGCCAGCAATAATATAGCATATAGCATGAGATGATCTTGATATATTGAAGAAGCCGCACCTTTAGATTTGGCTGTAATTCTCAAAATATCTTTTGGGTTTTTTAAAAAGTTTAAAATAAAAAGGAAAGCTACAATTCTGTTTTGTCTCTACAGAGTGATGATTCTGATATATGGGATGATACAGCGCTCATAAAAGCATATGATAAAGCCGTTGCATCCTTCAAGGTAAAACATTCTCTAGCATGACCCACCTGCTATGCAACATGTGAACTGCAAAGACTCAAGCTTGTATGGTGGCCAGCCATTCTGATCCTTCACTGTCACCCCAAAGATAGGTGGATTGGAAGAAAGGAACAGAAGAAGATTGTTGCATTTTTCTTCTCTCAATATCCTTGTGGTTTTTAACAGCTGAGCTGAAAGCAGATAGTCCATGGAACAGTTTTTAGTGCAGAAATGCAGTGACAGGGAAAACGTCACCTGTTCAGTTTGTCACATACGTTTTTAAAGCTAAAGGAGCCTTGCCAGGAAAAAGCTGGCTGCTCTAAGAAGGATGTTCTGTATATATGCTATTTTATATTTTTAACATTGGCTTGGAAGTTAAGTTTTTATGCTTGATACGTTTTGATTAATCAAATTTGGTGCAGTGCATCATTATATCAAATGATCTAGATGAAATATATGAATATTTCAAGTAATAATTATTGTATTAATACTAGTAAAAAAAATTAAATACCAATAGCTGTAACATAGTTTAAGGAGTGAATAGAGTTGGAAACTTGCAAAATAATTATTTTGTATCTTCTTTCCATCAGAATGCTTTGAAGAATGGTGACTGTTCAGAGCCTTTGGATAAAACAGAACAAAACGCTGGGACAAAAAGAAAAAATAATAAAAAGAACAAGAGTAGGAAGAAAAGTAATGCTGGACCACAGAAACAGGTGATTTTGGGGGGAGGGGAACTGTGACAGGAGAAAGTACTAAGAATGTTGTTTTTAAAATCATGGAATTAAGATCCTGTTTCTTCAAACATAAATATATTCTCCCATATAAAAAACCCTAAAGCTTTAGCCACCTTTTTCTTGTTGCACTTGAATTTTTACAGGGAAATAACCTGGTTTTTGCCATGGCCTGTATCGTGCCTTTGGTTCAGTTCAGGTATTCCAGTCCTTAAAATGGGGAAATACTTTTTATATATGCAATAATAATGTATTATGCTGCTGGAGAGTATTTTTTAGGTAGTGCATCTGCAGAACTATTTCAAACAGAGGTGTTAAAGGATGAAGTTTTAAAACTGATTAATACAAAGTAAAACGTAGCATGATACCCAAAGTTGAGTTTTTAACGCTAATGTGGCTAACAAATATTGAAGGAGAGTGCAGTTTACAATATGTTAATTTTTACATAGGTGTGTTGAACAGGTATGTCACAAATATGACATACATGTATGCAGGAGGGAAGTCATACTTGTATAGTAGAGTGAGGAATAAATTCATAACACCACCAACTTTTTTTCCTTTCAATGCAGTGGAGAGTTAATGATGCGTGCAGTGCAGTTTGGTCTGAAGATGGCAACGTGTACCAAGCAACTATTACCTCAATTAACTGGAAGAAAGGGACATGTGTAGTTGTCTATACTGGATACGGAAATAAGGAAGAGCAAAATCTGTCAGATCTGCTATCACCAACGGATGCTGAGGGAACAAATGAGAAAAGTGCTGCTGAGGTGAGGCCAAGTAGAAAATTTACACTTTACTAAAATGGGAACAATTTATCATTGCTACATGTCTTTCACAGCTCAGGGAAGTACAGTGTGTGAGGATTAAATATATGAAATATAGGATTTTACCTTTTTTTCCCGTGGGAGCTGAATTTAGTCTTGAGCCTCCTGCACATGATTTATTTCAGGGGTGGACAGCCAAGCCACATGAAACCCTCATAGCAAGTCTTTCTGCCTGTTTGCATAGCGATTTCTGATTGGGAGATTAAAATTCTGCTGCCTGCTTTTTATAGAGCTTCTCTAAAGAGCACACAGAAAAATGTTTGTAGTAAACACACAACACAAAGGTTGGAGATGAAACATGCCTGCAATTTCAGAATAAAAGGCAGCATTTCCACCCACACACATTCCAGTGCTATCTCCAAGGTTCTTGAGTCCAGTTGTATATTGGTCTAGTAGTAGCTTTGATCCCATTTACTCGAGCAACTGCTGTATATCCATAAGACCACATGGTAAGCAGCTCAAATAGTGAGGTAAAACAAAAATTCTACTGGCTCCCTTTCCAAAAGATCGAAAGCATTTTGCTGTGTTTTCACCTTTTTGTGCTGTTTGTGGCAGGCAACTTCTGTTGCAACCAGGGAGTGGATGTGATTGTGCATATTTGAAGCATGTTAAAATGCTTCTAAGTAATATCCAGTATTTATTTATTTTTAAAAATCAAGGCAGAGGAGTAGGACATAAGCAATAATAGTTAAAAGGGCAGGCATGGATGAGAATGTGTCAAAACTTAAGCAGAAATAGGGGAAGGATGAAAGTAGAGTTCCAGAAGGACAGGTTCATAAAACCTTTTAACAGTTTGCATGTAAGAGGGTGTCTTTTGGAATGTCACAAATTCAGAACAGAAGAAAATAATGTTGCTTTTTTGAGTTTCGTTAGTTATAGCTATGTATGGCTTGCAAATACTGGTTGCAAATTCCTTATTACTATTATTTCTTTAGAATGAAAACGAGACTCAGTATTCAACAGATGAAAGTGACATCTCATTCCGGTCACCTGGAAACAAATACAATCGTGCCAAATCAGCACAGTGGAATTCTCACTTTCCTCCACCACCACCAGTACCGGGCCTTGGAAGGGTAAGCATAGAAGCAAATCTGAAAGACATCCAATTACTATATGGTAGTGTTCCAGCTATTTAGAAGAGTAGTATCTTTACCTTTACAAGCAGAATTACAGGTGCCATTCTAGTCATGGATGTTTTTGTGAGATTTGGGGGTTGCTGTATCTTGCATGCTTAATTCTGCAAGCATTGGTATAATGAAGACCTTTTATTGTCTTTTAAATTACTCTCGTGTAGACTGGAATGAAATTCAGTGGACCTCCACCCTTTTTATCAGGCTGGCCTCCACCATTTCCATCAGGACCACCGGTGAGTGATGGGTAAAATGCATGACAGCAAAGGGATACTCTTGTCACAAAAGGGAAAGTTAATAACCCAGACGCTGAATGGTACCACCTGAGCTGGGGATTTAAATAATGGAATATTCCCCTACAATTATTATTTCCCTAATTCAATTAAATTTGCATTAAGAATTGTTCTAAATGTTTGTAGTTAACAATTGTTTCTTCTTCAATGTCTTGAGAAGAAAAGGTAGTTATTCCAGTTCAGAAGTCTTTCATTTATCTTTTTAGTTGATACCACCTCCACCACCTTTCAGTCCAGATTCTCCTGACGACGACGAAGCATTGGGAAGTATGTTAATAGCCTGGTATATGAGTGGCTATCACACTGGTTACTATCTGGTAAGAAACATACATCTTTTTCTGTACTAAAATGCAAGCAACTTGCCTAAGTCACCAATTAAGGTGCTAACACTGCTTAAATAGGTTAATCTTTCGATTTGTGGCTGGTCAGCACCTGACAGATTACATAAAATAAATATTTCTGTAGCTCATTAGAGAGACATGGAACACTGTGGCTGACAGACTTGCACACATTTAATCGGGGGACAATTCTGCTGTGTATTATCTTCTGATTATAGGGAGTGCCAGCTGGTGCGCCTTCTCTTAACCAAAGACCTACTGAACTGCTTTTACCACTGCTATTAAGAACATTTAGATAATCAGGTTAAGTGTAATATGATTTCCACCCCCAGTAATTTAGAGAGCGGAAATATGAACAGGTCCTCTGTAACAACCCATTCTGTCTCTTGTATTGCACAGGGTTTAAAGCAGAGCCGCATGGAAGCTGCCTTGGGGAGACATGCCCACTCTAAGTAGCTGTTGTAAGTACTGCATTTTGTTTTAACTTTAACTTGCAATGGAGGGCAATCTGAACTTAGTTTCATTTTGAAGGCACAAGATCAGTTTTGGGCTGGTGACATTTTTTTTGCTTTTTCGGGAGATGCGGAAATCACACCTTATGGTGTTTCCTTGGGAGCCCACAGAAAATAGGCTCCTGTAGCTAAATGAGTCCAGGGTTGCTGCAAAGGGGGGTCAAATACTAGAATGTGGCTTGCATGAGTATATTCTCCGTAAAAGAGTGCATGTGTATGAGGGATGGATGGCTATCAACATCAGATTTTTAAGTTTCCTCTATTTCTGATATAAAGATCAGCTTCGATAGAACATGACCTTAGCATTGTCATAACTTCTTCTAAAATGAATTTACTATCCCACATGGTCTTTTTAAAACTAGGTTTTAAAAAAAAGATTCCCATGAAGGAGGACATCCCAACTCTGTATTGGTCAGCAAAGAAGCTTTCAATGGTACCAGGAATACTGACTGGATAACTCAGAGAGGAATCTGCCAGCAATGTTTTCATCATCATTAGCAAGATTTCTGAATGGATAGCCCTGCTTTTTTTGCAAGGTGCCCGTATCTTGTTAATCATTGGGTACCTGTTCTGGACTAAGTGAACTGTTATTCAGGTGAATCTGATTATTTGGACTTGCTTTGATTTGTAAAGCAATCTTTCAATTTGTAGAATATCTTCATTTCTAACTCGTTCAGTGATGCCAAGCTGACTACACATTTAAACCTTAAATGAGGTCAGTTTTATGGGATCTAACCATATTTTGCCGAAACTGATGTATGTCCCTTTCTAGCTGTGGATGGCAGTGGTGATAACAGAAACTGTGTAGTCACGTGGTTAATTATGCAGCAGTCCAAATCCTAGGACTAGAACAATTCCTAGGTAAGTTGAGAGAGAGATTACTTATCAGTTACACCATTCAACTGGTTTGTATTAGTGATCAATAAAATTATTTTTTTCCAACTTGTGCTTGTATAATATGTCAGTGGGTGGGTGCTTATATTTAGAAAGCTTCTAGGTAAGTTGTAAGTTACCAAACATCTTTTTACATTTTGTTGTGGATGAAGATTACATCTCTGAGGGAATTGAACTTGAAATTTTATGCAGTGATGTCTTTAGGTTGTTCAGCACACACCCATCTAGGTTAAACATTTTGTTAGCAGGAAAACATAGCACTAATTTCAGAACCAGAATGTACTAGTATTCCTAAATAAAATACCATGAGAGATTATACTATTTCGGAAATACAACTGCCCTTCATCTCCTTAACCCTAGCGTCTGAAAGTCTAGGTTACATATGGCAGTAGCTTCCCTTTCTCTTCTCCCTTGGGTCTTGGGTCTTTCAAATTTCAGTGGCACCCTGCGCAAGGCCAAAATTTGCTTCCCCCACCTCTCACCTTCCATTGTGCTCAATTCACTTCATCATTGTTGTGATGCTTTGCAGTTCGCCCTAGACTCGGGCCCATTGTGGAGGAACTGGTCATGCTGTCCTAAATCCACCTCTACAGGTAAAACAGACCCATGTCTGCAACCCTGGAGAGATGCTGCCAGTCAGTGCAGACAATACTGTCCTAGATGGAGTAGTGGTCTGACTCAGTATAATGCAACTTCTGTCAGCCTCCTGTTTTAGTGTCTGTGTTAATTTAAAGGGAGATTTTTATTTATTTTCAATTACGAATGTTCATATTTCAGAATTTGTATACTTTGTAAACCACTTTGAAGCTTATTTTTGACAATCAAACATTAATTAATTCATTAATAACATTCAGCTGGTGAATGTGTCCTTGTACAAGGAGGTGTGGCCTTCCTCTCTGAAGGATACAGTAGTGCAGCCACTCCTAGGGAAATATCCTGGATCCAATGGCATTTAATAACTACCAGCCAATCACAAATACCTTCTTTTGGGGCAAGGTACTCAAGGGGTCATGGCAGTGCAGCCGCAGGCATTCTTTAGGTAAACTGATTATCTACATCAATTCCAATTACGGTTCAGGACTTGATCAGCCTCGGTTATCCTGATGGATGACTTTGATTGGGAGAAGGGGGAGATCAATCTTGCTGTTCCTGCTCAATCTCTCATCAGCTTTTGGTGCCATTGTCAATGGAATCCTCCTGGACCATCTACAGGAGATGGGTAACAGGGGCTTCATTCTGCAGTGGTTCTAATCTCGAGACGGTTCAAGAAGAGAGCATTGAATGAGTGTTTCTCAGCCTTCTGGCTGTTGAACTACAGGTTGTTGCAAGATGCCGTACTGTCTCCAGTGCTATTTAACACCTATGTGAAGCAGGTGGGAGTGGTAATGAGATTTGGAGTGAGGTGTCACCAGTACACTGATGATAACCAGCTCGGTTTCTATGTAACCTCAGAATGCTTGAGAAGGTCCTGAACTGGTATCTAGATGTAGTGGTGGGCTGGATGTGAACTAATAAGCTGAGTCTGAAACCTGGCAAGATGAGGGCTCTGTTCGAGAAAGTCACAAAGCTGCCTGCTCTAAATGGGGTTGCACTTTCCCTGTAGGAGCAGGTTCAGTCTGCTGTGGCCTCAGATTCAGCTCTTGTCACTGGAGTTGCAGGTTGTTACAAGGGGTATTGGCTGAAGCCACAGGCATGTCCACTGCATATGTGAACCCAACATATACCCTGAGAGGAATGGGAACTTGTATGGAGTCAGAACATGAGTTTATTAAATAAGCATGTATACATGTATGCCTAATAAAGGACCTGCCACAACCTAAAGTAGAAATGATTGGTTTATTATTCAGAAATGAAAGATGAGCAGTACAAGTGCTTTAGAAAACGATGGTACAAGTATGCAGGCAGCAAATACGATTTAATATGGTCACCCACCTTAGTTTTGAAGAGTGAAAGAGTCCCTAACTACCCAGAGCTTAGAGAGTGAGTGCAGCAGTTTGCCTACTGAAAAGAAAGGAGGGCGTATACACCTAATGGAGCAAGTGGACCACAAAAGTCAGGGATCTGACATATGTGAAAGTTAAGTTCCCCCCTTCAAACTCCCATGGCAGCAAGGCAACAGAGGTCTCTCAGCCATTCCTTTGGTCCATGGTCATGTGCCTGATTTCTTCTTAAAGGATGCGTCTAAGAGAAGTTTTAAAAAATTCATTTCATACTCCTACTGATTTAGATCATAGCACTTCCCTCTACCATCTTTTCATTAGTAAAGGTAAAGGGACCCCTGACCATTAGGTCCGGTCGTGACCGACTCTGGGGTTGCGGCACTCATCTCGCTTTATTGGCCGAGGGAGCCAGCATACAGCTTCCGGGTCATGTGGCCAGCATGACTAAGCTGCTTCTGGCGAACCAGAGCAGCACACAGAAACGCCGTTTACCTTCCCGATGGAGCAGTACCTATTTATCTACTTGCACTTTGACATGCTTTCGAACTGCTAGGTTGGCAGGAGCTGGGACCGAGCAACGGGAGCTCACCCCATCTCGGGGATTCGCACCGCCGACCTTCTGATCGGTAAGTCCTAGGCTCTCTGATTTGACCCACAGCGCCACCCGTGTCCCTTTTCATTAGAAGGTGCTTTATAGATTTCTTCTACTGAAGACAGCACCCTATAGTCGCCTTTGACTGGACTTTACCTTTTTCTTTTCTTTTTTAACTGTGTGGTACAGTTCTATCTCTTGCCTGCAGAAGCTGAAGTGCAATTGAACGTAAAAAGACTCTCTCATCTGTAATCATTATAGTAAAAACAAAACACGCAGCACACTAACACTGTTTATTGAAACGGAGATTGCCTGACATCACTCTCAACCTTTGCCAACACAGAGAAGCAGCTCTTATCATGAGATGGTCTAGAGTGACCATCGCACCAGGGATTTTGCATCCTAGATTTTAAGTCCTAATGACATATTAAACTTGCTTCTCCATGACTGTGCTTTGTGGCTTGTAGCCTATTGTGCTGATTATTATTTAAAATGAAAGCAAGAGCCACTAATTTAGGACACATATCCATTTCAAGTTTCAGAAACTTGCACACTATTCAGATTATTAAACTTAAACTTGCACACTATTCAGATTATTCTTAAACTTGCACACTATTCAGATTATTTCAGAAGAAGAAAAAGTTTCAATAACTAGTTCCACATACAAATAGCTGTACACACATGTATATTCAAACTGGGTGTGGAAATAGTAATATTTACATAAGCATTCAGCAAAGTGCTCTTCCTCATCTTAAGCTATTTTGCTGAAGACCTTCACTGAACAGTCAAGTTGAATTTTTTACTCACAGAAAAGCAACCAACATTGTTGATCATTAGGTAGCATCACACACAGGGAGGAGCAGGATGCTTGTGAATGCAACCCGGACAGCAGTGCAGAGTATCATGAGCAAAAAGATCACATTCTACACAAAACGCACACTGGCAGACTTTACATATATAGACCTACAAAAAAAAAAAAGATTTGAAATTTAAAATGTTACATTACAGCAGATACTAGAATTATTTTTTTCAACTATTGCCTTGTGTACTGAACACCTAACATAGATTTATCTGCTATAATCATAATGCATATTATTTTATTTTAAGTTGCCCTTCTGTTTACGTTTTTGATTGTTTGGTTAGCCACTTTCAGGTATGAAGTAAAACACCCTAAAATGTTTCATTTCATTTAATTATATGGACTACATTTTGTAGCACAGCACAGCACATCATGGCAGTTGGAATATTCCAATGCACTGAACTAGTCTTGACAAGGTGCATCACTGTGAATATTGAAGCCCACGCCCTTTGCCAGCTGATGCTATATAGCAGGGATAGGTGCTTCACTAACAAAATCCCTGCTTTATCCCTGCCCAAACACCAGGAACAAACCCTCAAGCCCAGTTTTCAGGTGGATTGGTTTGCTGGAGAGAGCCACAGTTGCACAGACAGGTGTGTGATGCTCAAAGGAACCCTTTCACCAATCTGTGTTGGTGTAGCATCGACTGGACAAATATATACCAGGTCAGACACCTCAGCTATGATTAGGTGCCCGATGAGGGTTGTTTTATTGAGAACTGACCTGGCGTTCATGAGCAGGACCACATGGTGGGAAGGTTGGTATAGCACAGACTTACATCGCTACCACTCCATAAATATTTTGGTTGATCAATCATTGACATTTTAACCAATGCACCACTTTGCTTTTAATTTGAATGTTACCATATTAGCAAAACTTCTTTTATATATCAGGAAAGAGCCTTGATCTATCAACTAGCCCAGACACTTTTTTATAGCCTGCAAAGAGACAATCCTAAACATTACTAAATATTTCTGCTCTCTCTGATGTAAAAGTTATGACCTTTGTTTATATTGTATTAAGTATTAAACATTCAATAACAATTTTTTTTAGCTGGAAGAGAAGGATACGGACACAAAACATTACTTGCCTGGAGAGCAAGCAAATATAATGTAATTTATAGGTTGAACGCTGAAGACTTACATGCTGATCTGTAATTTCTCCTTGGCATCCTTGGCAATAGCTGTTTAAAAAGAATATTTACGAAGAGATTTTAGCAAGACTAATTAATGCATACTTCACGTTAAACCTCTATTTCTCATGCCTTAAATTATGGGTGGAGAACATTTTGGGCCTCTTACATCCCAACCACCAACTTTGACAAGTGGGCAGGGACCACCCACCTGTCAATCAGCTTACATCATGATGACATAAGGCGACTGGTAGGTGGACAATCCCACCCACCCGTCCAAGTTGATCCACAACAGTAGGGAGAGGGGTCTGCTTCATCAGCACATTCCCCCCAGGAAACACAGTGGAGAATTAGCACCCAATACACCCCACGATGTTAGCTGATGGACACATAGACATGGTTTGGGACAAATGACCTGGTGAGCCAACATTCACCCAAGGGCCAGAAGTTCCGCACCCTCGCCTTAAGTATATATAACAGAAATGATGCAGATCTTTCTCTATTTATTCCTGCCTCCACTCCACTCCCTTTGTTGCCTTACAGAGTGTAAACCCTCTGACGTAGGGACCTGTTCTCTGTGTTTTGTAAAGCGTTATGTGCATGCATAGGGTCTAAATAAACAGTAACAGTGCTGCTACTGTTGTGTTTATAAAGCAACTATTACTTTAATAACAGAATATAGGATCAGAACCAGATAATCGAATGCCAGAAATGTACAGCAGCTATTATGGGTACCTATGCACATTTAACTTGCATGGAATCAGCTTTACATGCTCGGCCCCCCAAAATATCATTTTCTGAAAGTGGGTGGAAAGGGGGCTGGTGGGGAAAAAAGACTTTGGCAACGCCACATGTCATTGAACCCAATGTGTTTTGACCATATGCAATTTTGGCTTTATGCGTTATCCCCAGAACATAACCCCTGCCTGTATACCGTATTTTTCGCCCCATAGCACGCACCAGCCCATAGGACACACCTAGTTTTGTTGGGGGGAAATAAAGAAAAAAAAATTATTTCCCTCCCAGGCGCGGGGCTGGGTCAGGGGAAGCTGGAGCTTCCCCAGCCCCCAGAACAGGCTGCTCTCCGCAAGCCGTGGGAGCCCTCCCATGGCTTGCGCGGAGCTACCCGAAGCCCAGGTGTGAGCTGCTCAGCGCACCCGGGCTTCGGATCTAGAGGCAGCTCTGCGCAAGCCGTGGGAGGGCTCCCGCGGCTTGCACAGAGCTACCCGAAGCCCCGGCGCGACTGCTCAGCACGCCCAGGCTTCGGGATGCAGGCAGCTCTCCGCAAGCCGTGGGAGCCCGGCGGGAACTCCCGTGGGCTCCCAAGGCTTGCGGATAGCTTCCAGAAGCCTGGCGAGCGAGAGGGGTCGGTGCGCACTGACCCCTCTCGCTCTCCAGGCTTCAGCGAAAGCCTGTATTCGCCCCATAGGACGCACACACATTTCCCCTTCATTTTTGGAGGGGAAAAGTGCATCCTATAGGGCGAAAAATACGGTAAGTGTTACTTTTAATGGGGACTTACAATGCACAGAGAAATGTCCAATAGTCCAGCCAAAACAGGGATAACCCGTGTCTAGCAAAAAAGATCCCTCACATGTTCCTACTTTCACTTGTGTCAACACAAAAACTGCATGATTATATTAATTATATTGTGGCATAAAATATTGGACCCTGTGAAATGACAGAAGCTGTAACTGTAAAGAGCTAAAGTTCTTTATTTGAAAATATTCCAATTAGTAACGTAAATTACTGTATCTTGGTTGACCACAAACTTGACATGAGCCAACAGTGTGACGCGGCAGCTAAAAAACCCAATGCAATTCTGGGCTGCATCAATAGGAGTATAGCATCTAGATCAAGGGAAGTAATAGTGCCACTGTATTCTGCTCTGGTCAGACCTCACCTGGAGTACTGTGTCCAGTTCTGGGCACCACAGTTCAAGAAGGACACTGACAAACTGGAACGTGTCCAGAGGAGGGCAACCAAAATGGTCAAAGGCCTGGAAACGATGCCTTATGAGGAACGGTTAAGGGAGCTGGGCATGTTTAGCCTGGAGAAGAGCAGGTTAAGGGGTGATATGATAGCCATGTTCAAATATATAAAAGGATGTCACATAGAGGAGGGAGAAAGGTTGTTTTCTGCTGCTCCAGAGAAGCGGACACGGAGCAATGGATCCAAACTACAAGAAAGAAGATTCCACCTAAACATTAGGAAGAACTTCCTGACAGTAAGAGCTGTTCGACAGTGGAATTTGCTGCCAAGGAGTGTGGTGGAGTCTCCTTCTTTGGAGGTCTTTAAGCAGAGGCTTGACAACCATATGTCAGGAGTGCTCTGATGGTGTTTCCTGCTTCGCAGGGGGTTGGACTCGATGGCCCTTGTGGTCTATTTCAACTCTATGATTCTATGATTCTATGATATTGCCACTCTGGTCACTCAAGAAAGAAGAACAGAAGTGTCAGTTTACCACCATACAATCAGAGTCCCCAATTTGCTCATAATAATGAACCTTTATATCTGAAACAAAAACCTGTTTCCAAAATGAATGATTGATGGTGAGTTGATTGACACAAAACTGGGGGGGGGGGTGTTGTATCACAAATTTTTCTTATTCCAAGCAAAACATTACCCTGCCATCTTTTTAAAGGAACTAGAACAGTGGCGGGATCAATGGCTACTGGCTATTTAAAAAGAAATGGTAGTCAAACCCAAAAAGGTGACAATCCTTGCTCTGTTTCAGTAGCCGCAAGCTCCAGAGCCATTCTTGGAAACAGCAGAAATGGGAATTATGAAAAGATAGTTCACCCTTTGGTGGGAAAGAAACCCACTGCAAATGTACCATTGTTACTATGTGTTCACCATGGTGTTGTGGTCTGTAGGCAGAGATAAAGCTATCAACCCATCACATGCTGGAAACACTAACCCCTGGTATTCAGACTGGTTATACCAGACATCTTTTACACACCGTTCTCCTATATACTGTTCCAGTGGGACTTCCTGAAAGGCATCCAAAGGAAATAGGTGATGGTAAGATCGAGCCAGATGGGGTGCAGATACTAGTGTAAGACCTACAAAAAATTATCAGTGTATTTATAAAGGGTTCCTGAAAAACAATTCTCAATTATCCTTTTTAAAACGTAGCTTTAGCTTATTAACCCTCTTATTAGTATTTCAAACTTCTGCTCCTCTCATGAAACTTGTTTAACATATACAGCCTTACGGATGTAAAAAGTATGCAAATTCTGCTCTTCACCATGTAAATGACCAAGGTTTTGTTCTGGATGTCACTTCTGAATGCTTGGAAGATATGAACAGAGTAAAGGAGTGCTTTTGGTATGTACAAATGACACTTAATTCATGATCAAGAGACCACAACCAACCCCCTATCTGTGACTAATGTGAAGGGTTTCTAGATGAAAGGATATGACTTTTACACAGGCCTGATCTGTGGCAATATTTCGTTTAGAAGTTAAATATTGGGGAAACTCACCACCTTCCACCCCAGAAAAGAAACTGAGTACCGGGAATGTCATAATTGCCTCACACATTGAAGCTGGATAGCATGCACAATTGTGAAGTGTGTGGCTAAACCACAGTGGATGCAGCAGGAATCAAGGCTGGTGGCTTACTTTTCTGTTTTCCCAGTTGGGGGTTAGAGCGCACACACACACCCTACTATAATAGCCAAAGATAAATACACTTAATTACTCACCACAAACTTTGCACTCCACAGGAAGCTCACAGTATTTAGCTCTACATTGGGGGCAGAAATATCCTCCCAGGGTAAGACCTGGATCATTGCTGTTTTCTAGCTGCCTGTAAAGAATAACATTTCCACCGCCCTGACAATGTTGCACAGAAACATTTTGAAAAAACTGAAAAGGTTTGTAACTGTGAGAAATGGCATTAGGCCTCAAAGTTTATGGTTTAAGTTCTTGGGGAAGCCAGTATGGCTAAAGAAATCGCAACGCTTTGTCAAGCACTTGAAGAAGAGTTGCATTTTCCAGCAGGGGTGCTTCATCACTACAATCAGTGCTGTTTACTGAGAGGGGGAGGGGAGAGGCCAGCATGGTTCAAGGCATGGGAAGAGCCAACCCGCTGCTCCCACTGCTGCATTTGGACCACACCATCCTCACTGCTGCCTTTCCCCTCCCCTCCCAGTAAGTCACTTGAGTTCATTATAATATTACAGAAGAAAAGGTGACTATTCTGCAATGGAAAGACAATGAGATCTCCTTCTACGGCAAAAGAACTCTGCATTTGTTGTGCCATAAATCCATCTGGGAAGACCCATGCAGACACTGTATCCTTAAACAGTTCTACCTCATACAGAAAGTTGGTTCAACTGAAATTCTAGCAATAATAAAATTGACAATGAGCAAAACCTAGTTTTAGTTAAACAGAACTGAAGACCAAAATCTAGACATATGGGGAAGAACAGCTACACAGCCAAACCTGCCTCGGATGTTTCCACCAAATTATTTCTGAATGCTGAAAGAGACTATGAGCTGCTATTAAAATGATGTTTTCCCTTACACTACTGGAGCTCTTGAAGCAGTAATTTCAGATAAAATGCTGGCTGTTCAATATACTCATTCAGACTTTTAAATCACGGTCCATGCTATGTCTAAACAAAGCAACCCATTACTTACGCCATGCTAAAAGATGGCTTTGCGTCCTGATCAGTCAAAGATGCAATGGTGTGCTGAGGAAAGCCTAGCAGAAAAGAACAGTCATAGTTTTAAGTCACTTTATATGTATTGTGGTCCTCATTTAAGAGGAGAATCTTAGTGTGCATTGATTTACATCCCAATATAAGCCACTTTACTGCGCTGACACACAAATCTCTGTGTGGTCGGCCTGGACCATGCCATCACTAGGTAGACAGGGCAAAATGTATGTTACAGATAACTGAAAATGGTAATAACCTGTAGTTAATAAACAATAATTGTCTAAAGCAGTGGTTCTCAAAGAATGTGGCACTGCGCATGGGTGTGGCAGGAGAGAGGATGGCAATTGTCAGGGGAAGATTCAAGGATAATAAAAAAAAAATTTAAACATTTCAGTGTGGTATGGATATACAACTGGAAACAGTATCTACATCTCTCTTCAAGAGTATTGGCTATTCTTCTACAGTTCTCCACAACATATTGTTGTGAACAAGGATTTTCAACTCTGACAAATATGAAAGATCAGAAAATGGAAAGGCTTCTTTGTGTTGATAAGGAGATGAGAGTTTGTCTCAAATTAGACCTAATACAGTCGTACTTTGGTTGACGAATGCCTTGCAACTCGAATGTTTTGGCTCCTGAATGCCACAAACCCGGAAGTGAGTGTGAATGTTCTTTGGAACCCAAACGGCTGACATGGCTTCCATGGCTTCTGATTGGCTGCAGAATCTTCCTGCAGCCAATCGGAAACTGCACCTTGGTTTCCGAAAATTTTGGAAGTTGAATAGACTTCCAGAACGGATTCCATTCGACTTCCGAGGTACCACTGTATTATAAGGTAGTTGTGTTCTGTATCATAAATCAAGCACTGCTAGGAGTTATTTCTTTTTGTTTCCCAATGCATTTCTTATCAATAAAAAATGCAGTGTGGCACAAGCAAATTTTTGTTCTGCGCAGCCCAAAGTTTGAGAACCACAGGTCTAAAATATCTGCAGAATACAAGTGAAATATTACCGAGTATGGCAGGAGATAATTTATGCCAATTACTGGCAACCATAATATAACACCCAAGTTTCTTGTAATAGTATGATAAGAAAGGAATTAATATATTTTTGGAAATCTGGATCTAATTTTTTACTTTTCCATCCAGCAATGTTCCAACTTAATATTGAAAGCTGGGGTTTCCTCGTTCCTTCAATTGACTGTCATTCGGAATGATGGCTCAACTTTAATACGGGAAGAGGGGAGCCAGTGAAGAAATCAGTTATCTTCCTAATATAACACCGAAATCGCCAGCTCAGAATAGGTGATCTTTAGCACTATCCTAATTGCTTGCCTCTGGATTTAGAGTAAATAATGCTGTGTGTTCAATACCAGTACACAAAAATATTAAAGGACAATTTCTTACCCATTCGAATAAGCGAGCTTTCAGAACTTGAACTAGCTGGTGGTGGACTGACGTGGTGCATCAGAAGTTCCCTATAATGGCTTTCATCTAAAATGACATGATAGGTTCCTGCCACACAAGGAAACAAAATAAAAATCTAATTAACTGAGAGCAGGCATCTCAACAGTGGCTCATCTGGTTGCCAGGGGTAAGTAAGAATTGTCAATAAGTGACTAAGGAAAGGAGCCCTGCAAAACCAATTAGTTCTCTTTTCCTCCTTTTAGCCAAACCTGACACAGGTATATGTGGACAGATGGGCGAGTAAAAATACATGTCATCTACTACCTTGTGGACCTAATTGTGAGGCTTTTTGAAAGTATGTCAGAGGAAAGGCTGCAATGGTTTAACAGCAAATGAAAAGTTTTGCACTAATTCCATCAGAGCGCAAAGAGATAAAAAGGTTTTGACGTGAAAAGTCATTTAGATAAGCCTAGATAACACTGACTGACTTTGTAAAGATTAACTATTTATGAAATTTTCCTTCTGTTAGCATCAGCTTTTAGCGATTTGTCATCAAAATATGTTAGATACGAGCAGTTTTTATTTTATTTATTCCAGATAGCTCTTTGGGGCAAATGCCAGTCAAAAGCAGCTAACAATCAAAACCAAAGAAAGATTTTAAAAAACCTGATAGATATTTTTAAAAGCTAAAAACTACAGTTCAAAACTACAGTCAGACGATCATCCAAATTATAAACTTCACAGCAAGAAGGCCAACTGAAAATGCAGGCCTTCAGGGCTTTTTCAATTTAGTTAATGGTTCTCTCTCTCACTCACTCAGACACACTCAATACATATACATACCACCAGTTTCCCGGGCAAGTACAGTGCAAACTCGAACTTCAGCAGAAAGGCCAATAATAGACACTCTGATCTTAACTGCCTTTAAACTCTTTGATATAAAAAAGAGAAAACACATGCAATAAGAGATCTAAAAAAAACCTATAAAATGCGCAAGGCTTTCAGGATTCTGTGACAAATATTTGTTTCAAGCATGTTAAGTATCTCTGCATCATCCCAAATGTCAAGAAAGTCCAGAATTCATTCTGGATTGTTTTAATAGAAAAAGAATAAAGCAAAAACTTGCGTACCTTAATTAGATCATAAATATTGGAAGGATCACATGTTGTCAGGCTGCTGAATATTACTAAGACTTCTCTGCTTGTATGCCCTGGCATATGCCTAGAGAGAATAAAACACTCTTTTATGTTTGTGACAAACAAAAACAAATGCCAAAACAATCAAGCGCAAGACAGAGACCCATTTCTACATAAATTACGTGAGAACATTATTTTACACTCTGACAGCAATGAGACTTGTTATGAATCGGTGCAGAGAAGATGTTGCACACAGACACACAGCATAAGTAGGAGCATTTATGCTCACTAAGTAGTTTGGTGGTTCAGCCAAGGCTGTTGAAAGCAAAGTAAGAAATAGGGGAGGGGAATCAGTCTTGGACATGTGGACTTTAAACATTTAGCACTGTAATTTAGCACATGCTAATCTCCAGGATAATTCTGCAGTTTGCTTTGAGTTGCTGCAGCATCTTCAAATTGCAGAATGTCCAAGAGCCAGGGTGGGCAATCTCTGGCTAAGTCTTTGAATCTGGACCACAGCCTGCCCTCTTCAGTGCCATTCACCATGTACTAAGTAATTAGCCCTCGGTCTTAGGAAAAAGGTCCCATTTGCACAAATGGAACCGTTCTTTTCCCTGTGACTACTTACTGCATGGGGAGGAAGCTAACATTCCCCTCACCCTATGCACAACACCCCCCCCCCAAAAAAAATCTAAGCCTAAGTGCCACACTGAGGAGGGGCAGGAAGAGAGAAGAGAGAAAAGGTGGAGAGATAACGTAAGTGACTGTTTAAATGGCTGTGTGAGAACTGGGTTTGTATGGATGTGTGTGAATGGGGAGATAATTTAAATGGATAGGTACATGTGAATGGGGAGGTGTATGCAGTTTTGTTCTCAATATGCAGTCTCTGGAAGTTTACCCAAGACTCTTGCAGAAAGATTCCCCAATCTTGACAAAGAGGAATAATCTAGTTCTTGAACAAAATATTCTATTATTGGATAAAAGAACTTCAAACAGGAAATTCTAGTATGAAACTACTTATCAAGAAATTTGATTCTATCACCTGTGGCCTGAATACAGAACAGGTTCTTATCCCAATATAGGTGTTAATTAGCTAACCAATGCGACAATGTTTACGGTATCATCAACACTGCTCTGGGAATGGTCACTGTAATTATTTTACATGCATTTAAACTTTAACACAATTGTCAGACTGCTTTATTGCATTTGATTTCCTTCTAACCTAGTTTACACTCTGCCTCTCCCCAAACCATGAGTAAAAACATTCCATATGTCTAATGAAATGAATGAAAGTTTATACCATAATAAATATACTAATCTTTAAGGGGCTACAAAACTTGGCTGTTTTTGCTGAAGCAGATTAATGAATGCTGAAAAGGGATACTTGATTAATAAATCACTCTCCCTGTGATTATAGTCAGATAGATCTCCATGGTTGCTAAACAAAAAAAAAGCACACTACAGTAGACTATATATACTTACTTTAATGTTTGTGCGGCCAAATTTAAGGCATTATATAAAGATGGCTCTCCGAGACAAGACATATCTACAGCTTTTTTCAAAGCAGCTGTGTGTTTTCTCGGATTCCCTATGAGGAAAATCACTCATTATCAAACATCAGAAAATATCTGAATTAAAAAACAAAAAACAAATATTCTGACGTAAAACGTTGCTTTTATTAGCAGGAAGGAAGGAAAATACAAAGGAAGTAAACTGACACACATTCATGCAATATCAACCCATGGTCTGGCATTATAGCTGAACCAAGACTATACCAACAATGCTCATTAAGTCTCCAGGCACCCCAAGCCCAGCTTTCATTATCACATGAAAGCTCAAAACAAGTATTTTTCATGCACTCCTTCTCCTTTGCCGCAAGAGGGTCCTCTATCCATTCAATCAACTAGTTTCCCTTATTCAAGCCCTGCTTCATCTTTGTCCAGTGTCCATTATGCCTAAGAAATGGGGCCTGCAACAAAATGCTGCAATCTAGAGCAGCCTTTGTCAACCTTGGGAACCCAGATATTGTTGGACTACAACTCCCATCATCCCTGACCACTAGTTCTGCTAGCTAGGGATGATGGGATTTGTAGTCCAACAAAATCTAGGGACCCAAGGCTGACAAAGTCTGGTCTAGAGTGATAAGAGTGATCCTGTTCACAGTTCTAGTCAGCCAATCAGTCAACCATCCCCTTCTCCAGAAAACCATTTCATTTTCTCCACCCCATTTTCTTTTCCAACTGATTGTCAACATTCTGGGACTGAGAATGCTTAATCTTCATTGCACTTTTTACTTGGGGGGTGTACATATACACAACTAAAACACTGGTTCAATGCTTTATTTAAAATTTTAGAAATTAAAAGCTTGCTTTGGGGACATGTCACATGTGGCAGCCAATGAGCACTGGGCACATCTGGCTGCTGAATCAAATTTGCAAAACCAAACCTGTCACCGTCCCCACCACATACATACACTTAAGATCAATACCATCCTGGAGAAAACTTTATTTAAACAGCAAACAGTGAATGAATTTACAGAGTTGCCCTCAAGTAAAGTTTCATTTGTACACAGTCTAAGGTAGAAACATTATAGGGAACATCCTCTTTAAACTTGCTACTTCCGTCCAGTAACTATCCTTAAATTTCCAGTGTATTTTTAATGTTCACACTGGGTCAAAGTCAGTTGTCTGTATCATGATTATTATAGCAATAATGGCCGAATGAGGCAGAAATATAGAAGATATTATCTGTTTTGCTTTTTAAAAAAATGGCAAGGCCATAATAACAAATCTCTTCTCAGTATGAAAGAAATAATTTGTTCATACCTGAAAGCTCAGTAAGTTTTTCAGCTCTTTTGCCCTTAGTCACAATAATTCCAACCTGCCAGAAAGATGTCTACTATTAATAGAGTCACAACTGAGTAATGAAGTCTTGTTGAGCCCAACCATGTTTTCCAACGTACAGAGGTGGCAGCAGAGGGCCAAGAATCATTTGCAGAGCTTATAGTAACAAGAGTTACTTGAGATGCAAAGAAGACCAAGAGCCACCTAGCACTCCTGCAGCTTCCCATCAAAACATGTAATGAGCAACACTGCAGGGAATTCAACATGGCAGAGCTGGATAGTTTCATCTCCGCCTGCCTTTGAATTATGGAAGCCATTGCTACTTCCACTTACCCCATGACATCAACAGCTGGGGATAAGTTTGACCAAGAGCTATAAATATGAAATCGGGGGGGGGGGGGGAATGTTTATGCCGTTCCTGGTAATCTATATAATTCATTCTACTATATTTACAGCAGCTTTTATTCCATAAGCATGACGAAGAAACAGAGTTTGACACTGCAAATTTCAGAATCTCGAGAGTCTCTGCTTTAATATTATTATTATTAGCCACTTCCTAATTAGTTTCCGGGACACGGGTGGCGCTGTGGGTTAAACCACAGAGCCTAGGACTTGCCAATCAGAAGCTCAGCGGTTCGAATCTCCGCGACAGGGTGAGCTCCTGTTGTTCGGTCCCTGCTCCTGCCAACCTAGCAGTTTGAAAGCACGTCAAAGTGCAAGTAGATAAATACTGGTGGGAAGGTAAACGGTGTTTCCGTGCCCTGCTCTGGTTCGCCAGAAGCGGCTTAGTCATGCTGGCCACATGACCCAGAAGCTGTACGCCGGCTCCCTTGGCCAATAAAGCAAGATGAGCGCAGCAACCCCAGAGTTGGTCACGACTGGACCTAATGATCAGGGGTCCCTTTACCTTTTTATTTAGTTTCTTGCTAGCCTAGGTGGATACAAAGACAGGCTTGATGGGAGGTGATGCCTGATGAAATCAAAAGCCGAGGGAGGGAGGGGAAAGGCAAAAGGAGGGGTGGTCAGAGGCTTCATTGCACTGTGTCATTTCTTGCTCTTGCCCATAGATAACAGAAGCAAAATGAATTGTGCAAAATCATCAAATGCATGCTCATTTATATGGACCAAACCTTATTTAGGCATTATAAATCACCTTAGTATTAATCACATGGATTAGAGAGCAAAGTCCACCTACTGGCCTGACTGCCAAGTCCCCTGCTGGTGTCCAGCCCCCTTTGGCTATGCACTGGAAGATGGCCCTGTGATTTGGAAGCATGATCGCATAGAACTCTGAATCATGGTGGCAGCCTGTCTCATGGAGCAGGCTCCCTTCTTCAGACATTCTCCAATGCACAGGCAGGGATGAAGATATTAACCCCCTCATTTAGAATGCCAAAATGATTTGCGCTTTATTGACAGAAAATTGAATTATCCCAGTACAACATTTTCATTATTTAATTTTAACATAAATCATGGCTTTTATTTTGTCTTTAGAATGTTTTTAACTCACCGATATGCTAATAGTCACACTTAAGATTGCTTTTAGCTAAACATTCGAAGAGGTGATTATTTCTAATCCACAGCAACCATCTCCAGCACAGTGTACATACCTGACTAATCGGATTTTGGTCAAAATATTCTTCAACAAAATATTCCAGTAACTACAAAAAGAGAAATATCATTAGATCCATTAGTTCTCAAGTGTTACTTTACAGTGCACAACTTTATAAACATCACAACAGTCATTTTATACCTAGTCATCAAAAATGATAAAAGCTTCTTGTCATCTAAAAAGTATGCATGATAACTAACAAAAAAAAAGTTGTGGTTACCAATGGTATTTCAAGAGTGATGTTAAGGTCCATCTAAACCTTATTTTTAGGACAGTTATTGACTTTCAGGAGGAATTTGAAAACATTCCCATTTGATGGCTGAAAGACACTGTTCCTGGAAACCCTGAGATTACCAGATGAGAAAGGGAAACAAATGAAGGATAATTTATCACATTTGTTTCCTTCTCTCCACCTTTCCTTCAAGAGATTCTAGGTGATGTTTGCTGTATCTAACCACACCCAATTCACCCTCCAAACCACTCTGCAAGGTACATTATGCTTAGAAATGGGACTTGGCCCATGGTTACCCAGTGGGTTTCAGAGCTGAGCAAGAACTTGAATCTGAGTTGTCCCAATCTGACATTTTATCTATTTTCATTGATTTCCGTGATCTTAGAGAAATGCAAGTTATCAAGAATAAATACCTTTAGGGTACACGTTAGCCTGGTAGGTTTTAAATCCTGGTCTTCCATTGTTCTTGATCCATCAACCACTACATACAGGTGACGCATCTACATATGGGTAAGATATTTTTAGGGAATTAAAATATATTTTATTATAATATTCATAAAATAGAGTATCAGGCCAATATGATACATACCTTTTCAAAAGTAATCTAGGATTCACAAATTATTCTAAATGCACAACATTGCAAAGGAATTGTGGGCTGTTGGCCCCTTCTTTCAGAGTTACAGAAATATATCTGAAAACTGAAAATCTATGCGTACTTGCTTTTGAGTGGTCCCCACTGAATCCATGGAACTTACTTCAGGGTAAATTTACACTTCAGGCTGTTTGTTTTTCTCTTTGTGCTGGTTTTGGGTTTTTGTGTTTACTGACAGTATTATTTGCTTTTAAGCAGCACACAGCATTGAGCCAAGGAAGCCTGTCAACCTTTATCATACTATATACTCACTTATTCCCTGAAACCCATATTTTCCACTAATCCTGCCCTGACATTCTCTTAGACATCCATGGGTTGTTGGTTTGTTTTTTTTAAATGATTCAGTTCAGATACATTACACTCAACATCCAATCTGGTCAACCACCAAAGCAGAGGACTAATGATAATAATAAAAGATACAGAGGGTTATATCCAACTAAGTTGTCCAGTGCAAGACTCTCCTCCCTCACCCCTACAAATAGGTTCTGGGATTCCCCCAACCCTATGAAGCAGATTAGGGGGCAGGGGTATGGGGAGAGAAGAGGTAGTCCCATTCAAGTCCTTGTGCTAACAGCACAACATCATTGGATGCAATCCAGAGACCTTTTCATCTGTTGCTGTGCCTCTAAGCACATTAAACTGGTATAATTTTAAACCGTTGCTTCATGACCCATGCTTTTAAGATTCTTGTTAGCTATCCTGGGTCTGGTTAAGAGGAAGAGGGGGGCAGAAAAAAAGTTCAAATCCAATCAATTGTATGTACGGTAATCAAAATACTTTTTTATTAATAGTCCAATAACATCACAAATAAATGCAATGTAAAATTTGCACACAGCCTAAAATAATAATCAAGTAGAACTTTTCTCACGTCTTTATCCTAACTGAAGAATCCAGCATTTTACTATAACATCCCAAAACCAACTCTAAAAGCTGGTAAGCTGCAGTCAGAACCCCAGAGTCTTTATTGAAAGCACTTAAGCAAAGCTAAGACTTGTTTAAACTTTATTTGCTTTAAACAGAATCCAACTTCCCTCAACCAAAAAACAATCAGAGCTACCTTTTGTTTAGGCTGACTTCAGATTATATCTGTGAACTTGGATGGCTAGAATTTCTGCTATGCAATTTGAAGTTTATTGACCTGCTTGCTTGAAGCTCAAAGGTCATATGAACATGCCAAAATAGTTCTAGCTACAGGTAGGTAGCCATATTGGTTTGTCATAGTCAAAACACAATTAAAAATTTGCTTCCAGTAGCACCTTAGAGACCAACTAAGTTTTTTATTGGTATGAGCCTTTGTGTGCATGCAAGTATTCTTCAGGTATCTGAAGAAGTGTGCATGCACACAAAAGCTCACACCAATAACAAACTTACCGTAGTTGGTCTCTAAGGTGCTGCTGGAAGGAATTTCTTTATGCCTAAATAGATTATAGTTAAATGTCACTGCAATTTTACAAGAAGGTGTGTACGGTGTAAGGAAAGTTTTTCTCCCTCTCTCACAATACTAGAAGCCAGAGTTATCCAATGAATCTGAGTGGTGGGAGATTCAGAATGGACTAAAGGAAGTACTTCTTCACATAGCACATCCTCAGACTATGCAATTTGTTACCACAAGATGTAGTGATGGTCACCAACTTGGGCAGTTTCATGGAGGACAAAGGCTCTCAATGGCTATTAACCACAGTGGCTATATACGACCTCCAGGATCAGTTGCTAGGGCACACAAGCAAGAGTGCTCATATCCCTCATGTGGGATTCCCATACACATCGGGTGAACTACTGTGACATCAGAATGCTTTACAAGATGGACCTTTGATTTGATCCAGCAGGTCTCTTCTTGTTCTTATTGCTGAATGATATTGCAGCTGTCCGCCCAAAGCAAACTGCAATCTAAGGAAAAACAAGTGGCTGACTATGCTATTATTAGGCATATGAACGAGACCTATTTCATATACAACTTCACAGCAAAATATGTTTAGAGCCAAGTAGAAAAAGAGAACTTACCATCCCAAGTCGAACTTGTCCATGATGCTCAAAGATTCTGCAAAGTAAAGAAAAAAAAGTTAATTGCTAATTGTTATAGCATTTATATATTATACATCTCACTTGTGAAAAACAGATTATATTCAATGACTCATATTTACTTTTTTAAAATACTTTGATACAAAAGTTTTTAATTATGCTGTGAAGATGGATGTCAGAGCCACATTGTAATCTGATTGACTATAACATCATACAACCTAAGTAGAATGAAGTTAGATTTGAATTTAAACTGGAAACTTTTCACCCTTCTCCTTGTAAGACTGCAGCAAAATGCAATTTATTCTGAAGTGTCATTTATAGTGCATTCCTACATTGTGCAGCTTAGTGATTACCTTTTTCTTTTGGCCTTAAAAAGAATATCCTCTATGCTGGCTTTCAATGATCCAGATTCATCTTCTTTAAGAACTTCCCTAGAAGCAACAAAAATAAAGTATAATATACTGTATATAGATAACAGAAGACTACAGTTCTTAAACAATGGGGGGGGGGAGAAATATAAAAGCTTACCAAGTTCTTTCATAACCCCCTTCCCACCGTTTGGTTCTCTCTGGTTCATCATCCATTTCTCTTCCAAGTTAAGAAACTAATAAGGAAAATTATTATACTGTAATTTAAAACTATATTTTGAGATATTATAATAGAATTTATAAATAAATAATAAATAATTAAATAACACAGCATATGTACAAATGGCTACATCTTGTCAGGTTCAATAACTAATTAAATAACACAACTTATGTACACAACTTATGTACAAATGGCTACATCTTGTCAGGTTCAAGGTTCCTGAATAGTACATAAATCAGAGAAATCAGATGTAACTCTCAGGAGAAGCCCTTATGAAACCCCATCAGCTTTTGTGGTCTTCAAGACTCAGAGTCTACAAAGCTACATCCAGTACTAAAAACTAGGAAAAGGAGAGGTATTTGATGGGAAATGATTTATAACATCCTGATTCTGCTGCATCAGCACACATCACTACTCTGGTTGATCCGGAGCTGGGGTCCCAGCCTGGGCAAATTTCTGGCTACAAGGAAATCAACTAGATTTATTTATTTTTAATGCTCGCTTCAAGCCTCCCTCCCCCCCCCCTTCAGATTAGGAAGTTTTGCTGATTTTAACGAGCCTTTTCCTGCAATTGATTTAAGAGGACAAAACATACAGTAGGCACATTTCAACCCTTACCCAAATGACTTTTTAAAAAAGAAAAGAACAAAACCAACAACATGAAAATAGCTAGGATAAAATGACACTTCCACCACCGAAAACTAAGATAGCTGCCACATATTACAACTTTAGCACCTCTAAACTCTCAAGAGCCAGACAAGTAGAACTACCCTCCTCAGCTAGTGGACAAGAACAAGGTTGGGCTTGGGACAAAAGCGTCTTGTTCCCACAAAGTCTCCTCGCTCAGGAATAGGCTAACAGCTCTCAGGGAGGTCTTGGGGGGAGGCTGCTCTTGCCACCTGCCTTTATCTTTCTGGAGACAGAAAGAATCGAAGAGGAGGAACCAAAAGAAGCGCGCGCCCAAGAACCGAGTCGCATGCACTTCGGAGCCTCTCTAGGAAAACCATCTCTCTGGCTAAAGGTTCCACACTTTAAACATTCCGGCGGCAGCGCAAATATTGAGAAGAAGAGTTCCGCCGTGCAGAGAGCTTGTTGGGGAGAAAGATTAGAAGAAGGAAAGAGCAGGGTGACTGACATAGATGTAGAAAAAAAAAGTATGTTTCTGCTGCTATGGATGACGCAGCCTCAGCTTCTGGCAGCAATTAAAACCCCACTTTGCTATAGTCTGCGTCGCAGCAAAAACAACAAAGCCCTGTGGGACTTTAAAGGCTGATAAAGGACTCCAAAAGCTTATGTCATAAAGAAGTTTCTCAGTTTCTTCTTTTCACGTCCCTGCCCCCAATGTGGGGACTCTCAGACTTTTAGAAACTTTAAAATAATGAACGGTTCAGGTGAAATAAGACTCCACTCTTTGCTGCCCTTTTGTCTTGGAAGGGGCGTGGGAATAAACTGGTGCAACTGCTATGGACAGCTATTGCTTCCTCCAGTCCAGAGAGAAGAAGAAGAAGAAGAGTTTGTTTGTTTTTTTATATAATATTTTTTATTGCTTTTTTTTCCAAGGTCAGAATACATCATCGATAACACAACAAAAGCGATTTTACAAAAAGAAAAAGGAAATTAAATAAAAGAACATTCACTTTTCCAGATCCTTTGTCATAATCAACTGGACTTCCCCACATCTTCCATCCCCTGTTTTCTTTACAATAAAAAATAAACAGCAAATTGATACCTTGTTTCATGTGTTTTTGTACTTTCATCTAATTATATACTCTAAAAATTTAAACTTTTCGCAGTCATAACTTAATTTCCATCATTTTCAAATCTCAATACTGAAGCATGTTTTTCCCAAAACTTAGCAAATTCTCAACATTCATATAACTTATAATGTTTTTGTAGATAGTCCTTAAATTTTTTCCAATCCTCTTCCACTGCCTCTTCTCCCAGGTCTCGGATTCTGCCAGTCATTTCGGCTAGTTCCATGTAGTCCATCAGTTGCGTATGCCACTCTTCCAGCGTGGGTAGCTCCTGTGCCTTCCAATATTTGGCTATAAGGATTCTTGCTGCTGTAGTTGCATATAAAAAGAAAGTTCTATCTTTCTTTAACACTCTCTGGCCTACAATGCCCAGGAGGAAGGCCTCTGGTTTCTTATGAAAGGTATACTTAAATACCTTTTTCAACTCGTTATAGATCATTTCCCAAAAGGCCTTCACCCTCGGGCATGTCCACCAGAAGTGAAAGAATGTTCCTTCAGCCTCCTTACATTTCCAACATTTATTGTCAGACAGATGATAAATCTTTGCAAGTTTAACTGGGGTCATGTACCACCTGTACACCATTTTCATAATGTTTTCTTTTAAGGCACTACATGCCGTAAATTTCATACCGGTGGTCCATAACCTTTCCCAGTCTTCAGACATAATGTTGTACCCAATGTCTTGTGCCCATTTTATCATGGCTGATTTAACTGTCTCATCTTGGGTGTTCCATTTAAGCAACAAGTTATACATTCTTGAAAGCACTTTCGTCTTAGGTTCAAGTAATTCTGACTCTAATTTTGATTTTTCCACCTGGAAACCAATTTTTTTGTCCTTTTTAAAGATCTCTAAGATTTGGGCATAGTGAAACCAGTCTCGCAGCTTTCCTTTCAGTTTTTCAAAACTCTGCAACCTCCAAGTATCACCAACTCTTTCTATTATCTCACAATATTTTGCCCAGCCACTCTCCATGTTAAGTAGTTTTATGGCCTTAGCCTCCATCGGTGATAACCACCTCGGAGTCTTATTTTCAAGTAAGTCCTTATATTTAGTCCAGACAATAAATAGAGCTTTCCTGACAATATGGTTTTTAAACAATTTATGAGTCTTTGCCTTGTCGTACCACAAATATGCATGCCACCCAAAAGCATTGTTAAACCCTTCCAGATCTAGGACATCAGTGTTTTCTAACAGAAACCAAGAAGAAGAAGAGTTTGGATTTGATATCCCGCCTTTCACTCCTCTTCAGGAGTCTCAAAGCGGCTAACAATCTCCTTTCCCTTCCTCCCCCACAACAAACACTCTGTGAGGTGAGTGGGGCTGAGAGACTTCAAAGAAGTGTGACTGGCCCAAGGTCACCCAGCAGCTGCATGTGGAGGAGCGGAGACGCGAACCCGGTTCCCCAGATTACGTGACTACCGCTCTTAACCACTACACCACACTGGCTCTCAGAGATGCTTCTCTTTTGCTAACGCTGCGGTTTAAGCCTACCTGTAGTGTCTACAGTGTTGCTGACCATGCCTTGTGACCTGGATAGCCTTCCTTGTCATCCAGTAGGTACTGTATTTTAGAGGCTAAAATTTAGAGGCTTGTAACTTTGGGGCGCATCTCAGGGTGGGAAAGTTCTCCTTCTAATCACACAGACTTTATTCCCCCTCTGAGCTTCACCAGTTCCAGGGCTTAGTTTCAGCATACCCTCCAACATTTCTCTGATGAAAATAGGAATGTCCCATTCCATAATGATAATTATACTATTATACCCGCCACATCTTACTGGGTTTCCCCAGGCACTCTGGGCAGCTTCCAACATATATATATAAACATAAGAAAACATTAAATATTAAAGATATATTTTTTTAAAAAAAAAAACCTTCCCTATACAGGATTGCCTTCAGATGGCTCATGAGTCTGATAACTCCATACTCGCCAACATTTCTCCAATGAAATAGGGACAGCCTAAGGAAAAGTAGAACATTCCAGTATCAAATCAAAAACCTGGACGGCTTCTCTAAATCAAGCACATCCCTGGAAAATAGGGACATTTAGAGGGTCTGCTTTAGCAGAGCATGTAGAAATCACAGGTTCAACTCAGCATCTCCAGGTAGAGCTGCCTGAAAACCTGTGGAGCTGCTCCCAGTCAGACTAAGCTGAGCTTAATGGACCACTGATTCAAGGCAGCTTCCAATGTTCCACTGGCCAGCTGGTTCAAAACTATGCATCGCTTAAAGCAGATGTGGGGAACCTTTGAGCCAGTTTCTCTTTAAGTCAAGAGGGGGCCCTTTGGACCGCTGGATGTTGCTGAACTACAACTCCCATCATCCGGGGGGGGGGAGAAAAAAAAAACTCCCATCATCCACTGACACTGGCAGTGCTTGCTAGAGCTGATGGAAGTTGTGGTTCAGCAACATTTGGAGCCTCAACTGTTTCTCCCTCCTAAAAAAAAAGCTGGTACAAATTAAGCCTTACATTAATTAAGTATACTTAATCAAGTATATATCTGATCAGCTCCCTTCTATACTCCAATTTATTGATAGTCTGTTTTTAAAAACTTATATCTCGTCTAGTTTTCAGAATAAATTCAAGGCGGCTAATAATAAAAATCAGTTAAAATATAAAACCATTCACAATTCAACCAAATTATAAATCAAAATATTAGCATCTCCAGCTTCCATTAACAGAAATCCCAAATGTGCCTTTCCTAATCATTTTGGACTTCCCTGAAACGCATCACACCGTCAGAGACTGGCATCACCTTTTCCCCAAAAAGGTGTTGCTAGCTTTCAATTTCCCAAGGACAAGGGAGTCACTAATCACAGGTGAACAGACTCTGTAACAGAGCATTGCATTAACAAATAAGCGATAGGGTGGGTTCTCACTTTTAGCCTTTTTATTGTTAAAAAAAATGTTCTGTTTTAAATTAATAAAACAAGATGGCTCAAAAATGGTATAAGCCTATCATCAACAATAAGCTTATTGTGCTAGCCAAAGGTCATGACATTTCATAAGTTTACTGAACTACAAGCAAAAAACATCCTGGTTCATATAATTAATTGATCCATTTTCTTTCTTTTTGTCCCAATCAAACATTAAGGAAGGCAGGCAGTAACTGCCCCCCAAAAAAACTTTTATTATATCTGCTTTTTTCCTGCATTGTAGTTTCTTGCTTATTATCTCATTCCGGAATTCAGTGTCAAAACATATATTTGGCGACGTCACGTCGCGCGTCGGACGTCATTTGCCGTCGCCGCCGGTCCGCGCATGCGCGGAAGCGGAACCTAGTCCTCCTCCGGGTTGCCGCCGCCGCGTTCGGACGCGAAATGGAACTGTCGGCGGCCTGGAGCGCGCTGAGCACCGGCTTGGTGCCGCCCGAAGCCCTGGGGATGGAGGCGCCGCCGCGCTACGACTCCCCCCCCGACCTGCGCCCGGCCTGGGCCGCCCTCCGCCACCACGGCCTGCAGGGCGCCCTGGAAGACTGGTTCCTCGAGGTCCTCCAGACGGACCTCCAGTCCCGCCTGGGCCCCGAGTTTTGGAGGCGCGCGGCGCCCGGTGAACTGCTGGAGGCCTTCCGCTGGCTGGAGGAGCACCTGGCACCCTACCTGCGTGGCGCCGCCCTGCTGGAGGAGTGGGTGCCCGAGGCGGTGCCTGGCACCGGCGCCACTGGGCGCCTGCGCGGGAACCTCGATGCCCTGCTGCGCGCCGTGGTTTTCCTGGCGCCGCCGGGGGCGTTTCAGGAGGCGCTGGGCGACCTCTACGGGCGAAGCTTCCGGGTCTACATGGCGGGAAACGTAGCGCCTGCGGGCAGCGGCGAGGAGGAGGGAACTGTAGCGCGCTTTGAGGAGCTGAACGGCGTCCTGCACCGCCTCCGCCTCCTCGAGCGAATCAGCACGCCCGCCGTGACCGACATCCTCCACCGCATGATCGCCGAGCGCCTGGAGGGCACCTGCCGGGGCGAGTTCGAGCGCTCCTTCCTCCCCGACTTCCAGGAATGGCTCGAGCGCGTGATTGGCTGGGTCGGCTGGGTCTTCCGGCGGGAGGGCGGGGCTGAGGCCGCCCCCCTGCGGCGCTGGCGCTGCCACGTCCAGAGGTTCTTCTACCGCCTCTACACCGCCATGAGGATCGAGGAGCTCTTTGGCATCATTCGAGATTTCCCCGACTCCAAGCCGGCCATAGAGGACCTCAAGTTCTGCCTAGAGAGGACCAACCAGCGCCAGCACCTCCTGACCTCCCTGAAAAGCGCCCTGGAGATGCGACTCCTCCATCCTGGGGTCAACACCTCGGACATCATCACCCTCTACATCTGCGCCATCAAGGCCCTGCGCCAGCTGGACCCCTCGATGGTCATCCTGCAGGTGGCTGGGGAGCCCATCCGCAAGTACCTGAGGACCCGCGAGGACACTGTGCGGCAGATCGTGGCCGGCCTGACGGGCGAAGGATCGGGCGACCTGGCGCACGAGCTCTCCCGAGCGGATCCCGTCGCCCTGGACAACGGGCAGGAGAGCGATGAGGAGGCCGGCGCCCAGCCAGAGGACTGGGTGCCCGACCCGGTCGACGCCCACCCAGCCGGAAAGCCCGCCGCCAAGCGCCGCTCGGCGGACATCATCACCCTGCTGGTCAGCATCTACGGCAGCAAGGACCTCTTCATCAACGAATACCGCACCCTGCTGGCCGACCGCCTGCTGCACCAGCTGAACTACAGCGCCGAGAGGGAAATCCGCAACGTCGAGCTGCTCAAGCTGCGCTTTGGGGAAACCCAGATGCTCTACTGCGAGGTGATGCTGAAGGACATGGCCGACTCGCGCCGGATCAACGCCCACATCCGGGACGAGGAGCAGAAGCTTCCGGAAGGCCAGAGGCCCCCCTTCCGGCTGGCGGCCGCCATCATTTCCAGCGAGTTTTGGCCGCCCCTCAAGGAGGAGAAGCTGGAGCTGCCGGCCGAGATCAAGGCAGCCATGGAGGACTATGCCCGGAAGTACGAGAAGCTCAAGGCCATGCGGACTCTGAGCTGGAAGCACCACTTGGGGGCGGTCTGCCTGGAGGTGGAGCTCGCCGATAGGACGCTCTCCCTGTCCGTCACGCCGGCCCAGGCGGCCATCATTCTCCACTTCCAGGACAAGGGCACCTGGACCCTGGAGGAGCTGAGCGCGGCCCTCCACTGCCCCCCAGCCCTCCTGCGCCGCAAGCTGGCCCTCTGGCTCCAGCAGGGGGTGCTGCGCGAAGAGGCGCCCGGCACCTTCGCGGTGGTGGAGGAGGCGCCCAAGGAGGCGCCCGAGAAGGTGGTGCTGGTGGAGAGCGACGAGGAGGGCGACTCCGCCATGGCCTCCCAGGCCGACCAGAAGGAGGGGGAGCTCCAGGTTTTCTGGACCTACATCCAGGCCATGCTGACCAACCTGGAGAGCCTGCCCCTCGAGCGGATCCACAGCATGCTGAAGATCTTCGTCATGACGGGTCCCATGGTCAGCGAGATTGACTTGCGGGAGCTCCAGATCTTCCTCCAGAAGAAGGTCCAGGACGAGCAGCTGGTCTATTGCGGCGGCGTCTACCGCCTGCCCAAGGCCGGGAACTGAAGCGCCGGGTGTGAGAGATCCGCTGGGTGCCAGAGATCCACCGGGCGCCATCCGTTTGGGGCGCTACGGTTCCCACACAATAAAGATATTGGTTCACAAGCAAAGCGCCTGGGTTTTTTCCCCAAGGCCAGGAACTGAAGCGCTGGGTGTGAGAGATCCACTGGGTGTGAGAGATCCACTGGGTGATGTCTGTTTGGGGACGCTACAGTTCCCACGCAATAAAGCTATTTGTTCATTAAAAAACCCAAAACCATATATTTGGCACAAAACATATCTGGGCACAAAAAGGCTTTCCTCCGTGTCTCTCTGGAGACTGCAGTTCTTTGTTGAATGACTAAACACAATGTGGACAAATATCACATCCATCACCATAAGATGTCAAAAAAACCAACCCCCATATGTGCTCACAACTTTCAAGGAGAAACCTGCCAAGCAAGTGAGAGTGCATTTCCCGATACCTTCAGTTGCCCAACAGCTGAACACGTCTACTTGCATATCCAAACAAAATGCTTCGCTATGTCACATGACAGAAACCCACAATCATAACATGAAGATCAATAGTCATGTTCTCAAGGGAAAAATGGATACACGCAAGCCTGTTCTAAAACAAAGGAAGGAAGGAAGTAAAACCAGGTAGTTTTTAGTTCTTTTTTAAAATAGTAAGACTTCAAAAGACAGCTCTGTGACCAAATTATAAACACTTTGGTTGTTTAACATTTGCATCTGTGGCAATTTTAGTCTAGTTTTTATGAACAGAATAATTTCAAAGGTCACCCAGTCAGCCCATGTTAGCTGGTTAAAAAGAGGTATAACAGCCCAGGACCCATCAAGCAGTTCTTGATTTGTATTTTGAGAAAGTTAAGCTATTTTAATAATTTATGTGGTTTTATAGACTAGATGTTTTTGACTGCTGTTTAAATTATTATATTTCATGGAAATTTTACATTATTTACTTTTAGAGCTTTAAAATAAATAGCCCTCTTATACTTAAGGTTTTAGGTTTTGGGCTCTGGATATCACACAAATCAGACTATCCAATTAATTATATCCGATTTTTTTTAAAAAAAACTACAAAACCTGTCTAATACTGCTAGAATATGGAAACACTCATTTTTCAATATAAAACGTCAAGTTTGAAACATGTCAACCTCCACCTGATTCTTCTGTAGAAATTAGGAAATACTGTAGTTGAAAGTTTTGGGGAACCATCCAGTAAGCTTGCTGCTGCTTCCATTCATTTCAACATTCACTGTGACCCATTTGAAATATCATTTGTTTTCCTTCAGAACACCTGGCTATAATCTGTTGTTCCAAAAAGGTTTAGTTTTAATAGAGGACTAAGTACACACTATAAAATTCTGATCATTTAAATTACATTCACATAAAACATTTTATTTCAACAACAATGTGCTGGGTGAAGGTATTTAGTTAGAACTAGATGACAGGAGTGCCTGGCATGCTCTGGTCCATGGGGTCACGAAGAGTCAGACACAACTAAACGACTAAACAACAAGTGCTGTGATGTAAACCACTGAGCCTTGGGCTTGCTGATTGGAAGGTTGGCGGTTCGAATCCCCGTGACAGAGTGAGCTCCCGTTGCTCGGTCCCTGCTCCCGCCAACCTAGCAGTTCGAAAGCACGTCAAAGTGCAAGTAGATAAATAGGTACTGCTATGGCGGGAAGGTAAACGGTGTTTCCGTGCGCTTCTCTGGTTTCGCCAGAAGCTTAGTCATGCTGGCCACATGACCTGGAAAAACTGTCTGTGGACAAACGTCAGCTCCCTCGGCTAGTAAAGCGAGATGAGTGCTGCAACCCCAGAGTCGTTCGCAACTGGACATAACTGTCAAGGGTCCTTTACCTTTTTTAAGGCTTGAAAATATTTTCCCTATATTAATTAATAGCTGATAATTTACATTTTCTTAACAACATTTATTTGCATGCATGGTATTACCCTTATGGTTGTTATGTGCAATTAAAATGTGTGGTGTTTGTTTTAAGATTAACACCCTGCAGTTTATTTATTTTTAAAAATTATATCCATCTTTTCACCATCTCGTTCTCAAAGCAGCTTACAATGAAAAAACCCACAAAATTTCCAAAATAAAAACATAATTAAACTGCAAAAAAATTAAACCTTAGAAATTTAAATATCCATCTGAACATCTGAACAAGAAAATGAGAATGTTTTAGAACAGGGGTCGGCAAGGTTTACCTTGCCTGGGCTGGTTTACTCCAGCAGAGATCCCTCCGTGGGCCAGATCGAGCTCGGGCATTAGCGCACGCAGCCGCAATTTCCGGCGTCTCCGTCTGTGCAGACATGATTTCCGGCATCTGCATCTGCGCAGACGTGATTTTCGGCATCTGAGCATGTGCAGACGCGATTTCCGGCACCGCGGAAGCGAGTCCCTGCGCCACACTGTGCTGTTTTAGCACAGTGTGTAGGGGCTCGCCGAGTGGGCGGCTCGGGGGCCGGTTAAATGACCCCTGTGGGCCACTTGTGGGCCATGGGCCTTAGATTGCCTACCCGTTTTAGAACATTGGAGAAGCATCCATAATGCAAAGGCCTCCTGGAATAAGATGGCTTTAACCAGGCACCTGAAACTAAAGAGAGACAGTGCCTGTCATAATATGTTTGTTTGCATAGTTTTGATATTGAGCACTGCTTCAGATTCTGCAGATACCATGTTCCTCCCTGCAAAGACGAGGAACATTTTGCATCATCATTTATTATGACACAATTGGAACTGACAAATGTTAAATCAAAACTGATGAAATATTTCAGTGCAATTCCTGACTCCACACCCTTACCCTCCTTCTCTCGATTCAGCCTGAAACTGGGTGAGAACTGCATGTGTTCCCTCTTTTCTCCTAATTGAAATCCTTCTCACAGGAGAGGCCAGACCAAATATTTCCATATTCTTAGTACAATTTGTAACACAAAATGTGTTTTAAGTAAAGATTATAAATGAAGGTGATCGTGTAAGAGCTTAAAGAAGTGTATTACCATAATTGTTCCCTCTTAGGCACAAAGGAAGCTGCTTGATACCAAATAAAGTCCAATGGTCATCTAGTTCAGTATTGTCTGAGCTAGACAATACTGAAAGAGAATGTTAAACAATGGAGAAGGGTGTCATGAATGAGCCAACCCCCCAGGGAAGGTTTGCAGCCGCTCCCAGAGAATGGTTGCTGACAATTGAAGGAAGCAGTCAGGAACAGAGAGGGTTAACTGCCATGCACCCACCCCTTGGAATGCCCGCTGATAAGGGAATGGCTGAGAGCAAGCTACAACACAGTCATAGCTCACTGGAAGCACAAATAGGTGAGAAAGAGTTAAGAGACAGCCTCTCAGAGACTGGGGAAGAGGAGGGAGCTGACCCCCTCCATGAATGGGAGGGCTGCAATATAGGAAGTGAAACAAAAGACGTACAAAGTGAAAGTTCAGTTGCTTCTGGTCTCGCTGGAAGCATTTTTCAGAAGGGTCATGATGGTGGAGGCTGTGTTAGAGCCGTCTAGTTATCTGTTTGTTTTGACAATAAATCATCCTTTTTAATTAACTACACTCACTGTGTTATCAAGCCAGGGACTGGACTCCTGACAAAGGGTTGCATACCCTCCAACATGTCTCCAATGAAAATAGGGACGTCCTGTTCCATATGTTGTGATGATGTAAACATTTGAATTGATGGAGCTGCAGCACAATCATTAATGAAGCTGAAGTGCAATAATAATAAACAGTTTTTGCTGTTGCTTCATTCAACATCCACATTACAAAATGTCCAGTGTATTTTGGGTCAAAGATAATTAATGCTGATTAAGAGAATGTAGGCTTTGCCTCTATTTTCTCTCACCACCTTCTTTTAGTATCTTGAAATGTGGAAATGTGGCTGTGCTTCACGTCATGATTGATATAGGACAACCAAGGATGCCAGGCCATCCTCTCTCAACTAGGTCATTCTTTCTAAAGTCTGTTTTGAAAGAGCTTGTACTCAGCTTCTCCACCTCTCCAGGAAAACACACACCTGACTCCACAGGTCTGTTTTCTGGGCAGTTGGCAGGATGCTGTGTGGGCTGAAGTCAGCAATAATGGAAGCCCATATAAACCCGCCCTGACAAGACCAGTCTAGTGCCACAGATACGTACTTTAGGGATGCCTACAGGCTTGTCTGTTCTCCAGCAACTGGCAGAAATACCGTATTTTTTGCACCATAACACTCACTTTTTTCCTCCTAGAAAGTAAGGGGAAATGTCTGTGCGTGTTATGGAGGAAATGCCTACGGGTGGCATGCCTACGGATTTTCCTCCTCTAAAAACTACGTGCGTGTTATGGTCGGGTGCGTGTTATAGAGCGAAAAATACGGTACATTTCCCCTGAACTTGGAGGATCAACTGAGCTATCATGGTCAATTACCCTTCATAGCCCTGTCCTCTGGATTAACTCAATGCCATTTTAGAGAAAGCTTTAACTCGAGGGTTAACTGCTCCCGAAAAGACTCTCAACATTCAAGAAATAGCTGCAAAGCCTCAGTAACCACTCCCATATTGACACTACAAAAAGGCCCGGCCTCAGCTATCAAGTTTTCAGAGGATCATAAAAACATACAAGAACAAAACAACTATATAAAACACAGTAGAGCGATTAAAACCAGCTACTCAACATGCTGGGAAGCCAGTGCAAATAAAATAGTCTTCACCTGGTGCTGAAAACGACACAGAGGTTATTTTACTCCAGAGAATAGTGTTTTCCATAAGAGGTGCCACCACTGCAAAGGTGCCCTCTCTGGTCACCATCTGCCTTCAGTGGAGAAAAACCTCAAATAATGATTTCAAATGGTGAATTCAACTCAGGTAGGCTCACGTGGAAGAAGGCACTTCTTTATAAGACTCAGGCCCCGGTTGTTCAAGGTTAGTTCCAATGGCCTGTGGTGTTGTTTAGAGTGACAAGATATAGCCAGTTTCGGTTAGAACTTAACAGCTGTTTTTGACTAATTAAAGTACAGTATCTGACAGGAGTGCCTGGCGTGCTCTGGTCCATGGGGTCACGAAGAGTCGGACATGACTAAACAACAACATCATCTGACAACACAGTCCCCTGTAGAATTCACTGCAGTACATAGTCTAATCTGGAGGTTACCAGAGCATGAATCATATTAGGACCAGACTTTCTCTTCTCGTGAGGGGGGTCACAGCTGGCAAACCATCTGAAGTTGTTGAAAGGTGCTTCATATCAACCACAGAAGGCATTCAAGTCTCCACTGACAACGCCGGGTCTCGCAGCAACCACAAATTTCACAGCTGATCCATCATAAGTGATACCCCAACCAGAATGGTTTGGATACTTCTCTCTATCTTATCAGAACTGAGCTTCAATGTATCAATCCTCATCCAGTCAATTTAAAATCCAAAATGCTGGTTCAGCAAGGCTACAGCCTCAGCTGAATGAGATGAAAAGAAATTGAGCTGGATGGCATGAACATGCTGATAGCTCTAAATCTTCAGACAACCTCATTCAACAGCTTAATTGAGATACATGTATAAAACCTGTACTAAAGGCCGATGGAATTTCAAAGTTAATTTTGCTGATGCTTTCTTCAAAGGAATGCTGAGACATGTTTCTTTTGACCAACCACGGATGCTGTGAGCCTGTCAACTTGATACAGGTGCATGTTGGGAATTGTAAGTTTGTTTGCAATCTTGCCTGAGACATGTATTTTTTTGTTTTGTTTTAAGCAAGAAGTTGCTTCCTGTTATGAACTGGGCAGAGGGAACTGGGTTAATCCCATTTATGCAAACTGTTCAGAAGAAGAAGAGGAGTTTGGATTTGATATCCCGCTTTATCACTACCCGAAGGAGTCTCAAAGCGGCTAACATTCTCCTTTCCCTTCTTCCCCCACAACAAACACTCTGTGAGGTGAGTGGGGCTGACAGACTTCAAAGAAGTGTGACTGGCCCAAGGTCACCCAGCAGCTGCATGTGGAGGAGCAGAGACGCGAACCCAGTTCCCCAGATTGCGAGTCTACCGCTCTTAACCACTACACCACACTGGGTGTAGTGATTGTTGTTGTTGTTTAGTCGTTTAGTCGTGTCCGACTCTTCGTGACCCATGGACCAGAGTATGTGTAGTGATTACAAAACTTTATGGCTGTCAATACCGTGGTGATGGTAGGATGTACTCTTTCTATGAAGTCAGTCTGCTGTGGAATCCTTACCAGCAAGACTGGTGCACTCTGTACATGCTTGCGCCATTTATTTCTGACGCATTCACAGCAGATAGCCACATAGTGCAATCTTGTACATATGTATCAAGGAGCAATCACTATTAAGTGTAGTTTACTTCTGAGTAATGTGGTTATTGTTGCATGAACCCACACTAGAAACTGTGATAGCATATATTCCTTCAGAACAAAGGTAGCACAAGTATTTATGCAGCTGTAGTGTTTAAGTGCCTACCGTTTCTTTGCAAAAGAGAAGGCGGAAATCAGAACAGGTGGAGGGCACATTTTTTCCCTCTCAACAAAAAAGCGACTATGGCAGCAGAGGCCCCTTCTGAACCAAAGCCTTTGGGCTTCATTAGGGGCTAAGTATTTGTATAATTTAAATGCTTAAGTGTCCAGTATCTTTGCAAGGAGGACAGAAAGAACCTGAACATGACCTCTGGTTGTCAAGCAGCCCCACCAGGTCCAATATTCAACAACCAGAACTAAGACAGGGTATTTTCAGTATATCTTAAATTGTGAAAATAATTTTCAGTATTGTCAGGATGGTACTTGACCTCCCCACTCCCACACATGAGAGTACAGATCAGTGCTTACATTTGAAGGGCTGTAGTAGTATTTTCATATGTGGCAGATTTCATAATGTAAAAAAATATTGTTCTAAAATTAGTAATAAGTACTTTATCTGATTGCTGGACTCCTAAGATATGTCACAAAGACTGGTTGAACAGGTGGCAGAGCATAGCCATAATGGAAAATGTTACATGCTTTATTAAAACAATAACTGACCAGCTGTTCATTATTATTTTTTAGAATGCTCATTTTATTTTGGAGACATCACGGGCATAATTTACAACGAGACCCACTGGACTCTGATCTGAAACTAGACCCGCGACAGACCCACATAATTAGCATCATTCAAGGATAGCTGGAGTTTCATTAAACCATTGCTGCTCATGGAAACTTTTCTGGGCACTCATTCTTACAGTTCATATACAAGGTGTATCGCTATGCGTGTTTAAAGGAAAGCTACATTTTATTGCTTCACCCACAACCATGTCCTGTTAAATGCTGCGTATGAGCTTGCCCCTCTCAACCATTAAAAACCACCAGTTGAACTATCCCTTTGAGAACGGTGGGCACTAGTTGCCAGGCAGAGATGAGGTGCAATGGCCCTTTGCTTAAATCCATGCTCTGTTCCCATAAGGCATGACCCTAGGTTCTTAACACAATAGGATATTCTGTTGTTGCTCTATAGAAAGGTTCCCATGACACCTTTAGACTAACACACCTATTTGTAGCACAAGCTTTTGTGGATTAATAGTCCACTTCATCATGTGCACCCAATGACATACTTTGCTCCATGAAAGCTTAAGCTACAATAGATACAATAGATCTGTTAGTTTTAAGGAAGCACATACCTCTTCTTAATTTAATTTCTGCCACAATAGATTAACACAGCTGCCACTTGAAGTTCATACATAGTTCATGAACCCCCCCCCAAAAAAAAACACCTTAGCAATGGAGCATGCAATGAAGGTTGGGAATTAGTATTAAGCACATTATTTTATTGACACCATATAACAAAAATACAAATCAGCCATTACATACACAGTTATTATGTTCCAATTAAGACAAATTAAAAGCACACATTCCATTCTTTTGCCAAATTCAAGGAATTTGTTTTTCTTTATTCAGTCCATTAAAATCCTTATGAACATTGTCTGTTATCTAGAGCAGGCACAGGCAAACTCGGCCCTCCAGACGTTTTGGGACTTCAACTCCCATCCTCCATGACCACTAGTCCTGTTAGCTAGGGATGATGGGAGTTGTAGTCCCAAAACATCTGGAGGGCCGAGTTTGCCTATTCCTGATCTAGAGTCTTGGATGTATAGGGGGTGCTTTCAGGCAAATATACTTTCCCCAAAAGCAGTGCAAGCCAGAGCTGCAGAATGGCTGACTACAACTGTGGCCTTTTCTGAACAAAGAACTGCCATTTTTAATTATCATGGAATGCATGAAGATTAGACAGCATCTATATTCCACTAGCAAACATGGATAATATTGTGCTGTTATTCACAATGCAACTACAGTAGACTCACAAGTTGCTCAGGGGTTACATTTATAAAGCCAATTTAGCATATAGTCAGAACAATCCCTGAACCAATCCTGGCATGATCACCCCTCCCCTTCTTCTGAAGCTGGTGTGCCGAGTGGGCCTTGTCCCCCATGTGAGGCAGAGAGCTTTTAAGCCTTGCTTAGCAAGCTCTGGGGTCTCACAAACTCCAGAACCCTTGTGACAGTCTTCCAAAGCCCAGTAAGCAAATCTGAGAGTCTAACAGCTCTCTGCCTTGTGTGCATTTAATTTGTGTGATGTCAGTTGACCAGCTGCAGGGCACATAAAGCTGTGTTCACACAAGTTAAATGCACGCGGGGTGTGAGTCTGCCGTGTTTAAAACTGAGCTACAGTAACTGTAGCAAAGAAATAAGTAAATAAGTCTGCCCACAAGAAAAATGCAAAAAATTGTATTATCCGTTATTATGTCAAAAGTGTCACAAAACAGGAAGCATACACACTTTTTTGTTGTATTTTGGTTTGACTAAAAAAGTGATTACCCTAGCATGAATATATCAAAATAATGTGAGAAATATGCCTCAAAAAGAAAACAACTAAGTGTTAAACTTTAGCCTTGATATGCCAATATAGATTAGTAGCTTAATCTCATGGAACCAGTTTCCTGGTTCAGATGTCAAGCTAAACCATAGTTTAGCATAATGAGAACGTATGCAGCAAAGTCTTCGTCTCAAATGCCCCCCCTCGCCAGTCACCAGCACAAGTGTGAGGTGGAGCTGGGAGACTTAGTCGCAGCTTGTCATGTTATCTAAACTGATAAGGTGCAGTTAATGTTAACAATGGCTTGTTTGCTACTTCAGATGATGTTTCGCTTTGGGAAAAGGGGGCAATACAAATCTTGGAGAACTGAAGGCTATTGCATTTGTGCTCCGGCAGACATGGAGTGTGCTAAGAACTGACCTAAGAGAGCACTGGATCTCAGTAAGTATACAATTCATTTGGATTTTCACTGGGTATTCCTAAGGGACGGTGCTTTTGTTAAACATAACATTCAAAAAGGAGCACCCACATGTTTATAAAATGATCAGTTTCTACTTTGGTTTCCATTCTTCTTTGGCTATGGCAAAACTGTTTCACTGCAGAGTGGTCCAGACTTTGGCAACTTGGAAGAACCAGGCTAGCTATAGTCGATCCTTTTTTACATACTCAGATACAACTCAAAAGTCAACCCACAGAAGATATTAAGAGTCAAAACATTGCTACTCAAAGCTACATTTGTACAATGAAAACATTCCCTACAATACAAATGGTTATTTTAAAAAATAATAGATATATTTACATTTAGTTTCACATTGACATTGATGATACCATACAGAATGATCAACACTGGGCTGCACCTAAAAAATACAATTCTTAATATTTTGACATTTACAAGGAAAATTGGTTGCTATGTTTCGAAAACAAAATAATGAAGAAACGTACCTTTTGGAAGAAGCACCCAGACCACACTATGAATGGCATTTAGAAGGATACAATGTGGCAATAAATCTTTAAGAAAGGGAGGACTGGATTATTGGGGGGGCACAATTTTTTTTTTTGGGGGGGGGACATTTCTCAACTGCTTTTAAAAATAAGATGCGACATACAGAGGTGAATGGAGGATGAGTCATCGCAGACAAAGGACAGGAAGATGCCCACTACATGTTAAAACGGATGAACCTGATGTGATGAGTGGTGAAATTCCTTGACTCAGTGAAACAATAAGAGGTCTCATATACTGAGTGCTCAATTTCATACTTCATAGTAAACATGGCACAAGTATTGTATTGGTGAAAATATTGCCCTGTCATTATCTGTGGTCCAACACAATCATGTCCCACCTTTATGAAAATTAACATATTTAAGCAACAAGGCTGTCTTTCTTTCTTCTTGTTATGACTTTCGTCTGTCATAATCACTGACCATCCTCTTGATGTGCGACAGTTTGCTCTTTAGTGCCTTGCAGTGGGCTTTGCGGTTCTTATAGTCTGCTGACTAAAACACAGAATGAAAACTATTAATAAATGAAGTAAATCAGATTTCATCTTAAAAACGCTAGAATAATATACTGTCATATTCATTCAAAGTGATCACTATCAGAAGACACAAATGAGCCTATTCTGAAACTCTCAATAGTTTATGAAGTCCTTAAAACAATGAATTTGCAGAATAATCACCAAGGGATATGACCTCATGTGCTTCTGTTTGAAACTGAAGGAACACGTAAGTTTGAATTTTGAATGTGTAAATGTCTAAAGACAATGCATAAAACAAGCACCCTTAGATTTACTATTAGATAAGAGTTTAATGGTTATTGTATTTGTTTAAAAACCAATGAAAATTTGTTTAAAAGAAGAAGAAAAACCAGAAGGAACATGTATGGCAGGCCAATAGCTGTGCTTCTGTTTTAAAAGAGACAGAACAGTTCAAAGACAACAGTTTGAAAAACAGGCTGCCACTTTAACAGTAAGAATTCATATGGTGAACACACCCAACATTAGATTCTGTCCAATATTGGTGCAGGGAGGGAAACACTCCAAAAAGCTAGAGACTGAACATACTTTGGCTCTGTATTTGACAGGGACAGATGCAAGCCCAACCTCAGCCTTCCCTTGCTCTGCCTCTGCAACCTGAAAAGTGGTCTGAATTTTGGAATACCCATCAGGTCAAAGCCAAATTCTTAAGAGCTGGAGCTGGGAGGCAGAGGATTGCTATGGCTATGAGCTTGTACCTGGACAGTATAAAGCCAAAACAGATCTTAGCCTTCTGCCAAACTCTGGGGTGTGATTCATCCTCTCTCTTCCATAGCTCCAGTGTTCAGAGGAAAACTTGGTTTCATCTTGCCCAGTAGAGGCTGCCTGGCCCCCTCACCTGTAGATTCAGTGACAGAATCCGTAGATCCAACTTGTCCACTGGCGGCTAAAGTGGTACTGGTGGCACAGAAACCCTTTCACCAGCTGAGGCTGGTGTGCCAACTGCACACTCTCCTAGATATAAATCACCTGGGCCAGAGTCATCCAGGCTATGTTAACTTGGCAACTTGTTCAACAAGTACTAAGTCACAATTGAAGTCTACATGTTCCGTGGCCAAGGATTACTGCAACACATCTGGGACACTTCTAGCCCCATCATGTTGCACATGTGTTCAATGAGTTAGGTCCAAACTGGTGAAGAACAAAAATTAACAACTTTGGGATACTACTAGTGTTTTTGAATAAACACCACAAGCTTTTTAGAAGACAAAAACAATTGCAACAGGTTTCAGGAAGGAGCCACTCAAAGTCTGCAAAAATTGACAATCCAGCTGTACTTCTTTCAAAGTGGGTTACACAGCCTGCTGCAACAGGAGATATCTTGGTTTACGCGGAGATTACTTAAGTAAACTACTTACTGCCTTTATATCCTTCAGTCGGTTGTATTCTTCAGCAGCAGACTACAAGTAAAAATAACTCAAATTAGGTATCACAAACATTAGCAAAAATCAAAAGCAGAATGGAGGCAGGCTTCGTTATGACGCATGTATAAATATTTAACTATTAAACCAATATCTTTATTGGTGACAAGAACAGCTGCAGGAATGTAAGGAGAGCCTGGCTGGATCAGGCCAAGGGCCCATCTTGGCCACCATTCTTTTCTCAAAGCCTGCAAGCATAGGCATCTGTTTGAGGAATTCCCATCTACCCCGATCCTTCACAAATATGGACTGGAGATCACACACTATTTGGGAGTGGGGAAGGAGAGGTATGGTTCAGTGATAACCCTGCTTTGCATGCAGAATGTCCCAGGTTCAATCCCCAACTTCTCCAAGTAAAGCTTGCAAAGACTCGTTTCTGAAGCCCAGGAATGGCAATATTCAGATAAATAGACAAAAGGTCCGACTCTCTTTAATGCAGCTTCCTCGACTCCTATAACCCCCATAAGCCACCACCAATCAAAGATGACAACATTGGGATGGATGGAGTAATGGTTTAACTCAGCCTAAATAAGGAGTGGTTTCCAGGAAGCCACTGTAGGAGTCTAGACTGACTGACCACTGACAAGGGCCAGAGTCTCTATCTTTAAGCAGTGCTAAAGAGGCTAGAAGAGGGATTGAGCAACAAGCAGCAGGAAAGGAGACAGAGAAAACTATCCCATTATTTCATCAGTGTATTCACTCAAAAGCTGACTCAGATCCTTCAGAAAGAAAAAGGAAGCAGCAAACATTGTGCAGTCAGCCCCAAAAGTCTTCCTCAGAGGTCACCAACATTAAATACTTTCCACGTTGCTAACTCCCCACAACACTTGGGATTCTTGTTGGATGAAGTAGGTTAGAAAGCTCCTTTATCAAGCATGTTACTTCCTCTAAAGCTACAGGCATTTGAGTCCCAGTCAGTGTTAGTATTAAGGACTGCTATCTGTCTTTTCAGGTCAAAGAGCAACATTTTTTCTTCAGAAAGGAAAAACTGCTTCCAGCTACCTAGCCTAAGGGAAGCCTAAGGTTAGAGTTGGTTTCAACAAACACTGCATTGATTATTAGGAGTTTCTTTCCTGGTTCCTTTTTAATTACAGTATCACAGACTTTAATAGCTTGTGATTTTTTTAGGGGAAAGCATATGGGACTAATAATAGTTGCCCATTGGCTACTAATATTGCGTTCAACATCTAAAGCCACATTTCAAAAAAACAAAGAAGAGCCATAAAAAATACAAATTTGCCTTCACCAAAACACCACTGAGTCACTTCACCAATCTTTTGCTGTTTTCAGTGACTCTTCAAGGCAGAGCTCTTTCCTTGACCTATTGCTTAAGAATGTTTTAAGTGGAGATGCCAAGGATAGAACACGGGTCCTTCTGCATGAGAAATATCCAATGCAATGCCCATCATCCATGCTGGGTGGGGTTGATGGGAGTAGGAATCTGACAACATCTGGAGGACTATCCCACCCTGCACAGCATTAGCTAGACTGTAGTTCTGGGAGATGGGATGCAAGCAAATTTAGTGCATATTACAGCACATGTGCAGATGCAGACATAATTCTAATGTCCAAAATTCTCTCAAGCGGCAAAAGGTGTATGTACCACTAAAGAGCAACATTCATATCGCAATATATTTCAATGAATGAAATTACCCTATATTCTTCACTGTCTTCAGGGTAGTCATCCAATTCTTTATCAAGACGAGAAATTTCTCTGCTGATTTCGTCAAGCTCTGCTTGCAACCGCTTGTATTCTTGTAGACCTGCATCGAAATCTCGCTTGTATGCTTGCCTTTGTTGATCGGATGATACAGGTGGATATTCCCTGGATGAAGAGTGATTTAAATGGCATTGTTTGAAGAAATGGAGTGGGCAGTTGCAGAGAGACTTGCTGATTTAGCATTTGTTTATAGGGAAAGGATACCTATGATGCAAATTAATATTTCAGTTTTGTGCTTTGGTCAAAGCATGAAAATGTAGAATTTAGATCCGCATTTTTTACTAGAACTGGCAAATGCCTATAGGAGCCTTGTACAAAGATGAACCAACGCCATAAAAAAGAAGTACATTTCCACACCTTTAAAGAGTAAAGTTTTCACTGCACTAAACATTAGCCTGTGCAAAAGAAACATGTCAATAAATTGAAAAATACAACTATCATGTTTGTTTTCCCAAGGAGAATTCTCAATCCCAGAAAGTTACTTCATGTCAATGGTTTCTGCAGAATATTGCAACACTTGTGTTAAAAATGTAATTTAACAAACAATATCACAGCATATTTTTGAAATGAACATTGACATGCTATATAACCTGATTTGATCAAATGGACTACACAGGTATTTCACTGAACAGTTCCTATTTTTTGCAGTCATGAAATGAAAGAACCAGACAGGCAATGTACCAACGTGCTTATGGTATGCATTTTGTTAAAGTTTTTATACTGAGTAACAATCCCATATAAAGTCATGATGGTAGACCATTTGCAACTTTCCTTCAGCAAGACTTCAGTTTCTAGAAATTATTACCACTATTTGGGGTTCCATGTGTGGTGTAGTGGTTAAGAGCGGTAGTCACGTAATCTGGGTAACCGGGTTCGTGTCTCCGCTCCTCCACATGCAGCTGCTGGGTGACCTTGGGCCAGTCACACTTCTGTGAAGTCTCTCAGCCCCACTCACCTCACAGAGTGTTTGTTGTGGGGGAGGAAGGGAAAGGAGAATGTTAGCCGCTTTGAGACTCCTGAAGGGGAGTGAAAGGCGGGATATCAAATCCAAACTCTTCTTCTTCTTCTTCTTCCATGTACATATGGTTATCTCTCTCTCTCTCTCTCTCTCTCTCTCACACACACACACACACACACACACGCATTCCGCATAATATGTTTTTGCACGTTGATTGGGCACATGCATGGAAAGGTCACTGTTTACTTAACAAGCAATGCAAGCTTTCCTTCATACTTCATTATCTTGGCTCACCGTATGAGTTGCCATAGTTACGCATAACACACTTGAGTTTCTAACTCAGGTTACATAAAGGGTAGCTGGAGTGCATTTCATTTGTATCTCTTATTTTGAAAATTGGTTACTATAAGTTTTACTTACAAAAAGGTCTCTTAAGGGACAAATCAAGAATTTCACAAACTGTGTTACTATCTGATTAGAGTGAGGTATATTTATTTAATTGCTTGTCAGTTTTTACCTATTTAAGCAGTGATCCAAGAACTTTTAACCAACTGAATCATATCACTGAAACACAGGAAGAGCCATTTCTGAAATCTTACATTCTTGTGACCAGATTCTAAAAACAGAGACCTTCCAAGTATGCATACAAGCAGCAGCTCAGGATGAGTCAGTTTCAGCAGACAATTTTCAGAGGCTAATAGTGTTCCAAAATATGACATCTGCCTGCACCTCCCTTCATTTCCCTGCTCTGCCCTAACATACAAGATTGACACCTTAATAGGTAGGTAACACACAGAAGCAACAGCAACTAATTTTTCAATCCATCACATTCATGTAAAATACTTGTATTCAAACACAGTGATGCTTCCATCAGTAGTAGGAAAGGCATTGCACTTCTATTTTCCCTGCCGAAATACTAGCTTTTCACTAACAAGTAGGTGACATCAACTTCTGAATTTCATATCCAGTTTCCATTTATGCTAGTGGAAACCTAGAGAGAGAGTGTGTTGGTAAGGGGCTGTATCCCAGTGTCATTCATAACATACACAACCTGTTAAAGCCTCATGGTAACCTGCATCAACTTGTGTTAGAATAAGTGGGGTTCTCTGTACTGATGCTCTACAACCAGGCTGCCATTAACATGGTACCAATGCCCAGGTTTTATGGAATTGTCCATACCTGTCCCAGTCCTCCTCCAGTTCATCACAAGACTCTCCTCCAGTGGTGTAATCTGCATCATAGTTGTCCGTGTAGGTTCTCTTTGCTCTTCCTGCTCTTCCTTTTTGTGCTGGCTCCTTAGCTGACCCATTGTAACTGCTAGTGTTCGCATACTGAGGTGGCATTGGGCTCTTTGTTAAATTCACTTCAGGTATCCTGTTACAAAACAAGAACAATTCATTTCCACTGAGCAGATATTAAGAGAGACAAAATAAAGACTGCTGGTTGTTAATGCTAGGCTTCCCAATGTTAAGATTATTTTCTTCATCACACAAAATGACGTTATTGTCTAAGAGCTGTTATACGAAGTCAGGTGGACCAATGCAGCAGGTAACAAAGTCAGTGAAGTCATGCCAGATACTTTCTGCTCTGTAGTATAAGCTGGTACCCTTCTCTAAAAATGTTAATCAGAGTAACCCCTGTAATTCTAAGGGCTCAGAGTTACTGTTCAGCTTTAGTAAGCTAATGATTAAAATAGGAACAAAAGGGACCTGCGCATTGAACTTAATGAAATAAAATGTTGGGCACATTTAATCTCCCTGTCATTTACAGAAAACAGTTGACTTCAAGAATCCAAGACAAAATGATATTAATTATTGTTTCCTTTGGCACACACACAACAGTCCTCAGATCCTTCTGTAAGCAAACCTCAGTATGTGCAAGTGAAACAACCAGATATACATCCTGCCTTAGTTTCCCTCATCATCATCTGTGTTTTGTCATGTCTTTTTTGATATTGAAAACCCCTCTCAACCTGGCTCACATAATTAAAATTAAATTTTACTGTGAATATGGTTCTGCCCCTCCCTGCTATAGCCATAGCTGGGGGCAGTTTTAGGGAGGGTCAGACCAATATTCATAACAAAACTTATTTTTCATTATGTAAACCACCCTGAGACTTGTGTTCAGCCATTATTGAAAGCGGTTTACATTTAACTTAGTCTTTAAGTGACAAAACAAGAGTGGCACATCTTGGGTCTGGCACATCTTGGCTGGCCCTGACAGCCAAAATTGTGTGGTTTCTAGGACCCTGCTTTTTGCTTTCAATGCAATCCTGGGTATATTTATTTGAAAGTCAGTCTCGTTACATTCACTGGGTCTTACTCCTAGGTTAACAGGCATAGAGTTGCAGCTGTAGTAATTGACCTTATGCTGCGCCTCCATGGGAGGTCAGGCACAATTTACAGCTCTGTTTTGGGGGAACTGGGATAAGAGAACAGGAGTTTGTTTTAGCAGGGACTAGTTGAGGTGGCTTGAGCACCAGTCAAACAGCTGCCCCAAACCTTCTTCTCTAGCTGGTTTGCCTGCCATGCCATGATGAGTGTTTTAGCAACATAGCCTTCCTTTATAGCTTGAAGATGGTGGGGAACACATCTTCTTCCATCTGCTCAAGGGTGATCCCTGCCCAACTCTAAGCTACAAAGAAACTTGATTGGGCTGGTAGAACACTTTCCAATGCATGGCGATAAAAATATTAGCCCCACCCCCTGGTCAATTTATTTTCTGCAATTAGACCCCAGATGACCGAGGGACTTACACATTCTAGGTTAAGACGTGGTTGTGAAACTTCTGAATGCCACTAATGTGACAAGCCGCCCTGCCTGCCCCCGCCCAATGAATGCAGTGTTTTTATTTCATTCAATATAGAGACTGAGAATATTATGAAATCGTCACTTGTGAGCTAAATTTGCAAGCAGGATGGTGTTGCTGCGCCTCTCATAACATGGCCATCAACCTTTGACAACCATTCATTACAGCGCTATTTCATGTAATATGTATGCAAAGACTGTCCTTATTCCATTATGTTCATTCATAAACAGAATAACTAACAAGTTCAACTATGGCTATCTTCCAGACAAAACATAGTTCTGAAGGTACAAAGGCAAGCTGGATGAACGACATACTTTCTGATCACCAGTTCCTCTTGAACCCAATTAAAATGTGATACATGGGGGCAAAATAATGATAAACCACCAATACATCACCTAAGGCAGTGGCAGCCGATATGATGCACTCCAGATGTTATAGACTGCACTTCCCATTAATTCCTGGCCATTGGCCATGCTTGCTATGGTTGATGGGAGTTCTAGTCCAAAACATCTGGAGGGCATACTACCTGATGTAAGGAACGCTTGATGAGCAAGTGGGCAATGGAAGTCAATAATAGAAGGAAAGTCAGTTTTCTTCTTTTTTTTTTTTTTTTTTTCAGGTCCTTTTTTTTTATTGAAAAACTTTATTGCAATCAGGTATACTTTCTCATACAAAAGTGATTGTATCGTAGAAAAAAATACAATACAAATAACACATTAAAACACATGCTTCTAAAAAAGAGGAATAACAAAAAAAAAAAAAAAAAGTAGAGAAAGAAAAAGAAAAAAGAAAAAAAAAAAAAACCAAACATCACAAAGTAAACCACTTTCAATCATTCCCTTACATACAGTTGACTTCCATTAACCTCAGCTTTGGATTAAATATTCTACATTTATCATCTGCAGTTATTTTCATTTATCTTTATATGTCGAAGGAGTTAAGCATCATCTACTGTTAAGTTATTAATTCTCAAATTAATCTCAAGGTAGCTTATGAATTTAGACCATTCTTCTATCTTTTTTATCGGTTTATCTCGCCTAATATATTGTGTAAGTCTCGCCAATTCCAGGTATTGATATACTTTCTCCTGCCATTCTCTCATTGTAGGTATTTCTGGAGATTTCCAATTCTTTGCTATTAGAATTCTCGCAGCGGTGGTGGCGTATTGGAAGAAAGTCTGATCTGTCTTTTTTATCTCTTCTCCTATCATCCCTAGGAGGAACGCTTCAGGCTTCTTGGGAAAGTTATACTTCAAAATTTTCTTTAACTCCTCATAAACTTGACCCCAGAAACCCTTCACTTCCTCACAGGTCCACCAGATATGGAGGAAAGTCCCCACCTTATCTTTACATCTCCAGCAGGTATTATCTGCTGTTCTATACATTCTCCCTAGTCTTGCTGGGGTCAGATACCAGCGGTACATCATCTTATACATATTCTCACGTAAGTCAGCACATACGGTAAATCTCATCCCTTTTTTCCATAATATTTGCCATTTGTCATATCCTATCTCATATCCTAGATCTTTGTTCCATTTAATCATTACTTCTTTAATTAACACTTCTTTATTTTCACTTTCCAGCAATTGCCTATACATCTTAGACAGTAATTTGCTATTACTCTCCATAATCTCGGTTTGGTATCTTGATTTATTTTCTCCCATACCTATTCTCTTATGTTCCCTCCATATTGCACTAACTTGGTGAAGGTGGAACCAATCCTTAATCTTCTCTTTCAATTCATCCTGTGTTCTTAATTTCCACCCTTCTTCTGTTTTAATTAATAGATCCTCATAAGTCCATCTTTTACCGGTCATATTTAATTTCTTTATTTTAATGATATCCACGGGTGAAAGCCACCAGGGAGTATTTTGTTCAATCACATTTTTCTTCCTGTTCCAAACTTCTATGAGTGATCCCCTAATTATATGGTTAGTAAATCCTCTATGGACCTTGTCCTTTCCCTGCCAAAGGTAGGCATGCCACCCAAATCTTAAATCAAACCCTTCCAGGTCTAATAGATCAGTATCTTTCAGGGAGGCCCAGTCCTTTATCCATAGTAGGCATGCCGCCTCATAATAGAGCCTTAGGTTCGGTACGCCAAAACCCCCTCTTTCCCTAGCATCCATCAAATATTTAAGTTTCACCCTGGGTTTCTTCTCTTGCCAAATGTATTTGGTCAGGGTCTTTTGCCAATTTTTAAAGCAGGTGGTGCCTTTTATGACTGGCAAGTTCTGGAACAGGAATAGCAATCTCGGGAGGATACACATCTTAATCGATTCCATCCTCCCGGTCCAAGATAGATTCAATCTACGCCAGATGTTCATATCTTTCTTAATTTCCTTCCATAATTTATTGTAATTATCCTCAACCAAATTAATATTCTTTGGGGACAACCAAATTCCCAGATATTTCACCTTATTTACTACTTTAATATTCACCTGTTGTTCTAACTGTGTTCTTTCTTGTGCAGTAAGGTTCTTTGTTAGTATTTTAGTTTTCCCCCTATTTAGCTTGAATCCGGATAATTTGCCATACTCTTCCAAAAGTTCTATCGCCTTACTGGTGGTTTCAGATGGGTTCTCGAGGAAAAAGACTAGGTCATCTGCGTAGGCTTTTAATTTGTACTCTTTCTCTCCAATTCTTATACCCTTAATGCTCGGGGTCGTTCTTATTTTATTTACGACTGTTTCTAACACCAAAATAAACAATAAGGGTGACAAAGGGCAGCCCTGCCTTGTACCTTTCATAATCGGAAAATACTTAGTCAAATTATTATTAACAATCAACCTGGCCTGCTGCTCTTTATAGATTGCCCTGATACCCTTCAGATAGGGGCCTCTTATACCCACCTTGTCGAGTTTTTGTAGCAGGAATTCCCAAGACACACAGTCAAAAGCTTTTTCTGCATCGACAAAGATAAGGGCTGCTGGGACATCTGGTCTTGCCTCTAAAAACTCCATAATATCTAATACATGCCGGACGTTGTCTCTCAATTGTCTACCCGGTAAGAATCCCACTTGGTCTCTATGTATATATCTATTTAGTAATTTTTTGAGTCTGCTTGCCATAATGTCTGCGAAGATCTTATAGTCGCAATTTAATAATGAGATTGGCCTATAATTTTTTAAATCTGTCTTTTCGCTTTCGGTCTTAGGGACTAATGTAATATACGCCTCCTTCCAGGAGCTAGGAATCCTCCCTTCTCGGAGAGTATTATTAATTACCTCCGTTAGTACCGGCACTAATAGATCTATCATTTTTTTATAATATTTTGCCGGTAGGCCATCCGGACCGGGGGACTTCCCGTTCTTCATTTTATTAATAGCGTCCCGGACCTCTTTTACAGACACCGCATTATTTAGATATATACAGTCCTCTTCCGTAATGAATTTCCTTTCTTCTCGATTTAGATAGTTCTCTATTTCTACACTGCTCTCTTCTCCTTTTTCATACAGCTTTTCAGAGAAGGCAACAAACCTGTTTTCAATATCCTCTGGATCTTCTATTACCCTTTCATCTATTATAAGTTTATTAATCACATTTTGTTTCCTTCTTTTCCTAAGCTGCCAAGCAAGTAACTTCCCCATTTTATTTGCCGACTCAAAATATTTCTGTCTCGTAAATTTAATTTTCTGTTCTACCTCTAGATTCAAAATAGCTGAGTATTGGGACCGCAGCACCCTCACCGTTTGATTGGTTATTTCGTCCGTCGGATCTAAAGCAAGTCTTCTTTCATAGTCTCTCAATTGTGCTAAAATATCATCCTTCTTTTTCTCCCTTAACTTCTTTCTATAGCTATTTTGTTGTATTAGAAAGCCCCTTAGGACGGCCTTACCAGCATCCCAAACCAGCTCTATTTGGGTATCTCTATTTAGATTCGTCTCCAAATAATCTCTCAAAGTTTTTTTTGCCATATCCAGTACTTCCTCATTTTCAAATAAATATTCGTTCATCCTCCACCTGAGCTGCCCTTTCAATTCGTTTTTAATTTCCAAAGTCAAGGGGCAGTGATCCGACAGGGTCCTGGGTAATATCTCACATCTCTTAACTCTCCATACCATAGCCCTGGTCACCCATATCTGGTCAATCCTACCCCAGCTCTGGTGTGGCTCTGAGTAATGAGTGAACTGTTTTGTTGTGGGGTTCCGATGCCTCCAGATGTCAATTAGATCTAAATTTTCCACTAACTCATTAAATGAGTTAGGGAGCTTCCCCCTGTTTACGTTCCTTTGGTTCTCACTTCTATCTATACTCGGTATAGTCAGTTTTCTAAACAATGGAGCCAGAGAATATTACAAGAAGAGCAATCTCTTCAAGCAACCTCTTCAAGCCCAGAGGATAACATGATTCTTTCAAATCACTATGCTTAACGTTCTCCCAACACACCCCTAAGTTGATATTGGCTCTTGATTAAAAGCTTTAAAAAAATTTCTACACACCCAAGAACTTAAAAAAAGGCTGTTCAGTATTTACTAGATGCATGAAGGAAGATAGGATAGTACTGCTCATTCTTTAAAAATCCCTAGAGTTAGGATTCTTAGTGCTGCTTTAATGTTTCTAGGTGTTGGCTTTATGTTATTGTTTTCATCATAAATTCCCTTACAAAATGCTGTGAAATGCAGGGTGCAACAGTGAAAGAACAATACACCCAAGGGACTAAGTCTGTAATCCTATGCCCTTATCTGACAACAAGTCCCACAGAACTCAGCGAGACTTACCGTATTTTTTGCTCTATAAGACTCACTTTTTCCCTCCTAAAAAGTAAGGGGAAATGTGTGTGCGTTTTATGGAGCGAATGCAGGCTGCACAGCTATTCCAGAAGCCAGAACAGCAAGAGGGATTGCTGCTTTCACTGCACAGCGATCCCTCTTGCTGTTCTGGCTTCTGGGATTCAGAATATTTTTTCCCTTGTTTTCCTCCTCCAAAAACTAGGTGCGTCTTGTGGTCTGGTGCGTCTCATAGAGCGAAAAATACGGTACTTCCAGAGGAGTGTAAGTGTATGTTTACTTCCTAGGTTATCAAAATGTGGATTGGTTATCCTTATCCAAATACTTATTAAACAGTGGAGGACACACATGAAAAGTAAACAACAGTGTAACCATGAAACTACGCTCTTAAAAGCACAGGGCCTGTGTTTCTTCTCTCAGGTTGTGTAAGTGTGAATGTGGACATTCTACATTTTATAAAATATTTGCACTTTTATTGTTAGGTCTGCATACCTTGAAAAGTATACCCACTCAGGCATCAGCCTTGCTTTTACCTCAGAATATTGAAAAGAAAAAACAAAGCTATGCACATCCCAGATGAACACTGTAACAAATAAATCCTGTATATGACAAAGTAGCTACGAGATGAAGATCAACAGTATGCTTTTTTCTTTTTTTCCATACACCCTAGTCTCTTAACTCTCTGGACAGGTCAGATCCAAGAGTTATTTATTTATTGAAGTTTTCCTATCCCCTCTAGTCTGGAGCACTTCACATAAGAAAAGCTTAAAAGAATCACCTAACACATACAATAACCATAAAACCATTACATTTAAAGACAACAGAGCAGCAGTGATACATTTCTTTATCCCCTCCTTCTGGAGAATTAACCCTTCACCCCATCCTCAACCTAGCTACACCTATCTGCCAGCTGTTCACCTAAACTAACCCATGATCCAAACAAAGGTGTAATTCAGATCCTGGGATCACCGCCAGTGTCAGAATTTGGGCTTTCAAATTTCAGTGGGACCCTGTGTAATGCCAAAATTCAGCACCCATTGCAGGTGAACTAGTCGCACTCCCCTAAATCTGCCGCTGTTACTGCACCCCACCCCTTTCAACTGCAGGTCAGTGTTACAGTTTTGTCAACAGGAATCTTAGTAACTGATTAATGTTCCGAAAGGGGAGGAGGAGAAAATGATATCACAACCTGCTTTGAATTGCTTACTATTGATCCTGTGTGGTCTTTCTTTTGCATTGTGTCCATTCAATTAGGGAAAAAAAACAGGAACATTTATACTTACGGAGTAGCTCTGTAGCTATTGTCATTATAGATCTGTTGTACAGGAACATCAGAAACAGAGTAACCCACAGAACTGGCAACTCGATCTGTATAGTCAGCTACAGGGGTAGGTATTGCTGGCTCCGGATTTATGTTCTTCACCTGGAAAGACATACATGTGTTAAGATAAACACGTAACACTGAACAGGATACCATCATCCCAGAGCAGAATACTTCCCTCGGCTTTTAATTGGCTGCATTTCAGATTCTAAAATGGCGCAAAATGTGTATTTAAAGAAAGGATTAGACTCCACAGTAGAACAGGTTGCTTGCCAGCTCTCTTGGCCCAAAGAGGTTATAATAAGCAACTACACTCAAGGGAGAATTATGAAGTTTTTCAAATGCCAAAATTTCGCACCAAACGAAGCCTGCCTCAAATGTGCATGTTGAGAATAAGGCTTTATACAGATTCACTCTGGCTCCAGTGCGCTCCCGTTGCTGGTGTTTGAAACTGTGTATGCATGACATTAGCCACTATGAATATCTATCCTGTAAGGGTTTGAGAAATACTGCTGTTTAATGCCTCATACCAGCTTCCATCCAATTTACTAACTTAAACCACAGTTAAACAGCCATTATGCATGTGCAGGTGACAGCTTCCTGAACAGGGGTTTGGGGGGTTGCTGGGGTGGGGAAACCAAACAGGTAATGCCCATTCCTGTCCCTTCTTTGGTGCATACAGCAATGTGCAAGTGAGACTTGCAGAATGGGGTACACAGTGATCATGTCTTCTTAGTCTGACCCACAGTTGAAGAGATCCGAGATGAGACACCTTTCTAGAAGTCATTCTCAAGAGCCCCTCACACACGGCACTACAACTGGAACAAATGCTGAACTTGAATTCAACATCTCACTATTGTGTCTGCTCGTCAGCACATGCATTTCTGCTTACTAGAACAAATGCTATTCCCTGCCCCTTGTGTACTGTTCTGAGGTTCTCCCAGAGCTGTTTGGGGGGCGCCCGGGTGCCCAGGGGTAGGAGACGGTGGGGGGGGGAGACCCATTGTTCTAGCAGGACTCGTACCGGTTCCTGCTACCACAACTGTTTACTTGAATTGGACCTATTGCAGCGACTTTTACATGCCTGTTGATGGAGCCTGAGAATTCCCAGTATCCCACAGCAAGAACACCCGAGAACTTCCCACTGGGGAATCCCCTTTCTTGACTCATTAGGAAAATACAGGCATTTAGTCACCTTCTCTGCTGTAGAACAGCAGCAGGTGATGAAATGCGCACATGGTAACATTAAGGTTCATTTAAAAAAAATCAATATAAACAACTATCGCACGAAAATGAAAAACAAACAAACACAGCAGTCCAGGAATAACTCAAGACATCAAAACATAACTGGCTAATTAAAAGCTTAAGCAAGCTTAAACACACAAACCAAATCAGCCAGTAGAAAAAGGTTTCAACGAGAGCCACAATTTCACCTGTCAGCAACAAGCTATCACCAAGGGAGCCAGGCAGCCCACTCTGGGGAATGCATTCCACAGAAAAGGCTCAGCTCTCTACACCCTCACTGACCTCACCCAAAGCAGGCTGCTCAGAGCAGAATCCAAGTGCCTCTCCCTTGAGTGACTGGCTCTCTTATCAGCCAACTTCTCAGTTCAAAGAGCTTCCCATGAGGCGGCTCCGACCCCCAGGCATGCTGGCTGAAGGCAAGACCCAGGATATCAATCCAGAGTGATCCAGGTCAGTTTCCAGGCTGATGCATGAACCCAGTCTCAGGAATGTTCAGCCCAAGGTGGCAGAATTTGTAAAAACAATTCTAACTATATGGCACCATGTAAAAACAGTGGGGGTGGGGGCAGCTGTGACATCTTGCTAAATAATTCCAGTCGTGCCATTCTGAGGTGGGGCAGAAGTTACATATGGAGTGCACCACTCATATCAAGAGACACAGAACACACGTACTTCTCTTTTAAGGCATAAAACACCCGCTAGGCAGAAATTTCTCTGCATGAATTGGAGCAGCTCTGACCACAAGAGATTGATGGCCAAGTATTGGCGAGGAGCCTTCTTCAGCTCAAAAGCTGCATTTCCTGTTGTCTAACTGGGGGGAGGAGGGCTGCATGCCAAAAGTGGGGTGTGGCTACCCCACCCCCTGCTCACACATGCTTTTTTAAAAGAGTGTTTTTAAAAGCTTTTAAAGTAACAAACCCCAAACTGCTAACAACAATTAGCATGGAAAGGAAACCTTATTTCACGCCTACCTGCAAGCAGGGATTTTCTGGGATCACAGGTGGGAAATGAAGGGTTAACTCTCCTCACAAGCTCTGCCTGGAGGGCGGGGGAGGGGGGAGGGAGAGAAAGAAAGCCCCTCTCCTACATCACAATTAGGCTTCTGTTGTTTGGAAGTCTTTCAAGCCTAATTGCAGCACAGGGGGTCCTGGCTGGGGAAGGAAAGGTTTACAATTGCCACCCCAGGGGACAATTGTATATAAATGAAGGATTTTTTTTGAAGCCTGATAGCTGGAGGGCAGGGGTGCAGCAAGAAGGGGATGCTTATGATGCAAATGAGGAGGATCCTGGGGCTACATCTGGCTGATACACAGGCTGATATTTTCCACCCCTGAGTTACAGGGTTTTATCAAATTCATACTGGCTTCAAAGCTGCATGGGACTGCAATGATTTGCAGTTTAACCAATGGGGCAAAATATTCCCTGCCAGTACAGTGGTGCCCCGCAAGACAAATGCCTCGCAAGACGGAAAACCCGCTAGACGAAAGGGTTTTCCGTTTTGGAGGTGCTTCGCAAAACGAATTTCCTATGGGCTTGCTTCGCAAGACGAAAATGTCTTGCGAGTTCCTGCGGGGTTTTTTTCCTGTTCCCCAAGCCGCTAAGCCGCTTATCAGCTGATCCTAAGCCGCTAAGCTGCTTAACAGTTGATCCGCTAAACCGCTTATCAGCTGATCCGCTAAGCCGCTAATAGCGCTAATCCGCTAAGCGGCTTGCTTCGCAGGACGGAAAAACCGCAAGACGAAGAGACTCGCGGAACGGATTCTTTTCGTCTTGCGAGGCACCACTGTATCTGGATACCACACTAGAAAGCACCATGGTTCTAATCTCAGCATTTTGTAAAATGGTGTGCATAGACATTTGTTCTGTGAGTATACAGTCAAACCCTCCACTGCCTTGGGAGAAGAAAAGGCAAAGGAGTAAACCTTACAGAAATCCGGAGTGGAGTCCCTAAGGTGGCGCCTTGTACACCTCTTTCCAGTGACCCCTGCAGCCAAGCTGGTGCCAAATGCATAGGGAAGCATAAGTCTGATGTTATTAAGCTTTTATATTTGCTGGAATCTGCCCAGAGTGGCTATGGCAACCCAGTCAGATGGGTGAAGTACAAATAATAAAATTTGTTGTTGTTGTTGCTCCTTTGGACCACATCAGCGAGGTCAAGAGAGGGGGGTCTTGTCATCTGGGCAGCCCAAGACCTCCATACACACTACCCAGGCTTGCACCTCAGGAAGGTCACTTCCATGCTACTAACACAGCAGTTTGCCTTCACCCCTAGAGGTGCAATCCATTGTCTCTTGAGACAGAGGGATACCAACAACAACCCCATCCAAGAGGCTGGGTGTAACTACTTTCACAAAGGAACTACTTTCTTCTCAAATTCCATCTGATATTCAGTATTAGATATGGAGTGCTATGTGTCTTCACCTCACGATCTCTTTTGGGCAGAGGAAGGAGGGAGGGAAAGAGCAGTTTGACTGGTTTTTCAAACTTTACATGGATATTTGTTAGAGTGTTTAAGGGGGAAAGTATCCCCCCCCCAAAAAAATGGCATTCTTCCACAGTTTGCTCTATGTAGAATATGACAAAAAGCTTTTGGTTCCAAGTTCTCCAGAGGTTTAAAACTTCATACAGAGTTGCTGAAAGCCTACATCTCTTCACAGCCACAGAGCTTTGTCAGCTATGTTTTCCAGAGCACAGAAGCAGCTACTTAAGAGGGAAGTGCAACATTCCAGATGAAATAATTTCATCTTTCCAAAACACAAACAGCGCTGGAGGACAGCTCATACCCATTTCAATTTATGCTGAATTTCTTATTCTTTCTCTCTACATCTTGGACACACCGTGTTCAAGGTGATTAATGCTGTTGTTGTTTTTTAAGGCATACACAATAACAAAGCCAAAACAATGGCAATGCATAATGCAGGACACCAGAGGAAAGAAAAACAAAAACCAAGCTGGAAAAGGTGGTCTGCCTACAGTGGAAAGCCAACAGAGTAAGGACTAAGCGGATTATGCAGAGCAAGGAATTCCCCATTCTGGCCATCATGACCAAGTAGACTAAGTGTGCTGGACAAAATCTGCTCCTTATCTCTCCCCTTGTGGGGCAAAGGAGAGAGATGGGTAGAGTCACTCACTGGTCAATCACCTGATATCACAATGATGCCAGATGATGATTGTTGGGACCTCCTATGCAGGGCTTTTGAAGAGCCTTCTGCAGTCTGAATGCAAGACAGTCTGAATGCAAGACGGGTGGCTCCACCATGGAGCTACAGCTCTTTCTTTGCTAATGTTTTTAGGAAAGCAGTGTTTTCACTTAAGTACCCAGTCATTGTATTCTTTTCAAATTTAATCTACTTTCCACACACCACAAACGAAAGATAGCTGTCCAATTAACACAACAACCCTTTTTCAAGGAATAGCTCTAGTAACCATTTAACCCTGAGAACTGGATTGGCACAAATTTCATCCTATTGACTTAAGGTCAAAGGAACTCACTTATTTAGTTTAGCTGGTTTGTTGACCCAGCATGTAAAGAATCAGTACTACATGAGACCCAAACGATTTTCCCTATGGCGGAGACTAGAAAATGTTCAACTGCCTAAATTCACCTAAAGTGATTGCACATATTAGCATGTTAGCTAGAAGCAAGATTCTTGTGGGGACTAAGGCATAGAAGAAAAGAGAATGTGCAAATCATGGTAAACAAGACTATCTCACTAAGTTATAAGAGATGAAGCAAGTCATCCTCTTGTTTAGCATAACTGAAATCCATGCATGACCTCTAGTTTTAAAGAGTGATGCAGAACAGGCAGATACCAGAGTATGGTGGTTCGCATTATATTTAAAAGGGCACACCTAAAATATGAAGTCTGAATGCAAAGACATGCATCATCCATTTTTGGCTGCAACTCCCAGTTGAGAATATGCTTGGTTGTAAACCCAAGTTTATCTATTTACTGTGTAAAGTAAGCCTGAGGACATATATAATGGTTGTGGTAAGACACTGAGGCACTGAATAATCAACTCCGGAAGTCCTGCTGATCCCATCAATTCAATAAATATACAAGACAAACTATGGTTTAGCAATGCAGGAATGAAGCCTGTATTTACATATATGCTCACACCTCTCCCTGACACTTCCTGAGTTATGGCAAATATAGTTTGCTGTTAAATATGCAAAAGCAAGTCATGATTGGCTGCAATCCTGAAAGCAACTTATTAAGTGGAACATGGAAAAAAGGGGAGGGTGCATGCAAGCCTGAGGCTTGCTCATGCAACGCAAAACCATGGTTTGCCATTACAGAAACTGGCTCAGTACTGGTGCACATGGTACATCCTGCACAGAGGAATGTTATGCAAGTCCCGGGAAGCTTGGTACCCTCATTTCCCCTGCACGTCTAGTTTATAATTACTGCCAAAACTAGGTCAAAATCAGCATATGCCAAAGTAAAAGGTAGGTTATCGGTTTTCTGACAGGTGGATGTATCCAAACACTCATCCATGTATCTCAGAAACCTAATCATGTATTTCATTTTAGGTTGATATATTGTACAATGGTAAGGGACACGGGTGGCGTTGTGGTCTAAACCACTGAGCCTCTTGGGCTTGCTGATCAGAAGGTTGGCGGTTCGAATCCTCACCACGGAGTGAGCTCCCGTTGCTCGGTCCCAGCTCCTGCCAACCTAGCAGTTTGAAATCATGCCAAACAGTGCAAGTAGATAAATAGGTACCGCTCCAGCGGGAAGGTAAATGGTGTTTCCATGCACTGCTCTGGTTTTGGTGTTCCATTGTGCCAGAAGTGGCTTAGTCATGCTGGCCACATGACCTGGAAAACTGTCTGCGGACAAACACCAGCTGCCTCGGCCTGTAAAGCAAGATGAGCGCCGCAACCCCAGAGTCATCTGCAACTGGACTTAACTGTCAGGGGTCCTTTACCTTTACCATGGTACCTTGGATCCCGAACGCCCTGGAACTCAGACGTTTTGCCTCCTAAACGCCGCAAACCCGGAAGCGATTGTTCCGGTTTGTGAATGTTATTTCAGAACCCGAACATCTGACAGGGCTTCCATGGCTTCTGAAGGCTGCAGGAGCTTCCTGCAGCCAATCAGAAGCTGCGATTTGGTTTTCGAACGTTTTGGAAGTCGAACGGACCCCTGGAACAGATTCTGTTTGACTTCCAAGGTACATTACAAAATGTGAAGAGGAAGACTTTTTTTAAACCTCCCCCCGCCCGCCACAAAATGAGAGAATGCTACAATTGTTTCTAATTACCATTTGAAGTATGGTGATATAAGAGTGTTTTTATGTGCACTCTAAAAGCTGTGACAGCCCTCCTAACCTGGCTTTACAACTTGGATATACAGAGCGCTAGATAGGGCATTGAATATACTACTCGACAACAGTAACTATGACAGATTTTCATAGTTTTTGGAGATGGCTAAGCTGTTGTCTCCAGATGTTGCTGAACCCCCCCCCCCATTCCTTTTCAATTGTAATTATGACTGCGGCTGATGAGAGTTTTACTTGAGCAATATCTAGAGGACCACAAGTCAGCCACACCTGGTTAAGCATGAATGAGCAGTGTTGCTAATACATTACTCTCTTAAGTCATGGTTGACTTTGACCATTTCCAGGACATCTAAAAGGCAATATACATCCAATCCCACTACTTTCTGCTTGATCTATTAATAACTCTGGTCAGCCACAGTCCCAGGCTGAAACAAGTTGCAGAGCTTGGAACATGCAGTATAAAAGGCTCCATGAGTATTTAGTACTTTATCTGGATAATTCTAAATTGGTCACTGTGGATTTTCTGGGTGCACTTGAACAAAGTGTCATTTTTTAAAAAAATCAGTTACATATAAGTGAACCTCAGAACTCCCCCGGCATTAAAACAGAAGAGATTTCCTCTAAAGTGTTAATGTAGTTCTTCATAAAAAGCCTCCTCAAATATCAGAAGTTAGCCATAATTTTCTGCTTGGGATATCTGATCTCTGGTAAAGACAAAAAGCTACAGGTACTGTATAGTTATTCACTGGGATTTGTTATTTGGCTCAGGTTTTTTTTTTCACCTGCACTTCTCCTGGCAGAGTGAAACATGAGTAAACAAGTTCATTAGCTAGTAAAGAACACGCCCCGAAACTGTCTCACCGAAACATTTGCTTCATATCATGTAAGGCACTATATGAAGCAGTCAGTCCCTTTACACTGGCCTGATGGATAAAGGACAAATGAAGTCCATGTCATGTGCAAGTCATAAAATATCAAAGTGCACAGTGAATACTGTACTCATAAAAGAGTAAGCATTGAACTGAGTCACTTTCCTAGTTAATTAAGCACCTCCAGCATAAGGAGGTGGGTTGCTTTTTATATTACAGTGCAGGTATTTTAAATGCTCAGCCTTGCATTTATAACATTTGCATCATTATCTCAAATGTTGTACTACTACCTCTCAAATTACCTGAAGTTACATTGAAAATTCTGAGTATTTATATTCCAAAAGAGCATTTAGACTTTGTAAACAGCATCAGCAAAACACAATCCAAGGGCCAATTCTGCACTGGATATGACCTGGGATATTTTTCTCTGCCCATAACACACCACACCCGTAGTGAACAACTCATTTAGCTTGTTCATTCTGAGTGCAAACTGCAATTTTACATGCTGCAAACCTGAAGAAAACCTATCCAGCACAAGCATTGTGCAACAAAGAGATAAAAATGGGTTGTCTTCCCTAGACTCCTGTCAAGAATGAACCCTGCTGCCTCAATAGGAGGTGGGTTTTAAAAAACACAACTTCATATAATCACTAAACTTAATGATTCTTCAGCATTGCAGTCACTAATGCACATGTCTATGTGTATAATCTTTAATACAGGCTCACAATTATTGAAGACAAAAATTTCAAAATAAAATATTAAAACATAACTTACCCATTCTTCTACATTGGGAGCCTCTTCAAAACTTTTTACGTGGTCCCACAGGATATTCACTTTGCCATAGTAATTCATTTTACTTCGGGTTCTTGCTGCAAAGAATATTATTATGGCAAAAGCTACAACAAGGAGGAAGGCCAGTACAATGGCAATAGCCTAGGAAAGGAACAGATCAATAGGAGTTTTAAAATGCAACAAATCAGAACAAAGATAGTCTTAAATTCGACTATCTATCCCTTTCAAAACTACAAGTAACAATGAGACAGAAACACATTGGTCTTAAGCAACTTACTCTTTTAGCCATGGTTACTTAACTGCACTTAACAGAATAGTTAAAATGGTGGCCCACCGCACAAGATGGTTGCAAAAACTGATTATGACAGGACTTGGTATGCAAAGTGCATTGTAAATTACTCGGGATCTCAACGCAGGTAGAAATTCCTTACACTTATTTAGGCAAGCCATTCCTCAAACTTGATATACTCTATATCCAGAAACTCAGGCTTTCATAGGATTAAGAAAGGAATAATGAAAGGTAAAGGATAATTTAGAGATACCTGCCTTTCTAACAGTCATTTAAAAAAAATAATGCTTAGCTCAATTAGGTGAACCTAGTGCTTAAAAATAAGGTGTCCTAGGGCAATCTCATTAACTGAGAAGTATGAATCTGCACCTGCCTGCGCTTTACTGGCAGAATCCACAGTATATGAATACATGTGATCTTTTTAAAAAGTCTTTTTTGTGCTCAGGAACAGGTTCCCAATTGTCAACAGCAATGCAAGAAACCAGTTGCAGATGGCACGGTGGAGCAGAGGCACTCACCCTGCTTCTCAGGAGAACAGTGGGAGGGGCAAGGTGGCAGCACCAGTGGAGCTACAGAAGTGCTCCTGCTGGTGTGTTTACACCGTGCTAACATCGCTGCTGCGGTGCCCCTCCTAATTCTTCCTCCTGGTAAGCAGCAGCGACTTGTCTGCTATTGCAAGAAACAATTCTCAAATATTTGGGGGGAGGTCATCCAACATAAGCTCATACTTTGATTGGTTGGCTCCTGTTCTGCCAGTTCTGAACTAGCTCCCCATGACAGGGGCCCTTCTTCATTTCAGCCTTCAGTCTACTTTTGTGTATCATAGGGCAGAAAAGAAACAAAGAGCCATTTCCTTCACATTCACTTCTGCAAAATTTTCTTAACTGGAAGGCAAGGCTGAGCAGAACTTTCTTGTGAGAATTTTTTTTTTAAGATCAGGCTGTTGCGGGGGGGGGGGATTTGAGCATAATTTTTTCATACTTAGCCTTTAACTTCCTTGGGCAGAAGCAAACAATTACATTATTGCAATAAAAAAAATTGATTGCAGCTATTTAGCATCCCCATACTTTCATTTCAAATTATTTTTATTAATCCCCTTGAGATTTTTGCAAAAATCCTAGGTGGTGACCGATTGATTTTTTTAAACAAACAAACAAATGGAGAATTGAAACTTGTCCAAGACCATTCAATATGTCTTCAGAGCTGAGTTACTGTCCATGAACATAATTGCCCAAGACAGCTAGCACAGGTTATTCAATTAAGGATCAACATAGACAAATCCATAAAAGGAACAGCTAAAAGGATTAGCATGGTTTGTAGGCTGCAGCTGCTTCCTAACAAGCGTTTCAATAATTCAAGTAGAGCTTAAACCAGGATACATAGATCTGAACTCAAGATTTAGAGGTGCAATGCGACTCCAGTAAATAAAACCAATCAAGCCATGTTGAAACCCTGAATCTACATATGATAACCCCTACTCACTAGATCTAGGCCTCCAATTAATCATCTGAATCCTCTCTAGAGCAGTATAAAGGTAAAGGTAAAGGGACGCCTGACCATTAGGTCCAGACGTGACCGACCCTGGGGTTGCGGCGATCATCTCGCTTTATTGGCCGAGGGAGCCGGCGTACAGCTTCTGGGTCATGTGGCCAGCATGACTAAGACGCTTCTGGCGAACCAGAACAGTGCACGGAAATGCCGTTTACCTTCCCGTCAGAGCGGTACCTATTTATCTACTTGCACTTTGATGTGCTTTCGAACTGCTAGGTTGGCAGGAGCAGGGACGAGCAACGGGAGCTCACCCCGTCACGGGGATTTGAACTGCCAACCTTCTGATCGGCAAGTCCTAGGCTCTGTGGTTTAACTCACAGCGCCACCCGCGTCCCTTATAGAGCAGTATAGACAGTATTAAAAAAAAAGAGAATGATCACATTCTTTCAAATGCTGCCCAAGGTTAGCTAAATAGCCACCAGTATAAGCTAATCAATAATAGCTCAATTTCAAAACTAGTTTTAGCATCATTATTCAGCACACCGTTTGATTCAGGACCGAAATACAACTAGTATTTTGCATTTTGAATTTCTTAATTAACGCATCTACATACCTCCTGAGGTTCCACCACACAGTAGTGATACAAGTACTGATTCACAAAGACTCCAGTGGTTGTAGGATTGTAAAAGGAGCTGCACATGGCATAAATCTGATTGTAGTACATCGATCCAGAAGCTTGTGCAGTTGGGTTCACTGCTAGTGTATATACAATGGCCGCGATAAATACCAAAAAGAGGAAGATGGAGCTTCCTATTATCAGGAGGAGGTAATACATCCTTGACCTGGCCATGCTAGTCTTGGTAACACCTGTTATAAAAACCACTAATCCAGCAATAAAGCAAAAAGCTGCCATTGCAATGATGAAGCCTTTTGCTCCTCGTGGATCAATATAATTTCCTCCATAGCCATAGCCATAAGAACTTCCAAAGCCACCAAAGGAACTACCATAGCCGTAGCCAGATCCCATACCATAGCCATAGCCAGTTCCCATGCCAGTTCCCAGGCCAGTTCCCAGGCCAGTTCCATACATATCCATGTCCCAAGCCAACGTGGATGCAACACATGCAAAGATGCCAATGGACATCACTATTATGAGAACCGACATGATCTTGATTATTCCTGGAGGGGAGGACCATTTGTAGAAGTGTTGAACTTCCTCTTCCGGATAGTAGGAATATGCAGGCTGAGAGTACATTGGCTGAGAATGGAATTCACCACCATACGCATTATTGCTTGGTACATAGTGTGAAGGTTTGCTGCAAAAATCAAAAAACAACAACACACGCCTTGTTATGAACCACTATTAAAGTATGAAATGTTAATTTCCCTAGATACCTCTGAAAACCATTTAATCACTGTCATTTATAACAGCATACAGCATTATTATTATTATTATTTTATTTATACCTCGCCCATCTGGCTGGGTTACCCAGCCACTCTGGGTAGCTTCCAACACACAAAAAAGTAATAATAAAACATCAAACATAAATAGTAACAATCAGATCTTATATACAAAGTCACAAAAAGTTGTTTAAAATAAACAACTTACACCAAATAAGGTAGTATGCAATAATGCATTAGAATCCAATAGTAAACACTAAAATTAAAGATCAGCAAGTAATAATTAAACTGTTTACACTTATCAATTACAATAAAGAATTACATCTGCCATGTTTGAAAAACACATTATATGGTATGCATGTATTCTGTACAGCGTTTCACAAACTTTGACTGGCCTTAGTAGTCAATCCAAAATTTGTTGTCCGAATCCTACCCTTGGAAGACAGGGTCTTTGTCTGACACTACACTCAATATATGGCAAGCAAGAGCCTGCACAATTCCAGCTGCATGTTCAAAGGACTCTGCAGAGGGTGAGTCTGACCCACCTTCTAAAACCTTACATAACTTAGTTGTGCTCAGCCGTAAGTTGCTGCTGCCTGACTAGCCAAAACTGACTGGGATGGGGTGGAGTAGGGGTTGTATGTGTGTACACATGCACCTTGCAGTAAACAGTGGTGATGGCTCCTTGCATACTGGGCACTTTCTAAATGCTGGAAAAGGAGCAGGATGAAATGAACATCTCTGATGGAGCACAACACCATTCAGATCACCCACTACCCTGCTTCTGAGCTTATGGGGAGTGGGCCCCTGCTGCACCTTCCTCTCCCCTCCACCCACACAGCTCTGTAGCTTTCATTTCAGTAACCTCTCCTACCTCTGGGAATCAAGCTTCCATCTCCCTCTCCAGCACACCTCTTGGTGCTTGAGCCTCTGCCGCTGTCTGTTCTACAGAACAGGTGTTCACCATCTCCCTATGTGGCATGGGCTGGAGGGCAACAGGAGTTCGCATGCTGGGCACTCCATAGTGCTGCAAAGTGGGGCACTTGCACACTCAGCCCTGATTAGTGCTGAGCAGAAAGAGTTGGGAGCACACAGCTGGACAGCTGCTTGCAGAAGGGTAGAGTCCTCCACATGCCGTGGATGGATTTTCTGCCTGTTGGTTTTACATTTGAGCACATGTAACTGAATACAAAGTACGACAAGTGGCATTTTTCTGCCCATAATAAGACTACAAGTGGGGTTGCGGGACAGAGGAAAGAGATTCCCCCCCACACACACACATTTATGAACACAGGTATGGGTGCAATAAACTGTCTCAGGTAAGCCAGATTTATTGCATATTGTATGTGCGAGTGAGATAAAAATTCCAAAATGTATTTTATTTCATACAAGTTATACTGTATACCACTTGAATGCAAAATACCTCAAAGTGGTTGGGAAATGAGAAAGTACTGTCCCTTTTTTAATACAGGAACAGGTGTTGACCCTTTCCTCCTGTATTCTAAAAATGAAAGCAACCTCTAAAACACAACAAGACAATTTTATAATTGACATGGTGTGAATTTTATATCTTGTGACAACGTTCACCTGCATTAGCTTAAAAAATTTGAAAAGCCGTTTATACTGAATTTTCTAACACCTCCTATTCTTTAGCATTATTGCAGAGAGAGAAACAATCACAAAAGCACCTTCTAACAAAAATATGGCAAAAGACCTTTCATTAATGAGGATTACATACAAGAATGTGATTGTAATATAGCAGTTTATAAGAAAATTACAATCTTTCAGAAGTTTATAAAAACTTCATACCATTGTCATCTCTGTAGCAAGTGAAAATCAATTACCGTATTTGCTCAAATGTAACATGCACCTTTTTAGACAAATTATGTCGCAAAAATTAGGGTGCAGATTAGATTCAATGGTGCATTAGATTCACATAAATACAGTAATAGGTAGGGTGGTATTTGGGAGGGAAGCTGGATGCTTTCTAAAAGAAGCAGACATCTTCAGCCATAATACCAATGTGAAGTTCATTCTGTATTTAAGTTTATGAGAGGCAAAGCCCACAGGTTGGACTGACCTGTAGGAACAAGCATGCCCATAGGAATGCCATCACGGGCTTAATGACGTCATTGCACTGGCTTGAGAAAAGCATCACATTACCAAACTATAGTAGCTGAAGACTGGTCAGGCACATTTCCCAACTAGTCCTTTCCACTAACATAGAACCAGGATTTGATGAATCTTCCCAGTCACTCACGTGGGCAATAAAACAAAGGCCTCTGTAGACCACCCTTTCCTGACCAAGTGCAGTCAGGTGTTTACTAACACTCAAGGTTCCCCAGATTGTGGGAGGCTGACACATGCTATCACAATCGGCACAGAAAAACCATCCTTCCCCCATGAACTTCCTTTATGTCAGTAAGTAAATGGTACTTTTGCCAGCCATTTCCAATGCAACATTCCAGTCAGTAGGAAAGTACAGTCAAAACTTCAGCTCACAAGGCTGGAAAGCAGACAATTCTTTGCACATTATTAAATATTCAGTTATTCAGTAAATACCTCCTGCCAGAAAACATACACATTTTTAAACACAAAAAGTGCAGGTGTTGAAACCTTCACCAGTCACAATATGCAGAAACAGCAAAGATCAACAGTACTGTTATCACATTAAGCAATGACTCCTTGACCTTAAGCACCTTACATGGAGACAAGTCTTACCAGATTTAAACACAGGATTTATTTCCACCTCATGGTCACAATTCCTAGGTACTGTGGCTAACAGATCTGCTAACAGATCTGCACAGTTTATATTTGCATTCCAGCAGCCTTCTACCAAACTTAAGCCGTGTTTTAAGAAGAGGGATGATTGGATAAGCCAATCTGAAGTGGATGGGGTAGATGCATTCTGTAGCTAGAGTGTACTTTTTTATATAAAAAAGCCACTCAGTTGCATGACATAATGGTTAGAATGTTGAACTATGACCTGGGAGACCAGGGTTCAAATCCCCATTCAGCCATGCAGCTCACTGGGTGACCTTGGGCCAGTTACCATCTCTTAGCCTAACCTACCTCACAGCGTTGTTGTGAGGAGGAAATGGAAAGGAAGAGAAGCATGCACACCACCTTGAGCTCCTTGGAAGAAAAAAGATGGTATGTAAATGTGATAAATAAAATAAAATATGGACTCAGTTTCAGCAAAACCTTAGTTTGCTATGAAACCCACAAATCTGCTTGCTAAGGAAACTTATATTCCCCATCAAGCAGCTAACCTCTCCCACCATTGTATTGTCACAACCATTTTGAAATCTCTCCATATATACAGTGGATTTAACAATGCTCTCTCTACTCTAAGGCTGTACAATTTATAGCAGGGGCAGGATAGTCTACCCCCCTTATAGCCCTTGATTCTCAATAGTAAGTGTACGTCCACACACACAGAGTACCTATGTTGACCTTTAAAATGGTGTTACAACCATTATATAATTTAATTTTCAAAATATGTATTGTTTTAGTGACAAAGTAGCTAGCATAAACTGCATCTACTGTTTATACAATTAATGTTGGGAGCTGCCAGAAATCTTATCTTTAACAGTGTACACTACTTATCAACAATAATTTGAACTAGCACAGAAAAAAGAAAACAGATATTTACAATTCATCGGGTCGATAAGGCGGCGGACTTTCAAATGGCCTCGATGACATAGTGGAAGCTCTGGACTCTTTAGCTGCAAGAATTTAAATCTATAAGAAGAAATGGGGGGAAAGAAACTCAGCTTAGAATATTAAGTCAACCATAACCAAACCATCAATAGTTATACACACCAATATGGAGTGGTAAGTTTCTAAATTACCGGTACAATAACGGGACAACTCTTTTCAGCAGATGTAGACAGGGGTCTACATCTACATAAGGGGTCGCTACATTTTTTGACCCGCAGGCACATTTACAAATTGGTTAAACCATCACAGGCACACAAACACACCCCATAACAAACCATGCTCTGCAACCAATTATATCAGCTACAATGCTTCCTTAAAGCCTAATTTCAGCAGCATGAGGGGACTTTGTGGACACACACATACACACACACACACACACACACATGCAAGTACCATCCCTGTTTACCATGTATGATACAGGAGCAACTATTTATGTTCCATCTAAATTTACAGGAAATCCCAAGTGTGTTTACAAGGAAGTATGTTTTACTTGGTAAATGGTCTTGCACCTATATAAGTATGCACAGGACTGCAGCTTATGGATACAATATAAACTGAGGCACCCCCTCTCCAATTCTCATAATTAGCTTCCTCATTCATTCCTTTTAATATAATTAAATTGATTAAATCTATTGAAAATAGATTTGGTCAATACTCTTCAATCCAATTCAAGCTTTTAGAGATACATCCTTTTATCTTGCTCCCAGAAAGCAGCTCCCTTGTTCATTTTAGGTGAGATGGCAGATCTACACATACGCACAATGGCCGTGTTTTCATGTAATGTTAAGCTATGGTGCATGGTTGGTTTAAACCAGTGTTTCCCAACCTTTTTTGGGCAAAGGCACACTTGTTTCATGAAAAAAATCTCGAGGCACACCACCATGCCAGATGGGGAAAGGTCACTTTTTACTTATGTAAAAAAAAAAAAAAAAATAGTAACAGCATAGAAGGTAATGGTTAGGCTAGCATCCCTCTTCCAAATATGCTAGGTTTTTATTTGCAGGGACTGTTCTACATGGGAAAGCATTCAGCACTGTCATTCTCCCATCTGCCATCTGAATTGGTACTATTCTGGGTCAACTTACTCTGCTGCATGTGTAGATGAAAATGGCACCAAGTGTGGGGGAGGGGGCAGAACAGGTTTCAGATACAGGATATTAAGCATACACGTACTTCAGATTGAACTGGTTGCTTGCTTTGCAAGTTTTCATTTCCCAAATAACTGCCTTGGCAAGCGCAATACCTACCAGGCTCAACGCCGGTCTCGCGCTGCCGCTTCCCGCGCTCTCAAGGACCCGGGAGGAGGAAGGCGTGAAGGCAATCCCGAAGGCACGAAAACCTCGCGCATGCGCAGGCCTTCCGCCTGCGACAGCCCAGTAGGCCGGCCGAAGCGAGCGGCGATGGGATGTGGGAGGGAGCTCGCTCACCGCCCCGCGTGTGCCTTTGTGGGGCACGTTACAGCCCCGTGACGTCAGCGCCACGCAGGCAGCCAGGCAGGCAGATGGCGAGAGCCCCGCGCTGGGCGGCCTCTCCTCGCCGCCGCCCCGCCTCTCGCCGCCCGACTCGCCCGCCTCCCTCCCACGGCACACCAGGCAACGTCTCGCGGCACACTAGTGTGCCGCGGAACACCGGTTGGGAAACACTGGTTTAAACCATACTGTTCATGAGTTGCAGGCTTGTCCATACAGATTATTATGCACTTCCATTTCACAACCCACTCTGGCCAGCTGGGACAACAAACCACAAGCTTTGGCTTACCCTGAAGTTTGAACCAGAGATTCTTGTTTGCTTCTCTCTAAATTCACCATGATGTTATCATGGTTTGTTTGGGAAAAACAACCGACAGAGTACTGGTTCAGACGTCATGCTAGCCCAAGGCTTGAGGTTTGTAAGTTGTTGCTCCTGTCTGGACAAAGAGGGGAATGTAAAGAAAGCACTCAAGTTGTGGGCACTTCCAAGCTGTTTGCATATTATGGTTAAAAAACAAACCACATATGTTTTATGTGACGGATCAGGGGCATTTGTGTTCTCTATATAATGCCACACGGCATACCAGTATTTCTTTTTAGCATTCCACATTGCTATATTATAAATGTAGGACCGAGCTCTCTTCAGTTTTTAAACATGAACATTTGCAAACATGATCTATGCTCAGATCATCCCTACATTTCATGATTTACGCTACAATCCAAAACACACTTCCCAGGGAGTAGGCTCCATTGAACTAAATGGGATTAACTTCTGAACAAACCTATGCCAGTAGTAGATAGGTAGCCGTGTTGGTCTGCCATAGTCAAAATAAAAAAAATTCCTTCCAGTAGCAGCTTAAAGACCAACTAAGTTAGTTCTTGGTATGAGCTTTCGTGTGCATGCACACTTCTTCAGATACCTATGCCAGGACACTGGAAAGTCCAACAAACAAAATCATATTTGGCTTAACAAACATACATACAAAGCAAGGGAAGCAGATCCACCTGCTGTGTGTTCTGGCTATCGATCTATGCAACTTGAAAAATGTGATATAGATACATATTACTATAATATTCCACCTAATTGCAGCCCTACATTCTGAAGCAATTGCCCTCTTAATTTAGGAATGTACTGGAAACCAACATGCAAGAATGAGAAAACCCCCTTTTAAAAATATACTGTATTCATTTTGTTAACTAAAACTGTGTGCCATATCTTTGCACAAAATTGGAAAAACTTCAACCAGATCTCAACACTGATAATGATTACAATTTCAACCCATTCTACCACCTGCACTTACACATGCTATTATTTAATTCTGTAACAAGTCTATGTGAAACCAGTTTCCAAGCTTCTGACTGATCAGAGTCCACCCTTGGCCAAGACGTCAAACTTATCCAACCTCCCAGTGCATTGTTCAGAACGTGCAAAGCTTGATGACGCACTTGCAGGAGTCCTCTAACTTACCAGAGTGTCCTAGTTCTCTGCTTGGCATACAGAACCAGTAGCTTTTAACATGAACCCATCAACTGTATAGCGAAAACCAATTAAAGCATGTTCTTCAACATAACAAACTCGCAGCACATTGCAAAGAAACAAGACCCATTGGATTCATAGGGATTTACACTTAAGTAAAAGTATGCATAGAATTACAGCCTTAGGAAATGAGAGAACAGAAAAGTCAAACAATTGAAGAAAATCATTTATGCCCTCAGGCCACCTATTTAAAAAGATGCCCTCACTGTCGAGATAAAACTGAATTGGAGCAGAGAACAAGGAAAAAGCAGGGAGGGAAGAGTGGATTTTAATGTGCTTTAGCCTGTGTAAAATTCCATATTAATTCCTGCAGATTAACAGTAATCCTAACCATGTCTACTCAGAAATCCTATTGAAATCAACAGGTAAATTACTCCCATGTAAGTGAGATTAGGCTTTGAATTTAGAATACAGTATAAAAGTTTGCCACCTAGGACTCAAAAGACCTGCCAGACTCACTGCCTTGTTTACAACCACACTTTCAAGAAACAAGGCTCAGAGCGAAAGAAAGCTAATTCCTAAATGATAGACAAAAGAGCAAACAAGAATTCGTAAGGATCAGGAGGGCTTAAGCACCTGGTCGATGAGTAGTGTTCATGTAAAACTGGACGTGTCTTTGAGCGAATCATATTAGACCAACAACATTCATGCCACTTAACCAAAATAAAGTTCAGGGTCGATAAATTAATATATCTCGATAACGACCGCAGACTTTGCATGAGAACGACGAAGAGGCAGCTGCGGCAAGAAGTTAAATCTCGGTTATATGGAGGAAAATAAAATCTCAGCCACCTGGAGGAATGAATCGCAAATGAGTATTCCTGTAAAGTTTTAAGTTTCGGATAAGCGTCCTGTAAAGTTTTAAGGGGGAAGTGGAGCGGGGGGTGGGGGGGGGGCTAGAGAAGCATGGCTGTCTTCCACCTTTCTTCCCCACCCACCACAAAATAAAGCTCCCTCACAACAGCCAACTCCAGGTAACCTGAAAGAGCTGGCTCCATCCAGAGCGATTCGGGTTAACCTCACAATCTCAGCCCACGCAGCAAGGCTGAACGGCTTAAGGACTGGGACTCGCAAGCATAAACGAGATATCCCACCTGAAATCACTACTAAGCCTGAGCAAAGTCATTCAGAGTATAGTTTTCCCACCCCCCTCTTGAAAAAGTCTACACCTATCACGTTTTGGACTCACCCAAACAGCTCCCCGCCAAAGAAAAGCGCACCTTGGCTCGCCGATGAACTACAACCTGCTGCGCGCCTCGCTCTCCCCTCAAGAACTTGCATCTCTTCCTCCAACTCCGCCTCCTCCTCCCCGCAACCAAGAGCGAGAGGGGAGCGCCACACCCGAGAGGAGCATGCGCACTGCCGGCACACCTGGGGGGTTGAAAGGGAGGGGGCGGGCTGAGGAGTTCCCCGCTCCCTCGAAACCAGCCAAGCTCGCTCGGAACTGAGCGGCTCGGAATGCGCGCACGGCGCAACCCCATTGGCCCAGCGCCTCCCCTCTCCTAGCCCGGGGGCGGGGCCCGGAATGGGGCCCCGGAATGGCCGAGGGAGTAGGAGAGCGGGAATGCCGCGCGCGGGGATGTGACCTCTTCACCTGATACTCACCTGCTGCCGGCGGCAAACAGGTTGTTCCTGCAAGCGCTTGGAGGGGAGAGAGCGCATTTAAAGGGACAAGGCTCCGTCGGGAGGAAGAGGAGCTCCGCTCTCGGCGTCTCGTTCGGGATGCCGGGACGAGACTGGCACCCAAAAAGTGCCTCGACGCGCTTACCCAGGTGGGGTGAACTTCGCCGAGACTGCCGCGTCATCCTGGCGTCCTTGAAACCAGGTGTTCTTGCGAGGAATCGCTCACATACCTGAGAGGGGGTGGGGGACGGAGGGAGGGAGAGAAGCGGTTCGCTCCCTCACTCAGGTGTTGGGTAATTGTCCTGACTCGCTTAAATTCGGAGTTGTTGCATGATGGTCAAATAAAAACATGTCCACGAAACACCAAACAAAACATGCCTACAAAAAAGACCATTTAAACAACTGAAATTTTAAAAAACTAAGACGTTTTAGAACAATAGGAGCCAACTCGTAGGGGCCTTCACCCACCCATAAAATATTTGAGGGGTCTGCCTGTCGTCCCCCCCCAATTAATGAGCATTGTCATTCAAATAGTGTTCATATGCGCATCTTGTGATTGATTATGTGAGACAGGGCTTACCTGCCTCCCCCCCCCCCAATATTTTATTCAAGTTATTCACGTTTATTCAACACAGTCTCCACTGTCCCTCATTCCAAGGAAACCAAACCCTAGTGGCTGAGGAAATAAAAAATAAATAATAATAAATTTATTATTTATACCCCGCCCATCCGGCTGGGTTTCCCCAGCCACTGAGGTTTGGTTTCCTTGGAATGAGGGACAGTGGTGACTGTGTTATCTTTATGATATATGTTTGTTTACACATATATACAACCTGAACCCACAATGGAGGGGTTCAAAGCATTAACACCCCAAGAAAGTCTTGGTTCTCCCATACTCACAGCCTTGGATCCCAACAGAGACCAGGCATGTCTTATCTCTCTTCCTCTCTCCCTTTCCAGTTTGCAGCTTTTCTTCCAGCTTCTAGCTCACATAACTCTCTACTTTGGGCTTTTTGTCTTTCTAACTAATAGACAATTGAAGGAGGCACAGAGCCACTTCCTTTGTTCCCTTAAGGACCCATACTTAGCAGGCTCTACCAGGCTGCCTGGCTATTCCAAGAATTAGAAGAGGGCTCCCAAGCAATAGAAGGGCCTCCACCTACTGCCTACTGCCCACCCACCCCAAACTCATAACATGTTGTTTTTCAGAACTTACAGAATCGGCAGTGGGTGTGATTAAATGAGCGGGAGTGTAGAAAGAGGAAGTTGTTATGTATAATTGTTACCCAGTGATTCCACGAGATAAGTTATCAGTTAAAGTGTTCCTGTCTCAGCGATAGATGTAATATGTTTTGGGACTAGAGAACTACAGAGTTTTCTGGAGATGTTTATTTCCATGATGTGCCAAAGGTGATGGTGAGCCAGCCACTTATGTATATGTTGCTGAACACCTTGTTTTGTTGACAGAAGTGTTATTTTTCTCATTGAAAAGCACTCATATACCAGTTGGTGGGAAGGCCTTGGCATACAACCACAAAACCAACATGCTAAAATGTTTAGAAAGTCTTCAGAATGAGAGAAATGTGCACAATTAGAAGATTCAGTACAAATCTGCAGGGGGTATAGAGAGGAACATGGGAAGCTCCATTGTGCACTCATACAGACCAAAGAGCCATCCAGCTCAATCCTGTTTACATAACCTTTCCCCATCCTGGAGCCTCCTGAAGTTTTGGACTCCAATTCCCTTCAGACACAGAGAGTGAAAAACTTTTTGTTTTCTTTTTTCTTTTTGCCAAGCAGCCAAAACAAAGCAGCCAGGACACACAACAAGCGTAGCCACAGACACATACTGATAGCAACAACTTTTGATGTTTCACTGAATGGCCATGAAGTTGGGAATCAGGAAATGGGAGTTTGAGCTCCACCAGGGAGAATTTTGCATGCCCATAAAAAAGTCCTGTCTCTATGATGTAAAATCTTCAGAAAAGCAGTTTTTCTGCGTTTTCGTGAGGAGGGTGGTTTTATTTATCTATTTATTTAAATATATGCAATATTGTGTGTTGTTGTAGCCAACATTGCTATTCTGATCACTTGCACACTGGAACTCTCTTCTCCTGTGCAGCCCTCTGCACATGCTCAAAATCTGCCCCAGAGAGTTGGGCGATCCTCCAGAGCAGATTTTGGAGACCTGTGAGGAGAGGAAAGGGAAGTTCCACTGCATGAGTGGAACACGACCCACACAGATTTGGATACAACCTTTACCCCCATGAAATCTAAACTTATTTTAGTTTTAACAGCATAAACAGTATTTTTTATGGCATAATTAGCATGTATAATCATGTTTTGCATATTTATAAACATTACAGAACAATCTGATGCAAGCGTACTTCGAAATAAAACGCATTCTGTTTAGCAGAGTTTATTCCCAGTTCAGTAAACAGACAGGAAGGGAGAGGAGAAAAGGTCAGCCTCAAGGGAGTGTCTCCAAACTAGATCAAAGGTCTCCAGAAGAAGGCAAAGCTTTTTTTTTTAATTAAAAAAATGTTTTTGTTAATTTTTATTGGGTTACAAAAGTACGTACGGCATCTATGCTTTCAGTTCATAGAGTTATTTCTACAGATAATTCATATTCCGTGTGAGACACTGGTGTTAGACAGTATAAAGTTGGAGGAGAAGAAAGGGGTGGGGAGAGAGCGCGGGGTGGGGGGAGAACTTTCATTCTACATAGTGTATGTGTAAGGTTTTTGTGTCAGTGTCACATGGGTAGGTTCTATTTCTATTCATTTATTAGTTTTTGTTGGCAGTGAGAGACATTGGGGGCAGGGGGCAGGGCATGATTAGTTGCCTATACAGTAGTTGACTGCAGTGAGTTTTGTTTGAATGTGTGAGGGGGTTGTTGGGTCAACTTAGCCATATTGATTCATATACTGTTGGTGGGTTCCTGTTGTTGTCCTGTTGAGCTGTGAAAGGGGAGCCATACTGGGGTGAAGTCGTCCTCTTTTGTTTGTCCCCGTGCTAAGAAGACAGCAAAGCTGAGGTTCACATTTAAATGTAGAAATATATCTTGGATCGGTGTGTTATGCATATACAATATACATAGAAATTTGAATTCTGCATTGTCTCACACAAAAATCTTTAAACTACGCAGTTTGAGTTGGTTGAGTCAGCATTTCTCATATATATATTCCAGTGGTCCCCCCAGTTTCCAAATTTCATGGGCCTTCACATCTCTAGTCAGGGGCTAAGGAGAGGGAGCTCCCAGGACTGAAACCTACACTGCAAATGTCACTGAGCAGGCAAGTTTCAGCAAGCCATTGCCATATCTATGGTCTGAAGGTGACTTTGTTTGAAACCAACCTGAATTGTGGGTTCCACAATTCTCATGGACATCCCATGAAGCTGAATTTTGGAAGATTCAGGAGAGATAAAAGAAAGAACTTCTACACACAAGCGTAGTTAAACTGTGGAACTCACTTCCACAGGGGGCAATGACGGCCATCAAACTTTGAGATCTTCAAAAGAGGATTAGATAGATTCATGGATGAGAGTGACATCAGTGGCGACTAACCATAACCGCTGTGCTCTGCCTCACTGCTGGAAATGGTGATTCTTCTGAAAACCAGTGGCTGGAAACCACAAGACGGGAGACTACTGTACTCTTGTGTTCATGTCCTGTCTGTGGTTTCCTACAAATACCTGAGGAGCCACAGTGAGAACAGGATGCTGGACTAGACGGGCCATTGGCCTGATTCAACAGGCTCTTCTTATCTTCAGAAGCATAAAAACAAAAAGCTCCTAAGCTCCCATCTCCTCCCACCATGTGGGTGAAAAGAGAGGAGGGGGGGAAGCACACAAGCCCAGGAAGGAGGCATGGGTAATTCACATAGCAGCTAAACAATGGTTTGGTGTTACACCTAAAGGCATCCAGAGATGATTCTGCAGTTTAGGTGATTGCATACATTCCACTTGAAATGCTTTGCTTCAGTGATGTATCATAGCAGGATAATGAATGAATCTGCTTCATTGCTGGGTTATTTATTTATTTATTATACTTATGTATTACCTGCCCTTCATCCTAGGGTGTGTTACAGCACTATAAAATAAAACATTAAAGCCAGTTTAAAACAAATTTAGTTATTTCTATTTTGGAATAGGAAATAAATCATTCCATCTGCTTTTGATGAAAACTCTACTGGCACACTGTCCCTCGGCTGAAGAGTCTGGTACCAAAATATTGAATAAAACATTTCTAGGAATACCTTGCCGTGTGCTAAACTGAGCACCTGCTGGAACAGTTTAATAAATTTCCTCCACATGGTTCTAAATGAGTAGGCTTCTTGGATAAATACATATGTATTTGTGTAGATTTAGCAATTAGGAAACTCTTTCGTTCATCTCATGATTCACGTGCTCACAAACAAGTAATTAAAGAGGTTGACAAATCCTAATGATTAAGCATGGATAAGTTCAGCTATAACAAGAGTTGCATCGTTCTATTTAAATATTTTCCCTTTACCTTAGGCTTTCATTTCCTCTTTCTTGCATAATGCTTTGAATCGTGACCTAATAATTTCCCTGGCACCCTTCTCTGACATAATTATATTGAAAAAGAGGATATCAAGCATTAAAGTGAATTGGGAACATACAGATTAAGTTTTGACAGATGTTGGCTCTAAAGAGAAAGCTGCTACATGCCCCAGGATAAAAAAACTCAAGGATGGGCCACACACAGTGGGATTGGAATGTATAGTGATGTTTAATTCAGCAGAGATTATTACAATATAAGCATTTCTAAACACCTGCAGCTTCTTGACTTTCAAAGCAGCAGAGCCTGGGTTCAGTATGATAAACAAACCGATATTGTTTATATATCATGCTAATAAAAGGCAACACATTAAATACTTCCTTGCACAATGTACACTTAACAGCAGGAAGTCATTGCCCCAATATTTATTTTAAAGTATTTATATGCTGCCTTTCTGAATAAAAATTCATCTAGGGCAGATTATGTTTTATCATTACTGATAATTACCTGTCCTATACCCTAAGGTCAAAGGGCGGGTTACAGCATTAAAACACAATATTAACAACAAATTGAAACAAATTGCAACCATAAAAATAACATGGGTCCTAAAAACATATACCTTGTATGTCAAAACAATATAGCAAAAGCTATATGTATTGAAGATGTAATTCTGTGGAGAGGCAGTTCCACAGTTTAAGGCCGTCACCCCTGCCCCTGCCCCCTCGCCAGCTCTGAGGACAGAGGAACTACCAAGAGGGCCCCCGCTGTGCTCTCTTATTTTAAAACAATAATATATCAACTAACATAATAAATCTCCTAAAGAACAATAAAACAACAATTTCTAATTTATAAATGCATGGTTCATAACAATATTGGCTAGAATCCAGAGAGCCATTTTAGGAGCTGTTAATAGCTTCACATGCCCACTGGCATTTTTGGCTGTTTTCCTTTGTCTAGCAAAACCTATCATTCCATATCACAAACTGTTTCTAACAAGTTCAAAAGCCCTTTGTCATGTGACATGAAGGGCAATTGCTTCTGTCCAACAAACACTGGTTCAAACTTCCCATGGGAGTACAAAGTTAAGTTTCAGAGAGCTTTAGATCTTAGCTATTGCATGTAGTCACTTTTTCATCTCAACAGGAACAAAAAAAAAAGGCACGGAAACAAAAGGAAACACTAAACATTCTTCATGATTGAAGTATTAAGCCGCAAGTATTTTTGTGTTTTTTAAAATACCATATTTTTCTGTGTATAAGACGCCCCCGTGTATAAGGCACCCCCTGTTTTGGGGCACTCAAAATTAAGAAAATATACTATGCACTTATCTGTGTATAAGATGGCCTCTTATTTTAAACTTCAAAAATTTAGGGGAAAATATAGTCTTATACACATAAAAATACGGTACATTCATATGCATATTAGCAACTCTTCACATTTGCAGCATTCAAATAGTAATGAACATATGAGTTTCCACTTTGTACCAATGCTATCATACGTTTTTAACATGTTCTGTATTTAATTCCCTACTGCCACTGTAAAAAAGAAGCTGAGCCAGCTTTTCTAGAAGTTTGTACTTCTTCCTTCTATACATTTAATGCAAGACTTTAGTTTCAAAATAATTAAGATCACCTTTTTATATTAGCTTTAAATATTCTTCTGCAGGCAGAAAAACCATCATTCCTAAATGTCCAAACTCTTTTCATTTTGTCTAAAAGAACTACCATTGAATTGTATAACCTACCATGAATGACTTTCTTAATAGCATTCTTAAAAAATACTATCACCACCACCATGTGATCCTTCAACTTTGTTGATTGTACTACAGCATTTGAAATCTTTCCATTCAGGCATTTACCGTGAAACAATTTGACACTGCTGTGGCTCCGGCAGTGCATTGTTAAACATATTTCTAGAACAATGGGAGGGAGACCAGTTTAACGCTTTAGCTCTGCTGTAACAATTCTAACACGGATTTATTATTTTTTTAAAACTATAGCACACATGCAAGGGATTTTCCACCCTTCATAAAACTGGTCAAGTTAATGTTTGCTTTTCAAAAGAGGTCATAATGTATTGCTGAAACTGAACAATTCAACATTGTGATTTATTTATTCCTCCCGAAACAATAACAGGTTGCTGAGTAACGCAACACAACAAAGGCTGATTAGGTGTCCCAGGCAATAGTCTTCAGTTCTGAATGTGTCTATTCTTGCTCAAAAGCTGTTTCTCATACTTTAGGTGTTTATGCAAGTGTTCCTGGATGACACTGAATATCTGGAGCCACTTCAATCTGGGTTTAGACCTGGTTTCAGGACTGAATTGGACTTGGTCACCCTAATGAATGATCGGGAGAGGGACAGGAGTACAACCTTGTTACTCCTCTTTGATTTATCATCAATTTTTGATACCACTTATAGTCATGGTATCCTTCTGGATCAAGTGATTAGATTGGGTATCAGAGGTACTGTACTACAATGGTTCTGTCCCTACCTGTATGGTTGAGTCCAGAGAGTAGCGTTTGGGGAGTGCTCTGGCAGGGCATAATTTTGTCCCCAGTGTTATTTAACATCTATGTGAAGCTGTTGGGAGCCAGGGTGGATAAAAATCAATGATTTTAAATATATATATATATATATATATATATATATATATATATATGCAGGTTTTGGTGTCTTCGGGTGTCTTCCCGTGTAAGAGTCGGGGTGTCTGTGCGACGGGGTGCACAGACACCCCGACTCTTACACGGGAAGACACCCGAAGACACCAAAACCTGCATTCCTGTACCCGTGAAAATCTACGAAAGCATATATATATATATATATATATATATATACACACACACACACACAAAAAAAAAAAATCAGGGTTTTTTTATTTAAATCAGGGTGTTTTTTTATTTAAATCGGATTTTTAAAATAAAATGCTTTTGGAGGAAAAATCTTTCTAAAGATAGTTTTCTATTTAAGTTACATTATAGTCCAAAGGCTATTCATCAGGAAATAAGGATTCGTTTTAAGTTTTTCATGTGTGCTAAAATTCAGTTTAAGTTTTTTATTAAAAAAAGTTTAACCACGTCAGTTAACAAACATGGATACATATGCTATAATGTTATTGTTTAGTTATTGTTATTAAGGAAATGATTATTTTTCTCCTTCCAATAAAGTACAGCAGAAAAGTGGTCCAAGTATAAACAGTTAAATTATTAAACCTCACAATAATTTCATAATTATCTGTCTATGTATTTCTAATAGTATAACAAAATCTGTAATTTTTTATATAACTGTAAAAACTACTCTGAAAAATTATTATTCTAAAAATGAAACCTTCATTTGGTTGTAAATATATTAAGATTACACCAGCAAGAATGAGTATTTCTGTAAAAAAAGATTTAAATCAAGTTTTACTGACTTGATTTACTGACTTTAAATCAAATCCACCCTGCTGGGAGCTGTCATTAGGAATTTTGGAGCATGGTGGCATCAGTATGCTGATGACACACAGCTGTGTTTCTCCATAACATCTATAACAGGAGAGGCTATACAGGCCCTGGATCAATGCATTATTAATGCAGTGCTGGACTGGAGAAGGACCAGTAAACTGAGTTTAAACCCTGGGAAGGTGGAGGCTTTGTGGGTGGGATGGTTCCTGTGACCAGTATAGGCCAGTTGCCTCTTCTGGACAGGGTTGCACTCCCCCTAAATGAGGTTGTGTATGGTTTGGGTCTATTCCTGGAGATGTCTTGTATCTTTTGAGGCCAAAGTAACATCTGCAACTAGGAATGTCTCTTACTAGTTTCGTGTGGTATATGCCAGCTATGGCTGTATATGGATTGAGATAACAACGGGCTTATACTGAACTAAGCAAATTGTCTATAATTTATTCTCATGTTTTGTACATAAGATACAATATGAAATGTAATAAATAATTAAAATACAATCTATGGCCTTTTACACTGTGTATGTGGGTTATTGTTTTTGCTTGTTTATTATGCTAAATATTTTTGTGTTTTTATATTGCAAACGACCCTTGGTCTTCGGATGAAGGGAGGTATGGAAATTTAGTAACAATTTTTCACTGATAGGAGCAGCAGAGAAACTTGGGAACTGATAACCCTAAGTTTTTGCAGTGATCTGCGCCCCTCAGCAAGGTTTCAGGTGAGAAAAACATAACTACTGCAGGAGAACCTGTAACTTTAAATAAGTCTGTATATCATGGGCAGCAACAGGATTGGTATGTGAGAGAGGAATCAATATTGTCATTTCCACCAGCAGGATAAAGCATACTTACCATGGTGGCTGTTTCTTAATTTTGTGTTATGCCACACTCTCCATGCAGGCATTTTGTGTTATACCATGCCTCTCATGGCCTATTCTGTGACTAGTGCCCCCAGAACACACTTAAAATTCAAAATGTGTACACTAGTCCAAAAGGTTGGTATTTCAATAAACTAATGAATTTTGTTCTAACTTTTTTCCAAAGTCCACATCCAATCTTATTAGCTTATCGCTGCAGAAATCATTAATATAGACCATGGGGAGGCAACCTAAGGCCCGGGGGCCAGATCCAGCCCAGTCGCCTTCTAAATCCAGCCCATGGATGGTCCGGGAATCAGCGTGTTTTTGCAGGAGTAGATTTTATTTAAAATGCATCTCTGGGGCATAGGAATTCGTTCATTCCCCCCTCCAAAAAAATATAATCCGGCCCCCCACAAGGTCTGAGGGACAGTGGACTGGCTCCCTGCTGAAAAAGTTTGCTGACCCCTGATATAGACCAAAGGACAGAAGTATTTAAATGCTATATTTAGCATACATCATATGACAATTTGTTGTTCTTAATTTTTGGCACTTCACATTTTATAAAGTTCATATAATAAAATAAGAAGTAACATGATACAAATGACATCATGGTTCTTTCTGGATGTTAGAAACTAAAACCTAGATTTTAAAAATGAACAAGGAAAACTTATAAAAAATATAGTTTCTGTCAAACAATTTGCTAACACCACAATGAGCTCCGCAATATGTATTATAATATGTTTCTATATAGACATTTTATGAGATGTAAAAACATATTTCAGAATAAACATGGAACAGGGTTATTTTTTCAGCAAAGTAGGAAACTGTTTCAGTGCCTCTTATTTTTATTAGAAAAATATTTTGTAAAATCAGTACAAAAGATTAGAAGTTGATTGCCAACAGCTGAAATTTTCTTTAAAGATCAGGATAATAGCGTACAAGGCGCGGTGTAGACAGGCACACAATGTTTACCAAAGGATTCCCCCCCTTCTGTTCAGGTGGGAGCAGATGTTTCTGTTTACAAATAGTCACCTTTATCCAGCAGCAGAAATTTATGCACGGAACATAATCTCCAACATATGGATCTGCTGTTACATTGGATAGTAAGCTGTTGTGTAGGCAATGAAAGATTGAAATGAACCTCCCTTTCTACCTGAGATTATTAGTTCTATCAGTTCAGTGCTAAATATCTGGCAAGGATACATTTCACCAAGAAAAAGATATCAGCACCAATTTTCAAACCAAAAAACAAACCTCAAAGGTGCCAATGAAAACATTGCTTCACTTGCAGTAGCACTCCAGTTTCATGTCATACCTAGCTTGTTTGACTATAAACCCTTTTATCAGGCTGTAGCCACCTCCTTTCCCAAAGGTAAGGAAACTAATCCCCTTCTTCTACAATTAAGCGCAAACAATATAATATTTTGGGGGAAAGTAATGACTATTGTCTGTACAAGAGGTTATGGTACACTCAAAATGCATTAGACATGCCATTCAATTGCTGTAGTTTTTTCAAATAAAATTATTTTCTTTAGCATCCTTTGAGGTTCATCTGCTTTTTAGGCAGTATGCAGGTGCCCTTCTTCAGCTTTCTCCTTTCATATACAGTGGTACCTCGGGTTGAGTATTTAATTCGTTCCAGAGGTCTGTTCTTAACCTGAAACTGTTTTTAACCTGAAGCACCACTTTAGCTAATGGGGCCTGCTGTCGCTGGAGCACGATTTCTGTTCTCATCCTGAAGGCAAGTTCTTAACCCGAGGTACAGTACTATTTCTGGGTTAGCGGAATCTGTAACCTGAAGCGTATGTAACCTGAAGCGTATGTAACCCAAGGTACCACTGTATTCTGCATCACTTCCATAAGGGCAGTCACTATAAAACTCATTTCTGTCCTTGAGTGAAAGAACTTGAGAACTGCCCATAGCAGAGAACAGTGCTTTCTGAATTTAAACATTATAAAATTATAAAATTGTAGATTTGGAAGGGACCACGAAAGTCATCTAGTCCAATCCTCTGCAATGCAAGAATCTTTTCCCCAATGTTGGGTTCAAACCCATGACCCTGAGATGAAGCATCTCATGCTCTACCGACTGAGGTATCCCAGCAGTCATTCATAATTTTTTGAAGGATGTGGCACAATTAGACAGGGGTTTGATCCATCACGTTTACTAATACAAATTGATTATTTTGCTGCAAGGCAAAAGTAGGCCCTTGAATGCCTGCTTCAGTTATTTAAAAGTTCCGTGATTAAGAGCTACAGAGAAAGTTTCTGAATAAGGTAGTAGACAGAAAAGTTAGTACAGTGGTACCTTGGGTTAAGAACTTAATTAGATCTGTAGGTCCATTCTTAACCTGAAACTGTTCTTAATCTGAAGCACCACTTTAGCTAATGGGGCCTCCCGCTGCCGCCAGAGCACGATTTCTGTTCTCACCCTGAAGCAAAGTTCTTAACCCGAGGTACTATTTCTGGGTTAGTGGAGTCTGTAACCTGAAGCGTCTGTAACCTGAAGTACCACTGTGTTTTTAAATAGGAAAAAATGTATTTACTGGTTTGTGAAACTGACCCAAAAGATTGCAACAACAACAGAAAGAACTGGGCAAGGAGGAGGCGCTGCTCAAACATGGAACCTGGCAAGCAGAACTTTGGGCAACAGGTTTCTGTTTCCAAATCCCATTGTACAAAAATGGTGCTCAACACAAAGGAATGAAAATTTCTCTACTTAGCACTTGGTGCTGAATATAAGAGTTCCCAACACTTCACTGGGAACCATGTTCACAGAGAACTGGGAAATCAGCACTCTTAGCCTTAAGAGCATTACTTACTTGGGAAGTAAGAGTGACTCTTCAGTCTTTCAAAAAGGGAATCAGCCTTCCTGACAGTACTGATAATTTGTTGGGCAGTTAGGAATGTGTGTGTTATGTGCACACACCAGCAAGCAGGCAGGCTGTTACATAAACCTAATTATCACAATCATACTTTCAGACACAACAGATTCACATTTGCAAGAAACCAACATCCAAACTAAAAGCAAAATATAATCAAGCAGCAAAAGGAAACACTCAAATTAAATTGCATTTATATATGATCAAGGAGCAGGAACATAAAGAACAAAATTTACATAAATGAAGTAAAACCTTAAAATTTGTTCAAGATAACAGCCTGTCTCACACACAATGCTAAACCATGTGGGAAAAAGGAAGGAGTCCAAGTACAGTGGAACCTCAGGTTGCGAGCGTGATCCATGCGGGAGGCACGTTCGCAACCTGCAGCGTACACAACCCGCAGTGTCGCGTCTGCGCATGACGTGATTTGGCGCTTCTGCACATGCGCAAAGCGCAATTTAGCGGTTCTGTATGAGCGCCGAAACACAGAAGTAACCTGTTCCGGTACTTCTGGGTTTGGCGCGTCCGTAACCTGAAAACGCACAACCCGCAGCATTCGCAACCCGAAGTATGACTAAAGCCTTGGGTTTAAGCACTCATTCTTCCCTTCTCGTCCTATGGGGCTGAAAGAAGGACTATATGCTAGCATGTACTTTTCATTTCCATTAACCCAGACTTCTTGTTAATAGCAAATGAAAAACTTGTTTAAAATGCTGGTTAGTTAAACAAGCCAGCTTCATAATGGTTTGAAGATGGCTTGTTTCAAAAACTTACCATAGTTTTAATCCACGGTCTCCGATTCTGAATGGCAAACCCAGATTAGCTGGAAACCAAAGTCCCCTCAGCTGCATGAGGGGAGGGGAGAAGCACAGAAAGCCAAGGCTTTGCTCAATCTTGTTCCAGCTTGTGCAAATAGCAGTAAACCATGGTTTAGCATTATGTGCCAGTCAGCCCAGTAATACAATTTCACAAGATTAAAAAATTCATTTCACAGCAGAATGTTTATACAGTTATGGCAATAAATAAATATAAAAAAAACCACTGAACTAAAACCTTGCAAATAAAGTCCCTCTAAGCATTCCAGTTCATAACTTTGTCATAATCTTGAATTCTCTGTTTTATGTGAGAAAGCTTTTTCTTTAGATATTCACAACGTTCTTTTTTCTCAAGAAATGTGGGATCCTGCAATACAGAGAATAAACAGATCAGTAATTTATTTTGTGGAAGCCTGCAGAGGTAGGTGGATCAAGTCACAAAGGGTAATTTCAATAAATCTCATGAAGTGTTATTTTGTTTCGCTGGGTTTTTTATATTTTGTCAGCAAACCTTAACATTTAGGATGGGGAAGCAATACATTTAAATGAATACATGCAATGAATATTACAAAAAAAAAAAAATCCAATGCCAGAATAATGAAAACTTAAATCTAGGGCAAGTTCTTATCCTGGAAGGTCATGTTAACCACATTGTGGATGGAAACTAGTATTTGAATGGAAACCCACTTATGACTTTCAGCCTTATTAATGGAACTGCCTGCCAGACCTGAGAGATACCACCTCTTTTTCTGATGCCCCTTCCTCAAATTCTCTCTCAAAATTTTATGTGAAGACTTTTAAGCAAAGTCCTCATCGCCAACCCAAACAAAGCTGAAGTACGTGCAACTAGGACACATGTTCTTCCTGTTGGCCCTCCCCTTCATTCTTATTCCCTACCTCTCTGCCCTTTGCCTTCCTTGTGCCAAAATTTACTATGTAAATCAACTCAGGGCAGGGGTATTTTTGTTACTGCCCTGTTAAAACATTATGCACCTTAACAATCAGTAATTACATAAATAAGTAGATATGATAACTCACATTCTTCTTCTTTCTATACTGTTGCAAAACATTTGCAATTCTGTCATGTTCCTGTAGAGGGGGGAAAACAGCATTTCAAAATATCCTGTCTATTATATCCACAAATAATATATTAATTTTCTTCTGTCCTAATATTTTTTTATGTAAGCATAGTACAAGTTCAAAGTACCATTCCTAGAGAGGTCAGCTGCTTTGCTAGGTTGAAACTGCAGGCGCTGAACAACAGCAAAACCCTATTACAAGTAAGCTATATTAATCCTGAATATTGCTACTTCAGTTCAAAAACTGGTGGTCTTGGTTCTGAAGGGAATGGGAGAAAAGGGAGCATGTGGTGGTTACTAGTAATCTAATAATTTCACAGCTAGGCGAATGACAGTAAACTACCAAGTACTTTTCTTGCTGCTACCTCGAGCAACAATTTTCTGCAGCAACCAAACTACAATGTCTTTGGCTTGCTAAATGTAAAGGATAGTGGTGATCCAATGTCTAGGTTGCCATGTGACTCCAGCCAAAACTGCTTATAAATGCAATTTTTAAATCCATGCTCAATTAAGTACTTACAAGAGTGTTTCCAGGCTGCTGAGGAAGCTTCTGCATCAACGCATCTAGCTCATCAAATTTCTTTAAGACCGCATGAACCTCAGCAGAAAGCTCTTTATATTCAGAAAACTGATCATTAAACACAGCTTTATATCGGTCTCTTTCCTCATCTGAACGAATTGCTGGGTATTTCCTGTAAGAAACTATAATTATTCCTACAGGATCAACCATCTATGTAAGCTTCAAATGTATGCATTATGGATTTTTGAAAAGAAAAAAAAAACCTTGTAAAAGTGTATTGCCACATGAAAATTGTGACTCAAATTATAAAAGACTACAACAATCTTAGATTACCTCCCACCCTCTGTAGAGTACAACTTGGTTTATTTAGTCAAATCACCTGGACTGTTTCCCAAACAATTTCATTGGTTATAACCTGGATGGCTGGCTAATTGCAGACTCTGCTTTAGAATAGAGGTTTGGGTTTGGCAATATGTCAACAATAAAATTGTTATTGGCACTTGATACTAAGTAATTCAAACTCAAAAGTTTAAAGAGAACATTTTTTTAATTAACAGAAATCAATGCATGATGTAATTCGAAATGCTTTATAGCTAAAAACTATGCACTCAAAATCAATATCTGCAAGAACAGAATGGAACCACTGCTGTGCAAGGCATTGATTTCCTGATACAGTTCTAATATGAAAATATAATTAGGTGGTTAAAAGTCAGCAATAATATAGAAACAAACCTTTTTCCACCAAACACAAAGTCACCTAATTTAAGCCATGGTTAAACCAAAAAGCCCCTCATTATTCATGGTTTCCTGTTTCATCCAAACTGGAAAATGATGATTACTGGCTTCAGAACAAGCCATGTTATCACACCAACTTCAAACCAATGTTTAATATCCTGACTTGTTCCAAAACAAGTAAATGTAATTCCCTAGTTGGGATGAAATGAGAAATTATGACTAGCTGAAGACTCCCTGGTTTGTTTGCTAACGCTGTGAAGGCAGGAGCAAAATGCTCACATCTCAATTCATTCATATATTATTAAGCCAAGATGTGATCATCTGTAGTCGGTCATTGGGATTTATCACTCCTAGAGAAAGCTTCAAAAGGAAGGTTGCAGAGAGACTCACGCTAAGTAGTCTGGCATCACTATAGGTTTAGGAATATGTCCTGCAGGTATATGGCCATTGAGTAGTTCAGGTTTCAGTTCCACAGTCTTGAAGTTCTTTGCGTTTGTTGCTACTTTGGGACTGCCGTCTTCATACTATGTAAAATGGATATTAACAGTCAATAACAGTCAGTAAATCCACTTTAAACAGCACTAATTTAGCATGGAGTAGAGTGATCAGAAATAAGAGTGCAATTCTATCACATACACCTCACCCCGAGGTTGATGGGAGTGGATTATGATAGTTGCCTCTCTGGTGGCTCCTGTTGTCAGTGTGTTTCAACCTTTACCTATTTTATCCGAATTCTTGTTGAAACTAAAGTAGTCCAGGTCCTGCATGTACTCAGCATTTGAATATAGAAAAAAAATGGTGTTCTTACCATCCTTTTTGGTGCAAAGGATTGCGTCGTTATCATCTAATAAAAAACCAAAAACATCATCATTAAGTGTGCAAATGTAGACAATAAAAGCCTTAACACAGAGACATCTGGGGCGGAAAAAAAACAGCAAAAAGAGATTGCGCTTCTCCCTAAATCCAACCAGTGGAAAGAGGTGCATACTGTTTCCATCCTTCCTTGGAACCTCACTGGTAGTGTCTGCTGATATAGTTCCTCTTCATCCTTCTTTGAAAATGTCCCAGCTATTCTGGATTTTCAGGAAAAATGAAGGAGAAGAAGCTCTGTCCTGCTCTTCTTTCCCCTTCTGACAGAATTAGGGAAGGGGAAAGGACCAAAAGATTCCCCTGTCTGTTTTTGGTGCTAGGCCGTCTGGAAGCAGCAATGGTATATTTTGACTCTCCTTTGAAAGTAGGAAGCAGAGAAACTTGGGAGGAGGAGGTGCTCTCAGATCCTGGAATGCTGCAAGGCAGCAAAGTTTAATCTCTGGTCAAAAGCACCGATATATGTCTCCACAAGACAATGTAGTATCAGTGTAGTTAACACTGCTGAAGGTATGCTAACAAGTATTGTTTTTGATTAGGTGCATACGCAAGCAAACTCCACCTATTATACTGACATTATGTGGTCACATACACAGCACCTCAACAAAGTATATATTACTTGAACTCAATTCTGTTTAGGCGAAATTCTTCATAGACTCACAGAATTATAGAGTTGGAAGGGACCAGGAGGGTCATCTAGTCCAACCCCCTGCAATCTTTTTGCCTGTGGGGCTTAAACCTACAACCCTGAGATTAAGGGTCTCATGTTCTACCAAGTGAGGCTCATCCTTGCATGAACAATGTTCACTTCAGAATTATATGCAAAAAGTTGCACATAGTTAATATTAAGATAATCCATAAAACCCCAAAGGCCTCAAATCAGGTCCTTAGTTTAGTGATGCAACTGTTACAGAAGCAAGTACAACAGTAAGGAGACATAACATCTACATAGTGGGCTTGTTCAGATGTATTTATCTTAGCTGATTAAGCCAAATTCTGCACAAACCTTGTGCCTGGGTGCTCTGCTTCATGTTGCCCCTTCCTTCCTCCTTTTTTTGGCATGCCATAATTCAACAATCCCTGGATTAGTGAACTATGGTTTCCTTTGCTTTCCAATAATTATTGAGATTAGAAGCAGGCAGTTTATTTCAGTCCTGGTTATTGAAGTTTCCTGCTTATACTGCAATGGGATTTTTTTTGTTAATTAACCAAGGATGTGAATAATTGGTTACTTACACAAAGGAGGGATGGGGGTAGCAAGGGGACAAAAGACACAAGCACATGGTTTTAGGACACCTTGGCTTTAGTAAATTGAGATTTATATGTCTGATCCAGGCCATGACAGTAACTATTTTAAAAAACTAAATTTATGGAAGGAACAACTGTTTTCTACAGAACTTACCTCTTGTTGCATAAGCTCTCGCTGTCTCCGTGCACTTTCATGCCTCCATAGTTTTAGGCAAACGATTGCGCCAACAAGATAGATTATCATTGTTACAAACAAGAAGATAATTGCAGCTGTCTGCCCCCCTTCTATACGGCAAAACATTGCATTCATTGGTGTATTAAATAATGGGTAGTAGCAAAGTCCTCCTCTGTTAGCATCATTCACATAGACTATTGCAGCTGACATATACAAAATAAACAAGGCAACATTAATTCCAAATTCGGTTAAAGGCCACCAGTGGGAATCTAGAAGAATTGTCCTGTAATACATGGACATACCAAGTACTAGAATTATAACAGTCACTATCCAAACAAGTGCTGCAAGAACAAGAACGAAAGGGGTTTTAGGCCCACTGTAGTAATAGCCTCCATACATGCTGCTTCCCCCTCCATATCCATACATGCTGCTTGCCCCATGTGGCTGAGCGTAGCCATACAAGTTGTACCACTCATTGTCCTTGTGAATGTAAGCTGTAACACAGGCAAACACACCTGCACCCAACAGCAGTTCGGCAACTCCCAGGATCCTGAGCAAGCCGGCCCAAGATTTCATGTAAGAGTATCTCAAATTAAAGGCTTCTACTTTCTCACTGTATGCTAGAACAGTTTGTGTGCGCCTGTCTAGGGAGCCGTAGGGATCTTGTGGAAGCATAGCTTCAGCTTCTTTCCGTGAATTGTAGGTTCCCCCAGATCCTCCATAAGGATCCTGGTAAGAGCTTGGAACTGAAGTATTGCCTGGCTTCACCGGGGTAAGTGTTGGAGATGATGGTGGAGAGCATTCAGCTCCACCAGAAATCGCAGCTACTGGCTTATTCCATTCAGGGCCATCTCTTTTCCCTTTGAAGAAGTTTTTCCACGAGTCTGGAATGAATTTTCTCACTGGTTTAAGATCAGAGGCTCCAGCAGTTTCTTCGCTGTCACTTGGATAAAATTCAGGGCCAAAGGGTGGCTGTAGTGGAAGAGGTGGTGGCAAGGGATCTGTGTTAAGTATGTGTCCAGCATCTTGAAAATCCCTCTCAGCATCTTCTTCTGAAGAATAATCCACATTCACTTCATCATAATGGACTGACCGACTGTGTTGTCCTGGTCTGCGCTCTGACGATGCATTCCTTGAAGACATTTGTGGTCCTTTCCCCTGTTTCAGAAATCAAAAGAATGAAAAAATTCCTTTTCATTTCCTGGTTTCACATATACTGTGCTTGACAAAAGGAAAAGCAACTGAATTCCTGCTTTGAGAGTCTGCAAAAAAACAAACCAACATCTTCTAAAGTCCTTAAATCTTCTAAAGAAAACAGCTGATATATTTTTCTTCTATCATTATAATTTAAAACAAAAGAAAACAAGACAAGCCTTTTAATCAGTTTTTGACTGGACTTCTGAACCAAGACCAAGGCATGTGAATCTATTAACAGAGTACCTTTGACTACATGAAGAATGCTAGCACTATACACAGGATTAAGAGTTAAGGCTTCCCGAGCAGAGGGCAAAACGTTAACTATACTCACGGTTCCACCATCTTACAGAAAATCATAAATATGTGTGCACAGGAAGCAGGAGTCACGCACATAACGGGTATCAGCGTCAAGCCACCTAAGAAAACAATGGCTAGCTAGTCGGTTACACCATTACCCCACCCCTTTCCCTTGTTTTCCCTATACACAAGGAGGCCCAGCTTCGCCAGAAACTTTGCTGCGTGCAGTCAAAACTACGCCCCGCGTCTCTCACCTACATTTATGAGGGTCGCAGCCTTCCAGCTACGCCTCCGCGATTCCAGCTCGACGCCCACTTACCTGGGAGTAAGTTTCAGTGGCTTCAACAAGGCGACTTCTTTCTGAGCAGCCAGATATTGGAGCGCGCTGGATGCCTCTCAGAAATGGGAACTCCCGGACTCTTCAAGTGCCTCTTTTCGCCCGGGCACTTTTCTCCCAAGGCTCAACCAACAACCACAGCACCTTCCTGCCGCCGCCGCCTCGCTCGCAACCGCACCTCGCAGGCGCCCTGCGCTCCCACAACCACCGGGAGCGGAACCAAGAAGGCGCCTTTTTCTTTTGGCGCAGCGCAGTCTCACCGCGCTCAGCCTTTCTCTACGCAGCTTTCCTGCCCCAGGAGAGACTTGCAAGCTCGCTTCAGGCGGGGAAGGAATGCGCAAAAATCCCGGGAATGACGAGGTTCCTTCTTCCGCCTTCCCGGCGAGGTTTCTTTCCCTCAGCGGCTCCGCCAAAGAGACCCGTCCCCTCCCGCGCGTCATGCGCTCATGTCCTCGTCGCGAGTGAGGCGCAGCCTACCTGCCTGCCTGCCCGCCCGCCCGCTCCAGGTAGAGCGGCTCTCCTGCTAGGCTGCCCCCACCGGCTGAAAGGGTTGCTGCTTCCGCTTGACGAAGATTTTGCTCCACGCGAGAGGCGCTTCCCCGCCCCCCAATCTTTTGTATCCCCCACCCACCCACCGCGCGGAAGGTGTAGAGTGGGCCCTCAACTCAAGTTAACCCTCAACCTGTTAACCCGTTCAAAGTTGAAGTCAATTCATTGACCAGCTGGGCGAATTTATGGGAGAGTAAATACCACAGTTTTGTTTAGACTTGCAGATTATGCAAGTGGGCAAAGAAGCAGGCATTGTATGGTGGGGGCAGGGAGATAGCCTTTTAAAGGTCCTTTGGGCCAGTTGCACTTTTTGGATGCAGTTGAAATGACTTGTGGCCCAAAGGCAAGTTTATCTAACACACGCTGTACCCGCTTCAGTTTTATAAACATCTAAAAATCACAAAGCACACAAGGAATTCAGAAATTTATTTACATCTTAAATAATACACAGCCCAGAACTTAAACGCTTTGTACAGGTTTTCTATCACTGCAGGTAAGGGTTACTTTTGTGAAATTCTAACAAAACTATTGACAGTGTCCCTCTAAATATCTGTAAGAGGCATGTAAACCAGTGCATTTGTCTCATAATACTGATTTCCACACCACCTCTCGGACTGGGACCAAAATTTTGAACCGAAGTGCACACCGTCGGAAGCTTTACAGTGTAGAGTCAAATAGTACTGGGGAAATCCAGTACTCAGATATCTTGTGTATCATTTGTTTCTCTGGAAATGAAGGTGCATGAAACTGGCAAAGTAATAATAGCTCAAAAAAATAAGTTGAAGTTATCAGTAGTAGCACTCTCAGTACAGTTGGCTAAGACTGCTTATAAAATATTAAACTTAAAATTATGTTAAACACTATCACAGCTTTGGGGTTGCCATTTCACACCATCTAGTCACTGTCATATTCCTCTATGATTAGTTCATCTTCCTCCATGATTGCTTGTGCTACAATAGGCTGAGGTTGACTGGCTGGTAGTTCATTTCCACTAGATTGGCTGGAAGGAAGAGGACTTTCATATGGTTCATTTTTCTCACTGGTTTTGTTTTTCTCCATTTGAGTAAGCACATTTGTGGACTGCATCTCAGCAAAATCCCCTTCATCATCACTGTCTAGGACCTGTATTGCGGAGTCTTTATCAGTAAGAGCTTCAAGCTTCAACCTGTTGTGGAATGAAAGTAATAAAAGTTCAGAAACATTTTATGCTCTTGCAGAGAATTACTGAGGAATTCAGGTATGCAAATAACAGATAAAAACTAACATCTGTTTCTCCTTTTCTCTCATTGCCTTTCGAAGTTAAGCTTATAAAGCTGCATTCTTAAAGTGAGCAACAGGTAGGTGTGTGGACACACGAGAAGAAAATAGTTTTGTATGCCTAGTTTGTAATACACCTAAAAAACCCGTACAGTCCAGATTTCCAAACTGTGTGTATTGACAGCGGATTACATGATTTGCTGTACCACTTTCTTCCTGTTGACTTTAACCACAGATTGTGACCCCTTAAAAACTACTGAAAAGGAGGAGAGATTGCAAATGCCTAGTTGCTGTTAGCCCAGTTTTTGAATTTAAACACAGAAAGCACAGTTAATTGCCTTATAGGACAAATCTCACAGTGTATAGTTGTAAATTTAAAACCAACATGAGGTTTTACACTTCTTAGTAATATCTTATATATGCAGACTATTCCCTCTCCCAACGTAGCCCAGGGCATGGTCTTGAAGACGTATGAGGCCTCCACTTTGCTGAAGGCAAGCAGGTCTGGGCAGTATATGGATGGGAGACTGCCTGAGAACCGTACATACTCTGGTTTGGGTTGCATGTAGAAAGGCAGGATATAAATAATAAAAGAATAAATAATAAAACACATAGAGTCCTTGATATGGTCAGAGTGACATATCAAGTTGATTGTTACTTTTCCCACCTTACAGATTGAGAATTAACCAATGTAGTCAAAGTGCTGTCTGAAAGTATATACTGATATTTACAGCAAACATATTCCAATTTGCAAAAGAGCCATAGCGGGCATTTACCTTCCAAAGTGTTTCTTTAAAGGAAGCCTTCCAATGTCCTGAATAAAAGTAATCTGAGCTGAGAAAGCATACAAAAATTATTCCTTAGAATTGTGTTAGAACTTGAATTTGTTGTGTATCCAGAGTACACAGTCCCATTTTAAGCTAAGACTGTTTTGCAATACTTCCTCCACTCCTGATTTAGACTAGAGATATAGATAGATAGATAGATAGATAGATAGATGATAGATAGATAGATAGATAGATAGATAGATAGATAGATAGATAGATAGATGATAGATAGATAGATAGATAGATAGATGATAGATAGATAGATAGATAGATAGATAGATAGATAGATGATAGATAGATGATAGATAATATTAACATACCATCTAGGGTTTGGTTAATCATTACATTATTTTCCATGGCCAAAGGCTTTTTCTGCTCTAAAGTGCCACCCTCCATATCCCAATCAATACATTTGTCATGCTGCTGTAGGAAAAATTGAATGAGTGCTCCTTGCTCCTAAAAAATGAGCTTCTATAGAAACCCTTTGGCCCAGGTATGCAAACAAGCTACAGGCAGCACAATGAGAAAACTAACAATGTTGAAGCAATAGGGCAAAGCAGCAGATGTGCTGATACAAACTCTTAGAGAACTGACATTACAGAGCACAATCAACACCTCCCATGTGGTGTTAAACCAAGGTTAAGAGTAAATTATCAGTACTAATTTGAGTACTAACTGCTTACCATCAGAGTTTGGCTAAGAACTTCCAATACATTTTCTGAAAAAAGGGTTTGTTTGTTTGTTTGTTTTTTCAAAAGTACCTGGGTTTCTCATTGGATTTGTCAGCATGGCAAGATAAGGTAACAGCTGGGTCTGAAGGCACAGTGGTGGTAAACAGAAACTTGAAAAGAGGGATTTTGCAGCATTGCAGTTTTCCTGAAACTATAAGGAGGCAGAACAAAGAAGTCTAATAGTAAAATATATTATCTACAGTTAAACCACAAAATTTCTCTTCTGACTCTCTACCAATTATAAATATTAGGAGGTTATTTTGCCAGAACTTCCATGCCTTAGAAACCCAACATTAAAACAAGCATGCAACACTATCCAGGAAATAACTATTGAGATGTGGTGTGATACGTCGCCTAGACAGCTGCAGGAGCTTAAAGCATCAAGTTATTTCTTTCCATTTTGATTTTCTTATTTAATTTTTCTGGAGATAGCATAATTTGAAGGTTCCAAAATTGGCCTGTCCATTTTTACTTGAAGCTGCTACACTAAAAATCCAAGAGGTACACTTCTTTATTCCTAACCATGTTACAGAGTATGCTGAAATGTATTTTCCCCAGACCAAATGCTATTTTGTGGTAGCCGCTAAATATATTTCTTCTTGGGTTGTTTGTGTAGTCAACCTGGTCCTAGATTACACTGCAGGAATGATTCATCTAAAATATTTTCCTTGGCTAGATGGCACAAGGCAATCCTTTAATTGAAACTTAAACTGAAACCTTAATCTTATTAAATAACTCTTTAATCTTGTAATGAATATGCTTATCACAAACATGCAAGCTAAGGCAATCTTACAGCATTATTAACCTACACCACAAATCAGATGAGAATGATACTAAGAAAGCTCTACTTAATTTACTGTTTCTATTTTAGGTTATGATTTACAATAAATGTAAAACGTTTTACAATAAACGTTGAAATAAAGAATATCATTTTCAAAATAGTCACCTTTTTGTTTATTAAGAACCACTGTGGTTTATGAAGGGGTCGAAAGCCCATTCCTCCTTTGCTTTGAGCAGAGGCTCTGGATCTGTTTGAATGCATTATGCCCCTTGTGGCTATGGATGCACTATATTCCCGGAGTGTAGGTCTTGCCTATAGGAAATGATAAAAACAAGATCAAGGTGAAAGGGGGAGCATTTCTGGCAGTCAAGTTTTCACCTAGTTGCAACTGAGCATTTATTTGAGGTAAGTATTTTAAATTGGTTAGAATCATTTGATGATTTGAACTTATCAGTTTCATATGGTGAATAATGAGCAATGCACCCCCTCACACTTGCAACAGCTGGTATTTTTCCATGCCACGTAGTCTGTTGGTTCGAACACATGGGAACAAATTTAAAGGATGTCTGTTGGATTGTGTCATGGATATCCACTCCTGCTTCCTTTCCTCTACCCATAGCCCCTCACAACTCCAAGATAGACTCTAGGGGTCCCCCAATCTTCCAGAGCAGATTTGGTATGTGCGTTAGAGGCTGTAGGGATGACGAAAGGGAGTTCAGCTGGGTGTCATCTATTAAAAAAAGTATCTGAGACACGACAACTTTATCCAGACTATAGAAACAGTAGCTAGAAAATGGCACATGCTTTCTTCGGAACAATTGTTTGGTAAGGCAAAACATGAACAGTAAGCTTTAAAGTTACATAAAACACACTGTCATACAAGAACAACAAGTCTAAGGGAGTGGACTAGGTAAATCTTGAGGTCTGTTACAATTCTAAGCAGGGAGGGAGGTTATTAGTTTGTCTCTATTTTATTATGCATTTTGTTTTCATTTTGCGTTTTTATGTTGTGAACTGCCCCATGATCTTCAGATGAAGGACGGTATACAAATTTAATTAATAATAAGTACGGTAATAATAAGCAGAAACAGTTATGGTAATATATAAATACAGAACCTACAAATTTACCACACCCACAGGGGAATGGTTAAGCCATTCACTTTCACTGGTTCAAAATGTTTATTTCCCCCCTCTGACATTTATTCTGAAGCCTTCATATTTCTATGTTTTGTTACTTTAACCTATTGTTACTTTTTAAAACTTACATCCCAGTTACTGCAAAGGAAGTCAGCAGTACTCAAATATTCACTGGCTCTCACAAGATCATCTATATCAGAGAAAAAGTCTATGTAGTTTTGATGAAGGTATAAATTAAACAAGTCCCCCGGCATGTGTGACTTTTCTACGACATCCTAAATAAAGGAGAACATACAGCATTAAAGTTATGCATCAGGAGGAAATGAGTTAGCATTATGACATATTAAGAATATCACTGTTACATCTACAACTTACATAGGATAACTAGCAGTAAATTTTCACTCAATTAATAGTAAACAGTAAATGTATTTACCTCAGGATGAACAAGCAAGGGATTTCGTTCATATTCTGTTAAATGAACAGGTAACCGAGGAAACTCCAAGTCTGTTGCTGGTTCTCCTGTAAAAATAACACACACTACAGCTACATATAAGTTTACATTGAATATGAGAAGCATAGAGTATTTGGATATGGAGACAGGTTACTGACCAGAGATGAGGGGATTGTCTACAACTCAAACTTGGCTAGTACTGGTTCACATGGCTTATAGCACACATAGACTTCCATGTGACCAAGGCTCCTGGTAGTGTGTGCAAGTTTTAATTGCATGGAAGCCTGCGCATGAGCTGGTACTCATGTTCAGTTTATGCCAAGGCATGGATCTATAGGACAGGGCTTGCTCCCAATAATTGGGCAATGCCCTCTGCTCACAATTCATATGTGACAGATTCCAGTTAGAAAAAACAATAGCTACTGATTCTTTATATTGTCTTAAGAGTCAGAAAAGTAAATGAATCAGTTGTTGGCAAATGTAGAAGCTGTCAATAATTGACATGAGAATTCTTCCCCTCACACAAATAGAGTTAAGAATAATAGGTTAACGTGTTCTTACTTTTGCAGTAAAGTATTTTCCCCAAGGCATGGAACAGAAAGATGGAGGAATCTTTGGCGCCAACAGCTTGTAACTCCTGGTTACCAAATTTCTTTTTCTTCTTTACTTTAGATAATGTATCATATTTTAATGTGGAATTCCCCTTTTTCTGCGACAGAAAGTTGTTCTCTGATGAGCTGTCTGGTAATCAAAAAGCAACAAAAGAACAAAGTGGTAGACTGTAAAACATGAACTCCAGAATTTTTTATTCAATAGAAAAATAAGGTGCGCTCATTATTTCACAAGCGGAGAGTTGTCTTTTCTGTTAATCTTTGGATCAGCACCACAGTATAAAAGCCCCATTTAACAACCAAGAGACATTCAATTCTTGTCTTGCATTGATAGCGTTCCTGCAAGGCTACCCCAACAGTGTTAAAATAAAAATGATTTCCACAAAACACAAACTTATATAAGCAGAAAAAGTTCCATACTTGCCTCTTAAAGAAGAAAACTGAAGGTTATTTATTGCACTCCTAATATCACCTGAACATCCTTTGCAAATCAACTCTAATGAAGATATGTCAGGGACATCGGTTTTTTCTCCATTCTGCAAAGAAAAGCAAAAGCATCTGTAAGGTCTTTAGTCTGCACAACAAGACTACTGTTAGTTTGTGAGAGCCAGTGTGGTGTAGTGGTTAAGAGCGGTAGTCTCATAATCTGGGGAACTGGGTTCGCGTCTCCGCTCCTCCACCTGCAGCTGCTGGGTGACCTTGGGCCAGTCACACTTCTTTGAAGTCTCTCAGCCCCACTCACCTCACAGAGTGTGTGTTGTGGGGGAGGAAGAGAAAGGAGAATGTTAGCTGCTTTGAGACTCCTTTGGGTAGTGAGAAAGCGGGATATCAAATCCAAACTCTTCTTCTTTGTAGATAAACATTGGCCATAAGCTTTATATGATTTTATTAAACTGATGTTTGCAGCATCAAGTAACCTAAGAGATTAGACTTCCATTAGTTCTCACCTCTTTGCTCTCTCAATCAGTGTACCACCTGGTATTAGTGATACTCAGAACACATTCACGGGTTTCCTTACTCAATGGTGGAACAATGCTGCATATGATACTATTATTTACATTTCTAAGTCACCTATTAACTGAGCATAAACACATATCCATACACTACTAAACTCCTACAGCTCCTCTGATAGTGAAATAAATTACAAGTGCTATGTGTGGGGAAGCCATTTGTATACATCCATGTATTTCTGAGCTTCTTGTTTTTGTTTTATTTTACCTGTACTTTCCCTCAAAGGAGTTCAGAACACTGTATACGGTTGCCCACTACAGATCTGTGAGGTAGGGTAGTCTGAAAAATGCTGACAGACCTCAGTCATTTGGCAGCCACTTCTCAAACACAAGCCACTTGTTAAAAGTTATTCTATTTTTTTGGAAGGAGCAGACTAAATAACTCTCTCAATTGATACCTTCAGCTAACCTTTACAATATGACCATATTGCAACTGTCCCAGTGCTGCTTTAATTTGACCTACCGTCTTGAACTCTGCTCCAGCTATTCGATTTAGAACTTTCATCATCGTCGTTGGAGCCACGGGGTTAAAACTGAGAAAATTAATGAGGCAGATGGTCAATATACATTTAATAATGAATCCTCAGTTGGGACCAATGCATTTAATGATCCTTTTACCTAATATTAGCTATATGTAGCTCTTCCTGAATCTCCTTTGGAAATAGAGACCTTTGGTTGCTGGCTCCACTGAAGGCATCTGATATTATAAACACAAGAGGACTTCTGCTTGTCCGAACAAACCTTCTAAAATGAAAAATGAAAAGAGAAAGTCCCAAGTTTAAAGGCAAGTGTTGATCTAGATATCAATCTGTAGGAGTCTATACTAGCAATAAGCAACTAGAAGCCTCTGGCCCAAGAATGCCTCCCACCTCAAAATGTTTACATTCCAACCCCAGACACAAAAAATTCAGAATAAATTGAATGATGTGAAGGTTTCCATTTGTGTTCGTGGAATTTTATAGCACACCAGCCGCATTCCTCAAAGTGGCCCTTTGATAAAACAAACTGCTAACCATGGCTTTATACTCACCTCAAGATTTCATGTAAACAGCTATGGTCACGGTAAAAATGGTTTGGCATATCCTATAAAAACCAAATACAATACTGTTATTCCAGCTTTTTTCCATTATCATTGGAGTTACACTGTTCAAACTGAGAAAATTGTCAAGAGAAGTCTTATGTCATGACAAATGCAGCTAATCCTCTCCTTACCTTATATTAGCTCTTCACAATATCTCTATTTTAGCATCTCTGTAGCATTAATATTGTTGGTGACCATTAAGACTATAATATGAGTCATATGCTTATTTTACTTGACATTTATAATAACAAACCGTTTAGATTAAAGTGCTACTTTAGATAAACCCAAATGTTCCTGTGCTCTTAGTAGGCTTACAGTGACAAATTTTTCAAATCATCCCGTGAATCACCCCTTATGATTATAGTAACTCCTATCTTGCATTATTTACTTATTTATATATTGCTTAATATTCAAAATCCCTAAGCAGTTTACATAAAACAGTGTCCTTTAAAATGTAAGAAAAAAAGAATATAAGATTTTAACTTGAATTAGTCAACTATTTTTACTTACTTCCACAAGAATAAGTCTTCTGTCAGTTTCCATGGATTGTCCAACCATCTGAAGACTTGCATATTTGTTTGCTCTTAACAGAAACTCTTGAAAGAGAGCTGTCTGGCTCTGATAAGGAAGTATCTGAAAATCAGACTCTAAACAGGAGAGTTTATTTTACAGTGTATACCTTATAAAGAACAATAATATGAACATGAAGATTCAGTATCCTAGGACCCATCTGCTTTGAAATTGGTGTTTGAGAGCAACAGGCCATTTTTTTGCCTGCTACCAAATAGCACAGGCTAAAATCCACCAAAGGTGTAGATTACGGGAACTGGATGGGTGGTACAAGTATACCACATCTTTGAAGAAAAAGAGTGCGGATATTATCTTCATAGTTTCTATTTTACATCAGCGGATAAAGATATCTGATTTAACTTAAGACATCCTATCCACCTTCATTTTAAGAGCTTCAGTTGTTGTACAAATCAGTATACTCTCCAGAAAAAGCAGCTCTGCAAGCTTAAGAACCAATCTACTAGGGGGGAAAGGCCAGCCCCACTGTTCCCTTCCCATTACTGCAAAACTAACAGTTTTGAAATGTGAAAATGTTTGAAACCATGGGGTGAAAAGAGGGTCTACTAGTGAAGATCTGAGTATGTATCTAAAGTATCACACTATTAAGTAGAAATGAGTCTCATTAATTCCAATGAAACTTACAACAATTTGATGGGCATCAGATTGTGATATTATGACAAATACACAAACTTACAAAATATATTCTAACTGCTTGACTCAAAGTCTTCAATTAAATGCTTACCATGGCTCAAAGAATCTATGACATCGTCTTTCTTGAAGTCTAGTGATACAGGATTTATCCATTCTTGCACTTGAATGCCAAGATCTTTTGCTAATATTTCCACAGTTGCAGACTTGCCACATCCTGGAGGACCAGTTAATAATAAAATAGAGCCTTCCTACAAGACACCATATAATAAACCAACTTGCTATATTAGAAGGAAAGAGCAGGATAAAAATTTAATGGACTTTTATTAATTTCCCCCCTCCTCCCCACACTTTGTGTTAGCAGTTACTGTTGCTAAATTACAAATTACAATCCCAATGATTCTATATTTCACCACACTTATACAAGTGTAAAATTAATTGCTTATTAGGTAATCATATATATTGCAAAGAATTGGAAAAAGAAGCAGCAATAAAATGCTACCTAAACAAAATATTTGACACATTTTGTTATTATCCCTAATACTAGTTTTTATTTGAATTAGGACGACAAAAAAAAGCTAATAGCAGTTTGGATCCCATCCATATCCGCCACACACACACACAAAAAAAACTGTGTGTAAGGGAACTTGCCAGCAATGCTCTTCTGAAAACACTTGTGCAAGAGGAAGAATATATGTAGACTTCTCTCATGCAATGATTTAGCTCCAAGTATAACACTGCAAACGTCGGCACCTTTGAATTCATCCTTGTATGCCCCTCTGTTACATACCATACTCTGTACATACCAGAGTATCGCAGCATTTCTCAGGTCACAATGCAGCAAAGTCCACCAGGCAATATGGAAAAACTTAACATGCATGCAGAACTTTTCTGAGTGACATGCATCTAGTTTTCATTTGGAGCAGACCCATTTGAATTATTATTTTTCCTAAGAATTTATTTTCCTGCTACAAACTTCTAGAAAATTACTGTGCCAAATCTCAAAAGCAGATTACTGCATGAAATACTGTAACAAATACTGCTGCCAAATGAAATATCATGCAGGATTTGTGTTATTTTTTCACCTCATTTCTGAACATTTCCCAGTAGGAGTCTTAAGTTACACAAAGCCTTCAAAACAAACTTAGTGGCAGGTAAAGCTACTAGGTAAATATATGCTACCTGTCTGGGTGGCCTTTGAAATGTGTGCTCTTTTAACCATGCTTCAACTTCTTCAATTTTCTTCTTGTGTATGGCAAGCTCATTCTAATGAGAAAAATAATAATATATAGTTCAGGCAAATAATTTTACAGTAGAATTAAATACTGCAAAAGAACACTGTTGTAGCATATCCTCTTGGTACCTGTAACAAGTTAATTATTAGTGTAAGCAAAATAAAAATGGTTCTATTTTCACTGTGTTTCCGTAACTGGCCTGGCTCAGTTTGTCTTCCAAACTGAGATCCATTTTGGCCAGAATTCAGGCCATTAGGGTTCCAGCTATCTGGTGCCCATCTCCAAGCCCCGAAGTGTGGAGATTACATCACACACAGCAGAGTTCAGGGCCTGAGATTCAGCAGCAGCCTTCAGACTGCAAATAGTTCCACAGCCTACTAAACTAGCTAAAACAGGCTTCCTCAACCTCAGCCCTCCAGATGTTTTGAGACTACAATTCCCATCATCCCTGACCACTGGTTCTGCTCGATAGGGATCATGGGAGTTGTAGGCCAAAAACATCTGAAGGGCCAAGGTTGAGGAAGCCTGAGCTAAGATAAGGGGCATCTGCAGGAAGGGTCCATTTACAGTCTGAAAGCTACCACAAGACCTCTGTCCTAATGAACTGGAATGTGCTTACATAATTGCCACATATCGGAGCCAAGGGACTAGATCTGCATTAATTTTCAAGGCATTCAAAGGACATCCAACATATTTCTAGAAACGACCATAAGTGGACAAAAGTCTTGCTCACATCTCTGTTTATTAAGCTGAAAGATGATCATCTAGACATAGTCAATATCATTACTCAATAACAAGTGCAAAAAATATTCCATTGCTATTGCATAATATTCCAAACACTTGCTGACAATTTAAATATATATATATCTTACACTTTTCTATTAACCAAGTATACCTATGTTCTATCAACTTAATGAAACACTATCTATTTGTCCTTTTGGACACACCACTTCAGCAACACACATAGCTATTTGTTGTTTTAAAGGAATTTTAAACTTTACCTGAGTTTTTGGTTTGTATTTATCCACCCAAGATTCATTTTGGCTATGGTTTTGTTTTGAGAGTTTATATTTATATTGCTCATGTATAGAAAGTGGCTTTCTTTTTTTTCTTTCAGTCTTACAACTTTCTATCGGAGAGCAACACTCTTTTTTCTTCCGACTGTGTTTGGTATCTGTTGATGGCTTCTTATGAAGAATGTCAGATGACAGAATTGTATCCTTACAGAAATCACTAAAAGATGGCTCCACCCAATCAGTCACCTAACAAAATGTAAGTAAACAAAAGTTATTGCACGGTAGAAATGATTAATTCTTAAACCAACTAGTATTTTACAGTACAGTAGTCCAAGGTCTTAATAACAGCAACAACTTTGTCATACTATTGGAAAGCCCCCTTTCAACTTTTAAGCCCTATCTAATTGAACATTCAGTAACTTTGTTTTAATACAGTGGTACCTCGGGTAAAGAACTTAATTCGTTCCGGAGGTCCGTTCTTAACCTGAAACTGTTCTTAACCTGAAGCACCACTTTAGCTAATGGGGCCTCCCGCTGCCGCCGCGCCGCCAGAGCCCGATTTCTGTTCTCATCCTGAAGCAAAGTTCTTAGTACCACTGTACAAGAAAGGGAGTCTGGAATCAGCATGAAATTATGAAAATAGTATGTCTTAAGTTTATATATATATGTATACACACACACACACACACACACACAGGCATTTAGCCCTGGTGTGTTCAACAGTTCTTATTTCCAGTAATTATACTTGGTCTGGAACATTTAACCATGATTTCCAAACTACCATTGGCTGATGTTATGAAAAGTGATAATAAAGTAAGTAATCCTCCTCTACATAACAACTGTGCATTAAAGAATAATACAATCCAAAATCTTTAATATTTTAAAGTAATCACTCACATTGACTGCAGCAATCTTTCTTTTTGAATATTTTTTTGACATCATCAACCTTTGTAGTTTCCATCCAAAGCATATGACTGACAGCCCTTTAAATTAAATTACCTAAAAAAGTGTAAAATATTTATGTAAACAAACTTTGCACAAATAGAATTTTAAAACGTCCAACTAGGCAAAACATCCAACTACGGCTGCCTTGCAAATGAGGGGGTAGCCCCAGGGAAGGGAGAAATCACACTCCAGCTGCTATTTTCCTCCAAATGTGCTGTTTTTCCAAGAAAAGGTTCCTTCCTAACCCTGGCCACTGCTCAACCAGTCTGTATGGAATGCCAGGCCACTTCTTCACACAGGGCCTTTTGGGTCTTTCCGCTGGATTTCACTGGCAGAGATCCTACAGGCTTCCACTTTATCCACCCCCTTCCCAGACTGGTGCAAAAGGGGTTGGGATTGTTTCTACCAACTCATGGTTGTGGAGAAAAACCTCAGAAACTAATTAGCAGCATGACTGTGAAACATATTCCTGCAATGATTTTTAAATATAGTGGTACTAGTACATCAGGCAGTAGTAGGCAGATTTCAGTAACCTGTCACAGACAACTATAGGTTTCATCTATACAGCAGGCAAAAACTTCAGAACTGGCTATTCAGTCACAAATTTAAGTTGTCATACCATCCCCAGTCACAAATGTCAGTAGTTGTCATACCATCCCCAAAGGCTATGCAATATAAAGAGTACACTTTCTCTCTCACACACAGACATGGTGGTGTTTGAGTTAAAACCATACTCAAGGCGGCTTATGACATGACAAGATTTGCATAATTACAAACATAACAGAAGTCATAAATAAAACACATCAAAAAGTACACAACCAAATTAAAACAATTTCCACACGAATCATAACATGACCTAGAAATAACGATACAAAAATCAGCATCAGTATTGTTATTATTTATTCAACTTATACAGCGCGAGCAACCAAAGAAACCTCCAAACTCTACCCCAGCCGAAGAGTCTGTTCAGCAGCTTTTGTAGCTGGGGTCAGTCAGGGACCCGCCCACCCAGGCCAGGTGGGAAAATAACGGCCACCAAGGCAGGGAGGCAGATCTTCCAGGGCGAAGGGAAGGCAGCTCAGCCGAACTCAGCGGGACTTACTTCTGACCGGACATGCTTCGGACTGCGCCGCTCCTTCAGGGATGTCCAGCCGAGTGACTTGCGGAGCGGCTCTGCCGGACTGTGTTGCGCTGACCCTTCTCCGCCGCTTCTGTAGCCCAGGCAGCGCCTTACTCGCCCTTCTCCATCACCAGGGAGACCTGCCGCGGTGCCCTAATACCCGCCGGAGGCGTCTTTCTCCTCCTGGGACTCAGGCTGCCTCCATTCAGGCTGGGGGCTTTCCGCGCATGTGGGCGCCCAACTGATGACGAAACTTTAAGGCGTCACCCTCTGGCCCCAGAGAAAAGCCAAAAGCTCGCCGAAACGTACGTACGTATGTATGTATGTATGTATGTATGTATGTATGTATGTATGTATGTATGTATGTATGTATGTATGTATGTATGTATGTCATACGTGATTCTTACCTCACAGAGTCGCCTTCCTATTTACCAGGAGACGGGCGGAAGAAAGGGACCTCTGTGACGTTGTTATTATGCGCTGACTCGGGCAGAGTTGGGAAAGGTCCCCGCGAAGGATGAACACGTGTCTTCGTGACGCCTTTCTAGGCACTTGGATCGTCCCCCAAGCGAACATGAGGAGACCAAATATTCTTCTCACGGGTAAGAGGAAAACGGGTTGTGTTTGTATCTCATGCAAGTGCTTTAGAAACATAAGGTCCCGGGTCCAGTTTCTAGTGTCCTCGGGTGAAGGCAACCAGTAACAACAAGGCTGGGAAAGATTCCCGTCTGAAATCCTATCCTGGAAAGCTGTGTGTTTGGGTCGACTCGGTGCGAGGCAGCTTCATGGGTTTTACCTGATTGTGCGCCTCGGTAAATGTCACTTTTACCCTCCTATTTGTACTTCAAATATGAGGCCTGGGCCTGCAGGCAAACTATGTGATCGAATGGGCTATAACATTGTTTTGAATGCTGCTCCGTGTTTGTTTGTTTTATATAACATGCAAATACAAAACTTGCTCTTTGCCATATGCCATACAAGCTGATTGTAGACAATTTTTAATATAGAGAAGCGTTCAAAGTGTGATGCACACGCCTGCAGGATTTTTTTTTAATGGAAAGTCTTTGGCTATCTTGCTTGAACTAGGCCTGTCTGGGCCTTTAGTAGCAGTTTTCATGTGGAGTTGATTACAGTACAGTGGTACCTCGAGTTACATATGCTTCAGGTTACATACGCTTCAGGTTACAGACTCTGCTAACCCAGAAATAGTGCCTCAGGTTAAGAACTTTGCTTCAGGATGAGAACACAAATCGTGCTCTGGCAGCGCGGCAGCAGCAGGAGGCCCCATTAGCTAAAGTGGTGCTTCAGGTTAATAACAGTTTCAGGTTAAGAACGGACCTCCGGAACAATTTAAGTACTTAACGAATTAAGTACAGGTACCACTGTATATGTTATTAGTTGCTACTATTGATTACTGTTTTGTTATGACATATGCTGCTTTGTAGGTACGCCTGGTGTTGGGAAAACTACCCTAGGCAAAGAGATTGCTGCAAGAACAGATTTTACTTACATTAATGTGGGTGATTTGGCCAAAGAAGGTGAGTTTTTATTTTACAGAACTTAACACTTGAAAGTTGATGTAGATTTCGTATTTAAGTTATATACTGGTAAGTAGGTATAGTTTAGATATATGTGGTAGAGTTCAGTGTTGCGCTATTATGAACATTCTGTCTATGCAAGCATTTCAGCTCATCGTATGGAACAACCCCACCCCTCTCTCCTGACTCTCCCTGCCCCTTCCTGCCCAAACCAATTCTGGGAGGCCTTCAGTGGGAGGAGAGGGAGAAAGCTCCATTACATAAGCAGTAGTCCTTGCACAGAGTTTCTGCTGACAGAATGCCTAGATGAATCCTATCCATAGCTATAATGCTAAAGGGAATAAATTCTGTTTATAGACATGCTTGTTAAAAAAAAACTTTTAAACATACTTCTAAAATGCATAGAGTAAGCATCATTGGACTTATGGAACTTATTTCTGAATAAAAACCCATAATATTGGGCTGCACACAGGTTTTTGAGAGACATATCTTAAAAAAGCAATTGACAGCAAACCATTGGAAACATTTTTTGTATTCTTACCATTTCTTCCTCATTATACAGGGGAGCTATATGAAGGATTTGATGAGGAATATGGATGTCCAATTTTAGATGAAGACAGGGTACGTTTACATTTAAAAACTAGCACAGTTTTGGATTTTATTTTGTTACTAAGAATACATTTATAAGTTTATTTTGTATGAATTCTCTTTTAGGTAGTTGATGAACTGGAAGAGAAGATGAGTGATGGCGGTGTAATAGTTGATTATCACAGCTGTGACTTCTTTCCTGAACGTTGGTTTAATATAGTATTTGTGCTTCGAACTGAAAACTCAGTCTTGTATAACAGATTGGAAAGCAGGTAAAATCAGTGCTACAAAATAGATGCAGTACCAGATTTGGTTTAGGATGAAGCCTCTTGTTAGTACATAGTCTTGTCTCTGTTTTTTAACCTAAAATGTGCTCCCAAATTATCTCAAGTCTTATCTTATTTTATTTTTTTAGAGGATACAAAGGAAAAAAGCTTCAAGACAACCTTCAATGTGAAATTTTTCAGATCATTTATGAAGAAGCCATGTCATCGTATAAGGAAGACATTGTTCATCAGTTGCCCAGCAACATTCCAGAGGACATGGAGAACAACTTAGATCAGATTATACAGTGGATCGAACAGTGGATGAAAGACAACAACTAGCATTTTAATATGTAATATTAATAGACCAAACAGTCTTAGAAATAACTTAATTCAATAGCACTGGCTGACTGGTTCTTGTCAGTTACACTTGCTGTTTCAGTCATTGAGGAAACAGTAACAGTTACTTTTCTGTGAAAATAAAATTGGAGATAAATGAAATTCAGCAGATTTATGCTGCACTAATTATAGCTGGATTCATATGACTGCAGAAACTGGACATAAGTTACAGACTTGGAAACTTTAAAAAACATGACATTCTGTGTAATTGGGCATCTTACGATTCTTTTTGAAGATTTGGTTGAAAAGGTTAATAACAAACTGCACTGGCTTGTTTAAGTGTTAGCATCTCAATTGCTGTGCAACTTCCTTTTTTTGGTAATACGTTGAATTGTTCTGTGGAAGTTTTTATTTTTTAATGGTGGGACTTGGTTTGTGACAATGTTCCAGGTTATTGTGACAGTGTTCCAGGTTATTAAGTTATCAACATGCAATGTCATTTAATATATTTGTGTGTGTGTATATATATATATTTCATTTACTAGCTCATAGTAAATGTTATCAGTCTTTCAAATCTAAAAGCTTTCCTGGTGGAGTTACTTCTAATGCTATGGGAATATTGACCTGTCTTTGCAAGTGTAATACATTGACTATACACAGTGCAACCTGAAGTGCAACCACAGGTCATGTTATTGATGTGAACACACATGCCAGTTCCACATAATAGGAAGCCCAATTTGATAGCAGCTTCCCATAGCATGTATGTGTGTCAAATACAGATCTATGTTTTGTCTGTTAACTACCACAACGCGTGTGCAAAATACACAGTACCAAGTGAAAGGTAGGTAGAAAATTGGTTATGCATGAATAAAGTATTAAGTCTGTTTGTAAGTATGTTTATTAGTGTCTCCTCTTTGTGTTAAAATATTTAGCTCCAGAGATCTGATCTTTGAATATACAGTAATGAAATTACAAAAATTGCAAAGGACACACCTGATTAGTATCTTAATAGGAAGCACATCTTCCTGTTGTCAGTTGGGAAAGGCCCACTTTGATTGCCCTGGTAGTTTTGTGGTAATTCAGCATATATAAAGCACTGATGTTTTCTTTTCTGGAACTAAAAAAGTTTAAGATATTCTTGAAAAGGAGCCTCCTTCTTTAGGAATAGGAGACTCCTACTGAATTTAAGCATACACTAACTTAAATGCAGCATCAGTACTTAAGATACTCCTAGCTGCACATTCTATGGTATAATGTAAATTACACAGTCATTCAGTGTATATAGTACGACTGATACTTATGGGGGAAACACATTGTCATGGCAGTGAACATGATAGGACTTTCCCTTTCTCCTCTTCCTCTTCACGCTTGCACAATCTATTCCAGGAGGTTCTCCAATTGTCCAGAGTAGATTTTGAGGGGCATCAGTGTACAGGTCAGGGGGAAAGTCCCATTGCACAAGTGGCTGTCACTGTTGGATATTGCCCTATCCATGGAGCATTTGATTTGTGCCTCTTATAACGTCATTGTATGTTTGTGTTTTGTATATTTGAAAGTGAAAATCCTCCAGTTTGCCATTTTTCTAAGCTACTATGACTTGAAACTTTTATTATTTACTAAATAACTATTGGAAATGACTTTGTACTTAATATAATTTTGATTTATGGAGAAATGGGTCTATAGTTTTGTAAGTTTCTTAATAAAAAGGAGTGCATTTAATGGTAAACATTTAGCTTTGCATTTATATACAGGTATGTCTATTAAAGTGCCTTCTATGATATGCTGTAAGCAATTTCTTTTAATGAATGTTCAAATACGATGTTTCTATTCAACTTTTGTAGTAGCTCTTGCTGTGTTCAATAAATTTGCTTGTATTGATGACCAGTTAAGAAAACCATATAACTTAAGACATGCATTGCAGCTAAATCTGTATCTTACTCATCCTTTCCTGTTTGTCAAAGCTTAATAATCCTATAGTGCAATAGAGGATTTTGACATGTAGTAACGACCTATGTATGTGAGAAGACCCTTCATGAAGTGGTAGAGCTCATACTTCGTTTAAGGCCAGAGGTTTAATAAAAAGGTTCCATGGTGGCAGGTCATCTATCTTATCTATCTATCTATCGTAATTTATCCTTTTTCAAATAAAATAAAAATAATTGTACATTTTCCAATTAACATTCAATTAGTATTACTTCCCCTCCACCACTCCATAGTTTCCCCAAGTATTGTAATATTGATGCATATTCTAATTATTCTATACCTTATCTCCTCCATAATATTCTCCTATATGTATTTTACTGCTGTTATTACTCCATACCTACTTATGTTTTAACATGTTTACAATAATTTTTTAAATAAGCTGCAAACATGTTCCAGTCCTCCTTTAAAAACTCATCTTGATCTCTAATTTTACTAGTTAAGCTTGTTTGTTGGCAGTTGAAACTGAAGGAATATGCTCAATCTTCTAGGTCATTTATAAAATATTGAGCTGTTGTCACTACATACTGATCTAGATGGACTAATGATCTAATGGTGTAAGGCAGCTTCATATGATTAATTGCCTGAATTTAGATAATCTTTAATTTGTTTTTGCATGAGATTGCATTGTATGCACCTTTCAAATGCTTATTCTGAACCACCGTTCAACGCACAACGTACAGATGAAAATGCCTAATAAAAAGCTCTTGAGGTGCCCTCTAGGTATTGAAGCCTCTGACTCCCATCAGTCCCAGCTAGCATTTCCTGTAAGGGAAGATGAGAATTTCAGGATTGCACTGTACAGTGGTACCTCTGGTTACGAACTTAATTTGTTCTGGAGGTCCATTCTTAACCTGAGACGTGCTTTTGCTAATGGGGCCTCCCGCTGCACATGCGCCTCTGGCACACGATTTCCGTTCGCATCCTGGGGCAAAGTTTGCAACCAGGAGCAGCTACTTCCGGGTTAGCAGAGCTTGTAACCTGAAGCGTTCGTAACCAGAGGTACCACTGTATTGGCACCAGTGCCAGATTTACGTATAAGCTAAGCAAGCTATAGCTTAGGGCCCCGCTCTCTTTCCCCAAAACAAAATAAAGGGGGGAAAACCTGGATGTACTACGTTTCCAAAATATAAGATAAAAAAACTAAAACAAAACCTACATACAGCAACAGTGTTTTGTGGGTCCATAAATTACCATATAGCATATATTCAACACAAGAAACAGCGACAATTTGTTGCTGACAAAGGACAGCTGGACATATAAAGGGCCCCATTACGTTCAGTAGCTTAGGGCCTCATCGAACCTAAATGCGACCCTGATTGGCACTGTATTTGGACAGGAACATAGACACCAAATATGCCTCTCTGGGGAGGTATTCATGAGGACCTCCCAGGTAAATCCCCACTCAGCGATGAAGCCCACTAGGACTGACCTTGGGCCAGTCGCTGCCTTCACAGGGTGTTTATTGTGAGGATAAAATGGGGAGAACCTCGTACGCCCCTTTAAGTTCCTTGGAGGAAAAAAGTATAAAAATGCAATGAAATAAATACACCCCCCCAAAAAAAAACCCCCACTGCCTCGCAGCAGACGGGTATAACTTAGGGTCAGGTACCATTTCTTCCTGCTGCAACGGCACAGAGGTTTGTGGGCGGCACCTTAAAAAACGAATGGGCCAGTTAGATTGATCTTTGCAACAAGCTTTTCCTATTACCGTGCCCACTCTTGACTCTGCAGGTTCCTCCTCTAGCTGCGGGGAAGGGAGGGCTAGTTGGGGTAGGCGGGCAGGTGAAGCCCTGCCCCGGAGGGAGGCCGGGAGGAACAGAGGGACGGACCGGGAAGGGCGACGGCTGGACTGGAGGGAAGGAGGAAGCCCTGCTCGCCTCGCCGGCCAGGTGGGTCTGCGGCGGGCTTGGCTTGCGCGCGGAGGGAGGCCCGCAGCTCTGGAAAGCTCGGCCCCTCGGGAGAGGGAAAGGGGGGCCGAGCCGTGGGGCGTCGGGGTTCTGTGCATGTGGCGCGGAGGGAAGCCCGGGAGGCTCGCGCTACGCGCTCTTTCGTGAAATAAATAAATAAAACTAAAAAATGGTCCAGTAGCACCTTAGAGACCAACTAAGTTTGTTCTGGGTATAGGCTTTCGTGTGCATGCACACTTCTTCGTAAAGCTCCGCGTTCTCGGACGGGTAGCTTTCCTTGCCGTTCTTTCCTGTACCTTTTAATATTGGTGGCAAAGGGAGACATTCAGCAGACCACACTTTTGCCCTGTGTGGAGACGCCAGTGATGCACCTGTTGAATGTTGGTTGGGCATACAGATTTTTTAAGGAAAAGCGGGGGGAAACAGAAGAGAAAGCCCTGCTTAAGGTGTTGTCATAATTGATAGGTGGAATCACAGAGTTGGAAGGGACCCTGAGAATCATCTAGTAGTCTATCCCCCTGCAACGCAGGAATATGCAGCTGGCCCTTAGGCAAGATCGAACACGCAACCTTGACATTGACAGCATCACACTCTAGTCAACAGAGCTACCCATGAAAGAGATAATTAGAGGATAAGTTCTTTATTCTGGGAAGCCCCTAAAATAAGTAAAGGGGACCCCATTGTATGATAAGGTATGTTCTGTAATCTTGGGTCCATGCATTTTTGGCTTTTCTGCCAGCTACAACAGTAGTACCTCAGGTTAAGTACTTAATTCGTTCCGGAGGTCCATACTTAACCTGAAACTGTTCTTAACCTGAAGCACCACTTTAGCTAATGGGGCCTCCTGCTGCTGCCGCGCCGCCGGAGTGCAATTTCTGTTTCCATCCTGAAGCAAAGTTCTTAACCTGAGGTAATATTTCTGGGATAGCAGAGTCTGTAACCTGAAGCGTATGTAACCCGAGGTACCACTGTACATAAATATGAAGAATCTTATAACTGTGTACGTTATAAATATAAAATGCCTGTTGCTGTGTGTAGTTATGCAGCAATAAGGGGTGTTTTGCAATCCAGTGGTACCTCGGATTACATACGCTTCAGGTTACAGACTCCACTAACCCAGAAATATTACCTCAGGTTAAGAACTTTGCTTCAGGATAAGAACAGAAATTGTGATCCAGCGGCATGGCAGCAGCGGGAGGCCCCATTAGCTAAAGTGGTGCTTCAGGTTAAGAACAGTTTCAGGTTAAGTATGAACCTCCGGAACGAATTAAGTATTTAACCCGAGGTACCACTGTATTGGATCCAACATGGAATGTTAAGACATCGGGAAACTGCCTTATAGTGAGTCAGACAATGGGTCCATCTAGCTCAACATTGTATGCACTGATTGGGAGCAATTCAGGATTTCAAACAAGCCTCTCTCCCAGCCCTACCTAGAGGTGCTGGGGATGAAGCCTGGGATCTTTTGCATGGAAAGCAGATGCTCTATCACTGAGCCACAGCCACTTACCTGCTAGCTATATAAGTAAAGGTAAAGGGACCCCTGACCATTAGGTCCAGTCGCAGACAACTCTGGGGTTGCGGCGCTCATCTTACTCTATAGGCCGAGGGAATCGGCGTTTGTCCATAGACAGCTTCCGGGTCATGTGGCTAGCATGACTAAGCCGCTTCTGGCGAACCAGAGCAGCGCACAGAAACGCCGTTTACCTTCCCACCGGAGTGGTACCTATTTATCTACTTGCACTTTTGGGCATGATTTCGAACTGCTAGGTTGGTAGGAGCAGGGAACGCGCAATGGGAGCTCACCCCGTCATGGGGATTCGAACCGCTGACCTTCTGATCGGCAAGCCCTAGGCTCTGTGGTTTATACCTGCAGATAAATATGTTTTGCTCATTGTGTACTTGATAAATATAAAATGCTTGTTGTTTCAAATATAAAACTAACTGTGTGGCATTCTAATGAGAAATGAGCAGTGCTTAATGCTTTTTGTTGATACAAGTGTGGTTCTGATAACCCTAAGGTTGCAGGTTTGATCCCCGTATGGGACAGCTGCATATTCCTGCACTGCAGGGGGTTGGAGTGGATGATCCTCCAGGTCCCTTCCAACTCTACAATTCTATGATTCTGTGATTCTATATTTCTAGATTCAGGTAGGTAGCTGTGTTGGTCTGAGGCAGGCAAAATAAATTTTAAAAAATTAAAAATTGTCCAGTAGCACCTTAGAGACCAACTAAGGCTACATGTTAACGAACTAGCTTCCTTCCCTGACACCCCAAATTAAGTGTGTCTAAATTGTAAGCGTTATGGGACAATGTATACACAATGTTACTCATCACCTTGGTTCATACTGTGAGATTTACAATGGATGTACAGAAAACAAGCTCTTCCTATCACTATATTTTTGTCTAAATCAATCTCTAAAGGGTAGGTGAACAGAAGTTCCATTTTATTTTCTTAAAACAAGCAGCACACATTCAAAATGGTTTACTAAAGTTAAATGTCCGTGTGCAAAAACAGCATAAGAAGACATTTTTAATGAAGAGAAGGTTTTCTATAAATGCTTCCTCTTAACATTATTTGCTAAAAAAAAAAAAAAAGCAGCCAAGTATTCAGAGTTCCTTTGTGAGGATGTTATAAATGGCTGGATTCTATTAAAGAGAATTAGGAAAGCAATAACATAGTGTAATATGCACGTTTCATACAAGAACTCAATTCCACATAGGTCTTGATGTGACTTTTGCAGTTGTTGGATTGTAAGTTAAACAATGCTTTCTTTTTTATTACATTTTAAAGTAAACAAAGTGGCTGGGTGTGTTTATGGTCCTGCCAGCAAGGCATAAGATTACACTGATATGCTTTTAAGTTCTTGGAATCTTATTTTGCAGTCGTGCTTTGAAATCAGTACTAACAATACATGTGTTTAATTTGCAGGAAATGCTTCCTGTAATTAGTAATCTCTTCGACAAGAAGCATGGGTTATTTAGGAAAATCTTAGTACAGTGTAAAAAAACTATTTGCTGCTGTCTAGAAATGACTGTTTCTGTTAAAAAAAACCCGAGACATCTTTAGTTTTGTTATAACATAATTATTCGTTTTTATTAATTTATTTTCCAGCACAACTTTCCCTGACGTGTTTGTGTTTAAACAAAGCTTTTGTATTTTAACAAAGGCACTGCTAGCTTGAAATAAGAAGCTATTTGTGTTGCCAATGAGTGAAGCAGTGTCATTGCAGAACAAACTGGTTATGACCTCAGAAGGTGAAGATGATGACATGGCATGTGGAGATTTGGGAAATGGACTCATTAGAAGGCAAAGTGATATGTATGAACCAGAAAGCTTCAACGTACACCCAGGTATGCCTAGAAGAGGTTCAGCAAGGAAAAGCTTCAGTCCGTTTATGCTGCCAAAAAAAGGAGAAGAATGTGATGCAACAGTTTTTCGTTGCTCAAGGTGTAACAGTTTGAATGACACGTCGGTCAAAAAAATGGGAATCAATGCATTTCGTAGCTGCAACCGCCAAAACAGCTCTGGTAAGGTTTTAGTTCAATCCAAATTTTTGGACCATTTAGTATTCTTCATACAGCACGTAAATGTTGCTATTAAGATACTTAATTCATAAACATCTCCAGAAGCATGTAAGTACCACAGAACAACAAATATAGAGCAGCAGGCGAAACAGTTTATTGTACCACCTAAAATGCTGGTTTCAAATTTTCAGTTATACCGAGCGTTTCACCTATAGGTGTTCAAAACAAAAATAAGGAATGTAAGATATATGTATGATGGATAGTGTTGACCCAGTTGTGTGTGCTTAAGCATGTTGACTTAAACAGAAGCTATAATAACTGAATTCAAAATATTAGACGTTGCATCAGTTAAGACATACTATTTTATGAGTTTTCCTGTAAAAAATGAGAGATTCCAGTGGATCACAAGAGAGGAGAGGAGGCATTATTTAAGGCTTTATATAAGTTGTAAACAGTGCTGTACAGGGACTGGCGTATCAGTCAGCACACTAAGCACTTATTTGTTGACTCAGCCATTTGGGTGCTAGGCTTCTAATGATGTAGCCCAGCTTGTAGATACCAAGCATGAAAGAGATTAATGTAGTCTCATTTATCTCTGAGGCCACAGTGTACAGTAGCGTCTCACTGGTTTGTAACGTGAGTGAGAGTCCATTTTGGGGAGGAAACTCATTTTTCAAATATTCAAAACAATAACTGGATGTTGCTGAGGAAATACAATTTCCTTCTCCCAGAAAACTATTGCTTCCAGCGCAAGTTGGAGTTCTGTATGGATTATGACTGTGCAAGTGTTGCAGGCAGTTATTTTGAAATTTGTCCTTTGAGTATTGCATTCCCCCGCCCCCTCATTCCTTTTCAAAAGAAGTCAGCTGCTCTCTGATGTTTCACTTTCTTGCTTTGCCTTTTGGTGAACTCCCCTCCCCACCTCAGTTTTACTTTTTTTAAAAAAAGGAATTTCCATTAGAGTGCATGTGTCCCAAGTTTTTCTTTTGTTTATACATCTCTTGAAACATAGTTCCACGCATGCATGGAGACATGGATGGCCCATCCCATTTTGCCACCTGAGGTAAACCGGGAATTGCCGCCTCCTGCCCCATCTGCTGAATGGGCTCAGCCCTCACCACTTCTGCTGCTAGAACACCGCAGCTCTCACCAAAGTTGGTGGGAGCCAGGCTGTTCCGCAAAGCGTTCTCTGCAAACCAGAATACCTGCCTCTTGCCAGTTGTGTGTGTGTTTTCTGGAAGCAGTAGTGTGGGCTGCTTGTTGACTCAGCCATTTGGGTGCTAGGCTTCTAATGATGTAGCCCAGCTTGTAGATACCAAGCATGAAAGAGATTAATGTAGTCCCATTTATCTCTGAGGCCGCAGTGTACAGTAGCGTCTCACTGGATTGTAACGTGAGTGAGAGTCCATTTTGGGGAGGAAACCATCTCTTTTGCCTCCATTGCCTGAGTCGGGAGCTTTACCACACCTCATGTGCTGGACACAAATGTGTGGTTAGCCATTAAATAAGTTAGTGTTGATTTAACTTTACCTTTTGATCTAAAGTTCTTTTGCATCCTTCCCCCCCCCCCTCCGCCATTGAGAGATGCCCAATGTGGGTTTTTTCTCTCCTTCCAATAATCAGCTGCTATTTCTTGAAACTTAAGAGGTGGTGTATTAAATGCTTATTGCATAAAAGTGCAAGGGGAGGGCAAATTACCAAACATAGTTTTGAGAAACAGCTGGTGCTTTTCAAGTTCTTTTTTTAATGTTTTAAATAAGCACTTAGAAATAAGCATGTCATCCTATTAGTTTCAAACCAGGATGCTTTTTTTATTATGAATGCACACAGAAACTAACTCTGAGGCATCAAATGAAGAATTAATACAACACCTTCAAGAAGCTGAAGAGGTAAGTGCCTGTCTTGGTAAGACTTAATTTGGAACCTTATTTTTCTCACTAATAGGGTGTCCCTAGACCCAGAAGCAATAGCAAGTATGGGGCAAGGTGTTGAGAGAGTAGTAGAAGCCCAGCTTCACCCATATTTGGAGGAAGTGGATTTTCTGGATCCATTTTGGTCTGGCTTTAGGCCTGGTTATGGCACTGAAGCCGCCTTGGTTGATGGTTTAAGCAGGAGCCTCTCCTGCTGGCCAGGGAACCCTCCAGAACAGTGTGGGATATGGTTTGGAGATGGGGCTGCAGCCTGAGGGATAAATCCTTTCAATGACACAAGCGGGTGCACCATCCACACATAGCAGAAAGTCTCTGTATGATGCCCAATATTTTTGTTTACTCAACGTGACTTTATTCATACCCAGGAAATAGAAGTTTTAAGAGTTGAATTGGAAGCATCTCAAAGACAACTTGAAGGCAAAGAGCAAGCACTAAAAATTCTGCAGAGCATGGTAACTTACTAATATATATGAATTTACATGAAATTTGTAATGTAGCATTTTTCAAATTGTACATGTACTGTTATGCAAATGAGACAGCTGTTCTTTACTGTTAATGGTTTTATTACTTACATTGGTGACCGGTTCTTTAATTGATGCAGAGGCAGTTTTAGGGTAGCGCGACCAGTTCAGATGCACTGGGTTCTGCTCTGCAGGGGGCGCCATAATAGCGTTGTATGAGAGTGTGAGAGGCAGTGGGGAGCCTCTGAAATTTGAGAGCTCAAAGTCTGCCAATGATTGATACATATGTTTTCACTTTTAGCATGATCTGCGAGACATAATATTATGCGAGACATAATAGTTCAGCTTTTAAAATTTTTATTTCTCAGGCAGTGCTGGATAAAGCCACTTGTCATACTAAAGCAGTATTTAAAAAAACAGAGCAGCAGAAGAGAGCTTTAGAAAAGGTAAGACTATACCTTATTCTTTCTCTGAAGAGGGGCAAAAATAGCTGAGATGTGTATGGGATTGCAGCCCTAAAGCAAAAATCCAAAACATACTTGATTTCAATGGACTAAGCATGCTTAAGACTACAGTCCTTACTGGGCAAAAAGATCCACTGAACACTGCAATTTACTTCTCAGTAAATATGCATGGCGCTGCACTGCACATCTTTGTTGATTTGTCTTTTATTTACAATATTTTATTTAGTACAGTTGTAATAGTTTGCTGGAATACTTATTGGAAAATATGAGTCTGTATAATTAGGAGATTTCAGAGCACAGAGGTTTTTTTCTATGGGAAGAACTGTTTGATTCTTCTCTTTTAGCGAACACTATGCCCACAGATTTTCAAGTTTTTCTCCACAATAGTGAAAACTAGAAAATCGATTTTCACATTAATGCAGTAGACTGATTGCATGAATGTGTGGATACATAGAACATTCCTAGACATTTTGTCTTTCATCAGTAGTTATCTAAAGTTGCTGACTCAGTATTTTTAGACAAACAATTGACTGCAATCCTAGATTTCATCAGGAAAAGTGAACAGGAGAGCACTAAGTCCACAGTCAGGGGTGTTTGGAATGTTCAAATTATGGAATATTGTCCTGCTTTCTTCTAATATTAACATTTTACTGTTTATAGGAAATAAATGTTCTACAGTGGGAAATAAAAATTAATCAGGAGAAATTCAAAAATACAGAAGAGGTTTGGGCAGAAAAATATGACAGGTATATATACCAAAGTAATACCTCAGTTTTGCAATATATAGAAGCATACGTTTGAGGTATGATTTAAAAACATTTCATTTGTTGCCATTGTCAACAGAATTTATTGTGAAAATGCTGCACTTAAGGAAACACTGAAATTGAAAACTGATGAAGTTAAAACACTAAAGTCTGAAAATGAATGTAAGTATGCTCCACCTTTTTCAGTTCTTTGCCTTTTAAAGAAATTGTGTTTCTTACCTTTGTCTTAGATGCAAAAAAGCAAAGACTAATCTTTTTTGAAAAGCGTACTGTGTTCAGTTTAACTTTCTATGATGCAGAATATATTAGTCCAATATTTATTGTTTTTAGCCAAAGGCCATTGCATTGTAAGTCACAAAAGAAACAAGATATTCCAAGAGCAAGTTAAACAAATGTATTTTCCAAAATGCAAGTTGTTAAAACATATAATTGTAAAGTTCTTCAAATCATTTAGACATAATGTCTTAGTCTTAAACTTTTGTTTCTACTCTTGAAAGGATTTGAACATCACGTCGCGCTTAGAAGCATAATGTTGAAATTATGCATTCTTACCCACTGAATATACTGGAATTTAGGATTTTGCATGTTGCGTTGATGCAGTTAGCAATAAGATTAGCATTGTCATGTACTCACCTAGGTAGCCTAGGTAGCCTAGGTGAGATGGCAAGCGGCTGAAAGTCACCTATTGAGCGTCATAGCTGAGAAGGGATTTGAACCTGAATCTCCCTAGTCCTAATCTGTCACTCTAAGCCGCTACGCCATCACTGGCCCTCAATGTTTAATATTGCCTCTGGCAACACTTATTGACACATAATTTCAGCATAGTAAACCACAGCTTCGAACCTGTTTCAAATGCAGAATCTTCAGTCCATAGTATATGAGATTATAAAACTAGTGCTTTGTAAAGAGCCTTTTCCTCCTTAGTGTGTGACCTCAACCAATTCCACAAAATCTGAGACTAGGGAAGCTTCCAACATAAACTTGTAGGCGAGCTTGAGCTCTTTGTTCAGAAATTAAGCTCCTTTATTTTGTGTATATCCCACAAGTTAGTAAATGAAGAATCAAACCCTATTAAATTTGAAAATTACGTAAGTGAGGATTTGAAGCAAAAGAAGCTGATTGGAAAGTTCACAAACTGTTTCCTTGCTCAATATTTAATTTTACAGTTTTGGAACAACAGCACTTGGAGATTCTCGCTGTCCTAGATGCAAAACAGCGGAAGATTGTTCAGGAGAACATGTCCCTTAGCAAGAGTGGTTTTACAGAGATAACAGGACTTGAGGTGTGTATATTAAAATTGCTTTGTTTGAGTCTTTTGCTGATACCAGTTACTTTGAGAATGAAGTGGAAGTGCAGAGGCTTCAGTTCTTTCGGCTACTATTTTCCCTCCTCCATTTGGACTTGGGATCTTATCCACTTCATGAAATACCATTGCTCGCTCCCTCTTTCTTCCTAGACCAGTCTGCCCCAAGCTGATCTTCTACAAGTTTTTCGAGCTGTGAAATGGAGAAATTGAAAATAGAAAAGCCCAAGAGCTCATAATGAGTTTGATACCGATTTTAGTTACAGTAATGGAATGTTGGGGCTGGGTGGGGGATAGGTGAGAGGTAATTTTTCGTTGACCCCCCACCACACACACTACCTGAAAATCTTCCCATAAGAGTTGGAGGATACTCTGGAAGAAGGTGCATGAGGCAGAAGGGGAATCAGAGAAAATCGTCTCTACCTTTCATGAATGGGAGCTTCTATTAGATTGTAGTAACTTCTGGAAATGGAAGCAGTCCTTCTGTTCTAAAGGACCGCTCTGGATCCAAGCCAGTAATATAACTTGTATGAAGATGTAGAAGTCTACCCTTATTCTGTGTTTTGTAAAATAATAATAATAATAATGGAATGGTGTGCATTTGAATTTGAAGCTGGCAGTACTTGGAGCCTGCACTTGCAGTGGTCTTGAGGGAGAGCCATGCTCCTGTGCGAAAATGTCAGCAGCGACTCGAAAACAACTGCTTCAGCTCAAACAAGAGGTATTTATGCTTGGACTGAAAGTAGCATTGTTGTCCCTTTTAATGAAGATGTGTAGAAGGCACTTGTCATGTGTGAAATTGTTCAAAATGATGCAAGCTTAAAAATACAGTGTTTAGGCCACTGATATGTCAGTGCATTTTTCTTTTTATGATGACAGATATCTAAAACTTGTATTATTATTATTATATATTATATATGTATATGTATTCGCGGCCCAATGCATAAGAGTATATTTAGACAAGGGTAGCCTATGAAAACAAAATGGGATGGATCCAAAGATGAATCTTTCTTGCTCTAATGAAGGGGTCAGCAAACTTCTTCAGCAGGGGGCTGATCCACTGTCTCTCAGACCTTGTGGGAGGCCGGACTATATTTTTTTTTGGGGGGGGGAATGATGCAAGAGCACCACGAGCCCTAGTGGCTGCTTACCTGTGTCGTGCAAGCGGCAGGGGCTGGCGGCAGTGGCAGAGGCAGAAGGACAATGAGCGGAACACGAAAGGGCTCTGGAGAGAGGCTGCTTAAAATGGCGGCTGCTCAAACGCTGCTGCTGCTGCTGGCATCAGCAAAGCCCAGCCCCCTTCCTCCTCTAGGCAGGGAAGGGAGAAGCCAGGAGGAGGGAGGGAGGAGGCTGAGGTGCCGCCATGTGAGGGAGAGGGAAAGAACGTGCAGGCTGGCGATCCACACGACGATTCCTGGACCGTCCGCAGGCTGGATCCAGAAGGCAATTTAGCCTGATCTGGCCTGTGGGCCTTACTTTGCCTACCCATTCTCTAATGGAAGAAGTTTGTTCTGAATCAATGCCATTTTCTTGTAGGCACATCTCATTATCTTTGTGCAGCCCTCTTTAGGCTAAATGATGAAATCCATTCATGCAACTAGGAGAGGTTTGGTAGCCAATAATTATTTCTAGAAGTCTGTCTCTGCTTTCTTGTTTGCTGTTCCACACAGAGAAAAAGTCTGGGTGTGTTTGCTGCCTAAGCAGGAGATTTTATAGGGAGCAGCAGTGGGTGATACTTATTTTTGTAGCAACTCTAGTACTCTGACCATTGATTCTGCATCCTAGCACAAGGTGTAGCCCAGTTCCATGGTAAACAAAGAACAAAGTTCCTCCATGTGTGGACAGCCATTTTTATTGTGGGTTTTGTTGTTAAATGTCAATCCTGTGGCAGAGTATACTAGAGGTTTTCCCAGTCAATTGTTAGAATTAAATTTTCTGGTCACCTAGTGACTGTGTGTGTGTATAGCTCTACTTCATTTGTGGAAGCAGTTGCCATACCAATGTACTGGGACAGAATGACTAAAAAAGCTCCAAAATGTGGATTCATTCACTCTTTTTCTGAATGTCATCTGAACCTTCTCTCAATCTTAAAAAACAACAACATAGTTTGAGCTTCTGAAGAAGAGTAAAGAAGAAGCATATATTATGGCAGATGCCTTCAGAATTGCATTTGAGCAGCAGCTGATGCGGAGGAGGGACCAGGCGCTGGGACTCGCACAGATGAATAAGATCTGCAGAAAAGACAAGAAACGATTCAACTGGAAAAACATAAAAGACGATGGTAATTTTCTCCATGTGCATGATTCTCAGTGGTACTGAAAGTAGCCCAGAATTTGCAGTTTTTGTTTTGTATAAAACCCATTCGAATAAACCTAAAACCTACTGTTTGACATCATGCATTTGGTGGCCTGAATTTCATAGTAGCTAACCATGCTGCATGCATACAGAGTAGCAAAGCAGTCCCTACCAAGAGAATTTAAGGCTGGTTCATGCATGTTAATTGCTTGATTACGGCTCATCTCATGAAGAGCAGTAGATCAATGAGCCATCACAGATAACATCATCAAAGAGAGAACTTGAGTGAGAGAAAAAAGAGAGAGAGAGAGAACTTTTATATATCACCTCAAAACACAATGGTCTTGTTCAAACATCACAGCCAAAGTTGAGGATATCTTAATTTGAAGCCTTCTGAATCTCACTTATTCATTATCTGGGAAAAGGTCTTTACAGGGAGACAGCTATGAAAAATTATGGAGTAATCTCTCCAAACTGGTGGTGGTGTTAAATATGCTGGATTATGTCCAATAAAATAAATGTCAAGTTAAAAGACCATAGGAAGCATTTTTCTGGCACATGTATAATTTGCATGTGGTGATATTCAATATGATAAAAGTGTGATCTTATGATTGCAATCTGCTTTGAAAAATGAGTATTTTGAATGATGGGAGAGGATACATCCACCAGTGAGTGAACTAAAGTAATAAACAGTTCGTTTCCTTTTTGGAGTTCATATAATTTTCTCCCAGTTTATTGCAATTTCTCCTCTCTCTTTCAAGCACCTGCATACATTTCTTCTCTTCTCACCCCTGTATTATTGCCTTTCTGGTGCTGATAGGACATTGGAGCTTAATAGTAGAGCAGGAGTAGCCAACCTTTGGAGCGCCAATCATCCCTGGCCTTTGGTTTTGCCAAGTGGGATTAATGGGAGTCCGAGCCCAACAACGTTTGGAGGGCACCGCATTGGCTATCCCTGTAACAGACTATGAATAACTAATTTAGAATGAGGATTCAAAACATGTTATCTAAGATCAGCATATTTTGGCCTTCATTACTAGCACTCCACTGTTCTCTGTTTATTCACTTTAACTGCAGAACATTTTGCTCTATTCTTTTTGTTCTATGTGTGCTGCTTATTATTTTGTCTATTAAAAGTGTAGCAGTCACCACCAAAAAGCATGTGTACTTTTGGAAGCTGGATTATAGATGTACGCCATTTATTTTCGTTTGGTAACAGCCTCAGTTTTCCAGTGGTATATTAGTTTTAGGCTTAATTTTATTTGGACTTTAAAAAGGTGATTGTTGTTTAGAATGTCTCAAAGATCAGGACTTAAATGTGAATGTTATTTTTTCCCCTCAGGTGCTTTCACATTTCAAGGGAATAGGAAAAGCTTGGGGCGAAAGTTGATGGGCATGCTTGCTTCCGGCGCTGACAGCAAGAAAATAGAAGAATTGGATAATCCACAGGAAATCATTAGGATGCTGATAGACTTGGTTGGTAACTTGTATGGCTTCATAGAGGGCATATTAATGGTGTTCTTTTATCTTTGTAAAAATAAATATACACTGTTTATTTATATTTTTTATTGGTTTTTACAGATGAATGATAAGGAGGAAGCTTTGGCCCATCAAAGAAAAGTTAGTTATATGCTTGCTCGTGCCCTGGAAGAGAAAGAAGATAGTTTGCAGCAAAATAAGGAAAGCAAATTTTCAGAAGAGCTTGCTCTTAGCAGTAATCAGTGCAAAGATGATTCAGAGCCCCCAAAGTCAGCTCTTCCTGTGTGTTCGAGTTGCCAGACATGCGGTGCTCAAGATTGCTCCTGCTCTATTTCCCACACATCTCCCACCAGAATGCTGAACTGTACGTCAAAACGTTCTTGTTCCCCAACACCTGAAGAAAATTATGTGCATTCAACAGAGGAAGCAGCTGATCAAAACTGAAAATACTGACTGCTCTACAGGGGAGGGTAGAGCCTAGAAGGGGGCGGGGATGACAGAGGCAACACACCTCTTTAATGCTCAAGACTGATTTAAGATTCATATGCGCTTGCATGGATGGGCTTTCAATTGACTTGCAGGTATCACTGTGATACATAGAAGTCAACATGCAGAAGTTCTTGTGTGTCAACAGAGCCCCTGGTTTGGGCTGTAATTCTGTCATCATAATTCAGGGAACCTTTTTATTAGAGTGATTTTAAGCATTTTTCACCAATTAAAATAATTGCAAAAAAACAACTGAATGTGTTTTATACACTTAATGTAGGTATTTGTAAATAGTTTGCTTGTACGTAATGCCTGTGTATTTTATGCTATGATGGAATTGGGGGCAGATGTATTTTTGAAAGCACTATTTCATGATCAAATGAACGAACTTCTATGCTATGAGAATGTTTACTGTAAGATAAAGAGATTCTGGGTTGTGTATCCACATACATACACAGGGACTAGATCCACTAAAATCAGTAGACTTTTAAGTCTATTAATTTCAGTGGTTCAGTTCTGATGTATGGTTTAGCACGTTGGGTACAATTTTTTCCTCTGCCGATCATAAATTAATTGATTCCCTGCTATTTTAAAAATTAAGTAATGTCATTTATAATTTAACAGTGTGTCAAAACTATGGGCAGTATTCAACTAAATAAAAGTGCGAATGCAAGGATTAGCACTAGTGTAAAGAGACAATTCCCCTCATGTACATCCCACTGCCCCCAAATTTACTCTGGAGGCATGGGAAACCTTCAGAACAGATTGGGGGGGAGGGGGGGAGATTTTGTTGTACAAGGATAAATCCTGTGCTGACAGAACAGCATCCTTAGCACTCATACACCCCTTATTTTGACATAGTCACATGTATTAAGGTGAACAAATCCCTCCCCCAATTGGAGAAGGGTAACATTTTTACATGCTAGGGACTTTAAAGTGGCCTTAATTTAAGACAGGGGTAGGCAACCTAAGGCCCGTGGGCCGGATACGGCCCAATCGCCTTCTAAATCTGGCCCGCAGACGGTCTGGGAATCAGTGTGTTTTTACATGAGTAGAATGTGTCCTTTTATTTAAAATGCTTCTCTGGGTTATTTGTGGGACATAGGAATTCGTTCATTTGCCCCTCAAAAAATATAGTCCACCCCCAACATGGTCTGAGGGATGGTGGACTGGCCCATGGCTGAAAAAGGTTGCTGACCCCTGATTTAAGATATTAGCTACAATGTTAAGTCAGCCACACATTTAGATAACAAAACACATTTAGCACTTCAGAGTGGGTAAACCCACAGCTTTTGGCAGTTGTACCAATCCGGTTTTTGAAGCCAATTTTCACCATGAAAGCTGCTGCATGCTCCCTTGTACACAGCAGTCTTAATTTTGAAGCTAGATTTGTTTTCTTTTGGAGCCTAAAGCTCTGGTCTCCTGCTGCCATTTTAATCTGGACTAACAAGCACATTTAGATGTAATTAGAGCAGCTGTAGATCTTAAAGCCAAGGACCGGTTCCAATTTGTCCCTGTAACTGTGACAAACAGCAGCAGCCAAATGTTGTGAACTAAACAAAATGTCTTGTTTGTCTTCACTCATTATTTGTATGTGCTGAGAGGATACAAAGGGGGGAACCCACCCAGAATAATACTCTTCTTATCGCTGGCGAGTGTGAAAACTTACAGAGGATTTCTCCCCCCAAAAAGCAGGTGTCTGCATAAATTACTTGTTGTATAATGAAAAGTGAATGGTGATAATCTCCCTTTCAGGGCCCATCTGCTGCAAACTGGTGCAACAACAGAAACAAAGGCCACGTTCTCACAAACAGGAGCAACCTGTTCCTCCACTTAATCACTTCAGGCTGGGGGGAGGGAGGGGCCCATAATAGCCCTTCTACTTAACTGTTCTGCAATGTTTCTAAGGAGGGACAGTCAGCCATATGCATCTGTAGTGGCACAGGATGCTGCCAGAATATTAGTACCGTATTTTTCGCACCATAGGGCGCACCGGACCATAGGGCGCACCCAGTTTTTAGGGGGGGAAATCAAGAAAAAAATCTTTTTCCCCCCCCCAGCCCCAAAGAGGAGCGTACAGGGTGCGCACAACCTCTCCCTGCCGGAGGGGTTGCGCGCAGCTATGGAGCAAGCCAAGTTTTGGCTTCCCCTTTAGCCCCATGCAGCCTCTCCTTGCCGGGAGACGCTGCGCAGGGCTAAAGAAGCCATAGCCCCGTGCAGCCTCTCCTTGCGGAGGGGCTGCGCGCAGCTATGGAAGAAGGCAAGGCAGCGAGCGGGATGGATCCCGCTCGCTGTTTTGCCTTCCCCTTTAGCCCCGCGCAGCGTCTCCGCAAGGAGAGGCTGCACGGGGCTATGGAAGAAGGCAAGGCAGCGAGCGGGATGGATCCCGCTCGCTGTTTTGCCTTCCCCTTTAGCCCCGCGCAGCGTCTCCGCAAGGAGGTGTCACGCGCAGCTATGGGAGAAGGCAAGGCAGCGAGCGGGATGGATCCCGCTCGCTGTTTTGCCTTCCCCTTTAGCCCCGCGCAGCGTCTCCTTGCGGAGAGGCTGCACGGGGCTATGGAAGAAGGCAAGGCAGCGAGCGGGATGGATCCCGCTCGCTGTTTTGCCTTCCCCTTTAGCCCCGCGCAGCGTCTCCGCAAGGAGAGGCTGCACGGGGCTATGGAAGAAGGCAAGGCAGCGAGCGGGATGGATCCCGCTCGCTGTTCTGCCTTCCCCTTTAGCCCCGCGCAGCGTCTCCTTGCCGGGAGACGCTGCGCAGGGCTTTCCTGGCTTTTCTGGGAGGTGGGGGAATTCCCCCACCTCCCGCAAAACCGGCAGAAGCCGCGCGCACTTTAAAAGGGCTGCACGGCTTCTCCTGGCTTTCCTGGGAGGGGGGAGAAGGGACTGATGCCGCTAGTCAGTCCCTTCTCCCTCCTGTGGAAAAGCCTGCAAGAGCGCACGGAGCTTGTGTGCGGCTCTTGGGGGCTTTTCCAGTCTGCGTCCCCCCCTGCATTCGCTCCATAGGACGCACACACATTTTCCCTTGCTTTTTAGGAGGGAAAAAGTGCGTCCTATGGTGCGAAAAATACGGTATTTTGCAGAAGGGATTTAAGTGCAGACTTGGTTATCATTCGAAAATCGTAGAGGTGGAAGGGATCCTGGGAATCATCCAGTCCCCCTTGCAGTGCAGGAATGCCAACTAAATGACAGGTGGCCATCTAACATCTTATTAATAAGCTCCAAGGAAGGAGAGTCCATCACCTCTTCTGGGCGTCTGTTTCCACTGCTAAACAGCTCTTACTGTCACAAAGTTCTTTGAACTCTCAAGTGGGGCAATTCCACTTCCTCCTAAATCATTTTGCATTTATTTTTTTTAAATCCCTGCTCTGCATAGTCCCAGTAGCCTTAGATAAGCACTCTAGTAATCTAAACCCCTAATTTTCAGCTCCTGTACTTAATACAATCTTCAGACTACATATAGCCTAACACCTTCAGTTTATCAGTATATGTTGATTTGCACTCTTTACTGTACCCACTTAAAACATTTGTATTTAGGCAAGCCTCTCAAAACGTTGATGTGGTTTACTGTTCATTTTAATTATTTTAAAATGTTTTAAATTGTTTACATGTTTTATTTATAATTTTAATATTTATTGTCTTTACGACAATCAAACTATATTTTTTGTTAGATAAATAAATCCAAATTATTAAAATATATTTGCTGGCAATTAAAACTGATTATGACCTTGAAATACTGCACTGTGCATCTTAAAAGCAAATTTAAGTTTTGTATTGCACATGAGTGTAACCTGCAAACAGATGGTTTCTTCATCGTCTGATGTTATTTTACCAAAAGCCATTAAAAGCAAATAAATATTTTCACAAACTTTAACATAATTCTGACTATTAGATTAGATTATCAAGCCTGAAGGCTTAGGGTGTGCTGCTGTAAACAAAAACAATTCTTTGGGAGAAGTTATTAAGTAATTAGGCATGACTCCCTTTCAACACTTCAGTCATACAGAAATGCAAAGAATTAAAGCTGAATATTAATGAATTATATTTACACTCCCAAGCTGAGAGTTTGCCAAAATATTCTGTAATATTTTGGTATGTTGAAGAAGTAATATTTGCTACAGTTTGTTCAGAACACAATGTATTTATTTAGAATTATGTTTCACAGCACTGAACATAAGAGCCTGCTGGATCAGGCCGATGGCCAGCATTCTGTTCTCAAAGTGACCAACCAGATGCCTATGGGAAACCCACAAACAAGACCTGAGTGTAACACCATTCTGCCCACTTGTGATGCTTACCTGCTACTACTGAGCCATACTCCCCCCAAAAGTGGACACAGAACATAGTCATCATGGTTAGTAGCTCTGGATAACCTTATTCTCTGTGCATTTGTCTAATCCTTTTTTTGTGGGAGCAAATTCCATAGTGCTATGTCCTAAATCTTCCAACATTCAGCTAAACTTGGGTGATCAAGGTAATTAATAAGGCGTGTCTTCAGCATAGGAGGACAGCTATGCAACAAAGACGCCAGGAATACTTGTGCACATTAAGCTTTATGCCTGTAGCAAAAAATAAAAAGGGGGTGGGGTTCCAAGAAAAATAACTTTGTCAATTCCACCCACCATTGAACCCAATGTGTTTTGACTATGCACGGTTTTGGCTGTAGGCGTGGCAAGTCCCACGTACGTTGCAAGCTTACTGTATCTCCTCAGCTTAGTGGTTGCCTCAGGAAAAAACTCCACTCCTTAGCTATCAGGCTTATGCTGATATGAGGATAGTGATTATGTTGCTTATATGTTACAAGGAAATGATGCATTTTGAATGATAGCTAATAAATGTAGTTAGAAAACAAATATGTGTCTATAGCTCAGCAGCCACTTAAATAAAAGCCCAACTCTTAATGTGCAGGGACGGCTGTGGCTTCTGAGTGAGCAGCTACGTGTACTCTGCACATTCTCAAAGGCACTTTCCCCTTTAAAATAGCTCCATGCGATCCCGAGCGTCCTAAGGACCTTCAAAGCCGGACTTTCTGATCGCTCTTGCTTTTCTTAAGAGCTTGACGTTTCACCGCCGGATACCAAAGTCCATTTAAAAGATTAAAAAGGATCACAATAGGGGAAGGCAAGGACCTTGAAGGGAGGACAGTAGACGGAGGCGTCCTGTACTGCTGCTTTAATTACAGTAACCTTTCCCAAATTTGGCATCTCTACATAAAAAAGAAGCCTATTCAAACGTTCTGCAAAACCAAGCGTCCTCTTCCCTTCTCCTTTTTCGGTGCAACTTTACCTCCCAAGCAGAGGAAATGCAAGCGGCCACTACCTCAATCCGGATGCCTATGCACCACTTTTGGCGCACCAACCCGCCGCCCGCCCGGGTCTGAGGGGGAACCACCCGAACCTTTTGACTTGACCTCCGAAGCGCGGAGGAGGAGGAAGAGGAGGAGGGAAGAAAAACAGCCTAGCAACTGCGCAAGCGCACTTGACTCCATCCCGGAGATTGGTAGCAAGAAGAGACCTGAGGGAAGGCGGGGAGAGAGAGAGAGGCAGAGCGCGAGGGCAGCGCATGCGCACGGTGACCTGAAGAAGAAAGAGAACAGCCCTCGCCCCCCCTCCCCACTTTCTCGGGGAAAGACAAAAAAAAAAGTCTGCGCGAAAGTCCCGCCGCGCTTCGCGGGGCTCGTATTAAGCTGGCGGGGGCGCCCATGAGGTGAGCGGGGTGTGTGTGTGTAGGGGTGTTGGTGCTTCCTGGTGTGGGGGCGTGCCTGCTCCGGGTATCGGCCTCAGAAGAGGGTCCGGCGCCCAATTATTATTTTTTGTCCCTCAGATGTGTGTGGGGGGGGGCGCCTGTGGGCCTCCATTCCTCTCAGGTATTCTATTGAGAGACGCGGTGTAGACGAGGCATCCCTTCAAGCAATGCTCCCCACAGATGTCCCCCTCTCCCCGTTTGGGGGCAGGAGCGAGGGGGGCTAAAGCGGCGGGTAGGAAAGACCCGCCTGCTCTACTGTCTTATAAAGGGAAGGATCGGCACCCCGGGGTGCCCTGCCCTCCCTGGCTGGGCGAGTGAGTGGGTTCCTCTCTCCTCCTGCAACCCCCTTCCTTGCTTGGCATCTTCACGTTTGGTCGCCTCTCCAAAGAGTTTCAGGCTCCACTTTTTCTCTGGCGCCTGGAGAGGTTGGAAATCTCAACATCAAACAACACCCCCCATGCTCTCTCCCCCCCCCCTCCCCGGTCTTGGTTGGAATAATCCCGTGCGATTATAATAAATCTCCAGAATTTTTGTCCGCCCCGGTGTGCTTTTTATGGTTTGTGGAGCCATTGTAGTAAACAATCCGGCGCAGGAGGTTGAATCTGGCTCAAGGTTGAAATGCCAATATAATGCAAGAGAATTCGCAGGTGATGGCTTGTGTGTGTTTTTCTTTCCCCGCTCCTATATGTGAAGGAAGATAATCATGTGAGAAGTCAAGTTGATATGACGACACCATAGCGAGCGAGGGTGGGTTTGTTGCACCAAAATCTGTGCTGTTCCGTGTGCAGGGACCTTCTCAGAGCACAGGCAAGTGAAGCCCCTGGGTGTCTCCCTAGCTTGTCTCTGCACTTAAAGAGTTAGGAACGTTTTCTTCCCAGTTCAAAAATGACTTGAATTCTTGCAACTAAGTCTACACAAGCTGCAGCATTTTTACCCTATGCTTTAGCTGACATGAGATCAGCAACAAGACAGAAATATTTAGAATGTTAATGATCTTTGTGCTGTATACTTGACAGTTTTGTCATAGGTTGCTTTAGGATTACATTTCTTATCAAGAATTTCAAAGTGCTTACCAAGTACTTGGTTTGCAAGTCATGGTTTGTCACATGATTTTTGAGTGATCAAATTGACAGTGTTTGTCCACAGCTTGTTTTTCATTACTCTTCATGTCTCAATGAACCATCTTAAAAGACTTTTTTGGGTTAGATACTGACTAATTATGCTATCAGGTTTTAAATTATAATTTCCATTTCCTGAAATCATATTGGTTTTTAAGTTCTATATAAAGTGTTAAGATTTTAAAATAAGCTGGCTTGCCCCAAAATGATACCGTGATATACCAGTAATTCCATGTCCAAAGGAAATCCTTTCAGTAAAATGGGAAGGAAATTCTATATTTGATCAAGGCAGAGAGAGGGGCGAATCTTGTGACATCAGCAGTGACTCTTCACTGACCAGCTTTGGAGACACATCCTAGTCACAGTGTCTACCAGGCTAAGGCTATTTTTGTCCCAAGAATGATTAAAGTAAGTTGTAAATTCTTTGTAACTTAAAGCAGTTTGACTATAGCATTTAACATTTATGCTATTTTATATTTGTCAGTGTTGATGCTAAATAAATATTTGAAAAGTTTTTTTCCAATAACCAAAAGTAGTTGAACTGAAATATGTGAAGGAGTGTACTTAGTGTGCCTTAAATGTTATATTCAAGCCACTTCATAGGTTTACTTGGAAATTATTTTTATTGGATTGTTTATAAATATTGTAAATGAAGATGACTGATTAGCCTACTAGTTTTATATTATTTAGATTTTAAGGGAGGACATTAGTTTTAACAAGAGCTTTGATCATAAATATATGCTTCCTACAGAGTACCTGAAATAACTTGATTAACTTTGATTTTATTATATTTCATTATATCCATTCCAGTTGCCCATTTTGACTTGTACTGTTCTTATTCATTATTCTGATTGCATCTAGGCTAGACTACTGTAATGTGCTGCATGGGGTCTGCATTTGAAGAATGTTCAGCTGATCAGTTTGTAGCTGCCCCATTGCTTCTGAAAGGTCATGCAATCTGAGCATATATCACTGATTCTGTACCACCTTCACTGGCTGCAAGTGGGCTTCCAGGTCCAATTTAAAATACTAGTTGTTACCTTTAAGGTACTAGATGGCTTGGAACCAAGTTATCTTAAGGATTGTATGCACATGTATTAGCCCAGTCAGCTCTTGATGTTGACCTGCTGCTAAGGTCCTTCCAAAAGGGAGGGGAGGACAGTGACTTCCGGAGGCGGCGCGAAGCAAGTAATGGCGGTCCTCTTTGCGCTGCGAAGAGGGGCTCCGCAGGAAAGGGTCGTTCGCTGCGGCAAAGCGACGACCCACTAAGAAAAACCACGAGCAGAGTGAGCTCGTGGCCGTGGGATCCGGCGGGCACCAAGAGCGACCCCCGAAACGAAGAAGGGACCCCGTAAGGGGTTCCGGAAGCGCGGAGGGGAAGCGGTGCTGTGGATTCATCGCTCTTTCTGCGGGAGTGAAGCCGCGCGGCTGTTACTGATGAGCGCCGACCTTTCTTCCTTCTACATTGGATTACAAATCAACTACTCGTGAGTAAGACTTACTCGAAATTGGATTACAAATTTATGAATTCGGCTGAAAGCGGGAGACGAGAAAAAGGAAGTCCGTCTCCCGACGATGCTTAGTGATCAAAGGCAAAGATCTGACAAGCTGGAAGCAGCACAGAGAGGTTTTAAAGTGAGAGACATCATACGTCCAGAGAAGTCGGAAATTGAAGGAGGCAAGTTACTCTTATTTTCTTGTTTTTTTCTGTACCTTATTTGGGGACTTTCTCCTCTGCTAGACCTTTAAAAACTTTAAAGACTTTAAAACCCCCAGTCTCCGGACTTGCAGCGGGACAAAAGGCTACTTTGCGGATACATTTACAACCTGAAATGGATATTTAGAGGCATTACTGTTGGATACAATTAAACAACTGTACTTTGCACCTTTTAAGAAACTTGTGGCAACATTGTGAGAGCTCTGCCAGAGGGAAAAGGTCTTTTCCAAGGATTATTGTTAATTTACTTAACTGAAGGAACTTTAATGGCGACTGAAACTTTGTTTCTTCTTTCCTGAACTGTAACATCACTCCCTCTAGTGGAGTTTGGGATTTACAACTTTCTGGGAACCAACTTTGCTTTGTCTCTCTGCGGTTTGGTTGTTTACTCCAAGGCCTGTCTTTCTCATGAAACTTTTGACAGTTTGACCTTGAATCCTAAGACAGGTGTGGAATGAGTGACAGAGTGAAAACAAGAGCTGCGTCGAAGGCAGGGAAAGGCAAACTGACACAAACAACCCTGTTTTCTCAGGGACGTAGATCTTCGGTCCCTGCTGTTTTACAGACTGCACCCTCGCCAACAACTCCAGCTGAAGAAGCTGAACAATTAACAGGCGAGGATATGGCATCTGGAGGATCTAACACTTTGCTAGAGGAAATGCTACAACAATTCGCAATTTTGAATAAAAAAGTGGATGATCAAACTGCAAAAATTGACTTAGCCACATCCTCAATTACCAAACTTTCAGAACAGGTGGCTAAACACTCACAAGATATTGGTAATCTAAACGACGTAACATCTGAAAATCGAAAATTGGCGGAGGCTGCGATTGGGAAAGCAGAGGCTGCAGCCAAAGGAGTGGAGGAACTGAAAGGAGAGGTAAGGCCGCTCCACAAACATATTACGGACCAGCAGGCCTACCTGTCTTTGGTGGAATTGCGAAACAGGGAAAATAATTTGAGATTACGCTCTATCCCAGAGATTGAGAAAGAGGATTTGACTGGTTTCTTAACGGCAGAATTTTCCAAATTCTGGGGTATAAATCAAGATACAGACTTCAAAATAACGACTGCATTTAGATTGGGAAGAGTTGCCGGGAAGGACAGGCCTAGAGACTGTTTGATTATTTTAAGGACTAAACAGGAGAGAGACAAGCTACTTGATTTACACTTCAACAAAGCACTTGTGATCCAGGACAGAAGAGCACAAATTTACAAGGATATTCCTAAACAATTACTGGATCTAAGAGCTAACTATACGGATCTAGCTGGACTTTTGAGAGGTAACGGAATACCTTACAGGTGGGAGTTTCCACAAGGTCTTTCGTTTAAATACAAAGGAAAGAAGATAAAAATCAAAACGAAAGAGGATAGCCAGAAGTTTCTACACGACTACGGAGAAGACTTACAGAAAGGAGCGGCAGCTATTTGGCCACCACCAGAGTTAGGAAAAGAGTTACCACCCTCGGATTCGGACAAAAAAGAAGATACCCAACAAGAGTAACAACAGATTGACACAAGATGTCTCTGCAGCTGTATAGTTGGAACATTAACGGCGCGAATTCCCCTGAAAAACGCAAAAGGATCTTCCATATTTTAAAGAAAGAGAATTTGGATATAATTTGTTTGCAAGAAACACATGTGACCAGGCTACACAGGAAGGTGTTAACAAATAAAAGATTAGGCCAAGAATTTATCTCATCAGACAGAGTAAAGAAGAGAGGCGTGGTGATTTACGCCAAAGAGAATCTTTCACCAAAATTTTTGTTTAAAGATGAACAAGGAAGAATCCTGGCTATTGAAATTTCGACCCAAGGAGAAAAAGTTTTGATATTGGGAATTTATGCACCAAATGAGGGGAAATCAGAATTTTATAAGAAGCTGCATGAGACATTATTGGACTATCTGGACTATTCTAACATCATTATGATGGGAGATATGAATGGGGTTGTCTCTACTTTGATGGATAAGTCACAGAATCAGAACTTGACTAAAGATGGAAGACTACCAAAAACTTTCTTTGAACTAACTGACAATATGGATTTAATCGATCTATGGAGGACGAGAAACCCCCTAGGTAAAGAAGGAACTTTCTTTTCTGAAGCCCACCTGTCATGGACAAGAATCGACCAAATTTGGACAACTAGAGGGCTGGCACCTAAGACTACAAAAATAGAAATCTGCCCAAAGACTTGCTCCGACCATAACGCTTTGAAAATGGAAATGAGATTTACTACTGCCGATTCCTTCAGATGGAAAATGAATGACAACCTGCTAAGAGATCAAGAGATTGTAAAGAAGGCCCAAAAAGCTTTAAAGGACTATTTTGAAATCAACTTAAATACCTCGGTGGAAAAAAGAACAATCTGGGACGCGAGTAAAGCTGTTATGAGAGGGTTTCTGATACAACAGAATACGATTAAGAAAAAACTCTGGAATGGAAAAAAAGACAAGATATTGGAGAAGATAAGAGACGGTGAGAAAAAATTAAGATTGAATCCAAAATCAAAAGAGACTCTAAGAGAAATTAAATTCCACCAGTCACAATATGCGCAACTGATCAACCAAGAAGTGGAATGGAGAATTAAACAAATGAAACAAAGATCATTTGAGTCGGCAAATAAATGTGGGAAACTGCTAGCTTGGCAGTTGAAAAAGAGACAAAAATTAAATTATGTTACCAATCTAGAAGTTGAAGGAAAGAACATCCAGAAACCCGGAGAAATTAGAAAGTGCTTCCAGAAATATTTCAAAAAACTATACACACAAGGATCCGAGGATGTAGCCGAGATAGAACAATTTTTGAAAGAAAATGGCCTTCCAGAACTATCTCAAGAGAAGAGATCAATCTTGAATTGCAAAATAACACAACAGGAAATTGAGGATGCCATTCAGAATATGCAGTTGGGCAAATCTCCAGGACCGGATGGACTCACCTCCAAGTATTATAGGACGTTAAAAGACTATTTGATACAACCACTAGAGGAGGTTTGTAACCAGATTATGGGGGGAGGGAAGGCACCGGATACGTGGAAAGAAGCATTCATCACACTGATACCTAAAGTGGAAACTGAAAAGACTCAACTTAAGAACTACCGCCCCATCTCACTCCTAAACGTGGATTACAAAATATTTGCGGATGTTTTGGCTAACAGATTTAAAAAAGTATTAAATGAAGTAATCCATAAGGACCAAGCAGGCTTTCTCCCAGGTAGACATTTGTTTGACAACACCAGGAATATTATCGATATTCTGGAACTTTTACAAACAAATATTAACACCAAAGCAGTGTTAATTTTTATTGATGCGGAGAAGGCCTTTGACAATATTTCTTGGAAATTTATGAAGAAAAACTTGGAAGGGATGGGAGTGGGAAGGGGGTTTGAGAATGGAATAGAGGCAATCTATTCTGAACAAAAAGCTAAGTTGATAGTGAACAATGTGGTGACAGAAGAACTTCATATTGAAAAAGGAACACGCCAGGGGTGCCCCCTATCCCCTTTATTGTTTATTTCGGTCCTGGAAGTTTTGCTGAACATGATAAGGGAGGATCGGCAGGTACAAGGAATACGGGTCGGAGCGAAACAATATAAACTGAAAGCATTTGCAGATGATCTGGTTTTAACACTACAGGAGCCAGAACCCAGTACAAAAAGAGTTTTGGATCTGATCCAGAAATTTGGTCGGGTGGCGGGTTTTAAGCTGAACAAGCAAAAAACTAAGGTGTTAGGGAAAAATCTGACGGCTATGGAAACAGAAGGGTTTCAGAAAGAGACAGAGCTAAACATTGTTAAAAAAGTGAAATACCTGGGGGTGAACTTGTCTTCTAAGAATTTGAATTTATTTAAAGACAATTATGAGAAATGTTGGCTAGAAGTTAAAAAAGATTTAGAAATTTGGTCAAGACTGAAATTATCCTTGTTAGGCCGAATTGCAGCTATAAAGATGAACGTTTTGCCAAAGATGTTGTTTTTGTTTCAGGCCCTGCAGATTGTGGACAGAGTGGAATGTTTTGGAAAGTGGCAGAAGGATATTTCTAGGTTTGTCTGGCAGGGCAAAAAGCCCCGAATAAAGTTCAAAATATTAACTGATGCAAAAGAGAGAGGGGGGTTTGCCCTGCCGGACTTAAGGTTATATTATGAAGCGGCGGCCTTCTGCTGGATGAAAGATTGGATTTTACTAGAAAACACTGATGTCCTAGATCTGGAAGGCTTTAACAATTCGTTAGGTTGGCATGCGTATTTGTGGTATGACAAGGGTAAATCATATGGAATGTTTAAAAACCATATTGTCAGAAAAGCAATATATATGGTCTGGAAAAAATATAAAGACTTATTGGAGAGTAAAACTCCGAGGTGGATTTCACCAATAGAGGCCAAAGCTCGGAAAACAACCAATATGGAGGCATATTGGCCGAAATATTGGGAAATAATAGAAAATATTGGAGGTAATTGGAGACTGCAGAGCTTTGAAAAACTAAAGGATAAGGTGCAAAATTGGCTGCATTATGCCCAAATTAATGAGGTTTTTAAGTTAGATAAAAAAACAGGTTTCCAGGTGGAAAAATCGAAACTTGAGACAGAATTGCTTGAACCAAAGACCAAGTTATTATCGAGAATGTATAACTTGCTGCTTAAATGGAATACTCAGGATGAGACAGTTAAATCAGCAATGATAAAATGGGCCCAGGACATTGGTTATAATATTATGTCTGAAGACTGGGAAAGGTTATGGACCACCGGTATGAAATTTACTGCATGTAATGCTTTGAAAGAAAACATTATGAAGATGGTATACAGGTGGTACATGACCCCGGTTAAGCTAGCTAAGATTTACCATTTGTCCGATAACAAATGTTGGAAATGCAAGGAAGCTGAGGGGACATTCTTTCACCTCTGGTGGACTTGCCCAAGACTGAAGGCCTTCTGGGAAATGATCTATAATGAGTTAAAAAAGGTGTTTAAGTACACCTTTCCCAAGAAACCAGAGGCCTTCCTTCTGGGCATTGTCGGCCAGAAGGTGCTTAAAAAGGATAGAACCTTTTTTATGTACGCTACAACAGCAGCAAGAATTCTTATCGCCAAGCATTGGAAGACCCAAGATTTGCCCACACTGGAGGACTGGCACTCGCAACTGATGAACTACATGGAACTAGCCGAGATGACTGCAAGGATCCGGGACTTGGGAGAAGAAGCAATGGAGGAGGACTGGAAAAAATTTAAAGACTATTTGCAAAAGTATTATAAGTTATATGAAACATAAGATGTCGTATGATTGGGAACTTAGCTCCAGTAATGAAACTTGAATATTTAAGAAATTTGATAAGATTTATGAAAAAACCAAGATTTAAATGGGTAAAAACGATATTATGGTATATTTTTAGAGTATATGGTGACCAAGAGATTTAAATCTAAATTGCAATTGAAAATATAAAGAAATACACGAAATAAGGGTATAATTTGCTGATAAATTTATTGTTAAGAATGCATTGTGCGGGGGACGGGGGAAGTCCAATGGAAATTTGAAATAAGTCATTGAAGTGGTTGTGTTTCTTTTCTTTTTTATCTCCTTTCTTCTTGTCTTTTCTTTTTATTCTTTGATTGTTCTGTTATTTCTGTAAAAAATGTAATAAAAATTATTATAAAATAAAAAAAAAAAACAAAAGGGAGGGGAGGACAAAAGCTAGGGGCTCAGTCGTGGTTCTGTTGTGGTACTTCCCCCCATGGGAAGTACGTTTGGCTGCCTCCTAGGCTGGTTTTTAAACAGAATCTATAGTCCTGGTGTTAACATCTATTTTTATGGCAGTCTGTTTTTAATGTAATGAATTGTTTTTATTTTATTTTATTTGAATTATTACCCATTTTATGATGACTTTATGCTGTAAAGTGCTTTGAAAGGCAGCGTAAAATATCTAAATAAAAAAATGTTACTAATTTATTTTACGAAGCTATGCATTTCTAAAATGGAATTTGTTTTAGAAAATCCCACATCACGGGAGTTGTAAAATTCACAGTGAAAGGATTATGTAAGTCTGAAATGCTTTGGATCAGGGATGCCAACTCCAGGGGGCCGAGCTCTTTTGGCCCTCCCCCAGTGTTTGGGGGTTGAGGAAGTCAAGTGTGTCTTCCCTGGCCAGCTCATTCTCTTCCTGTTGTGGAAGGTTGCTGAGTGCTCCTCCCGAAACATCATGTGACATCGTCATAGCACACATGACACACCCCCAGTCTTTGGCACAAGGTAGCACCTTTGCTTGGGATTGTGACTTTATGCAAGTTTTGTAATGGGGCTAGTCGGATACACCATGGTTAAGGAAGAGTGCTCAGTTCACCTATAATGCCAAGCCATAGTTAAAACAAGTTTATAAGCAAAAAAAAACCTATGGCTTCAGATAATAGTTTGCTAGCAGTAAAAGCAAACCAAAACATACTTAAGCTGCTGGACTCACACAACTCTAAGCCACAGTTTAATAAATCATTGGTTTAATCAGGCCTTGACTTCTTCTTTTTCAGCAGCCTAATTTGATAGAAGCATACAACCCTCTTTACTGTTTTAAAGAATTGGTAGAAATTTCTTAAAATCTACTACAAATTGTTCAAGATCTACCAGTAGATCTTCCCTTGCTTAATTCAATGTACGGTATTCTACATAGGCGCAAGAGGAGAAAACTCTTACCAGATTCAGCCTTAGAATGGACAGTTACTTCAAAGCAGCAGTCTCAGACTTGGACAAGCTACTTGATGAATTTGAGCAGAATACTGGTTAGTTTTTACTTAATGCTTCTATTTTGTGTGAGAGAACAGCATGCTTAAAGTGGATTATAATGAAGGACACCACTGGTGTATATGGTGCTTTACAGAGCCTCATTCACCATATTACTGTGTTCCTGCTCCCAAGGAGGTTACAATCTAAAACAGACAATGGGGAGGCGTGGGGAGACAAAGAACAGGAAGAATGTGGGCAAAAAATAGCCTTTTATTAATATTTGTTTTTGATGCCATAGGGATGAGTGAGTGTGTGTGTGAGAGAGAGAGAGGGAGGGAGAGAGGGAGAGGTGTAATGAATTTCTAACAATTTTTATTTTAATTTCAGATGAACTTGAAAACAACAAAATTGTAAATCCACATGATTCCAAATCTCACTTTCTTTCTTCAGAATTAGATTACCAGCAGCCAAAATTCCTGGGACCAAATGTGCAAGAAAATATTAGTAGATGTACAACATCAACTGAGCTCTCATTGTCTAGTCAAACTACAAATGTAGCAAACTTTGAACTGAACACTGAACAGAATGAGAAAAATGTCACTGGGTTAGATCTTTTGTCTATGGTGGATGGTGGTTCTTCGGATAAAAATCAATCTTCTTGCCTTGGGCGATGTAGCATACCCGTCTGTGATCTTATCAGTGACACAGGTAATTTGAGCCATGTGAAAAGTAATTCGGAGTGTATTCAAAAGTTGCAGCCAGGTGACTTTCAGACCAATACAAGCTCTCTTACTGGTTTTGATTTATCATTGGTAACAGCCACTGCTTGTAACTTGTCTGTTGATTATAGTGCGGATTCTGGCACACATCAACTGACTGATGAAGATACAACACTGTATAATAAGGAAGATGGCACAACAGAAAAACAGAGCCAAGTGATGCTAAAGACAGACAGCCTTTCTGAAGCAAATGTAGTGGAATCTGGTGGGGCTCAAGAAAAGACGGGAACTTTGGATAACAATGAAGTAATTGATCAGGTAGAACAAACTACAGGCCTTGAGAGAGTATCAGCTTTAATAGCCCAACTAAAGCCAACTGTAGAAAGTTCCAAAGATGAGCTGCCTTGTGAGTTGTTAGTAGATGAAAATAGTGCAGAAAGTGAAACGATACATGGAGAAAGTGGCAAGCAAACTATTTCAAAAGAAGATAATATTGAATCTGAAACCTCTAACCTGCCAAAGACACATGGGTTGAATAACAACAGCTTAATATTGCCAAAAGAAGAGACTTTATGTGCCTCCCCACTTCAAATTGATAATATGTTGGTATTGGATAAAACACCCACCCCTGAGGAAAATATATCTAGTGCAGAAGAGAAAACCAGTGCAACTGCAAATATAGTTTCAACATCAGAGGTCTTTGAAGATGTACAGACTTCATTGTCCTGTCTTCCACTTGCTGTTTCTATATGTGGGTCACTAGTTTCAACTGATGACACAAGTGGAAAAACTGATCAGAGTGAAGCAGCAGATGTCATTAGTGAGGTAACTGTGCACACAGAAAAATATAACAATGGCCTTTCTAAAGAAGAATTGTTTCACAGAATAGAAGCTTCTGAACAAGATGGAAATGTAAACAAACCCACCCAGTGCTGCCTAGAGAAGCCTGCCTTTACAGATAGCAAGAATGTGGGTTTTGACAACATTACTAGTAAATGTCATCTTTTCCAATATCAAGACTCTGCTGCTACTTCTAGTTCTTTGGTTACTGAAACATGCAGCAGTGTTTTGCCCGCTGACATTGGTGATAGAGCTTCAATTGATCTAGCTATCGAAGAAGACATTATTGGAAGTGATATGCTCATTAGTGATGCTGAACTTGATGCCTTCTTAACTGAGCATTGTTCTGAAGTGAGCCATTCAAAGCCTCTGGAAGAAGATACTGATGATGGACTGTCAGAATCTGATGTGATTTATGATAACTTAATAGATGTTAACAAACTGAATGTCAGAAGTGATAGTTTACAAGTAGAAACGGAATTTAAGAAGAGGGAAGCTTCTGTCAATAACAATTGTATAGTTTCCAATTCTGAACCTAGATTGGGGATTCTGGTGGGAAAAGGAACACAGCCGGTTCAACAAGAGACTTCAGATCACATAAGTGAAACTGCAAGTGAAATTTCAGACCTCGCAAGCAGCCAACAGATGGTGCACAGTGGAGGTGCAAGGCCAAAACAGTTGCAAAACTTTTCACCAAAATCCAAACTCTCTTCTGAGCTTAGTAGTCCAAATAAACTTGAGAGTGAGCCCCAAGTGATAAATTCCACAATCTCAAATACCTCTCTCTCAGATACTAAAACCTGTTCTGAGTCAAGCTTCAGATTTAATAATGCTGACACACAAAGCAGCTTGGAAAACAAAGGTAGTGTCTCACCTGTGACCTCTGAACCTGCTCAAGTAGTAGAACAAGCTGTAGTCCCAGGGGACAAGCAGCCATCCTGGGTTCCTGATTCAGAAGCACCAAACTGCATGAATTGTCAAGCCAGGTTCACATTTACAAAAAGAAGACACCATTGCCGTGCTTGTGGGAAAGTAAGTAATCTAAACCCATTTTAAAATATCTATCCTAGTCCATATGTCTGCTCATCATAGAAGTTAGAAATAAGTATTTACCCTTCTAGGTTAGCATTTGCTTTTATTAACACCATTCCCATCCTTCCCCTCCTCCAAAACTGGCTTAGTTGGGATGGAAACAGGCACTATTAAGTGTTATCAGCCTAAAGTTTTACTAATTGAAAATGCAGTCAAACAGGCTTCAGATCCTGGTAACTGAACAAATAATATATAGAAGGAAAGAAAGACACAATCTGTATTCTAGATAATCATTAAGGTTTGCACACAATCTTTAGTTTGCAAGTAAAAGTGGAAAATGTTGATCAAAAGCAGCATATAAATGTCCCAGTACTTGCTACCCAGTGCAGTCTTGAAAATCCAGCCTGTGCTGGGGAGAGAGAAAACTGTGTTATCTGGGCACACCTTGCCCTGCCATATATTAAAAGCTAAATGCGGGGGGAGACCGTAGACTGGTAGAAACATAAGAAGGTCCCTGCTGGATATGGCCAAATGCCCCATCTGGTCCAACACACTGTTCTCATAGTGGCCAACCAGTGGTCTGGTATCCAAGATTCTGTAGGATTTCGTCTCTTATGTAATCTTTGACCACCACCTCCAGTACTCCCTTCAATATCCTTCCTATAAAGTTTGCATCCATAGATGAGTGCCTCAATGGTTTTCATTCCACCAAGTTTCTGTTATACCTGCTATATCTGTCCTCTCAAACCAAGCACTCCAGCTCACGCATCTTGGCCCCAAGGCCTTGAGCATTACTAGAAAAACACAGTTTCAGTCTCAGCATTATCTGTGGCCCTTGCATTTTAGTCTGTGTTGCTTTGTGCTCTCTGAATTGCTGTTATGTGCCCCTACACTCTTGATGCCTAGTTCTATACTCCTCCATTTAAATGATAATAAACCTTTTCACCATCCTGGGGGAAGGTTTGTTCCAAATCCGACCCTCCTTGGCTCCTGTCGGTTTCACCCCACAATCAGTTTGAAAATTGTTCTTGATTTTAACAGCTTGGTTGCATCCTGGTTAAGTAGAGCCCATCCAAGTTTGATTTGTCCCAAAGGTTCCCTACTGTTTAATAAATCTAAATCCCTTCTCCTGACAATACCATCTCATTCATGCATTGAGATTACACAACTGTGCCTGTCTAGCTGCCCCTGTGTGTAGCACAGGTATTATTTCAGATAAAACTACTTTGAAGGTCCTGGCTTTCAGCATTCTACCTAGCAACCTCGATTTTGCTTCCAGGACCTTCCAACTACATTTCCCCATGTCGTTGGTGCTAGCATGCAGCACTATTGCTGACCCCTCCCTAGCACTATATTTGTTGTTTAGTCATTTAGTCGTGTCCGACTCTTCGTGACCCCATGGACCAGAGCACGCCAGGCACTCCTGTCTTCCACTGCCTCCCGCAGTTTGGTCAGACTCATGTTTGTATCTTCCAGAACACTGTCTAACCATCTCATCCTCTGTCGTCCCCTTCTCCTTGTGCCCTCCATCTTTCCCAACATCAGGGTCTTTTCCAGGGAGTCTTCTCTTCTCATGAGGTGGCCAAAGTATTGGAGCCTCAGCTTCAGGATGTGTCCTTCCAGTGAGCACTCAGGGCTGATTTCCTTAAGAATGGATACGTTTGATCTTCTTGCAGTCCATGGGACTCTCAAGAGTCTCCTCCAGCACCATAATTCAAAAGCATCAATTCTTCGGCGATCAGCCTTCTTTATGGTCCAGCTCTCTCTTCTATACATCACTACTGGGAAAACCATGGCTTTTACTATACGGACCTTTGTTGGCAAGGTGATGTCTCTGCTTTTTAAGATGTTGCCTAGGTTTGCCATCGCCTTTCTCCTAAGGAGCAGGCGTCCTTTTTTTTTTTTTTTTTTTTGCTAGCACTATATAGCAGGCTGACTAGATGACAAATTGCATCTACACACACTTCGCTTCAGGCAGGCAATTCTCCCTATTGTCTGCATGCCCATCACACACTCAACTATGTTCTTAATGATTGCATCACCCAGATTCAAAATCCTTCTCACCCCAGCCCTTCAGGATGAGTGTCCTCAGCACAAGAATATACCTTTTTTTAAAGTAATCCCCATTCATTCTTGGCCTGGCTTTTGAAAGTTGATTAAAATAGAGTTGAGCTCTCAAAATGAAGCGTGACCAAGCCCATTGACAAATTTTCCCAGAGTTAAGAAATCCTATCTTCTGACTACAGATGTATGAAATACGTTGTAGTATTTTATAATGATTAGGCACTATGAACTTGCTCAAGGCAATTCATATTTTGGAAGTTATCTAGGCAGGTTTTGGCTCAAGATAAGCTCTGTACAATCTGATCTCTTTTCCTAGACCAGAACATAAGAGATTTTTTTTCCAAAATGTGTCTTCCATTCCTTCCCCTCCCCATGGGTTGAGACTGGCAAATTTGAAGCTATTCCACTTTATCCTTTACAGCAGCACCTCTGTAGTCAGATGCAGATAATGGATGGCTCACTATATGGGTTAGGTAGGGATTTGATTCTAGGTAACTTGTTCTCGCCTGCCAACCTAGCAGTTCGAAAGCACCCCCGGGGGCAAGTAGATAAATAGGTACCGCTTACCAGCGGGAAGGTAAACGGCGTTCCGTGTGCGGCTCTGGCTCGCCAGAGCAGCGTTGTCACGCTGGCCACGTGACCCGGAAGTGTCTCCGGACAGCGCTGGCCCCCGGCCAATAGATGTGAGATGGGCGCACAAACCCCAGAGTCTGTCAAGACTGGCCCGTTCGGGCAGGGGTACCTTTACCTTTACCTTTACCTTAACTTGTTCATAGTATAGCATTCATCTTGGTGCACTACAGTGATTCAGAATTGTTCAGAGATCAGAGTAAGGCAATTCATGCTTCAGTTTTTGTTTGTTCCTCCTATTTTTTCACACACACACACCCTGAAATCAATTTTATTACTAATTGTGTGAGTTGGGCATAAATAGATTCTACACAAATGTAAGGTTTGTTGTGGTGGTGGTTTTTTAAAAAAACCTCCACTAGATGTCAGTGTTGTGCTATAGAGTTAATTTATTGTGCTCTATATAGGGGACACGGGTTAAACCACAGAGCCTAGGGCTTGCCGATCAGAAGGTTGGTGGTTTGGAACCCTGCAACAGGGTGAGCTCCTGTCCCAGCTCCTGAAACCTAGCAGTTCGAAAGCACGTCAAAGTGCAAGTAGATAAATAGGTACCGCTCCGGCGGGAAGGTAAACGGCGTTTCCGTGCGCTGCTCTAGTTTCACCAGAAGCGGCTTAGTCATGCTGGCCACATGACCCAGAAGCTGTACACCGGTTCCCTCGGCCAGTAAAGTGAGATGAGCGCCGCAACCCCAGAGTCGTCCCCAACTGGACCTAACAGTCAGGGGTCCCTTGACCTTTACGTTGCAAAAACTGCACTTTGGAAAGACAGGTACTAAAACTGCAAAATAAGATTGTTCATATAGTATTAATTCCCCCACCTGTTTGTGTCTTGTCTAATTAATAATATATTATTTTAACTATTTTTTAGATTCATCATACTAATATAGCTGCTGTTCTAATCTAGGTTTTTTGTACAGCCTGTTGTAATCGGAAATGCAAACTTCAGTATCTGGATAAAGAAGCAAGAGTCTGCATAAGCTGCTATGAGTCCATTAACAAAGGTAAAAATGATTTAATAAAATTAGGAGGAAGAGAAAAGGTAACTGGAATAACTCCTGAGTATTGAAACAGTCTTCCCAATTTGAACAATATTTCTATTATAAATTGTGCTCAGAAACATTTGTAATATATCTGAACACTGCATAGGATGAAGTTAACAGGAGTTCCATTCATATGTTATATTTAGAAACTTTTAAAAGAAATAATTTTTAAGTGATGAATATATTTGTCATACTGCCTCTTAGAACATAAGAATAATTATGCTTGATGAGGCAATTATCTATCTGGTTTGGTATTCTGACAATGGCCAACCAGGTGTCCTATGGAATTTCCCAAGAAGGAAATTCTGTTGCTTTTTCCTGGCTGCTGATAGTTGGAGAGAGAATGAGTCCGTATACATTTTCTTTGCTTCCCTATCCCCCCCCCCCGCAACCTCATAGATTGTTATGAAAATTATCCTACACCTACCTGATACTGATGCCCTTGACTTTGCTTTCTATAGCAGTTTTGCACTGTATTGCCTAGTCTGCATAGGTCTCATTCTTGTGCTCTGTAGACCTTGTTGGAATGATCTATTCAATTTAACATGTTGGGCTGTACACATAGAGACCTCCCTATGCAAATATTTAGTATAAGGCACCAACATCAAGAAGGGTAGTATGATACAGATAAATTCCTATGCGTAGTGAGGAAATAACCTGTATAGAACTACTGACTGTGTTTTTCAAATCCAGTAAATTTTGCAGTCCTAGTTAAAATGAAACTGGGTGTGATCCTAAACTCACCTTGGGGTACCTCTCAGGACCCCTCAAGCCTGTGTGTGAGAAAAAGGGAGAAAGGAGAAATATCCTACATTTGTGACATTTAAACTTTTAAAATTTTGTTTGTTAGCACAGGCCCTAGAAAGGATGATGAGCCCAACGGGTCTTGTGCCCAATTCTGGTACCTCTGAATATTCAACTGTTTCACCTCTGCAGGAAGCACAGACAACCGGTACACCTAATTTTCCTTCTGTTTCATTACCCACGTCTGTATTTAAACAGCCAAATGGTGATGGTAACCTGAAGGACTATATTTACTATCGGGGCCTCTCTAGACAATTATAGGATAGCACAACAAACTTGCAGCTGATGTTCACTTGTGTGGGATATGCATACTCTGTTTGGGTTTGGTTTTCATTTTCTCAACACTCAAACCATGATACGTTTAGGGGTGAGGGACAGGGAGCAGGAAATGAAATTTCTTGCTAGCAGTGTTGCTGCAATTTGAAGTGATGTCAGCAAAGTGATGACTGATAAAGAGTGACCCATGCTATGTTTTAACCTGAACTTGCAGAGGAGAGAATTTTTATTTTGAGGCAAAAATGTCAATAAGCCCCTTGTTGGATTATCTCACATCTTTAACACCATGTCTCCAGACTTTGCCTTGAGACATAACCTGGAAAAGGTGATCAGAGCTCCTCTAGGCTAGTCTTGAGACAAGTCTTCTATGCAAGCCTCTTTATTTGTACACCTGTGTACATCTTTTTCTAGATAGTTTTGTGCACCAATAGTTACATTTACTAACTGCAGAAACCTCATGTCTTGGTATATTTGTGTTGAGATATACAACTGTTCATCTGATCTTTTCTTCCTCTTCATAATCGTAATCATAATCACCAGAATAAAATGAAAACCTAGAAGGCACAAAGATCTCACTCAACCCACCTCACTAAAAATAAGCAAGGAAGATGCCACATATATACCTAATACCCTCCAAATTAAGTGTCAAATGCCTGGGTAAAAATTGCAACTCATTACCAAACTTAAAACCATGGAGAGACCTGGTCTGAACAAAGACATTGGATTCTTATCTCATTATACATGACTAAGCCATTTTTCACCTTCTCACCCCTTGCCTTTTCCTGTAAGACCTATTGCAGTCGTTAAGAGTCGTCAACAGGCTCATCTCAGCTATCTGCCAATCTCCCATTCCCACCACCCTTCTGAGTAATACCCCTCCCCACCTTCACACTATGTAGAAGGATCTGGCAACTTCTGTTTCATTGTATCTGAAGAAGTGTGCATGCACACGAAAGCTCATACCAAGAACTAACTTAGTTGGTCTTTAAGGTGCTACTGGAAGGAATTTTTTATTTTGGGTAAAAATAAACCTTCCTTCTTGACAGCTAAAGTAGATAAAGATGGTGCCAGGCATGCCTCTCTGGGGAGATGATTCCACAAGCGGGAAACCATTACTGAAACAGCCAGTACTTGTGTTCCTCCACTCCATGCCTCCCTTGGAGTAGACATACGGAGAAGGACTTCAGATGACAATTGCAGAGTCTGGCTTGCTTCGTGTGGGGAGAGGAAGTCCTTGAGATACTGGGTGAAAACCAGCATCTTGAATTGAGCCCGTAAACTAATTGGTAGCCAATGCAGTCATGGAGCATTGGTTTTATATGTTCAGACTGCCTCATGGAAGGCACTTTGTGCTACTGAGGCCACTTGAGCCTTGCCTCAAGTGACAGTAATGGATCCAGAAGTACCCACAAGCTACACACCTCCTTCAGAGTGTAACCCTACCCAGAACAGGCCAGTTCCCATCCAACTGTTCTAGGAAACTGCCCACTAACAGTGCCTCAGTCTTACCTGGATAAAGCTTCAGTTTATTGACTTTCATTAAGTCTCCATTCCATTATTGAGGGAAGACACTGATTGCTATGTATTGTAGTAATGATTCTAAGTGGGCTGCTATTGTGGGCAGGGTAGGGCAGGACTTTTTTGGAAGTGTTAGGTGGTTTTGTTTTATAAAAAATAAGTAAGGGATCCTCATTTATTTCTCCTCCTCCTTTTAGGGTTGTGCCCTAAAGAACAGAAAAGAGTTTGGTTTGCAGATGGTATTTTGCCTAATGGGGAAGTAGCTGACACAACAAAATTGTCATCTGGAGTCAGAAGATCCCCACAGGAACCATATCCCGTAAGCCACAATTTATCATAAATTGTTCCTATGTGTTCTTAAAAATAAGAAGTGGACATTTCCCATCCAGGGTTCTGCATGTTAGAATACCCTTCCCTCTGCCATATATGAAGCATCATCCGTCAATTGCTTCAAATGTCTGTAAGAAAAATGCACCCTGTTATTACTGAATTCCTGTTTTACTGATTTTCATGATGATTCTCTGTTTGATAACATTTTTATTGTGTTTAAAAATACGTCATAAGTTGTTTTGTTGCTAAATGGTTATGTAAAAATGCTTTTTTCATTTTTTCCTGTTTGAAATGCTTGTACAGATTTCACACTTTTGAATTAAGTGAATGTTAGATCTAATTGAATAACTTTTTTCATAGGTTGAAAGTTCAACAAATGACACTGTTTGTGCAACTGATATCAAACCAAAGGATGAAATGCATATTGCTGGACAAACTGAGAACTTCAGTTCTCCTACTTCTTTTGTTCCAGAAGAAGATATTTTGTCCCCCGTAGGACAACCTGAGTTGTCATGTAATTCTGACTGTCTGATTCCTGCTATTGCTGAATTCCCCACTATTGCTGAACCAGTAAAGCAGCCTGTTCCTGCCACAACAAATGAAGCTAGTGATGTAGCTGTTAGTCCATTAGATTACAGGATGCTTTGTGGTGTTGAAAACTGTGTTAGCAAGGAGATCAGCCTTATTCCTGAGGATAATGGGTTGCCTCCTCTTCTGCTTGCAAGAGGAGAAAAAGGAGAAGGTGAGTTTCCTCTGCCCAAGTAGTTTTCCTGGGAAACGTGTGTTTTCTAAAAATGGGAATGTTTCTCAGTGTAATGTGCTACATTGCATTGATTTTGCAATTTAGAAGTGTATAATGATATTGAGAATCATAAGATATTAATAAAATCAATTAAAAGGTAAATGTATAACATTGAAATTAAAATATAAAGAAATAATATTGTCCTTATTGGCACATAATGATCTGGCTTAGTGAGAATGCGGAAAAGGTGGGGCTTTCTGGAGAGGAGATTGTAGCTGCTTTGCTCCTCCTCTGTTCTGCTGTTGTGCTGAGCTAAATCATGGTTTAGCTTAGCATGTCATCAGAACTGGGGCTTGTTGCTTAGCTCTCCAGACAAATCATGAACTATAAATCATGGGACAAACTTTAGTCTGCAGCTCGTTTTACTGGAGAAAGCTAAGCCACAAGCCCAGACTAAGACAAACCATGGCTTCTCACAACACAGCTGCAGGATGAATGGGGAGAAATAGAGAGTCTGCAATCTCTTCTCTGGGAGCTTGCATGGCTGCTTGTTTACAATAAGCCATGGTCTGTCTTGGCATTATGGGCTGACTGCCATCAAATCCAGATATGCTCACATCTACTGCTGGACCATTTTTCTGATTAAAGTCTTGTATTTTGCAATGAAAAATTGCTTTCCTCCTGTTCACTGTAAGAAAATACCTTCTGTTGAACTAATAATGTTCTAAATTTTCTTTAGAATCCTTAATAGAAGAACATCCTTCTCATAAGCAAGTCACTTTACTACTTGAAGAACCCAATCCACTAACATTCATCCTGAATGCAAATCTTCTTGTGAATGTCAAGATACTGCCTTGTAAGTGGTACACAAGGAAAATGGCATGTAAATGTGTTTGTTTGCTGCTACGAAATATGAACCAACCTGTAGGCTTAAATCTTTAGTTTTACTTGAGGCTTTCCCCCCGTTACTCTTGCCTTCTACCTTTTTAAGTTATTTTGGAAATAGGTATCACAAACCTCATTCTCCCCCCCTTTTTTTTTATTGGGGCATGATCCATGGACATATTTTATTGACCTTAAATGAATAACACTTGCCCAGGGGGCATGTCATGTATAATTTTGAAGTGTTCTAGGGATTTTTGGTAGGAATACATTGAATAGGTAGTGACAAATATTGGTTGAAGTTGGATTATACTACCTTTCAAATTCTTCATTAGACTGAAGTAAGATTCGTAGGTGTATAGAAAGTCAGATGATGTCAGCTGTAAATATTTTTACATACAATAATGAATTACAGTGTTCCCTATAACGCCTTAATGCTTAATTATCACATCAATAAAAGGTATCACCTTTCTATTTTGAATCTTTGTGGCTAATATAGCAACCATCTCTAAACTAGGGCTTTTAAATTTAAAAAAATCTTATAAATTCAAGTAAATAGTTCAATACAGATGGTGCTATACAACTGTCATACTCAGAAAAGACCCATTGAAATAAATGGAAATACTTCAGTGAGTTTACACTTCCCTAACAATGAATATAGCCTAAGACTTCCTAATGTTAATGTCTTAGTTACTCTCTCTCTCTCTCTATATATATATATATATATATTATCCTTCATTTAACAATAAAATATTCTACTGCTTAATTTTATTTTTCTCAATAAGATTCTTCAGAAAGGTGCTGGTACTTCTCAACCAATGGACTGCATGGTTTGGGGCAGGCAGAAATTATTATACTGTTACCTTGTTTGCCAAATGAAGATGATGTTCCTGAGGAAATATTCAAATTATTTATTAATATATATAAGGATGCCATGAAAGGTATGAAACTTTGCTATAATTTGAAAGCTGAACATATCAGACTTCATGAAATACTTCCTTTTCAGTACAGTCATACCTTGGTTCTCAAATTTAATCCATTTCAGGAGTCCTTTCAACTCCTGAAAAGGTTCGAAAACCAAAGCATGGCTTCTGATTGGCTGCAGGAGCTTGCTGCAGCCAATCAGAAGCTGCATTGGACATTTGGCTTCCAAAAAAAGTTCACAAACTAGAACACTTCCGGGTTTGCAACGTTCGGAAGCCGATTTGTTCGACAACTAAGGCATTTGACTACCAAGGTACCACTGTATTCATCTTAATGGTGTTGTTCAAATAATAAGAACTGACCCAATGTTCTTTGCTGGGCTGCTCAAAAAATGACAGGCATTTCAGGGAAATTTTCCACCCTTAGTTGCTGATCTCATTTTAGGGAGTCTCTCCCCCCCCCCCTCTATTTCCATTAATAATCCATTTCTGTTTCAGCCCCTGCTAGCTGTTCAGGATGGTCCCCTAATTCTCATGAGTGACTTGTTCGGATGTGTTATGTCATGGTGCTATAGGTGGTGGGGGCAGTAGTGTCAGGAATCCAAGCACAGTCATTCTTATCTGGATTCAGCATATGGTCCTTATAATAAAAAATTGATATTATTATTACCCACCCTTCACCATAATATTAATTAAATTTTAAAAACAGTTTAAAACAAATTACAGTCAAAATAATACAGGATGAGTCCTGAAAATATGTATCTCGGGTGTCAAAGGCTAGGGTAAAGACATGTGACTCCAGCACATGGCAGAAACTATAATGAAGATGCCAGGCACATCTCTGGGAATGGAATTCCTCAACTGAGGAACAGCCATTGAGAGTTCCCCCTCCCAGGCCACCACCACCCCAGATTTCTGAGGCTGATGGAACTACAAAGAGTGCCCCTTCTGCTGATTTTAACACCTGTATGAAAGGATCTGATCTTTCAGATATTTGGGGCCAGAGTCATTTGTCTTATTTTGCCCTAGAAGCTATGATTATGTCCATGGCTGTATGCATCAGGAGTGTGCTTTTATGATGATTTTGACTATATGTATTCTTTTAACCAGGAAAATTCATAGGAAATTTGGAAAATATTACTTTCACTGAAGGCTTTCTTGGAAGCAAGGAGAATGGTGGATTCCTATTTGTTACACCAACTTTTCAGAAACTGGATGATCTCATACTACCCAAAAATCCTTTTTTATGTGGTATTCTTATTCAGAAGCAAGAGGTGCCATGGGCAAAGGTGTTTCCAATTCGCTTAATGTTGAGATTAGGGGCAGAATATGGAGGTGAGTTTCATTCACATATTATTTCATATACTTAGACCAGTGCTTTAAACTGATCCATTGTGTATTGACATCAAGTCTTTGACCTCAATGTGGTTGCAAATGTCAGTTTCATTTATTCGTCTTCCTATGGGTCTTTTTGGTAGCACATTTCAATATTATATGAGTAAAGATGTAAAGGCTATCTGGGGGGTGGGGATTAAGAGGAAAATGCAAGGACTATTTTCCAGTGGAAAAACTGGAAATTTGAGGAACAACTGAAGAAAACATATGAAATATTTTCTCTTTTGGAATGAATGACATGTTTTCCACTCACTGAAAATGTGTGGTATGAAAGTTTCTGTGTAGTACAAATCTGTAGCATTGGTTAGCGATGACTGCTGTGTAGACTACAGACATATACAACACAATCTAAAATACATTTCTGCCCTTAGAATGTGCTGCCATTTTCATAACAAGAATGTGCTGCTTGCTACCTCCCAGTGACTATTGAATCTAGTACAGAGATATTACATGTAAATGTCCTTCATCTTCTATCCTGGCCATTCTATTATGTTCTTAGCTTTCTCTTTGGATATTTCTTCAGCTAATTCAGTACAGGATCTTATTTAGAGGCTTCTGGACCTCCTGTACAGTTCGCTAAGAGAAGAGTATAAATGATTTATGTGATGTCAATTTCCATGGGTTGAGTTTAAAAAGACATGCCAGAAAGATTGAAGGCAATCTCTTTCTAAAATTAAAGAAATTCATTGCCAAGACAGTGAGCCTTATAGTCCAAATCTATATGTCCCTATTTATTAATTCTTTTACTAATTCTCTCCCCTCACCATTTTGTACTTCAATTACGTTTGGAAGTACATGTGAACAGCTGGGGACAGTTATAGCTGTAAACCTCATGTATGAATCATTTATTTTTTAAATAGCATATTTTCCCTGCTCATAAATGCAACATGGGACTTCCACTGATCATCACCACCACCGCATTGAGGGACTAGTCACATCCACACCCGTCTTCATCTGTTTTGTAAACAATCCCAGGTAGAACACCTCCATGTTGTATTACAAACTAGTTTTGAAAGTATCCTCAATTTCAAAATGGTTTGCTGTATAACATTAGAGGCTGCTGTTTGAGAACAAAAGACAAAACACCCATGAGTATATTGGACTACCTTTGCAGTGTTTTGGATCCCAGCAATTATATATTTATATATAAATTATAAATACCGGTTCCAATAACCATAATGTATCAACTTCTAAAGTGATTGGGTTATTTAGAAATTATTCTGTTCTGCATGTTTCTTACTTCCCCCCCTTTTCTCTTGCTAGTGTACCCAACTCCTTTGACAAGTATTAGACATAGGAAATCATTGTTTGGAGAAATAGGACACACAGTCATGAATTTACTTGTTGTGAGTATATGCTTTTGCTTGTATTTCATTCTTGCCCTGTTGCTGATACTAAAATTGCATAGTCAGAAATGAAATCAAGATCTCTGTACTCTTTAATGCTGCCTAAGTATCTGTTGAGAAACTGACAGTAAGATAAATTTCAGAATCTAGAATTGGATGATACCTTTTTTAGAACAACCAAAATGTCACAAAATAATGAGAAAATTAAAATTCTCCCTAAGTTCATCAGGCTAAATGTTAAGTGAAGCAGTGGGGCAAAAGTGGGAGAACTATTGTTATTAAAATTGTAAAGTCTTCATTGGCTTAAGATGGAGTATTAGAAAGAGGTAGCAGGCTTTTAACAGATTAAACTCTCCTAGGCTACTAAACTTTGCAGGTTTCAGGTTACACCTAGGAATGCTTGGATGAAGAAACATACAATGGTAGATTTTTCATTTTTGAAAATAAAACCCAGCAGTTAACGCGGTCTGTCATTAGCCTTAAGCAAAACAATCAAGTTCCTTGTTGTAGTAAACACCAGAAAAGTTAATAAGGACCATTTGTATACCAGCTAACCATATTTTGGGTGGCTTGCTAGGTAAACAAAAACAACAGTGAGGAGCTGAATTGAATAGATTTATTTGGTGACCAAAGGAAATGTGTTCTGGGTCCATGTTCCCATGACAAATGTGTATCGGGAACTATTGCAGAGGCAATTGTTAAGCACATTTCCTGTCCATCACTTACCCCTTGCGTTTTGTTCCTCCTTTCACTGTTTTCAGTGCAACTGGGGTCTACTGGCTTGAGCTGTAAACAGAATGTGTCATTTTGCCCTATGAAAGTTACATACATGTTAATTAAATGTTGGAAGTATAACATAGAAAGGTATCTGGTGGGCTTTATTCACACTTGGTGGGCATGTGAGTATTATTCTGTAACTTTACAAAAAGTGTAATTTTATGCATCTGCCTAGTTATGCTATTGTTTTAATTCTCATGCTTATTATTTAATCATTTCTATACTGCACAACTTGTATACAAAAAAGGAATGGGCTAGCTAACTATAATTAGCAGGTAGTATGTTCTCTAACTTTGTTTTCTCAAACTGGTTCAGTTTACCTTGTGGGTGACTGGTTATTGTAATAAGTGAGTCAAAGAAGAGTCGGTTCACATTTAATACATTTTTTATATACATATTTTATCGATAGCTTGGTACTAGATTTTGGGTAATTCCTTTTTATTCTACAGTCGGTAGTCATGAGACATGCATACCATTGAAAATTAAATGTATAAATTAATCAACTTTCTATTGCATTGCAGGATCTTCGGAATTATCAATATACATTGCATACAATAGATAATTTATTTATTCATATGGAAATGGGTAGAAGCTACATTAAAATACCTCTGAGGAGATATAATGAGGTAAGAACAATTTGTCGTAAGGGCTGGTGCAGATGCAATAAAAATTTGGGAAAAATTTATATACAGACTACATAGTACCAGTGTGGCATCATGACTAATGTTGGATTTAGACTACAGAGGCCCAGGTTCAAATCTCCACAGCCATGAAGGTTGCTGAGTGATCTTGGCATAGTAATTAAATCCTAACTATCATGAATTGCTATCTTTAGGGAAAGGGCAGGATAAAATCGAGTAAAGCATGTAAATGTTTCATCCTGCGAAGTTATTAACATCTTAATATGTAAGAATTAGTTGTTTGAATAAGAAACGTTTGTAGGCCCTATAATAGAATTTTCTCCATTTACATGTGTTGTAATCTGGGTCCTAAGCAATATTTTCCCAGGTTTTGTGGGGCTAAACTTATGTGCTTTATAGCCAAACTCACAGCAATTGTAGGAAAAGGGGCTTGTGGGTAGGACATTATACAAAGTATTAAAGTGGCAGCTTTGGCCTTCTGAAGCAGCTGTAGTGTGCTAAGGAGGAAGTGCTGAATTTGAGAGAGAGGCAGAATGGTGAGGGTTATGTGAAGGTCGGTAACATTTTATCAGAATTTCACTTCCAGCCTGATTCTATCCATGTGTACTCATAAGTAAGTTCTGTGGTGTTCGACTGGACTTATTTCTAGATAGGTGTCTATACTTAGGGACATAGCTTAAGCCTTGGAGTTAAAAGAAGCAGCAAGGATTCATATTCTCTCTCACTCACACACACACGCGCACACACACACACACTCTCTTAATGACATTTCTGTAATTACAGGTGATGAAAGTCATAAATACTTCTAATGAGCATGTCATTAGCATTGGAGCCAGTTTTAGTCCTGAAGCAGATTCTCATTTAGTCTGTATACAGAATGATGATGGAGCCTATCAGACACAAGCAAACAGTGCTACTGGACAGCCTAGGAAAAGTAAGTGTCTTCCACAGTATTGTGTCCATTGGCGCATGTGGTCAGTTTTTTAGTCTGGTATGTGAGTGTCACGGATTGGCTGGACACTGTTTTTCTAGAACTTCATAAGTTGTGTGCATTTCTAATATAACACAGAATGTAAATACCTACTCAAATTACCGTATGTTTAAAATACTTCTAAGTTTGTATGAGCAATTGACATATATGATGTTTGTTTAGTTACAGGTGCAAGCTTTGTTGTGTTCAATGGAGCCCTAAAAACATCTTCTGGATTCCTTGCTAAATCTAGTATTGTTGAAGGTACGTGGTGTTTGTTTGTATTTTGGTGTGTTTTTTTTGCAGTCATGCCAGAGGTGAAGGAGGAGTCCCTGAGGCAGAGATGTGTCAGCATTGTACTCATGTTCCCAAGAGTGTTGTATGGCTGTTGTTTTTTGCAAAAGTTCTGTAGCTCCATTGTATTTCTCACTTAAGTTGCCCTTGTGAGTTTAGTGCGCATGACCAAAACAAAAAACAAAACTAGAATCAAGTGCTGCATATCCTATCCTCTGCACCTTTTTTTTTTAGGTTCCCCTCTTCTGCTGAAGTTGTGGGGGAATTGTTTGTGCCAGGTGTCATGCTGGAGCAGAGATGCAGTGAGGGCATGATAGTGAATTAGAATCCTAAAAGGTACTCCCAAAGGTCTGGTCCAGGCCTCCTTTGGATGCAGAAAAGCCACTACTATAGCAGTCCAGCCTCCTTGAATTGGTGTAGGATACAGCTGAAGTGTGCCCTGTGCCACTCACAACTCTGCTCCTTTTTCAGCTGTTCCACAGGTGTTCCTTTGCCAGCAGAATGGCTCTGCTGAAACATGTTCTGCAAGTTTATCATTATTGTATATGTATTTGGTGTCCTACCATCAAAACTGGGCTTCAGCTGAATCTTACACCCTGATGGATCTCAGGCACAAGATTTTGCCCATTGCTGTAGTAAAATAATTTGGCTTTGTTTTTATTAAAGTAATTGTTTTTCTTATAGATGGAATAATGGTTCAAATAACTCCAGAGATTATGGATGGCTTGCGTCAAGCTTTAAGGGGGAAAAAGGACTTTAGAATTACGTGTGGCAAAGTCGACTCTGGAGATCTGAGGGAATATGTAGAAATTTGTTGGGTAGAAAATGAAGAAAAAACAAATGTGAGGTATGATGTTTTTACAAAAGTCAAAATGTATGTTAATATTTTTCTGCAAAATGTCATCAGTTTTTTTTAAAAATAAAAGGTCTGATATTGACAACTATTTGCATAATCCTCCTATCTACAGAATTTTTTTCTAACATCTTTTGGCCATGCTTTATTAAAAAAATTATTTATCTGAAGGTCTGTAGATTATTGAGCCTCTCAGAGCTGCCCTATGAACATTTTAAATATTTTATGAATTTAGATATTATGGATATTTATCCTTTTATGTGGAAGCAAACATGAATAAGGAGGTGGACGAGAAATCTAGAAAATGTTAAGCTGCACAGTGAGACTGAATGTTTAGCAAAAGTGCTGTGTAGGAAATTTGGGTGATGGCACAGTACTATTGCAACAGCCCTAGAACATGCACACATAACTGGTCACATGCTGCAGATCAGAGGAACCGTCCAGGAGTCCAGTTTGAACAAGGTGAATTCAGTAATTGATGTTTCTCACTTGCAACATTCTGTGGATTCAGAATTGGTGGTAAACGGTGACTTGAATTAAGTTTTATTAAATGTGTTTCTGTGTTGCCGCAGAACTGAAGTTCTCTAGGTGGCCTACGTAAAAAATTGTAAAAAGCCTGAAAGAATCAAAAAAGACAGTTGCCTTTGCTCTTGTGTATTTTGGGTCCTTCTTGCAAATGGTTGGCCACTGGGAGAACAGGGTGCTGGACTAGATGGGCCTTTGGCCTGAACCAGCAGCCTCTTCTGGATTCAACACTCTGCTCAGCTAGTGCTTAAGCAGCTGCTTGGATTTCAGACTTACATTTTTGGTCCATCCAATCTCAAATTCAGGATGGTTGACAGTAATAGATACAATTCTATATAATGTGACATGCTACATTAATTTCTATTTGGGCTGGCTTCCAGTAACATATTATGTAGGGAAAGAGTCTGACTGGTGCAATTAATGCAGTATTAATCTTGCTTCATAGAGTTACAAGCCCAATAGATGGGAAATCAATGGAAGGAGTTCCAAGCGAAAAAATTGTCCAAGAAGAATATTTTGAAATGGATAATAAACTTGTAAAGTGTACAGAAGTAAGTAAATGCTGCTGTTCTCAAAATAACAAATATTTGCTACAATAGTAAATGAAGCTTTTGCAACATTGATAAGGTATCTGTGTGACAAAGAGATACAAGATTGCTGAATTCTTCACACTACATGCAGTTTTTGCAGTTACTCAGGAAAGCACCAGATTATTACTCGGCCATGAGACATGGAAGTTGAAACTTTTTTCAGCCACTAGTATTTTGACTGATGAAAGGCAGCACACCTGCCTTTTCACGTTCTGGAAGAACATATGCAAGGGATCCCCCAGGCTTGAATGAATGAATAAATTTATTACGGTCATAGACCAGAAGAAAGGAAAAAAAAACAAAAAAAAAACATAAAAGGCAGCAATAATTTACAAGGGAATGGTGGTGTCAGTTAAAAATTGTAAAATTATACATAAAAACAATGCACATATACACCCACACCCACACACACACACATATACATACTCATATATGCACTACAGTATATGTATGGGCTTAAAAAAGGGGGGGCTTATCCAGGGGTCAGATCTTTTACTTTTTTACAGCTAATGCCCTCCGCTTGATCGCGGCCGCAGAAAACTTGGCCACTTTCAATGTTACTTCTGGGTTTTTGTCTCCTAGTAGGATTTTCAGCCGCTGAGATTCAGATCGACCTGGAAATTTCTGAACGATAGGGGAGATAAACAGTAACCTGATATCCCCGTAAAGGTCGCAGTGTAACAGCACATGTGAAGCCGTTTCCACCTCCTTCAGACCACATGGGCAAACTCGTTCAGCATAGGGTGTGCCCTCGTATCTGCCCTTTAGTAAGGCAGATGGCAATACATCAAATCTAGTAAGGGTAAACGCCCGCCTATATTTTGCGATTTGTAGGTCCATCAGATATGGGGTTAGATTAAACCCTTTTCCATAATCTTGGATAGCTGGATATTTATCTATCTTGCTCATATGGTCCTGAAGCTCTACATCTCCTATTCGCTGGCTCACCATCATTTTAGCCTTTTCAAAGCCTGAGGCTATGAGTTCTTGTGAGGAAAGCCCCAGGCCCCTCAGTTTTTCATAGAGCGACAATCTCCATTTAGACTGGAACGGGTCTAGTAGAGTCAATGGAGCCACTCCCACTGGGAAAAATATGAGTTTTAGCCAGAAATGAATCTTCAGGATCCATATCCTGGCATTAATAGGGAGTTGGCCAACCTCCAGCCTAACGGCAGTGTTAGAGACACAGGTAGGTAACCCTAGTAGGGAACGATAAAATTTAGTTTGTACAGATCCCCCAGGCTTGTCTTACCAGGCACGAAGAGATCATTTTGTAGTGATCTCTATCTCATATGGAAGTGGATTCCCAGGCAGGTTCTTCAGTATGATAGAGTATGTGGTGTATGTAAAGAAAGACCAGCTGTTATTTGTATTGCTCTTCTTTATGGTTTTAAATCAGAAAATTTGTTTTAAAAAAGATTCTACCATAAAACAAAAGCTGTTGGAAGGATATTTTATCCATTTACTCTTTCAGAGACATTTTTACTTATCTATTCTCAGGTTTGAGTACTTAAGAAGTGAGTAGAGGTTGGGTCTGGGATATTTTTTTTAAAAACACCACTCTAGAATCTTTGTAGGATAAGGATCACTTAGGTTCAGACATTGAATTCTTTTAGACTTATATTCCCTTTCAGCCCAATACTTTGGTTTATACTGGCTTTGGATCTACTCCATTGTTAGACAAACTCTTGCTAATAGCAGCATAAATGTCTGAGTTAGGGAATGGGACAGATAGTCTCGGAATTAGGGGTGGGAGGAAGTACAGCTTAGAGCTAACAGTTGGAATTGGCCTTTTGGGAAAGGCATTTGTTTCTGCTTCCATATTTCAGAATGTTAATCTGCATTTTGAATACATTTTTCTTCTCCAATAGTTGGATGATTTCACACATTTTGTTTTATTTTATTTTATTAATTCCTGCATCTATCTTGTCCCTTTGCAAATTCTAGTGAACACCATTGATCCAACATACCTATCATTGAATGTTATCGCTGCTGCAGTAGTCATTTTAATTTTAGCGTGAAAAAGTCTGCTATTTAGGGAAGAAATCACTATAGCTAACTGTTCTCTAATTACATTTCAGGTGTTCTATCTCTTAAAGGCCAGTGAGGTATCCAGTCATGCTCATCAATTTGCTAAAGAAATTGCACTGGCTTCTTGTATGGCCCTTCGCCAACATCTCAAAACCCTGAAAAGTCATGGAATGAACAAGATAGGCCTGAGAGTCTCAATGGATACGGATAGGGTAACTTTTTAAAAGCTGCAGCTATATATCCATATATGTGATGCTCATACAGACATTTGGGAACACTGTATGGAATATGCCCTATATGAACTTGGGGGGAAATGGAACAAATGTGGTATAAAAATGTATTCATGTCAATTAATATCAGTTCTTATATAAATAACTCACCAGCATTCATTTGGATGAGATTTAAAACAGTCAAGTTCTTGCTGTACCAAAGCACTTGTTGCCTCATCTTAGAGATGAGGAACCTGCATCAGTGAGTGAAAAGACAGCCTGAAATGGGCCAAATCCATAGTATTTTTAATGACTGGGAGCTTGCATCTTCCCAGCCAGATGGGCAGGGTATAAATAAGAAATTATTATTATAAATTATAGCTAGCACTTTGGCAGATTCCATAAATAGCTGCAGCAGGTGTCATTGACCCTTTGGATCTGCGGACACATTTGGAATTTGATAGTATGCTGTGGGCACCACCCCTTTCTGCTTGCTTACCGTATTTTCCGCCCTATAGGATGCACTTTCCCCCCTCCAAAAATGAAGGGGAAATGTGGGTGCGTCCTATGGGGCGAATACAGGCTTTCGCTGAAGCCTGAAGAGCGAGAGGCTCTCGCTCTCCAGGCTTCAGGAAGCTCTGCGCAACTCTCCAGAGCCCAGCGTGAAGCCGCGCCGGGCTCCGGAGGGTTGCGCAGAGCTGCCTGCGCTCCCAGCTCAGCTTCGGCATGGCTCTGGCTCCCGTTCTGGGGGCTGGGGTTGGGGGAAGCTCGGGCTTCCCCCGACCCCAGCCGCGCAAGCTCCCACAGTGATGACGAAGCCTGGGGGGGGGAAATAAATTTTCTCCCTTTATTTCCCCCCCCCCAAAAAAATCTAGGTGCGTCCTATGGGCCGGTGCGTCCTATGGGGCGAAAAATACGGTATATCCCCCTACCCAGTGCTTTTTTTTCAGGAGGTACTCAAGGGTATGCAGTACTGGCATCTCTCTCTTTCTCTCTCTTGATTAAAAAGTATGACACTTACTGTAACTACTTCATGGTGAATACTGGCACCTATTTTTCTAGGAAAAAAGCACTGCCCCATCCCTTCTGTCCTTATCCTCCCACTCCCTCCACCAGAGAGACAGAAAAAGAGAGCACACCCACTTTTTGATCTTTCAGAAGTAAAGGTTAGATAAGGTAGAATTAAAATAGATCCTCTTGAATTTCCATGATTTCACATAAGAGTCCCACCAAAAACCACCATCAAATTAAAATTAGACTGCACAATGAAAAAGAAACAGATCTGGTGCTTATCAGCACCATAAAAATATTGATCCAAAGCAGAAACCCTAATTGACCTTCATTTTTACAAAGTATGACAAACTTTGAGTCTGAGGGGATCGCTAGTAGATAATAAAGCTAATACTGTTATTGATACAGTCGTACCTTGGAAGTCGAACAAAATCCGTTCCGGAAGGCTGCTCGACTTCCAAAACGTTCAGAAACCAAAGTGCAGCTTCTGATTGGCTGCAGGAAGCTCCTGCAGCCAATTGGAAGCCCTGTCAGACGTTCAGCTTCCAAAAATAGTTTGCAAACCAGAACACACCTTGCAGAACTTAGTGGAATGGTTCGGGAAAGGTTGATTCCTTTGTTGTTACTTCTTTTTTAAATGTTAAATTATGGTAGTAAACTGCCTGAAGATTTTAGAATAGGATATATATCTAATTATTGTGTTGCTGTCTATATTGTTTGTTATGGTAAATCAAACACGTTTTTATTTTATTTTAGGTGGAATACCAGGCAGGATCTGGAGGCAAGCTTCTTCCCCAGCATTACCTAAATGATCTGGATAGTGCTTTGATCCCAGTGATTCATGGTGGGACATCAAATGCTACAAATCTACCAATGGAAATGGAATTAATATTTTTCATCACTGAATCTCTCTTAATATAACAGGCATGTATGTTATACTGCAGTGGACTGAATTGCTAGCAGTGACCAATACCAAAGCAGTTAGATTACACTATGGATGAAATATTCAGGTTTTATTTTTTTAAAAGCCAATGATTTAGTAACACATCTTTAATAACATTTTACCTTTTTAAAATGTGAGCATGTTCCTCCTTAATGTCAACATGGAATATCATTTTAAAAACCTGACTATTATCTAATGTTCTGAAAGTTTACACTTAATACAGCCCAGTAAAAGGCAAGAAAGGATTAAAACTAGCTTGTATGTGCAAAATACTGAAGGATATCCATCTATCATTTGCAGATGTTTTAGGTGGTTTTTTTAAATTAGATACAAGTCTGATAGGCTATTCTTAAATAGTTTTGGGGTTGTTTGTTTGCTTGTTTTAAAAAAGATAAGTGTAAGCTAAAGTGGGATATGTTTGAACAGATCAATATTACCTAGAAACAAGGCATGTTTCTTACCATTGTAATAATTTTATAACTCTGATTTTTTTTTTAATGGTATGTTTTTTAAGTGTATAATGATGCACTTTTCCAAAATTTGTCAGCTCTCATGGAATTACTTTTTTGAATGGCTAATTTTGTTATATGTTTATAATGAATTTATTGAACATAAAGATGAATACCCTTTATATTAAATACCTAATCTTTTTTCTTCTATGCTCAGATGTACAGTTTCTTGGTTTTTCCAAGAATGAGTAAGAAGCCAGATGACCCTTAAAGTAGTCATCCTGTAGCAGTAAATCAGGCATAAAGCCTGCCTGTGCGCCATTCTCTGATTTTTGAGACCTCTTGGTATCCCTGTTTATTTTCAGGGAGAACAATGTATTAAGTGTGAATTTTCATGAACGGTTTCCTGTATACAGTACTTATTTTTATACTGGGGTATTTGCATTAAATAAGCATTTATATATGAGGATAATTGATATTAGTACCTGAGAACTCTAAATACATTTTTATAATGCCTGCATAATGTTCCTGTTTGTTATGCACAGAAGTAAATTGTGTGTGCCTATGTGTCTGTTTGATTAAAGTATTAGACTGAATTTATTGCATTCTAATTGTATCTAGATGCCTTCTTGACATTCACTGGGGTATATTTATGTTGTATCAAAATACAGCTTATAAACTAAAATGTTTGCCAGTTTATGTTATGGTGGCACAGGATTTTGGAAACGTTGAGAAATTGCTGGCCATTAGACTATTATCATTGAACCAATGCACTCCTTTCTATTCAGAATTAAATTTCTGTGGGCAAGCTAAAGTTTACAGTAACATTCATTATAATACCATATCTAGGTTCTTGTATCGGTGAACAGAGGAAGACAGCTGCAGCAAAGAATGCTAAGTGTTTCAAATATTGACCCATCATATGTAACCATGGCTTGTACAACATTACATTGTGTAAAAGCAATTGTAACCCATTTTGTCATAATAGCTTTATGTTCTCTTGGAAATTGATCCTTTCAGTTTATAGATAACAAATAGCATTTTATAAACACTTGTTTTAGAACAATATTATTAGGCCTTATAAAATGTATAAATATTATTAAAATCTTCATGAATGAAGCTGACAAGTACTTAACAAATGACACAACAACATTTTAAAAGCTGTGATACATTGTTTAAAGGTCCCTTTCAGTTGCTTATTTAAGTTGAACTTTATCGGTTCCGAAATCTATTTAAAGTTCCTCAGAGTAACCATGAAGATTTCTGCCTCTGTTTTAAAAGTGAACATGTTAAGCTTATTGACTTTGGTACATTCTGGCCATAAAAAATGTGTGTGGTCTTATTTATAGTATTACAGACCATGTACAACTTGCTAAATAACCTGCTATAAGAAATCTGATTTTCAATGTTCTTAAATGCACAGTAGAGAAATAAAGACTGGGATTTCAATAACTTATGTGTGCCTAACTAATTCTATGTTTGTGTTTCTCAGACAATATTCTCACGCTACATAGCAGGTTGCTTTAGAGGCAAATTGTGGGGGTTGAAAAAAGACAAGTAAAAATACCACCGAGAATGCCAGGTGCTTGGATATGCACAAAGTAGTTCTTCAGATATTGTCAAAATATGTGTGTTTCACATATTGAACAAATTGTCAATTGAGAAGGAAACTGGAGTATTTCTGGTCCTGTTAGTCTTTAAGGGTTATCTGTACAATATTTCTAGACTAAAACACAGAAGTATTTTAAAATGTATGTTGTGACACTTCACTACAATTAAGTTGAACTGCTTGTCTTTTTATTATAATATCCAGCCACAGACCTGAAGGGAAAACAATAAAAAATAGAATTTGAGCAAAATATGCTAATTCACATTAAAATGGTGTAATAAACAAGTATATTTTGTGTTTAATGCCTTAATAAGGGGTTGGCTTTAATAAGGTAAAATACAAATGCTATTGCACAGATTTAACTTTAATGATCTCTTTATAAATCACTAGCAGCTTTTAGACTACCATTACTGTCATAGTACTGGAAAAAATCTTTCCCCCTTTCTTCCATTTCCCCTTGGTACCAAGGCTTGCTGACTCTGTCATCTTCCTCATTTTTAAGTTCAGGCAGTTGCCCAATCTATACTGCCTCTTCCTTTGAACATGGTCATGTAGGAGATGTTGTCTCTTTACACCAGCAATTTTTGTGCAAGTAATTTATGTCCCTTGAAGAATGATTTAATGTTATAAGATACATTGTGAAATTTATGCTCACACTTGTTCTTACCTGTTGTGCTTGTGTTGATAGACGCGGGTGGTGCTGTGGGTTAAACCACAGAGCCTAGGCCTTGCCGATCAGAAGGTTGGTGGTTCGAATCCCCGCAACGGGGTGAGCTCATGTTGCTTGGTCCCTGCTCCTGCCAACCTAGCAGTTCAAAAGCACATTGATGTGCAAGTAGATAAATAGGTACCGCTCTGGCGGGAAGGTAAACGGCATTTCCGTGCGCTGCTTGGGTTCGCCAGAAACGGCTTAGTCACGCTGGCCACATGACCCAGAAGCTGTACGCCGGCTCCCTTGGCCAATAAAGCGAGATGAGCGCCACAACCCCAGAGTCGGCCACAACTGGACCTAATGGTCAGGGGTCCCTTTACCTTTTAATTTATGTCCCTTGAAGAATGATTTAATGTTATAAGATACATTGTGAAATTTATGCTCACACTTATTCTTGTGTTTGTGTTGACAGACCGCAAGCGAATGAATAAAAAATGCATGTTTTTGTATTATAAACCACCTTGTGATCCTCCAATGAAGGGTGTTTTTGAAATGTTGTTAATAATAATACCTTCATTCATGGCCATATCTTGCAATTAGCTGAAGATCCTTTATTTATGCTTTAAGGTCCTTTTCTATTCCTGAGTATACTTTTCGTTACCTCCTCACATTTCCATTTCCCTACATCTTCTGCTTGGCTAGGGCTGCGCCCACTGGCAGAGGAAGAGGAGTGCGGGGGGAGCACACCGTCCCCAGCAGCGCGATCCCGGTTGGGTGCCATCGCAGCTGCCTCCCACACATGCTGGGCACCATGCCCCCACAGACGGTGTGCCACGCCCCCAGGACACATGCCACGCCCCTGTGGGCAGTGCACAACGCCCCCAGGACGCACACCACACCCCTGCAGGCGGTGTGCCACGCCCCTGGGGTGCGTGCCAGCCTCGCCCCCTACCTGCTCTTTGCCTGCCCCCCCCCATGCTGGAGCATGAAGCTCCGCCACTGGTTGCACCAATCAATCTTTATTGCCCTTTCCAAATAACTTCTCACAGCCTTATTTACTGGATTTGGCAGGCCTGTTAACCCTCCTCCCTGTACTAAAACAAGTACAGTGGTACCTTGGTACTTGAACAGTTTGGCCCCCGAACGCCACAAACCCAGAAGTGAGTGTTCTGGTTTGCGAACGTTTTCAGAAACCGGACATCTGATGCGGCTTCTGATTGAGTGCAGGAAGCTCCTAGAGCCATTTAAAAGCCACGCCTTGTTTTTTTTACAGTTTCGGGAGTCAAATGGACTCCCAGAACGGATTAAGTTTGAAAACCAAGGTACCACTGTATGTGTAGGGATTGGATGGGTAGCTCTCCTACAGTTAAAGGTGCCAGTCCTATCCTTCACTTCTATGCAAGTCATCCACTACACTAGCACTACTGCTTCTAAGTGTTATCTGTGTCCTTCAGAATCCTGACAAAACTTGCTTGGAGCGTCTGTGTGTTTAATAGGCCAAAATGCAGCCCTTGACTTCTTGTCTCCCAAACAGTAATGTCACTTGCTGTGTGCTGCACTCCTGCCTGACTTTGTTTAAGAACTAAACTTACTGCTCTTGCTTTTGCAGGGTGTTTTTGTGCAGGTTGGCACTTAAAGGAAACATGTAGTAATACAGCTCTATGAGCAGCATTTTAAGGTGAAACATGGGATATATACTTTTAAATACCTGCACCAAAGGTATTTGTGGGACACACTCCTAGGTGGTTGCATGGGTGTAGCCAGGATTTTTGTGGGGGTGGGGTCAGGCCTTTTGTTAGGGGGGGGGAGAACCTGTTTGGTATTGGATTTTTATTGATGGGGGGCAACTGCCCCTCCCTGCTCCCCCTTGGCTGCGCCCATGGGTGCTTTGGACTCCGAATATAGTGTTATATTTGTTCCAAAGATCTTAACGTAGGACACAGCTTGCCCACTTAGAAATACATTTCCCCTTTTGTGCCCCCCTCTGCACATATGGACCTCACAACCTTCGTCCCAATGCATTGTTAAAACCAAAAGGGGCAATATCGAGGCGGCAGTGGAGCACGAAAGATTTAATCCCAAAGCGGCAGATGCAGAGGGCATCCCGAGGTGGGACTCTCTCTCCCGTCCGCTCGGCGGAAGGATACGTTGGCGCTGTGCCGCAGCGGCCTTGGCGCGTGCTCGACGTAGGCGCTCTCGAGGCCTGGAAGTATCTGGGCAGCTTCCCTCCTCCCGCTACGGCCGAACATGGAAGCGCGCGAGCCGGGTAAGGTCCGTGCGCCGCCCCTCGCGGAGAGTCTTGCGCGCTCGCTGCAGCTGAGGGGGGAGAGAGAGGCTCTAGCAGCCCCTTCTTCCCTCCTCATAGCCGGGTTGGTCCCGCCCTGTTGAGCGCCGGCAGACCGCCGTCTGGCTCCCAATCATTTAATAACAACAAAAATCACCTTCCCTTCCATTTTACTGCTGAAATTTTCGAAAAAAAAAGCGCGGGGGGCGGGGGCGTTGTAGAAACCGTTTTTTCAGTATGGAGAAAAAACTCAAGTTCCTCGGTGGGAAGTGCAAATATTTCGGATTTTGAGGGGGTTTCTAGTAGAAAGAAAGCCAAAAGAGATTCCCAAAGGTCTGACCTCCGCACACCCCTGATGCAAAAGTGAGGTATCCGTTACAAAAAGAGAAACAATATGAAGCCACTGAGAGAGAAGGGAAGCAACGGCTGGTGGTGTCCATTTTGAAACATGGAAAAAGCGCTGCCAGGGTTAAACTAGGGCTGTCTTTCCTCCTGCTTGTTAACCTGCAGGTATTCTGGACGCCGATTTCCATTAGGTCCAGCAAACGTGGCCAGTGGTAAAATAGGGGAGACAGTGTGGTATAGTGGTTAGAGCGCTGGTTCAGGACCCAGGAGACCAGGGTTCAAATTCTGACTCGGCCACTGAAGTTCACTGGGCGACCTTGGTGCCTCACTTAACCTCACAGGCATGTGTGGATAAAATGGGGAGGAGAAGTATGTATGTTGCCTTGAACTCCTTGGAGGAAAGATGGGATATAAATACAGTAAAGGCAAGGTCAGACACCTGATCTATCCAGTACTGTCTATACTGACTGGTGCTCTAGGGTTTCAGACAGGACATTCCCAGGATTGAACCTGGAACTTGCCACTGAGCTATGGCAATTCCCCAAAGTGATGTTGAGGGTTGTAGTCCAATAATATTTGGAGGGCAACGGATTGAGAAAGGCTGAAATAGAAACTTCCACATGTTTTTGAGTGAAGATTTCCTTCCAGCCACCATGCATTGTGGTTTCTCTTCTTTTTTTGCATGCACATGCTTGATTGGTTGCTTCTTGGGTGCACCTGCTAGAATGAGGAGCAGGGCAGGTGTGCTGGTGCAAATATTAACCTTTTGTTCTCTATACATAAATCACTGCTCACCTCTGTGGTCAGCTTGTGTGGGTAAGTGTAACATCTGTTGTGGAGACTTGACTGGAAGACTAAAAAAGCTATTTTGATTATTAGAGAGGAATAAATCAAGAGGATGCTGTTTTTCTAATCAAAGAAGCAATTGCTGCAATGTTACATACAAGACCCTGTGTCACATAGTTTAATTGAAACACAGACAGAGAAAGAAATGGAGTGTCTTCAGAAATTAAACACATTACCACCTCTTAAGGTTATTGATTTGTTTTGAGGGCTATGTTGCTAATGCTCCCACAGCTTTTTAATGATATAAAACTGAAGAGCATGTATGACTGAAGAGCAATTTGCCTGGAATAACCTGGTTCCATTTGTTGACAAACCCATGCCTCTGTCGACAAAAGCAAAACCTGCCACTTACTGGATTAGATTAATCTCTTACAACTTCTGATCTGGATGGTTGGTGGATCTCTTGTTCCATGCATACATACCTCACATAGTGCTACATTGGGCCTTCTAGGTAGTGGTGCCCACCCTATGGGATGCTATCCCATTAGATTTCAAGGAGTTAAATAACTATACAACTTTTAAAAGACATCTGAAGGCAACCCTGTATAGGGAAGTTTTTATACCCCAGCTGGAGGGGGTATAAATAATAAATAAATATTAATCTTATTAATGTTTGATGTTTTCTTATGCTTTTATATAGGTTGGAAGCTGCCCAGAGTGGCTGGGGCAACTCAGTAAGATGGGTGGGGTACAAATAATAACTTCTTGTTGTTAATTTCCACACATTGGGAAATCTCAGTATCATCTACACTGACTGGCAGCAACTCTCTAATACTTTAGGCATGGCACTCTCCCAGCACTACCTGGAGATGCCAAGGATTACACCTGGGACCTTCTGCATTCAAAGCAGATGCTGTGCCACTGAGCTGTAGCCCTTCCCCTTCAGAGGTTCCACTTGACTGTGATTCCTAGAAGACCCTGCTCCCTGCCTTGCAGGCCTTTTCCCACCTGGCCCAGGAGGGTGAGGCCCTGACTGACTACAAAAGCTGCTGAATTCTTGAGCTGGCATAGTGTTTAGGGGCTTTTGTTGAGGTGTGGGATAGTTGCTGCTATTGATGTTATTTTTTAAATTGTTTACAACTACTGTTTTTTGTAATTGTGTGGGTTTTTTGTATGTTGTAAGCAGCCTTGAGTGTGGTTTTAAGTTTGGAAAGGTGACATACAAATGAAATGAAGGACTGACTGATCAGCCTTTATGTTCAAATCTGTCCTTTATTGTCAATAATAGCTTATTTTATTCCTACTTTGATGCTAGATATTATTTCTGTTTCACATTAGTTGTCTCTATTCCCACACACACACGGCTTAATAAGCTTTTGTAAGCTGTCTACCATTGACATTTATTCCCTCCAATGTTCTCAACATAGGGTGTTGGAGTGAAAATATATTGGATTATTTCCTGAATGCCAAACAAATTAAAACAAGAGATGGAGCTGAAATCATCTGGTACCATAGAGCAAATAATAAGTTACAAATGACAGAGGCGATACAGAGTAAGTATTTGCTGGACAATATATTTGAAAACAGACTAACTGTTAACTGAGAATATGATAAAAGTGGTTTATTTTAGTTTCACAATGTATCATGGAAGCACTTCTGAGGCCAGAGTTGAATTACCAGAGTGTTGCATGTGGTTTGTTAGAAGAATAGTTTGTTTCTTTTGTGATCATCAAATCAGAGAGCTACTCAGTTGCCTGGCAGCCATGCCACTTCAGAAATGCATTTCTAGCCCTTATGTTTTGAGACAATATGTGAAAAATATGAGTGCATCATAAGCTTTATGCAACATTTTCTGAAGGCATTCCATTGTGGCTGCAATTATTTATTATATAACAGCCTTTAAGCAAATTTCCAAGGTGGAAAAGGCAGAGAACCTTATGGCACGAGCCCATCCTAAACAGCAGAGAAGAGATTGCATGAAGTGATGGTGGTAAAATATTTGAACCCCCAGTCTAGGTATGTGACAGCAGTGGTGGAAAACCAATGTCCTTCAAGATGTTGCTAGAGTATACCTCTTGTCATCCCATTGGCCATGGTAACGGAGGCTGATGGTAGCTGAAGTCCAGTAACATTTAGAGGGGTCACAGGTATCCTACCTGCTCGGCTACAGGTAGAGGCATACCTAGGTTCCCTTGCGCCCTTGGTGCCCCATCTCCATAAAAAAGCATGATGTAATTAAATAATCACAAAAGACTTAAACTGGGGGCTTAACAGCAAATTCTATAAATGTCTACTCATGAGTACATATCACCAAGTTCAATGGGGCTTACTCTGAGGAAAGTGGGTACACAGGACTGCAGCCTAAATCTGGCATGCCAGAGGCAGGAACTTCTGAGAATGCCTCACTTCCCTTTTAGTGCAGAAAGGCACTAACTTGGAGGTTGCACACTTTACTCAGAAGTAAGCAGCACTTAAGTCGATGGCCTTTGCTCTCTGGGATAAGCATGCAGCAGCACACACACTGGAAATCAGTTAAGGTGAGAAAGAAACCAGGGATATTACGGTAGATATTTGAAAACGCCTATCATATCTTCTCTAAGTCCCTCTTTACCAGGCTAAACATACCAAATGCCCTCAACCATTTTTCATTATGCTTGGTTTCCAGGCACTTCAACATCTTGGTTGCCCTCCTCTGCACATGTTCCAGCTTGTCAATATCCTCCTTAAATTGTGGCTCCAATAACTGGACACAGTACTCCAGGTGTGTGACCAAGGCAGAATAGAGCAGGACTGTTACTTCCATTGATCAGGACACTGTAACTCTGCTGATGTAGCCAATAATAGCAATAGCTTTTTTTTTTTTTTGCACAGCACACTGTGGACTCACGTTAAACCTGGGGCCTACTAAGACCCCTAGATCATTTTCACATGCAGACCAGGTGCCCCCCATCTTATATTTGTGTAGCTGGCTCTTCCTGCTGAAGTGTAGAACCTTGTATTTGTCCCTTAGTTTGGGCCAATCTGTTGACGTCATATTGAATCCCGATTCTGTCCTGCAACATTAGTTACCCCTCCCATTTTGGTGTCATCTGCATATTTGATGAGCATCGCCTAAATACCTTCATTCAAGTAATTTATAATTTGGAATAGGTGCAAGTCTCTCCTTGTCCTGCCCTACTCCAGAACTCCCTTTTTGTGGGGACATACCATTTTAAATTACACCAGTTTAAGTTCTGGCTGAGTCCCAGTTGAGCAAGTTTGAGGGACTTGCTCCAACATAGCCCCAGCTGCATTCAATATTTGCCGGATTAAAATTTGTTCATTTTGGCAGATCCTGGGTTGGAATTGCACTGTAAGTCTATAACCCTAATCCCATTGACCTGGGAATAGGACCCATTTAATCCAATGGGACTTGTAGATATGGTTAGGATTGGAGCCTAAATTGTTTGCCTTAAAAAGCACAAACATGAGAAATTAATTAAGTAGCTTCTGTGGAGTACAAAATGAGAAGAAGAATGCAATTAGTGTGCCTTTCAATTTACTGCCCACTCACAAATTAACTTGTCAACTGATTTTTTAAAGCAAAGATTGTTAAGCTTAATGTTTTCAGCTAGATACTTCTATTTCAGCAAACAACCATGCTCTATAGTGTGATTAGGAAATATTTGTATTTATGAATATATTTAAAATAACACTGACAAGTCTATCTAAGTGAATGCAATAGTCCTGGTTTCCCCAAGCCTCCCAGATGAGCTATGTGAACAGAGATATTAATCTATGTTTCCACTGTCTGTGTCTAGTGATCTCCTTCAAGTGGATTAAACTGACTCTTAAGTGATACATAAATGTTAGATAGCAATACAATTTATCCATGACAAATTTAAATGTCACAACACTACTTGTTTTACTTTTTCTGTTCATGTTTTTGTAAACAAACAGGTCCAGCTCACATGATAGAAGCTGATGTCCTTCTTTGTGAAGAAGAGGGAAGTGGTGAGCCCATCATGGCTCATCCACCTGAAACCAGTAGTGATAATACATTAAAGGAATGGCTGAATGAAATTAAAAACACTAGCAAGGGCATCAAGCTTGATTTTAAAAGGTATTTGGAATATATATAGATATATTATCTATATATAGATAAATGTTTGTAAGATTAAGGGTGCAGTCCTAAATGCACACATGCTTACTAAGAAGTAAGTTCCATTGAGCTTAGTGGCACTGTCTTCCCAGTAAACTTGCATAGAATTGCACAACTACAATTCTACAGTTCTGTCTTAACAGTAATTATAACATTAGATATAGCGAACAGCAAACCCGTTATTATCTCTTAAGTTTTAAAGCATTTTAGGATACAATAAAAGAAAGCATTTTGCTTAGGTTAAACATTTCCCCCTGCAAAATTCCTCAGTTCCCCCCTTTCCCACTTTCATGTGATCTGCAACCTCAGGTTTAGTCCATTGCATTTTCTCTTAATATAATTTATACCTTATCCTTCTTATTCAATACAGTACAACAAGGCAGCTTACAAAAACTAAAATTACAGATAAAAGCAAGACCAACAAGACGTTAAGAAATGGTCACATGCAGATAGAATATATGATGTTACAATGCAGCTGTTATAGATATTAGAATAGAGCTCGAACCATAAAGCATCACACTATATTTAATGATGTTTAATTTAACATGTACAAAAGTATTAATCACTTTACAGTCAGTTTATCATGGTTAATTTACTGAGCTGGAATTTCATGGTGTAAGAATCTTTAGAAGCTGACAATAAAGAGCATTATATGAATCAATCCTAGTGTTACAGATAAGCGAGTAGCGCTGTGGTCTAAACCACTGAGCCTTGGGCTTGCCGATCAAAAGGTTGGCAGTTCGAATCCCCATGACGGGGTGAGCTCCCATTGCTCGGTCCCAGCTCCTGCCAACCTAGCAGTTCGAAAGCACGCCAAAAGTGCAAGTAGATTAATAGGTACCACTCTGGCGGGAAGGTAAACGGTGTTTCCTTGCACTGCTCTGGTGTCAGTGTTCCGTTGCGCCAGAAGCGGCTTAGTCATGCTGACCACATGACCCAGAAAAACTGTCTGTGGAGCGGACAAACGCCAGCTCCCTCGGCCTGTATAACAAGATGAGCACTGCAACCCCAGAGTCGTTCGTGACTGGACTTAATTGTCAGGAGTTCCTTTACCTTTACTAAGATGTATTCAGATTACTTTTTCTGTCTTTACAGCCTAGCAGCTGTTAATCCATCAATGAAGCTTCTTGGAGACATAAAACTCAGGCAACCGGTTTGGATTAATGCAGACATCCTTCCTGGACCAAATGGAAGTAATTGTGTAGTAGATGCAAAGGGGTTTCTAGACACTGTGATAACCTTTTTTCCAGATGTAACTTTGTCATTAGGATGGACAACTGGGTGGATTAATCTAAAATGCAATAAAGGTAAGATTCATATTGGAATGCTTCACAAGAATTCATCCACCTAATACTTTGCAAGATACAATATCATGCAGTTAATTTACCTAACAGTATGCACTCTAGGAAATTATGTCAAGCTGTTATCATTGACATAGTTTATATTTTAATTTGTGTTTCCTTGTACTTGGTCATCCTAGTTTTCTATCTGCTCCTTTCAGGTTTGGGACCTCTGATGCTGTTATGCTTTCTCCCCATTAAATAACATTAGGAAAGCTGCTCTGTGTGTACAAAAGAATGAGCATGCGGAGCTGCCTGCTTAAATTAAGTGAAAGTAACTTACTGTGAATTACTGTAACGTGTGGAGTGTGCCTGGGTCATGTTAAAATCCAGGACTCTTATCTTCCATATGCCTGTACACACAGCACATTATGAAACCTGTTTTCCCAGCTATTTGAAAATAAATGTTGTTCTAGGTTTGTATGCTCTGAAGCCAACAGGAATTTGAGTCTGGATTTAAGATTTCTGAGCCCATTTCACAGCTTGGTGCTCATTGTCTCTTCCCCTGGTGCCTAGTTCCTGAAAAATTATTTCTGATCATTAATATTTTGTGGTTGTAACTTTAAAAAACCCATGCATGCTGCTGAGATGGCAAAATAAGTTATTGAAAGAATTATGTGTTTTGTTATTATTAATTTTTTAGGCTATAGTTTAGCAATGGTGCAAGAGATGGCCAAGATATGTAGAGATCTTACTCAGCCAATAACATTTCCTGTTCGAGCTGCTTTGGTCCGTCAGTCAATACCTGAACTACTGTGGTTATTACAGCAGTCAAACAGGTATAGTTAACATCAATTGGGGTGATTTGGATATTGGAGACCAACTGGGAGATTGGGGTGGCATGTAACAGTATGTTCATTGTCCACTGAGCATTTCTCCCTCATAGAACTGAATGGAAAGCTTCTGTACACCAATAGCTTAGCATTAATGCTAGTTAACTACCCATTCATTTTTTAAATCAGTGTGTCAGGTATATAGTTTCTGACATTGTTGGAATTTCCCAGTTTGGACATAAAAAGGAACTTGGACTTAATGCAAGTCAACCATGATGCTGGTGTGCTAGAGGAAGGAGCTGTGCAATGATGTTGAGAAAATATTAACAGAGACACTTATATCATTTTAATAATGGATTCTGCCTATCTTAAATTTTAATATTAATGTTATTTGCTTAAGTTTTATGTAGACTTCTATAAAATTAAACCAAAGTTTTGGTGACTTTCATTCCAGATACACTCTGACAATTTGGACAGGAAAACATGATGACTATTCCGTAGAAGATCTGCTCTTCATCAGAGATAGCTTTGATAAAAGTAGAGTTTTTTATGATATCTTAGAACCACAAAAGTCTGAGTTTAGAAAGGCCATAGGAATGCAAATTGCGGCATAAAGAGAACTGGCTGTGATCAGAGTTAATGTTTATGGAACGGGGCTTTTCCATATTCCGCTTCTCTTTGCAATGCTCCTTGCTCACCCAATCTTCTTCTCGGCGTTGGGAATTCTTAGGATGGTATGGGAGTTGAGAGAGTTACACCTGGACATCAAATAGAACTTTTACTGTGGCTTTCCAGAAGTAGTTGTACTCTTAACTCCCATATTCCCTGACCACTGGTCATGCTTGCAGCGCTGATGGGAACTGGGAATCAAACAAAATATTTGGAGGACCACAAGCTCCCCATCTCTGACCTAATCTATGCAAAAAAATTATTGTTCTGGATACCATAGTGCCACTATCCCATGAATACACGAAGTATAATATACTGGAAATCCATTGATTGCTATACTTACCGCCATGTTAACTCAATGTATATATGATCCATTGCCTAAAGTGGAGCGCTATAATATACCCATCTTAGCCTCAGTCATGGAAACACACCTGAAGGTCTTACAGCCAGCACTTTTGATTCTGCAATACTCACCTAGTGCATTGAAAAGAGTGATGGAGCAGGTAGAACTATTATAGTGCAAGCCTATTTCATCAGATTAATGAAATTAACTGATGAATAAAACTCTTACTCAGCCCATAAAAGCCCCTCTAAAGCACATAAGGTAGTCTATTTGTCATTCAGTTTATCAAGCACATGTGGGAAATTATTGCCTGGTCTCCCTTGCCCCCAAAAGATACATTTTTATTCCTAACTTTGCTGTTGGCTGCTGTCAGCGAAGGGGACAGTTACAGCATTTACTAACATTTAAGAAAGTGGATCTATTCAGTTAAACAGAGAAGTGATTCCTACCTCTCAAAAATAATTCAGATATCCAGGATTTTAGTGTAGCTGTGATCGGGCAGTAGCATTTCTTACTCCTAAAAGCAAAAGGTATATTTTTTTGACCTGAATGTGGAAACATTTTAAAAATCACCCTGCCAGTGTCAATGCAAGTGTATCTGCATTTGAATCAAGAGTTGGCATACTTAATCTTTTACATACCAGGCTGCAACATTAGATAAACATCATACTATACTTAGCATTATAATGAAACTACAACAAGTATTTTTATTCATTCTATTATTTATTTCAGAATTTTTGTACCCAGCTCTTCCACTAGAGCAAAGGGTGGTTTACAACACAACATACAGTATAAACAGTACTATAATCTAAAAACAAAATAAAATTATACATCCATTATAAAACAGCAGTACTTAGCCTCAATTCCAACTAGCAGCAACACCATCTGGTTTTAGTTTGATTCTGCTTCAAATTAATGTTTCATTGAAAGCAACTGCCACTTCAGTACATAATTCTCAAACATGTATTCCCTTTTAGTCTTCAATGCTCAAGTCCCATGCTTTTTAAACTTTTACAGAAGGCAAATTCATATCCATCCACTTAAAATGTCATTTTTTTTCTTACCTGGATGTTAAGCTTATTGTGTTTTCTTCATTATCCACCTATTTGTAATCACAGAGCCTTTGGTTACAGTTTGAGTAGATTTATTTCTGTACTTTCCATAAACCTACTTTATGTTATCTCATAGAGCTCCCATACAAAGCTGAGCTGTTGTGCTTGGAAACTGAAGAATGTTATCCTTATGGGTGCATGTTATTTGCTTTATATTACCAGCATTTGTGTGCACTAGAAAATACATAAATGAAACTGTAATCGTTCTAAAATGATTTGATGTTGCAGAAATCTCTTTCCTCAGACTCAATAAAACTGTTTTTGAAATTACCAGCATGTCTTCGATACAGTTTCTCCTACATTGTTAAAAGACAGCTACTTATTTCTGTAATAACTTTATTAACATTTAAAGCAAAATTATACAAATAACTTGTGGGAGTTAGATTTAGAAAGTTTGGCTGTTACTTTGATAAGCTGACAAATGCAAGAAAGCTTCCCAACACAAGACTTTTACAAGCTGAGTTCTATAGCACATCATAGACTAGTAAACTAATAATGGCATAAGCTTTGGAGGATAAGAGTTCACTTTATCAGAAGGAGATTCTAATTTACTAACATTTAAGGATCTTTAAGTAAATAATAACCTTTCAAAATTCTTATTAGGGCAATACCTTTTTTTAGGCTAACCAAAATGTCACCAAACAGTGTGCAAACTTTCAAATTATCCTGACCTCTTTTTCAGGTTGTTATAAACAAATGGAGATGGCTGAGAGAAATTTGCTGGTGGTGGAGCCATGGAATCTGTGTCCAGTCACAGACTCAAGACAGAATGCAGGCAAAACTGTGCCCAAGGAACGGTGCTGGGGTTTTTCCTTAGGGGTAACTACCTCATGCCCTGCATTCCTGTCCCCCCACACCCTACACCTGCAATGATGGTCAGCAGCCCAGTTCCTGGCTGGCCCTTCTAATTCCCACCCCAGAAAGCTCTCCACATCCTTTCCTGGAGCCTGGCAGGGAGGGTGCAGGTGTACAAAAAGAAAGAAAGAAAGAAATGAACCATTGAGGAGAGAAAGGAGAGAAGCTGTCACCACTAAAGCAGCAGCATAATGGGGGAAAGTCAGGGTGGTGGTAGCAGGAGGAGCGCCACCACATAGAGAAAGTGGGCAGAGACAGTGGGGAGATTAAGGCAATGGGATGGGGCGCACACTGATTTGGCCCAGGTCCCATTGGACAGCCGTGGTGGTCGGAGGTAGCAGCAGATATTATGATTAGGCTCTGCTAGGTGCAATGCAGGTTTTAGGTTGGCCCAAAGGCTTCTGGGAAGAATGAACATACAATGGTCCCACCAAACTTGGGAAGATATTTTTAAAATATTAAGTAGGCAAAGCACACCAGCTCTTTGGTAGGTGGAAAACAGGAATTTGTTTTTGTCACAGTCCACTGTAAATAGAAAGCTAAAATGTATCTCATGTCTGTTGAATATATCATCTCATAAAAAGTTAAAAGTTGCAACCTAGTGTATAGAGGAAGAGTGTAACAAAAGCTTAGAGAAATTGCCAGACTGCACAAAGAAATGGTTGTACAGTGGTACCTCTGTTTACGAACTTAATCGGTTCCGGGAAGTCCGTTCTTAAATAAAAACTGTTCTTAAATCGAGGCACTCTTTCCCTTATGAGGCTTCCCGCCGCCAGTGCCCTTCCACCATTCGGGTTCCGTTTGTAAACCGAGGTAAAGTTCGCAAACCGGGACACTACTTCCAGTTTTGCGGGGTTCGTAAACCGAAAAGTTCGTAAACAGGGCTGTTCTTAAACCGAGGTACCACTGGGAAATAGCTTTGCAGTGGAATCAACACCACTGTTGCTTTGTTTTCAACCTATGAATTAATTCAGTGCATTTTGGATTCCATATTGGCAGGATTGCCAATACATCAGCTTCTGTGAGAAGTCATTACATTTTGCTTAAACTGGTATGACATCAACTCTATGAGTCTATGAGGATAAAATCAGATAGATGATAGCTGTAACATGTATAGAACTAAATCTTGTCAGATTAGCATCATGCTAATCTAGCATCATCAAGGAAAACCATTCCAAAAGATCTAGTGCTGAATCTTTGTATGTCTCAATAGTCACATTGCTTCCATATATTGCTCAGCTTGCCTGTATACAATGCAAGGAAATCCACAGTGTGAGCATTAAGGAATATGCCAAACTAATTCTCCATTACATCTTAAAATTCTGGATGGGTTTTGAAGCTTAGAATTACACCTGAAAAGGGAACTCATACTGTTTCATTTTGAAATGCATTTGATAAATTCTATGGCAATTTCCAACCTACATTTGCTTCTCTGCAAGGTGAATTTATCTTTCTTTCAAAGAGAACAATTCTCCCATCTCTTTTTATGACAGTGGTTTTGATACTGGAAAACTCATTATTCCCTTAATCCTTTTTCTTATAACCTGAAATGTCAAACCCTTGGATGACATTGAACTGCCCACATTTGCATCTGTTTACACAGTGTTCAGGGAGCAGACTGGAATGAGTCAAGGTAAGCTCTTTTCTCTTAAAAATATGCCTATCCATTTAAAAATGCACATACTTCTACATAAATGTTGGGAGGGGGCGGTTAGGCAGTAGAGAACCCATGTATGAATTCATATCAAATATTATTTACATGTGGAATTACAGGTTTATCCCAAAACATCAAACAACCCAAAAGGATATACAATTTTGAATTTATAAAAATAAATTACATATAAATAAAAGCATGAGAAAATTTCCTGAAAGCTACTGGTACTACATTTCAGTCTTTGTAAGGAAGTTATTTTACAAAATTTATCAGATACAGGTATATAAATATTGTACAATATGGGGGGGGGGCAAAGAGATGTTTACTTCAAGCACTCTATGATACGTGCATGAAGGGGAAAGGTAAAGTTGCCCCCTGTTGTCCACACATTCAGCAGACCATTTTAAAAGGAGCCCATGTGCTGCAGTTGTACACATGTCTGGTCCTTGGTCAAATGAAACCCCAATCAGGTAGTCTCCTTTGCCACAATCCACTCAACATGTGGACGCCAGGGGTAAGATTGTCATATCTACACATACTGTGCATTTGGAGAACTTGCAGGTTAACAGCCCTCAAATGAGGCAACTGGCATGACATGAAAACATTTACTTATCGTGATTAGATCAACATGATCTATTCTATTAGTGAGAGAGAAAACAAACTAAAGTGGAGCATTTAAGACTGCTTCAGATATAAAATAACTTCCCAAACAAAAATAATTTCCAGTGCATATGTTCCTACCTTGATTATGAAAAATATAGATTATAACAATGATTTTCATTTCAAGGAGGGTACTGTTTTGTGTTTGCAAGGCGACTTAGGGTGCCTGGTCAATATTTTCTCAAAATCATGTTTCTTTGAAAGCTTGGGCTGCATACTCCAAAAGCAAGTAGATGCAACAGAGACAATCTCAAGTCTATACTCATCTTTCTGAGATGTAATATGGAACTTACCAGCTGAATGTAAAAATTATTTAAGTTGCTAACTTTTAAGAGGGGTTATGAGCCACTACTGAGTTTTCCTCCCAGACCAAATGCTTTTATTTGGGTTGGACACCGGGTTTGGTGGTACACCCCTTAGGGAAAATTCTTGCCCAATGCCAGAAGTTTCACTAGCTTCCTGGTACCTTTCTTAGTCTATCTGCTCATTGTAGCTACCGCTTTTATCTATTACTTCCTTATTTTCAACTGTGGGTGCCATGCACTAGGGTGTTCTTATAAATGTTGGTGGCAAGTGCAGGTATCTATGAGGTCTGGCATTATTTGTATGTTTTTGTGCTGTGAGTAGCTTCTCAAGCCCAGCATGTAAACAGCTGAGCTATACAAGTGTGTCATCAGCAGTCATAGGACTGCCTCAGCCCATGACACCCACAGCTGGAAGTCAAGGCAGATTGACTCACATCTGTGGCTGAATAATGGGACATATGTCAGTGAACAAATATGAACATACCATGGAAGAACAGTCAGCCTAACTGAAATTAATGGCTGTGGGTGTCATTTTCCAATATCAGTACTTAGGAAGTTAATACAATTTTTACTGTCTCCCATTTGGGTGGTACCAGTTGATATTTGATGGTTCAGCTCCCCTCTATTGCTAAGCCAAAGGCCATTGCCAATCATTCAGGAGTACAATAGAAAAGAACAAAAAACACAGAACGCTGCTCAAAATATTATAAATAGCACAATGCGTTGCAATATCAGATCTTTTCCAATAATAAAAAACTATTAAACTCATTAGAGAAATGAGTCATAATTATAAATGCTCATTTATAATTCATTCAGCACTACTATCTGGAATGCTTTACTCTACTTTATTAGGAAGGAAGCAGATTTGCCTGGGATAAGAAGCACCACTAACCTTACAACCTCCCCCATTTTGTTCAATAGCGCTGTTGTTTTCTGCTATGGGTTGTATGGAGACCAGGGGTGAAGGTTCATTTATGGCTTCCCTCCTCAGATCACCCTGTTCTTTTTGAGATGGCAGACATGGGGGGAAAATATATACCTGAACTTTTTTTGAATATTAATTCCCACAATAACTCCTCATCTGCAGGAAGGTAAGAAAACAGAATGGGGGTGAGGTTGGAAGACAATAACATGAGATAGCATGGGATGCTGGGTAAAGCACTGTTTTGGAGACAGCCTTGGAGTTGGTGGAAGTAACAGGTGAAGAGGCTATAAGTGAGAACCTGGATACTGATGAGAATCTGTTTGTAACAGAAACATTGTATAGCTGCATATTAATTAGTATAGAATAGCTGTCTTCTTTACTATGGATCTACTGTCTTTGTATAAGTGAGTAAGCCAAAGCACTACTAGCCACCCTGAACAGAATATTGTTAATTATTCAGGGCCTTCAGTCAATAACATTTGCTTTCTGATTAGATCAGAAATTACTGAAAGATTAAAGCCACAAAACATTTTCAAGTAACAACATAGTGCCAGTTATCAGCGAACACAGAAATCTGATAAATGTTTCACAGGAACTGTTCCAGTACAAAACACTAATGCTGACATTTACAATATCAGCACTCTTTCCCACTCCAATAAAACGCAAGTAAACAACAGAGCTGCTTTTCATAGCAAATGTCTGTAGGATGTGAAAGATCTGGAGCAAAGATAAAAAAAACACCTGCCCCAATTTAGCAAGATCTATGCTGCATGAGCAAAATAATAATAATAATAATAATAATAATAATAATAATACTTTATTACTTATACCCCACCCTTTTGGCTGGGCAGCTCCCAACATAACATAAAAACACAGTGAGACATCAAACATTAAAAACTTCCCGATACAGGGCTGTCTTCAGAAAGCCATGTAATTATTTCTTTGACATCTGATGGGAGGGTGCTCACAGAGCAGGTGCGACTACCGAGAAGACCCTCTATCTGCTTCCCTGTAACTTTACTTCAGTGAGGGAACCACCAGAAGGCCCTCAGAACTGGACTTCCGTGTCCAGGCTGAATGATGGGGGTGGAGACACTCTTTCAGGTATGTTGAATTGGATTTGTGTTTTAATGCACATCCCTATTTACAGGCACCAGAAGCTACATAAACCAGAACTGGGGGCAGGTGGGCTGTGTAACTGCATTCAAAGGAGACAAAAGTGAGATCATTATGCCTTTACCACACTTGAATTGTAACAATAACTACTGGAGGTCTATAGCCAGTGTTTTGACTAATTTTTTTAACACACTCCCATCCCCAAAGCCAGTCCACCCATGAGGCAAGGTGAGGCAACCACCTCAGATGGTAGGATCCATAAGTGATGTAGATCTTTATTCCCCACTTGTTCTTGATGTTGACCTTCTCTTCCTTCTTCTTCCCTTGCAGGGAGGGGAAGCGCCATTTTACAGTTTGCCTCAGGTGCCAAAATGTCTTGGACCAGCCCTTCCTGTCCCAGAAACAATGGATCATGGGAGGAATCTCTCCCACAGTCCCAAACAGAAATACTGTCTCTCTCACCATTTTATTCTGTTACCTTCTGACTCGTCTCTACCCTAGCTGACATTTTGGTGGCAGCTTCTTTTTCATAATCCCAGACTACATAGTCCCTGCCAACGTGCACATTAAAGAAACTTGTCTGCCAGGCACTCCATGATAACGCCCAACTTTGCCAAGATCCTGCTTTAATGATCCATGCATGCACACACAAATACACACAGTTGGAGAGAAGTCACATGAGATTTGATTGCATACAATCAGTAGTCATTGCAAAGAGCAGCTTGCTAATTCAGAAGAGGTAGATGACAGCAGCAAAAGTAATGGGGAGGGGACTCACTTTCCCTTCTTTGTCTCACGCCGTTGCTGCTTCTCTCTGTCTTCCCCAGTGCCTTTGAGACTTTAAGGGAGAAAGGGAAGGAATAAATGCAAGACCTGGTGGAGGAGATATCTCTAAGTGCACAAAACAATACATTTAACAGCCTCAATATGTTTTGATTAAAATCTGAGTCAGGGATACAGTAAAACAATAATGCTTTATGTTCTCAAATAACACTTTGAGAACACTTTCTGATTACAGCACCCTGAAAAATATTTTAATTGAAACATAATAATTATAATAAATTACTGTTTGGTGCACGTAGAGCTCCCTTTCGTCCCACTTTCCCCCTCATAGTGAATCCTCACCCTAACGACTATATTATTTAGGCACTATCACAAAAGATTCCCACAATCCATCGAATCCTATAAATTCAAGAATGTGGCCAGAGGGAAAGAAAGTGTTTGTGGATTAAAAAACCAAAAAAGCAGCAAAAGCTAGAGTTCAATGCAGTAAAATGACACCAGTATATCTTCATTACTTCCATGGTTGCTCCTCTGCCCCAAAATGTATTAAATACTCAAGATGAACAAACAACAAAAGCTTCCAAAATTTAAACAGAAAAACATTCACTCTGCAAAACTGGAGATGTTTGTTGGATTTTACAGCAGCTCTACCATCTGTTATAAATTGGATGAAATACTTTTCTAAAATGTTGTGTTTTCTATTGTTCGTATGTGTCCTGCCTCCCCCCCCCTAGTTGTTGCTAAAACTTTATACTTTTCCTTCATTCAATTCATTAACTTCTCTTTAGATGTTTGCAATCTTTCAAGAGAGGATACATTAATGTAAGAATAGACACTAGACATAATCCAGCACAGAATTAGGCATGACTAAACCTATTGAAATCAATGGGTTTGAACACATTCCCACTATGTACTGGGTTGTTCCCATTGTATAGCTGAACTGTCTGTTGCACAATATAGGATTTAGTTCTGTAACAGCTGTTTAAAAATAGTCACACACTGTAGATAAGGCATTAGTAAACTTGCTATAAGAGACTGGGCCTAGTATTTGCAAATCCTAGAATGCCTTATCAGAAAATTCTGGTTTGTATTATCTATGCAGACAATGGAGAACCATATTCATGGTTTTCTCCATAGTAAGTTACAATGAAGATAGCAATATTTTGCAATTATTCCTCAGCAACTAACCAGAACATTTTTTGCAGCTCAACCTGAAGGCTGATGTTCAATGAAGAGTTGGGGAGGGGGTGTTGCTACAGTCCAGTCCAGCCACTCTCACATTCCAAAATAATACTTGTTAGTGTGTACAAGTTGTATGCCACTGTTCCCCAGTAATCAACTAAAAATTTACCAACTGTTTGATCTGTTCAGTTTGTAATGATTGCCTCCTTGTCAAGAGTGTTTTACTTTTGAAGTCTTTGGGGTAAATGGGTGCTGTTGGAATTAGAGTTTTTTGTCCACAAGAAACCACTGTATTAATCTTACAGATATCAGGGATTGGGGGATGAGGGTTCACATTTAAAGGGGGAAGAAAACAAGGTCTGGTCAGGGCAGTGTGATCTGAACCTCGCCTCTCTAAAATGGCATGATTTCTCCTGCTCAAGAAACTGGGAGGCATGTTTTCTATCAGTTCTCTGGAACTCAGTGACAACGATGGAGACGGGGAGAGCAGCTTTTTCTTCCCTAGAAGCGATTTGCTGTCTTCAGTAAGAGGGCTTAAGCTAGTTGTTAGCTGTGAATCAGAACTGTAGTGATTTGCCCCCAGATTTCTTCTTTGGACAATGTTTTTCAAGGTGGAAACAAAGGTCATTTGGGTGGAATCTGGATTCTGGTCTACAGGAGCTTCGCTCTGATCTGCTGCAGCTTCGCTCCTATTGTGGTAAGTCTCACCAAAGAGTGACTGAGAATTTATGTCATCATATGACATTTTTCTTGAGGCAGTTTGCTCAAAGTTTTTCAAGAAATTAAGAGTATCCTTTATATCAATGCTGTGGTGTCTGGTGATAAATCTCTTGGACAGGGCCAGGCTGTTGATTTTAAAACACAATTCTTCCTCTGGAGTTATGTCCTGAAGCTCTTCCTGTAAAGGGGATATTTGATTCTGATCAAAAAGTGAGGAGGAAGGCTTCATCCAAGGTTCAGAATATACGTGCTGCATCTGAGGTCCTGTGTGTGCCAAGTTGGGTTTTCTTGAAGGAGAATGTGGTTCAGGGGCATCTTCCTTTCTTCCAGGATGGTTAGGTTCTTTAAAGTTAAAGAGACCCTTTTCTGTCTCCTTTGAATTTGACTGTGGTGAGGGAGATGTTTTGATTTCTACATCTGATGGGGAAGTGCAGGAACTTGAAGAATGAGCTTCATCAGTGTCAGGAGGAGGAACATTTAAGTACTGCTTAATTCTTTGCCTCCCAGATGGAGACCTGTCTTTCGTAATAATTATGACTTCTTTCCCCCTTGCTTTGCAAGCATCAAGGAGAACCTTGAGGGTTTCCTTGTCCTCTGAATTCACTGAGTAAACAAGAACTGAATTGCCAGAATGGTCTTGCAGACTTATGTCTGCTCCACTTTTAAGCAGTAAAGAAACCACTTCAGGGCCAGCCTTCTGCAAGCAAGCATGCATTAAGGCTGTCTTCCCAGTTTTGTCCTGTATGTTTGGATCTGCCTTATTCTCCAGGAGGTACTTCACCATTTTGACTTTGCTAACACTCTGATGGTCCACATGCTTTGTCTTACAAGCAATCATTAAAGGGGTTTCACCACGGTCATTACTTTCGTTAATGTAGGCCCCACCTTCTAACAACAGCCTTGTGAGACGAAGTCTGCTTTGATAGACCGCTTTTATCAGAGAGTTTCCATCAGGTGAAAGCTCTATGACTTCTTCCATCTTCTCTGTTTTTGAAGACTGCAGCTGTTGAAAATGTTGCCTAATTTGGAGACAAACAGGAAAGATAATTAAGAATCTAATATATATATTCATTTAGTAACAGGAAGCTGAAAAACTGGGAGCCTCTATTAAACAGAACATTCTAATTTTGCAATACACACACACCTGTCTGCATGAAACAGTGCATATACCTTGTATTCCTCAAGTTTACCTGGCACTAAAGGCTGAAATAATGCATTATATGTACTTAACAAAACTCTGACAGGAAAAGCAGCTTTGGAATATTGTATAGTTATTTAGATTGGAGAAATATCAGGAAGGAGGTTGCTTAAATCTTTCTCTACCTGATACTTTCCCATTGCAACTCCAGCTCTCATACTAAAAAAAAATGAATATATAAATTAGTACTCCACTTTGGCCTGAGTCATACCCAGAGTTTGCTTTCTTATCTAATAATTGTTTCCATGACTCTCGTGAATTATGTTAAAACTGACAGGAAGGCATGGAAGAATAAGGAAACCCAGAGAGGATGCATTGAGTGTTTCTAGTATGTTTGTGGTCAGCAAGTTGCTTACTAGAGGACCACTTAAGTAGGGAGTGGGGGTGATGGGCCATGCTACCACACATCACAACCCAAAGGTGCTTGAACAACAGGTTCTCATTGTAATTACCACCTCATACCTCTTGGTTGGCATCTAGAAACCAGCTTAGGATGCATCCTTACTCTCTTGTGAGGCTTCAGTCCTATCTAAGACTAAGCCCAACTGAAACCAGAAGAACATGCTCCTGTAAAGCATAGGTTGAGAGAAGCTGAGTAGTGGTTAGAGTGTTGGACTAGGACTTGGGAGACTACTCAGCCATGGGTGTTCATAGGAATATAAGAAACCACCTTATACCAAGTCAGCTCATTGGTCTATCAAGCTCGGCATCTATACTGACTAGCAGCAGCCCTCCAGCTTTTCCAACCCTTCCTGGAGATTGGACCTGGTGCCTTTGTTATGCAAAGCAGGTACTCTGCCACTGAACTACAGCCCTTTCTAAGCTCATTGGGTTACCTTGGGTCAGTCATTGCCTCTCTGCCTGGCCTAAGCCACATGCAGGGTTGTTATGAGGATAAAATGAGGAGGGAGAACTTTGAGCTCCTCAGAAGAAAGGTGGGACAGAAATGTAATAAATAAATATACCCAGTATGCTCTAAGGCACGCATACCAGGGAGTGTTGTTATTGTTTAGTCGTTTAGTCGTGTCTGACTCTTCGTGACCCCATGGACCAGAGCACGCCAGGCACTCCTGTCTTCCACTGCCTCCCACAGTTTGGTCAAACTGGTAGCTTTGAGAACACTGTCCAACCATCTCTTCCTCTGTCGTCCCCTTCTCCTTGTGCCCTCCATCTTTCCCAACATCAGGGTCTTTTCCAGGGAGTCTTCTCTTCTCATGAGGTAGCCAAAGTTTTGGAGCCTCAGCTTTACGATCTGTCCTTCCAGTGAGCACTCAGGGCTGATTTCCTTAAGAATGGATAGGTTTGATCTTCTTGCAGTCCATGGGACTCTCAAGAGTCTCCTCCAGCACCATAATTCAAAAGTATCAATTCTTCGGCAATCAACCTTCTTTATGGTCCAGCTCTCACTTCCATACATATAGCTCATAGCTTCTCTGAGTTATTCAAGCCCCTTCGCCACGGCAAGGCAGTGATCCATGAAGGGGATACCAGGGAGTAAGTCCCATCAAATACACAGCCCAAATCTATGCATACTTACTGACAGTGGTGCCAACATGAATAAAATATTGAGGAGGGGGCAGGTAAGCCCTGTCCTGCGTAATTAACACAGCACACGGTGAGTGACCCCATCTAATATTTTATTGGGCGGCTGAAGGGACCTATCTAAGTGGGGCTTACTCCCAGGTGAATGTGCATAATATTGCAGCCTTCCTAGAGCTTCCTTATCATTAAATACATATCATTAGTAAGCTGTGTGCACCATACAAGGTTTTCTTAGGAAATAAAAATTCAGAGGCACTCTTACAGAAAATTAATTCTCCACCCAATTTGTAACCTGGCAAAACAGCCTTGCTCAGTACCACACAACAGTCTGCTCCATTTCACCATTGCATCCCATAAACAATAAAAAGTAATTTCGTTTTAGTTAAATTTAACTGCTAATTGGAACACTGCAATTTGTATGCTCTTCTGCATGTCAGCGTGACCGCGCGGTGCAAAAAACAACAACCCAGCAGCACTCTGAAGTAACTCCATTCATTTTAGTCCAGAGTATTTGCGATTTTAAAAATATTTCGGAGGTGCGTGGTCGCAAAAACGGAACTGGGAATCCGAACACTGCTAGTAAAGACTGCACACTTTTGCAAGCCAGCAGCGAGCCTATTCCAGACTGTGTGCCTACTTAGGAGCCATTACTACTGAAGTCAATGGGTCGTGCTTCCAAATAAGTGAGCCTAGGACCCTAGGTTAACAGCCGGCAGGCAATATACAAGGACACGGATTGCACCCCTTACTCCCTGTTGCCTGGCCCCTTTGCACGCCCTCGGGAGACCCCTCACTCTCGCGCACGGCCGTCCCGACGCTCGAAGGGCGCGTCGCTGGCGGGAAAAATTCGCCCAGGGCGGCGTAGCTGTGCAGAGTCGCCAGGCGCGCTCGCCAAAACGCGCAGCAGCGGCGCCACCACACCAAGGCACCGCTGGGTGAGGCAAGTTGTTCTGCCCTCAGGTAGGAAGGCAAGCGGCCCGGGGTCAAGCCACCGCTCTCCAAGTCTCCCCTCCGCCCGCTTTACCTGCTCGAGGAGCCGGCAGCTGAGGGACGCCGAGCGGGAGAGCTGCTTTCTCTAGCGCGCGGGGGCTCCTCTCTGCGCAGGAATTCAGGTCTTCTTAGTTCTTCAGTGGCGGCGGCTGCTTGAAGCAACAGAGGGGAGTAAGGGGGAAGAAACGCCTCCGCTCGGCTGGCAGGCAGGCAGGCAGGCAGCGCCCCTGCTCTGGAGAGGCGGCTGTCAGCAGCGCTGGGGCGGCTTCACCCACCTCTTGGGCGCGCCACCCACGCGCTGCTGAGCTCGGGCTCCAAGGACCCGCTGCCTCGCCGCTGGTCCCCCCCCCCTCCCCGGCCCCCGGTTGTCCAAGGGAGTCTGTTGCTTGTTCGTCCGCGCGGAACTAGCCAACTGCCGGCAAGGTGGGCTTGCTCGCTGCTCTTGCAGAAGGCGGGAAGCCAGCGGAGGCGGCGGTAGCGCGCGCGCGCTCTCTCCCTCGCGAGGCAGAGTCTGCTCCACGCATCCAGTCGGATTTGCGGCGTGCAGCCAACGCCTACGTTTGCTGGAAAGCAGGTCTCCCTGGAGTCAGTGGAGAGCGCACTCCCGAGGACACGTGTATAATAAGACGGCGGCCTCTTAGGTTTTACATCTCCCCTCCCCACCCCCGGGCCCCAGAGGTCTTTTAGGAGCTGCGTGCCAGGCAGAAGTTCAACAGGTGCAGACGCAGAGATGGCGAGAAGAAAGTTGCACCTGTTCAGTTTCTGCCGGGCAGAAAACTGTCAAAGGCAGCTTCTCCCACTTTGAGTGTCTTTGCCTTTTTAGTTTGTAATGTTGGTGGCAGGTCCTGTCTCCTTCCTTTCCCCCTTTGTTGTGAGACAGTTTGAGAGACAACATTTGTTTGGAAAGCCGGATAAAACACATAGATAATAAAGAACTACTAATAAAGCTTTGGTCAAGAAAAAGCTGGCCGTTGTGCTCTGCTTTGGACCACTTGCCCAAACATTAAAATTCACGGGTTGGATCAGAACATGGAGACAGACCTCTGCTGAAATCATCACTTTACCAACAAACACACACACACACACCAACCAGGAGCCTTGCATCTGTAAATGGATGTGGTTGTGTGTATGAGATGGGGGTGGGTGGGTACTATTCTTACCATTTGTATGTTGCAGCCAACAATTTACCCCTGAGAATAAGGTTTTTGTTCCATACTAGAAGGTGCGGCTGCCTAGTGATATTTCGTCCAGTCTTCCATTAAGTTGTCTATTGCTTTTTCAGTGGTTATAAGATTGACAGGTGCATAATGCAGTCCTTTCACAGGAGGGAGAACTACTTCGGAACGCATGGTTGGGTGGGAAACACTTGTTGGAAAGTGTCCTTGTGGCAAAATCCCTCTATCATATTTGGTAAAGGTGACACATCTTGCCAGTATGTGATATCCCTGCATTGCTCGTTACAGTTTAATCTTCTCCTTTCCTTGCTTATTGAAATGTCTGAATCCATCTTGAAATATACAAGAGAGATGAAAGGTTACTGCAGCAGATGCTCACAAGCTGCTTGGTGTGCATGTTAAGCTGCAGGCACTAAGATAGTTACAGATATCTGTGTCTGTACAAAAAAAAAAGGCTCCGACCTGACTTGAAAACCACCTTTTTTTACTTAAGGATCATTAATGTGGTTGCCTGACTCCCCTGTCCTGTCTATGGTGTTTGTGGAAATGATCTAATCTTTTCAGCATCCAGCTAGAGACTCTTTGTTTAGTAGTTTCTGCTTTTGCTGCTGGGGACAGATTATCACCAGCATATTAACTCCAGTGCTTAAAAGCCTGCACTGACTGTCCACACACGACTGGTCTAGGTTCAGGTTTATTGTATTAATTTACAAGGCTCTTAAAAACTTGGGGTCCAGGATAGCTTAGCAACTGCCTGATGGCTTATATCTCTACCCAGTCACTGAGGTCTTTGGGGAAGTTGCTGTAGTGGCCTCTCATGGCTTGGATGCAAGATTTGCATCCACCAAGGGCTGTGTTCCGTATTGTGGGCCCAATTTCATGGACCTCCCATCCAGCTGAGATCACACCCCACTCTGTTGGATGTCTGATGCCTATTGAAGACTGCTTTATTGCAGCAGACTTATAAAGTTATTTCTGATTGCATAGTTAAGTTTTTAACTGATTTTTATCTATATTGTATTTGCTGAGCTATCACTTAAGAGACAGTTTTAATTAAGTGGCATATAAATTGTCTAAATATGCCCTCTTGTCTCCTATTCTGCTCTTCAACCTGCAGAATAAGGTGGCTGGATTTGCAAAACCGTTTCTTGTGTATAAAGAAGCATAAAGTTGAATTCCCAACCCCAGCTCTTCCTAAGGCCCAAAGTCAGATAGGCATACCATTTCAGTAGGCTTATTTATTAGTAATCACCTGAGCAAGCAAGAGTGGTGCCTGCAACCTCCAGGAAAACAGAATCAGGGAAACATCAGGCATGACTCAAGGAGGCATGGAGATAATAGAGAACGGCCAATTACAGCAGAGCTTAATATTCCAAGTCACTATGTATGCTAAGAGGAAGTTGTCCCAGCTGCTGGATGAAGCAGGCAATTTTCTCAACTGTTCAGAGTAATCCCTGATGTTCTGTATGCCTTGCCTTGGTCTTTAGAATATCCACAACTAACAGTATTATCTGATTTACTATTCTTGCACTGTGGTGATTGATTCCAAGAAAACCTGTTGGAGAGTGAGGCAATCTGAGGTGCTACTGTGTTGGACTAACTGTGGGTGAGCACCACTGAAATAAATCACTACTCCCCTTTGCCTACACTGCAGAGCACCATGCATGCAAAAGAGAGCTTGCCCTCTAATAAACGTCACTTGTTATTTCCATCTATCTTCTCCAATCCTTCAGTTCTTTTTTTCTCTAGTGCTGCCACTGGGCCTTGATACAGAAGCTGATAATTTATGTTTGGAATGGTGTGTCATTATTAGTCATCTACTTCCTGCAATGAAAGAAGTTAGCTTGCCCCTCAGCATGATGTTGCATGATCAATCTAACAAAATAAGTCTTCACTTCCAACTTGCCCATCTACCCAGGGAATCGTCATTATTTAACCCTATCCAACTACAGTGGTACCTCTGGATATGAATGCGATCCGTTCCGGAGCCCCGTTCACATCCTGAAGTAAATGTAAGACGTGACTGCGCGTGTGCGGGTCACGTTTCGCCGCTTCCGTGCATGCTCATGACATCATTTTGAGTGTCTGCGCATGCGTGAGCGGTGAAACCCGGAAGTAATGTGCTCTGTTACTTCCGGGTCGCTGTGGAACTCAACCCGAAAATACTTAACTTGAAGCTACTTCAAACCGAGGTATGACTGTATAGTTTCTTTCACCTACCAATGACAATTCACCATTTACAATGGCCTGTGCAACCACATTTCTCTTGCAACATACTGAACTACTGTGGAACAATGATATGCACCAATTTATGCTCTTTTTATGGCTCACTAGGTTACTCTGTGTGTGCCTTTCAGTGGCTGTCAGGGACTGGACAGAGGAGGAGTGGTGGAGGCTGCCTCTGCAGCCTGAACCTTCCAGAAAAGAGGAAGACAGTACAGATTTACAACAGTGGTTTGCGGGAGGTCGTAGCTCAGAGGCAGATGAAGAACAAAGTTGGGAAATAGTGGGAGAGGAGGAGGAGGTGGTAGAACTGGAGCAGCTGGCTGACACGTTATCACTAGAAAGCATTCCAGACCCCCCTTCTCCCAGAACCTGGCGGGCACTGAAAGTAGGAGAGCAAAGGGCTCCAAGACAAATGACCCTAATCAGCCACTGTAAGATGAGTGGTGCTGTTGATGATTGAGGAAGTGGAGAGAAAGGTGTGTGTGTGCGTGGAGATTTACTCGGAGCAACACCATTACTCCAAGAGGCTGCATTTCTAAGCCTCTCTCTGTGAATATTGAATAAAAGACATTGGTAACTTTCCTTGTCTCATCTATTCCTGGCACCTACCATGGGGGGGACCAGATTCCCTGATGCCAGAGGAACAGCGGAATCTCCTTTCTTGTAACTTGAAGCCATTGGTTAGCGTCCAGAGCAGGAGAAAACAAGCTTGCTCCATCCTGCATGACAGCCCTTAAGATATTTGAAGATGGCTAGCATATCTCCTCTCAGTCTCCTCTTTACCAGGCTAAATATACACAGCTCCTTCACCCATTCCTCATAAGGCTTGGCTTCCAGACTCTTGACCGTATTGGTTGCCCTCCTCTGCACACATCCCAGAATGTCAACATCCTTCTTAAATTGTGGGCTTCCCACAGGCATCTGATCAGCCACTGTGAGAACAGGGTGCTGGATTAGTTGGGCCACTGGCCTGATCCAGGAGGGCTTTTCCTATCTTATCAGTCATTTTAGAGGTGTCTGACATTTCCTGCATAGTTTTATCCCAAAACCCAGTTTCTCAGGACCCTTATTCTGTAGCTTGTGAATATAATGCTTAACTCAGCCCTAACAGTTGAATAATTGTTACAAACAAAAATAGTTTGAAGGCAAATCATACCATGTTACCATGACTCTGAGCTCACTACCTGAATAAGGCACAGATATAAACAAAGATAACAAAGAAGCCCACAGTATGAAAACATCCAAGGACACTTATGCCATCTCATCCTCTGTCTCGCTTCCTCCTTTCTTCACATACCACCCACATTACTAATACTGTTTCTTTATTGAACAGCCTGGGAAATGAATATACAACACACCCACTCTTTTGGAAAGGTTACCACTCTTCTTTGGCCTGTTGTTGCTGGGATTATGTAAGGCATGTAGGTGGCATATACACTTCTGGATATTTTATCAAGGTTGCTGGTGGGGACAGCATTGCTACCATGGAATAAAGTAGCTCTCCTACACATTTGCTTAATCTGCCTGCCATATTTATGCCACACTAATTAAATAATGGGAGAAGCTTCAGAGAAGCTGATGAGAAAGCTTATATATGAAGGAGGCATCTGTGAATCAATGCCTTAGTATGCTGCAGATTCCCAATTTTAAAAGTGATGGGAAAAACTGATTGCTCAGATTGAAAATGCCAGTCATTCTCTTTCTTTGAGCATTTTGGCAGTACCAGTAGTTCTGCATTGCCACCCAGGCTTAGTCCTTGGTAGAGTCATCCTTAAAAACCAGAAAGTGTTCAACATGACAGAACAGCTAGACTCGCAGGGGTCAGCAAACATATTCAGCAGGGGGGCGGTCCACTGTCCCTCAGACCTTGTGGGGGGCTGGACTATATATATATATATATATATATATATATATATATATATATATATATATGCAGGTTTTGGTGTCTTCGGGTGTCTTCCCGTGTAAGAGTCGGGGTGTCTGTGCGACGTTTCGACGAGGTCTCACTCGTCATCTTCAGGCTGGTGCTTTCGGCTTCTTGTTACTGGAACAGAGCAGAATCTGGTGTTTGAGTTCCTATAAATACTGTTGAGGGGTGTGGTGTATAGCCTCCAACGTTCTGGGCAGAGAGGAAGTTCCTAGATTAGTGTGCCTTTTCTTCTTTTGTTCCTTAATTACTTGAGGGATATCTTGGGTGATTTGATGAGTGATATTCTGAATACCACTGGGTGGGTCATTAAGTGTAGATTAGTTGCTAAAGCTTTCGTGTCTTGACCTCTTGAGCTTGTGAAGAGTTTTTCTGAGAAGATGGCTGTGCTGCATTTAGTTGTGCTCTGGCTTGGCTTCGTGTATAGGGGCGAGCTGTGGTTTTGTGCCTTGTGCCAGCCAGATCTGTGTAGGGATTGCAGGGGGGTGCAGCATCCGGAGGTGCCACTATAGTTTGGCTACTGGATGGAGTCTGTAATATGTCTGTGGAGAGGGTCTGGGTTTGGGTCTGGTGTGGTTGATTGGTGACGGCGTTCTGTGTGCCTCTGGTTCTGGTGTCGGTTTTTGTGGGGAGGGCTAATTTCCAGATGTCTGGCAGGCGGGACGTGTCGTCACGCTTGTTCATGTTGTGAGGGTGTTTCTCTATCTCGATGGCTTCCATGATTATTCTCTTGTGGTGATGTTCCATGTTAAAGAGCAATTTGGAATCTGCAAAATTAATTTCGTGTCCTGTTTCTTTCATGTGTTGGAAAAGAGAGGAAGTTTTTTCTTCTTTTTTGACGGCATTCTTGTGTTCTGCGATACGTGCATTTATTCGTCTGTTTGTTTGTCCAATGTACGTGGCTGGGCAGACTTTGCAGGGTATTTCATAGACCCCTTGGTTTTCCAGCTGGATTTTGTCTTTTGGGTTTCTGAGGATATTGGCTATTTTTTGGTTGGTGCAGAAGGCTGTTTTGATATTGTGTTTATGGAGGATTTTGCTGATTTTGTCTGTAGTGCCCTTGATATAAGGAAGGAGGGCCATGCCATTGTTTTCTTCTGTGTCTTGGTTTTTGGGGGGTGTTTCTTTTTGGATTAGCTTCGTAACCCTGTTTTTCTGGTATCCATTGGCGATTAACACATTTGAGAGATTCTGTAACTCAGTTGTCAAGTGGTCTTTGTCAGCCAGGCGTTTGGTTCTGGAGATGAGAGTCTTGGCTACGGAGTTTATTTGTGCAGGGTGGTGGTGTGATTGTGCATGTAAGTAGCGGTTGGTGTGTGTTTTTTTCCGGTAGATAGTGTGTCCTAGGGAGCCATCAGGTTTTTTGTAGATTAGGACGTCAAGAAAGGGGAGTTGGTTGTTGTCTTCTATTTCCATAGTGAATTGTATTTTGGGGTGTAGGCTGTTGAGATGTGTGAGGAAGCTATCTAGTTTTTCTTTCCCGTGTGGCCAAATTACAAAGGTGTCGTCAACATATCTGAGCCAAAGTTTGGGTTTGTGTTCTGACTTGTCTAAAGCATTGGTTTCAAAGTGTTCCATGTACAAATTTGCGATGACCGGTGAGAGGGGTGATCCCATAGGTGCTCCTTCTATCTGTTTGTATCTTTGTCCATTGTGGATGAAGTACGTGTTGGTTAGGCAGTGGTTGGTCAGGTCCAGGATGTATTTGGGGGGGTTGTATTTGTTTTGAATGGCTGTCAAGGCTTCATTAATGGGCACTTGAGTGAAGAGAGATACAACATCGAAGCTCACAAGTAGGTCATCGGGATGTAGGTATTGTTTCTTTATTGTTTCTATGAACTGGAAGGAGTTAGTAACGTGTGAAGCGATGGATTCTGCATAAGGCTGAAGTTGCTTAGCGAGAAATTTAGCGAGATTTTGTAGAGGTGAGCCTATGGAGCTGACTATTGGTCTGAGTGGTGTTCCTTCTTTGTGTATCTTGGGGAGACCGTAGAGTTTGGGGCATCTGGATGATTTTTCTCTGGGGATGATTCTTAGCTGGATTTCTTCACTGATAGGAGAGGCTTTTATTTTGGATTTGGTGGTTTTTTCCAGATAGGTGGTGGGATCTGTTTTTATAGGTTGGTAGGTAGGGTCTTGGAGTAGATTTGATAGTTTTGCTTGGTAGTCCGATGTGTTCATCACAACAGTGGCGTTGCCTTTGTCTGCTGGGAGAATGATTATGTTGTTGTCTTTCCTCAGGTTGGTGAGTGCTTTCTGTTCTTCTTTGTGTAAATTGCTTCTGGGTGGTTTGCTGGAGCAGAGGATGTTGGTGACTTCAAGTCTGATTTTATTGGCTTCATCTGGGTCGATTTTGGTCAGGCTAGCTTCGACTCCGCATATGATGTTTTCCGTGGGGATGCGTCTCGGGGCGACTGCAAAATGCCCCAAACTCTACGACTGCAAAATGCCCCAAACTCTACGGTCTCCCCAAGATACACAAAGAAGGAACACCACTCAGACCAATAGTCAGCTCCATAGGCTCACCTCTACAAAATCTCGCTAAATTTCTCGCTAAGCAACTTCAGCCCTATGCAGAATCCATCGCTTCACACGTTACTAACTCCTTCCAGTTCATAGAAACAATAAAGAAACAATACCTACATCCCGATGACCTACTTGTGAGCTTCGATGTTGTATCTCTCTTCACTCAAGTGCCCATTAATGAAGCCTTGACAGCCATTCAAAACAAATACAACCCCCCCAAATACATCCTGGACCTGACCAACCACTGCCTAACCAACACGTACTTCATCCACAATGGACAAAGATACAAACAGATAGAAGGAGCACCTATGGGATCACCCCTCTCACCGGTCATCGCAAATTTGTACATGGAACACTTTGAAACCAATGCTTTAGACAAGTCAGAACACAAACCCAAACTTTGGCTCAGATATGTTGACGACACCTTTGTAATTTGGCCACACGGGAAAGAAAAACTAGATAGCTTCCTCACACATCTCAACAGCCTACACCCCAAAATACAATTCACTATGGAAATAGAAGACAACAACCAACTCCCCTTTCTTGACGTCCTAATCTACAAAAAACCTGATGGCTCCCTAGGACACACTATCTACCGGAAAAAAACACACACCAACCGCTACTTACATGCACAATCACACCACCACCCTGCACAAATAAACTCCGTAGCCAAGACTCTCATCTCCAGAACCAAACGCCTGGCTGACAAAGACCACTTGACAACTGAGTTACAGAATCTCTCAAATGTGTTAATCGCCAATGGATACCAGAAAAACAGGGTTACGAAGCTAATCCAAAAAGAAACACCCCCCAAAAACCAAGACACAGAAGAAAACAATGGCATGGCCCTCCTTCCTTATATCAAGGGCACTACAGACAAAATCAGCAAAATCCTCCATAAACACAATATCAAAACAGCCTTCTGCACCAACCAAAAAATAGCCAATATCCTCAGAAACCCAAAAGACAAAATCCAGCTGGAAAACCAAGGGGTCTATGAAATACCCTGCAAAGTCTGCCCAGCCACGTACATTGGACAAACAAACAGACGAATAAATGCACGTATCGCAGAACACAAGAATGCCGTCAAAAAAGAAGAAAAAACTTCCTCTCTTTTCCAACACATGAAAGAAACAGGACACGAAATTAATTTTGCAGATTCCAAATTGCTCTTTAACATGGAACATCACCACAAGAGAATAATCATGGAAGCCATCGAGATAGAGAAACACCCTCACAACATGAACAAGCGTGACGACACGTCCCGCCTGCCAGACATCTGGAAATTAGCCCTCCCCACAAAAACCGACACCAGAACCAGAGGCACACAGAACGCCGTCACCAATCAACCACACCAGACCCAAACCCAGACCCTCTCCACAGACATATTACAGACTCCATCCAGTAGCCAAACTATAGTGGCACCTCCGGATGCTGCACCCCCCTGCAATCCCTACACAGATCTGGCTGGCACAAGGCACAAAACCACAGCTCGCCCCTATACACGAAGCCAAGCCAGAGCACAACTAAATGCAGCACAGCCATCTTCTCAGAAAAACTCTTCACAAGCTCAAGAGGTCAAGACACGAAAGCTTTAGCAACTAATCTACACTTAATGACCCACCCAGTGGTATTCAGAATATCACTCATCAAATCACCCAAGATATCCCTCAAGTAATTAAGGAACAAAAGAAGAAAAGGCACACTAATCTAGGAACTTCCTCTCTGCCCAGAACGTTGGAGGCTATACACCACACCCCTCAACAGTATTTATAGGAACTCAAACACCAGACTCTGCTCTGTTCCAGTAACAAGAAGCCGAAAGCACCAGCCTGAAGATGACGAGTGAGACCTCGTCGAAACGTCGCACAGACACCCCGACTCTTACACGGGAAGACACCCGAAGACACCAAAACCTGCATATATATATATATATATATATATATATATATATATATAAATGAACGAATTCCTACGCCCCACAAATAACCCAGAGATGCATTTTAAATAAAAGCACACATTCTACTCATGTAAAAACACGCTGATTCCCGGACCGTCCGCAGGGCGGATTTAGAAGGCGATTGGGCCGGATCTGGCCCCCAGGCCTTAGTTTGCCTACCCATGAGCTAGAGGGCATCATGCCACACAAACAGTTGCCAGTGTTGCCATCACATATTTGTGTGCTTACATGAAACAGGACTATAGTGACATTGGTCCTTTAGTGATACCCATTTAGAAAATATACTGTACATGCACAGAATAAGTTATAAAGCTTCTTTTTAATTGCAGAAGTGAATGCGATGCCAATATTAAGATGTTTTAGCTGCCTATAGTAAACCCTTCCTATAGGCAGAAATACCGGTAATATTCTGTCTATTCAGATTTCCTACCTTCAACAATGGGTTCAAATTGTGGCTGACAAATAGCAGTGTGCATATTTAAAGTAACAAAAAAGTTAAGAAGTTGGAAGGCGTTTTCATTAGCATTTCATCTTGGATGGACAGACATTTTAAGTTTTATTTATATTAGCCTCACTTTATCCTTTTGGACTGTGTGCACTGTAGTACTGCTACTAAATAATGTTGAAGATTAAAATATTAGATACCACAGCACTGGGCACCTAATTTTAATCAATGATAGGAGAAAATGCTGTGCCACGTTACAAAACACCCCACTCTGTGTGATTGCTTGTCCTTTTAGTTTTTTAAGTTAAAGATAAAACTACACATGTGTCAATACTTTTAAGATTACCATCTGTTTTGAAAGGCTTGTATTTTAAACCCACCTAAGAGCATATGCTCAAGTTTTAATGCCAAAAATGTTTTTACAGCAGTATTCAATCAGAGAAGCCATGGTCTGGAACAGTAAACAAGGAACAATTATTTCTTTTATCTGCAGGAATATGAAATACTGAATTTAGGAACGAGAGAGCAAATGTGTTGTTGTCTCTACTTACGGTAAGTAGCAAGAGAGTTTAAAGGAAATTTGATCTACAATACTGCTTTATGTTCTCTGTTATTCAAGTAGTGAGAAGTTCGTAGAAACTTTTTATACTGCAATTTTTAACTCACATAAGGCTTGGACCAAAGACATTTCCACCACTACACTAGCGGAACAGGTACAGTCTCCAGTGCATGCTCAGTCAAGGAGAGGAGGAGAAAAGCAAAGCAGAGAGCCATAAACTACAGTGTAAAAATGGTAGACATGCCCCCAGCGTCCATGAAAACTGCCAGTGCACACCAGTCGCAAGACTGCTGGACCACAGATAGGCTGTTCATATATGTATGCGGTCAAATGAACTAGCATCTACCCCTGCATCACCATGCAAGGCAATGCCACAGAACCCCATTCCATCCCAGCCAGCATAACCCAATTATGTCAAGTCCCCAAATGCACTAACAGGCAGGAGTTCAAATTCCCTTATGTTCCTTACAGCCCGTTTTAGAGCACAGCACACAAAGGGGAGGAATGAGAGTCTACACCACACTGCAGTTTGAAAAGGAAAGACATGCGTGCAGGGGCTGCCAGCTCACTGAGGTTCCTATGCCTTGGACTTTGTAAATAGCAGGGTAGCATGTGTAGTGAACACTGTGGCACCAATTCCATGTTAGGAACACCTTTACCTGTTACATAGCTGTCTCTCTCTTGGAGTTTGCTAAGGTACAGGGAACTGCTTGGAAAAAGTGGTGAATCCTGTATTTGTGGGTGAGCAGCTTGGGGAAAGCAAAGCAGCAAGAATAGTTAGCTAGAGCACATAGTTGTTACCATGTGTTATCATCTACACATATGTAATAAAGGTGCACCCAAATGACACATTTGGATATTTAACCAAGGGTCATGGTGTGGCACGGCAAATGTAAGGTTTTCCAACAGAAGGAATTGGGAACAAGAGAAACTTTAGAGGATTCAGATATAATAATAATAATAATAATAATAATAATAATAATAATAATAATTTTTTATTTATACCCCACTCTCCCCAGCCAAGGTCGGGTTCAGGGCGGCTAACAAGCAATAATAAAAACAAGTTGAATGATTACAACTTAAAAACAAAATTAAAATACATTAAAATATTGAAACATTAAAATATTAAAATGTAGCCTCATCGCAGAAGGAAAAGAAAAAAGAAAGAGAGGTAGGGAATCAAATTGGCTCCAAGCCAAAGGACAGGTGGAACAACTCTGTCTTAAAGGCCCTGCGGAAAAAAATCAGATCCTGCAGGGCCCTGGTCTCATGAGGCAGAGCGTTCCACCAGGCCGGAGCCAGAGTTGAAAAGGCCCTGGCTCTGGTTGAAGCCAATCTAACTTCCTTAGGGCCCGGGATCACTAGGGTGTTGCTATTTATGGACCTTAAGGTCCTCCGTGGGGCATACTGGGAGAGGCGGTCCCGTAAGTACGAGGGTCCTAGGCCATGAAGGGCTTTAAAGGTCAAAACCTTAAATCTGACCCTGTACTCCACCGGGAGCCAGTGCAGCTTGAAAAGCACTGGGTGAATATGCACCCATGGCAGAGACCCCATGAGGAGCCTCGCTGTAGCATTCTGCACCCGCTGGAGTTTCTGGGACAGCTTCAAGGGCAGCCCCGCGTAGAGCGAATCACAGTAGTCAAGCCTGGAGGTGACCATCGCATGGATCACTGTGGCCAGGTCGGGGTTTGTGTAATATGTGGTTTATTACACAAATAGGTTGATTAACTATAGTACCTGGGTTGAAGAAATGCTGCAAATGGCTTTCTACAGGAAGGAATTGTGCCCTCCTTAGGTATGGTTTTCTAATTTATCTTGATATGCCTATAAATCACCATTGGCAGCCAGCTTAGAGTGAATCACATCCCCTGTGATTACCCCCCCCATTTTCACTGAATATGCACTTAGCTGCTTAGTGACCTCTTCCTAGATATGAGATGGGATCTATCCCTCAAAAGCACATGCCACAAATATTTTGCCAGTGTACAATGCTATAAAATGTTTCCTCGAACCATAAATCTATTACTCCTTCATCTTGCGCTTTTTTTAAAAGCCGCTTGAAGAGGTGCAGTTGCGACGGACCGTGCTTCGCAAGACGAAAAGACTCGCAGAACGAATTCTTTTCGTCTTCCGAGGCACCACTGTAATATAATAATAATAATTTATTATTTATACCCCACCCATCTGACTGGGTTTCCCCAGCCACTCTGGGCGGCTTCCAGCAAAATATTAAAATACAATGAATTTCTTGCATGTTGTTTTCAGAAGCTGTAGAATTTCAGATAAATATGCACTTACTGTTTATGTCTTGCACTTGTGGCCTGGAAGTCCCCACTCCCCAATGAAGCTGTAGCCATTCCTGTCGGATGTGGATGTAGCTGTTTTAACTATAGCAGCAAACTCTCTTGTTTTGCTGATTATGTTGGTATTGTTAAAACACTGCACCTATGTGGAGAGTCACTTTGCACAAATGGAACACTTTTAAAGAACAGTTCTACACAGAGCAAGAAAACAGTAAAAACAACAATAACCCTGTTTAGTAAAATGTACAAGTTAGACGAGAATAGTCAAAAATTAATACTCCTAATACATCAGAACACAAATGAAGTTTTCCAAAAGGCTTAAAAAAATATTCACTTGTTCTATATACCTCACTTTGAGGCAATGGGAAATTATTCATCTTCAGAATGTTGCCCTTTCTTTTTTCACAAGTAGCCCCACTGGCATCAGTTAGATACTTTAAAAGCAGCTTTGAGTCAGCTTCTTGTTGTAGAACAGGAAAAATAAAACCGTTTCCCTCAGTTCTCTGTGCAGCTAAGTGCAGTGAATAGCATGGCACAATGAGTGACAATATAATTACCAGTCACTAAGAGAAGTATAATACAGATATAATTTAATCCCCTTCATTCATGCTTCCCTGGGAACAAAGTGTTCTAAACAGCTTAAAAATTAAATATTGTTTAATAGTAGAACTAGCAAGAAAGCTGAAACCAGCTGGTCTGCATTGCAGTTCCAAAAGTAGACTGGTGATTCAACTAAAATATGCCAGCCTTCAGCAAAATTTTGGAGAGTTTAATTAGCAGACTGCTTTTCCCTGTGTTAATGGGTAACAGTAGCCCCTTTTTTCAGATGTTGCCATTGTCATGCCTTCATGCACACATATAACAGGCTCTCTCTTTTATCTACCTTCACTTGTGTCTATATATAAAGTCAAATAACTGATCACCCCTACCTCGAATAACCCTAATAATAAAAGTTCAATGGCTGGAAAAGCTGGAACAGCAGCAGTAGTGAGTGTAGTAAAGAGCTAAATTAGGTCCCTATAAAATATATTCCTGTTCCTAAAAGCAGCCCACCTGAAGTGCATTGCATTCTTGAACAATGTACAGGAGGTGAAACAATTCATTGTGCCATAATGCCAACTTTAGAACTAGTGTGAAATTGGCCAGTTCATTCTCTTTGTGTCGTGTAGTTGGAGTCTTAGAGGAAATGGTAATAGGGATTGTGCATACATTCCTTACATTGCTATGGAATGTACTTTAGAAAGCTGCTAGTTTTGAAATAGCTTCAGGCCTATAGGCATTATTATTCAGTGCGATGTATACAGAACAATGAGAGGCCAGGCTCATCCATGAGATGATCAAACCCGCTGTGTAGCTCACCAGGAACAGAGGCAGATTTGGGGGCTGCCACAACTATGATGTAGAATGGCGCACCATAGGCAGAGGGGCACTGGATTTTAGTGTTGCACAGGATGCCAGTGAAATTTGAGACCCCAAGATCCACCACTGCAAGGAAAAGAGTGACAGTGGAGCAGCAGTGAATCAATGGCTTCTAGAACTTCTTAGTTGGCAGAGATGAACACCAAAGGCAAAACTTTGTTTTTACTCTCAGGCAAAATGCATTTATTCAATACATTTCTATATCACCCTTTGTCACAAATAATCTCAATGCAGTTACACATCTGACATTCTTAATACTACAAAACAGTAACACACAGTGACATATTAAGATCAGTACTGAAATCCAATTTAGGCATTTTTACCCCAGGACTTAAATTACATTGATGAACATAAGTTCGTAAGTCATTTTTGAACCCCAGAAAAATAAAAACGGTTTAACTCCATTTAGTATAACAATTTATTTTTAAAGCCATAGATGATTTTTATTTTTAAAAAATCAGGTGCATCTGTGACAGATGGCCCAGGTAAATCAGAGTTTGATGGAACAATACAGGCTAAAGTCTCAGTATGCTAAGCAAGAGCTTCACCTTGATTGGTTGTGAGTACAGCTAGCCAGAAATGGGTGGAGACAGCACTTTGAAAGGGAAAAGGAAAAGGAGGTGGTTTTTTGGGGGGAGGGGTTCTTGGCATTTGGGAGACCATCCAAGCCACTACTGCTTCAGGTATTTTGGATCCCCAGTACTGGCAGTAAAATCTGCCTCAATTAGGGTGGAAAGGTAGATGGTCTGCCTCACCACCTTTGGACTCTGAAGTAAATTGGGATGTTATAGCTGAGTGTAACAAAACACATTTTGTACAACTTGATATATATATATATATATATATATATATATATATATATGCTTTCGTAGATTTTCACGGGTACAGGAATGCAGGTTTTGGTGTCTTCGGGTGTCTTCCCGTGTAAGAGTTGGGGTGTCTGTGCGACGTTTCGACGAGGTCTCACTCGTCATCTTGACGAGTGAGACCTCGTCGAAACGTCGCACAGACACCCCAACTCTTACACGGGAAGACACCCGAAGACACCAAAACCTGCATATATATATATATATATATATATATATATATATATACATACATATATATACACACATACACAGACACACACTTTTACATGTTGATATAAGCTCAGCAGCAAACTGAACAAAGGCTTGCTCTAAAATTACAAAAAGAGCACTAAATGGAAGATGGTACCAGGGTGGAGAAGTAAAAACGTGTTATGGAAAATAATTTGACAACAGTGTTCTGTTTGAGCAGCTGAAGGGGGGAAAGACTATGTATCAGATTGTATTATCCAGATAATGTTTAAGACAATTGCACTAATTGTCATTTCCCCCCTATTCTGTAGGATTCTGTGGCGAGATTGACCAACACAATTGATGGTAAATTACTCACTTTTAAAATTTCTTAATGGAGATTATAGTAACTTCTTAGCACTGGTAATTACTCCAGGCAGTGATTCATAAGCAAAGTGACTGCTGCCTAGCAACTTAATTTTTTTCTTGGTTTTCATATAAAAAGCTATCAACAGCAGGAAAAAAAACTCCACTTCCAATTTTAAGCATGAAATTGATGAGACGTAAAGTTTGAGCCATTGCCAGAAAATTGAAATTTAATGTGAGTTAATGGCTGGAAACTAAAATTTATGCATTGACCAGTGGCTGGTTGGGGGCTGATGGGAGTTGTAGTCCAAGAGAGTATTCATACAAGAAGATGAAATTCAAAACACACCTTTTTATTTATGAAACAACAACAAAAACAAACCCATGATTTATTCTGTCAGCCATAAACATGGAATGCATTTTTCAGTGCACTTATGGAAGTCTCACATACACAAGAGACAACTTTTTATTGTAGTTTCTACACTGTATTGTGCTTGTTGTGAGGAAGCCTCTCCACCAGCAGAACTTGCATTAGCCTGAAGAGAGTGAGCCAGAGATGAATACTACATGAAAGAGACATTTATTTCAGTGGAGCTTACTCCCATGGGAGGGCAAAGGAGAGCCTGGTGCTCCCTCTGTCTGATTCTCAGCATCTGCAGTTGTCAGGGGGAAGCAACACGGAGAGCACATGAGGGAGGGGAGCGTCTATTCTGCAAAATGGATTAAATTAAGAAGCTTGTTTTGAGCAAAGAGTTGTCACATCAGGTGAAGTTTAGATGCTCTTTTCATACACTTCAAATTTGTACTGAATGCCATTCTCTTCTTGAATATCAGCAGGGACACCTGGGAAACTATGTAGAGAGAAAGCATTGCTTGTAGTTTGATAAAAAGAATAATTACATATTTGACTAGGCTGAAAGAAACATGAAGAGGTTATTTTGTCCTTCACATATTGTTGGTTCTAATATTTCTTTTCAGGTTATGAATTAGCATAAATTAACTTGGGAAATATGGGACGTGGGTTGCGCTGTGGGTAAAACCTCAGCGCCTAGGACTTGCGGATCGCATGGTCGGCGGTTCAAATCCCCGTGGCGGGGTGAGCTCCCGTTGTTCGGTCCCAGCTCCTGCCCACCTAGCAGTTCAAAAGCACTCTTAAGTACAAGTAGATAAATAGGTACCGCTTTATAGCGGGAAGGTAAACGGCGTTTCCGTGTGCTGCGCTGGTGCTGGCTCGCCAGAGCAGCTTCGTCACGCTGGCCATGTGACCCGGAAGTGTCTCTGGACAGCGCTGGCCCCCGGCCTCTTAAGTGAGATGGGCGCACAACCCCAGAGTCGGACACAACTGGCCCGTACGGGCAGGGGTACCTTTAACTTGGGAAATATTTTGTTATGCCACTAATAGTAAAGCTTCAGATGAAAATGAGAGATTACTGTTCATAAAATACTTACCTAGGTAGAAGCCTGTATTTTTCTAAATCAATTTCTGGAAAGAATGTATCGCTTTCAAAGTAATGCAGGATTCTGGTCACAAACAATCGTTGATGAACTGGCATGTCCATTGCTGCCTTAAAAAGCCAGATAAAATAAGTGAATATGTGTTTTCTTAATTAGCCAATACTGGGCAGGAACTTAATTTTTTACAGGCAATTTTAATAATATATCACCAATCAATTTACAGACAGTAAATTGGTTTTAAACGCAGTATAAGGAGTCTCTATAGGAGTATATTGTATTTTAAAATGGGGTTTCAGATTTTTAGGGGTTTTTGAATGTCTTATGTAGATTTTTCAATTTCATTGTTCTGTATGGGACAATGACGATAAAGATATCGTATCGTAATAGGGCTGCCATATTCTGGAGAACACCCCCCCCCATCCTGCACCTCCGTGCAAGGCCTGCTGGCCGCTGGGAGCAATTCAGGGTTTAGCACAGCCCTGGAAAGGCCATGCTAGGCCGCCTGATGCAGTGCTTCCTGTTCCAGGGCACAGAGCCTTCTGAGTATGCATGTGCCCCACAAATAAAAATAAAAATTATAATGATAATGATAATAAATTAAACCCCCAAACCCAGACAACCCATGAAAAATGCAGAAATCTGCCTGGATGGGGGGGTGCTCTGGCCCCCCTCAAAAGGACATGTCCAGGAAATCCCAGACATATGGCAACCCTAGACAGTAAGACATTTACTGAAAACTGTAAACATCTTTAGAAATATTGGAGTTTTGGGAAACCAAAAAGAGCAGACAGATTCTCAAAGGACATCACGTGGTCACAATGAGTTACTATTGTTTAATTTGTATCCCAATTCTCCACAAAAAACTGCACCCAAAGTGGTTTGCAGCACAGCAAAAAAAGAAAAAAGGGAAAAAAAAGAAACTACTAAATAATAAACGGTGCAAAACAACAGTGACCCTGACATATTAAACAATTTTAACAAATACAAATGTGGTTTACCCTTACTGGACTCCCTGTGCAGCGGGCAGGAGTCAGATATAGTCGGGTCTATTTACTACCTAAGTCAGTACTACTCAAATTCTGTAACCAATAAAGTTGTGGCCAAAATTTGCCCAATAACATTAACCAAATATCTGTGTCCTGGTATTTTTCATTCATCTTCGAGGGGGTGGTTACAGGGTCTCGACACACAATAAAGTCAAAAGCTCTAAACAGTTGCAGAGTGCAAAGATGCAAAGAGTAAATTACGTTAGGAAAGTCCTAAAAATGGCAGCAATAGTATATAGTACATAAATATCAAAGTGTAGCTATACAAAAAATCAATTCTGTTAAACATGGGAGCAGCAGAATATTTCCTCAGATCCTCGACCCATTCATATAGTTAATGCCAAGAGTTTCCCAACACTTAACATGCAGAGCCCTGTAGCCTGCCTCTTACAAGGATGGTCTCTCCCCCCCCCCCCCGCTCTCACACAGAGCATTCTTTTCAATGGTCTCCTCCTCTCATTGATGACTGTGCTAATTATGGTCGTGTTTCTGTGTCCTCTGCTGGATTTTTTTTTTTAAAAGAACTGAACCCACTTGTGGTTTTCCTTTACATCATGTTAACATAGAAATTAGGTCTGAAAACAAAACTCAGAGCATTATCCACTTGAAAGGACACTACAAGAATCCCTGTGAATACAATAACTGCAGGGCAGGAAGATTAACACAACCACTCCTGTTGTTTATTTCCAGACCACAGATATAAAGCAGATATGAAGTAGCAGACAATTTTCACAACTTGCAAACAAATCCAAAACCATTCCTCATAAACACATCTATAGAAACATATGTCACACAAAGATAATTTGACCCAAGAAGATAAAAAGATTTATGTGGGGATTAAAATTTTTATGAGGCCAAGCTTTTTCAATAAAATAAAATAAAAAATACAATATATTGGCTGCATTTGGACATCATGCTAAACTGTAGTTTAGCAAGACATGAATAGACATAGCCTTTTCCTGGGCTCCTGCACTCCACCTACTTTCCACCTGAACACTCAGGAAGAGAAGTTTGATATATTTTCCTTCTGCTTTGATTATCCATAGCTTGTTGTGCCTTCTAAACCTGACAGAATATAGTTAATCTTAATTATGGTTAGTTTCAAATAAGCCATGTTTAAAACATGGTTTCTGAAGTTGGCTTATTAAACTTAACCATACTTAAGATTAACCACAATTCCACATAAGACAATAAACAGTGGTCAACCTAAAGTTGATGCAAAAGCTTCTAAATTCCTCCTCTCAGACATCTGAGAGGAGAAGGGAGGACTGAGAGTGTGGGAGGAGGTTAGGTTATGCCAAACTATAGTTTAGAGTGACATCTGAACACAGCCATGCATAACTGTATTAATTTAGCCTGGAATGTGGCAGCCATTTGATTATTATTTTTTTAAAGGACACATAAGGAGAAGCAATCAGTTTTGAAATATTGTGCATTCTGATAAGTGCAGCCTCGTTCTTTAATTTACAGATGCAGGAAACCGCCCCCAGGCCTGCTTATGAAAAGTACACAACCAGCTACAGCTATATGGTTATCAACATAAAGATTTCAACATAAATAATTCTCTTTCCACTTTTCTCCCACAGAACACTTAATCTTCTAAAGATGATTCACTTAACATTGAGTTGGTAACTGTTGCTTTGACAAACGTCTGTTCATGCAGATCTAATCCAACAATTTAAGTTAGCAGTTGCTGAGGCCACAAATTTATAAAGCAACTGATTCAGTTTGAATACTTTCAGGTAAAAAGGAGAACACATGAGCGAGATAGAATTCTTTTGGCATTTAATGACCAAGAAAAGCCAATTTTTTATTTCATTTCTTTATAAGGAGTGCACAGGAATAAAATTATACTATCCATTGATTGTAATCCTCTCTGTCCCCATTGCCTGCTACCAACTTTTGCAATGTATTCACCACTACGACCAAATCAAGACAAAGGCATGATCAAAACCAGAAACAGATTTTAAAGTACCGTACTTGGGGCTACATCACTGATGGGGAAAATCTGGGCCAGGGGCCTCCAGGCTTCTTTAGCTGGCCTTCAAAACTCTCACCAGGACACACCTTTCACTGGCCCTGTTTCACAGCCCACGTGTTTTTGCCAGGCTACAATATGCCCTTGAATTCTGATAATGCTTTTTGGTTGTCTGGGTGGAAGGTACAAAGGTTATGAGTGAGTTTTTCAAATTTACAAAAGTAAATTTCACATTAGTTTACTTTGTTCACTTTTATGTCTTCCCCTACCCACCTTGGGCATATGTACCGGTACTTCTATTTCCGTGTAAATTCTGCAACAAAAAGTCCACCATTTTGGGAAAGGAGAAATTTCTTGCAAATTAAGCAATGAAGTTGCTGCCACATGTGGAAAGTAACTTCCAAACTGCATTGTATCCTGCTAAAAAAAAAGTTTCATATGGAATCTAATACTAGTGTTTGCTTTAGAATCCTCTGTGTACATACTGCAGAGTTTTCAGAGAGGATTCATTCTGCTGATTATATAAAACAAATTTCAAGGAAAAGGAAATACTAAGAAACCACTAAGGATTAGCTCTTGAATTAATCCTTCCATTCTTGCAGTGCCAAATCTTCCCTTGCTAAGCACTTGCAGCTTAACAAAATGAGGGGAGAAAGAGAAAACCCCACAGTGAATCCCACATACTTACATCTACTGACACAGGATAGTGGGCAACGTTCAACTACTAATCTCACACAGTTCTTGTACACAAAAGGAAGAAAAAAGATTCCACTGCATCTTATAAATGTTGTTGGTTTTTTTAAAGTCACATTGTCAGTTGGCATCAACTCAAATATAGTTAAGACGTTGCTACATTTCTTTCAACCAAGTCCCCACCCCCACACCTCTTATTCAGAGCAGAAGTTCAAATCCTCCCACTTCAATCTTAGCAAGCACTTCTAAAAAGGCACTTAAAATACAGAAGACCGGGATTTAAGTGACTTATGACTCCATCAATGAGTCATGCTCTAACCTTTCTTCCACCCGTCCCCCATTTTATAATTTTCCAAGATGTCAAATCAGCATGTTTCTTTTATATGAATAAGAGTTGATTGCTAATTTTGGATAAATAATTTCACATTTGTTTTCTATATTAGAACTGTGCAAAAGGCCTGAACATCTCCTGCATGACAGTGCTTCTAGAAAGTGTCAGATCATGTACTACAGTCCTGATGTGGCTGCACTGCCACCATTTGTGATATTTCCATGATACTAGAACCATTCTGCCCTCAGTGTTGATGCAGCAGCCTCCATCATCAGCACTACTGAACTGGCAATTGCTTGCAAGCATAGTGTAGATTAGCACACTCAATTAAGCAGAGCAGTACTGTATAAAGGTAAAGGGCCCTTGGACGGTTAAGCCCAGTTAAAGGTAACTATGAGGTTGCAGTACTCATCTCGCTTTTCAGGCTGAGGGAGCCGACTTTTGTCCAGAGACAGCTTTCTGAGTCATGTGGCCAGCATAACTAAACCACTTCTGGTGCAATGGAACACCGTACGGAAACAAGAGTGCACGGAAACGCCATTTACCTTCCTGCTGCAGCAGTACCTATTTATCTACTTGCACTGGCATGCTTTTGAACTGCTACGTTGGCAGGAGCTGAGACCCAAAAGAGCCTGCTATGCCTGCTAATTTCATTCAGTTTTGTCAAAAAGAAAAGCTATAGCCGTTTGTTGTTTTCTCCACTATAAGCACTAGGGAGGCACACAACTTTGTTTTCCCCAAACTGGGATTTGGATTCAGATCAGAGGTGAACTGGGCAGGCTCTGAAGCAGTCTGAACCAAATCTGTATGTTTCCAAAGCACCAAACTGGAGTCTAAGCCAAATCTTGTGGTTACTACACACCTCTACCAGTGCCCCTCAAAGCAACTAGTCTCTAAAATAAAAGTTAAACAAAAATGCAAACTAACAATTCAATAAATGATTATCATAACTTCAATTCAAAACATGCTTACTATAGTAAAATAAACCCCAATGAACACAGTGAGACTTACTTTTGAGTAAGCATGCATAAGTTTGTACTGTATCGAAATTTTCGTATAGCTGAAGAGACCCTAGAACAGCCTTTTTTTCAACAATTGGCTTAAAAAACAGGTAATGATGAAGCATGGTAGACCTCTTTAGAAAAGGCATCCCAAAGTCGAGGTGCTATGACCTCATATACCCACCAGCTGAACTTCTGCTGGTAGGGGTAACAGAGCATAGCCTTTTATGTTAACGTGAACGCAGAAATGGAGTGCATGCAATAAAACAATCTTTTAAAGGCAGACTCAGGGTGGTACTCAACTTCATTTTACTCAGAGTAGACCTATTGAATTAAGTGGACCTAAATTACTCAAGTTAATTAATTTCAAAGGTCTTCATCACACAAACCCTCTCAAGTAAACCTGAGTAAATAGGAATGTTCCAGTCTCAGAATGACTGGCAAACAAGAAGTGAAAGGTGCGCTTCCTCCTGCTTTCTTCCCTCTTGCTTGCCTAGTTCCAAGGGTTTGTCTACTTCCCCAGTGTAGATTCACTTACTATCCTAGCACAATGTGTGTGTGTGCACGCACCAGCATCACAACATCTTAAACAAACTTTTTAATGAATCCTTTTAGGGGGAAAAAGGGCTTATTAAACTATTGCAATAACTCTCAAGAGTGAGGCATGGGCTGTTAGGGTCAAGGACATACCAGACTTCTTCCCTGTATTTTTTACACATACACACACACAAAAGTATTGGTAATTTTTTAGCCTACAGAAAAAAGGAAAAACATTCAAGTATTGGTCTACCAAATTACCCAGTAATAATATATAAAGCTACTTCCCCCAGAGTTCCAGTACGTGGTATTACTGATAAGTACTTGGCATTTATTTTATTAAAATCAAACTTTTATTATTAAAATGATTTCATAAATGAAATCATACAAAACATATTGGACTACCTATATTTAGATCTTTGCTGTTTTGTACAACATACTATGTCGTACTCTCACTCCCCCGACATTCTGGCTCTGGGCATCTATTCAATGTGAAGCTTACAGAGTAGCATTTTTAGCAAATCAGTGAGTATGCTGACTGCTTTTGTTGGGAAGTACTCTATTAAAGAGACAGTTTATCTTTTAAACAGATATTTGCTACAGTAATAAAGCGCAAATAAATGGTTCTTAATTAATGCAAGGAAAGTAATTGGAAAAAGCTGGAAGCCATGCTAAATACAACAGAATAAAATATGTTATTTTAAACACTCTGACATTAAATATGGAGCAAAGTATTTTATGAGAGTGTACAGCAAAGGGCTTTCATTTTCCATTGTTCAGTGACTGATAAGCTTAACATCCCCTCCTGTCCTTTTCCCAAATGAGTAATTCTTTACACAATGCTTTAATCAAAAAGCATTCAGGTGACACTGTCCATTCGTGTATAAAACAACCTCGACTGGCACATTGTTTGCCACAAAAACTGTTTATGAATCATGGCTCAGAAAATATATTTAAATCTACCAAACAACAGGCACATTTAACTCAGTGCCATTTGCACGTCTGTATAAAATCTGTAGTGGCTATATAAAATTTATCAGTGAGGTGGATTACAGTTGTTGCCAGAACAAACAGAAAATGAGCCCTGCTAGTGCAGCACCCTGTTTTCACAGTAGCCAACAAGATGCCTTTGGGAAGCCTGCAAGCACATGTGGGCGAGAGCACATTCCCAACTCAGCTACAACAGGTAGCACACAGGTATCATATTTCAATCATGGTCTGTAACTCTGATCTTGCAAGTTTGCACTACTAGTATTGCCTCTACCATGTTCTTAGCCCATACACCAGTAGACTGTTGTATATGAAACTTCATGCTACATACACTATACCAGTTCCTCTCTAAGGGGCAAACTATGTGTGATCTTCAATGTATCACGAAGAATTACAGTATCACTAAGAATTATCTTCGGGTAACGTAATCTTCGAGTTGCCAAACTCATGCATGTGCAGAAGCAGTCCTCCGGTTACGAAATTTTCAGGATACGGCCAGGCCTCCAGAACGGATCCCGTTCGTAACCAGAGATACCACTGTACATCAATATGTTCCAACAAACAACACAGTTCCCAGTTTTATTAGGACCACGGTATCCAAGGAGGGAGCTTTATTTCCCTGCACAGTCCTGACAAAAATAGCAACTCCAAAGCATTGCTATTCGCTTCAGAAAAAGGCTCCCATCAACAGTAATGAGAACAACCTTCCCCCTGCTCAGATTAATATTGAGTGTGTATTTCAGAAGGATTGCTGGAAAATAGAAAGGGTTAAACCTCTTTTCATGTTGCAGTGCAATGAAAATCGAACTCCCATGCCTGCTGTTGTTGTTTTTTAATGCACTTTGAGGGGCCTTCTAACGACATACTTAGCATCACATGAATAGTTTGGCCCTATGTGGTCTGTTTGAAGGAACAGTACAAGCAGCAGGAAAGAGGAAAGACTAGGACAAATCATATTCATCATTGAGGATCCAGCATTTGTTTTCCCCCCTGTAGGTATGAAATAGAAGCACTTATGAAAATCTTTAGCTAGTGCTCTTCTTTGATACTGCCACCTTGTTGAGTAAAATAGAAGAATTAAGACATGCAGAATGAATAGCCCTTTGTATTATCCGCATTATCACATCTCCTGTGAAGTAGCTGTAATGCCAAGTTTTGTTCCAAAGAGTTCATCATGCCCTAGGCAACGCTCTTGGAACCCATAAGGTAAAGGTAAAGGGACCCCTGACCATTAGGTCCAGTCGTGTCCGACTCTGGGGTTGCGGCGCTCATCTCGCTTTATTGGCCGAGGGAACTGGCGTACAGCTTCCGGGTCATGTAGCCAGCATGACTAAGCAGCTTCTGGCAAACCAGAGCAGTGCATGGAAACACTGTTTACCTTCCTGCCGGAGTGGTACCTATTTAACTACTTGCACTTTGATGTGCTTTCGAACTGTTAGGTTGGCAGGAGCAGGGACCGAGCAACGGGAGCTCACCCCGTTGCAGTGATTTGAACCGCCGACCTTCTGATCAACAAGTCCTAGGCTCTGTGGTTTAACCCACAGTGCCACCCGTGTCCCCATTTGGAACCCTAGCAGAAAGCTTTATGACAATATTCAACAGATGAGAAAGGAATGTGTTTGGAAGAGGATCCAAACATTGTCAGAAAGCTATGTACAATGGGCAAGAGTCAAGGTTAGTCATCCTCAGAGAAGACCCATCAAAATCAGCACACTTACGTTTGATATCACCCTACGTGCCTTCTTAATTAAAGGTATTTCTGTACAATCACCATGTAGCTGCATTAAGTGTATGTAATTCACTACGTGTGCGTGCTCACCCTGCTCCCACCCCCTCCCATTAGCCCTTTATAACTTTCCCTTCCCACCCTAGGCAACTATGAACTTGCTCTTCACGTTCCCATGCCCCCGCTTGTACACAACCCCACCATCCTGTAACCTCCTGCATCTTCCTCCTCACCCACATGTTGCAACTATGAAGCGCCCTTTTCACTTTCTGCCCAGTTATGTGCAGGCCACCCCGCATATACCCAGGGGTTACGGTTCGAGGCAGTGAAAACATGTATATTTGAAACACCACTGAGAATGTCTGCAAACACTAAATTCTGCCCCACCCTGCCCCTTTTAGTGATATAAAGGAACATATTTATTATTAATCACAATTCTAACCCCATCATTCTTCCAAGGGGTTTGAGACAGACATTCTCCTGCCGCTTCAGAGTGCTTCCAAAGGTATGTGGAAATTTCAACTCCTCCATCCAAGTCCAACAGTATGATACTTGTCATGGATTTTCGTACTTACCTAGAAGTAAAATGACATTTTGAACTGACTAGGATAAAGTTGCAATTTTAATGTATATACTTTCATCCCAAACTTGTATGGCCAGAGTTCTTTGGATTGGGTGAGGTTACAAATTAAACCAAACCACAGAGCCTAGGGCTTGGTGATCAGAAGGTCAGCGGTTCAAACCCCCATGTCGGGGTGAGCTCCCGTTGCTCGGTCCCAGCTCCTGCCAACCTGTTCTAAAGCATGTCGAAGTGCAAGTAGATAAATAGGTACCACTCGGGTGGGAAGGTAAACAGCATTTCCGTGCACTGCTTTGGTTCTCCAGAAGCGGCTTAGTCATGCTGGCCACATGACCCGGAAGCTGTACGTCGGCTCCCTCAGCCAAGTAAAGCGAGATGAGCGCCGCAACCCCAGAGTCGTCCACGACTGGACCTAACAGTGAGGGGTCCCTTTAACCTTTAATTGGTAAAGTTCTATACCCCACTGCCCCCAGCACTGGCTTTGCCTAATGATGTGTTGCAAAAGCTGTTACATTAAAACACGTAACACAGTAATGTCAAAAACAAAGCTTTCAAAAGCAAATTCATGCAACTAATGGATTACATAAAATAAAATGATTCATTTCAATTACCAGCAGATATTCAGTACCCATAGATAATTTTCTACCCACACACCTGTTCATAAAATAATAGTAGTCTTTTAGAAACTCTTATCATTCAGCATACTACATCTCTGATAAATGCACTAAAACACTTTGAATTTTTATTGGTGTTCATGTTAATTTAGTCCATCTCATTAAAACCATAATGTTAGCTCAAAAATAAAGCTTTCTCTAGAACCACTTTACTTTTTCCTTGCAGGCTATCAGGAAGTGGCTTTATTACTAGAACTTGAAGTTATAGACAGAATTTACATAAAAATGTTACATTGACTAGTAGAGTAGCATACTCTCTTGGGCAAGACAGCCTGTGGCTATGAAGTTAACCCACCACACGAACAACAGGATGCAGGGAACAATAATAAAAAACAAACAATTAATGCCTGAGAGTTGCAACGCTGAATAGCACTGCTCTCTTTTAAGTAACAGGAAGTGAAGCAGAAGGCATAAAACTTAACTAGGTTAGATATGAAGAATATAAATTATTAACTGAAGTATACATTTTTGGAACACTACAAAAGCAGCTTTGTGAAGCATGCATTTTGACTGTTCAGTTCTCAATTGGTGTTTTCTTCTAAATGGAAGATAAACATTATACTCTAGTAGGAGGCAGGTTATTTTAAAATGTATTTCAGGTTCTCAGAATTATTCAAGTCAGTTCACAACATCCATTGAAAATGAATGTTATACAATAAACAAACTAAAATGCATAATAATAAAACACTAAATGTCCATATTAGGAGGTTACAGAGGCCAAAAGCACAAAAAAAGCTTCACTATAGTAACCAGGATAACATATGTATATATTTTATATAAAAAATATCAGTAGAAACTGGGAAGGTAAAAAATGTGGTAAAAATCTGCACCCTTCTTTTTAACAATTCACAAAGGATTGTACTTGTTTAGCCTGCATTTATTTTAATGTGGCTTGCTGGGAAATCCCATCTAAGGACCATTAAAATAAATAAGCAAAAACTGTATTGTTTCTTGGTGGATTGCACCTATCTGCTCCCTTCCCACTGGTGTGAGATGGGGAGGGAGTGACTGCGCCCCAGGTGGGAGGTAGGGTAGGATATTATATTTATCTGAATTCTGAGGCTGTGTAAGTTTTTATCTTGCACTGCTGTACAATGTGACTGGCTGGCATTTTGTACCAGCCACTATGGTAAGTACTATTGGTCGAACAGTATGTATTTTTTTAGATTTATACTTGATTGTTAATATATTGTATTAAATTTCTGTTTAGTATATCACTTTGCAATTCTTTTGAATAGAATTAATAATTTTCTAAAATGAATGTTAATTTGTTAAATGAAAAGTACGGCTACATTTGGAGAAAAGCCCACTATGGAAACTGTTTTAAATGTACCGTCTACTTCAATGATTTGAAAATTGTCAGGATGTGAAAAGGCCATGCTAAAAGTAGGTATTGCCCATCTTTGATTATTATATTACATTATTTTAGAATATTAATCATGCGTTTGACCCATACCTTATAAACTGAAGTGCCTCCAACTATCCAAATCATGTCTATTTTACTTGCCAACTCTGGTGATTCCAGAAGATCTAATGCCTGATCTAGACTTTTGGCCAGGTAATGGGCTCCTTCAGGAATTTTCCTAGAACAAACAAATGTCACTGCTTAATATTTAAGCACATTCCCCCCCCCCTTATAAAACCATCCCTTGATCATTAGATTTTGTGGCTGATACAGTGGTACCTCGGGTTAAGTACTTAATTCGTTCCGGAGGTCCGTACTTAACCTGAAACTGTTCTTAACCTGAAGCACCACTTTAGCTAATGGGGCCTCCTGCTGCTGCTGCGCCGCTGGAGCATGATTTCTGTTCTCATCCTGAAGCAAAGTTCTTAACCTGAAGCAGTATTTCTGCGTTAGCGGAGTTTGTAACCTAAAGCATATGTAACCTGAAGTGTATGTAACCTGAGGTACCACTGTATACAATTAGAATTACTTCTGAGAGAAGGTAAAACTACATCCTCATAAACTGTTAAGCCTACAGTTTGAACAAGACATTATTCTGTGAACCACCCTGAGACCCCCGGGTATAGGGCGGTATATAAATTCAATAAATAAATAATACAGGAAATGAAAATAAATTACCGATATTAGCTGTACCAGAGATAGTTTGCTTTTGTTGTCCTTGAGATATTTCTACAATTTTAGAAATCAAGTGATATGCTACAGTTCACATACATACATGCATATATCCATCCTTGAGTATTCCTATCACATTTTCGTAAGCATGCACATGCTGTTTCTCAGCATAATATCTCTCAAGTTACAGTTGAACACTACAGGCAACTACAAAAATAGTAATGCCTATAGATATATGCATGTTTCATATGTGTGTATGTTTGTGCATGTATGCATCCAAGTATAAAAATGACAATATTGCGATAATCTCAGCTGTGAACTACAAGCATTTATCTCTACCATGTTTCTGCTTCATTGACCATGGGGTAGTGGTTAGGGTTGGAATAGGACTAGGGAGATCCAGGTTCAAGTCCCCACTTAGCTATCAAGCTCACTGGGTGACCCTGGAACAGTCACTATCCTTCAGTCTAGCTGACTTCATAGGGTTGCTGTCAGGGCAAAAATGGGGGAGAACAATTTCTAATCACCCTGAGCTCTGTGGAGGAAATGTGGGATCTAAAATAGAAACTATATTTGGGACAAATTGTAAATTTGGAGCCAAAATACTAGTAACCATGCAGGAATTAAAGATATAGAACAAAAAATGTGTCCTGACATAGCCCCCAGGTTTTAAAGAGCACATAGAAAAGTCAACACTTTCTACAGAATAGGCATTTTTAGCACTGAACAGGGGATTAGTTTTAAAAGGTACTATTGCTAACACAGAAACTTTTAAAACTAATCCCACTGAGCCAGTTAAATTCAGTAAATGATTTTATATCCTCTTCCAATTTTTCAAAAAAAAAAATATGGGTACTTACACCAGTTCCTTGCTGAGTACTATATTAATTCTGCCTTTTAAAGGGCGATTCTTCTCAGGAATGGAGAACCAAGTCCTTTTACCCATTATCACTACATTTTGTTTTCCTGTAAAATATAAAGAACATACTTGATGTTATTATCTAGTGACATCTGGTGGAGGTGGTATGGCCGTGCAACATCTATTTAAGCAGTAGCACCACAATAATCTTTTGGAGAATAATCTTGATTAATGAGGTGTGTACATTTAAAGGAGCTGTGTAGACGACACAGAATTTGCAATTTGTGGAGAATATTCTCACATCACTAAGCACTGCCATACACTAAGACACACGGCACCTCTCTTCCTCAGCAACTTGTAGACATGGCATGATAACTAGCATTAGGATCACAAACCTCATTTGTTTAAAATTTTGAAATATGCTTAGATTTGAAGGTCCTTTCACCAGAATAAAAAATTAATCTGGACCAAAGTCACTCATTTCCCAAAGTATATAGATGAGAGCTCGTGGTTGAAACAAACAAAACAGGACCCATGGAAAGTTAACTAACATTACCTTCTTGTGTAGGTGTCACTGTCATTTTCTGAAAATACTTAAACTCATTCCTGTTTAAAAACAAATGAACAATGTTGTAATCATGTCATCCTTGCAATAGCTATATTTATTCCTGACCTCAAGACTTCAGCAGTTCTTTTGTTAAGCCCTAACTTTGTAGCTCATACAACTGTGGATTGGTCTGATTTCACACACCCCTATTTGGGTTATTTGTTTATTTATTTGTGCATGCCGTTGAGCGACCATTACTGTTTCTATAAAGCACTGGGATCAAGATTCCCTGATACACGGTGAGAAAGAATGTGATGGGAGTGCGTAAGAGATTTCCATAGTAAGCCTAAAATTGCTCACTAAAGCAAAATTTGTACCAATCCAGACTTGCAGATATTATGTGCTGCCAATACTTGTTTTTATCTCCATCTATTTTTAATGAAGTTGGGTTGTATACTCAGACAGTCGCCGCTTATGTTTTATGCTATATTTTTGATGGGTTGCTGGCCTGGTTCGGAGCTGGTTCTATGCTGTTGCTTTAGTTTTTAAAATTATATATTGTTAGGCGTTTGGTATGTTTTATATTTTTTACACTGATTTTTATAGCGTTTCCACCGGCAGCCTTGGAAAGGGTTTTCTGTCCTGAAGGGTGCCATAAAAATATCCGGGGGTGGGAGGGAGGAGAGGCTGAATAAGTATGTAAAAGGTATATATAATTAAACGATTACAATTACTGCCCCTTTGACTAGCATAATATAGTTTCAGAAAAGACACCAACTCCCAGCCTGCTTTGCTCGACCTCAGCACAATCACCCGTCGTGTAAAGACAGCAGTGCATGCTGGGATTTGTATTCATTTTTAAAAGCGCGGGATAAAAGATAAGCGAACAAGAATTTTTACCTGAGCGGGGGCCAAGGAAGATTCCCATTCTTCCCGATGCCCATGTTCAGGGATACAGCAGCAATGGAATTTAATGAGAGAACCATAATGCCCACGAGTGCCTGTGCTGAATCTGCCTTCGGTACTGAAGCGGTATCTGTTAGACTTTGGAATTAAACAGCCCACGAGTCCAACGAAGGGGCGGGGTGGCGAAGCTCTGCACCCCTTACGCATGCGTAGGGCGGACACACCTCCTCCCACGAGGCTCCGCGACTCAAATAAAACAACGACCTTTCCCCCTCCTGTGACGAAATCCAACGGTTACCGCCCCCTCCTGTAATCTCCACAATAGGCTTCTTTTGGCGCGGTGAGAGGGGCGGGGCCGAGGAACGGCGCGAGGCCGGTCGCGTGGCTCTCCGAGCGGCTGCTGAGGGGGGGCAAGTGCCCAGTCTCGAGGACGGGATGCCGCGGGGGCGAAGCAGGCCCGGCCCAAGCGGCGGGGCCCGCGGGCAGCCGGTGCTAAGCAAGTTCTTCCAGGCGGCGGGATCCCTCCGGGCAACCGCTTCCTCCTCGGCTGCCGCCGCCGCCGCCGAAGAGGAGGAGAGAAGCGAGGGCTGTATGGCGGCTGCAGGGGTTGCTCCGCACACGGTGCGCGCCTTGACTGTGGTGGGAAGCGGGTGGCGGCGTTTGGGTGCCTGAGCCTGACTTGACGTAAAACCTCCTCCTCAAAGCACGTTTCTTTTCTCCGGCTGCTCCGTCCCCGCCTTCTAATCTTTCAATCCTGTTTCGCGGTGCAGGAAAAAGCGACCCCTTCTTCGCCCCCCCCCCCCGCGACGCCGCAGTTCGAGCAGGGGCCTCTTCAGTACTTCCAGAACTAGGGTTCCCCCTCAGCCTTGTTCTTTGAGCAGGGCTTGGTTCTCTAAGGTGCTCTGCATTCTGCCCTTGGGTGCTCTGACGAGCCAAACGCGAGGATAGACTTGTAGGCTGATGCAGCTTGACTTGCTCAGAGGGCAGCTAGAAGAAATTAACTGAATGTATTGAAAAGAGTTGATCGTTTTCCTCGACAACCTGTTAAAGGCTGAGTTTGATGCATTTGTATGCCCCCCCCCCCTATAAAATAGCTGCTGGTGTTGTTCTTATTACTTTGTATCCCCTCACCTCTGTGCTCTGTATGGGGGAACTGTCGCTAGTTGGGAGCATGCAATGAAATTTATTGGTTGACAGCAAACGGATTAAAGAAACTCAACAGTTGCATTGAATACTTTTAGCCACGATTGTTAAAAGAAACCTCCAGGCTCCCCAGCAGTATGCTGCAGAATACTAGGGAGCCAAAGACACGGAGTGTGCCTTCAAGCCCTGTTTGTGGTCTTGGCAGAAAGAGCTAGTTGACCACTGCTAAATTTAACTTTGATCTGATCAATCAGGGCTGTTATGTTCCATTAAGGAACTCATACAGGAAGAAATACTTTTTTTCTGGTAGCTAATAAGTTATGTGTATTAAGCTGTGTATATGTTTGATTGGACAAATGAACTTGATAGTGCCCCAGGGATTTGAACCCAGCTTTTTGTTCTGATGCAAAACAGGGAGTGTAGGTTTACATCACACTTTTTAGCCCTGTGACTGTTAAGTCTGGATTACCCAATGTGCCCTGTTGATAGGATCATAGAATTGTAGAGTCGGAAGGGACCCAGAGGGTCATCTAGTCCAACCCCCTGAAATGCAGGAATCTCAGCTAAAGCATCCACGGTAGATGGCCATCTAACCTGTGCGTAAAAAACTCCAAGGAAGGAGAGTCTGTGGAGTGGCTACCCTCCAGTGCAGGAGAAAATGCAGTGAAGGCTACTCTCTAGTGCAGCTTGCTCCATCTTTCATGTGACAGCCCTTTAGATATTTGAAGATGGCTATCATATAACCTTTCAGCCTCCTCTTTTCCAGGCTAAACATACCCAACTCCTTCAACTATCCCTCATAAGGCTTGGTTTCCATACCTTTGATTATCTTGGTCACCTGCCTCTGCACATGTTCCAGCTTGTCAGTGTTCTTAAATTGTGGTGCCCAGAACTGGACACCACAGTATTCCAGGTGTGGTCTGACCAAGGCAGAATAGAACAGTATTACTTCTCTTGATCTGGAATCAGTAGTATGTTGCTGCACCATAATTCCAATAATCCCTGATCATTAACCCTGCTGATTGAGGTTGATGTGAACTGTATTTCAAGATAACCCAGAGGTCACCACATTGGCTATCTTGGGTTTATGTGATTTTGGCACATCAGGTCTCTTATTTGTAACCAGTCTCAGAGGGTTTTTGAGAATGAATGCAAATGAGAAAAACTGCAAACATAAGCATATTTTCTTGTTGAATTAAGTGAGGTTTAAATTAAAGTAAATGTGTTTTTAAGATAGGAATGACAAATTGCAACACATTTTGCAAATATAAAATGCTGTAGGAATTATTGTTATATGAGCCTTGTGGAATTTGAAGACATTTTTATTTCTCCAGGCCTGTGAAAGGGGATTGATATATTTAGGCACTGTAGTCTTTATAGTTGTCATTTTAATTATTGTAGTTTGTGCATGATTTTATTTAATTTCATTTTCTTATGGCATCTTGGGCATTCTTTGAGGAGGAACAGCAAGATATATTTTGATAAAACCAATAAAAGTGAAGCTTCCGTTTACCGCTATCTCTCAGGAAGACTGCAGATGTTACTGTTCATTTAGTACATTCCTCTGATGAGAGGCAGTAAATGTGAATTTAAGGCTCACTCCTAATCACACTCTGGATAGACTGTCCCATTCTAAAATTTTCTTGCTTTTTAGTGGTATGGTAAAATTAGTTTGGATTTTCATACTGTATCATTGATTTCTGTCATTTTATATGACAATGAAAGACAAAAATCTAATGATTAACATATTTTAGTTGCAGATAGGTAGCCGTGTTGGTCTGCCATAGTCAAAATAAAAAAAATCCTTCCAGTAGCACCTTAAAGACCAACTAAGTTAGTTCTTGGTATGAGCTTTCGTGTGCATGCACACTTCTTCAGATACCAATATTTTAGTTGGTAAATAAATACTGGGGCACACATTGCACTCCAAAGTTAAATGTGTAGGGTATAATGGATTGTGTGGTTACTGCATAGAAACTTAGCTAACTTTTCATTTCGCCTTATGCTCTTATCAGAGAGATTTTATTACTACAGTTTATATCTCCTTTTTTCCAAGATGCTCAAGAACCCTCTTTTATTCTTACAGCAAACCTGTGAAGTAGGTTAGGCTGATAAACTAATGAGCTTCATTGCTGGGTATGGATTTGAACCTTGGTCTCTCGGGTCCTAATCCAATACTAACCGTTGCACCACCCTGTCTCTCATAACTGTGCCCAGGCTTTATTATTATTAAATATTTTCTTGATTTACAAAAGTGTGTGCAATGTCTCTTGTATATTCCCCCCCCCCATGTAACATTTTTACAAGTCAGTTTCATTTGTTGAGATATTGGGAAGAAAAGGGGGAAAGAGGTGGAGGTGGGAAAGATGAGTGAGGGTGGGGTCGGGTGGCGATGTTTCTATTTTACTTACTATATGTAGGGTTTGGTGTCAGTCTTGCTTGTGCAGGTTCTTTGCTGTTCACTTGTGTTCCTTTGGTGGTGAGAGAGGTTGGGGTTGGCCTAGGGTGTGGTTGTGCCCAGGCTTTTGTCTAAATTACTGACATTTGGGGGTGAGGGCAAAAGGACTGCCAGTTATGTCCTGGCAGCTGACTGTCAGATACAGCCTGCTAAATCTTGCACGCTGATAAACCTTGCATGTTCAACTTTTAAAAGTTTTGGTCTGCATTCTATCTTTTGGAAAAAAGCAGCGATGGTAAAAACTTTGTTTTAAATGAAAACTAAAATCTGTGACTTGTGGGAAAGACTTGTGGGTCTTTCACCAGTCATACTGTAGAGATACATTGGGTTGTATCCAACATTAGTCATACTCAGACTTTTGAAATCAAGTTTCAGTGGACCTTCATGAGTATGACTAATGTTGGATATCACCCATTGATTTCAGTGGGTCTAATTTCAAATAATTACAGTAAAGAGCTCTTCATGATAGTTTGTTCTGAATCTTTGATTGTTCTCTACTTATCTTCAAGCTGATTCCAGAGTCCAAACAGACTGAAACTGTTTGAAATATCATTTTGCAGACTCATGAACCTGATGGGAAAAAGAGAAGAGTTGTTAGAAACCAAGAACATGCAGACAAATGTTCAAAACTTCTGCAGAGTAGAAGAAAAGAAGAGGTCAATAGAGTGAGTACTCTCAACACTGGTAAGTTTTCAGTAAAGTAGCTGGTTATAATTAAAATCAAGAATTAAAGGTAAAGGACCCCTGACAGTTAAGTCCAGTCGCAGACGACTCTGGGGTTGTGGCGATCATCTCGTTTTACAGGCCGAGGGAGCTGGCGTTTGTCTGCAGACAGTTTTTCCGGGTCATGTGGCCAGCATGACTAAGCCGCTTCTGGCACAACAGAACACTGAAACCAGAGCAGTGCACGGAAACGCCATTTACCTTCCCGCTGGAGCGGTATCTATCTCCTTGCACTTTTTTAAGCGTGCTTTTGAACTGCTAGGTTGTAAAGCTACAGCAAGAACAGTCTCAGATACATATTTGAGGCAGAGAGCTGAGGGATGGAGAGCATGACTGCCTCCATCCCAAGCAGAAAAGGAGAGTGGAGGGGAACAGGAAATAAGCCTTACTTTCTCCCTCTTTGCAGAAGGGGGCATACAGAGCCTGCTCTAGTAATTTAGAACTCTCTGATCCTTAACCCATTCACATGCTAACTAGCATTGTTAGGTTTACTGCAAATCCCCCACAACAGGAACATATGAAGCAGTCTGTCACAGTCCAATAACTGGTTCATCTTGCTCATTATTTTCTATTCTAATTGGTCATTACTTTCCAGGGTTTCAGACTGGAGAATTTCCCAGCCCTTACCCAAAGATGCTGGGAATTGAACCTGGAACCTTATGCATGCAAAACATGTTTTCTACCACCAAGCTACATGTACTGAGTCTGAGACCTTCTCCTGACCTGCCTATGCATAGATGTGAAGGGGGGAAATTGTGGCTGTGATAGACTCTTTTGTTGTTGTTTAGTTGTTTAGTCGTGTCCGACTCTTCGTGACCCCATGGACCAGAGCACGCCAGGCTCTTTAGTTAGCTGATAAAACCCATAATGCATTATATTTAGTACTTATAACTCATTAATATTAACAACAGTATATTGTATTAGAAGCATTGTTATTTCAGTTACTAATAATGAATGTAGTACCATCAGTATGTATAGCACAAGAGGACAGGTCCTTGTCCCGAGAGAACTTACAACCTGAAATTTGAAATAGAGGAAGCAGAATGGAAAGGGAAGTAAAGTAAAGGGAGGCATAGGCATGTAAGCAATATGAGCTGATTTCACCTGCACATGCTTAGGGTTAGTAACATTCTTATGTGGGTTTTGATGAGGTATTTGAACAAAAGACTACATAGATGTTATCAGGCAGTTCCAAGCAGTGGGGATAGAGCCGAGGACCTTGGATGATGGAGGGTGGTGGAACTAGAGAACTAAAGATCACAGGCAGGAGTGAGAGAAAGGATAACACAGAGGACATTGAAAGTTAGGGCAAGAAGCTTTTGCTAGATCTGGGAGCAGACAGAAAGCCAGCATAGATATATAAGGAGTGATGTCATGTGCAGAGTGACCGGAGGGCTGATTGCCTTTGCTGAGTGCGGCAGAGGAATAATAGAATCATAGAATTGTAGAGTTGGAAAGGACCCAGAGGGTCATCTAGTCCAACCTTCTCCAATGCAGGAAGGGCCATATTCTTGCAGTGTTATAAAGGACCGTGTATTTGCAATGCTGTAAAGGGAAAAGTGATGCAACTTGACTTCAGAGTGAATATGGAGAACAAATGAGAGAGAGGAGCCATAGACAATGCCGTCCTGTGTGCCTTTTAAACATGATGGTAACACTGTCCTTGGATAAGGAAAACTTATGTGGGGAAGAAAGCTTAGGAGGGAAAATAAGAAATTTGACCTTGGGCATGTTGAGTTTGAGGTGAAAATCTTTTGTTTGTTTATTTGTTTGTTTATATTTGCTGACAAAGGAGAGCCAAACAAATCTACCAGTTCCCAAATATGTTCAGAAACCTTAGATAAACTGCGAAAGTTCTCTTTCAATTTGGAGCGTCCAAGAAAAAGAACTCATTCGGAGACTCTTCATGGAAGTCACTCTGTGGATTTAAGCAAGTACCAGCATTCTATGGTTGGAAACAATTGTATAAATGGCTCTCAACATTCTCACGACATTAACAAGGCAAGTAGTCCCCATCCTGCTCCACAGTACTTTTACATTCAGTTATTAAAAATATGTTACTTATGTGTTTCTTCATGGATTAGGCCACCAGCCCTTCCGAATGCAAGCAGTGGTGAATACTGGCAGCATAATATTTCTAAATCCGGAGACAGGCTGTTCTTTGTTTCAAGTTAGAGGTCAGCAGAAAATGTTGAATGGGATGACTGTGGTTACAGTACAGAGGAGTCAGTAAGAGAGAGAGAGTTTTGTTTCAACATTCACTCACTTGATCTCAAATTGCTTTTAAGTTCTCCATTTAAAAATATGGGTATGATGCATTAATAAGGAAAATTGCTGATAAAAAACCTGTGTGTGTGATTTTACATTGACTTTACAGTTAATTGATTCTGTGGCTGATGGTTCGCTAGAGAAGACAATGAGCTGAAAGCCAGTTATTAATGAAGACATTTTAAAGTACATAGCTAGTGGAAAGATAACACCCTTGTATATTTATCATAATTTAGTAATGTGCCAAAAATATTATTATGAGTCAAATAATTGTTAATCTTAAAGGTATGTGATGATTTCCAAATTCAGTTTATGTGGTTATTAATCCTTCTTGATAGTGGCAGAGTTTTCTTGAAAACTAAGCAAAGGGTAGGCAACCTTTTTCAACCCAGGGGCCACATTTCCTATTGGACAACTTTCTGAGGTCCACATGCCAGTTATGCAAGGGCATAATAGAGCCAGATAAAAGCATTTAAAGAAATTGCAGAATATGACTGGTGAGGCAAATAGCTTAGGGAGAAGGGGTGTAGCCTAGGGAGAATTGTGAGGACCAGACAGAGGGACCTACAAAGCCACATTCAGGTTCTGGGCCTAAAGTTTTCCACCCCTAGATTAAGCCATTAGTTTTCCAGATTTTATAGATTCAGATTGGTAATGTATCAGTTCATGACTAGTTTTTCTTCCGCTCCTTTATAGGAACATCTAACAGACTTTGGGTTGTGTTCAAATATTTTTTGCTTGCAACAAACCCATTAAAATTAATAAACATGGCTAACTTAAGTATATGAATTTCAGTGGGTCTGTTCTGAATAAAAGTTAGCTTAATACAACCCTTTATGTTGCAATATTTTCACTACACATCTGAAAAATTGCATATTCTATGTAAAAAAAGGATTTAGGGGACCAGTAAACTGGAAAAAGAGTTTTTTGATATACCAGCAAAGATACAATATGCAAACAAGGAAGCTGGTAAAAATGTGTTGTTGGCTAGAACATTTTTGTTGAAGTATTTTGGGAATTCATCTTACTGCCTTGTCAAACTTTCTATTTCTGATTTCATGTTGGAGCCGGACTTGCCACCTTATCACTGATTTATGGGCTGGGAAGGAAGTAAGTTTTAAAGTTAAAATGTTGGGTTGGAATTCAAACTTGGGTGGAATTCTAGATTCACTTATTATTTCTTGTTGGAAAATGTGACATCTAATGAAGTGAATCATACTGTTTTTACTAACTGTGTAATTGTGTTTTTCTTCATTCTTGTTTGATCTCTTCTGCTCACAGGAAGAAATGTGTCTAGATAAAAGCCAGTTTTCTTCCTCTGATATGAGTTTGGAAAACACTCAATATGCAACTGATACTACTCTTAAAAAAAGAAGCAAAAGTGTGTATACACCCCTTGAGCTCCAGTTCCTAGAAATTAAAAATCAGTATAAGGATGCTATTTTGTGTGTTGAGTGTGGTTACAAGTACAGATTTTTTGGAGAAGATGCAGAGGTAAAGGACTTCTATCAGCCACATTGTTTTACAGTTACACACTGTTGCTATTAACATATTGTGCATGATCTCTGTAAAATATATGCAGAAGGTGCAATGTGAAGTCAAAAATCACCCAAACATACTTAAACCTAAGTAGGAACAGCCATACAAATCTGTTGGAAGAGGTGTGACCACAGCAATTGCATGTGGATTTCAGGGGCCTGGAGGAACTCTGCTGTGCCTAATGCCATGTAAAAGGCTATTTATTGAACAGTATGTCTGTAGCCCAGATCTTTGCAAGTTAGAATGCTGGTACTTCTGCATAATCTTGTAATAAAAAAAATAAATCACAATATTTGCCTAGAACAGAATTTACAAATCATTAAAACTGATTTGAAATTTAGCATGTGTTTGCCTCCTTTGAGCTCATATCGCTTGATAAAATTTAATATTGTTAATAGCTAGTACAGTGGTGCCCCGCAAGACGAATGCCTCGCAAGACGAAAAACTCGCTAAACGAAAGGGTTTTTCAGCTTTGCGTTGCTTCGCTAGACGAATTTCCCTATGGGCTTGCTTTGCAAGACGAAAACGTCTTGCGCTTTTTTCTTAAAGCCGCTTGAAGAGGCGCAGTTGTGACGGACAAGACGAAAAACATCGCAAGACGAAAAGACTCGCGGAATGAATTATTTTCATCTTGCGAGGCACCGCTATAATATGTTAACCAGGTCACATTTTTCTTTCTGTTTTTGGGAGACTTTTAAAAAAATTGTTGACTTCTATTAATTTTATGGGTAGCTGCTCATTAAATGCTAAATAGACACAAGTTCAGTGGTAGCTATAGGCTGTCATAATAAATTGCTAATAATTGTCATGTTTTATAGATTGCAGCTAAGGAGCTGAACATCTTTTGCCATAAAAATCACAACCTTATGACTGCCAGCATACCAACTCACAGATTATTTGTTCATGTTCGGCGTCTCGTAGCAAAGGGTTATAAGGTTTGGCTCTATAATAAGTTATCTAACGCTTTATTTTTATCTGAGCTTATGTTTCACAGCTATATAATTTCACTTTATTAGTAGAAAAGAAAAAATAGTTTCCAAAATAATTCTCTTCACCTACTCCAGTATTTCCTTATTTTCTTTTCTTTGTTTGTTTATTTGTACCTGGGAGTCACAATTAGGCTGAACCAAAGCTGCATGCCTAGTTTTATGTGTGCTCTTGAAAACATCAGTATGTGCCTCTCATTTTCATTGATTTTTTTATTTCTGAACCTATGGTTGTTTGGGGCCCTTTTGTTCTCTTGCTGTTTTTGCTTTTAACATTTTTCACGGTTATGTCCTTGGTCTTGTTTGCCCTTACTTCTGTTTAATTTGATTGGCTGTAACAATCAGTGCCACATGTTTATGGATGTCTGTGGCATCTTCACATAAGGTTTCCAGACAGCTCTGGGGGATTTTCTGGCAGCTATGACTTGCACTACTGTCAACGCTCTAGCCAACCTCTGCAACATCCAGATAGCTAGGGCTGTTGACACAGTTGCGTCTGAGTGGTCTCTCCATCTTTGTGGAGCATGCTTGGCTTTATTAAGGCAAGGAAACAAGCTGAGAGACAGCTTGAAAGGCTTTATTTTTGTTAAATAAATCCTGACATGTGTAATATGTCATGTGACCTGAGATTTATTTACCTAATTTTAAGATCTGCTAAGGAACAGATGATTGTTATTATGTCCTGATACAAAAAACCACAGAATTCAAAGAAGGTGTACGCTCTTTTTCTCATGACTGTATGTGAGTTTCAGTAACTAGTTCAACTACATGATATGTCCTGATTTTGGAAGGCATGTTAAAATTAAAGAATAATTTGTTCAGCTGTATAATTGTGGTGTTTTAGTAGTCTTTTCATATATTCTTACTTTATTCCTCTTTTGATCTTTCTGCATGGTGAACTGTTATGTTGAAAAGAGAATGAATCATTGTTCCTTCACTTAAATATATGTCATATGTCTTTGTATATTGCATTTCCATACCCATCCATAATGTAACAAAGTTAAAATTTTATGCTTATTTTACTTTCATATTATTTGTTGGTTTAGGTATTTGTTTTTCGTGCAGGTAGGAGTTATAAAACAAATGGAAACAGCTGCTTTGAAGGCTGTTGGAGAAAACAGAAGCTCTCTCTTTAGCCGACAACTAACTGCACTGTATACTAAATCTACAATTCTTGGAGAAGATATCCTTGTATTTCATAAATCAGGTTGCAATCCAGTACTCGCTTACCTGGGAAATGAAACTTGCTTTCTAGTAGACATGTATAGAATTGTGCAGTAATTCTAATACTCCCTTGGCAGTAGACAATTGGTTCTATATTAATGTGCACTCTCTTTCTCTCTCTTTGTGCCCAAGGTTTCTTGAGTGTTCTCAAATGGCATTGCATTCAATTCACAGTGACACACATTATATAGCTCTGTGATGTGGCCACTTTTGTAATACATTATTTATCCATCTCAAAAAGACTGTCATAAAACTAGAGTTGGATAACTAAAACTATCAAAGGGGGTGGTTTGAAGTGTTTGTGAAAAGGTTAAAACGTTTGGACCTCTTTAGTTTAGAAAAAAGACAACCAGAGGATAGATGTTTATAAAGCAAATTGTGTGGATAGATAGGTTTTCTCTCTTGAACTTTTAGAATTCAGGATAACCCAATGACCCTTATTGAAGTAAAAGCCATGGGCCTAAAATTTTAAACTTTCTTACCTGGGAGTAACCCACATTTAATTCAGTAGGTCTTACATGGTTAGGCTTGCACTGCTAGGCATGCTTAGAGTAGACCCACTGAAATCAGTGGGTCCCATTAACTTAAGTCCCATTAATGTTAGTGGGTATGCTGTAAGCATGACTATGCCTGGCTTCAATCCAAAAACATGCTTCACACAGTGGACTAACTGAGCTGTAACAATCTTTATCCATTGTAGTGTGATTTATTATTTTAATTGCTTTATCTAAAAACGAGGTAGAGAACTAGTTTTCCTTAAGATTCTTTTAAATGTGAATCCTCTGCGGATGTTCGACAATGCTATGGAAGCTGAAGAAATATCTGATGTCTGTGATAATTATCTTCTGTGTGTGTCTGAAAGCAAAGACAGTTTAAGAAATAAGAGCCAGAAAAATGTTGTCATTGGCATAGTGGTAAGTAACCTTGAATATTTTCTGTAGCCTTTTATACTCTTTGAGATGCATGGGTTTCTGCTTTAATAGCAGTTCACCTCCATATGTGTAAATAAGTATTTAGTTTTTATTATCTTTACTTTTTTTTAGGCGGCTCAGCCTACTACAGGAGAAGTTATTTATGACAGTTTTCAAGATTCTGTAGGCCGTATAGAGTTGGAAAGTCTAATTTTACGCCTGCAGCCTGTTGAGATTATTCTTCCTGCAGATGTGTCAGATCAAACTGAAAAACTTATCAATACTGTGACTTCTGTAAGGTACGCTTCTATGTAACAGATACATTTGATATTTTTATTTGGACACTGGTACCAGGCCTTGAGCTAGACCAAGGCAACAATGGAAAGAAAAACTGAACTGGAGGCCTTGGACAAGTGAAAATACACTAAGTTAAAAATAAATGGAAATGATTTGTTTTGTCTTCAATGGCAAACTGCAGCTGCTGTAGCAGTTGGGTTCACTGTAGTCATTGTCCAAATAATCTTTTATTAAGTTTTCCTTTTTTCCCCTTTGTTACAATCAAATCAAATCATGTCATCACATGCATCTTTGCTCAAACTGAGCATCGACTTCCCCTCCCACTCCCTGCCTTCCATAGATATTCACATTCATCTTAGCATTTTTATATTCCCCTATTTACCTTCTTTCTGTGCTTAAAAAAAAATGTAACTGATATTTGCAAACAGGTGTCAATCTTAACCTTACAAAATATTTTAAGTCAGTCCTGCAAACGTTTTCAAATGTTTACAGTGTTCCTTCATATATTGTAAAAATTTACTCCAGTCCTTTTCAAACAGTTTGTCACGCTGGTTTCAGATTTTCCCCGTCAGCTTCACCAGTTCTGCTTATTCAGTCATCTTAGTCTGCTATTCTTCCAATGTTGGAAGTTCCTGCTGCTTCCATTTCTGGGCTAAAAGTGTTCTCGCCGCAGTGGTAGCATACATAAATATGTTTATGTCTTTTTGGGGAATTTTTTCTCCTGTTATACCCAGTAAGAAAGCTTCTGGTTTTTTGCTAAAAGTATTTTAAAAAAACCTTTTTCAATTCATTATATATCATATCCCAGTAGGCTTTGGTCTTAGTACATGTCCACCACATATGAAAGAAATTCCCTTCCTTCTCCTTGCATTTCCAACATACCTTATCTTGAGTTGGGCTCACTGTAGTCAAGCGACAGCAATGGGTTTGGGGTTCCACAGGATCTTGGGCTGGCTCAGGCCCCCCCCCCTTCCCCTCCCAGAATGCCATGAATTGGAGTTTCTGCAAGCTTCTGTTTGTGCCACTGGGCGCTACTTCAATCAGCCCAGGTGGAAAGGGAGCTCAAGGCTGAAAAAGTGATCATTCTGTGAGTACAGGTCAGCAGAGTTGTTTTGGACTCAGCAGAAGGAAACTTCCATCCCATCCAACGCCCACCAAGTGTGATGGATTGGGTGCATCAGTGGTTGCCTTAATCTTGTTCATGATTGCATCCTTTAGTTCAGAAGCTGTTGTTTGTGTCTAATTCTCAGTGGTTTGGAAGTGGGTTTGTGAAGCACAAAAATAATCCGCCTATTCTTTAGTGATAATGCTGTCTTATTTTCATGTTATGTGTATATTATTTGCATACTGGTAACCTCTAGCAATTGAATTACAAATTATTTTCTTCATAGGCTAAATGTGCTATAATTCAGTTCAGAGTCTTTTTGTTGTTTGATATTTATTTTACATCTTTCTTAATAGTAATAATGTGTGTTCCTTATTAATACTGATGCTTGATACTTTACAATGATTTCTTTCTGTCATCCATCTGGATCACTAAATGAAGTGGGCTTAGGACTGCAGCACTTGGTGATGGAAGTAGAATGACTTTTTATGCTTATGAAGTATATTATTGGAAGATGCATTAAAGCATGTGTGCGCCTGAATAATTTGTGGAGATCACTATGGGAATGCGTACACTATGAATTTGAGTCAGTTTTCTAATCTGCTACAGGCATAGGTACTAAATCTATTAAAGAATTTTAAAAGTCATTGTTTATTTTGTTCTAATAGCTGTGAATAATTTGATACTAACAGATGGTGGCCTGCTGTTTAAAAATTAGTCTGTTGCATTCAGGAGTGCCAGTTAATGTAGCTGTGAGATGAAATCCACTTTTCCTTGGTTTTCACTTTTCCCTGATTTTAGCAGTTAGGAGCAACCAAGCATTCACTGTTCTGTGTTTGGTAATCACTGTTTGCATCATGTTCTAACCTTCCATACCTTTTCTTAAAAAAAAATAATGTTTTAAAATAATTGTTTTAAATTAAAATGTAAGAATAAATTTTGACATCTCCTTTTTGCCTTTGAGATGACTTCCATATAGATTTAGATGGGTTCCTAGTGAAGGAAGTGCAGCAGCAGAGGCAGAGCATGATGTGTGACTGTATGGGTTCACTGGATGTATCTGCATCTTTCCCTCCCCTTCAAGCATATAGTTAATGTTCAATGAATACTCAATACTAATTAATGAATGAAACTGATTTTTATAATCAGTTGTCTGATGTTTATAAACTTATGGCTTCTGTCAAATTATATTAAAGTTTTATTCAGGGGAATAACATTACAAACCTGTGTTATCTGATAAGCTCCTTAACTGATAGCAGCTAGATTTTTTTCACCTCTAGTAGCCCGTAGGAAGGAGTATTAATAGACCAACTTTCAAGGCTAAATGGATGTAATTAGGAATTCAAAATCACCACCCAAATGCTATAGTGTTTTGAACAGAAAAGTTACATAACAAACTGGTTTACCATGATAAACTCTTTGCCACTAGAGGGTCCTATAGGGTTTCATATTCATCAATGCACTCCATAACTCTCGTTCTTTTTCTAAATATTTTCTATAGGAACAATCCCTTCAAAATTAAGACCTTATTAAGTCACTGGTTTCAACTGAGGAAATGTAAACATTTGTTTATATACAGTAAGGATTACTAGCTTACCCTTTCAAAACTTTCCAAAATGTCTTAGACAACATAATAATAAAAAAGTATTATAAAAATATGCAAATAAAAGTAGTTTTCAAAATAGCATACAGTTAAAGAGATAAAACTCCCATTTAAAATGCTAGGGAAAAGTATATTACATAATTAATTAATTAATTAATTAATTACTTTTACACCCCACCTTTCCTCTGAGGATTCCAAGGTTATGAACATGATTACGTATACCCACCCCCACAACAAGTCTAGGAGGTAGGTTTGATTGAGAGGCAGTGACTGGCTGAAGGTCACCCAATGAATTTCATGGCTGAAGATATTTTAATATTGGTCTTCCATGTCATAGTCTGACACTCTTATACCACACTGGCTCTTTGTATGCAAAGTTCCATATCTTGAGGATAAAATCATAAAATTGTACAGCTGGAAGGAACCACGAGAGTCATCTAGTTTTGGTCAAATCTTGATGTAGAACTGCTTGGAGCAATGGAAGTGGGATTACAATCAGTGGCTTATTCATGGGTTATTTTATTTGATGATATAAACATACCTTCTTTTTTTACGTGTCTGGGGCATTAACTTTCTTAGGGGGTTGCTTCCCCAGGTTATTATCCTTTGCTGATCTTCTTTTCTAACTCTGGTAACAACTAAATGTATGATGAATCCAACTTACTCTTCCACAAGTCAAAGACTAGGTTATTGTAATTAAAATGGTTAAAGTAACTTAATGATTTTTACTCTCAATGACTCTTCTAGGTCAGATGATAAACCATAATTTTAGCTGCCAGAGAAATTAACCTCCTAAACTTGCTCCTTCTGGAGAGCTACTTTCAAAAGTATTTCTTGTTTTTTGATAATGTGCTTCACCATACCTAGTTGGGAATAACTTCAATATGTTCTGAGTGCAAGAAGCCTACGTGATTTAAAGTTAGTAGAAGGTTCTTTTGCTCAATCTAAGGTTTATCCCCTTTTTAATCCTTTTCAAACTCTTTCCTCTAAATAGCCTTCCCTCTTAAGTGCTGGCAGTGACTACTCTCACTGCCTTGTTTGTTACTTTTGTGTCCAAGGCCTGTCTTGTTGCAGCATATCCACGATGATTGGATGTCAGTGAATCTCAGCATCAATTATTTGTCTGAGAGTCTCTTAATTTGGTTTGCATTTGCACATTCTGCTGTAACCCTGTTTGAGCCTTCAGGGCAACCCTGTGTTAACTACAGCATCCTTTATTTCAGTGACCTGAAATCGTCTAGCCTCCTCAAGATCTGTTTTTTATAATGTAGGTACAATACTGCAGTTGACATGAGCATCAGGCCATTCAGCATTGCTACAAGCACTGCATATTAATTGTTAGGTATATGTCTTTCCTATCGCTCTAAAATGTAGGAAATGTTCTAATGCAACTCACTTGCAGTAATTATCTGTGGCCCATGCTTTGCCTGTGTAATGTTCTGCCAGTATTTAGGTACCACCCATACTCAAGGAAGGATTGACTTGCTAACAGTAGGGTGTATATGTATGTGAGAGAGAATGTATCCTGTAGGGTGGAGCATTTTCTACTGCTATGTTTTTCCATGGAAACATTGATTGTTTTGTAAAATTAGTAAAAGTATAATGAATGCCAGTTAAATTCGGAAGTTTCAAAATTGTAATTACCTTTCTTTAGGTGTCTGGTTTTTTGGAAGCATGCATGTATTTCTAGTAAAAAAAAAAATACATAGTTTGGGGGGAGTTGTTAAAATCAGTATATTACAGTGGTACCCCGCAAGACGAATGCCTCGCAAGACGGAAAACCCGCAAGACGAAAGGGTTTTCTGTTTTGGAGGCGCTTCGCAAGACGAATTTCCCTATGGGCTTGCATCGCAAGACGAAAGCCCATAGGGAAATGCTGGCGGTCGGGAGCAAAGACTTTCGCCCACAGCCGGCCTTCAGAAGAGGACCTCTTCTGAAGGCCGGCGGGGGGCAAAAGTCTTTGCTCCCCCCCGCCTGCCTTCCCCCCCGCCTGCCCCGGGCGATCTTAAAATGCTGGCGGGCGGGAGCGAAGCGTTCGCTGCCGACCCCCAGCATTTTTAAACGCTGTTCCGAAGCGGGGGGGGGGGCGGGAACACCTGCCCCAGCCGCCCCACTTCGGAACGCTGTTCCGAAGCGGGGGAGTGGGGCGGGAACACCTGCCCCAGCCGCCCCACTTCGGAATGCTGTTCCGAAGCGGGGAGGGGGGCGGGAACACCTGCCCCAGCCGCCCCACTTCGGAACGCTGTTCCGAAGCGGGGAAGGGGGCGGGAACACCTGCCCCAGCCGCCCCACTTCGGAACGCTGTTCCGAAGCGGGGGGGGGGGGCGGGAACACCTGCCCCAGCCGCCCCACTTTGGAACGCTGTTCCGAAGAGGGGCGGGGGGCGGGAACACCTTCTGAAGGTGGGCAGGGGGCGAAAGTCTTTGTCCCCCCTGCCTGCCTTCCCAGGGGCTTTTAAATCGCCCCGGACAGCGGAGAAGTCCTCCGCTGTCCGGGGCGATTTTAAAATGCCGCCCGCCAGCATTTTAAGATCGCCCGGACAGCGGAGAAGTCCTCCTCCGCTGTCCCGGGGTTTTTTAAAAAATGCTGGGGGTGGGAAGAAAAGCCCTTGTCCCCCCCCCAGCCTTCAGAAGAGGTCCGGGGACAGACTGTCCCCGGACCTGGTCTGAAGGCGGTTTCCCTAGGAACGCATTAATTGATTTTCAATGCATTCCTATGGGAAACCGTGCATCGCAAGATGAAAAACTCGCAAGACGAAGAGACTTGCGGAACGAATTAATTTCGTCTTGCGAGGCACCACTGTAGTAGTTTTCAGTCCCTTCCTTTTTTCTCAGGATTTTAACAGTATTATTTGTGTTAGTATTCTTTCTTCAGTTTATTACACAGCCTTAACCATCAGGTCCCAGGGTGGGTTACAACAATTAAAATTCAATAGTATAAACAGTTGAAACATCTTGTAGTTAAAGGAGTGTGTTTGAATCTGAAAACACACATTTCAGGTGTAAAAGGCTATGGAAAAGAGTTGTGTCTTCACCATATGGTGAAAACTGTATAATGAAGGTATCATACACACATCTGTGGAGATGAAATTTCATAGCTTAGGAGAATGTTCTCTTCCTGGGCCCCACTCTCTGAACGTCTGAGGATGGCGGAACTGCTAGGAGGTCCCCCTCTGTTGCTTTTAACATATGAGAGATTCTGTGGACAAGGAGGTAGTCTTATGTGGGGCCTAAGTCATAGAGTTTTAAGTCATTTGGGGCCCCAGAAGCAAGTTATGCTCAAAAACAGGTTATATAATGAAGTGGATACTACTGAGTGACTATTTATTAAAATATTGACAGGTGTTCCTATGAAAAAATATAGCTTTGGAGTACAAGTTACTGATTTCCTTCTAAAACCAACTATTTCACTTCAACGTCCAACTACTTTTGGCTATTGGGAAAACTTTAGAATGGAGATATCCAATGTTGTGCCCTCCCAGATGTAATGGGGGCTACAGCTTCCCTTATCCTTAACTGTTGGCCCCGCTGGCGAAAGTGGAGAGCACCATGTCAGGTACTACTGCTTTAAATATATTAATAGAGCATGTAAAATTGATATGGCAAATATAAATGATAAATCTGATCCTAATTGCTAAGAGCACTGGGAATAAAACTTTCCCAGGAAATTTGTTGTTTCATAATTTTTGGGAAAACTGTCTTGCTGGATATTAACTGATATTAATATTGTAGTCTTAAACTGTTGTAACCTACCCTAAGATGTCATGGTGAAGGGCAAGCAAAAAATCTAATGAATGATAGTTCAATTTGTGTATAATATAATAGGAATAAGACAACTGAGGCCATTGGGAAAACAAATTACTCTATTTTGGATCTCCCTGGTTCTTGGCATTGAAATTTTCCTAACTTTCTGACTTAGCTTTGCACTTAACTGAATTGTTGGCCCTATAGTTTTTCTGCATTATAGGAGAAACTGATACCAATAAGTTAAATTTCCAGTATCTAGCCGAGATATCAAAGTAGTACTTTTTGCTAAATGTGAATTATCACTCATAGGTGGGACATTTATTTTTCTTTATTCTCTATCCCCTCCATAGTGCTCATGTGTTCTCTCTCTTTCTACTCTCATTGTCAAGACTATTTGTTTGGAGGTGACACAGGAAGCAGGCAGATAAACAGATTATTCCAGATAGTGTAAGGGTTCAGGCTTCAGTCCTATACATAGGAGTAAATCCCAGTGAAATTGGTGGAATTTACTGCTGAGTAGACATTGCAGTGTAAGTATACAAATGATTGAGAAGCCAGGCCAGATGCTGTATAGGACCAGATTATGCCAGTTGTCCCACACTGAGCCAGTAACAGCAGTACTACTTTCTGGCTATCTCAGGCTTTCATTCTAAAAGGTATGACACAAAAGGAAAAGAAATTGGGAAGTATGAAGGGGAAAAAGCAAACTATGGCACTGTTCCCTAGCTGTAAAGTTTGTGTAATGATCAGTGGGAATGGAAAGATTTCAAGGAGAGGAGAAGCCAAAAGTGGCTAGTCTTTCAACGCAGCAGATGTGAAGTCCCTGCAGTCCTATCTCTCCTTTTATGTGTCTAATGGAATGGCTGCTATGGATGGCTTCTGGAGAGGAAGTCTGATGAAGCCAGTGTTTTACAGAGCAGGTAAAGAGGCCCTGCAGTCTCATCTCTATTTTTTTCTCTTGCAGCCCGAGGTAGTGAACAAAGTGTCCAGGTCATACTGCTAGAGTCCCTAGTTTGTGTCTCCTGCGTAGTACTGTAATGAGAAGGCAGTGAGTACAAGGCACAAAGTAACTCTTGTTGTAGTTGTCTCCCCCCCCCTTTATTTGCGATTTCCCAGTTTTTAAATCTTTATTTGCGATTTCCCAGTTTTTTTAAAAAATAGTAGACTTGCAGTGACAAAATCTGCAGCAGTCCTCCACTTCTGTTTACCAGTGCCTTGAAAAGTCACTAATACAGAAATGGAAAGGAGGAATTATCTATTAATGGCCTCACAATGCAATATCCTAATTGCTGAGATACGGATATACGAGTGTATTACTGGCAGTTGGATAACTCTATTCTACCTGTGTCAGGAGATAACATCACTCAAACTAGCAAACTTTCAGTTTGTGTGTGGCTGCACTGTGTGATGAGCAACTGAACTTCATGTTAAGGCATCTGCCTAAGGTGTATCTTCAAGTCCAGAACTGATCCTGCCCTCCAAGACTGGTTATTAGATGCTCCTGAACAGGAATGACTATAATAATACTTTCTGTTTGAATTAATTTTTGCCCAAGCAATCACCTAATCATGGCTGGACAGGGTTATGCATTTATCGAGCCCAATTGTTAAGAATATAAGAGCCCTACTGGATGTGACTGATGGCCCATTTATCCCAGCATCCTTTTCTCATAGTGATCAAACAGATGACTATGAAAAAGTTGAAGGAGGACATCAGTGCAAAAGCACTCTTTCCACTTGTGATGAAGCTGTACAGCACAGGTACACAGACATATACTGAAGGTGGACCATTACTATCATGCTGTATTCTGTCTGTGACTGTCAAGCACCCCTTGATCCATTTTTCAGAATTCACTAAAATAACTTATTAGCAGTGTGTACACAGTAATTTTTCTAACCCTTAATATCGAAAATGAGGTGACTTAAAGAAAAGCTCTTTAATAAAAGAAGAATCTGATCAGTTATTTAAATACCTAAAATCCAGATTTGTAGTCTTAATTGATGTGAATTTAACTTTTAATTTTCTAGAGGACTGGAAAGGTTTGGCCTCCTACCAGAGGGAGTTATTTAACAAGCTATAGCAATTTAAATACGTGGTAAAGTAGGGTGGTAAAGTCCCTGTTCGGGCGGTTGAATTTTTAGGGACGTGGGTGGCGCTGTGGGTAAAAGCCTCAGCGCCTAGGGCTTGCCGATCGAAAGGTCAGCGGTTCGAATCCCCGCGGTGGGGTGCGCTCCCGTTGTTCGGTCCCAGCGCCTGCCAACCTAGCAGTTCGAAAGCACCCTCGGGTGCAAGTAGATTAATAGGGACCGCTTACTAGCGGGAAGGTAAACGGCGTTTCCGTGTGCGGCTCTGGCTCGCCAGAGCAGCGATGTCACGCTGGCCACGTGACCCGGAAGTGTCTGCGGACAGCGCTGGCCCCCGGCCTCTTGAGTGAGATGGGCGCACAACCCCAGAGTCTGTCAAGACTGGCCCGTACGGGCAGGGGTACCTTTACCTTTACCTTTAAAGTAGGGTGGAGAATGCATCTGGCTGGCAGGCCAGATTTTTATTTCCCCACCCCTTGTGGGTCAAGTTTGACAGTGACATTGGGTGATCTTTTTTGCTTGCATGGGTCTCCAGATGCCCCTTGCAAAGTGCTCTGCAAGACACAACAACTAGCTGATCATCATAGCCCCTTGCAAAATGTTATGTTGCCATAGGGTTTTGCAGGCACCGCTAATCAGCAGTGCCAGAGAAAAGCCCTTTTGGCTGAGCAAAGTTTTTACCTGCCCCATACCTGATACTATATATGATATAAGGTGTAAGATAGGTGGGCTTGGCTTAAATGGCCTTACATGCCCAATGGGAAGGCCTGGTGGGCCTAATTTCCTGCACCTTTTGTAAAGTGTAATATATACTCAGACTGTGCACAAGGAGAGAAATTGCTGTGACCGACTAATTTTGTGGTTCACTCTTGGTGCATTTTGCAGACATCTTAATGTGAGCTTTGTTGGTCTGGAGTATGCCCTATCCAAATTTGTTAGGGCTATTTGCATTCATCTGGTCTATCATACAGTGTGGTTAGACAATATATATGTGCTGGACTCAATATTTCTCGTGCAGTGTTTTCCCCACCCTTTAAGAACACTAACAGTGGAAATATTGCTGTAACTGCTTGACGCTTCTGTTTCTTTCTTTCTCATTCCCTATTAAATTCCACTGACAATGCAAACATGTGCTTCCTATATCCCTGCCCTGGCCTCATCTGAACATATGCGACTGCTGGCACTTCACTAGTTGTGACTAGATTAGGCTTCAGAGTTGCTGATACTGGCATTGAAAGAGCTGCTTTTAGAGGAGCCCATGATGCTGAACTTGCTTCCAGATTCAGAATTGATGGTTATGCATGTATGACTATGAAACAAGAATGGAAAGTATGATCTGTTATTTGGCTTCGCAGAAAACTGAAAAAATGAATAGAGATGAGCTTTAATTATTTTTTAAGCTGACTTTGATTTCATTGAAACATCATTTATCTCTACTTCTGTTTGAAACCATTATCACTGGGGGGGGGGTGGTGTCTAGAAAACAAAAAGCAATACTGACAGCTAATAACTTTTGTTTATGGTCTTCAGTCCTCACAAAAATATTTTAATGAAACTGCCATATATGAATGTAGTAGCTGGGACTGAAATTGTTTCAGAACTTCTTCTGAAGCAGGTAGGCACACAGTAAATATGTTAAGTAAGAGATAGTGTTTCTCCATTGGATATGATGCAGTATAGCATTCATAAAACACTTTTATATCATCTTAACTTAAAAACATTCTCGGGCTAACTGTCAGTGTTGGTCAGCAGACAGCCATGCATGGTCCCAGTTAGATTGCGATCATGTTTAGATGAAGAACTGGGGCAGATTCAAAGGAGAGTTGTTGCGGAGTCAGAGTTATTGCAGGCCAAGATCTGAGCCAGCAGACATTCTTAGCAGGCTAAGGTGGGCAGAGAAACAGGAGGAATAGACATTATGACAGTCAAAGAAGCAAAGTTAGGGAGTGACTGAACCAATGCGAGAGTTGCTTTGTTGCACATGCAAATACTTACTGCAAGCTAGGAGCATTTATGGTCTGTCCAGGAAGAACCAATGGACTGTTTAGGGGTGGAACCATTTTGCAGGCTATGTAATAATAAACTATTATATTATATTGGAAGGCAATATTTGTATTTTCTTCCTACACTCTTAATCCCCATTGTTTGCCATCAAGGGCAATAAGAGACCAAGGAGGAGCTCTCTAGTTCGTTTTCATTGAACCTTACACTAAGTTTTTATGTGGTTTAAGGTTTTAAAGGAGTTGATAGTAGAAGGGATAATAGTGGTTCATTGCATTGGCCATATAGTTTCTTTGAGATGTACATGTTTTTATAATCTGGGTAAGATTTAGTCTGATCAGTTAGGTCTGTTTTATTTTTCCACTTTTAGAGAACATCTGTAGATAGTTGTTTTGTTAAGATTTGGAAGTATATTAGTAGTCTGACTCCCTTAGGAGGTTGCTGATTCTCCTCCTTTGGAATATTTAAAGCAGAGGTTGGATGGCCATCTGTCATGTATGATCTAGTTGAGATTCTTGCATTGCAGGGGGTTTACAAGATGATACATGGGGTCCCTGACAACTTTACAATTCTATGTTTCTATATGAATTACAAGCTAGGTTTAAATTTTCATTTTTAAAAGCATTGTTTGGAGTAACATGAAACATGTAAACAAAACCACCTTGCAGTACATAAAGATCATTTTATTGCACACATAAAATCTCACTTTCACTCTCACACAATGTGTTTTTAGATAAACAGAATAATAGAATAATATGAATTCTATTACTTCTGATAAGGAAAATGTAAGACACACATAGCATTTTCATAAATCTGACAGGAAAGCTTAACATAATTAATTGAAAAATAGAGCAGGGCATTTCCCTTACCCTAATGACTTCTTAAATCCACACCAGCTTATCAAAGAAAGCATTAATTAGAGTAATTGCAGAGCCAGCTGTCTATTGCTTGCTGTCCAGTACCTTCTGTTGAGGAAACCACAAAACTCACTGTAAGGTTTTTTTTAGATAACTAATTAAAACTCTTGTGTGTTGCAAACTGACAATGTAACCTTTTGGGTTACATTGCACATCCTACTCTGGCTGCATATTTGAAAGTTCACACATACGGGTTTTTCCTATGCAGAATGGGGAGTGGCTACATTGCTAGTGTAGTGCTTTTAAAACATGTTACCAGTTGATTCATGGTACAAGTTCATGTCCAGGACATGATATTGTTACATCATGCAGAAAGAAGGTGTGGTAAAGCTAGAGTGAAGTTGCCATTTTCATATTCATAAAAGTAAAATTTGAGTGTTAAACAATGCCATGGCATTTGTTTAAGTATGGGTAGCTAGCTCTTTGCGTTCCATGAATTTTTGAGGGTGTTAATGGTACAGTTACAAACTTATTATGTATCTGGGTGTTTTGGAGAAGGTTCATGATGATAATTGAAGGATGGTGGTGCTTCTGATTAATGGGCTGCTACAGACTAGTTGTGTTGCTTGTTCAGTCCATTATTCACTTTCATTTGTTGCTATGCAGTCGCTGGCTGCACAAAGGTTGTATGTGCTATGCAGATCATGTGTATTGTCCAACTGTTTAACCACATATTTGCATCTCTCTACTTGCAGTTTTTGGGGCGCGGGTGGCGCTGTGGGTAAAAGCCTCAGCGCCTAGGGCTTGCCGATCGAAAGGTCGGCGGTTCGAATCCCCGCGGCGGGGTGCGCTCCCGTTGTTCGGTCCCAGCGCCTGCCAACCTAGCAGTTCGAAAGCACCCTCGGGTGCAAGTAGATAAATAGGGACCGCTTACTAGCGGGAAGGTAAACAGCGTTTCCGTGTGCGGCTCTGGCTCGCCAGAGCAGCGATGTCACACTGGCCACGTGACCCGGAAGTGTCTCCGGACAGCGCTGGCCCCCGGCCTCTTGAGTGAGATGGGCGCACAACCCCAGAGTCTGTCAAGACTGGCCCGTACGGGCAGGGGTACCTTTACCTTTACCTTTTACTTGCAGTTTTACAGAGTTAGGACCAATCTGTTATCAAATTAACAATCTAGAAGTTTAGAAGAAAATTATCAGTCTGATTGATTAGAATAGTCCTTCCTTGAGTTCCTCATCTACAAAGTAGGAATAGCACATTACTCTATAGGACTGTTGTATTATTCCTTTGCAAAGTTGGAATTAAAGTGGAAGCAAATCCATAGTTGTTGTTTTTTAATTTTTGCAAACCTTCATGTTCCCTTGAGCTTGCTGATTCCTCCCTCTTGTGTGCATTCGTGTGTGGTAAATTGAGATCACCACTAGTGTATACAAGTAGGGCCTTGAAGCAAAATTTTGTAGTGTGAAGTATTTCTGTTCAGGGTTCTAGCCATTTCATTTCCCCTCCCCATGATGTTCCTTCTTTCCAACAGTCAGTCAGCATCCTGTGCCCCCTGAGCACTCCTGCACACTTTGGGGCTACCTTGAGTTTGTTGATACCCCCTTCTCATGAGTGTATGGCATAGTTTTGACTACTAGCTGTGGGCTCACTGTCTCTGGAAGATCATAAATAGAATAAAAGAGAGAATGTACTGGGATCTCTCATAATGAGAAAGAGAGTATTTGGTTGGCTGTATGGGAGAGGGACATATAGTGGTGCCCTGCAAGACGAATGCCTCGCAAGACGAAAAACTCGCTAGACGAAAGGGTTTTCTGTTTTTGTGTTGCTTCTCTAGACGAATTTCCCTATGGGCTTGCTTTTTTTAAAAAGCCGCTTGAAGAGGCACAGTTGCGACGGACCGTGCTTCGCAAGATGAAAAACATCGCAAGACGAAAAGACTCGCGGAACGAATTCTTTTCGTCTTGCGAGGCACCATTGTAAATATTTACAGCATCCTCAGTCTAAACACTAGACACATTCCTAAGTCACCCTTCTGGTTGCAGCAAGTAGGAGGCCATAGCTAAGGTGAGGTCCTTCAAGGATCACATGACTTCAGTGTTATAAACTGCATACTCGTTTTTAAAAACGGGCAGTTCTTTTATGGCAGGGCAGAGGAGCTAATTTCAGAGCCACAAACGTTCCAAGATAGCCCTGGTTGCTAATTAGTCCTTCAGCTAGGTTTATGCATAGCTCCCGTGATCTAGCTGGAACAGTATTTAGAACTCCAGGAACATACATGTTTCGGATGTTGTATGTCCCTGAATTCCCTTACCATGTTTTAATTGGATTTTTGGCACTTATTGGCAAAACTGTGTACCGTATTTTTCGCCCTATAGGACACACCGTCCCATAAGGCACACCTAGTTTTTTGGGGGGGAAATAAAGGGGGAAATTTTTATTTCCCCCCCAGGTGCGGGAGCTTCCCCCGACCCCAGCCCCCAGAACAGGCAACTCTTCGCAAGCCGTGGGAGCCCAGTGCGGGCTCCCACAGCTTGCGGAGATCTGCACGAAGCCTGGAGAGTGAGAGGGGTCGGTGCGCACCGACCCCTCTCGCTCTCCAGGCTTCAGCAAATGCCTGCATTCGCCCGATAGGATGCACACACATTTCCCCTTCATTTTTGGAGGGGGAAAAAGTGTTTCCTATGGGGCGAAAAATAGGGTATTTGTGTGTGCGCGTGTGCGCGCATGCTGCTTAGTATGGGAAAACTCCTCACCCTTCATCTGTGTGAACACACCCAACTCCCTAAAATGTAGGATTAGAATCAGTGCTGGCCAGAAGGCAAGAATGTGTCTTGGCACCATTTATTTTATAAATTAAACATGGGACTTTCATCACAATTCTGTGAGAATGAATTAGGTAGCAAAATGTTAAACCTGTCCTGAACCTAGAAAAATACAGGTTATCAATCCAACTAACTAAATAAAGGGCACAATTAATGCAATTCTTCTGGATTTATTAATGCTTCAGGGCTTAGCTAGGGAAAATGCAGTAGCAACTGAAATGGGAAGACAGAGCTTTGAAACCACTCTAAAATCTAATTTGTTGAGTTACAAAGTGATTTGATCAACCTGTGCAATGAGAAAAGGGCACACTTTAAAAATCAAATTTATTTTCAAAGTTTCGCTTAATGAAATAGTCCTGTGTCTTGATGTGTTTGCAAACAAGACAAATAGATTTTCTGATATTGTGAGTTTTCTTTCAGTTATTTTTGTAAGTACAGCAAGATTAAACATACTTCTTATTTCCAGTTTACAGGATGACAGAATTAGGGTAGAGAGGATGGAAAACAAGCATTTTGAGTACAGCAATGCTTTCCAACTGATTACAAACTTCTATGGAGATCGAGTACTTGATAGTAAAGGTAACTGATTCAGAAATACACTGAAATTTGTCTGAATAGTTTTCATTTGTATTAAATAGGATTTTATTATTTTGTAAAAGTTACTTCACGGTGTCATATTTTCCTTAATTTACAAGTAGATTTTAATATTCTGAGATTGTGCTTGTTAATATATAGAGTTTTTTATATACGATAGATTCCGGCGTATTAGGCAACTGGACGTATAAGGTGCTGGGAGGAAGCCGCGCGCATTGGGGCCCGCTGCCCGCTGCTGCTGCAGCTTTTGCAGCCTCCGAAGCAGCAGTGGGCGGCAGTCTCCACGCTGGGAGGAAGCTGCCCGGCGCCCACTGCTGCCTCGGAGGTAGTACCCAGCGTATAAGACGACCCCCAACTTTTTAACCTCTTTTCTGGGGTTAAAAAGTCGTCTTATACGGTGGAATCTACGGTGTGTGTCTGTGTGTGTGTGTGTGTGTGTGTATTGTATAGCAGTATTGAAGAATCAGAGAGGTCATTCCATCCATATTTATTTCTTGATAACCAGTAAACATTAATTTTAAATTACAGATTATTCAAATAAAAACTCCAAGAATAATTCAAGAACTAAACTCTTTAGTAGTCAGTTGAGCAGCAAGTTGGGCCTGGTTTGCTTTTGGAAAGTGCCTTAGAGCAGTGTTTCTCAACCTGTGGGTCTCCAGATGTTGTTGGACTACAACTCGCATCATCCCTGAACTCTGGCCTTGCTAGCTAGGGATGATGGGAGTTGTAGGCCAAAAACATCTGGGGACCCAAGGTTGAGAAAGGCTGCCTTAGAGTATTTGTCTCAGAGGAGATTTGACGAAGTTAGTTTCCTAATTAATTTCTTGCAATGCAATCCTATACATGTCTATTCTTAAGTAAGCTATTCATAGTTCATTGGTACTTGCTTCTAAGTAATTTTGTATAGGTTTTCAGTCTTAGGCTGTTTCCATGCAACCAGTTTGTCAAGTAACAAATGCTTAGTTGTTTCTGTTAAGAAAGGTTTTGATATTATATATGGGATGATGATGATGTTAATAATATAAATGATATAATATACTTGCAGTGTGTCCTAACCAGGTCATACTCAGTAACATTGAATATCACCCAACATTTTTTGGATTCTCATTTTCCCAGTAATAAATGGTTGCTGTGAAAAATATGGTTCTTTTTCTATCTAGTTTGCGCCATTGCAATGGTAACATAAACCCCTATTACATGGTATACAGAACCTTGTAGGTAAGTGGCATAAGATCCTGCCCATGTGTTTGTACCTGTTTGTGGTAATACAAAAGTATATGCTGAAGAATTTGAAGGAAGCAAATACCAGGAAGGCTTTCCATTCCTCAGTAGCAATGCTACTGCTTTTCCTCTTTCTCCTCCTCTCCTGCTCTGGAATGCACAGCCACTATTTCCCGTGCAGCAAAGCTTCTTCCCTTGCCTGAATCCAATATATCATGCAGAATTTGATAACTCTTCTTGCCAAGTAAGGCGTCATAGTTTTTCCCTGTCCCAAGATGCACAAACAAATACAAGGCATTAAATGTGTAGATTGTAAAAATACCACAAATAACTCGCTGAAGGAGATATCTTTGCTGCACTGTCCATAAGTATGAGGTAGGCAAAAGAAATATTTGTTGTAGTAGTGATTAGGATGCCAATTTGGAGCGAGAGCTAAAATATAGTGCAGAATAGGAGCTCCTACACACTGGATTTTATATGTTGCTGTAATAAAAGCTGCTTGTAATACAACTACACAAATTACAATTGTATTTTTAAGGTTCCCAAGCATTGTCAGTGGTTTTAAACTTGGATAAGTCAGTGCTATGCTCCCTGGCTGCTGTAATCATGTATCTTAAAGAATTTAATTTAGAAAAGATACTCTACAACCCAAGGTAAGTACTTTTAATTTCAGAAAATCACAATCCTGAACAAAGAATACTGTAGGGATATTATTTTGCATCCTCTGGCCAATTTCCTTTCATAAAATAAGTGTACTTTTTGTGATATCCCACTTGTAAACAGGTTCTATAATGTACTATAAACTAAGCATTTAAAGCTAACAAAAGTGGGAAAACTTTAGAAATGTAAAAGTATATGCTTGTAGTGGTTTTAAAATTACTTACCTGATTATTATACTGCCTATAATTCTGCCTATAACTACTATAATACTAAATGCAGAACTGCTATGGGAGGAATTTTTAAGCAAATCCTTATTCTATCAAATCGCCACTTCTGTGCCAATAATACTCTTGCTGCAGTTGTCGCATATAAAAACAGTTTTTTATCTTGTCTTTTAATGTCAGTGCCTACAATACCAAGTGTGATGGGATGATTAGCTGCTTGTGCTTAAAATTGTGCTCCCTCAGAGTTTGTGCGGCTCCACAAACCTCTGTGTGTGACAGAGCTCCTCAGACATGTCTGCTCTAGTCACTCGTAGAGTCTGACAGTGGCTGTCTGCGGAAGCGCTTCCAGCAAAGAAGCTCCTTAACGGAAACGCGTCTCCTGGACTCACGACGTGGCAGCTTCCGGCGAAGCATGGGTCTCCCTATGGTTGCTTCTGACACCTCCCCGCTGTTCTCGCTGGACGTGTCTCTCACCCCTCCCTCTCCCCTGCTAGTTCCTGCCTTGGCTGCTGCGTCTCTCTCAGCATTCCTGAGATCCTCCTCCAGAGACCCCTCTCTCCCCCTGCTGGTCCCTGCTTTAGCTGCTGACTCCCTCCCAGCCTCTGGGAGCCCTACCACCTCCCTTTCCTCTGATGTCAGTTCCCTGACATCCACCTCCGCTCCAGGGCCCCCTTCCCCCCCGCCCATACTCTCTCCTCTGGGCGGTGAGGAGCTAAAACCCCGAAAGGAATCCTCTTCATCTTCAGACGTCTCGAACATTTCCCTCCATCGTTCTTCGTTCCGGCTCGCTGAATCCTCCTCCGCCTCGGAATCAGAGAACCCCTCCAACTCTTCTTCTTCGTCGGTGGTGGCAAAGTATTCCCTCCGGAACCTCGCCACTGGCTGAGGTTTACGAGGGAATCTCTGATGAAACGTTTCTATTAAAACCTCGTCATCTACATCCTCTGCCATGACCCAGGTGTTTTCCGACTCCGGCTCCCCTTCCCACATTACCAAATACTCTACTTGATCTCCCTTCCACCTGGAATCGAGAATCTCCGCTACATGGTAGCTGTGTTCCTTTTCCTCCATAGCTGGTCCCCTATTGACCCTCCCTTCTCTGTCTCCTTTATACGGTGGCAGCAACGACCTGTGGAACACTGGGTGCAGCTTCATGTGGTTCGGTAACCGGAGTCTGAAAGCCACTGGGTTGACCTGCTGCGTGACTTCAAATGGGCCCAGCCTTTTGGGTCTTAACTTCTTACAACCCCCTTTGAATGGTAACCCTTGGGTGGACAGCCACACCTGGTCCCCCACCCTAATGCTTTCCCCTTCCCTTCTGTTTTTGTCTGCCTGCCTCTTATATTCCTCCTTAGCCCTGTTTAAATTAAGTTGGAGCTGACGATGGATCGCTTCCATTTCTTCAACGAACTGTTCTGCAGCTGGAACGCTCCATTTCTCCCCTTCCCCCCCTGGGAAGGCTCGGGGATGGCACCCGTGATTAGCCAAAAAGGGGCTCATCCCCGTGGACACGTTCTCTGCATTGTTGTAGGCAAATTCTGCCAACGCCAGCTTCTCCACCCAATCATTCTCTCTGTCATTCACATAACACCTCAAATATTGCTGGAGGACACCATTAGCTCTTTCCGCCTGCCCGTTGGTTTCTGGATGACGGGCAGTTGAGAAATTAACCTCTACATGCAGTAAGCTCATGAGCTTCCTCCAGAACCTGGAAGTAAATTGTTTCCCTCGGTCAGAAACCACCCTCAAGGGGGCGCCATGCAGCCTAAACACATTTTCTACAAACAATTTAGCGGTTTCTTCTGCTGTGACCGCATGTGAGCAGGCTATAAAGTGGGCCATCTTGGTTAACAGGTCTACCACAACCATGATGGCTGTTTTCCCTCTAGACCTTGGCAGATCAGTCATGAAATCTATTGCCACTGCTTCCCATGGTCTTTCAGGCGTGGGTAGTGGTTCTAATAAACCTGCCGGTGCCCGCCTCTCCCCCTTGGCTCGTTGACATTGGTCACACCCTCTCACATACTCCCACACATCTTCCCTGACCTTGGGCCACCAGAATTCCCTGGTAACCAGCCACATGGTTTTGTGTTGCCCAAAATGCCCTGCTGTGGGGCTATCGTGCAGTTGCTTGAGTACCTTTTCCCTCAATTCCCCTTCAGGTATATATAACGCTCCCTTGTAGTACAACGCCCCGTTTCTCTCCTCAAAACCCCCGGGTTTGTCTCCCTCCCTCCTGAGACCCCTGAGTTTGTCCTGGGCGTATTCATCCTGCACCGTTCCCTCTACCAGTTCCCTTTGCCCCACCAATGCCGCCCCACACACCCAGCGGTCCTCTGGAATGACATGGGTCTCTTCGGGTGCTCCCTCCCTCTCCAAATATTCAGGTTTGCGTGAGAGAGCGTCCGCCCTAACGTTCTCTGGGCCTGGCACGTAACAAATCTCAAAGTTAAATTTGGAGAACTCCTGGGCCCATCTCAACTGCCGTTGGTTGAGCACTCGCGCAGTTCTCCAATACTCTAGATTCTTATGGTCCGTGCACACTTGCACCTTATGTTGTGCACCAATTAGCAGGTGCCTCCATCTCCAGAAAGCCTCATGAATAGCAAGAAGTTCCCGGTCGTACACCGTGTAGTTCCTCTCGGATTTGTTCAGCTTTCGTGAAAAGAAGGCACACGGTCGCCACTCTGACTCCTCCTTCCCCGGCTGCAGAAGAAGCACCGCCCCTATGGCTCTGTCAGATGCGTCTGTTTCGACCCTCAGCTTTTTTTGTAAATCCACATGCAGAAGTTGTTCTTCAGAGGCGAAGGCCCTTTTCAGTTCCTCAAACGCTCGCTCCGCCTCCGCCGTCCAAACAAACTTCTTTTTACTGCTGAGACAGTCCGTGATGGGCGCCGTCAGGTGGGCGAAGTTTCGGATGAACTTACGATAAAAGTTTCCAAACCCTAGGAACCTCTGCACATCCTTCTTGGTTTTGGGTGTTTTCCATTCCAGGACTGCTTGAACCTTGCCGGGATCCATGGCCAACCCCTTGTCTGACAGGCGGTACCCCAGGAATTCCACTTCCTTGGTATGAAACTGACACTTCTCCAGTTTCACCCACAGCCTGTTGGCTTGCAGCCTGCTCAACACTTCTCTGACGTCTCTCACATGTTGCTCCTCATTCTCCGAATACACCAACACATCATCTAGGAAGGCCACGCAATTCTTGTAGAGCAAAGGCCCCAGTACGTGGTTCATGAACGATTGAAAACACGCGGAGCCTGCTTGTAATCCAAAAGGCATCACGAGATATTCAAATGCCCCCAAAGGGGTGAACATGGTGGTTTTCCATTCATCCCCTTTCCTTATACGTATTAGGTTGTACGCCCCCCTTAGGTCCAGCTTTGTAAAAATCTTTCCCTTCCGCACCCTGGTCAAAATATCATCAATCCTGGGCATAGGGAAAGCCGCCGGTTCTGTCACTGCATTTAACCGCCTGAAATCACATACAAGTCTCGGCTTGTCCGTGTGCTTTTTATCCACAAAAAACACTGGGCTACCCCCCGCTGCCTTGGACTCTCTGATGAAGCCTCTCTTCAGGTTCTTGTCAATGAACTCTCGCAACTCCTGCATTTCCCTGTCTGACATGGCATACAACTTGCCTACAGGAAGCTGTGCTCCAGGGAGTAAATTGATCTGGCAATCAAAGGGCCTATGCGGGGGTAGTTGGTCAGCTTCCTTCTCGCTGAACACGTCGCTGAGATCTGCATACTGTGGTGGTACCTTCACCTTCTCCATTACTTCAGTCCCTGCTAGGGTGGCTTGGGCCCCTGCTGAACCCTTTTCCCCCTTGCAGTGTTCTAAGCAATGTGCTGAACCGAAGGAAACCACTCTTTGATGCCAGCCCACCAGCGGATCATGTAGGGCTAGCCAGCTCATTCCCAAAATAATGGGAGCGCCTCCCAAGGTGGCCACATTAAACGCTATCAGTTCTGTGTGCCTTGCCACCCTCATTATCATTGGGACGGTCTGCAAGCTGACTTCCCCTCCCAACAGCTCCCTGCCATCGATCGTGGTCACCTGCAGGGGGTTGCTTAAAGGGATCGTCTGTATCTGGTGTTCAGCAGCAAACTCCTTGCTCATAAAATTGCAGGAGCTGCCTGAGTCCAACAGCGCCTTTATTTTTAGGGGGTGTCCATTTTGCAGCTCTAACGACACTTCAATCACTAGAGCAGGTTGAGGAGCTTCTGGCACGGGCACTTTCACTGCTCTTTGGCCTGGCTGCAGTGCCCCGACTGTGGCAACCAGGCGTTGGCTTTTACCTGCTCCGTTTCTCCCTGCTCTCCTCCCTCAACAGCCCCCACCATCCCTTGCCATTCCTTCCTCTGGGGGCAGACTCTGGCAAAGTGGCCTGGCTGTTGGCAGAGATAGCATTTCCGGGCCCCCTTTCCCTCCTTCTTAGCCCCCTCACTGGGCTTTGAAACTGCGCGCGCGCGGGCTGTTCCGACTTCCATCGGCTCTGCCGGCGGGAAAGCTGGCTCAGGAATGTCTGGAATGCGGAACTCCTTCCAACGTTCCCCTCTCCCTTCCCGCCTCTCCAAGGCTCTTGCCTCCTGGCGCGCTCCTATGGTCAGCGCAGATTTGGTCAGCTGATCCATAGACACCGCCCTGGGGCTCCGGGACAGTTCGTCTTTCACAGCCGAAGAAAGACCTTCTTCACATAGCATCTGAATGGGTGCCGCCGATAAATCCCACCCCAATCTGTGAATCAGCATGGTAAACTCAGTCCAGTACTCACGGACAGATCGGCTTCCCTGCTTGCAAGCCATTAGCTGTCTGCGCACCACCCCCTCCTCAATATCGCTGGAAAACATGATATCCATTGCACGAAAGAACTTCATAGTGTCCTTTAGGATGTCATTGTGCGTTGCCATCAGGGGTCGAACCCAGTCCCGCGCCCCCTTCTCAAGATGCCCAATTACGAAAGCAACTCGCGATTCCTCATCAGGGAACTCATCAAACTGCACATTAAGGGCATATTGCATCTCTGTCCTAAAGGCATGGTAATCCTTGGGGTCCCCCCCAAACTTCTGCACCAATCCTGGTACCTTTCTGGGGAACTGCGTGGTTCTCCCCTTCTTGTCAGCATCCTGAGCCCTTCTCTCCTCAAGCCTCGCCGTCTGCAGCGCAAGTTGGACCTCCAATGCTCGGTATCTTTCTTCCAAGCTTGGACCAGCTCCACCCCCTGCTCCTCCGGCTCCGGCTCCGGCTCCGGCTGGGTCGCTCATGATGCTTTCTCCTGCACAGGCAGCGTACAGAGACTGTCAGACTGCTGTGATGGGATGATTAGCTGCTTGTGCTTAAAATTGTGCTCCCTCAGAGTTTGTGCGGCTCCACAAACCTCTGTGTGTGACAGAGCTCCTCAGACATGTCTGCTCTAGTCACTCGTAGAGTCTGACAGTGGCTGTCTGCGGAAGCGCTTCCAGCAAAGAAGCTCCTTAACGGAAACGCGTCTCCTGGACTCACGACGTGGCAGCTTCCGGCGAAGCATGGGTCTCCCTATGGTTGCTTCTGACACCTCCCCGCTGTTTTCGCTGGACGTGTCTCTCACCCCTCCCTCTCCCCTGCTAGTTCCTGCCTTGGCTGCTGCGTCTCTCTCAGCATTCCTGAGATCCTCCTCCAGAGACCCCTCGCTCCCCCTGCTGGTCCCTGCTTTAGCTGCTGACTCCCTCCCAGCCTCTGGGAGCCCTACCACCTCCCTTTCCTCTGATGTCAGTTCCCTGACACCAAGTAAAAATGCTTCTGGTTTTTTTAATAAATGTATATTTCAACATCTTTTCCATCTCATTATAAATCATTTCCCAGAAGCCTTTCACTTTCTTACATTCCCACCACAGATGATAAAAAGTGCCTCTTTTACCTCTTCATAAGGTTTAATTTTCCAGTTATTTCCTTCTTCTCTTACTAACTTTTCATATGTGCCCCAAGTTTTACTCATATTTATCTTTTTTACACTCATTGTTTCCAAAGGTGACAACCACCATGGTGTTTTACGTTCTAATAGGTTTTTGTACCTATCCCAAATTTCATATAGAGCTCTTCGGAATATGTGGTTTCCAAATCCTTTATGCACTTTTGTTTTGTCATACCATAAATATACGTGCCAACCAAACCTATTGTCAAATCCTTCTAAGTCCAACAAATCTGTATTTTCTAACAATATCCATTCCTTCAACCAACAAAGGCAGGGTGGTTCATAGTATAACTTCAAGTCTGGCAAGGCAAAGCCCCCTCTTTCTCTAATATCAGTTAACAATTTAAATTTAATTCTTGGTTTCTTCCCCTGCCAGATATATCTTGAAATTATTTTCTGCCCCTTGAATAACAGTTTTGGTAGCACATTCATTTTAATGACTGACATCCTATCCTATAGAGAAAGTTGCATCCGTCCCCACACTTTCAAATCTCTCTTAATTCCATTCCACATCGGTGTCTAATTATCTTGGAAAAAAATTATATTCTTTGGGGTTAGCCAAATTACCAAATATTTCACTTTTTTTACTACTTCTATACCAGTTTGTTGTTGCAGCATAGCCACCAAATCTTGTTTCATATTTTTAACTAACGTTTTAGTTTTCTTTTTATTTAATTTGAGACCTGCTACTTGTCCGAACTGTTCTATTTCTTCTAGTGCTTCTTTATCACTAGTTAATGGGTCTTCCATTGTTAAAACCAAGTCATCTGCAAAGGCTTTCACTTTAACATTGGTAGTTGATTTTAAATTAGTTTTCCCCAGAAGTAAAATGATTCATATGTGTTTACCAGAAGCTGTTTCTCCTTCATATGTCTTAACGTGCTTTCGCCAACAATATACAAAGCCATGATTTTATTTTAAAGCTTAATAAGCAATTATTTTGTGTCATCACTATGGAATAATGCTTTTTATTTCAGTAATTTTAAGAAGTTATCAAGTGAAGCTGAATATATGATACTTAATGGGTCTACAGTAAATAATCTTGAAATCTTACAGAATCAGGTAAGAAAGTATGCTTCATCCTGCACATTTCTTTGCTTGGGAAGCATGTCTTGGATTATTGCACGTGTTCTTCATACACCAGTTCTCTCCTAGCTTCCTGTGTTTAGTCAGATTTTCCTCAGCTAGGCTCTAACAATGGAAGTAAGTTGAAACAGGAGACCTATGATTCTGTTATAGCAGTTAGAACATGGGTCAGCAAACTAAGCTCCATGGGCTGGATCAGGCCCAATTGCCTTCTAAATCCATCCCGGAGATGGTCCGAGGATCGCCAGCACGCGCACGTTCTTTCCCTCTCCCTCACACAATGGTGGTGGCAGCGGCGCCTCCTCCCTCCCTCCTGGCTTCTCTCCGCCCTGCCTAGAGGAGGAAGGGGGCTGGGCTTTGTTGCTGCCAGCCCCTCCGGAGCCCTTTCTCGTGCTGTTCATCATCCCTCCACTGCCGTTCTTTTTTTTTTTCTTTCCAAAATATAGTCCGGCCCCCCACAAGGTCTGAGGGGCAGTGGACCGGCCCCCTGCTGAAAAAGTTTGAGGGCCCCTGAGTTAGAATTTAGCAGCTAGTCTCCTGATTTCCCTCTGAGCCTATGTTCACAGTACTTTAGTAAATGCAGTTTTGGCGAAATGCATTTACCAAGGTGACATATTCATTGTTTTGATTTGTACCCTGTCTTTTTATCAGATAATGTACAACTCTAGAAGGATGCCAGCATAATTTAATACCCATCAAGAAGAAGAACATGGTGCAGGGCATGCATGTTCTGAGGGCATATGATGCAGCCAGCTTGTTGAAGTTAAGCAGGTCCTGGTCTAGTCATTTTTAATTCTGTGATGAATGAAAGGCCAGATATAAGTACAGTGGAGCTCTAGTTGCGGACATGATCCATTCCGGGGTACTGTTCGCACCCCGAAAAGTCTGCAACTAGAGCAGCGCTTCTGCGCAAGCACAGAGCGCAATAAAGCGCTTCTGTGCATGCGCGAAGTGCTCAGAATGCTTCTGCGTGTGCGTGAAGCGCTCAAACTGTTTCTGCTCATGCACACGCAGCAAAACCCTGAAGTATACACTTCCGGGTTTGCTGCATTCGCAAGCCGAAAAGACACAATATGAACCTAATGCAACACAAGGTATGACTGTATACTGAAGATAAGACTTCCTTTTTAAAAGTGAAGCTCTTGCCCATAAAAGGCACAAACACTTGGAACAAAACTGTAAATGGAAAATAAGCCAAGGAGAGAAGGAATTTACTGAAGATAAAAAAGGGCTAAAGATATAAAATAAATAAATAAACATTTACACCAAAAGCAGGAATCTAGTCACAAAAATCACTGGAGTTATAGAAAGAAAAAGAAAAAGTAAACTTTTTTCCAGAAGTTCAAGAGATTCATATCTAAATCATTGCATTGATGTTATTAGTATGTATAATGTGTGGAAATAAGTTGTAGAACAAACAGACAAAAGACAAAGTAATTGGCCACTAGAACCAAATGTCATTTATCAAAGAGCACGATCTTTTCGGAAGTGTAGATATTATTAACATAGACCTCTTTGTGGGAGGATTGTGGTAGCCACTGTAACACCATTTTTCAAAAAAAGGATCCACAGACATTCAAGGAAATGTGAGTTTCTGAGGAAAAAGGTAAACTTATTTTGTTGCGCATTTTTATCTTACTTTTTTATTTTATGTTGATGAGAAACAGAATATGTTTAAAGAACTAAGATTCTTAAAGTTCAGATTTCCCATATTTTCTTTCAAATGTGTTTTAATTGGTTGAATAAAACACTGTCATTACTGCAGACTGATAAGAAAAAAAAAGGCAGCCTGTTTTGGGTCTTGGATCATACAAAAACTTCATTTGGGCAACGAAGACTAAAGAAATGGGTGACACAGCCTCTTTTGAATTCCAGGTATTCATTACCAAATAACTTTGCTACCCAGTAGCTGAGCTGGATATTGATTATTTTAAAGTTATAATACTTTTGTTTTTCCTTCGATGAGAGTAATCCTTCGATGCAGCTAATTTTATTCTTAGGCTAAATTAAACACTGCTAGCTTCGAGGAATAATTACCAACTTTCAGATCAGCTCTGCTACTCCAGCTCTTATACTCCATGTAAAATTTAGTGTGTTTTTAGGTTTTGGCTGTTACAAAAAATGCATTTGCCTGTTTCTGCATTCTTTAAACATGCTGGCAGTTGTAATAGCATTAATTTCTATGTCTAATGGAACTCCTTTTTGAATAATATATAGTTGTCCTTGACTTTGGCCATACTTAGGTATAAAATAAAAACTCTTCATTGGCTAGGCGTTGGGATGTAACAGATAGTTTTGTTGATTTTAGTATTGCTGCTTTGTTCTGATTCCATTTTTAGATTTGATGCAGTGTTTTAACAATATTTTATTTGTTTTGATTGTGATGTTCTGTATTGCTAGCCACCCTGTGCTTCCATTGGGAGGAAGGCCAGAACAGAAACATAAGGAAATAAATAAAATGCTTCACTTCTAACGTAGTTGGGTTTTGTTTTGCTTTCTTACAGGGAATCCCATAAGATACTCTTACGGTGTAAATTTATTGAGAATTACCGTATTTTTTGCACCATTACACTCACTTTTTTCCTCCTAGAAAGTAAGGGGAAATGTCTGTGCGTGTTATGGTGGGAATGCCTATGGGTGGCATGCCTACGGATTTTCCTCCTCTAAAAACTACATGCGTGTTATGGTCGGGTGCGTGTTATAGAGCGAAAAATACGGTAACTTCTGCTGTGCCCATTGGGGATCACTCACTACTGTGTCTTATTTACATGTTCATCCTAGGAACTATTTTCAGCTGTGCAGTGATTGTGACAATTATAGAAGAGTCAGTGTCTGCCCTTGGCAGTTCAGTTTGATAACAGTTGGAAACAATGGGAGAGACATTCCCTTGTTATAGTACTAGTGGGGAGTGATCACTGGTAGGAGACAAAATTCTGCTAGCTGGAAGCATGCAGTTGTTTGTTGTTGTCATTTAACTGAATTTCAGAATTTAGAATTTTATGTAAAATCCTTACCAGTCAGCAGTTTTTTTTCTTTGCAGTAATATATGAATGGAAGTTGAGAAAACTATGATACTAATCAGTTTGCATTCAGCAGCTTCCTCTCCTGACTTATCATGATGAATGACTGTTGTTGCAACAAAATGTGCTGTAATTGTAGATCAGAATTATTTATGATGATTGCAGCTTTTCATTACGGATGCATTCTACTCAATGGCTCATCTCTCCCTAAGGATGGAATGTGTATGACTAAAGCCTAATTTAGACCCAGTAGTAATTCTGCTTAGAATTGGATTAACATACAGCAGTAAATACTTTGGAACTAAAACTTTCTTTTGGAAAATATGGGAGTGGGACATGAGAGTAAGACAGGGACCATTGTATCAGAGATAGAAGTCATGTGTGAAGCTTGATGTCCCAATATTGGGCTAATTGCTCATACATAGCTTTTCATAATGCTATAGACAATGGCTCCTCTCCTTCTACAATTGAGGTATGAATACAACTTTGTATGAAAAATGATCCTGTCTCTTATGCTAGACACTTAAAGATTATCCACAGCTGCAACTGATTTATATGGCAGAGAAAGGGTCAACATATTCCCAGTTGTAGAGAAATGATTTTATTTCAGAGTTTGACCCCCCCCCCAGCACCTCTTTGAACTATCGGTCAATCCCCCCTTTCCTCATATCATCCCCTGAAGTGTCATCCAGTGAGGAAAAAGAGGAGGAAGACTAAGAGCTGCATTTATCCCTCACTGGTAATTGCAACGATTTTAAAAAATGGTTTCCTAGTACTTTACACAATTTTGCTTATACACTCGATAGCCAGGAACATAACCCTTGCATAAGATTACCTGTATTTGGCAAACATTTAAATCCTTCATTTGTACAAATTTGGTTGTTTCCTTTTTCAAGGTGATTGTTGCTGAAGTTGCATTTTACTTGTGCAAAACAAAAGCCCTTGATTGCCATTTAACAGATGTGGAGATAGTAGTATGCAGATCTAGTCATCCCTCTAGATGCATTCATGAATATTTTCACTATTGTTTAGCAAATATGAAGAGAGCTGTGCCATTATACTACAAAAAACCCCAAAAGGAGCCATTCTAAAATTGCTGGAAATGGGCTGTGGGATATGTAGTATGTTTCAAGATGTTTCAAGTTTTTAATGTTTTACTTAGAAGGTTGAGAGAAGAAAAGGAAACTTCATCCTAGTAATAGTTCTGCAGTTCCTTGAAGAGTCTGTCAGGCTCAAAACTAGATGGGTGTTTTTGCATGGGTTTTTGTTTAACTTTCACACTTTTGGCATGGACCATATTGTCTCCGTCCCCCAGCCACATGGTTGTTCATACTCAGGGGCTTCCTGACAGAAAAAAGACTGTTGCAGCTTTTATGCTAAAAGTATATAGAAAGTTTGATCCATCTATCTCAATTGCTGTAAATCTTAATAATAATAATAATAACAACAATAATAATTAATTATTTATACCCCACCCATCTGGCTGGGCTTCCCCAGCCACTCTGGGCGGCTTCCAAAAAAATATTAAAATACTGTAATACATCAAACATTAAAAGCTTCCCTAAACAGGACTGCCTTCAGATGTCTTCTGAAAGTCTGGTAGTTGTTCTCTTTGACATCTGGTGGGAGGGCATTCCACAGGGAGGGCGCCACTACCAAGAAGGCCCTCTGCTTGGTTCCCTGTAATTTGGCTTCTCGCCAGAAGGCCCTCGGCACTGGACCTCAGTGTCCGGGTAGAACAATGGGGGTGGAGACGCTCCTTCAGGTATACAGGACTGAGGCCGTTGAGGGCTTTAAAGGTCAGTACCAACACTTTGAATTGTGCTCAGAAACGTACTGGGAGCTAATGTAGGTCTTTCAAGGCCAGTGTTACATGGTCTCGGCGGCCACTCCCACTCACCAGTCTGGCTGCCACGTTTTGGATTGTAAATAATATTGTAGCGCAATTTGTGTTTGTATAAAATGTAGGCAATATACATGATGCGAGGCGCAGTATAGATATAAAAACAAACTAAAATTCAGATAATACAATCTGAATATTTAGTTTCTCATAATATTTGTTGTACTGTATTTACAACAGATTGTAGTAGAAGCAAAAATGTTTTAAATGGACCTTTTACAGTGGCATATTTATCCCATACATAATCCTCTATGGAGTCTTATATTTTATTATTCTTGGGAAAGTGTTTAAAAAACATAGTGAGGTGAAAAAAAATGGGTCACTTGATATTGGATGATGTTCTCTTGACCCGGTTTTTAAATATTGAGGATTACAGCAGGCAAAGTGTATGCATGCTTCTTTTGTGTTAGATTACTAGAGCTATAGTAGCATAGCCATATGTGAAAATGATTTAAAGTGCAGATTAACCTTTCGAGGGTAGTGTTTCATTTTTCCTCTGTTGTAGTATGTTTACATTTACTGTTTCATGTTAGTATATTATGTATTCATAAATAGAGTTCATAAACATGTTTTCCAGTCCCAATGTGATATATAGCTAGTATTTTTAGATGTATTTATGTTCTCCTTTAAATACCCATACAAAAACTAGGGGGGGAAATGTCTGAAGCCTTTTGACTCAGAGAATGGTCCTCCATTTGAATCATAACAGTCACAGCTTTTTGAAAAGGCCAGCTCAGGTGGAATGCTACCCATAAATGTAATGCTAGATCCTTCAATTTAGAGAGGGGTGTGTGTGTTCTGTATGTTGAATTGGCTCTCCTAATTTCTAGACTGGTACTAAGCTAGCCCCTGATTGCTGGTTTATCCAGACAGATTAGTATAATCAGCTTGACATGGGAGCAAGAAGGGAGAAAAATTGAGAGGGGGGAAAGTGTTGGCATAAAAGAGTGCCAGAAATTCGAATGGGGGGGGGGATAAAGAGGAAAACAGAGCAGCAAAGGTTTTAATAAAGCAGGGATGAAAACACACAGAGGAAAATGGTACATAGTTTTAAATAACAACAGAGGTTTGAATAGAGCAGGGATGGTGTAAATCTGAAGGGGGAAGCGGCAATTTTAAACATGACAGAGCTTTCAGTGGAGCGAGCAGGGGTGACTCTGGGGGTTGGGGAAATGAATGTTTAAAAACAAAGTTTGAGTACCCCAATAAGGGAGTGGGGGAAAGTATTAGCTGCTGCATTGTACCCACCTCTGCTATTTCTTCTTGTTAAAATTGGTTTGTTTTTAAAAACTCTTGAGTGTCTCTATATCCCTGAAGAGAAGAACAGGGTAAGGGGGGGGGGGAGACTGTTTTAAACTTCACCCTCTTCCATTCCCCAGCTGCTTCATGTGTGAGAAATAAAGGAAGTGGAGCCCTCAGATACTCCATAATACTGTGCTACAGTATGTTTCACTTCTGGTATCATGTGTTGTCTTCAACATGATGTTCTAGATTCAGTGTAGGAATTTAGGGTTAGTCTATTCATGTTAAAGATACAGTAACTTATATCATCATGGCCATGTGCGCATGCAAAGGGAGCTGCAGAATAGGAGACAGGACATTGCATGGAAATAGGGGTGCTCTATGTGCAAAGGAGAGTTGAGAAAAGAGACTGAAGGTGCAAATGGGTGTGCAAGGGAGGTTGCAAAAAAGGAGAAGGTTGGAGGTATGGGATTGGGGTTAAAGATGAAAGCAGGGCCATGAAAGAATCTGAAGAACAGGAAGGAATGGCCACTTAAGAATTGGGCAGAAGGTGAAAACAATACTTCATGGTTGCAATATGCTGGAGGAGAAAGATGCAGTAAGCTACATGTGTGTGTGTATGCGCGCGCAAGGGGAGGGTGCACAAAAGGCGGAGGAGGCATGGACATGGGGGTGAAGATGGAAATGGGTGCAAAGGGGAATTGCAGACTAGAAGAGAGAAGTGGCTGCAGAAATGGGGTTGGGAAAGTGAAATGCAAGCTTAATAGTTGCATGTTGTGTTAAGGGGAAGCTCTAGGGCAGGGGTGTCAAACTCAAATTCCTCGGGGGCCTCATCAGCAGTTTGGTCACCCTCAAAGGGCCGGTTGTATCTGTAGGACTATGTAAAGGACATGTAAAGTGGAGGTTTCCCGTGTAGAACGGCCGGCGCCGCTAGAGGGCAGACGTTCTCTGGCTTGTAGGCTGCCGCGCATGCGCTGAAGAGGCGGCTTTCTTGTGTCAAAAAAAAAAAAGCGAGAATAAAAGGTGAAGGCTGGCGGCTACACGGGCCACATGACGAGGTCTGGCGGGCCGGATTCGGCCCGCGGGCCTTGTGTTTGACACCCGTGCTCTAGGGGTTTAATGTGGAGGGAATTGCAGGGGTGTTAGCAGGCAGAGTGAGCAGTGGTACAGGCCCTAGTTAACTAAGAAAGAGTGTATGCTGTGGCCAGTGGGGAATATAAATCCACAGAATAAGCAAAGTTTATTCTGGGTTAAATATTTTCATTGTAAACTGTTTTCTGATGGTGTTGAAGATCTTTTAAGAAACTTGCTGCTTTATGTAACTTTGCCTTCTATCTACTCAGCCCACTTAAGTGGGGTGATCCAGACAGAGATCCTGAAATTTTTATATTATAGAGAACATTCAATCTGTAGTAAAATAATCCTTTTTTAACAGTGAAATTAATTCTCGACTTGATGCGGTGTCGGAGGTTCTCCTATCAGAATCGAGTGTCTTTGGTCAAATAAAGCACCTTCTATGTAAGATGCCAGATGTTGAACGAGGACTCTGTAGTATTTATCACAAAAAGGTAAAAAAAAAAAAAAGTGAGCTACAAATGATTAATACTATATTCTATTATATTAAAATATGGTTTTAAACTGGCATTTTTTTCTTGAAATTTAGGTTTAAGATTCATACATTGAAAGGAAGGAGATAATTTAACCCTACATTAGTAGAAAAATTAACACTGTAAATCTAGTCCCAGGGTCAAATATATACCTGAAATAAAATACCTGATTACTAAGCATAATACTACCCAAAAGTTTTGTTTTTTTAAAAGCCTTTATTGAGACCCTCCCTTTTCCAGTAAAAAAGAAGAAGCTACAAACAAGTCATTGGGCTGAAAGAGTACACAACACCTGTTTTCATATAATTCAGACAAGATGGCCCTGAAACACTGCATGGCAATTCACACTTCAATGGTTGATATTTTCATTACCTCCCTCCCCCCTCCCCCCCGTGTTGCAGTATGTTTGAATTCCACCATTAAGTGGAGGGTTAAATCAGTTTCAGTATTAGCAGTGTCTTGAGAAAAGTATTTTGTTCATGTGATTAATAAAAAAATATGGATTCCTTCAGTCTTTGCTGAGCAAGTTGCCTCATAATGCTGTAGAGTAGTAGGCCTACAGTTTCAGGCTATGCATTAAAATACAAATTAAAATATTATTGACATTCTAATTTATACATTATTAAAACGACACCAATTTGACTGCATCCCATGTATGTAAGTTCCCTTCCCATTGTGATACCAGCAGCAAGTATAATCAGGGTGCATATATTTCAATGAATGTCCAAAACTGGGAGGAAACTAAGGAACATTAATTTTTAAAACATTAGCCTTGAAGTTACAATTGTTTCTAATTTCAGTGTTCCATTCAAGAGTTCTATCTGGTAGTCAGCACATTCTCTCAGTTGGAAACAACAATCACAGCACTGGTTCCAGCTATACGTACTCAGGTTCAAGCACCTTTATTACAGAAGAGTCTTTTGGAAATTCCAGAATTGCTTTGTTCAACAAAGAAGTATATAAGCATGCTTAATGAAGCAGCAGCAAAGTAAGTAACAGTGCAGTCTTTCCATGTTTAATCAAAAATAAGCTGTACTGAATTCAATTGGGCTTATTTCCAGGTAAATAGGGTTAGGATTGCAGTCTAAATTGTTATATAAGCATGGTACAATAGTCTTATGTAATATTAACGAATGGATCTTACAGAAGGTCTTGTAATCCTCTGTTCTGGCCATGCTACCTGGACACCACTACTGCTACCCTGTTGCCCCATCACTTACCCTTAGGCAACGACCTTTGAACCCACTGGCTTGACAGTAGCCACCTAGCATAGACACTCAATGTGCAGTTAGTATGGAAAGTGAATATAGAATAAATTCTACTGAACTGAAAGATTGTTCAGTTTCTAAGCTGTCCATTCATTTTTAACCTTGAGCAGTTAGTTTCCTTGAGTATTTCTTAATAATATTTCTTAATCTTCACCATAAGTTCCTGGGGCAGGGAACAATAGTTATACTAACTGGTTTCTTTTTATTATTACATTCTGTACATCAAACGCTATATATCCCGGTTTACAGCATTGCTTTGAAATGTCATAAAGTTACCGTACTTTGACTATAATCCCTGCAAGTGAAACAAAATTGTTTATTTCTTTAGTTTGGTTTATTTATGCACTTAAAATATTGTTCTTAATCTGAAAGGTAATGGAGTTTGTTTTTTTACTAATGTGTGTGTTAGTATTACATATATTTGGTAACATATTATTCTTGTTACGAATGTAAATACTGTACTTTTTTTGTTAGTATTAAGGAATGTGTGTACTTTGGGGGGGTCTATCTTAACTGTTGGATTCTGCATACTTAGAAGTGGAGACAAAACCCAACTGTTCAAAGATCTTGAAGAATTTCCCTTAATAAGAAAGAGGAAGGATGAGATTCAGGAAGTTCACTCTCAGATCCAGTTACACCTTCAGGATATACGAAGAATCCTAAATTGTCCCTCTAAGGATTATGTTACGGTGTCAGGACAAGCAGTAAGTTAAATATTTGCTTCATATTTTTTCTTGTTGTATTTGCCATTGGTCATATTTTGTTCAAGTGTTCATTTGTCAGCAGACATAGCTTCAAAGACTAGAACCACCTAAGCTGCTGGGGAATTCGTATTCGTTCCCATTGACCTGGGTTAATCAAAAGGGCCTCCCAAGCACTGCATGAAGAGGCACATTACCCACAAGTAGAGAGACTAGTTTATATTAAATTGGGATATTACTGTTGGAGATCACTCCAACAATGATATTGTCCAGTGATCTGACAAATCCAGCCAATCTCTGCCATATAGATATTACCAACTTTCACAGATAATGGTTGAGAGAGTATTCTCCAAGAATCTTGTTGGCTTCTTCAAGAGAAATTCATCAGACCGATGTAAGAGTAGCATATAGATTACCAAATTAAAGCTTGCTTGAGCACAGATGATAATAAATTATAGTGCACCTGAATTGGTTAATTAGTGAACCCATACAATATAATAAAGGATTTGGAAACAATAAAAAGACAAAACAAGGGTAAGACTGCCAACCCATCTTCAAAAGTGAGAAAATGATCCTCTTACTCATCTTTAGGTAGGCAGGTTATATGCTGTCAGAATAAATAATGCTTCTGCAAGCTAAACAGCTTAGAAATGTTTTCCCCTGATGTTGTATTGATATCCTATATAAAAGAAATGAAGTGCATTTTTTTGTGAAAGATCATTTGGATTTCTTGCTAGTAGAAAGGTTAATCTTTACTGCTGTTTACGCTGCTTAAATGTTTTGAACGGAATGCAAATAGAAGGACAGCAGCTAAATAGTTGATACACAATCCTTTTCAGTCAGTTTGACAAAAGATGTGTGATTTGTATGATGACTACCAAATGCCAAATTATACATAACATTGAATTGCCATATCACTTTGCTACATTGATTTTTCTAGCCCCCATTTCTGAACCGGACACTTGTTTTCCAACCAATGGGCCGACTTGCAACCAATAGAGCTGCATTAACTCCAAATCATTTTTCCTGTTACTGTCATTCTAATCCGAGATATTAGATACAGTCATATATAAAGAGATTATCTTCTGTTGATAAAGCTTTTTTTCAAGGGTAAACAAAGAACAAGTGAGATAGATATAAGCTCAGCCCTCTGGCTTTTGCATTGAGAATCGTTTTTAAAAGTAGGTAACACTTGATACCCACTTTGCTGCCCTGGGATCCTTTGGAAGAAGGGTGGGATATAAATCCAATAAATAAATAAACACACACACTTTTAGCTATACAATCTGACATTATAACAGATAAGTTAAACCATAACATAAGTATTAAGAAGAGGTAGCATGGGAAGAAACTTGACTAGGATATTTTACAAAACAATTTGTTGGGCCATCTATTGATGGCTGCAATAATCTCAGTGGCAAGATTTTGGTATTTTGCTGTAAAATGTTAGGACTGTGGAATGTTGTAGTTCAAACAAGAGGGTTTGTACAACTTAATTTTTCTTTATGTGAATGCATTATATGTTTGTATCTCGCTTTTCCTCCCAGGAGCCCATGGATTGTGAAGGGTGGGATAGTATGGAATAAATAATAACAATGATAACAATAATAGTAATGCAGAGATATTTTAGTTTCAGATTGAAGTCAAGAATTCACTTTTATCTTCTGTACCATATGATTGGATTAAAGTTAGCAGGTATGTAAAGATAATGTAACTTGCAATATGATTACCATTAATTTTATTTACGTTAATGATGAAGATGATTTGCATGAAAGCACCTTAAAGTTCTGAATGGTGGGGTTGGATGAATGTTTTTAAATACACCTTTGCAAACTCTAAATCAGTATCTAATACTCTTAGGTACAGTAATCAGTCTTGGCATCAGCACATGGCAAAGGGGGCATTTCCAGGTTTCTACACATGCCAGTACAGCCCACTAGGCATGTTGCTTTACCTGGTCCTATGGACACAGAGGTCCCCAGCAGCGGCCAGTCACCACTTCAAGCTGACTCCTTGGTTTGCCTGACGGTGGTCAGTTCACTTGCCACTGTGAGTCAGCCTCATTCCTGCTTGCCTGCTTGCTTACTTGGTGGCAGCAGCCCATTACAGGATCACCACCATCAGGAAAATTTCTTCTCTGCCCAGTAAGCACTGCATCACAGGGAAGTGGTGAGACAGTTGCCAGCCTCCTGCCATGCTCGCTTTGCAGGCTTGTGGACCAGTCAGCACTATAGTGGAGTATTGCCATGAGGAAGGGTGTAAGATGCAGGAGCCATGGGGAGTCTGTTAAGGACCGCTCAAAAGCTGTAGTCAGGCCTAACAGTAATATATCTGTAGGTGCAGGAATTCCATGTATGTCTGCAGTACTTTACTCAGTCACATAATATAGTCAGATTCCTTACTAAATTCAGGGCTATTTTCCCATCAAAAGAATCTGACATATATTTGGACAGCTGTGTTCTCATCATTTATATATAATCTTAGTTAATACGTTTTTCTACTTTCATGGAGCTTCCATTTATAATGTGTGGATGTTCATAATGTAACATAAAGTTTGAGGTAGATAAACTGATTTCCTTCTTCCTTTTATTTTTTATACTGAGAATGCAGTCCTGTCATCTGATATGTGCAGGTACATCTCATAGACTTCAGTGTGACTTTGCTCACACTAATTCACAGCGAGGAATTAAAATCTTTTATTACTACTTAAATATTTTCCCTTTAAAAATAGTATGTACATCTCATAGCAAGTTAAACTTTGTAAGCTGAAATGGATAAGATAAATATTATAACATACATGATATCTAGTCATCCAGCTGGTAATTTAATCTAGGACTGAATTAAAGCCTGAGGTATTTCACCCAGTCAAAGCATCCTCTGGAATTATATTCTTGAAATGTTATGCTAGATCATAAGGGCTCTGTTGACTAATTGTCATTGGACTTCTTTGCTTAATCAGGGTTACCAAAGAAGGGAAGGAATATGTATTTTACACAGAAAGCAGTAGAAGCCTATTTCTGAATAAATTTTATTTCTCTAAAGGTCTCTTAGCATAGAACTGATTGATTATTTTGATTCAAAAAAATAAAATTGAATCTAGGAGCATGTGCTCATATCAAAAGCTCATCAAAATGATAAGAGTACTGTAATGGTTCCAGGGGTTGCTCGTGCGTAAGCTTGTCCCAACCTCTGGCTGGGTTGCCCGAGTGAACCTTTCCTGTCCGGGCAGCCACTCGCCCGTGGCTGTCTCAATCGCTGGCAGAATCCGTCAGTGGGCGTTTCTTAAACTTCTTCCAGCAAAGAAGCTCTTTGACGCCAAGTCTCCTCCTACTCTCCCTGCGCGGAAGCCTTCTGCGCAAGGAGGGCGGAGGACCCTTCCTCTCCCCACTGGTCCCCAGCAAGGAGTCATGGAACCGCCTCGCCGATTCCCCCATCTGCCCCCCTTCTCCACTGGAGCTATGCTGATTCTGTTCCCCAGAAGACGGGCTGCCTCTCCCATTCCCGGGACGCTCTCTGGGATCCCTTTGGAGCTTGCTCTCTCCCTCGGACACTGATGGCAGTTCCCTGACAAGTACCAATCAAGAAACTATCATGAAAAACAAAAGGTTCTTGATCGATGTGCTACATGCATTGGGCAATCTTCCCGTTTTGTTTCAGTGTCTTGTGTTTGCTGGTTTTGTGTTTCAGAAGCATATATGTAAGTGTAAGCAGATATAAAGAACTCTTTCAGAAGGAGCCTGGTGAATTGTCTGGGAACACCAAATGCTGTAATATTAGTGAAGATAAACAAGTGTAGTCTGGATGAGAAACTGCTGCCCATGTAAGAGCAGGATATATATGTCACAGTCAAAGAATGGGGGCAGGGAGGGAGCTGTCTCAGGTTCATAACATGCCACCAATGTGAATATCTGCATTGAGTATATTCAAGGCCTGGGTGCCTCGTCACAAGAAATAGGAAATCACTAGTAACTTTCTGTGTCTGTCAGTTAGATTTCAGTGCTGTAGAAAGACAGCTCAGTTGGTTAGAGTGTGGTGCTGATAAGATCAAGGTTGCAGGTCCGATCCCCGTATGGGGCAGCTGCACATTCCTGCATTGCAGGGGGTTGGACTAGATGATCCTCAGGGTCTCTTCCAACTCTAGAATTTTATTCTAAGATTCTATGTTGTGTGTTCTGTTACATGTTGACTTTCAAGGACACAGATTGGAGCATTTTTTCTGGGGGGGGGATGAGTAGGAACTCTCCCCCCCCCCCGATTCAAAATATAATACATAAGAACAGTTTTTAGTGGTAGCATAATTATTATTTTTCTCAAATAGAACTGCAACTTGGATTAGAGAGTCTGTGGAAATAAAAGTAAATGCAAGCTATCTAGATTGCAGCGAGAGACACTATCTTTGGCCTAAAAACAGGTAGATAAAGGTTTAAGTTGTTGGTTTAGAAATAATTGAGATGTCTGAAAGGCCTCACTAAACATTACATACAGATCTGTGCAAGTGAACTGGGACAGCTGCTCCTTTTTCATTTTGTTTTTGAAAGAGCAGTCTTGAAAAAGCAACAAGAAATAGAGAAATAGTTGAAGAATGATTATCCTTTCTCTTTTAGGAAGTATTGAAACATATGCAGCACTTACTTTCTTAGCAAAACTAAGCTTGTTTAACTGCTTTCACAACATAATATGTATATTTTATAGTTTATTTAGAATATGAGATTGTAGTATTTGTACAATTAAGAGGCCATAAAATTACTGAGTCACACTTCAGGGAAAGCCTTCTGAAGCAAAAATGTTTTCAATAGTTGCCTAAATATCAAGAGACTAGACAGTTGTCTAAATCCAGGTGATAACTGATTCCAGAGGACTGGAGCTGGAACAGTAAAAGCCCAGTTTCTAATACATGCTAAATTCACCTCTGGGGAGCATATTGTACACTCAGCAGTGCCCAATCTGAGGACCCAAGGCTACATTTACTTGAGCTTACACAACAGAACTTGGAATTACTTCCATGTACAAATGTGAAGACGGGGGGGGGGGGGGAGAATTTACTGTTTTTTCAAGGACTTAAAAAAACGACAACCACCCAACTGAAAACTTGAAAATTTTGGTGATCACTGAAAAAGCTCTAATCAAATATTTGGCTATTATAAATATTGTAGAATGAGTTAAATGCTCTTAAGAAGCTCTTATGTAATAGATTCTACATATGGCTAAACCAGGTAGGTAAACAAAATGGACCAATGCTACATCTTTGTCTAGCATCTCTCTCCATGCAGGCTTCAATACCCATTCCTCTTCATTTCTTTTTATCCTGCTTTCCTGAAAACTGTTAATGTAAAGTTACAGTGCTGTGTAGATTTAGTTGCCGGTACATTGTGTTCACAATAGGTAATTGTGACTGCTTCTCATGTTGCATTTTGACTATACGAAGGGAACCTCCATGAAGTAAAAGTATGGTTTTTTTGTTTGATGCACAATGGTATGTTTACTGCAAGTAAAGTATTTGAGCAGATATGAGCAGCAGCTGCTTTGTCAAGAACATTTCCACTTCAGGTAGTATGGATCGCTCTCTCTTTCTTTACCTCTGTGCAGAAAAAAATTAATTTGTGTACTGGTCCTAAAAAAAGAACTGGTCTGATTTTTGCATATTGCTATATAACTGATTGCTTAGTAACCTTGATTTCCTATTTGGTTTTCTCTTATAGCACAAAAGCAGTCAGCCGCTTCCACACTCCTTTTATTGTAGAAAATTACAGGCATTTGAATCAGCTACGTGAGCAGCTAGTCCTTGACTGCAGTGCTGAATGGCTACGCTTTTTAGAGTGAGTTTACAAATTCAGTTTTTTCTATTGAAATAAGATTATAAAGTAGGTTACAAAATATAACTATAAAGCTTACAGTTCGTATTATTATTATTATTATTATTATTATTATTGAAGCGTCTGATGTGTAGTTTGCCTTGCTGATAGGCTTACCTGAACTTCGAAAGGTGGTTATATTTAAAATAGAGGCAGTACTTTAGAACTGCCACGACCCGTTTGAGTACTTCTATCACATTTTACAGTTTTTATAAAGTAAGTAAAGGGTAGCCTAATTGGTCATAGGAACACCAGAAGCTGCCTTATAAGTCAGACCAGGCTTCCCCAACCTCGGCCTTCCTGATGTTTTTGGCCTACAACTCCCATGATCCCTAGCTAGCAGGACCAGTGGTCAGGGATGATGGGAACTGTAGTCTCAAAACATCTGGAGGGCTGAGGTTGAGGAAGCCTGAGTCAGAACATTGGTTCATCTAGCCTAGCATTGTCTACATTGACTGACATCACCCCTCTAGAATTTCAGGTAGATGATGGAGTTTGAACCTGGAAACTTCTGTATATGTGAGCTACAGCCCTTCTTGAGATGATCCACCTGAAATAGATGCTAGTGTGTCTCTAGTTATAGCAGTGCGCTCTAGTAACCTAAGATAATCAACAGAATTACACCAAAATAGGACTGTCCCTAAGGAGTGCAGGATCCAGAGCAGATTACACTATGTACCCCTTCATGTCCTTCCTGTCTCTGCTGTCGTTCCTCTTCATTGTAGTGGGGGATCTCTTCCTCTCCCCAGCTTACTTTTTCCTGGTAGTGGAGAGGATTTGCCACTACTTTAGCAGAGGTGATCTCCCCCTACCCCCTTACATTTTTTTCTCTTGTTGCTGCTGTTGCAGTGGCAGTGTTGGCAAAGCCCTCCACCTCCCCCCTTCCTGCTTTTCCCTAGAAAGGGCAGAGTTGGAGAGCCTTGCCAGGCAGATGGGGGAGGGCAGTGGCGCTGTTGGCCATGGGCACTAACTGTGAGGCCCAGAGCAGTTGTCCCTCTTTGCCTCCTGACGAACAACACAATAGCACAATAGCAAAGTCAAAAGAACTTTCAGCTTAAGAATGTGACATTTCTCTAGTAAAAGACTTTTAGAATGTCATTAGGAAATTAATTACAGTGACAGACTGTCTGCCTCTTTCCACCAATGGCACTGTTGTACTCAGACAACTTCTACAACAGTTGAAGAAAAACAGCAGCTATGCCTCAGGACCATCACTCATGTATTGCTGGCAACACTTAACATATTCTTCCCCCCTAATGGCAGAGAGGAGCTGCCAGAAGAGCTGGGTATCACAGCTCTACCTTAGCACAGAGTGCTGCAGATCAATATGAGGTAGGTTCTGCTTTTGAACAAAGTCTGCAATGGTACAAAGTCTGTTAGAGAAGAAAGCATGAGGCACTGGTATGGTGGGGTGGTGCCATTCCAACAGCCGTGTTGCTCCTGCTTACCTGGATTGGGCAGGGTGTGTGTGTCAAGGCTGCAGCTAAGCCAGGGCTATGTGGGTGCACTGGCAAGAGTGCATAATTGGCTCCACTGGTGCACCCACACAGCCCTGACTCAGCCACTGCTTTGCCAGCTATTCCTACTCCTGCTTTCTTGCCTAACAAATGGAAAGTTTAGGCAATCTTTAGTATGTAAGTCTGCAGGCAGGGCCTGTTGTCCCTTTTAGTTTGTGTATAGCGTCTACCATCAATCACTTGGCTTGACATGCTACAAAAGAAGAATGTGTCACCTGATATCACTAATGTCTTGCAGTAGTAATTCATAAGAAGAAGGCAAATACTTATTTTAATGCGATAAATTCTTCATCTTTTGGCAGTCCTCATTGCACTGTTAATAAACACTTTCTATGTGTCTAATTTAATTTTGTTTGTCCTTTAAAGAATAGTCCCAACCAGGGTGTTCTCTCTCTGTCTCTGCCTGTGTGTGAGTGAGACAGACACGCGCGCGCGCGCACACACACACACACACAGAGCTCTTCTTGGTACAGAGTACCAGCACCTTTTTTTCCTGCCCATGGCAGTCATTTTTTGCTGACGCCCACTGCACATATATGAGTACCAGCATCTCTTTTTTATTTTAAGTTTTACCCCCAAAAAGTGCTGGTCCAAACCTTTATATAGGAACTTTATATAGCAATATTTTAAAAGACTATCCTGTGCTGCCACTTAGTTCAACATTTTATTCATATTAATATTTTATTCACGTCTTTCTCTCCCCCCCCCCCATTTACCACTGTATAGTGATTTTAACAACCATTACTACACAATATCTAAAGCTGTGGGTCACCTAGCAACTGTGGACTGTATATTTTCCCTGGCTGAGGTTGCCAAACAAGGAGACTACTGCAGGTAATCACTGTCTAAACAACGGTAGAATATTACGGTTAGCTTTGTTGATTTTTTTTTTACTAGACTACAAAAACGATGTTTGTCATATTTGAGGACACATAGTGATGCTTCAAAAGAGTAGACAGTATAGTTCCTGGGTAGGATGGATTGATTTACATTTCCTGTAGATTGTGGCCTGATTGATTCAGTTTCAAAAAAGCAAGAGTCTGGTTTCAGATGCCTCACCCCAAACTCCATCTAACATGCTGTAACATAATTTTCTTTTCAGACCTGTCATAAAAGATGGAAGGTCAGAGATAATGATAAAAAATGGGAAGCACCCTGTGATTGATGTGTTATTGGGAGAGCAAGAGCAGTATGTTCCAAATGATACACATTTATCAGTAAGTATCAGTATCAGTATTCATCAGTAAGTATCAGTAAATACACATTTATCAGTAAGAGAGCCAGTGTGGTGTAGTGGTTCAGAGCGATAGACTCGTAATTTTGGGAACCAGGTTCGCGTCTCCGCTCCTCCACATGCAGCTGCTGAGTGACCTTGGGCTAGTCACACTTCTTTGAAGTCTCTCAGCCCCATTCACCTCACAGAGTGTTTGTTGTGGGGGAGGAAGGGAAAGGAGAATGTTAGCCGCTTTGAGACTCCTTCGGGTAGTGATAAAGCGGGATATCAAATCCAAATTCTTCTTCTTCTTCTTATATCACGACACCATGTTTTTGGTGTGGATTAGCCCCCTAACCCCCCCCCAGTAGACTAAAAAGACACTGAACATAGTTTCTTAATTTCATACTGTGCTTGGACTTTCAAAAAGCTTTTGACAAGGTACCTTATGAAAGACTGCCAAGTACGGTAAACTTAACTGTCATGGAATAAGAGTAGGGCCAGGAATTGGTTAAGCAGCAGGAAGCAGAGATTAGGAATAAGTGGGCTACAGGCAGCCCCCTGTTTATGCAGGGGTTATGTTCTGAGACACCACATGTGTTGGTGAAATTGTGTATAATTGAAACCTATTGAAAAAGCAGATAGTGGATAGCTCAATGAATGCCAGTGTGTGGCAGCTATTTCATGCTAGGGATCATTGGGAAAGGAATTGAAAATACAGTAAAACTGCCAGTATCAAAATGCCATTATACAAATCTATGATGTGGCTGCATTTGGAATACTGTGCACAGTTCTCTAGACCATTTACAGTGTGAGAAACTGGAAGTAGCCTGCAGTGATGTGAGAGACAAATGGTATCATGCCCCTACAGTGAGAATCCAATTTAGCATAGAACTGAACCCTTCCTGGGTGGAGGAGAGGAGGAAGTCATTTTTGTCTCAGGTGACAGCTGAGATGTGGGTCGTGCCTGATATTTTTATGCCATATGTATGTCTCTCCCAGTTTGCTATCTTTTGACATTGATTGCCAGAACACCTATTGGTACTACATTATTATGATTGAACAGCTAATTTTGTGTGGAGTGTCTTTATGTCTTCAATATGTATGTGGGAAGTGTGGAATGGGGATGCCAGGGGTAACCTGACCACAGTTGTTCATGCATTAGACCCTCAAGGTTGGATTACTGCAGTGTGCTCTGGGTGGGTCTACCCTTGACATTGGTCCAGAGGTTGCAGTCCTGGAACTGTTAAATTACCTGCTTCTGAAAAGTATTTTAATGATAGTTTCCCTTTCTCCAGGAAGACGGTCAAAGGGTAATGATAATTACTGGACCTAACATGGGTGGAAAGAGCTCTTACATAAAGCAGGTTGCATTGATCACAGTCATGGCACAAATTGGTTCCTATGTACCAGCTGAGGAAGCAAGAATTGGTATTGTGACTGGTATATTTACCAGGTGAGATGTCAAAGCTTCATGTTTTAAAGATAAGTAATCTTGTAAATTATAATTTCACTTCATAAGAATTTATTTTAAAATATCATTTGTGTGTGCTGATTGGCTCAGTGTATAGCTTTGTTCTTGAAAAGAAGAGCAAGTTTCTAGCGCTCAAGGTCACTGGAAAAGTTTGGAAATATGAAGATGGGTTATGCTTAAAGGCTCAGATTCCACATTGGGCTGTGAATCCTCTACCTACCTAGGGAACACATTTATTTACTTATCATGTCTCCTCCTTTTCATGGCCACATGTTTCTGTCTCCCATTTACATCTCATCATTTCATCTGTTTTGTGGGATGGTCCTAGTTCCTGTGACAGTTACCTTGTGATAGCTGGAAACTGTCACCAAAGGTTCCTAATGAGCCAGTTCAACACTCAGTTTGATCTTTGAGCCATTTTTAACTCACCAATCAGGAATGGATTTGTGATTATGTGGAAAATCAGCTTGCAGCCAACTTAATTCATTGTTAGAAAGAAATTTAACAGGGACTGCTAAAGTGATGTACTTGGCACAACTGCCAACCTCATCAGATTCCAGGATGTTTTAATTACTTGATATTTCTGCCTGTAATAATCTTAAGGAGTATACAGGTTCTCTCATGACCAGTGTGCTAAGCAATTCAGACCTGCTTACATAATTCCCTGCTGCATGATGCAGCAATTTGCTTTGAAACTAAGATTTCCTTAAATGCTGTTTGTTATCCGAGTTTCAGTTTATGAAGTTGTTCGTGATTATCGCTGAAAATTCATATTAATAATTTAGGGTTATAGCAAGTAATCATTTCCCCCCTTTGTGCTTTGATGTGTCCATTGAGTGTATTTTCTAAGGCTATCTAATCTAAATGTAGAAGTCAATTAAACAATGCTGCCCCTGTTGTACATCATGTAATAGGATCAAAAACATTCTGGCAGCAGTGATATACCTCTTTTGTAACTTTAGCAAAAACGAAGCATATTTTTATGTCTGATATGTCCAAACAAAAAATCTGAAAGATGTGTTTGGGGTTTTTTTAATAGTATGTTGAATTTAAAGTTAGATAATTGTACAAAATGCTTTATTCTCTGGAATGTGATTTAGTTGGCTCAGGAGTTATTGAATTGTTTCCAGATAGAATTTGCTCTGTGCAGATGAGTCCCTTATCAACACTTGAAATAAGTAATTAAATTGGATCTCTGCACAATTTGCAATATGCAACTGTATTGCTGCATGTGTAAGAGTGGGGAGAGATGGAAAATTATAATAATTTGGGTGACAAGGGACCTCATCTGCTACATGTATCACTAATAATTGACTAGAGACCTGGAAGAACAACCATAATCTAGGAAAACATACAATATTTTGGAGTAAATTAATACTAGAAAATACCTTTTTTACTTCTTTGGAATTAACTGAAAGAAAAACTATGAAGTACTAACAAATTCGTTGTCGTTGAGTAGCATACTAACTGAAGACATGCCTGGAATTTGCTGGGGATTGACTTCCAGTGCCTTGTGGTGGTGGCAAATTGAAGTACCTTTGCCAGCAAAGTTATTTTCAAGTGCCCAATTATTATTTTTTAATGCTTTTAAACACAGAGCAAGTAATAAGAGTATATTAGCGGATGGCTTAATAGTTTATTTTTTACATTTTTTATGAGGATTAAATGTATTTATTCTAAGTAATATTGTACCTCGGTGCTATGTACAATAGATGCCAAAAGCAAGTTCATTTCTTATCTAATGGTTTTTGTGTATCATTTGGACCACTTATCACTGTTGGACCAGAGTAGAATTGTTATTTATCATGGACAAAAGAGATTTGTTTTTACAGCTGCTCCTGAAAATAGCTAAAAGATAAAGGCCACTTCTGCTAAGGAAGTCCTGGGAAAAAACTTTCCATGAATTTAATTAGTTTAACAAATGGTTAGGGTGCAACACATACGGCAGTATACATCTGCATTGTTGTCTAGATGTTCATGTAGTTTCCAGTGAAGTATCGAGCATAACTAAGTATTTTAAACCTTCAGTACGAAAAGTTTGTCAAAACATATCCTGGCTCAAAAAAGTATTTATTTAACAAAATTTATATGATTGTAAGAAAACATCCAGGCAGTTTGCAAAAATATAAAACAAAATATTAAAATTAATTGCAGGAAGAGAGCATACATCTTGTTTTCTTGCAATAAATATTTGAAGATCATGGGATGATATTCAACTAAGTTTTACTCAGAGTAGACCCATTGAAATTAATAAACACTTATATTTTGGAGTTCTTTCTTGTGTACTTCAGTAACCAGGTAATATTCTTATGTACAGCAGATGCAGCAAAATTACGTAAAAGAAGTTCAGATGATTTTTACTCATCCTTTATGCATTTTTTATTTTAAAAACTGAATAGTGTGTGCTTCCTGGTTTTCTAGTTTGTATTATTTTCTAATAATACTGAAGAATTTTGTTTTATTTTGCAGAATGGGTGCCACAGACAACATATTCAAAGGTCAAAGCACATTTATGGAAGAACTGACAGAAACAGCTGATATAATTACTAAAGCAACTTCCAATTCACTAGTAATTTTGGATGAACTGGGGAGAGGAACTAGCACACATGATGGAATTGCAATTGCTTATGCTACCCTGGAATACTTTATTAGAGATGTAAGTGCATTATCTGCCCCTTTGAATGATCTAAGTCAGAGCTTTTCAAACTGTGTCTCGTGACACGTTAGTGTGAAGTGCAAACGCTCCCCATGATCCCCAGGGGCTGGAAAGGAGTTAGTTTAACCTCTGGTTTGCTAGTAATTCTGAATTACTGTGTTGTGAAATGATTCATGTCTAAAAAGTGTGTCACCAACATTAAAAGTTTGGAAGGATTTAAGTTGTGAAAATGAGTTGTCCCCAGATGATTACAGTGGTACCTCGGGTTACATACGCTTCAGGTTACATACGCTTCAGGTAACAGACTCCGCTAACCCAGAAATAGTGCTTCAGGTTAAGAACTTTGCTTCAGGATGAGAACAGAAATTGTGCTCTGGCAGCAGTAGGAGGCCCCATTAGCGAAAGTGGTGCTTCAGGTTAAGAACAGTTTCAGGTTAAGTACGGACCTCAGAGAACGAATTAAATACTTAACCTGAGGTACCACTGTATCTCAGTGCACCTTCCCTTGAAACAGATTCCGTGGAACTGGTCCAGGATACAATTATCAGCAGTAACAAAAGCCACAGAGCGATTGAGAAGGAGCAGGGTTCACACCTTGTCCCATTCTTGATAAAGACCATCTGTCAAGACAACTAAGGCTGATTCAGTCAAATGACTAGGACTGAACCCAGTTGCCTCTTCCCCTCCCTCACCTTCTCTAAATAGGAAGTACCGTATTTTTCGCTCTATAGGACACACTTTCCCCCCTCCAAAAATTGAGGGGAAGTGTGTGTGCGTCCTATGGAGCGAATGCAGGCTCCTTGGCTTCAGCAATAACAACGCTAAGCCTCCGAAGCACAGAGGGAGCACTCTCTCCGTGCTCCAAAGGCTTCGCGTTGCTTTTGCTGAAGCCTGGAGAACGAGAGGCGTCGGTGCGCACCGACCCCTCTCGCTCTCCAGGCTTCAGGGATAGCCGCGCAGCCCCTCTGGCAGGGAGAGGCTGCACGTGGCTACGGCTTCTTTAGCCCTGCGCAGCCTCTCCAGGCAGGGAGAGGTTGCATGGGACTAAAGAGGAAGCCAAAACAGCCTTTGGGATCCATCCCGCTGGCTGCCTTGGCTTGTGCCAGCAGGGAGAGTTTGCGCCTGTACGCTGCTCTTTGGGGCTGGGGGGGAAATAATATTTTTTTCCCTGATTTCTCCCCCCCAAAAAAAAAACTAGGTGTGCCCTATGGTCTGGTGCGCCCTATGGAGCGAAAAATACGGTATGCATATTTTAAAGCCTTAATATATTTTATTTTTCTAGGTTGGTTCATTGACACTGTTTGTCACCCATTATCCTCCAGTGTGTGAATTAGAAAGGGCCTACCTGAGACAAGTTGGGAATTACCATATGGCTTTTCTGGTGAATGAAGATGATCGTGAACAAGAAAGGGGTATGATATCAAATTTTCATTCTCATATATATATATATATATATGAATGAATATATATACATTTCACATATCACACCTTTCTTCCAAAGAGCTCAAGGTGGCATACTTCTTACCATTTCATCCTCACCACAACCATATGGGGTTGGTTAAGCTGTGAAACGTCACCCAGCGAATGTGACTAGAATGATTGAAAAGCTAGAGCAGTGTGGTGGTTGACTGGAAGTAAGATTTCCAGGTTATTGAGATGAATAAAATATAAACCATATTGAACTCAATTATGACATCTTCATACAAATGTGTGTTTTTGTTTTTTGTTTTCCTAGGATCTGAAGGTGAAGAAAATCCTGAATTTGTCACTTTCCTTTATCAAATAACAAGGGAAGTTGCCACAAAGAGTTATGGGCTAAACGTTGCTAAACTAGCAGATGTTCCTGATGAAATTCTTAAAAAGGCAGCTCGCAAATCAAAAGAACTAGAGAGATTAGAGAATATGAAAAGGTTAGAGAATGGATTGATTGACATCTTAGTAATAAAACTTTCACATATATCATCTGGGAAAGCCTTTCTGAGCAGCCATAAAAAGTAGATTTAAAAGATTTTCAAGAGGTGCCTAAATGCTTAATTACATTAACGTCATTACAACCTACAGTCTAAGGAGCTAAACATGAATTCTATTAATGAAAAAACTTCTTTTAGGGAACTGTATGTTTTTCTTTAACAATTGTGATGACTGCTCATTATTTATAATGGCCTGATGTAGCAAAAATGACCTGATACAACCAAAACCAGTCACGGCATGGCTCAGGGTCCATGCTAGCCATGTCAACAGAGTGCTAAAGTCATTTCTTCAACCCTTTAGCACATGTCTCAAACAGCTATAGGGGTGTAATATGGAAGTCTCCCTTTAAATATAACATTTATATTTTAGATTGAGGATTCAGAAATGTAAGTGAAATACTTCTGGGACTGAGGAGTCTTCCAGATGGGCTCCTGCTCATTAAACAGTGATGTGGTATCACCTCCCTGTAAATGTTTGCAAACAATCAGGGTGTGTGCTCCTAGAAGACTTCTAAAAAGTAATGAAAAATAAATTATTAGTGCATCTTAAAAAAGGTCCAAACAAGTACTGTTCATTACTGCTTTAAAGGGCTAGAACTGGGTTTAACAGAACTGTTAAACACATGCTTCATTCGTTCTTTCATACATTTGAAACACTACTTAAATTTGGTCAATGCTTTCTTGACACCCTAAATAACTTGATAATTTTGGCAATAATTCACTATAAAAAAATTAAACTGTTTACCATTTGCAAACTTGAAAGGGGAAGAAAATTTAGAATCACAATTTTTATGGCCCTAATGCAGGGGTTGCCATTTGGGTGCTTATGGGCACATATGTGTTCCCGCAAATGGCCTTCCTGATTGGCCACATGGCCCCTTCTTTTTGCTGAAATTAGACTTAAAAGAAGCATTGTTTCTGGCCAGTAGAATGGGTTGCAGTGTGTGCTTGGTTGTGGGCCAACAGCAATTCAGTTTGTAAATGTGTCCATGCATCCAAAAATATTGGCGTCTCCTGCCCAATTTTTTCAAAAATTTGCTTTTGTCTTCTGAATAACCCCAGGATAGTATATTGCACTTTTTATTGTAGGAATTAGGTATTAATTCTAGTATCTTCAGTGTGAAAATTCACACAATAGTAGGAAGTGAGGTTAAAATAAATATTTATCCAGTGTGTGGGATTCCACATTGGCACACATGTATGGGACAGGCTGGATTATGCTTTCACTTTAAGTAATAATACTTTCTGCAGTAAAAAAAAAATAGATATGTGTTTTTAACATAGCTTTCATTTCAGTTAGAGTATTCTAGTAGATTCCCCCATGTTCTTTTCTTTCCACACCTCCATTGTGACATCAAATGTAAATGCATTCATAATGCTTTGTCTAGTTAGAAAAATTGGCCTTGCCTTTCTTCATCTAATTCTTCTTTACTGAGATATTTAAATACTAATGAACTGAGCATTTAATGAAGTTCTAACACTGAACTTGGTGTTTGTTTGCTTTTAGAAAAAGGCTGATGACCTTTGTTAAAATATGGAATACTACCGATTCTGGAGAACTGCAAAGATGGAAAAGTATGTGCGAAACAGATAATGATTTCAGCCAACTTTAAAGATTCCTTAAAACCTGCCAATAGAAAATGGAAATAGCATAGAAGATTTAAATGAATTTATTATACAAAGCTATATATTCACGCAGTGAAATTTCAAATCATAGGTGTGTATACTGATGAATGGGTGGTTCACATGGACATTTTTTTCATTTCATTCATGCAAACTGTCTCCAGTGATGTAGTTATGTGGAGTAGCATACTATGTGCCAGATAAGTAGAAGACATCAGGAGATCCATGATTACAACTCCTGTGGTGGTGGTGGTAGCAGGAACTACAGGGATCAAGAAAGTTGAGGCTTCTCCACCACATTCCCAAATTACTCCTCTAAAGTTAGTATTTGCCCAGTGCAGAGAAACAGACAGGTAACCATATAGTACCTGTATGTTTCTTTCCCATAGGAGAAAAAAGTTTGTCAGGAATTTAGTTTTGGAACCCGCATGTGAGTGGGTGGGTATTAAGCACCATTCTCCCAATGCTGTGGCCAGATTCAGTTTGGGGGGTGCCTGTAGTTGCTTTTCACTTTAAAACGAAATAACAAAAAAAAAGCATGGGGCATCACTTCATGGGTCTCCTGCCACATTACCTAGAGATGTAAACTAACATAGCTACTGCAGCTGTGAAAATCACTACAGAATGAACCATTTACATGGTGCCCTCTTGACATGATCATGGGCACATAACACGGGCAAAATCATGTAATGTAAAATCTAGCAGAAGTGGGCCCATGTGAAATGGTTCATTGATTTAAATGCAGTTGATATCTTGTAAGCTCCAATTGTTTTTTCGAACTGCTGTCTGGTGGGTTTTTCCACTGAAGATCAAGTATTTTGTTACATTTGCCTGTATTATGTTTCCCAAACTTTATCAACATCATCTCCACACTGTACTTCATTTAAAATACTGAAAAATGCTTTTTATAGTTTGATGATGTTAACTAATTTCAGATGGAAAACATGAAAATCATGTTTATAAATTACAGGAAAACACATTTGTATTAAATAAAATGATGATTTTAAAAGGATACATTGATTTCTATTAATGTTACAATGACTGAATAGTATGATTTAGCAGATGTTGAATAATTTTGTTTACTCTCAATTCAGTAATACAGAATAATATTTCGTTATGCTTATTTTTTTATTGATGTGAGTAGTTTCTTGCTGACATTTGTCCTGACTCATTCCTACAGAATATACTGAAAATATTCAATGTATGTGCTTCTCTCTTTATGCTTTGAAATGCCCATGAAATCTTGATAAAAATAGTATTGCTACTACTGCAGAGGCAATCCCAAACAAAACAAGTACATGTCAGTTTGTCAAGCACTCAGTAAGAATAAATTATCTAACTAACTACTGTATTTGTTAACTTTTGTTAAGTATACAAAATGAAAACGGACACACAGTCGAAAATGCTATAATTCTTTCTGCTTAAAGCTCTTTGATGCTGGTATTGATAAAGCTTAACACTTACTGATGGCATATGATGTTTTGTATGGAGGATATTAGTTTAACATCCTTGGTTATATAGTTTCCGAATTAATGAATTGGCTCCAAAGAATCATTAGTGAAACTTCTGTACATAGAAATCTCTGGCAGTGGCTCTGATTTTGACTTCTGATACTTTCTCTCTGCAGCAATTTTTAAAAAGCAATCCAGAAATTTGGAGAGACTCGTCAGAATGCTTCCCATTGCAGCATTTGTTGCTGCAGCTAGGCAGAGAAACTCTGAGCAGCATGCCTAAAGTGTTTGGATGCACCAAAGGCTCTCTTTAGATCATAGGAGCCAACTCCAAGGGGCCGAGGGGTCTTTGGCCCTCCTAATAAAATATTTGAGGGGCTGCCCCCCACGTTGGTGAACAGTGTCATTCAAATGGTGTGCGTGCACTGTGTTATGTGATCAATTATGTGGGGCGAGGCTTACCTCCCCCCCCCCATATTTTATTCAAGTTGGCACCCCTGCTTCAGATACTAGGCTTTATGTATACAGAGGAGCATCCCGATTTAAACTTCGTAGGATTTTTGAAGCCTTGTCAAAATTAAACTTCTTCTTTTGGCAAATGTGGTGTCTGATAAGTATTGACAATTGTATTAATAAGTATTGACAATTAATGGAAAGAAGCATACACTTGTTGGCATTTTATTTATGCAAATGACTGATATTATTTGCATGTTTATCCAAAACAATGGTGGTTCTTCGTAGTCTCCCTGAAGTCTCACATACTACATCCCTGCACAAAGCATCATTTGCAGTTTTCTAAAGGTAGGTGACGCGGGTGGCGCTGTGGGTAAGACCTCAGCGCCTAGGGCTTGCCGATCGTATGGTCGGCGGTTCGAATCCCTGCGGCGGGGTGCTCTCCCATCGTTCGGTCCCAGCGCCTGCCAACCTAGCAGTTCGAAAGCACCCCCGGGTGCAAGTAGATAAATAGGGACCGCTTACCAGCGGGAAGGTAAACGGCGTTCCGTGTGCTGTGCTGGCTCGCCAGATGCAGCTTGTCACGCTGGCCACGTGACCTGGAAGTGTCTGTGGACAGCGCTGGCTCCCAGCCTCTAGAGTGAGATGAGCGCACAACCCTAGAGTCTGGCAAGACTGGCCCGTACGGGCAGGGGTACCTTTACCTTTACTAAAGGTAGGTGAAAGTTTTGGAGAGGAGCCCACATCTCAGCACCCATGCTCAAAGTGACATGGCTCCTGCTTTCCCACTCAGTTCTTCCTTAACCTCTACAGCTTCAGGAGGAACTTTTGCCATTTTTCATTGAGAGAGCATTTCGTTTTCCTTTATTCCTACAGTGTTCTTTTTTTGTAGATTTGTGTTTTGTTGCAGTCCAGTCTGTGCTGGTGGGCATCTTCCTCGCTTCTAAATGTGGCACAACAAGCACCTTTTTGGAAGTGTTCTGCTTTGGTATCCAGTTACAACCTTCCTGTTACCTGTTGTTCTCCAGACCACTGGGAATCATAGGACCAGCCTTATTCCATGCACTAAATTACTGGTTGTTTCCAACTCGGTGCCCACTTCTCCCGGTGCCCACTCATCAGTATCTAGCTACCAGTACTCAGTATCCAGCCAATCCCTGCTCCATATCTGTGTAGTCATCACTTGGCTTAGTAATTACCATTAATTACTTGTCAGGTTTTGCTGTGTTACTTTAAAATTAGAATAGGGAGGGAAATCTTCCCAAAGCGGCATTAAAAACTAAACATGCAATACAAGGTCTTGCTTGGTGTTCAAACACAGAATTAAATTAAAAAGAATTAATATGTCTATCTGAAAATTTTCCATCAGCAGGATCTTCATGTATACATCTTTAGTGGCAAGTCCCAATCTTTGCAGCAGGTATTGTAGTTCGTTATGGGTGTCTACTGGAAGTGACCAAGGCAACATCTGTTGCTGCTGTCTTGTCTATTTTAAGGTAAGTCTGGGCACTTTTAGTTCTGCTTCTAAATAGATAATTACTAGCAGCCATTTACACTTGGATTACATGGTAAACAATAGTTTGGAATGTGGGGAGATGCATAAACACCATGAGCCATTTTCCAAATTGCCGCTGGCCATCCTGCAGCACCTACCGGTATTTCATGAAGTCTGTTTGCGCCTTCTTGGACGGGTGGCTTTGCAGGTGGGCCCTCAGGCTTCCTCTGTAACCCGGTCTATTGCAGGCTGGATAATCCTCCTGCCACCAAATTGGTCAATGGCAGCAGGAATTAGAGGGTGTTCCCCTGGACATGGGACCAACTGACCAATGGTAGCGCTTGGCCCCGCATCCAGGGCAGGGGTAAATTCCTGGTCTGCTAGGCCCTTTGGCCTCTCTCCGCTCTGGTTCTGAAACATGCTACCTAAATTCACAAATGTTGTCTTAAGTTTAGGGGTGTTTCAATGATTTCAATTATAATACAATATTTTTGTGTTATACAGGTGACTCCCCACTTACGAGGGGGTTATGATCTGGGAGGGCCCCCACACATAAGCAAAATGGGTGTAAGTAGGGAGCCTGCAGCAATACAGCTTCCCACCCAATACAGCTGTTCAGTGGGATAGTGCAGTGGCAGGGAGCACTCCTGCCTGCCACTTTTTTGGGAAAGCCTTTTAAACCTTTCTTCCTGGATTTTTGGCTGACCAACGTCCTCTTTGGGCTCTGGGGAGGGTCTCCTTGTGAGCCACGAGAACTTTCCAGCCCTCTGCTATTTCAGGTTTGAATTGAATTATTTCCTCCCCCCCAGTGCTGCATGTATACATGTGTTGCATGCGAGTCAATTGCGTGTAAGTGGGGGGGGTTTGCCTGTATTATACTAATGTCATTTATAGTCAAATTATCTGTAAATGCATAAGGAACTGGTAGCATGTGCCTCTACAGTAATCCTTGGGCCAGGTATTCTATTCATTTGTCTGATCATCTGCTGGTTTTCATAAAATTGTACAAAAAGTAATGTGACAAATAAAATGCTTAGAAGGGGAAAAAAAACCCTGCAAAGATTTCTAGATATTTTTATCTCCTGTGCTTATGTAACACAAACTAAAGTTTCAGAGTACAGAGCCTTTTCTCCTGCCTGCATATTAAAATAGATATTTCTTCCCTAAATATGGAAAATTAAAATTCAGCTATTGTCCAGATACTGCAAACTTTCTGAATGTTGAAAAGTGCTTATTTATAGTACCTAGCATACTGGTAAAATTACAGTTCCATGTTATTCTAATAATTGAAGAAAAGGCAAGTAATTTGATCGACATTAAATCAGAATAGTAACTCCTTCAGATGATTTACATCTCTTTTCCCAAGTAAACCTTTGAAGCAAGTTCCATTGGTTTCAATGTAAATTAGTTCCAAGGAAACCCAAGATATTCTGCATGTAAATCAGTGTTCATATATTGGTCAAATGATTGCCTATTATTTGGTTGGATCAGATGGTCCAATTCATCAAGAATAGCCTTGTATAAGTGTAAATAAAAGCAATGTCAAAAGTGAAGGTCACTAACTCACCTGAGGCCAAGCATGGGGGGTGGCAATTTACTAGGGACCAAAGATCAAGGAAGACCAGGCTGCAACCCAGAGGCTACACTGTAGATCATGCTTAGGATATTTATGAAAGCCCATATCCCTGTCTTTATGTACCAGATCTTGTGAGATTTGTTAGGTGGATTTGTAGCTGGTTGAATTGGTGGTTCTGACTGGCTCTAAATGCCGGGTGGATTGGATTCCATGCGATCTCATAATATGGCTTCTGAAAACAACAGGAGTTCTTTGAAGAAGGAACTACTTTTTTCAGTCGAGTGTAATTATTGCCGTTCTTTGTTACTGCTCTAATAAAATCAGTGCTTTAAATGCGTCACCATATTTGACAATCTTTCACCTGTCAGATGAAAGATGTTATGTTTTGGTTTTTACATGTCAAATGGCAGCTCTAAAGCTGACATGGATGCAGGTGGGTCATGGACACACTACACATGGCTGCAAGAAGCAGATTGCTGGAGCAGAACTGGAAAGTCTCTGAAGACTGGCCCACAGAACACCAACAGCATTTTGTTAAAGCCGAATGAATAATTATCAATACATGGATTGTATGCTAGAATTTTTACCCTCAAAATTCAAAGATAACTAATGCTAGGAGGGATCTGCCGTGTTGTCTAGTATACTTATAACATTAAGGAAGAAAAAAAAAATCTTGGCTATGTCATTTCAATTTCACTTTTTACTTGGGATAGCACAGTGAACCTGTTGCACCAAATGGGAGGTAGGTAATCTATCATATTTCTGATACTGATGTTATGTAGCTTGCGAAATCTCCATAAAATTTTTAAATAGGAAAAAAAGATACAAAATTCAATGAGTAGTCTGAGTCACTAAACACAGCACTTTGAGTAAGGCTAACATCTAAACTAACACACTTTCCTACGTACCGTATTGACCCGAATATAAGCCACACCTTTAAAATTGGAGGCGGGGGGAAGAAAAATACCAGAATATAAGCCACTCCATTCCTGGCTGCATACTGCGGGGGGGGGGAGCCATGCTGCGTTGCCAGCGGCCTTCCCCCTTCTTTGCTCTTTCCCTTCCCGATCTTGGGGGAGAGGACGGGGAACTATGGGCAGGGTGGGCATCACTTTGCTGTGCTTCTGGCTGCATACTGTCAGGTTGTGAACATAAGCTGCACTTTAACTTTTCACAGTCGGAATTTGGGGGAAAAGTGAGACTTATATTCAGGCCAATACGGTATTTTATAAAATTCACCAGTATAGGGAGGAATTCATTTTCCGAATGTAAAAGGCATTTTATTCTAGAAAACTCCAGAAAAGCATTGTTTTAGTGTTGTGTCTTGCATCAGTCAGAATTGGGGAAGTTTTAGAGGCCTGCCTTCATTCAAGCATATTGGAATCATGTCTGAAGCACAAGTGTCTTTTATACTTGGCATCCGCCAGTTAACCAAATTGTCACATTAACTTTGTCCCTGTCCATTTAAAAGACAAAAGTGAATGCATATACAATACAGAGATGCACAGTAATTTTTTTCCATATCAAGGCTGTTAGTTTGAAGTGCTGTTATAGACAATATCTTTTCTGGAGCTCAAGGTCTCTGCAGCATCTTGAATGGAACTAGCGATAATACCCACGAAGAGGTGGTTAGTTTGATTGTTGCCAAGGCTGCAGTATTATTATTTTTTTACTCATTCATCAAAAGTCTGATTTGTGCTATAAATTAAATGCATTTCATGAATCTTCTACTCTGAACTGCCAGTGACCTGCTGCTAGGCTCACAAATAAAGCTTTTATGGGAGCACTGTGCAACGTATCCTTTGCCAAAGTAGAACATTTGTGACACTCACTTGCAATGGGGAGGATGTTATTCTGTACTGTATGCTCTAGCTTTATAAAAGAAATGCAAGCAGAATCCTTCACCTTGCTTACATATGACACATACATCTCTGTTAATTAGTTATGTTTTAGAAACAGCAGCAAATTCAACTGCAGTGGCGAAAAACTAGAGAGATGCATATTTGTTACAGCATTATATGCATCTTGCCTTTGCATAATGCAGATTTTGATTACCAGATTAATATCCACACCTAAGTGTTTGGGGGTTATCTAACACCATGTTGTTCTAGAACAGGAAAGCAGGCACGAATGGGTTTGGCACCAGCTTGGCTACAGGAAGGAGGTGTACAAAATGCCACCCAACAGCCTTAGGGACTCCACTCCAGATTGTGTAGGGTCTATTCCTTAGCCCTTTCAACTGAAGATATCCGGCAAGGCAGCATAGACCTAGGATCAGAGTTTTTCTTCTCCTTGATGGGCTGCCTTCCCAGCCTCATCAGCCCTTCACTTCTCTCTACAGCACATGTAGAAACTAGCTTCTTGACTGTTGGACCCACTATTGGTCTCATCTCAGTCTGCCAGAGCCTGTCTTGGCATGCAGGGAAAGCCCCCTAACTCATTGAGAGTTTGAGACCCATCAGTTATAATCACCTGATTTAGGCAGCCAGTCAAAGCTGTTTCCCGGAGTGCAGCCACTGTCACATGCTGACAGCTTCTAGGAGGCACAGGTGAGAGCTGAGTGCAGGGTGGGGACCAAAGGTAGACAAACTACCCCAGAAGGAGCACGACATGTAGATGTACATTAATGAATAGCATCTATATGCTCCCATGGGGAAAGCTGTATGGGTAGCTTGCAATAGATATGTAATATGTTAGTATAATATAAAGCTCTGGAAATTAGTTTCCAGGATTTTTGCTTTCTGACATAAAAGTTCATTAGCATTTCAGTATTACTAGAGGTGAAAGTATGCTGTAACACATAGAACACCAATGTACATGGGGTTGCCTAATCAGTTCAACAGAGATATGTGTGAAGGAACTGCACTGTTTACCACATATCGTTTTGTTTGGAATTTTAGGGTTCATGGAGCCAACTTTGTCTGACAGGTAAACCCTTCAGAAGGTGTTAAAAAATTAGGTAATGGGGATACAGATAGGGAGCTGCTTGCAGAAATGATACACAAGATCTGATCACAAATTTCAAAATTTTGAATTCCCTGCAAACCTGAGCCCAAGCTTTTGCAGTTGTTTTGCAGTGCCCCCCAAAAGCACAGCAAGTAATACATCAAACCAGAGTTCCAAGTTAATGCCACTGTAGTTAACAGCGCTCAAATTCCCACATTGTCTTATTTACTCCAAAGTTTTGCAATTGTTTTGCAGTGAAAACCCCACATTTTGCATCGCCTCCCCGAACTGTGACTGACTTGCCCCAGGTGAGGCTCTATTGCTCATCCCAAATCTGTGCTACAAGAAGACGACACAGAATGTAATTGTAATTGTTTCGCAGCATTTTACAGTGCTTCCCCACAAAATGCAGAGGTAAGTTATACAGTACATTGATGTGAGGGTTCCAGTTAATACTACCCAAAATCCACCATTGTCTTGTTTACTGCAAACCATTGCCAAAGTTTTGCAATCATTTTGCAGCAATTCAAAAACTGACCTACCATGTGCCTGTAGGAGATTGCTGGACTGGGATACAACTTAGCAAAATATATATGCAGAAAAAATGCATATTCAACAGAACCCATTTCAGTTTTTTGGATTATAGAATTATGTTTTTAATTGCTCTGGGAAACACTGATGTGGCTGAATCTACCCAAGTATTTTAAGAGTAACATATAGTCGTCATGAACAATATTTAGATGTCTGGTTATAAATGATCTATTACAACAGTGATTATAAAACCAGCAATTCCTCAGTTCACTGCAATTCATTTTTTGTTTAAAAGCCAACATCTCTCTGAATTTTTCCAATAAGTTCCCCAACTTGCTCAATATGAGTTAGAATCCAGAAAATGGTGTTGGCAAATGAGCTGCATAAATTTTGTTCACTGAAATACGCCCCCCCAAAAAAAAACTTCTCCATGCCTTCCACAAACACAACCATTGCCCTCTCTTCACCAAAGAGGACAAGCTCTGTCAGCTCCCCTTAATAAAATTACAGCTGAATTAGTGTGATTATGAAGGAAAAGATTAGAATTTAACAAAATCGGTTAAAATGTGTCAGGCTGATACATTGCAGAAGCCGCTGTCAAAATGCGGAGTTCTGATGTTGCTGCCAAGTTCTAGGCAAAAATAAATCAAAGCAACACTTTTCCCCCTTGCAATTAACCAAATGAAAACTGCAGCATGTGGCATGGAGACAGACTGTCCCTTTTGCTTATGCAAGCAGAGGGAATTCTGTTCTGGCTAATATTTAACAAGTTATCCTGTCCCCGCCCCCGCTGACCCATACCCACCTCTTAATTATTGACTGCTTTAATGCATTGATCTACACCAATGTCTTATAATTTCCATAGGTGATGCAGACATGTAACTCCCTTTTACTTGGGCATTGATAGGTGTTTAAATGGGTGTTTCCAGCATTAGAGCCATTTATAATTGCCAAGAGAGAAAGAGAAAACCTCAGTTTGTGAAAACGCCCTTAATTCAGGATAAATTAAATCAAATCACACAAACATCACACCAGGAGGAAGAGCATTGCAAGCGACCAAGTAAGTCTTGGGATCACGTGTAAGCACTTTCATGTGCTTAGTCCATAACAGAAAAAAAAACTCCAAAAGTAGTCCAATATGTTTATTGTGACCAGCCTAACAGGAAGTAACCCCAAAAGTAAAATAGGGAAACCCTCCAAATTAAAAATTAGCCTGGATGTTTAAGACTTCAAATCTGTATTAAGATTCAGACTGGAGGTATAAATTGCAAATTGAATTTCTGATAGGTACTGCAGCTATGGTTTAAAAAATGCTTACTTCTAAACATTTGGAGGTGAAACACAGTACAGTGGTACCTCGGGTTAAGAACTTAATTCGTTCCGGAGGTCTGTTCTTAACCTGAAACTGTTCTTAACCTGAAGCACCACTTTAGCTAATGGGGCCTCCTGCTGCTGCCGTGCCGCTGGAGCACGATTTCTGTTCTCATCCTGAAGCAAAATTCTTAACCCGAGGTACTATTTCTGGGTTAGCAGAGTCTGTAACCTGAAGCATATGTAACCTGAAGCGTATGTAACCCGAGGTACCACTGTGCTGTACATTTAGCGGGAAAGAAATGTACCCCAATTCCCTTTCCCTGATTATATTGCTTACAGTCTTTTTGAGGATTTTGCAGCTTCATCAGCCTATGCCCATTTGGGAAGATTTCCTGAGAACAGTGAAATTCTCATACAGCCTCTCAGCTTGATTATGTGATGACATCACTGAGAACAAATGAAGCCAATTCAGAGGGAGGGTAATGTTTATGGAATCAAATTACCAGCACTTTTACCAATCAGGGATCATGTTCTAAGCATGATAATATGCAGCCAAACAGATTGGAGAGCAAATAACTCAATTCAGGGAACACTTTCTGCAAGATGTGTGCATGTTGTACGTAAGTTTCTGTCCTGTTTCAAGCCCCCTCTCATCCAGTCACTAAAAGAGGGGTGCTTTTTCCAGGGGCAGAACTGTACAACAACGTACGTTTAATGTTTAATAGTGCAACTGGGTTGTTGTTTTTTACTGTGGACCTAACAGTTGAATTGAAAGTTGTGTACTACTTCAGCTGTGAAGCGCACAATTCTATTCTCTCTCCCTTTCCCACTGCTGTTTACAACCGTTTTTACGTTCCTGATAAGTTAGAGCAAAAAAACCCACCTCACTTAAATTAATACCCTGGGAACATGCACTTTTGTGTTTTAAACTCACTTAAAACATAGCACCATCAAGACTACAGAAAGAAAGTGCTGTTTCCTTTGGCTGCTCTTTCCATTTACTTGGAAAGAAGCACCATTTTGTTGTAGAAAAGGATAATAGTTTTAAAGAAAAATAAGGGAATGAGCATCAGTTGCCATCCCCAGACTATTAAATGTGGTTGTTTTAGGATGCTGTGGTAACCAGTCCCAGCAAGCTCGTTCATGTCTGCTAAGATGCTGACACCGAGCCTGTTTCTTGCTGCTCTCTAAGTGGTCAATTAGGCTCCCTATGGCACACAGGCTCCCAAATCTGTGACACCAGTTATGTCTAATGCCTTGCAATTTGTGAGTGCTGGTTCAAGATATATCTGCCAACACCAATTTATGGTAAGCATAAATTGGTGATAGAAACTTCTTTTCCTAACTCAGATTGCAATCCTAAACACACTAACTTGGAAGCAAGCCTTTTCCCTTCGCTGTGGAGCACTGATAAACAGGAGTGAACTATTACTCCAGCAATTCTGAAGATGACCTTAATGTAACTTGCTTTCTATCATAATGGCATTTAGATGCATTGGACCACAGTGCTCTTAATAAAGTTTCAATAGGTAAGCTTAAAATTGAGCCTGTTCTGAAATCTGGGGTTCTTATATCTTATCTTAAAAATGTTTGTTTTTTTCAGAAAAAGCCTTTTGCTTAAGCACCAGTAGTGACATTTTAGAGTTCATTTTCCTTCCTGTGCTAAAACTTTTTGCAGAAGTCCAGGCTAAGTGGAAAATATACCCAAATTAAAAATTGTGGTGATTGCTAATAGAATTTGTGAGGAATTCTTTTACACTAATTGTTTATAACATAACACCATTCAACCTCTAGTAAAATGTTGTAATCCAATAATCAACAGGAACCCTCTGCTATTACATCCCTTTACAGACTTGAGTTGTTGTTGCTATTGGTACGTAAGGGACCCTGGAGAGGGAGATAGACTTTATATAGACCAGGGTAGACAACCTGATTCACTCCAAGGACACATTTCCCTTTGGACAATCTTTCTGGGGCCACATGGCAATGGTGGCAGGGTCAGAGGGAAAAGAAGGTGGACCAACAAGCACAAATCTTAACTTTGTAGAGTAGGCTAGTTTCCTCACACTCACATATACCTCTATCTTAGGCATACAAGACTCATTATCAGAGTTCCAGGACACATTCCAGCCAGGCAAAAACACGAGAGTGGGCATGGAGGGAGTCCCAAGGAATTCCATAGAATTTTAGAGTTGGAAGGCACCCTGAAGATCATCTGATCCAGCCCCCTGCGATGCAGGAATATGCAGCTGTCCCATATGGGGACCGAGCCTGCAACCATGGCATTATCAGCACCACACTCTAACCAATTGAGCTATTCAGGTTGATGTGGGGAGGGTTGCATTTGGATCCTGGGACTGGGGTTTTCCAACCCTGCTACTGAATACAATAGTTCCCTCCTGACCATCAGATATGCATTGATGCTGCTCTGAAAACATAGGCAAACACAACTGGGAGAGAGAAAATCTTTCCACATTGAGCACTGAGAGCTCTCAGTAGTACAAACCAGACTGGAATCCTAATCCAATCATGTATTAACAAGATGGTGAAATGGGTATTTGGGTTGTCAATGTAATATCAATATAATGTCCAGAAGAGATGAAAAGATGCAAATTTCTTGCTAAGGATTATTTCGAAAGGAGATGGGGGGACCTGCCAGTAACATAATGCATTTATATAAATCGAGGTTGCAGGCACATTTGACCCTTTCAATTCCTGGATCCAGCAAGCGTTGAAGTCTAAGGAGAGATTCAGATTGTTGGAATAACCAGACAAGTTTTTTTATAATGACCCTCTAAATATGGGTCAATAAGGTAACAAAGGAAATTAGGCTCTGTGCCAGACACAAAATGTGTAAGTCCCACTCCCTCAACTCACTGGTAGTTAGTTAGTCTCCTAATGTTCCTCAACAGGGTTTCTTTTCTATATGTTTAATCATTCTAGCTTTAAGAATGTTTTCCATCGATTTCCATAAGAAATAAGCTACTCAGGATATGACTTTGTTGCCCTGCTTTGATGTAGGAAAGGTTAAGCATTTATTTTTCTTTTAATTTATAAACTAATATACTTCTGAGTTCCTAGGGAGGGAGACATGTATACAGAAACCACAATCTTATTTTTGGGGTGGCTCTGTTTCACGCCCAAACTGATTGGCATTAAACCACCTAAGTTTAGCATTACAGGAAACTCAATTCCAGCTGTCCACACTGTGTTGCTTTCAGTGGAAATGCACATCCACATTTTAGCATTAGTCATGTAATAACTTCTAAGAACATGACAAGAGTTGAATCCAGGGTGACAGGGTGTTTCTTCCAGAAACACACACACACACACCTTTATAATTTAGAAATAAATTAATCTTGAGTAATGTTTCCATTTTTAAAAGATCAAAAATAGCCTTGATAAAAGGATTCCTGGGTCTTCTATTGAGATTTTTCCAGTGCAACCTCTTTCTACATAATAGCAACCTTTAATCCAGACCCCTCATTTTCCTTCCTCTCAGTTATAGTGCTTGTCAACTTGCATTACAGATGAATAACAGAGAAACATAAAGACATACCCTTGGGTAGAACACTTGCTCAGCTTTGCAGGATGGGAAAGCTTCATCATACAAAATAATTACAGTAGTAAGTGATAATAACTGTAACATTTTACAATCCTGACTGAGCACCATGGGGTATCTTTTAAGAAAGAAAACAATGAACACCGTAGAACTCTAATAATGCCCATTTAAAACAAAGAAACTAGAACTATGTGAATTGGTCAAAATTTCTCTGAAGACATCATCCCTTCTGGATAAACACTGCCCAATTCGAGAAACACCGTGCAGTTCACAGACACAGAAGTGCAATTACTGCTAACTATAGTTTATGTCAAGTGAAGAGAACCCTTTCCAGCCCAAGAGCCTTCTTGGGGTCATGTGCTGTTGCTAGACCCGGCCAGAGGCAAAGGTGAGCGGAAAAGTTGATGTGAACTTTTATCATTGTACAATAGGTTATCTATCCCTCTAGCAAGTAGCATTGTCAGGGTTCAAGGATGCATTCCAGCCAGGCAAAAGCACGAAGGAGGGTCCCAAACAGGTCTGCTATGGAGCGTGGCAAGGAAGAAGTTATGAGCTGGGGAGAGTCCCAGGGGTCCGAAACAGAAGCCTGGGGTCCCCACTACCGTAGTCTCTCTTTTTTTTTTTTTTTGCATTTTAAAATTTTATTAATATTCCATATATATACATTATATTCGTATTGCGTACATCTCATACATTTTAGACTTCCTTCAGCGTCGTTGACATTCATTCGTATTTGTTTCTTTATAGCACATTCCAATCGTTCATATTGCCATTTATACCTCCCTTCATACATTGTTTCCAATGAGCAGTACCTCTTAATGCTTTACAGTGCCTCTTTAAATCCCACTAGCGTTGTATTTACAAGACATTTGTTCTCCAGATAGCCCACAAATTTCCCCCAGTCATTAATAAACTTTTGATCCTTAATATATCTAATTTTCCCTGTTAATTTATCCAGCTCAGCATATTCAATCAGTTTTAGTCTCCACTCTGCTATCGTTGGGCTTTCTTCCTGCTTCCACTTCTGCGCTACCACAATTCTAGCTGCCGTTACCGCATACTGGAAGATTTTACAATCCTTTCTTTTAATGTCTTTTCCCACCAGGCCTAATAGAAAAGCTTCAGGTTTCTTTACGAAGGTATAGCTTAGTATTTTTTTAATTTCATTATAAATTTCATCCCAGAAGCCTTTAACTTTCGTACATTCCCACCATAGATGATAGAACGTTCCTTCTTTTTGTCTGCATTTCCAGCATTTGTTGTCTGTTTTATACATCTTAGCTAATTTTACAGGTGTCATATACCATCTGAATAGCATCTTCATCATATTTTCTCTTAGTAACACACAAGCAGTAAACTTTATATTCACTCTCCACAGTTTTTCCCAATTCTCTAGTTGAATATCATAGCCGAAGTCCTTTGCCCATTGACTCATCACATTTTTAACTTTCTCCTCTTTCGTGTTCCATTCTAACAGTATATTATACATTTTTGACAGATTTTTACAATCATTATTTATTATCTCTCTCTGAAATATCGATACCTTTTCTTCATAACCCCTTTCCTTCACCTCTTTTTTAAATATTTCATTTATCTGGAAGTAGCTCAGCCAGTCATATGTAAATATTTTAACCTGATCATATGGTTTTATTTTCCACTTCGCTCCTTCCTTCATTACCATTTCTCCATACCTGCCCCATTTTTTCTCCATATTAACTTTTTTTACACTTATCAACTCTAATGGGGACAACCAATGTGGGGTTTTTGGTTCTAATATATTCCTATACCTATTCCAGACCTCTATCAAAGGTCCTTTAAAGATATGGTTGCAAAATCCCTTATGTACTCTTATTTTATCCCTCCACAGGTATGCATGCCACCCAAATCTGTTCTTATACCCTTCTAGATCCAGTAACTCTGTGTCTTCCAGCTTTATCCACTCTTTTATCCAGCAAAGGCATGCGGCCTCGTAATACAATCTCATGTCTGGTAAGGCAAAGCCCCCTCTTTCCGTTGTGTCTGTTAAAAACTTAAACTTAATTCTGGGCTTCTTTCCTTCCCAGACATATCTGGAGATCGCCTTTTGCCATTCTTTAAAGTTTTTAGTGCCTTTTATTATGGGTATCGTTTGGAATAGGAATAGCATTTTAGGGAGTATCATCATTTTCACCATAGATATTCTTCCCCAGAAAGATAGTTTCATCCTGGCCCAGATCTCCAAATTTTTTTTAATTTCGTTCCAAACCGGGATGTAGTTATTTTGGTATAAATCAATATTTTTATTAGTGAGCCAGAGACCTAAATATTTTACCTTATTTACGACTTCGATTTCTGTTTGTTGTTGTAATAGTTGTATCTTATCTTGGTCCAGATTTTTAACAATCATTTTAGTCTTGCTCTTATTCAATTTAAATCCTGCTAGCTTCCCGAATTCCTCCATCTCTTCCATAATTCCCTTTATGCTGTCTATAGGTTCTTCTACCGTTAAGACCACGTCATCAGCGTAAGCTTTAACCTTGTATTCATTTGAGCCTAATGTTATTCCCTTAATTTGTTTGTTTTGCCTTATCACATTTAGTAGGACCTCCAAAACAATTATGAAGAGGAGAGGCGAAAGCGGGCAGCCCTGCCTTGTTCCTTTGGAAATTTTTATATCTTCAGTGATGACATTATTTATTATCAACTTCGCCTTCTGTTCTGTATATATTGCCTTTATCCCGTTCCAAAACTCTTGACCCACATCCATAAATTCCAAATTTCTCAACATAAAATCCCAGGCTACGTTATCGAAGGCTTTCTCCGCGTCTACAAAAATTAAACTAGCTGGTTTGTCATATCTATCCGATAAATATTCTATTATGTTAATTATACTTCTTGTATTGTTTTTTATTTGCCTTCCCGGTAGAAAGCCCGCTTGGTCTTTGTGGATGGTCTTTATTAATATCTTTTTTAATCTTTTTGCTAAGATTCCGGCGAAGATCTTATAGTCTGTGTTTAATAAAGAAATGGGTCTGTAATTTTTTACTTGAGTTAGATCTGCATCTTGTTTTGGAATTATTGTGATAAATGCTTCCTTCCAAGTACTTGGGATCTCTCTTTCTTTTAAGATGTTATTCATCACGTTAACTAACGGAGTCATCAATATATCTTTCATTTCTTTGTAATAACTTGAAGTGAACCCATCCGGGCCAGGGGCTTTCCCTCTTTTCAATTCCTTTATCACTTCTTCCACCTCTTCTCTGAGAATTGGGGCATTTAACCTTTCTTTTTGCTCTGTCGAGATTTTCCTCACCATTTTTTCTTTTAGATATCTTTCTATTTTCCTATTGTTGTTTTTGTCCTTGTTTCTATATAGTTGCTCGTAAAAATCCACAAATCCTTTTCTAATTCTTTTTGGATCTATTACCTCTTCTCCAAGTGAAGAGAACCCTTTCCAGCCCAAGAGCCTTCTTGGGGTCATGTGCTGTTGCTAGACCCGGCCAGAGGCAAAGGTGAGCGGAAAAGTTGATGTGAACTTTTATCATTGTACAATAGGTTATCTATCCCTCTAGCAAGTAGCATTGTCAGGGTTCAAGGATGCATTCCAGCCAGGCAAAAGCACGAAGGAGGGTCCCAAACAGGTCTGCTATGGAGCGTGGCAAGGAAGAAGTTATGAGCTGGGGAGAGTCCCAGGGGTCCGAAACAGAAGCCTGGGGTCCCCACTACCGTAGTCTCATTGCTGAGCAAAAACATGCAGAGCTTAGTGGAGTGGGAGTCCAGCCAACCATAAGACTATCTGATGTGTACTTGCCTGAACGCAGAGCCAGCATCCGAAGTTGGGTCCAGTCCTAGGGTCGAGTAAACTGCAATCCATGTGGTCAAACAGACCAGGTGTCAGGGAATCTGATGATCAGGCGGCCAAGACAAGCAGGAAACACCAAGGTAGGGCCAGGAACTACAAGCATTCTTACCAGCATCTACTGTTGGAAGCTCTGCTTAAGATGGCTGAAGCAAGATGGTTCTCATCAGTGTCATCTTCTCTGTGTCCTTGAAGGCTGATCAGCTGCAGGTGGAGTCACTCCGTCTTCTTCCCCTTCAGGCTGCTGTTCCGCAGGCCAAGCTGACTCCTGGCCCATGACACCCCATCCCCGGTTTATGCAAATAAGCCAGAATTATGATTTGAAGCTTGCTTATTAACAAACCATAGTTAAAGCTAACAACAATTTGTCAAGGCTCAAGCATAACAAACCATGGTTAACTGAAAATGGAAGCAAATCCTTCCACAATCCTTTGCTACAGCTTTGCCAGTAGCTAAGGCCTAGCGGCAAACAAGTAGGCCCCCCTTCCTCAACTTGATGATAGTTAGTTAGAAAAGACAAAGGTCAGAGCTAAGTTGTGTGTTTAAGCTAGAAGCTGGAGGAAGAAGGCTGAAGCCTGCCAGGTAGAGGAATGCCTGATTTCTGCTTGCATACAAGGCTGTGACTATGGGGAAGCAATACCTTCTTGGAGTGTTAATGCTGTGAACCCCTCCATCGTAGACTCAAATTGTATGTATATGTGTGAATAAACCATTTGCCATAAAGACACGACAGTCCACTGTACCTCATTCTGAAGGAAACATGAACCCTGAGTAAGTGCCTGGAACTCTGGAATCTCACACTGCTCAGAGAGTGGGGTAGCGTGCAACAATATGCAACACTAAGCTGTTTATTTACTATCTTGCATTCCAGGCAAAGATTGTCTCCCTAAGCAGCTCACGTCAAAAAGAAAAAACATAGACAGGCACTGCCCTGAGGCTTATAAACTAGAAAGTGAAGACACAAGGAAAAGGGGGTTGAGGTGAATGGTGCAGGAGGGAGATCAGTTTGACAATGCCAGAACAAAATCATAAACTGCAAAAAAAAGGCATTTATATCCATGTGGATCTTGCTGCTTGTCTTGCTTGTACAGTGGTACCTCGGGTTACATACGCTTCAGGTTACAGTCTCCCCTAACCCAGAAATAGTACCTCAGGTTAAGAACTTTGCTTCAGGATGAGAACAGAAATTGCACTGTGGCAGCAGTGGGAGGCCCCATTAGCTAAAGTGGTGCTCCAGCTTAAGAATAGTTTCAGGTTAAGAACAGACCTCTGGAACGAATTAAGTACATAACCAGAGGTACCACTGTATAGAGGTGCTGAAACTGACCCAGCAATCCTTGTTCCTCTGTGTAGTGGCAAAGGCTTCCTCTCACTCCTGAAGCCCAAGGGCAAGTGGTAGTTGGAGCGAAATGTGGCAGGGGGTGGGGGAAGTGAGCTACCTGCAGCTCCTCATTCTCATCTTCTGGCAGATGTGTAGGGCTAGGTTGGTCTTCTTTTTGACAAGATGTTCATCCTAGAAGGCAGGGGATGCAACCTGCCAGTGACCTTTCTCCCCACAAGATAGTAGAGACCAGAGTGTTTCCCCAGTTCAAACTATGATTTAGTGTTACATGAGAACGAAGCCTCAATCTCACTTTGTGAAGTAATCTTCATGGTGTTGTTTCTTTTTTTAAGTAAAACTTTAAAAGTCAAGGAATAGCAGTAGTACTACTATTAGCACTACCATTCAAGGACACTGAATAGGATTTCAAATACAATAGTACATAGAAAATATATCAATATAGTAGTTTTGAATTAAATCCAGAATTGTATTGATCCTATATTCTTATCTAAAGTAAAGCCTTCCAGAGATCTTTATGATCAATTATTATTCACCAATTATTTAGTTGACTGCCTCTCAGTGAAGTCACACTTAAGCTTAAAATAGGGTTAGTTTGAAGTGGATTATACTAGGAAAATACATAAACTTCCACAAGCCATATAAGCCAGTGGAAAATAGTTCCCTACTATATTTTGGAGAGGTTCTGAACTGCATAACAGATTAAATGTTTATATTCAGGGGACTATAGGGAATGATAGCTACATCTGGTTTATGAACCCTGTTTCTATTGAAATGATTTTCAAACTTCTGTAGCAGCTGTTTTCAGGCTTTCTAACAGAATTCATCTGTATTTGTCTCACAGGGTGTTGTGCATCGGCAATGCATCTACAACGCTTTCTTGCCTTTTCTGTATAACGCCGGCTGTATCAGTTGACAACAGGTCTGTGCGCTTTTCCTTTCCAATGAAGTAAAATTGCCTAGAACATGGTTTCAGAGTATAGTGCTAAAGAGAGCCTTTCTAAATTTTTGAACACTATTTCTTAGTGATCCAGATGCTTTGAAAGTCTGCTCTTGGGCAACATTCAAGCTGAATATAAACTATTAGTGGTGAAATTCCACCCTGATATAACATGTTGCTTTAGTGCTAATTTTGTTGCCATAGTTACCAAGTTCCTTTTGATACATTTAGCAATGCCAAACATTTTGCTTGTTGAGTTCTCCTATCAGAACATCTCAGTTGACTCATGTTGGAGAATTATCTGGGTGTTCTAAGAATTATGCAATCTCCATCATGATGTACCAGTATCTTTTCCATCATGGAGAGTGAATCTGAACTTTCTTCCCAAATGTTCTTTGGGAAACACACAATGGCAAGACCTTTGATGTGCCTATTGATGAAGATAGGAACATAGGAAGCTACCCAGGAGTTGGGTAAATTAATATATGATAGCCATCTTCAAATATCTAAAGGGCTGTCACAAATATATGGACCTGTTGCTCCAAAGTAGGACTCCCGACTATTGGGTTCAAATTTAAAGATCAGAAGGAAGGGCATTTTGACAAAACATTGGGAAGAATGCCCTGGTGGTACAAGCTGTTCAACAATGGAACAGACTTTATTGGAAGATAAGAGTATCATTTCATAGAATTGTAGAGTTGGAAGGGACCCCAAGGGTCATGTAGTCCTACCCCCTGCAATGCAGGAATCTCAACTAAGGTATCCATGACAGATAGTGACCTCATCTCTGCTTAAAATTTTCCAATGAAGAAAAGTCCTTCATTAGACATTTTAAAGTAGATACAGGGTTTCCTGCATCTGGAGGCGGCTGTACTAGTTGACCTCTGAGGTGCCTTTCAGTTCTACAAAAAAAGCACAAGGCAGGCTCAACAGCACTTTTCAGGGTCATGCAAGAGTCAATACAACATACAGTATTATGCTCGTGAAACAGGAGTAGAATTCACCTGCAAGTAATGGATCTATGAACTGGAAATCTATGAACTGGAAATGAACTGTATTTACTGGAAATACAGTGGTACCTTGGCTTAAGAACTTAATTCATTCTGGAGGTCCGTTCTGAAACTGTTCTTAACCTGAGGTACCACTTTAGCTAATGGGGCCTCCTGCTGCCACTGCGCCACACAATTTCTGTTCTCATCCTGAAGTAAAGTTCTTAACCTGAGGTACTATTTCTGGGTTAGCGGAGTCTGTAACCTGAAGCATCTGTAACCTGAAGCATCTGTAACCCAAGGTACCACTGTATAGGATACAAGAATAAATACTACATAGAAGTGAGAGCTGGACCATAAAGAAGGCTGATCACCGAATAATTGATGCTTTTGAATTATGGTGCTGGAGGAGACTCTTGAGAGTCCCATGGACTGCAAGAAGATCAAACCTATCCATTGTGAAGGAAACCAGCCCTGAGTGCTCACTGGAAGGACAGATCGTGAAGCTGAGGCTCCAATACTTTAGCCATCTCATAAGAGAAAACTCCCTGGAAAACACCCTGATGTTGGGATAGATTGAGGGCACAAGGAGAAGGGGACGACAGAGGACAAGATGGTTGGACAGTGTTCTCGAAGCTACCAGCATGAGTTTGACCAAACTGTGGGAGGCAGTGGAAGACAGGAGTGCCTGGTGTGCTCTGGTCCATGGGGTCACGAAAAGTCGGACACGACTAAACAACAACAAATAAATACTACATGTAGCCTCTAAGTGCAATTTCATAGCAAACCAAAATTAAGGTGGGAACGGGAAATGTCTGTAGCTACCACAAACTAATTACTAAAACACTACAGTTTTGTAGTGGAAATGTGACACTGGCATCTACATGCACATGCATCTTCTAGTTCAAAAAGGACAAGGGAAGCTCCTTGTGCACCATCCTGGCTGGATCAGGACACTTAGGCATAGAGTGGGAGTACATTAAGCATGGTTTTACAGCAATTTCAGTGTATGAGAAAATCTTTATGCTTAACATGCTGATTAATTTTTACCCCTTTTTACTGTAAAAAATATTTTGAATACCAGGTTGTTGTTGTTTTTTGAAATTTGTATCATTAGGAAATGCACCACTTTGCAATAACTTTTTTTAAAAAAATAGCTGGAAAACACTCATAAAATAAGATTTTAAGTATTTAGACTACATGGTCATTATATCCCAACATAAGCCATCTTATTGGTATTGTGCCCCCATCCACATACACAATTGACTGAACTACTGTGAGAGATTTTACAGAGAGGGTTTTGTGATATGTTAAGCTGAAAAAGAAGATTCACAAATGTGAAATTATAAAATTGTGTATACAGAAAAAGAATTAAATTAATAGAAACCTGTTGTTATAACTCAGTTGGCATATCCTGTTTACTTTTAAAATGCAGCTACGGTTTTATTGTAGCTGGCAATCCTTTATGGTGATTAGTGCAGAGGGATGTCAATGCTGCAGAGATTCTAATGGCAAACAGCTGGAACAGCTGGTCAATTCGGATTTTGCCAATTTGTTTGATTTTGTGGGAGATATCTTGCAAGTTTGAGTGACCTTGCAGCTGAGCTGCTATTGCAGCAAGAATATGTCAGCCTTACTTTCATGTGGGAAAATGATTGCTTGTACATAAGAGCATGAGCAGAGTTCTTATTATTGCAGAGTGATTTTACAGCACGAGATATTGTTAAGAGCATGATGAGCACGTGAACACCTCATGCTAGACTAAATGATTGGCTCACGTAGCATAACACTCTCTTTGTTTTGCGGGCAAGGGCAAGGTTGCATTCCTTTTGATTGTTACTTTTGAGTACCAGACAGAACAAGCGCTGTGCTGGAGGAGAGACGATGAATTATTTTCACTGGACACAATAAACATTGCATGGCAAAAGCCAAAGCTTTTTCTTCAAGTCATCTTGGTGTGAGACTGATTATTTCGGATGTCGAGCTGGCACTCGACACTTTCACTGAGTTTGATTTTTAGCTCATCTGGCTGCTCAAAGCAAATTAATAATTCCAATAACCTGCTTTTGTATAAATAGTAGAGGATGGTTACTTTTTAAAAATCTCACCAGGATCAAGTTCATCTGAGCACTATAAATCTCTCTAGGGGAATGATAAAAACGTCCAAATCACTACAGAATGGATTTCCTTAATATTCTATTAAAATGGCTGGAAACAAAGCAAGCATGTTATTCTTCATAACAGGACTTGGCTTTATGCACATACAAATCTAATTGATGAATTAATAAAGCGATTAACGGTGCAATCCTGCCTACCCAAAAGTAAATGAGACATACCTATGAGCAAGTGTCTGAAGTAAATGACTAAAGTCAGTGGCGTAGCGTGGGGGGGTGCAGGGGGGGCCGGCCGCACCAGGCGCAACATCTGGGGGTTAGGGGGCGCGAATCCACGGGTTAGGGGGCGCAAATCCACAGGTTAGGGGGCGCAAATTACTTGCCTTGCCCCAGGTGCTGACAACCCACGCTACGCCACTGGACTAAAGTAATAGGGTTTAGTCTTAAACTTATGGGCCAATAGACTGATATTTCTTTAATCAAGCAGCTCGTATTTAAATTTAGAAGAACACAGGCATCTAAGCTTTTGTGTTTATGTAGAAAATGTGTTGTGTTTAGATGATGTTGTGTTTAGGTGGAAAAGGAACTAATACAAACATCCTGAGAAGCAGGGGTAAGGGAGTGTGAGTGTGGGGAAAGCATATTCATAATAAATTTCTTACTGTAATGTTTAACTTCCCTTTCTGGCTACTAGCAGAGTTGAGGAAAGGAACTATACGGAGAGAATAGGTGTCAAGAGGTTAATGCCTACCTGAAAGTTACACCTTGACTTCTTATCCTTCCAAACTGTGTGTGGGCACAGAAAGGCTGCCCTTTTTTCTGGCAGGGCTCTAGTGTTTTCAACAACTGCGTAACAAGCTTGAAAACACTGGATGCTAGCCAGAAGCTTCTCCTGCTACTACATTACCAAGCCAGGAAAAATAGCTTCAGTTGTTTAATTTGTGCCTGCCCTATATTTATTTTAAAAACTTGTACCCTGCCCTTCATCACAAGACACCAGGGTGGGTTACAACAATAAATACTTTGAACAATAAACATAAACATAAAACACAGTAAAATATCAGCAATCTGCCAATTTCCTCACAATTTCCTCATTGTTAAAAGGATTGAAGAAAAATGCAGGTATTTTGCTGGCATCTAAAGCTAAATAATGTTAGTGTCAGCTGAACCTCCAAGGGCAGTTTGTTCTACAAGCAGGATGCTATTTCAGACTTTGCTCAACACTGCAAATATCAGCAGGCAGTGGTTAGGTTGTTGTTTGTCCCTTACTGCCTCCAGCCACTTGAAGGGATGTAACTCAGCACTGAAAAACATACTTTGCATGCAAAAGGTCTCATGTTCAATTCCTGGTGTCCACAGGTAAGTCAGGGAAAGATTCCTGCCTAAATCCCTGGAGAGCTGCAAGCCTGTCCGTGCAAACAATGCTAAGCCACTGACTCTGAATAAGGAAGGCAGCTTGCTATGTTCCAGGCCTCTGCACTCTTTCATCTTACTCAGATGACAAGGAGAAACGGAGCTGGGTGTCATCAGCGCACTGGAAACACCTTGTCCCAAATTCCCTGGCGACCACTTCCAGCTACTACATAGTGATGTCAATTCTAAAACAAAGGACTCCTGTTAAGAAGGAAAAGTAGACAGCCTTTATGAGCTGGGTGTGGAAAATATTATTATTTGCATGCTCGACACCAGGCCTGAACCTTGGCACTCGAAAGGGGTTCTGGAGCTGAACGTTTGCTAAGCCCTGCCGCGTGCCCTGCGAGTATCTGAAGGCATTTTATGATCGCTCCATGCTAATCTCTCCGTCCAGAAAGCAACGCTGGGGAGCCTAGGAGCGCCCACTTAACTTCGCCCAGCGTTATTTTGTGTTTGTTTGTTTCGCGGCTGTATCAGCGTCGTGGACGCTGCAGTCTCCCTCTCTCCAGCCGTGGAAATCTGTGCCTGTCTTACTCCTCTCGGCTTCCTTTTTTCACGCTCCCTTCGGCCAGCTCGACTGGCTGGAGATAAACCCCCTGGAGGCGGTGGGGGAGGAGAGAGAGAGAGCGGGAGCTCAGCTCCGTTCGCGCAGCGAGAGAGGGAGCGAGGCAGAAGCGCGCGCGCCGTCCCAGGGAGGGGTCGTGCGCTCTGGCAGCGGCAGCGGCGGCGACTTTGCTCTTTAAATTGGTCTCAAAGCCGATTACAGCTGATCTCCCACGTGATATTTCCCCTTCTGGCTCCTGCCGGAGTTTGGGGCGGGGAGGGGGGGGGACCTGAAAGAGCAGCAGGAAGAGGAGCAAGAAGGAGCCGGGGAGCCAGCTCGTGCTGGGAAGAAGCCCGCGAAAAAGCGCGCCTGGCAGAACTTTTTTTCCCCTGGGCGAAAGGCGCGTGAGGGAGAGTCCTTCGCCAGCAGCGAGGGATGCGCAGGGAGCCCAGGGACAGACCGAGGAAGAGGCAGCAGCTCAGGGTCGAAGTGGAGGAGCAATAGCGCCCGGGAAGGCGGCGGCGGCGGCGGCTGCACCACCTGAAGCAGCAGCCGCCACAGCAGCAGCGCCGGCGCGAGGGTCCTCATTGGCGCGCCACGACGGAGCGTGGCTGGCTCGGCTTGCCCCGCCCCGCCTCGGCCGTCGAGAGAAGCCGCGCTCACCATGAGACGCTTGGGCTGCTGCTCGACGCCGGGCTCACTCTGAGGGGAAGGTTGGTCAGGAGGCGCCCGGGACCCGGCCGGCGGGTGGAGGCAACATGCAGAAGAGCGTGCGCTACAACGAGGGGCACGCCCTGTACCTGGCGGTGCTGGCTCGCAAGGAGGGCACCAAGCGCGGCTACCTGAGCAAGAAGACGGCGGAGACGAGCCGCTGGCACGACAAGTGGTTCGCGCTCTACCAGAACGTGCTCTTCTACTTCGAGAGCGAGCAGAGCGCCCGGCCCGCCGGCATGTACATGCTGGAAGGCTGCACCTGCGAGAGGGCGCCGGCCCCCAAGGGCGCCTCCGCCGTCAGCGCCAAGGAGGCCGCGCTGGACAAGCAGGTAGCTGCCCGAGCCCCGCCCGACGGGGCGCCCTCCGCTCCCACACCTTCGCCTTCCTTGGCGCGCTTTTCCCTCTGGCGTCGCCTTTCAGAGCGTCGGCAAAGGAAGCGGGCGCGGGGGGGCTGGGGGTTGCCTGGACCCCGGGAAGGGCACTGAATGGGGCACGCTGAGGCTGAGTCGGCTATGGAGGGCACGCTCTAGCGGAAGTTCTGCACGGGCCGGTGTCCGTCGATGAAGCGTGTGGAGAGGAGGGAGGGAGACCTCCGTGGGGCTGCCCGCTTTGCAAGCCGCTGGTCCCCAAAGCGTGCAAGTTCCGAGGTCCCTAGGATAGGGCTAGTGTGCGCCATCCCCTTTGCCTCTTGTGTGTGTGCCCTATGGGGATACAGGTGAGGATGCCATTCTGCACATCGTCCTGGGTGTGTAATAAGGGACGGGATGGGTTTTGTGTGGGTAACTTCGTCTGTGGTGTCGGCAGTCCAGCCGTCACCAACACGATGTTGCCATTTTGCCTTCTTTTTTAAAGAGGTGGTCAATTTCTACAAGATTTTGGGCTTCCGACTAAGTAGAAATTGCATTTGCCAGCCCTTCCCCAGGTTTGAGTGGCATGGGGGAATTTCGACCCTGTATGCAATAGGAATGCATTTCCAGTAATTGTTCGGCTCTAGGTGTAATAAGGGGGAGCTGGCATGAGGGATAGTATTTTGCTCCACTTAGCTAATTACGGTAGTCTACCTGTATGGTTGAGCTGCTCCAACCCTGCCCTTCTGCCATCATAGATGTCTGTGGACAAGCTGCAGTTCAGTACACTCCAAACGTATTTTGAACCATCTTGTTTATTATTTTTGCTATTGGTACCTTTCTAGGGCAGAGTCTTGATAAAAACAGACCCAGATGCTGCTCAGATGAGTTCCTAGACAAGATATCAAGGAATAACTATACCCATCCTTAGCTGCTTTGGAGAATTTGCAAGAAGCCACAGTGGTACTGATGGGTTCATTACTTCTAATATTTTTTCTCGCTAGTATTTCTCCTTGAGAGAGCAAAAATTCGACACTACAGGACAGGGGGAAGTGGTGATTAGAAGTTCAGCAAGCATACCTTCATATACATTAGAAAGGATTTGAAATACTATCCTGTTTTGTTCTTACAGTATAAAGTATTGTGCCTTTATATATGATTTTTTTGCTGTTGATTATGAGCAAATATAGCCTGTGGTACCCACTTGGAAAAAACACACCGTCTGGAATTATCCTAAACAAGCTGGGTTTTCTTGATTGCTTAGAGAGAGATTTTATGAAATATGGTGGTTGGAATATATAAACCTTTAAATATTCAGTTTATGGCTTGGCAACAGCTAGTTCTGGTGCTTCTGAGCACCTTAATCCTGAATAAAACAAAAGGCCCAGTAAAACAAGAGCTTTTTTTTTTTTAACAAAACTGTTTATATGCTAACTTATAAAATCTACTCATAAGCTAAACTAAATGGGTTTAATTTGGTACAAATTGCAAGTAAAACTTGTTTTACTTTAGTTTCTTTAAACATAACTCTAATATAAATTGTATATGTTAACTGAAGTTCCAAATTCTCCAGCTGTTTACACAATCATATATAGACCCAAAGACTTGAGCAGTAATACTTAGGAGAGGCAGTACAGCATCTGAATACAAGGATTCGAAGATTCTAGTCATTACAGTAGGATAGGAGACACAAGAAAGTCAGGGATTAGCACTGGTTTTAGTTTCTAGACATTTGGAGATAGAATCGGTAGTCTTAAAGTTCAGTAATGGATGTGCAAATGTATTTTTTTCAATTGGTATCTGGAAGCAGGGATATTCTAGACCTACAGATGGCTCTGTAAAGTTGAGTGGTGGAACTTGGTTACTGAATTATGTTGTAAATTGCTATGGACTCCTTTCTTGATAAACATACAAAATGAGGACAAATTATATTACCCAGATACGTGTGATATGTGTTGCAAAATAATATGAAGAGGCAGTACTAATGGAACAGATATTTGATCCAGGCTTCTTAGGCTGTGTACACATTATTGGCTTAAACAGCAGCTAGGTCTTTCCTTTTCACAGTTTGGACTGAAGTTGGTTTGGGGGTGGGGGGAAACACATCAAAATGCAGTCTTGCATAAGAAACAGCAGGTTAGATATGAATTGTGGCTAATGTCGTGTATACACCACATGACCCAAACCAGTGGTGGGAATGCATTGGATGTAGACTAAACGATAGTGTTTACAGAGTTTTGGTAAAGCTGTTCTTATTTTATCTGTAAGCCATCTTGAGTCCCTGTCAGGGTAAAAGTAGGGTATAAATAAATATATAATAACAATAATGTTAAAAAGAATTTTCAAAAGTTGCTTCTTTTTGTTGTATTTGCTTCAACAGCCTAACATTGCTAGATCCCTCTGGAATTTATTGGCCTTGTTGTTATTGCATTGTTACAATCAGGAGTTAGATTTGCACCTGGTAGGTATTGGCTCACCTGTTTCTGACTTCTGTAATCAAACAGGTGTCAGTCGCTTTGGAAGTGCTTTTCTCCAAAAACAAACAAACAAAAAAGAGAAAAACCTTGAAATGTAAGCTTTCGACTTCTTTGTTTTTTACAAGATAAGAATAAAATATTGAACAGCTTCAAAAATCTTCCCATCAATTCAAACAGTAATGAAAAAACAAATCCTTCTAGGAGAGCTACCTTGGTAAAGCATTTCACCTGGGTTGACATGTGATTAAGCAACAATTGTATAAGTACACTTATTGGAAGTTCCACTGAAATCAAGTGGACCTTCAAGTGAATGTTCTTTGGACTGGGGGATTTGTTTTTCTACTTTTGTAACTGTGTTGGGCATAATGATTCCAGATTCAGCTAGCAGGATCTAACAAAAAAATAATAAATCCTTCGGTGGTGCATACTTCATTTTTGTGAGCTGCCAGTCTACACCCACAAGTAAAATTATATCTAATTTTAGGTGTTAATGCTTGCACATTGGGACAGCCAGTGCAGAAAGGGAGATGGCTTTCCTTCTTTCTCAGACAGAACAAACCTTTTACATGCTCTTAATGTGTTCTGCTTTTGCTTAGGAAATAAGGTAGTCCCGAAATATTACTAAAGGATAAATTTGTTCTGCATCTTAATCTGAATTGTGATTCATTAGAAATAAGTCCCATGGATTAAAATGGAATGCATTTCTCTATAACTAGTCCTGCCCGGCAGTTTTATGCTTGTTTACCCAGAAATAAGTGCAGTAAGGCTGGTGGAGCTTGCTTACATTTAAGTGTGCATAGGATTACAGCTTTGGAGACTAACGCTTTGTCTCCATGCTGCATTCTAGGATTATGTATGATTTGGAACAGTCCCTATACTGGTTTGAAACCACAATTCATGGCATTGTGCTGGCACTAAAAGCAGTCTACTGACTTTTGCTGTAGTTCTGCTTCTGCATCTTGTGCTTATCACAGATTAGGATGCTTGCACAATAACCAGGCTGTCTGGATCCATGGAGGGTCCTCATTGGCCCACAGGTCTGCTGCAACATTGGGCTTGTCACTGCCTTTCATCCAAACCCACCTCACAGGGTGAGGATAAAATGAACAGGGGAGAACCATGCTATGCTTCCTTGAGCTCCTTGGACGAAAGGTGGGATATAAATGTAATAAACATGAAGTAATAATTCACACATTTGACTGTAGTCCACAAAAGTTTATGCTATAATCAATTTACTAGCCACAAGGCTCTGCAATAAGTAGTTTCTATTGAAATTAAGTAAAGTTCCATTTGAATTAGTAAACCAATTTACTAAATTAGCAAACGTCAGTAAAGTATATATTTCTGGAGTAGATAGGTATATTTGCTTCTTTAGAGACTAATTAGAATATCAGATTAATTGCATAACGTGTGTGTGTGTGTGTGTGTGTACATGCCTCCCTTTTACCAGTCTCAGTTTGAACTGTTTAAGGTAGGGCTTTTAACCTAGATAAGTAAATTATTGCTTCCATCACTGAAAGCTGTAGGATGAGAGAGGCAAAATCGCATTGTGATGTACAAACATTTGCAAACTCTTCTTCTTCTCCCCCCCCCCCCCCGGCGCAAGTTGCTGTCTAGAAACTGAATGTCAACAAAGCACCATGAGATGTGTGTACCAGCTACTAGTACACTAACTACTTAACATTGGCATTTTAGTGTTGTCATCAGATGCCCTAAACAGGCAGTGAAGATGAGGGCGGGCACAACTGCATACTTAGTTCTTCCTTTCTTAATAGTTTATTCCTCTTTCAGAATTTATTTTATATGGTGTTTGAGATCGAAAACATGGGTAGCTGTATTACACTGGTGGTAGATTACTACCACCAGAGCTGCAATTTGCAACCCACTTACTTCCTAGATATGCTCTCATAAGCACAAACATACAGTGCAGGCCTATACAAATTTTATTGGAAGTTGAGTCCAACTCGCACAATTGGAATTACTCTTGTGCAGGTGTGCAGGTAATTGTAGCCTCACATCACAATCATATTTTTTCCTTTGGCTGCAATATTATTTTTTTAAGAGATGTATTTTCAGACAGCGTAAGAAAACAATCATGCAGCCAACCAATGCTGTCTGTCATATTAACCAAGAAATTTAAAACAGCACTGTATGTTGGTTCCTAAAGGAGTTAGCACTGAGTTTCACTTCTTCACAGAGGATCTCCAAGTGAATTTCAAATCATTACATTGGCTTCTAGGCAGTAGGCATTATTTTAAAACAGAAAAATATAACCCCTGTGGTTCATTGATTGTACCAGAAAAAAATGAACATTTTATGTATTTTTGTAATAGCGAGAATATCAAGTACTCTGACTAAAATTGTTTAATGCTTCTGAATGAGAAAAGAGAGGGATGGGGACCCCGTTTCCCCCTGTATTTTGTTGAACTACAACTGTTGATCCCTGGCTATTGCCTATGTTGCCTGCGGTTGATGGGAGTTGGAGTCCAACAACACTTGAAGGGCCACAGATTCCTAGACTCAGATTAAGGCAATTCATTAGGGGCGTGTTGCTTTTTAACTGAAACTATTTTTATGGGTTTGGTTTGGTTTTTGTATAAAATGAATACATTTTTGAAAATGACATTAAAATGCATCATATTAGTAAAGCTTGATTGCAAGAGTATGTACATTAGTCAAAACTGCGGAACAAAATTAGGAAAAATTCTCACTAAAATGTTGAAGAATTTTCATGAGGATTTTTTTTAAAAAAGGAAATTACTGCGAAAACATTCAGAACTGAACTTATGACTGGAAAAAAATTGGAAGCACGATGAGGCAGATCCTTTCATCCCTGGAAGAGAGGGGGGGGGGACCTTTTGCCCTTTATCCCTTTTTAGCTGTAGGAGCTTGTTCTTCATAGACCTAATGGTTTTTATGTTTGTGCTGCTGCAAACATTGCAAATGAAAATTGGAAGGCCTGGGGGAGGGAAGGAGGGAGGCTTATCAAGCTGGTGACCAGCATTGTGGCCCAATAGGTGCGGTGAACTGAGAGAGCTTTTTGATAAGCAATCTCAAAATTACTCCCAAACAATGAAACTATGAAGGATGCACAACATTTAGTCATATTAAAGCAAATGTTCTTTCCCTAATGCTGTGTTCTCTACTTGGCAGCTTAGTGGCAGCTACCTTGGCTATAGGCCAGAACAAGTAATGGCATAAGTGTGTATTTATAATAATTTAAAGGACCAATAGCAGAATTAAAATGGAAAGGAAACAGTGTGGACCTTATTAATGGTCTTTTGTCTTGTAAAACAATTGCCTTTGTCCTTGAAGCTTTGCTGAAAGGCAACAGGTAAATAACTTAATTAGTTGCTAAATAAACAAATCTCTGGGGTTTTTTAAAAGCTCTAATGCAAAACAATTTCAGTTTGTTGGCGTTCAGGAAATTGTAATGATGTAAGGAAAGACATTCAGTTGCATGCATATCTGATCACTGTTGCTCTGCAAACCTTCCACTGTGCACCTGCTGTTTTGCTTGGTGGCAATTTGTAGTCTGAACTGCACAGACTGATCTCCTTTCAGAGCAGCAGTGGTGACCCACACCATTTCACTGCCTGAGGCAAAACCACCTGAGGTGCCAACACCACCCTGTCCAAACCTTGCTTACTGGGGACGCAAGATCTCTCAGTGAGCAATCACTGCAGCCACACAACCCTTGCAGTGGCAGGGGTGGGTAGGGGCCCTGCCCGGCAGGATTTGGCCTTGGGAGGTGGGCTGCTTCATGGGTAGCCCAGCCGTGCAGAACAGGACTCTGTGCAGGTATGAAGGCACTAGAGGAGGCTTCAGGTTGAGCAGAGGGTGGTGGGGAAGAGGAGATATTTCCTTTCTAGAATTTCAACTACTAACCCCCTCCCCCCATGTGCATTATTCATGAGGGATAAACTATACAGACGCTCATATAGCTTAGGAAGAAAAGTAGGTTAAGAAGGGGCAATTTTGAACAGTGAAACAACTGGGGAGGGGAAAGGACTAAATCAACACCAACCCACCCACCCCAGTTTTGTCTGATAGAAGAAATATTTATGTAAGAAAGATGGGGAGGGAATGGAAAAGAGTCTTAATGTGTGGTTTTATCCCAGGCTCTGTAATTCTGTGATTTCTTCACTTCCAGCAGTGGTGTAGTGGTTAAGAGCGGTGGACTCGTAATCTGGTGAACTGGGTTCGCTTCCCCGCTCCTCCACATGCAGCTGCTGGGTGACCTTGGGCCAGTCACACTTCTCTGAAGTCTCTCAGCCCCACTCACCTCACAGAGTGTTTGTTGTGGGTGAGGAAGGGAAAGGAGAATGTTAGCCACTTTGAGACTCCTTAAGGGGAGTGAAAGGCGGGATATCAAGTCCAAACTCTTCTTCTTCTACTTTTGGCTGTTCTGCCTTTTGATCAAAGAAGACTTTGAAAAAAACTTTCTTTATCCAGTCACAAAACTGGTATCAGGTTTTATTTATCTTGGAATATATGTATACTTCTTTCTGTACACCTTGAGGGGAAAGGCAGAATACAATAAACAGTAAGATCATGACATCTAGGAAACAGGTGGAGAAGCCACATATCAGGAAAAGCCCAATTTCATACATGATGTTAGGAGATGTTGAGTTTGTGCCTCACTTTCACTACATATCTATCATTTGATTATTACAGTCCCGTGCATTAATTGATTGCACATACTGTTAACTTTATCTTAGAATGTTTAGGTTTGATCAGCATGGTGCGGACTACATTCATTTTTGTTTATTTAAGAAAATTTATATGCAGCTAGATTGTAAAAACAAAACAGAACCATGTCTAATAGGTTTGCATGAAGGCATTTAATCATCCCCACAAACTTCCTTCGTTCTTTGAAATCTTAGCTTTCCCTTTTTTCCTGTGTTTTGGTAAGTGTAACCTTCATTGTGGTTTTCTAAACAGTGTTATGGGCAATTAAAGTAAATTGCTGAGCGGAGATTGCTAGACCACTTGGCAATGGACACAGCTCATTTGCAAGCTAATTCATGTAACTTTATTACAGTTGAGCTATAAGATCACTCCAGTCACTCAAATCTTGCTCTCTCTTTCATAATAAGCAACTCCTAATTAGTTTATTTTTTGCAGAAAACTAAGTAGGAGATGCGTAGGCTAGAATTTACCAGGCAGAATAATGCCAATTTGTTGCGGTGGTTGACATGTTGTCTCAGGGGAGAGCTGGATCCAGATCCTTGTACATCTGTAATGCATGCTAGATAGTCACTCTCTTTCCTAGCTTCTGCTACATCACAGTTTTTGAGGATAAAGGGGCAAGGAGGGAAAATAATTATTGCTACCCTAAGTTCCTTAGAAGATAGATGGGAGGGAAAACAAATAACATGAATAATAAATACTATTTACACTTTAAGGATCGCAATCCCTGAAGGACTTCTTCTCCCTATATAAACCATTCCGGACTCATCAACATTGGTCCTTTTTCACATGCCTCCTTCACAGGAGGTCCAGGGGGGCCCCTCATCTGTATTGGCTCCCCATTTGTGGCATGCTCTCCCCAGAGAAGTTCACATGGCACCTTCATTATATATTTTTAGATGCCATTCTTCTTCAACCAGGCCTTTGGCTGATTAATATGTTGTAGCTACTCTCTTTATCTGGAGATAGTGTAGATTGAGACTTGGACCTCCTGTACTTAGGGCATGTTTTCAGAACTGTGGTTGGTCCCCTTCCTAAGAGAACTCTCTGAGATTTGCTCACTGGATTATGGCACCTAAATGAATGTAAAAACTTCATTTTCCTAGGGGATACATAATGGAGATTATAAAGTCAAGGGAAGGCTCACAAGGGCGCAATTAACTGAGAAGGTCACCTGTATGGGTTCAGTTGAATTAATAAGCCACTCACACATGAGATCTGGTTGATGGTGCTCTAAATCTCTCTCTCCAGTGTTTAAAAGTCTAGTGTGAGTAAAGGAGTATTCCTTTCATACTGCACAAGTTTACCAAAACAACAATAGTCATTTACAAACAATTTTGGTAAAAACCGAAGTGCAGGTTAGAGGCAAGTAGGGATGGGAAATTGCAGGTACAGACTGTAATATGCACATACAGTTTTATGCTGTAGTCCTAACTCTACTAACCTGAATGTAACCCTGATTGACATACTTCTGAGTAGACAGGGTTAGGATTGCACTAATTTTTGTGTGGTGTTTCCATATTCTGCGTGGTACTGGAAAGAATTGTTTTCCTTTTAGTCCATGTGCCTGAACTACAAGTGTGGTCACCTAGGATTTTCATATACATGCCCTGAAGTTTTATCTGACTTCAAGGCTATTTTTATTTGACCCCGAACAGGAAGGATATGGTCAGGGTGGAGTACTGTGAGAAATTTTGCCAGTAAATGGGGGGAAAACAATGTGAAAGATAGGCAAACAATTCTAAAACAATTTTGCTAAGTGTAATGTTTTTGGAAATCTTCCCAAAATTTGTTCCTTTGGATTTTTTTAATGAATATTTTAATGCAATAGATAAGAAAACCAAGAACATGTAAGGGGAAAAAACATGCTGCGGTGTATATCAGGAAAAACTGTTAGTGACGTTAATGAGGGTGTAACTTGCAAGATTTCTTCGCTGAGATAAATTCTATAATGTGGTGCTCCTAGTTCAAATTGGAGCTTTAGTTCATACATTGGTGTTTCCATATTATTTATTTGTTGTATTAATAGGCATCCAATAGTGTTCTCTCTTACACACACTCTTTCGGGGTAGTGAACAAAGAAGGGGAGGGGAGGAAAGTGATAGTAAAAAACAAACAAACAAAACAAGCAAACTAAAGGAGAGTCCAATCAAGTTTGGCTGGGTGCATGCTGAGATGTGGTGTATAACCAGTAGCAGTATGTTGACATCATACCTGATTGAAAAAAGAAAATGGAGGAGGAAGAGGGGGAAAGTTAGGAAGCAAACGAGAGTAGCTGATGAAGCTGTGGACTTGAGAAAGAGGAAGGAGGCTCTACTGAATCTAGATAATTTGAGCTTTGTTGAGGTTGTTAATTCGGAGATCTTTGTGATGAGGTGCAACCAAGCTGGTGAAATTCCTAAGGCTAGGTTAATACTGAGTCTGAAGTGAATTTAGGTGGTGATGAAAAACATGGCTCCTATTCTTGTTCAGCCACTGACAATTAGCAGTGTGCATTTGTTTTGGAATGGATGAAAACTTGAATGAAAGGGGAATCGTTCAGTTTATTTTCCATTCATACCAGTTCAGAAACAGTGCGTTTTGTAGTCAACTGGTATGAATGGGTTTAGACTTTCATTACATTCATGCAATTTAAGGATGGGATTGGCTTTCTGCAGCAGAAGTGGATCTTCTTCACCTGTTGTCTTTGTCCTGACAGCCAGTATCTTATTTACCTGGAATATTGCATTGTTCTGGGCCATTGTAGAGAAATATGACAGGCAGCAGATACATGTATGCATCTGTCAACATGAGCAAGTTCATGCAAGTTGCATGGCTTTAAAAGAGGATTTGAAATACAGTGGTACCTCGGGTTACAGACGCTTCAGGTTACAAACTCCGCTAACCCAGAAATAGTACCACACGTTAAGAACTTTGCTTCAGAATGAGAACAGAAATAACGTGGCGGCGGCGGCGCGGCGGCAGCAGGAGACCCCATTAGCTAAAGTGGTACCTCAGGTTAAGAACAGTTTCAGGTTAAGAACGGACCTCCAGAACAAATTAAGTTCTTAACCTGAGGTACCACTGTACCTGGAGGGTAAAGCTATCAGTGGCTACTAGCTATGATGTCTATGTTTTACCTCCATTTTCTAGATACCAGTGGCTGGAAACTACAGTGGGGAGAGGGCTCTTGCGCTTGAATCCTGCTTGCAGGTTTCCCACAGGCATCTTGTTGGCCAGTGTGAGAACAGGATGGTGGACTAGATGAGCCATTGGCCTGATCCAGCAGGCTCCTCCTATGTTCTTACACAGTAGTCCCCAACACTCCCAGCAACCTAGGGAGTGTTCATGGAGGCCAGATTTATGCTTCATAGAGGCACTACAGTGGTGCCTCGCAAGACGAACGCCTCGCAAAATGAAAAACTCGCAAGACGAAAGAGTTTTCCGTTTTTGAGTCGTTCCGCAAGACGAATTTCCCTATGGGCTTGCTTTGCAAGAAGAAAGCCCATAGGGAAATCTCCGGGGACCTCTTTTAAATTGCTGGCGGTCGGGAGCAAAGACTTTCGCCCACAGCCGGCCTTCAGAAGAGGTCCTGGACCTCTTCTGAAGGCCGGCGGGGGGCAAAAGTCTTTGCCCCCCCGCCTGCCTTCCCGGGACAGCGGAGACTTCTCCGCTGTCCCAGGCGATCTTAAAATGCTGGCGGGTGGCAGCGAACCCTTCGCTGCCGCCCGCCAGCATTTTAAAATCGCCCTGGGACAGCGGAGGCTTCGCTGCCGCCCACCAGCATTTTAAAATCGCCCCGGGACAGCGGAGGCTTTTAAAATGCTGGCGGTCGGCAGCAAAGCCCTCCTGTCCCCGGAGCTTGCAGGGCGGGAGGTGGGGAGAAGGGCTTTTCTTCCCACCGCCAGCCTTCAGAACAGCCTTCTGAAGGCTGGCAGTGGGAAGAAAAGCCCTTGTCCCCCCCCCCAGCCTTCAGAAGAGGTCGGGGGACAGACTGTCCCCGGACCTGGTCTGAAGGCGGTTTCCATAGGAACGCATTGATTGATTTTCAGTGCATTCCTATGGGAAACCGTGCTTCGCAAGACGAAAAACTCGCAAGAAGAAAAAACTTGCGGAACGAATTAATTTCGTCTTACGAGGCACCACTGTATTTGTACTCAGAATTCAAGAAATGAAGCTTTTTCAAGTGTGGAGATACAGCAATAGCTTAAAAAAACAAACCCTGTTGATTTCTGCTATTAAAAAGCACCGGCACCCAGCCAATAGTAAATAGGAATAGCTGGGAGCAACTGCCAGGACCATGTAACACTGGCCTTGAAAGACCTACATTGAATCTCAGTACGATTCCGAGCACAAATCAAAGTGTTGTTGTTGACCTTTAAAGCCCTAAAGGACCTCGGCCCTATATACCTGAAGGAGTGTCTCCACCCCCATCATTCAGCCCGGACACTGAGATCTATCCCTCACTGCAAGAAGTGGAGTTACAGGGAACCAGGCAGAGGGCCTTCTGGGTAGTGGCGCCCACCTTGTGGAACGCCCTCCCATCAGATGTCAAAGAGATAAGTAACTATACAACTTTTAGAAGACATCTGAAGACAGCCCTGTATAGGAAAGTTTTTTAAAATATTTAATGTTTTGTTATGTTTTTATATATGTTGGAAGCCGCCTAGAGTGGCTGGGGCAACCCAGTCAGATGGGTGGGGTACAAATATAATAATAATGATTATTATGATGGCGGAAATCCTACAATTTTAAGTCCAGGGGAGATGGTGGCTTCAAGAATTGACCACTTAGGTTTGCAAAGAATTGGTAATTCAGGGAGAAAAGAAAATCCTGATGGAAAAAGAAGCAGAAGAATGAGAGGAAATAACCAGATACTAAAGGAAGCTGAGGGAGCAAAGTGGAATAAGAAATGACAGGAATAATACTGGAGCAATATTAAACCATCATCACCATCATAAAGCTGTTCATTCCCAGGGCATGGTGTAGAAGAACATGAAGCTGTCACCCAGCAAAAGTTCAGCTGGTCTAGGTCCAGCAATGCATGGATAGGAGGCCACCTGGTCACCCTGTGGATGCCATATTGAATTATATTATGGGAAGGCAGGTGGGATATAAATGAAGAAAATTAACTGGAGTAAGCACAGAGGGTGTGCCTTTGGGGAGTGTGGATATAACCCTATAGTCCCAACTGCATTTGATCCAAGACAGAAAGGGGGGTCATTGGATGTGCTGAAAGAATGTATGTGAGTGTCACACTTTTCAGCTTAGCCATGAACCCAGTTTCCTAGGTCAAAATATGTTGGTCTTTATATGCTTTTAATGGTAGTATTTGGTGGAAGCTTGCATTACAAGATTACTTTTCAGGGATTCAAAGACATAAAAGTTTGGTTTATCTTTATACTCTGAAAAGAATTCTGTTTACCATTAAACAGTAATTGGAATTTGAGCACGTCCTATCCTTTAAAATCATAGCAATTATAGGTTTCCTAGTTTTACAGCATACTTGACTTTCAGTTCTTGTTCCTGATGTAAAATGTTATGGCTGTGGCATATTTCCCAGTGTGAGATTCCCGTTTGAGTGCATTTATTTACTGTTATTGTACATTTACAAAATTACTTTCGAAATGGTAATATAATGAAAATGCTATAAATTCTTACCAGATGTATCAGTGCACTCTGTGCAGGTGCAGTTATGCTGCTGGTTAACATTTAGCATATAGTAAAATATTTGCTTTATTTCATTATAACATAATAGAATCATTTATGTTAAGAGTTTTTAAACTTGACAGAATTATTAAACCAATTGGGGCAGATTTGAGGATGTTATAGTGAGAAACACTCTTCCATCCATAAAGATTAAAGGCTTTAGTTCAGTCCACAGCAAGTGTAGCAGGACAAGGGTGGAGAACCTGTGCCCCCCTCCCCCAATATCTTGTTGGAATCCCATATCCCATCTGCCCTAGCCAGCATGGTCAATGCTTTTGATGGGAGTTGTAGTCCTCCAACAACTGGAGGGCTACAGGTTCATCACCCCTGACATATGGCATAATGGGACCCTCCTCCCATCCCTCACCCACAATGTGTGCAGATAGCTATATGGACAGGCACTGCATCCTAGTGTTATTGGGAATGACCAGCCTATTAATGCAAGCCATATTCCTAACTAGCTTGGCCCCTCCACTTGGCCAAGGAAGTGAGCAATCATGTTAATAGCTAGTTGGCTGCATGCATGCCCAGCTGCATGCGCTGAGGGGCTGGAAGAAGGGGAAAGACCTCTATGTGGGTTCCATGATGATCCCTCTGTTGCCAAGTGCGGCATGCTCTGTGTAGATTTAATTAAAACTTTGTTGTGTCTCTTCCCCTTCCCCATAGGAGCTGGACACTCGTGTTCCATATGGTGTTTTGCCAATTATGATGAAATTCCCCTTCTCACATTTAATTGGCAAACTGAAGTTAGTTAAGACGATGTTACTTTGAGTGACTGTATATTGAGAAAGTAATTGGATTCATGACATGTTTGTACAAATAATTAATTTGACATTTGCAAGGACCATTGTTAGAAAGGGAAAACAACGCTAAAATTTCACATTCTTTTGATAGGATCCATAATGATTCAGATATATTATAGATTGTAGGTAATCAATTCAGAATATAAATTTATATCATTCATGTTGCACCCACAAGGACAATTTTGTTCTCGTGGTTGATTGGCCCCAAGTGCAAGCTCCTTCCATGTCCCTCTCTTACACATGCACTTGCTTGCACCCTTCAATCCTTATTAAACCATAGTTTCCTGTGACATCCAAACTGCTAAACTGACTTCATCACTGCTTTATAATTGATAATCTTCTGGTTTGTAAGCAGCTATTAAACCAGTGATTCCTGTTTCAGACGTCATGGGAAACGTCTAGCACTGAAGCTAGAAGTGAGGAGAGTATATGTAGCCACACAGCTTCTTCTTCAGTCAATAAATCATGGTTTATTGACTTAAGATTACAGTATTATGAAGCAGATCATAGGCTGAAATATAAAAAGGTAAGACAAAGAAATACAAGCTGGCTTTTTCAGTTTTGAAACAGATGACAATAACATAAGGGTATGGTTGATATTACCAGTGTCAAATAAAAGGATAGGATTTTAACAGATGTTAAAGAACCACAGAATTTTTGTGTACACATCCTGATGCATAAACCAGTTTTATGGCTTAAACAAGCAAACCTTCCCTTCCAGCACAGCTTGCATGGAGCAGGAGAAGCTAAGGAATGGCAGCAGGGTGCTAGATCATGCAGAGCTCCCTAGGCAGCTGGTATTTGGAAGCACATGATTATTATGTAATACTGGAGGATGCATTTCTGTATACAACTACTAATATCATCAGGAAACCAATTCACTAGTTAGATGGAAGAAATCACGCTAAGATTTTGAAAAGTGCCACAAGGTTTTCCCAGGGTTGAATGCTGCTGTACATGATGTTTGATCATTTAAAGATCATAAATAAAATTGCAGAAATTAAAGGTTGAAAGTATTACTCTGTAGCCATATGAGGTCAACACACTGCCCAACTGGAAGGCAAGCCCATATTTAAATACATTTTATGACCAAACTTCAACCTGTATGCCTTTTCTCTTGTGAATAGCTGCTAAAGATCCAGTTAGACACACAGTAAGAATACGCCGAAGTGAATAGTGTTGATTCTTTTATTTGTTGTTTTGCCTGAAGTTTTCTGTACAAAAAAAAAATCAATGGGAAATTCTAAATTAATATGCTCAAACTTTTCTTCATGGCCTTTGCATAAGGTTTTTTCTACTCCTTTGCAAAATGCAGAATTTGTATTTAGAATGTGAGTAATCATATGCTCAGTTTATTTTAGGTCAGTGCAATAAAACATAATCTAAATCTGGATATATTCATTTTTAATTTCATAAGGACATGACTAATTTCAAAGAACAGGTATGTCACATAGATGACTGGACAAATTTAATTTCTTTTGGTCCAGAGTGGGACCGATACAAACATGTTCAAATTACAATTGGAAATAACTTCCTGACAATGGCCTGGTTTACATGACACGGTAAGCCAAACTATGGCTTACTGTGAGCCCACACATTTGCGCAGTCCCAGTAAACCATGGCTTGGCTTACTGTGTAGTACAAACTGGTGGTGGTGATGGAAGTGATGCCATCTTGCTCTTTGCCCTTGGGCTGACCCTGGTGTGGAGTGGAGGCTGCCTCTTACACAAACTGTTTTTCTGACTTCCTTCTAACTCCCAGTAATTGTGTAGAGGCATGAAATTGCTCATTTTACCCACCTTTTTGGCACTGCTTGAAGCAGCTAGTAGAAAAAGTACAGCATTGATTGTGTAAAAATCTTGAAAAATATGAATCATCTGTCTTAAACTTATATTTATGGCAATGCATCCATCAAATGGGTGGGGGGGACCCTGAGGACTAATAGAAACAAAACACCTCTCAGAATATCTCCCTAGCATTTTCTAGCTCTCATGTACCTTTTCAAAATGTGTCTCCATTAGGAGAGTACTTGAATAATTTGTCAAACAAGTGACAACTATTCCCATGGTGATTTTTAGATAAGACAATATTAGTGCAATTGTAAGTTCATCCATATATTTGTTTTTTACTGTTCATACTAGATATCAGTTATTACTTTATATTGTTTTGAAAATACAGTTAATTAGGTTTTTCCTTTCTTAGTTCATCATCTTAAACATAATTCCGCCATTCTTCCTATTGTAAGGTTGTTATCCTATGCATTCTTACCAATAACAGTGAGGCCAATTTCTTGATAATAGAGCTACCCTAATAATAATAATAATAATAATAATAATAATAATTTATTATTTGTACCCCGCCCATCCGGCTGGGTTTCCCCAGCCACTCTGGGCGGCTTCCATAGAAACCAAAATACAGTAAAATATCACAGATTAAAAACTTCCCTTAAGATGTCTTCTAAATGTCAGGTAGTTATTTATCGCTTTGACATCTGATGGGAGGGCGTTCCACAGGGCGGGCGCCACTACCGAGAAGGCCCTCTGCCTGGTTCCCTGTAGCTTTGCTTCTCGCAATGAGGGAACCGGCAGAAGGCCCTCGGTGCTGGACCTCAGTGTCCGGGCAGAACGATGGGGGTGGAGACACTCCTTCAGGTATACTGGGCCGAGGCCGTTTAGGGCTTTAAAGGTCAACACCAGCACTTTGAATTGTGCTCGGAAACGTACTGGGAGCCAATGTAGGTCTTTCAAGACTGGTGTTATGTGGTCTCGGCGGCTGCCCCCAGTCACCAGTCTAGCTGCCGCATTCTCGATTAGTTGTAGTTTCCGAGTCACCTTCAAAGGTAGCCCCACGTGGAGCGCATTGCAGTAGTCCAAGCGGGAGATAACCAGAGCATGCACCACTCTGGCGAGACAGTCCGCAGGCAGGTAGGGTCTCAGCCTGCGTACCAGGTGGAGTTGGTAGACAGCTGCCCTGGATACAGAATTGACCTGCGCCTCCATGGACAGCTGTGAGTCCAAAATGACTCCCAGGCTGCGCACCTGGTCCTTCAGGGGCACAGTTACCCTATTCAGGACCAGGGAGTCCTCCACACCAGCCCGCCCCCTGACCCCCCAAAACAGTACTTCTGTCTTGTCAGGATTCAACTTCAATCCATTAGCCGCCAACCATTCTCCAACCGCCTCCAGGCACTCACACAGGACCTTCGCCGCCTTCACTGGTTCTGATTTGAAAGAGAGGTAGAGCTGGGTATCATCTGCATATTGATGTGTCCAGTCCAACCCCCCCTGATGATCTCTCCCAGCGGCTTCATATAGATGTTAAATAGCATGGGGGAGAGGACGGAACCCTGAGGCACCCCACAAGTGAGGGCTCAAGGGTCTGAACACTCATCCCCCACACCACTTTCTGAACACAGCCCAGGAGGAAGGAGTGAAACCACTGTATAACAGTGCCCCCAGCTCCCAGCCCCTCTAGACGGTCCAGAAGGATGTTATGGTCGATTGTATCAAAGGCCGCTGAGAGATCCAGCAGAACCAGGAAACAACTCTCACCTTTGTCCCTAGCTCGCCGGAGATCATCAACCAGCGCGACCAAGGCAGTTTCAGTCCCATGGTGAGGCCTGAATCCCGATTGGAAGGGATCCAAATGGTCCTCTTAATGGGCTCTCTTAAGTGCAAGTAGATAAATAGGGACCGCTTTATAGCGGGAAGGTAAACGGCGTTTCCGTGTGCTGTGCTGGTTCTGGCTCGCCAGCTGCAGCTTCGTCACACTGGCCACGTGACCCGGAAGTGTCTTCGGACGGCACCGGCTCACGGCCTATAGAGCGAGATGAGCACGCACCCCTAGAGTCGGACACGACTGGCCCGTACGGGCAGGGATACCTTTACCTTTACCTAATGGGCCTGATGGGACTCTGTGTCAGCAGTCCTGAAAGGACTGCACTTGCGGCCATTGAGCTACTGGGCCAAATTCAATGTATTAGTTGTTGTTGTTGTTGTTTAGTCGTTTAGTCGTGTCCGACTCTTCGTGACCCCATGGACCAGAGCACGCCAGGCACTTCTGTCTTCCACTGCCTCCCGCAGTTTGATCAAACTCATGCTAGTAGATTCAAGAACACCATCCAACCATCTCATTCTCTGTCGTCCCCTTCTCCTTGTGCCCTCCATCTTTCCCAACATCAGGATCTTTTCCAGGGAGTCCTCTCTTCTCATGAGGTGGCCAAAGTATTGGAGCCTCAGCTTCACGATCTGTCCTTCCAGTGAGCACTCAGGGCTGATTTCCTTCAGAATGGAGAGGTTTGATCTTCTTGCAGTCCATGGGACTCTCAAGAGTCTCCTCCAGCACCATAATTCAAAAGCATCAATTCTTCGGCGATCAGCCTTCTTTATGGTCCAGCTCTCACTTCCATACATCACTACTGGGAAAACCATGGCTTTTACTATACGGACCTTTGTTGGCAAGGTGATGTCTCTGCTTTTTAAGATGTTGTCTAGGTTTGCCATCGCCTTTCTCCCAAGGAGCAGGCGTCTTTTAATTTCGTGACTGCTGTATTAGTACTAGCATGTATTAGTACTAGCATGCAATGTATTAGTACTAGCATGTATTAGTACTAGCAATGTATTAGTACTAGCATGTAAAACCCTAAATGGCTTGGGACCCCAGTTCCTAAAAGAGTGCCGTGCTCAACATCACCCGGCAGGTGAGGCCTTGTTGGTGTTGTCTCCACTGAGCCCTGCCTGCTTGGTATGGAGCCATGATAGGGCCTTTTCTGTTTGTAGACTCCCCTGCCTAGTGAAGTGCATCTGTCTCCCTTATTCTTTACCAGGAAAAACATTCCCCAGACATTTGATGACTGAAAGACACTGGTATAATGTTTTTAACTTCTTCTTTAAGTATGTTTTTGGTTGCTGCTTTTAATGTCTTATCATTGCTGTATCTGCCACACTGGGCAGCATGAAGGATAGGGTATAAATTGAATTAATAACAGTAATAATGAAGCTGTAATTACACTTTTGAAGGATTTATTGGAACTAGCTACATACCTCGGGGCGGGAATGTGAGTGGTTTCTGTGTTACTTGTTCCAAATTATCTTAGGGAAATCTTCTCTCCTGCCACCCACAACAAAATTGGAACTGTTTTTACTTTAGGTCTGACTCACTCTCTAGACACAGTTCTACAGAGTTATGTCTGTTCCCTTCTAGTGCAGCAACAAAACTGATAGCACATTTGCAAAGCTAAGCAGGGTCCAGTATGGTTTCAAATTGGATGGGGAACCACATTTTGAGATTCCAGCATTGCCGGGGGTTGGACTAGGTTCTTGATCTCCTCCTCAAGTCCATACTGTACTACAGGAGGAAGGGGGAGGGGAGAGCAAGCATATTCAATACAATACTTGTCAGGGTTAACTTCTACTTCCAAACCATCTCTCTATCTCCAACAGTAGCCACCCAGATTCCTTACCTGGAAGACTCATTTATAGAATGTGTATGCAAAAAGCTCATCTGTTGCAGTGTTTAGACATGACATCACTTGCAGGGCAGCAAACATGTTATGGGCTCTTATACTATAAGTAGAACACGCATTCCTATATTGTTTGTACCTATCTTGTAATTAGAGGCATGTTTTGCGAGTGAAAATCAGTAGCTGAAGATGTGAATCTGTCCTTAGTGCTGTAAATATTTCGTACCACATACTAAATCATTTTTATGGCAGTCTAACTCAGTGTTGTGGGAATTTTATTAATTCTCAAATGGTGAAACCAAGAGGCTTTGTGTGCGAGTAAAAAATAGCACATATTGACAGTTTGCTGCACAAGAAAATCCTAAGAGAGTTTCACTTCTCAGTCAGTAGTAGACTGATGAATTTCATAAGTTGGTGGATCCCCTTAGTAGTAATAATATGTTTGGAAATTACTGACTTAAGCTGATCTTGTGGTTATGAAAGGTTTTATTAGTACAATTTTTTTTGTAATTGATTTCTACCTTTCAATAATCATAGCGAGAATGCTGTGTTCATTTTAAATCTTTCTTTTAATCATTCCTGATTGATTTACGCACATAACTTTCAACTCCAAAAGCAAATTAGGTGTATTTGTTTTACATCAGTGCATGAGAGTTTTTTGGGTAACAGGTTTTTTGATAATTTGACAGCTGCAATGGTAGATAAGTACTAAAATCAGATAAAGATTCAACATATAGTAGAATCTAGCAGTAGTGAGACAGTAGGCAATGCTTTTCTTAAAGAAATACAGTTAGACGTGACAGTATTTTATATACATGCATATAGCCTGCTGGATCAGGCCAATGTCCCATCTGGTCCAGCATCTTGTTCTCACAGTGGCCAAGCATAATGGCAATTCATGATTAAGCCACATTTTTGTGGAACCTGGAGCGTCACTTTTAGGGTTTCCTGAGTTTGTTTTTGGTTACACCTTGTGATTAGTAATCTTTTAAACTTGGTTCATAAAACTAAAGTGGGGAGGATTGTTCTTAGGAAAAAGGTTTCTACATCTGAATAGTTACATGCATACAGTAAAAAAAAAATGAAAATAAGAATATGCATCTAGCTGATCCTATCCAAAACGGTTCCTATGAGCTAAAATTCTGTTAAGCAAATGTCAGAATCCTTAGAATCTTATGTTGGTTAGCAGCTCTTTCTGGTTTTCAATGTACCACCTCAGGTCTGATCTTCACTTTCTCCTGAGAAACTCCAAGACTTTGCCTTTGCAAGTACCTCTTTAACTGTGACCTTGAGCTATCTCTTCTTGTTGTTGTTGTTGTTGTTGTTGTTGTTGTTGTTGTTGTTGTATAAATCAAACCACAAACCAGCCAACATTAAAAAGTACACTTTTTACGTAATCCCTTTTGCAGACCACATGCTGAAGTGGTTATCCGCCAGCCAAGGTTGACTCTAGGAAGCAAGTTAACCATGTAATTCACAAACCAAACTTTATACAAGATCATTGTTTCTTTCTAAACAGTCCAATTATTTTAGACAAGCCAACTTCAAACCATGAGTTATGAAGCTGACTTCTTAAACTAAGTGTTTGTTTTAAACTAGGATATCTAGTTTGTACATATTTATAAATATTTTATAATATTTTCATTCTTTCTTCCCCTGCTCCCTTCCCCACACTTTCTTGAGTGCTGATGATTTCAGGTTTAGTTTGGATTGCATAAGAGATCATTGGAGACTTAAGATGGTATCATTGTAATATTTGTTTTATGTACACAACTACTAAGACTGCATCATGCTTTCTAAAGGAAACAAGTGTGTCTCAAAGTGTTTCACCTTTAGTTAACTTTCAGATCTGTTTGCCACTCTATCCGAAAAACAGCTGTTCACTGCCATAACACCATATCTCTGCATTTCTCACTAGCCATAGCTTGTTATGTTTCAAAGGCAGGAGAGAAACAGCGTTTTGGTCATTAGTTCCCATAGAAGGAACATCAGCTTATCATCCGTGACTGTCAGAAAGCAATTAGGTTAATGAAAGATGGTTTCATAGTGGGGTGAATTTTGTCGTCAAGGTTGGCATGCACGATTCATTTGGGGTTCACCTTTTAGCATTATAATGACAATATATGCCCTTTTTTTATTCACTTTGAGATATGCTAGTTAAGCACCCTTTTATCATAATTTAGGAAATAATAATTTCAGATACACATGAATCGCTTCATTTTAATACAGTTCATTCACAGTGTCTAATTGGTACATAGTGTCTCTGATGTTCATTAAAATGTAATAATATAAAGGCAGTAACACCAAGACAGTTGCATATGAAGAGCATATCTATTCTAAGCATAAACCTGCTGGTGCTTATGTTCCACTTTTACCCACACCAGCTTGCATGTAACCTCAAAGCTGACAGCCTGTTACAAAACATTTTTTTTTTAGTTTAGTAGTTTTTAGATTTTTCTGGGAAACCATGATGCATCAAGAAGGACAGTCGCTGTTCGAAAATAATCTTCCTGCCTTTATGCTTGATGTGATTAATAGCAATGAGAGATGCTGGTGAAGTTTGTTTGTTTTATTTGTTTAGTAATGTATATAGGTTGCCTTTTTTGGGAAGGCAACTTACACATCATAAAACAGAGTTTTCAAATTACAGAGGCAGTATCTATAACTTTAAAACAATGGCCAGTTAAAGCATGTAAGACAACATAAATCTTAGCAGAAAAAGAGCTATACAATCTAAGAGAGTTCTCTAAAAGTTAAAAGAAAATTTTAAATGCCTTATTTAAGAGAAGGTGGACCAGAATAAATGGGTTTTTAAAAATTCACTTAAATATTTATAGCACCAAGGACAAATGTACTTCTGTGGAGAAGGAATTTGACAATCTGGGAGCCACCACAGTTTGGGGGGTGGAGAAAGGCAAGGAAGGAGTGGACACACGATAGTGGCTTATAAAATTATATGTGCTATAAGAAACTGGATAGAGAAGTTGTTACCATTTCTCATAATATTAGGATGCCATGAAGGTGAGTGGTAGAAGATTTCAGGGCAGACAAAAAGAAGTACTAACTCACACGGCTTTTGGAATTAGTCACCACAAGATGTGATGATGGCCACCAACTTCTGTAGCTTTAAAAATATGATTAGGCAAATTCATGGAGGACAAGTCAGATCACTGACTACTCATCTTGATAGCTACCTCCCAATGATCAGAGGCACTATGCCTTTGAATACCAGCTGCTGAGAAACAACAGAAGAGAGGACTCTTCCCCCCATGCCCTGCTTGGGGGCTGCCCAAAGGCATCTGACTGGACATTGTAAGAGACAGAAGGCTCAACTAGGTAGGCCAGGGGTCTGCAACCTTTAAGACAAAAAGAGCCACTTGGACCCGTTTCCGAAGAAAAAACAACAACTGGGAGCCGCAAAACCATTGCGACATTTAAAACAAATATATCTCCGGAGCCACGATCTGACAGTGGGTGGGAAGGTGAAGTCGGGACGGTGCGTGACTAACGCACGCACCGCCCCCATGCGACGTCACAGCCAGTACAGCGCCCGCCACAGTGAGGAGTGTCGGGGCGCACAATGCGCCTCCTCCCCTCGCTAGTATCCGCCCTGGAGCCGCGGCAAAGGTGTAAAAGAGCCACATGCGGCTCCGGAGCCGCGGGTTGCAGACCCCTGAGGTAGGCCTTTCATCTGATCCAATAGGCCTCTTCCTATGATCTTAATTTATAATGTTTTAATCCTGAACCAGTGCTCAGTTGTTTGTGTTGGTTAGGTTTTCCGAGTTATTTATTTAACAATATAACTAAATGTTTATAGCTCAAGCACTGTTGTATGTATTTATTACATTAAAAGACTTTCTTTTATGATTCACAGTACTATTTTACCGTCCTCTTTGGTCATGAAGGACAGAAGCCACTTGAGCTCCGTTGCGAAGAGGAAGCAGATGGGGAAGAATGGGTAGAGGCTATTCAGCAAGCCAGGTATGAAACCTCCACTGACAGTCTCTACCTAGTCAGGCACTCCTTTTGTTTACTGAGGAGAAATCGACTTCCTTCTCTCTCGTACTATTCTGGACTCAGCAGATCACACAACAATACCATTACCTGCCACTGATCTTCTTCCTTCTTCTCCTGATACAAAAAGTCTGGAGTTGTTCAGAGGGTCAAACTACACAATACAGCCTATGCCTTGAAGGGCAGAGTTTTGTTGTTTTTTACCACATGCAGGAAGATAGGGACTCTAGCATGGTGGGTTGGGGGACTGCCCCCCCCCCATAGCCCTAGTCCTGGCCTTGCAATCTCTTTCAGAAATAAGATCCCATTAAAGCAGATGAATTTTCCCCACAATGCAAATTACAGGTGCATGGTGGGAGCAATGGGCTAATGCTCTCAACCCACATGGCAGGGCCCCAATCTGGATCAGGCTTCCACCCTGGAAACCTTTGCCCTTAAAGGCACAGCTGTGTAGCAAACAACATGCAGTTTGATCCTCTGGAGACAGTTTTTTTCCACCATCACTGATCAGGAAGTATGCAAAATTCTCAACCCTCTGATACTTCTATACAGCAAGTCACTATACCCTGCATATAAGTCTGTAGACACTTACTTCAATACAGTAGTAATTTTTCTTTTATTGGCCCAGTATGATTCATTGCTCTGCCTGGCATGGTGGCTAACAACTTTTGGCTTCAGCTGTGGCAGTAATGATGTGAAATGCTATATTAAGAGCACGTGATGCAAGTAAGATGGCAGGCCAAAGGAGAATGGACTATTTCAGAAGACGAGGTCTTGCCGGTAGTAGAGGGAACTTCTAATGCCTACACAGTGATTTGGAGAAGCATTCTTTATTAAACAAGTGTGGGATAATTATTTTAGCACATACTTCGCTGGCAACACGATTAAAATGGCTGGAGTTGGAATGCATTACTTTGGTCAACATGATACTTCCAGCCAATCAAATTGCGAGGGAAGAGAGTCTCTTGCACTCCTTTCAGTCAGGACATGAGAAATGTCCATGAAAGCATGGACTGTAGCCACTTCTTCCTTTGTAGGCAATCAGCCACTATTAGGTCTTGCTTGATAGCACTGCTCTTTTGATGGCCAGCATTTCTTTGAATCTCCTTACACCTCACTGATACCAGGCCATACTGTGGTTCACTGTTTAGGTCTGTCTTTTACAGTAAGGGAAACATGTTACTGATTTCTCCTATCTTCCTGTTCCTATACTGTTCTGGTAACATTACAACAATAAGATCATGTGAGAGTTACAGACAACATGGTTATGTGTCATGTCAATGCCTCTCTTCTCTGGCATGTAAAATAAAAGCAGTCTTCACTAAGGGGAAAGGATGTAAGCTCTGGGTGAAATCAGGAGATGATGAGTAGCCAACTGTTTTCATGAGCATGGAAACATAGATAGTGTAGTTTATAAATTGTGGGCGATGATCATGGTAAGAAATCTCAAGCCATCCTCCGTTGTCTTCAAACAGCTCATAATGATCTCTTATAATTTAGGTTTAATCTGAGTTTCTTTTCCAAGCCAGCAACCAAATTTAATAGCTGTTCCCAGTTTCTGCCTTGGAGTAGATAGAATACTGTTAGATCATAATAAATAGCTTATTTATAGTTTCAGGATTATATGGATAGGAATGAGTTGACCTTTTAAAGATCTCAAATCTATATTTTAAAGTGTTTTAAAAATGATTATTGCAAAGCAAGAAAAGGGACAAAAAATTAGAATACTCAGTTTAGGCTAGTCCTGAGCAGACCTTGGGACATACTTCTGAGTAGACATGTATAAGATTGTGCTGTTAATTCGTTGCTTTATATTGCTTTTTCTGGAGCAGAGCTGTTCCTCTCAAGCAGGCAAAAGTGTGAGGAAGTGAAATAATCTGTTGATTGGAAAATAACCCATGCAGAAATAGAATGTTTCTGTGCAGAAGGTGATACTGCTCCATCCTACAGTGTTCTGTGTGCACCTTGTCCAACAGCCAGGCAAAGGATTTCAGCACTGATTCTACTGAATTACTCACGTGCCTTAAGGGCAATGTCTCTGCCAGAAAGCCAGAGACCTCGAGAGCAATGTCTTGCATCAGTTCTTAACAACTTGGTTGTGTTTTAGAGCCCCACATGCTAAAGGCCACCCCATTATTTTCTGCAAGGGGGAGCCACCTCACACTTTCACAGGCATTCATTATTGAATGTACTGATATTGTGCCAGTCTTTTAATTAGGGGTTTTGGAGGGAAAGAGAGGTTACCAATCTATTATTAATTTAAATTAATAGGTGGGATCAACTGCACCCACCCAGACAACACATACATAACTCTTAGAATGAGAGATTCCCATGAGTGAACTTGCCCCAACTCATTTTTAAAATCTTGGCAGGAGGGGTGTCAACTGTTGGGACATCACTGTAGCTGCTATTTGGTTATAAACCTCTTGCCTAGGACTCTTGACTTCTGGGCCTTGCTCCTGAGTCTGTTACTAGCTTGAATAAAGATATTTCCCTTACTTTTAAGCACGAGTTGCTGTCATTTTGTTTAGGGATGGGAGCCTGATACAGATAATCAATTTCCTCCAAGCATATATCTTGACACTTTGTTAGAGTAGGAGAGATGTAGTCTGTTTTCCTCTCAGTTTAATGTAATATTTTCAGAAGTACTGTTTTCTTCTTCAACTTAAATGTGCTACCTACCATAATTAACACAGATTGTGGCGGGCATTCTGCTAAATGAAACATCAACCCTCCCCTTTTTTCCTTTTTGCAGCTATTCAGATATCCTGATTGAGCGGGAAGTTTTAATGCAAAAATATATTCATCTAGTTCAGATTGTAGAGACAGAAAAGATTTCGGCCAATCAGTTACGACATCAGCTTGAAGACCAAGACACAGAAATTGAAAGGCTTAAATCAGAGGTATGTTCCAATATGATGTGCAGGTTTATCACTACCTTTGTGAGCCAATTTATATATTAGGAATGCAGTCTACTTCCCTTTTGAGTCAATGTTTCCCCCCCCCAAAAAAAACCAACAACCCTTAAATTATTATGTGAATGAATTGAACCTTAAGTTAATTGTGAAATAATCACCACTGAGTATGTAGACTTAGATTTCCTTGCCTGATAATTTTCCTGACTTCATCCGTAATCTTTATTAATGATGCAGACTTTTAAAACTGCAACAAAATAATGCAATTTTATTTTAGTCTTTGCCATTTATTTATTTTAAATTCGCATAGCATGGCATTATATTTCATTTCCCTAAAGCAGGAATTTACATGTTCTTATCCACCAAGCTAAAATGCATCCTACTAGCCACCTGTTGTGGCCTGCTAAGTGCTAAGTACTGTTTTTACACTCTCAGGCAATCAGAGACCACAAATGTCCTGGTGACTGCTATGGTATGTGGGGCTTCATAGATCACAGGTTGTGCAAACCTACCCTAGAGTAGGTAGGTGATTATGTAACGCAAGTCTAAGAAGCCTCAAAGATCTGGAAATTAAGGGTATTGAAGTCTCAAGTTAGATTCCGGAACTGAGAATTCTGAGTAGAAAACCCTTTTCCTATTTTATTGCTTTTGACAGATTGTAGCTCTTAACAAAACAAAAGAACGAATGCGACCTTATCAAGGCAACCAAGAAGAAGAAGATCCTGATATTAAGAAAATCAAAAAGGTAAATTTCTGTTTAAATGGAAAAGAGTTTATAAAATAATTTGTCCACACCCTTCTTTGAATTAGAAAAAATAATTTATTATGTGTAAAACTCTTCCATTCAGCTCAGTATATGTTGAATTTTAAAACTGCAGCAAGATCACCTAATATCTGACGTATACTATTTAGTCGAGCAGGCAGATAATGGTGAATTGGGGTAGATGTATGTACAGTGCATATCACATTACCCAGTATAAACTGCTTGAAAAAGGTTTACTGACCATTGTGTTTTCAAGCCACTTTAATTAAGATTTCTTTTCCTTATGATTTTACTTCATCCAGCCCAGTCCACAGATTTGTGTGCATTGCTCTGTATTTGACACTGTAGTTCAGTGGAAAAGTAAATGCTTTGCATATGCAAAAAATTCCCAGGTTCGGTCCAAGTAGGGCTGGAAAGTACTGCTGTCTAGCTGCTGGAATGAGTTATCATAGGCAGTACTGAACTAAAAGGACTATTGGTTTGACTTGGTGTAAGGCAACCATGCCTGGCACCAGCATACAGCGAACTGGGACATATGGAAGCTCTCCCAGCACTGCTTCTGTGCCTACTGCTGCTAGTCACTTGCCCACCCATGATAATGGTGGCGGTGCTCATTGGAGCCTAAGCTCTGCATGCTAATTAATGGCTGATCCCACCTCCCAATGGATGTACATCGGGGCGGGAATAGCATAATTAACCCATCAGCACCAGGGAATTTGTGGATGTGCAGCTGATGAGCATTGCTGCTAGGCTTCTCCTTCTTCATGGCCTTCTCACGGCTCTAATGGCACTGCTCTACCCACCTGCCTACAATTACATTGATGGAGAGTTCTACCCATCTACATATAAGCATTTTTTCCATAAAAAGGTGTAAAGGTACCCCTGCCCATACGGGCCAGTCTTGCCAGACTCTAGGGTTGTGCGCTCATCTCACTCTAGAGGCCGGGAGCCAGCGCTGTCCGCAGACACTTCCGGGTCACGTGGCCAGCGTGACAAGCTGCATCTGGAGAGCCAGCGCAGCACACGGAACACCGTTTACCTTCCCGCTGGTAAGCGGTCCCTATTTATCTACTTGCACCCGGAGGTGCTTTCGAACTGCTAGGTTGGCAGGCGCTGGGACCGAGCAATGGGAGTGCACCCCGCCGCGGGGATTCGAACCGCCGACCATGCGATCGGCAAGTCCTAGGCGCTGAGGTTTTACCCACAGCGCCACCCGCGTCCCCATCTACAAAGGTGTACATGTGTACAAAGTTTACTCCCCTGCTCACAGCAATGTCTGAAGATTGCAGAGGTGCAAGAAGAAGAAGAAGAAGAAGAAGAAGCTACACACACACACACACACACACACACACACACACACACACTTCAAAGGCCATTAAGAATGTGTTCTTCTTTTGTTGAATTACCAGGTTCAGAGTTTTATGCGAGGTTGGTTGTGTAGAAGAAAATGGAAGACAATTGTCCAGGATTACATTTGTTCTCCACATGCAGAAAGTATGCGAAAGAGAAATCAGATCGTTTTCAACATGGTCGAGGCTGAATCTGAATATGTACATCAGCTTTACATCCTTGTGAATTGTTTTCTAAGGCCGTTAAGAATGGCTGCAAGTTCAAAGAAACCACCAATTAGCCATGATGACGTCAGTAGTGTATTCCTCAACAGGTACCCCATGTGTTTATATATTTAATTAATTAATTAATTAATTAATTAATTAATTAATTAATTAAAATATGTCCAGACCTCTTTCATCTTCAAATATGAATGTATACAAAGGGCAGTTTAAAAAAACGGGTAAAGAGAAATAAAACAAATAAAATAAAATTAAAGATAAAGCAGCAGTACTGTAGAATGTAATCACAGTGCAATCGGGTACATCTTTAGAATTGAGTTCAATGAGATTTACTCGCAGCAGATAAGCATGGCTTGGATAAAACAAGTATTTGATGTATTTTGTAAATCTTGTTCCATTATGATGGAATGAAGTAAATCCAGCTTTGGCAATTTCCCAACTTTCTTCTTCAGAGTATTTCAGTCACAGCTTTTTTTCTTTTAAAAAAATATTCAGGTAGAAGTGTAGATCTTTTGCCTTCTTGAAGGCAAGAAATATTCCCCCGCCCCCGAAAATAAAATAATAATAAATCATGCTACATAGATGAGGTCCAAAAGTTAGTCAGTAACATACTTTTGTTTATTTGATAAAAAATTATAACCCACTTCTTCCAGATGTTTTGAACTATAGCTATTTATGCAGTAATGTTCAAAGAATATCTTATAATGACAGAGTCCAACTTTTGTTTATTGTTTCAACTTTTATTTCTTCGCAGTGAGACTATAATGTTTCTTCATGAAATATTTCATCAAGGATTAAAAGCAAGAATAGCAAACTGGCCTACTTTAATTTTAGGTAAGTGCTCTTCACTATGGCCATAATTATTTTTGCATGGCCATATGGGGATATTAGGAGCAATTGCATCCTCTTTTTTTGCAGATGTCAAGTGTGTTTTTCAGAAGATAAAACCATTTTAGGAAGGTGTAGTATGTTTCATTATGCAGAGCGGCTGAAAAATTGCCTCTGCATATCACTTCCACTGTTCAAAGTATACAACTTCTGTCAAGAGAGGAAAGGTGGCAACACTATTCCTTGTTAGGACTTCAGATTTTGCAGTTCTGGATGTAGATAATTTGCACTTAATGTTCTGTTTTATTTCTAAATATGACCTATGGAAAAAAGGGGATGGCAGCAACAATTTACTTTTCTCTTTGTTCTGTATAGCTGATTTATTTGATATCCTGCTGCCAATGCTGAATATTTATCAAGAATTTGTTCGGAATCATCAATATAGTCTACAGGTCCTTGCAAACTGCAAGCAGAACAGAGATTTTGACAAACTTTTGAAGCAGTATGAAGCCAACCCTGCCTGCGAGGGCAGGATGCTCGAGACATTCCTTACTTACCCCATGTTTCAGGTATTTTTGTTGTTACAGTGGTTTTGGGCATGTTATAAACACTACTTATATCACTTGGTTAGTAATACTAATGGCTGTTGCTCTAGCAGATTGGTTGTTGGTTGTTGTTGGCATCCATCTGTCTTGAGAGGCAAAGGAAGAGTGCGCCTTTGGGTGTAAAGTAAAACCATTGGAGAGTTACAGCACCTGCCGTGGCTGTAGAGGCTGATACAGAAGAGACGTGTTTTGTTGCAAGTTGGGCCAATACAGAAGGTGTCCTGTTTTGCTGCTACAGGTGCACCATGGCGTTTCCTTTCTTCTCCCAGCAGTCATTCCTCCTATGGTTACTGCTGTGGACAACCTGACTGTCTTGTCTCCAGGTACTGTGATCGTCTGCAAGACTTATAACAACATGGCGGGGTTAAGGTTACCAGCCTTTATGTCACATTTGCAGACATTTTTGTAACACAAGAGTTGGTGTGCCAGCAGGCCTGGTACCTGAAGCTTTTGGCAAACTTGCCATCTTCCATTCTGTGTATGTGACAAAGCCAGTGTAGACGTCGCCGAGTCAGGACTATGAGCAAGATGGGACTGTGGACTTGGGAAAGCACATCTTTATTTGAGACTCTATACTTCCATGTGATGCACAAAATTGTCCTGGTGCAGCACATGTGGAAAGGCATTGAGGCATCACTCCTGGTGGTTGTAGGTTGCCTACAACTCACTTCCATAAAGCAGAGTACTCAACACACACTTGATAGACCTTCATCTTGGTATTGGTCGTTAGCATAACATTTTCCCTTACCTTTGGGGTATGTCTGCCTTGCCAGTTCACTTGTCTAGCTCAGATTTGATGGAATGGTTGCTTGTTGTGGTGGAACTCAGATAGACAAAATCATCTACTACTTCAAGTCTGTGGTCTGTGGAGTGCTGACAAGATCCTGACCCAGAGTGTTGGTCTTTGTCAGGCTGATGGTGAGGCTGAACTCCATGCAGGCTTGGGCAAAATGGTTGATGAGACTCTATAGAGCTTCCTTGGAGTGGGCTGTCAAGGCTGTGTCATCTACAAACAACATCTCTATAACTGTATAGTTTATCTGGTGGAAGGGTCTTGAGCATAACAACCTTTTATATTACAGTCACAATTCAAAAGAGCTTGTAATACTTTTGAAGACATTTTGCTTTTTTTTTTTTAATTATTTGTTCCTATACCCAGTGGTTGTGTGATAAATGAAATTTTCTGCCATCAAGATAAATTCAATTCTCTTAATTATAGCACATGCAGTCTGAACGCTGACAATGAAGAAAAGGGGTTCCTGCAAATTCAAGTCATGGTGGTTTTTTGAAACATGCAACGCTTGTGTAAAACTCCCATCAAGACCTCTGAATCCACCTAGAAACCAGGCACTAGACATGCTCACTGTCTCATTCTGTCAATAAACCCTGGCAGCAGAGAGCAGCAGCAAACACAAGTCTTCAGTCACTGTTGTAAACCTAAAGAAAAATAAAGTGCAAAGACAGGCTCTTCTTGGAGGAACAGGGAATTAGCCTGGGAGAAGGAGCCTGCTGGGTTTCCTGCAGAAATAAGTGTAGAATCAGGGAACTAAAGTGTTTCTTTTAAGTTTGGAGGAATCTAGGTTTCTTTGCTACCTAGTCAGCTTTAAGCAGTAGCAGATGTTGGGGCAGAGCTGTGGGGCTCACCTGACCTCCGGTCAGTGGCATACCAAGATAGAGAGAAATGAGGCGGCGGCAAGGTTGGCACAGAACCAATGGACCAGTGGGCACACTGGATCACCTCTGCTACTGCATTTGCACCTTGATCTTGTAGCTGCACACACACACATGGAAACGCAGCCGGAAGTTTTCGAGCATCTTGGATGCCAAATGTTTCGGTTTTCGAATGCTGAAAACCTGCAAGTAATAGCTTCCATTTTCAAACACACCTCGGAAGTTGAACGGCTTCTCAGGTGAGTCTCAGTTTTCTCCACTGAAATTGCTGACTGCCTATTTCGCCTCGGTTGTCGAACATTTTGGAAGTCAAACGGTCTTCCGGAACAGATTATGTTTGACAAATGAGGTTCCACTGTATAATAATGAACTCCACTAAGCTTCAGTCTTATCTATTGCCCCTCCCCCTCCTCTAGTTTACCCCCAAGGAAGAGATGGAAGCTTTTTTTTCTATTTCAAATTAACTGCGGTTTGTTGTGTCATTGAAATCCAGACAAACTGTGGTCAATCTTAACTATACTTTGCTGAAACAAGGCAACTTCAGGCAATACCTTATGGAGCTGGCATGTTTCCATAAATTATAGTTCAGATTAACCACAGATTAAGGTCCAGAAAATATGATGCACTTCAGTTAGTCTGAAATTAAAAGGAAAGCTTCCAGTCTCCTCCTCACGAGGAGGGCAGGGAAAGAGTGCACAAGCCCAAGGTGCACGGAGGTTTGTTTTCATGATTTAATTTTCAGCATTAGATCCAAATGCAGCCATTATTTGCCAGCCTTATACAAACCCACACTAGGATTTTCATTTTATCATGGGATAAAGTTTTCTGGTAGCCTGAGATTGATGGGCTTCATGATAGACATATCTGTTTTGCATGTTAAACACATTTAGGACTAGTTGAACAACTGGAGAGGAAGGCCTCTATTCGGTTTGACATCCAGGCAACTAATTCTGTGTAAAAACTAATGGATCTAGATGGGACTACGCATCCACATTCACCTCCTGGCAGTTAAAGAGGCCTAGATGAACAGTATGGGGTGCATCTGCATTCACTGCACATCTGGAAGACAGAATCTCTGCCACTGAATTGGGGTTACTGTTAGTTTTTCAAGTTACTTATTTATCCTGAAGATTTCTTCTTAATGTAGGAAATATTTTAGTTGAGTGAGTTTATGCTGATAGAAGAAAATAAATGCAAAGAATTAAAAAACAATTTCTTTTTAAATGTTCATTTTTTAATTATTTCAAGACCAAGTGTGCTTTTAAATATAAACTTGCTGATAATCCCTTTCACCCATCTTTAGATTCCTAGATACATAATAACACTCCATGAACTTCTGGCTCACACACCGCATGAGCACGTAGAAAGAAAAAGCCTTGAATTTGCTAAATCTAAGCTAGAAGAGCTTTCAAGGTGAGACTCCTTTTGTTCTACGAATATGAGGCTAAAACGGAAACTGTGGATTACAAAATCAATGCGTTATTTTCAAAGATTGAATTATGGTATCTTTGGGCACAGCAAAAATAAACATGCAGTGTCTCCAGAAATCTGAATTTAACTTTTAAGAGACCACTCAGAGGCCAGCATTGCATTGTGTAAGCATAGTTGCACCTAAATTATTGATAGGGGTTTATTTTATTTTATTTTGGTCTTCAGCTGAATTTAAATAGTCTGAGTCTCCCCACTTGTGATTCCCAGCAACTGACATTCAGAAGCATATTACCTCCAGTGGTGGAAATAGAGCATTGCCTATGAGAATAATGCTATAATAATAAGTAATTCAAGAATAAATCCACCTAAAACACAGGAACATAACCAAACATGCCAACCTGGAAAAACAAACTAGGTGTACAGCATGCTGCAGTACAAAGGAAATTTATATTTTAAAAACCTTTGAGTGGCGCTAAAAGGACACTAGGACGCAGGTCGCACTGTGGGTTAAACCACAGAGCCTAGGGCTTGCCGATCAGAAGGCCACGGTTCGAATCCCCACGACGGGGTGAGTTCCCATTGCTCAGTCCCTGCTCCTGCCAACCTAGCAGTTCGAAAGCACGTCAAAGTGCAAGTAGATAAACAGGTACCACTCTGGCGAGAAGGTAAATGGCGTTTCCGTGCGCAGCTCTGGTTCTCCAGAAGCAGCTGAGTCATGCTGGCCACATGACCCAGAAGCTGTACGTCGGCTCCCTCGGCTAATAAAGCGAGATGAGCACCGCAACCCCAGAGTCGGCCACGACTGGACCTAATGGTCAGGGTTCCCTTTACCTAAAAGGACACTAGGCAAGCTTCTTTGGAGAAAGTATTTCACATGCAGGTTCCAGTGCTAAAAAGACTTTCTAGCCATCACCTAGCTAGCCTCACGTGGTGGGACCTGGCAGAGAGTTGTTCATGATGAAGGTAATAAGGTATGGGAAAGCTATATGTGCTTTATGCATGTACTTCATTTCCTGAAGCTGAACATTCCCTTTTCTCTTTGCAACAGAGTGATGCATGATGAAGTAAGTGACACAGAAAACATACGGAAAAATCTGGCAATAGAAAGAATGATAGTAGAGGGTTGTGATATATTATTGGACACCAGCCAAACTTTTATACGACAAGGTAAGACCATTTTCTTTAGCATGCATTTCTACAGTATTAAGAGAGCATAGCTGAAAACCAGAGTTAATGTTGGCATCATTGGGAAAAATACGGGTGCAATATATAGCTGGCACCATAAGTGTGCGATTGTCCAGATACAATTCATGAATATTAACCCCACAGTTTTGGGCTGCTGCTGAGCCCCACCTCTATGCTGTTTTTTTTCCAGGGGTCATGAAAAACAGCAGCACAATAATAGTAAAGCACCCGTGGGAAAGTAACATACACAATAACCGGACTATCGTCTTCAGTGGACCAGAAATTATCTACAGCAACATGGAAAATAGGTCTGTCTGGCCAATAGATGTTGCAGTCCCAGATGATGCCAACATTCGGGCAAAAGCACAAGAGAAACTTGGAGTGCTTGAAGCTTTGTCAAATGGTGGAGAGATTGTGAGGAATGAAAACAGCTGTCTTTTGTTTCCGTTTTTCATCTGTGCTTCAGGAACAGCTCCAAATGATACAGTCTGATAAAAAAAATTTCCCTTCAGATTGTCTTTTCAGTGCCAGAGCCAGAGTAGGAGAAAAGTTATGAGAGTATTACATTATCTGGTATACTTGAAATGCCCAGGGACATGCGTGTCTTCTGGAAGACCTCTGCTGTGGCTTTTTGTGGAAGCTCAGAATTTATGGTACACAACTATGTGCAGTGCAGGTCAACATAGTCATACATGTAGGGTATCCATTATCAACTAAATATCTGGCACAAGCTCCCTTTAAGAGAAGTAGCTATGACCCAGGAGGCCAGCTCCTGGACAGTTAACTCAGAGGTGGGGCCTGGCTGGAGAAGCTTGTTACTCTGTGCAGAATAAAGTCCATTCTCCCATCCACTCAGTTTGTAGTGAGTCTCTGTTTAAACAGCAGAATACAATACAATGTACACCAGGCACCTTCCAGATGTTATTGGATTCCAGTTCCATCAGCTGCAGCCAGCATGGCCCAGTATCAGTTATAGGGATGGAAGGATTCCATTTAGGTTCTCTTAGTTTCTCATTTTCACCAGTCTAAAATTCAGCTCTCCACATTTATGGATTAAAAAATTCTCATGAGAATTCATGTGAACTGAATCTGATTTCACCTTGGAGGGACATAGTTTCCTTACCTCTAATACACACTTTTATCAACCTCAGTTGCCCAAGTACCACTTCTTCTGTAGCCAAAATTTCAACAGCAGGTTCTGGGGGAACCCAGAGGTTTTCAGAAGTACAAACCAAATCCTTCCCGAACAACTTGATGGAAGGGGAACCTCAAGACAGCCCAGTGAAGTTGAACATGATGAGTAGGAATTAAACGCTGAGTGACTGTTGGATGGGGGATGGAACAAAGTATATTAGAAAGCTGGTTGACTGGAATCCTGGACAGCAGCAGCATTTTGCCCTGCAGTGTTTTGTTGTAGGCCCAGTTTATGATCCATGAAAGTTTCCAAGAAGAAAATGAGAAATGAAGCTACTGCCACCAGTAGGAAAACACCATTAGGAAAGTCTGTAGCCACTTGCTCAGCTCTGTTTTCCAGCGACCACACTGAGCAAGCGTCATATACTCAATGAAGCTTGCACTTTTTTGGTATTGTTTTCAAAAAGAGAGCAGGCAGTGTTTATCTTAAAAATTCACACTGTTCTGATTGAAAACAATTCTCTGCTTCAGAAGTTTTGAAAGTGCCACAGATTGAAATCCTCATCTTGTGGAAGTCATATTGAAAAAGCAACACATGACAAAGAAATGGCAAATCCTTGATCTTGTTATAAATATTATTGATGGCTGGAAGAATTGCACACATCCAGAAGTTGATGCTTATGCATTTTAAGTGCTCTTTTTAGCTCTCTGAACAGATGATACAAAAACAAACAACAGAGACCTCATCTGGTCTCCTAGGAATTTAAAGTGTTCTCTCAGCTGTTAATGCCCTACTGATCAGAGGAAAACCTTTATCTGCCAATGATCTGGATTTAAAATGGCTGTGGAAGTGACAGGTGTAAGACTTGGCACTGGCACTAACAGTCAATGTACCTGGCACTAACTCAACCCCTTTTTGATGGTCCTTTGGATCACTTATGCTGCAATTCTACACACAGGTACCAGGGAGAAAGCCTCCTTAAAATCAATGGGACTTTCTTCAGCGTACAGGGTACCTCAGTTTACAAACTTAATCCATTCTGGAAGTCTGTTCTTAAACTGAGGTGCGCTTTCCCTAATGAAGCCTCCCGCTGCTAGTGCCCTTCCGCCATTCAGCTTCTGTTCTTAGACAGAGTTTGCAAACTGGGACACTACTTCTGGTTTTGTGGAGTTTGTAAACCAAATAGTTCGTAAACAGGGCTGTTCTTAAACTGAGGTACCACTGTATTTATCTTACTTATTTCACAAGATTTATTACTGCTTGATTGTCATAAAACCTCAAAGCAATTTACAGAAAGAATAGATAAGTATAGGTTTGTATGGTCAGTCTGAGAAATTGCTTGTTCTGCAAAATGTACAACTATATAAATTTAAATTGCATTGCTGGTCTTATAACTTCTCACTTTCATGGCAACACACCATTTTTGAATGTATTGGTAAAATTATACTTGAAATGTCTAAGACCAGAAAGTTTTACTTTCCTTGTGTGAATTTCCTTGTATGACTAACTCCAAGTTGTAAGTAGAGTGTAAAAACAAAACAAAAAGCAACCTCCATTCTAATGGAATTATTATGTTGTGTGTAAATTCTCTATGCTGTAAATTCTCTATGTAGTATACCATTCGCCTATACTTCGGTGTATTAAAATATTATCACTGAGTAACTGTTCATATCTGTGCCAAAATTGTGCAGAATCCAACACTGCATGAGTGAACTTCTGCTAATGCACTGGGACATCCCCTCCTCAACCTTCCTGCAGCCCCTGAAACAGATCTTGAGGGTGTATGGAATGCTGCTAAGAGGAGGTGTGGAAGATGGAATTAGAAGTCCTTTCTGCTCGTGTGTGTGTGTGTGTGTGTGTGTAAAGTAGTTAAGCATATTTACTTGGAAGCAAGTTTCACTGCATTCATTTGGTTTACATTTTGATTTAAAATAACTTCTAGGCACGTTAAAAAACAACACATTCACCTTTACAGAGTCTCATGTGACCTGATGTCATGCTTAAAGCGTTCTTATTTGATTGAGTTAGCCTGTGTGTTTAGCCTTTGTGAGCCAGTGACTCTTGGCTTAGAAAGAAACAACATTGGCATGTAAATTTTGCATGCATAGGGGCTGATGCACATATGATGAATCCATTGGTTGTGGGTCACTTGGAGCCCTGCATTGGGAAGTGCTTTTTGCAATATCCATCATCTTTAGGCACTTACTTCCTCATATGTATGTAAAGGAATTGAGCCTTAATGCCTCAGTAATATCTGATTCTGCATTGTGTGTCTACCTAAAAATCTGTGAATTAATAAACTATAGTATAACAACATTTTTAATAGTACCTTTTTATTATTATAAAATGAAATATTGCATTCTCAAAGGCACATATTTTCAGGGCTTTGGACAATGTTATTTAAAAAATGTGCGAAAAATCACTTAACAGCTACTTTAGAAAAATCACCTGTTACAGTACTCCTTGTTCAAAACTTGTTTTGATTTCTTTCAAGCTCTCAGTCCCAATACTAGAGAAAGCTATTTTCCCTCCCGAGTTAAGACAATTTGGATGCAAGGGGTATGAATGAACTTTACAGTAAATACGTTTAAAAACATTCTTCTGCAGGTTCATCTGAGTTAATGGATATAGTTTAGGGTCACAGGTGGCGCTTTGGTCTAAATCACTGAGCCTCTTGGGCTTGCCGATTGGAAGGTCAGCAGTTCGAATCCCCACGACGAAGTGCACTCCCATTGCTCTGTCCCAGCTCCTGCCTATCTAGCTGTTTGAAAGCACACCAGTGCAAGTAGATAAATAGGTACCACTGTGGCGGAAAGGTAAATGGTGTTTCCGTGCACTCTGGTTTCTGTCACTGTGTTCCGTTGCGCCGGAAGCGCTTTAGTCATGCTGGCCACATGACCCAGAAAGCTGTCTGTGGACAAACCCCGGCTCCCTTGGCCTGAAAGCGAGATGAGCGCCTCAACCCCATAGTCGCCTTTGACGGGACTTAACCATCCATGGGTCCTTTACCTTTATATAGTTTTGGGCCTAAGATTAGATGGACCTCGGTTTAAACTTCTGCTATGGGAATTTAAGGCCTCTTCACATTTTTAAGTCCTTTGTGGGGGGTTTTAATTATTTGTTTGGAAGATCGTTATTGTACCTTTGCAAATTAAATACACACACACACACACACACACTTCCAGTTGGCTTGTAAATTAAAAACAGTAATGCAAATTACACATCATGAATAAAATTATTCGGAGGGGAAGCAGCCTTTTCCAGTTGGACACCACTTCCTCCCACCATGTTTTAGAGAGACTCCCAATATTATGGAGAAGCGTTGCATAAGGCACAAGCACTGTAAGAGAAAGGATGGGATCAGAAAGTCACCCCCCCCTTTGACTGGTAGGAGTGACCCAGGAGAAATCTGGGCCCCAAGTGGCAATCTGATGGTTGTATTAGCAACAGCAATCTGCTAGGCCTATACAGTGGTACCTCTGGTTACATGCTTAATTCTTTAGCTAATGAGGCCTTCCACTGCTGCCGCTTCGCCACTGCGCAATTTCTGTTCTCATCCTGAAGCAAATTTCTTAACCCGAGGTACTATTTATGGGTTAGCGGAGTCTGTAGCCTGAAGCGTATGTAACCCGAGGTACCACTGTACCTATATATCAGTGCTGTAAATAAGTAAAAAATTGTTCTGGTACAATGTGGAGACTGTTTGGTGGCTGTTATTGTCCATTTGAACTAAAATAACACATCTTGGGCACATATTTTCAGGGTTCTGGGCAATGGAAGTAAGGTTTCTCATCCCACTGTTGTTGTTTTTCCCCCTGTGTCTCAATATTGCAATATAATTGCTGCTGTCATGCAGGCTAAGCTGCCTTTCAGCTATTACAGTGGCTGATGTTTCATCAAATGGCTCCTTTAAAATGGAAAACCTTTTAAGACCCAACCTGAAAAGCAGCAGTCCTTGATCAGCGGTTCTCAACAGAATGATGCTGCAGTGGTCCTACCCCAGCACAAGCCTTTTCAGCTTTTCAGAATGTACCTGTTTTGACAGAATGGCTGCCTCCATGACAAACCTACTTATCCCATTATATAATCAAACTGTCACTCTTCTTTGTATTTTACCCTTCTACTTGAAGACATTATGGTTAAATTATTTTTATTCCAATAGCTATAGCAAAAAAGAATCTGTTCAGGCCCCAGTCCTGCCATTAAGCAAATGTGGGAATGCAGGGAGCAGCATCTGTGCCTCCTGCACCCCCTAAAACTAGCTTGCTGGCCTCAGGTGTGGCATAAAAAACTGCTCCTTCACCAGTATTGAAGTAAGATTTAAATGCCACTTCTGTGCATAAAAATGGGGAGAATAACTTGGATGCCAAAAGATCTGTGTTGCATATTTACTAGGAACTATACCACACTCCATCCTGCTTGATTGTTTTTTAAAAATTTCATTGCATTATGAAAGCAGAATTAAAAATATATATAATATAATCCAGACTGCCCCGTGTGAGAGCTGAAAATAATTCCACTTAAAGCGAATGGATTTTCCCTTTGGTTTCCTGCTTCAGCTTTTCTCGCCAGAGGCTCTCATGCCCTCCAGGAGCAGCTTTTTAGGAGGTGCAAGATGTAAAGTGGGAAAAGTTCTGATACATGCAAATATTATTAATATTATGGTATATCCTACCTTTTCTATGGTATATGGTGTTATGGTATATCCTACCTTTTCTCTGACTCAAGGTGGCTTTCAGCTAAAACAGAAACAACTGAAAACTTATATTTAAAAAAGCAATGATTTAAAACAATTAAACATTACTATGTACTGGTATCTGCCATAGGGACGCGGGTGGCGCTGTGGGTTAAAACACAGAGCCTAGGACTTGCCAATCAGAAGGTCGGCGGTTCGAATCCCCGCAACGGGGTGAGCTCCCGTCGCTCGGTCCCTGCTCCTGCCAACCTAGCAGTTCGAAAGCACGTCAAAGTGCAAGTAGATAAATAGGTACCGCTCCGGCGGGAAGGTAAACGGCATTTCCGTGCACTGCTCTGGTTCACCAGAAGCGGCTTAGTCATGCTGGCCTCATGACCCAGAAGCTGTACGCCGGCTCCCTTGGCCAATAAAGTGAAATGAGCGCTGTAACCCCAGAGTCGGTCACATCTGGACCTAATGGTCAGGGGTCCCTTTACCTTTTATGTATCTGCCAGCAAATTTGTTGATGCTACTGTGCCAAACATTGCCAAGCTCCTGACGCACCTTTGCTTGCAGGCTGGAAAGGAAGGGAAAGCAATTGTAAATTCTCAGCACACACTTTTCAGATTTCTGTTTAATGTGGTTTGCTTGTATGGTTTTCCGGTTCTGTGCAAATCTGAGGGATCAAAATAAAGGAAAAAAATCATTTGTTCAGGAGTGCACCAGAAATAGTTAAGATCACAGCATTAAAGCATTGAGGAAATAGTGAACACAGAAAGGAGAGCAGCAAATAGTCTGCAACCATCAGTGGAGCAGTTTGGACTGCAATTTTCCCCAATTTATCAGATGATCCCTGTTATCGGGTAAATCCAAATCTACAGGGGAAAAGCATAAAGACTGGTGTTGTCTGAGGGTAATGTCATATGGACTACACAAATAAAAAGGAGAAGGTTAACAGCAGCAAACACACAGTAACCTCTGATGAGGACAAGTCCACAGAATGAGATAAAAAAAATAAATCCATTTACAAGACTTGTTGAAAAACAGACTTCAGTAGGCATCAAAAACAAAAAACAAACAGTTTTTTGCATCTGTCTGACATGTAATGGGAGGAACTTCCATTATCAATGTTTTGTCATTCTTTTATCTTATTATTTTATTATTATTTTAATGTTTCTGTTCTTCTGGAAAAGTTTTAGAGATGTATAAAACAAACTTTTAGTAATCAGTCCCACCGGTGGTTGCTTTAAGATCAGTGGTTGGAATTATGTTACTTTGTTATCCTGAGAGAAAATAAGTAATTTTGAATAGCAAAGGCAAATTGAGTTTTGCTATTGCCCAGAGAGTCTAGTTATTGGGTGATTAAGAAATATGAATGAAGTAATTTTTTTTATTGTTTGCTGAATTATGTCTTACAGTTGATATTCTTTTTGTGTAATTGAAATGCTGTAGCCCTCTACAGTTAGGTTGCTTAACTTGGCCTTAAACAGCCTATGAACAGGATTACAGTCAAACATTTTCCTGCAGGGTAACCCATTATAGTGTTTGTTGCACTACAAGTCCTATCATGCCTCACTCCTGGCCATGCTGCCTGGACAAAGATGGGAGCTGGCCACAACATCTAGAAAACACCACACTGGCTACTCCTACTTTAGTGAAACCAGTGTAATTAGGATGGTCATCTCTACTTGCCCCACATGGTGTGCTAAGAGAGATATACATAATATCAAATAGACAATGAGGTATAGAATATGAAGGATTCCACTTATTACTCTTATATTTACAATGTACCATTTGCTTTTGTAATCACTAGGTACTCTTATTCAAGTACCTTCCGTTGAGAGGGGGAAACTTAGTAAAGTTCGCCTGGGATCATTGTCTTTGAAAAAAGAAGGAGAAAGACAATGTTTTTTATTTACAAAACACTTTTTAATTTGTACAAGGAGCTCTGGAGGAAAGCTGCATCTACTTAAGGTACAGTGTTTTCATAGCTACGTCATTTACATTTAGCATGGTGGAATGTAGAGCATAAAGTTCCTAATTCTGGTGTTTCTCACTACATGTTACATTTCATTACTGCATGGTAGTTTAATTTAGGACATGAAGGATTTTATGTATTTCAGTAAACTGAGCCACTGAGACAATGCACAAGAATTGCCTGGAAACGGTATCTCAGTATGGGAAAACTTATAATTTGAACAGAGTGTTAGCTTTTCTAAACTAATTGTAATTGAAATTGTAATCTGGTCACGGAAATGTTACAGGAACAATTTTATTGCAAGGGACACACCATCCATTGCACGCCTTCATCAGCCAGCTGGTTGCATGGCTTAACGTGGCTCAAGGTTGGACTGGCCCTGTATATATATAATGCCGTTTGCAATTATATAGCCTTCCAGTATAACTTTACAGTGAAATATTTTTCTTGAATTATTCCCCTATATGGATTGAAACTGTAATGTATTCAAATCTGAAAAAAATAGGTCTGCATTAATCTGTTTTTCTGTTTGGGATTCGGATACCTTATTTATTATATTCACATATTTCTCCCATGGAGTTGCTAGGCTGGTATGAATGAGTGTGCCATGCCATTAATCCTATCAGTAAAATTGATTTTATATGCTGTTGGTTAATACACTGCAGAATTATTTTAATTGGAAAAAGGAACACATGCAGCTTAAATTTATCTTCGTTTTTTTGGAATTAATAATGTTCTTGATTTTTGCAAGTGTGTTCAGCTATTGGAACAATCCTTTCTAGGAGACTGTGTAACATTAAATTGCATAATTTTGCATAATTTTAAGTGGGGGAGAGAGGATAAAATAGATTCCTGAAAAAGGTATTATTTATATCCCTAGGCAGGAGGTGTTCTCTCGTTAATAGAATGCACACTAATTGAGGAGGCTGATACGAATGATGATGACTGTAAGTTATATCAAACTGTTTAATATAATTATAATGTTTACACAAACATTAGTGTATTTTTCTGAACAATATATAATGAATACAGTCCCCAGATAATGTGTCTGTCGCAGCTCCCAAGAAAACACAGGATTGAAATCTACATACCACAAGCCTTTCCTGCCTCCCATAAATTGGTCAACCTCTACTGCTGCTTCCACCAAAACCACTTCCCTCAGTCCACCAGAGGAAGGCAGACTGGGATGAGCATAACTGTGCTATACTCAGCAGCTGTTTGGCAGGCTGAGAGGGGTTTGATTGCCAGTGACAATTGACACTGGAGAGCAGGAAGGTGTGCAGTATTATTATTATTATTATTATTATTATTATTATTATTATTATTATTATTATTATATTTATACCCTGCCCATCTGGCTGTGTTTCCACAGCAATAGTATCTCCTCTTTCCAGCTGCTTGGTGCAGGGAAGAAGGGAGGACTGCTACCCAGTGCCAATCACCTAGAGAATGAAGGGGAGCACACAAGGGATCACTGAGACTGTATTGCACATCTCTCTGCATGTATGTGGGTTCACTGTGGTGTGTGTGTGTGTGTGTGGTGGAGAGAGAGAGAGAGAGAGAAAGAGAGAGAGAAAGAGAAAGAGAGAGATGTGTATGTCTGAGTGGGACCCAGTACTTACCACTAAATGCTGCCCTTGGGGCTAAAAAAGGTTGTCAAGCCCTGCAATAAAAGGAACGGGAGTGTGCCTAGTTGTTTCATATGAATAGATGATTTTTAGCTGGGAAGTTGGATCAGTGGAAAGTTGGGCAGACTGGGGATGGGGGGTCATTGCATCATATCTGATTTGGACCACAATCCAGCGATCAACAGGAACTAAGACTGCAGTCTCGACACATATACCTTCAAGTTGGCCCCATTGAACTCTTTTTTTTTTTTAAATAAATAATTTTTATTAATTTTCCAACATACATTTATGATATCCAATCTAAATTTATCACATATTTTCTCTTTTGAACTTCCTTCAGCCTCTCTAACAATCATCCATTATTCAATTCTTCAGTTACACATTTCCTAATTTTTATATTGCAATTTACATACCTTCACCCTCTTATTTTCTTCAACACAATATTCCTCAATCATTCACAGAGCTTCTTGAAATCCCACTAGCGTTATTTGCTCATCACATATACATTTCAAATAATCTGAAAATTTTCCCCAATCTTCAATGAACTTTTGGTCTCGTAGATATCTGATCTTCCCCGTTAGTTTATCTAGTTCTGCATAGTCCATCAGTTTCATTCTCCATTCTTCTAACGTCGGTAGTTGTTCCTGTTTCCATTTTTGGGCCAGTAATATTCTCGCTGCAGTTACTGCGTATTGGAAAAGTTTACCGTCCTTTCTATTTATCTCATTTCCTACTATTCCTAAAAGAAAAGCCTCTGGTTTCTTAACAAATGTATATTTCAACATCTTTTTCAATTCGTTATATATCAATTCCCAGAAACCCTTCACCTTCTTGCAATCCCACCACATATGGTAAAATGTTCCCTCTTTTTCTTTACATTTTCAACACTTATTACATGTTTTATACATTTTTGCCAATTTTACAGGTGTAATATACCATCTATAAACCATTTTCATAACATTTTCCTTTAACGCAGTGCATGCCGTAAATTTTATATTTTCATTCCATAATTTTATCCAATCATTGAACTGTATATTATGACCCAAATCTCTGGCCCAGAAGTTGGCCCCATTGAACTCAGTGGGATTTAAACTCTAAGTAGGCATGTATAATGTAAAAGATATAAAGGAATTGTGCTCTCAGTTACAAAACAAGAAACCATATGAGGTTTTGGTGGCTTCTTGAATCGAGAGCAAACTGCTTGGTCCCTGGGGCATAAACTGGGGCTCTAAGCTTTCCATTGCTGTAGGTTTTCCCAGTCATTTCAGTGGAAGGTAGAATTCTCTATGTGTAGTGGGGATGCAGCCATGAAACTTTGTTAAACAAAATTGGGGTATATTTGCATGGAGTTCTGTGCCCGTGTTAGATCCCTATAGAACTTCATATTGAGGGACATGTGGACCAGAATTCGAAGCTCTAGTTTCATAAGCTGAAGAACATTTTAAACTTATTTTTCTCAATCAGCAGCTTCTCATGCTACATGGCAAGCCATTTCTGAAATCATAAACATCATAAACAGTTTGTGGTATTCCCTGGGAATCCAGTGTTCAAAGTAGAAAAAGTAACTCTGCTAATAGCCCTGGCAGGGGCCTAAATCACTCTTTGGAGTCTTGCCACACTACATAAACAGATGCTGCTTGCAGAACAAAATTGATCTGCGCTGTGCCTTGAGGATTTTATGCACCTCAGATTTCTATCTGTAATTGCTTTGTTCTTTGCTCCCTTTGTGAAGCGAAAGGTTCTGGGCAAGTATTTGGACATCTTGACTTCAAGATTGTGGTTGAACCAGCAGATGCACCTCCTTTTACCATTGTCCTGTTAGCCCCTTCACGGCAGGAAAAAGCAGCCTGGACAAGTGACATTAGTCAGGTAATTTCACTTTCTTGGAGATTACATGTTTTACTCAGCATGCAATAATAATTTCATGGCTTGATATGTAGGAAATATAATATTTTGGTATCAGTAACAAAATAGTGCGATCAGTAACAAAATAGTGCAAAATAGTTCAACTTAAAAATGGTAACTTGCCCATGTTGAACTGGTGCTAGTTCAACACATAAATAGATAGATAGACAGACAGACAGACAGACAGACAGACTTTGATAGTGAAGGAGGAAGAAACAGTTAAGAAGAGAGAGAATGCAAGATTAGGCTACACCAACTGCACAAAATATGTGTGCCTCTTCGAAGGGGTGGATGATTTTGGGTTAGGAATGCCATGAAGTGGAGTACGAACCCTTTTTCAAATGAGGGGCAGACCATGCCCTCTTCTCACATGAATACCAGCATCCGACTTCATGAAAAAATGCTAATTGCAAACACAATCAATTACATTTAAAGTAACTCCTGTAAGGTTGCAAGCCTCATACTAGTTACTTGAGAACAGTTCAGTTGTGATCTGTAAGCTGCTTGTGAAGCAAGCCAAAAGCAAACAAAGGGACATTCATTTCCCCTCTGCTTTGGTAATATGATTGGTGCTGCAACCTTTAATCTATTTAACTGGTACATTAATCAACTAAAGCTTTAATCACAGATTAGAACTTGCCTCTGATTAATTGGTGGGACTGAAACTAAAAAGCAAAGTTCCTTCAGGATATCCAGATATACTGGTTTCCTCCTCTTTGTACCAAAATTGATGAGAATTAAACTTACTGATGGCTCTCTCCCACCTCCATGTTTATCATATTAACAAATATTTGGATTGGATTTGAGTCATGAATTTGCCCTTGAAATAATTTTTTAAAAGCTCAATATTCATAAAAGAGCAGAAAACGTAATAAATCCCCCCACCTGAAGCAATGTCCTGGAGCAAATACTTCACCTTTCTATTAATAAAGAATAAAAAAATCATTGCTGGTTGTCATCACATTACAGATATTTGGAAATACAGAATATGTTGAAGAGTATGGCATCTGTAACAGAATGTAGGTGTCAGGGGTTCAGGAGCAGAGACGCAGAGAAGGGAGGAAGCAGAGAGCGAGGGGGAGGAATCCGAAGGGAAAATGAGTGATGATGACGACCCGAGATCTCCAAGCCTAAGCAGTGAGTCAGAGGACTCCCAAAAGGGAGCCCCAGTGAGCAGAGCAAGGGGGGGATCCGGGGGGACACCCCAGGAGGAAGGGAACAGAGGAGATTCAGAGAGCAGCAGCTGGAAGTCGGGACCCACGCTCATAACTGAGGGCGGCAGCAGCTGGAAGTCGGGACCCACGCTCAAGACTGAGAGCAGCAGGGAGGAAGGTAGCCAGGCATCGGGTTCCGGAGGCTGTCAGCAGGAGGGAGGGCACGAGTCAGGGGTGGTCACGCCCTCCTCAGAGAGCGAGGCAACGGTTAAGAGGAAAGTAGAGAGTTGGGCGCGCGCGCCAAGTTCAAATGCAGCGGAAGCTGGAGCAGTAAGCAGCCCGGAGAGTGAGCCAGGTCCTAAAGCCCGCCGCAAGGAGGCAGAAGGATCAGGGGGGTCAGCGTCAGAGGAGAGTAGAAGGGAGGAGGCCCAGGGGGGCAGAAGGACCCAGAGACGTAGGGAGAGGCGAAGGAGGTGGAGCAAGGCTAGGGTATTAAGCTGGTGTGCAAGAGGCGGGGACTCAGACGGGTCTTCGCCGACCTAGGGCAGAAGGTGTAGAGCTGCACGCTGCAGTTCGGAAATGAAACCTGTAACCTAATAAAGACTCTTATAAAGTGAACGCTGGCGGACTTGGTCCTATGTGAGCTGGGACTGGGTGGCAGCTCTGACAGTAGGTATTAACAAAGCAACAGTAGAATTATTTACCTTGCTGAACTCAGCAAATAGCAGGAGAATAACCAATGATCATGACATCTCCAAAGTGCAAGGAAAAGGAACTAGTAAAGGCACACAGTTGTAATTACGGGATTTGGAATGGTAAATGGAGTTCACTGTTATGCCCACTATAAACCTGACCCAGCGCAATCAGTCTGCTCAGCCTTCATGCCTGGCTCATAATAAGCTTTACTCAGCACCAGACCTTCTTGGAGAGTCTCCAACACCAGAGTACCCCTTAACATTAAGATCATGACAGGGAGGGAATAGCATTATGGAGGTTGTTAAAGTGTTTATTCAAAAGACATCCATTGCCAGGTACTCTGGTAAGTCTAGTTTTCTGTTCCTTCTGGCTCAACAGATAGAGCTTTTCATTTACTGTGACTATAACAGTTGAGATTTACAAGATTTTTTTTTAAAAAAATCACCACCCTATATTTCCACTCCCCTTTGTCATTATCTTATGCAGTGTGTTGACAACATACGGTGCAACGGTTTAATGACCATAGTATTTGAAGAAAACTCCAAAGTCACTGTGCCACATATGATCAAGTAAGTTTGCTGATTTCGACATGCAGCCATACTGTGGGACTTCTTGCATTATCCCTCAAATGCAAAATTGAAACCTTGCTGTTTACTTCACTGCACTATTAACCCCATGTTTCACAGGGAAATGCTGCATTATTTGTGTGCCTACTTTGTTTGCTTTTCAAGATTTAGAAAACTATTAGTCTGAATAGTAATATACTAGTTTTTGTTCTTGAAATCATTGTTATAATTTTACATTTAATGTGTGTGCTACTTTATATGTGTTTGTTTTAAGATTTTCTTTAGACTCTGGTGTTACCCTAGCAGACATAACCAACCTTAGACTGTGGGCAGTATCCAGTGAAGTAGATCCATTAGCTGCTTGCACAGTGGAACTTCCCCTCCCTCCCCTCTCCCTGCCATGCCCCTTGTGCCCTCCAGAGGGTTGAGGGGAACCCTAGAACAGATTTAGGGGGACACGTATGGAGAGGAGGAAAAGGGGAACTTCTGTTGCATAACTAAAAGTCCTTGCACTAGGGTGATACAGTTTGGTTCTCAAACCTAATCCGCTCCGGAAGTCTGTTCCAAAACCAAAGCGTTCCAAAACCAATGCACACTTTCCCATAGAAAGTACAGTGGTACCTTGGTTTAAGAACAGCTTAGTTTATGAACAACTTGGATTAAGAATGCTGCAAACCTGGAAGTAGGTGTTTGGTTTGTGAACTTTGCCCTGGAATAAGAACATGTTTCACTTCCTGTTGAGTGTGTTCCATTTGTAAATTAAGTCGCTCGCTGCTATGTGAAAGCATGCCTTGGTTTAAGAACGCTTTGGTTTAAGAATGGCCTTCCGGAATGGATTTAGTTCGTAAACCAAGGTGCCACTGTAATGCAAAATGGATTAAGCCGTTCCAGACTTTTAAAAACAATCCCTAAAACAGCAATTTAACATGAATTTTACTATCTAACGAGACCATTGATCCGTAAAATGAAAGCAATAAACTGCAGTCACACAATCAATCAATCAATCAATCAGTAGCTGAGCTGAGTTCCACACAGTCACAAAAACAAAACAAAAAGAGCCGCAGAAACAAAAAAGCAAAATAAATGGAAACAGGCAGATCTCAGCGTAGCATTCAAAATGGAAGTGTGGCACTCAAATTGGAAGCATGACACTCAAAATGGAGCATGTTCGGCTTCCAAAAAAAGTTCGCAAACCGGAACACTTACTTCTGGGTTTGCAATGTTTGGGTTCCAAGTTGTTTGAGTACCAAGGCGTTTGAGAACCAAGGTAGCACTGTGCTCCCCTATGCAGCAAGATCCCTTTCACTGCAAGCCTCTCCACTGCCCCATGCAGAGCTGCAATGCTGCTGAAAGGCCATGTATGGTGCAGTGGAGGCTGGGAAGTGACAAGCACATTTATTCCTGATTATAAAACCCACTTTGAGTACAGTAATACAAATTAAAAATGAAATACAAAAGCCCCAAGGATTTTGGGATACATCCTACTGCATTCTGCTAGAATAATCATTGGGGCTTTCCCACACATCCCACATTTAACTTTTGGTTGCATAGGTATGAGTTGCGTAAGGGTATAGAAAAGACTATCTTTAATATTTTAAAAAATGACAGCATCTTTAAAACAAAAAACCCTGAGTACGACTTACGAAATGATGTTTAATAATAGTCTTTAAATAATTATATTATGTAGATCTGATGCACGTCTTCACAAAGATGACATTGACATCTGCTTCAGCAAAACACTAAACTCCTGCAAAGTGCCCCAGATTCGTTATGCAAGCGTTGAACGCCTTTTGGAGAGATTAACAGACTTGCGATTTCTCAGTATTGATTTCCTTAATACTTTCCTACATACTTATCGCATATTTACTACTGCAGCAGTTGTCTTGGAGAAACTGTCGGATATTTACAAAAGGCCTTTCACCTCAATCCCTGTTAGGTGAGTTCCTTTCTACTCATTATGTTCTCGTGAGATCTCCCGTCATAATAAACCCTGCAAAATGCATTGGATAACAAATTTACATATGTTTGTTTTTACGCTTACATACTGCTTACTCTTTCGGCCATGGGAGAAGGAATAAAATCCAGCTGGGCTCAAACATCCATCCTGGACTTTGTAATGCCAATCATGTCATACCTACTGGTATGGTAGATGTTCTGTTTTGGAATTTGTCTCTTTTATTTTCCAATATGCGCATAACCATATTTCAATATTATGCTTGCAGCTTACACACATTTATTTACTTAATTTGTATATTGCTTTTCATCTAAAGATCTCAGGGCAGTTCACAGCATAAAAATAAAAGCTCAGAATACATAATAGAAACAAGAACAAAACAAACCCATAACCCACTCTCCCAACAATTCACACGTGCCATTTCAGCTTTACGCGGTTGAACTCCAGCCAGTTGAAATCACACTAATTAAATGCTCCCTCCAAATCTCCTTGCTCAAATTCCAACTCTCCACAAAGTTTGATGCAAGGGCTCCTGGGTTTCCACTTGCAAAGGCTCATGGGATTGCTAGACACTGTTTTCGCGCCATTTTTGCTGTTCTCTTGCTCTTTTAGGGCCATTTCTGCCCTTTTCGTGCCATTTCCAGGTTTGTGGCGATGTGCACGTGCTCTAAATATGCATAAATGGGGAGTTGCCTGTACATGCCAAAATACAAATGACCTGTGTTCCTTTATGAGTAGCTTTTAGCATGCACTGCTCAAAATCCGTTCTGGCCTTTCCTTTCTCTCCTAGATCTTTGGAATTGTTTTTTGCTACTAACCAAAACAACAGAGGAGAACACCTGGCTGATGCAAAATCACCACACCTTTGCCGCAAATTCTCTTCCCCTCCACCTCTATCACTCTCTAGGACTTCCTCGCCTGTCAGAACCAGAAAATTGTCACTAAGTTCTCCACTAAATTCTAGGATAGGGGCTTTAGATCTGTCTACGACCTCTCTTGCCAGTAGTCCTACCTCAACATACAGCCCTGCCACTTCACCACCACCCACGCTATCTAAAGTACCATTGGACCTTAGCAAAGGCCCTTCATCTCCAGAACAAAGTCCTGGCTTTGCAGATGAAAACTCAGAGAATCCACGTATTGAGCTTTGCAACAAACTAAGGAGAAGCATCCGAAGAGGTATTATATATACAATATATTGTGTAATTAAAGGTTGCTATTTTGCAAAGAAATGTGGGTGTGCTGGTACAAGGGAGGTGGGCATGCTTATGTTTTGAGCATCACCCACTGCTCAAGTGCACAACTTGAAATCCTCTTACCTTTATGTGCACAAATGGGAAAGGAGCAGTGGAGGAATAAATTGGCACATGCTGCTTCTTCTTCACTGGGAGCCAGTGTGGTGTAGTAGTTAAGAGCAGTAGTCTTGTAATCTGGTGAACCAGGTTCGTGTCTCCGCTCCTCCACATGCAGCTGCTGGTTGACCTTGGGCTAGTCACACTTCTTTGAAGTCTCTCAGCCCCACTCACCTCACAGAGTGTTGTGTTGTGGAGGAGGAAGGGAAAGGAGAATGTTAGTCACTTTGTGACACTTCTTTGGGTAGTGATAAAGCGGGATATCAAATCCAAACTCTTCTTCTCCTTCTCCTTTAAAAGACCAATGCAAGAAATGTAGAAAGAGGATTTTCTAGAGCTGTAAGATGCAAGCCCCCCCCCCCCCCAATTTGTGTAGATCCCTTGAGCAATTATTTCAACAAATCATGGCTGGAATTTCTGGTCCTGTTCTAGGATAGCTATAGGGCTCCTTCACCTTTCATATCTGCATAGAAGAAAGAATCCCAGGAGGTGTAGCTTACATGACAAGCTGCACCTGCAATTCCCTCTTCGGTGCAACTTTCAGAAAAAAATCTATTCACAAATAAAATGAAAATTAGCACTAAACTTGTGCAATATTCCGCTATATTTCTGGAAGTCATTTTTATATTGTGTGAAAACACAGATATAATGCGGAAATCAACAGTTTGGGAAAAGTTGGGAAGACGGAATAAAACGCCACATGAATGCAACCTTGGATGACTTTAAAAAGGGACTTACCCATGTCTATGAGTCGTGGTGGCTGTCTCCAGGATACCAGTTGCTGGGAAAGAACAGTAGGAAAGGGCTATTGGCCTCACATCCCACTTGCAACCTGTTTCCCAGAGGCATTTGGGGAACAGGGTGCTGAATTGATGGGCCTTGGGGACCTTCACACATCTCTGTGAGCTGTGATAAATGTCCTGGAATTGGACAAAGAGCAGAGAAACATATTGATGCTTTTAGGTAATTTGTTTATCTGTTCTACGAAAGCTTCTCCTGGTTAAACATGCAAATTTTAACCTGGAAACTGATGCTCATGAAAATTTCTCTCAGCCTCAATTTTATTTTCGTTTTTTACTTACATGAGTTGTATTCTTCTCTCCCCCCTCCCCCCAAGCATAGCCCCTTTTTATTTCTTTGGAGAAACCTGACAAGAATTATTGTAAAACTGAAGAAAGCATAATTCCCTTGAAAATGATATTTTTTTTTAAAAAAAAAAAGCTCCTTGGTGAGACACTTAATACAGTCTTCATCAAAGGATTTGTCACTATAGAAAGTAATATATTGTTTAACAAGAGATCTTTTAGATTGACATTAGTTATAATGTCAGTGGTAATTAGCCGATCATTAATTAAATAAGCTTAAGGAATGCTGTCAGAAATAATACTGCTAGCAAATAAGAAGTTAAGCAAGTATAGATCTCATTTGCAGATAAAAAATGCCTAGGAGATTTTCAGCAAAAGTTAGTATCTGTTATTATGCATAACAGTTACAGCTGGCTTTTTCTACTAGTCTCTGTTCATTTGTTAGGTACAGTGGTACCTCGGGTTACAGACGCTTCAGGTTACAGACACTTCAGGTTACAGACTCCGCTAACCCAGAAATAGTACCTCGGGTTAAGAACTTTGCTTCATGATAAGAACAGAAATTGTGGTGCGGCAGCAGCGGGAGGCCCCATTAGCTAAAGTGGTACCTCAGGTTAAGAACAGTTTCAGGTTAAGAACGGACCTCCAGAACGAATTAAGTTCTTAACCCGAGGTACCACTTTATTGAAATGCAGACTGTACCCTATGTAATAAATTCTACTGTGTTAGCTAATAACTATGTATAGCCTGAGATAAAACACGTAGTTCAGTTCTCTGTTGACATAATTATTTAGTTCTACAGCAGAATCCCAGTTATATAATCTCAGCAGTGTCAATGAGCATTATGCAGAATGGAAAAGCAAAATAATACTTAATAATAATAATAATAATAATAAAAACAAAAATGACGTAAGTTATTCCTGATGCCTAAGCTAGTGACTTCTTGCCTGAATATGTATCAAGAATAAGGCACATGGAATGTTAACTGTGTAAATGAAAAGCACCAAAATCAAACAGAATTATGCAAAACAGAGACGTGCAAGTACAATGAATTTCCATGATTTATTCTGCTGATTTTTATTTTCTTGGTTGACAGGCAGAATATATGCAGCCTTAATCTTTGTTAAGGTGTGTCCCCTGAGGCAGAAGCATCAGATACAGTGAGGATTTTGATAACACAAGTGAGAGAAGCTCTCAGGTGGAATTAAGAGTTTGATACAGTAGAGAAGTACATTGGATAACTCTATCCTTCATAATTAAATTCAACCCTCACCAACAAAGGAAGCTAGGAAAGTGAATACATGTAAAAATAATTAAATATAATCTGCCTAGTTTTTAGGTGAATAACTTTGATTTTTGTATGAAAAAAAATGAAGCCTTGAGTAAGAAAAGACCTTTGAAGCAGAGGTATCAAATCCTATGAGGATTTTGGTAACAAAAGTGAGAAAACTCAGTAGTAGCATTAGGGTAATACACTGGGAGATTATGTTTTGCATGTAGTTTGACAAATTATGCTTCAGATTTAAACTCTCTGTTTACCAACAAAGGGAGAAAAGGCAACAGGAAAACATAACAGTTGAGAATACTTTTCAGTCCAGCATTTGAACAGGTCTGATACAGCAAATACCTGTGAGGACAACATTGAACTGAGGGCAGTCTTGCAGATAAGAACAACCCGAAATGATGTTGACAATTTTATTTTAAATAATGGCATGTGGTACCTAATAGATGAAATAAATTTGTCACCACTGCTAGAATTGTATGGAATTCTTACCACAACGCAGAGAGTGGTCATTCACTCTCTTTCACCTCAGTTCTTTTTGAATCCATAAACTCTGCAGTGTTGTTTGTTTTAGATTCTGGTGAATCTAATAGTTGAATTGTTTGTTTCCTGTCTTTAACCACTAGACATTGGTCTGAGTAGATGCAAAATCATGAAACAGCTATCTTCATTATTGATAGTACGGCCTATTTTGTTTTAAATTGGTGTCCTTTATTCCCTTATTTATAAGCTTTATAGTTACTTGTGTCATTGGTTTCTGTCAGTGTCAAGTACCCTGATATTTTATCAATACTATTAAATTTATGTGAGCAGGTGTTGCACTTGCATAAACTTATTTCCCGAATTTCCTAAAGGGTTGTCTCAGAATATGTAACATGAGCAGCGTAAACTAAAGTTCACTGACAGAACTATAAAATGATGTTGGCTGGTAGAAGTAAGTGCTAGTATCCCAAACACCAGGAGGTCCCAATGTGCACATAGAACTTCACATGAACATATATTGCTTATCATTTTCAGTGATGAAAAATGTGCATGTAAAGCCATCTTTTTTCATGTGCAGAGCTTTCATCAACATTGAACAGAACAAGGAAGACCCCACTGATCAATGTCCTATGATCAATGTCTTAAGAACAATATTACTTTGTTCCCCATATATTTATATTAAAGGTGATTTTATAGTTGACCATTATACAGGGTCTCATTAATTTAAATACATTAGTGGGTTTTTGTTGTTTTCAAACCAAATGTTTCAATCATTTCTTTTCAAAAAGTCATTTAAAATGCATCTGTTTTGTTCAGAATTTGCACACTGAAAAAACAACCTTTTGGTTTTTAGAGTTTAAGAAGGTGTAGCATAATTTCATACCTGATATGTGAAATGTTTTATGATTGAATTATAAAGACCACTCGCTGTCTCTATATTAAAGTGCATACTTCTTAAAGCAGCGGTTCTGGAATCTGTATCAGTGGATCGCACTATCCCAGAAAGTGCCTCAACTGTGGATACTCCTGAGCTCTCTCCGTGTAGATCTCCTTCGACTCCACGACATCTACGTTATCGACAGCCAGGGGGTAAGGTTAAAAAAAGCAAAACTTTAATACATTGCATGGTTATATCAAAAGGACCTTGTAGTGATAATAAATTCCGAAACAATTTGTTTACTATCTATTTCTGTTCTCTTTCTGCAAAATGTAAGAAAATAAGAAGATGTGAATAACACCATTCCACATGATTAGCATTTGAGCAGCAAGAGAACGAAAAGCATATTTGCGTTAGGATGCAATGAAATGTTCTGCAATATTTTGAACTAGATGTACATTTGTTCGAGAAAAATATTGACTTGAGTCTTATAACTGACAGATTCTCGTGAACCAAACTGAGGGGACATATTGTGCACTGTGTATGGTGATGAGATGTATGATACCGATCACTGTTAGTGGGAAATAAGTCTGTTTGTGTGGCACTGAAAATGTACAGATGGTATTCTAATTACTCATTACAGGATGTGAATAAATTGCTTAACCAGGAGTGAAATTCTTTTGGTAGAACTCCAGTAAATCGTGTGTCCCACTAACAGATGCTTAAAGGATGCAACATACTGACAACTTGGTCCTGACACCAACACTTCCATTGCATGAGCCGGAAGTAACTCTTTCTCCATGACTCTTTTAATCAAATCCATAGTAGAATTTTTACATCTCTCTTGGGAATCAGGCCATGCGGAAGTTCAGTATGATTAGAAATTGAGCGTGGAATCTGATTGCGCCTTCCCCTCATGGAAATGCTTTTTCGTATATATTTTTTAAATCATTTTTCATTACCATGTCTCACATTTCATTGATTATAACCATACATTCATTCAATCACTGACTTCCCTTCCCCCCCTTCCATGGTTCTAATTATTTATCAATTAATACTTCATATTCTAATTTCCCCTTATGTTCATATTTCTCTCTCCCCCTATATATTTAATGCTTTAGACTGCTGAATTTACATTAACCCTGCTGACATTTCAGCCTGATTAACATGATTCTTCAGATATTCTACAAACATTTCCCACTCCTCCTTAAATATTTCATCTTCCTATTCTCGTATTCTGTTAGTTAAATTCCTCTCATGGAAATGTTTTTGATCCAGCTGGTGCCTCTGCCAACAGGTGGGGAGAGGGGATTTTTACCAGCCCCCTGTCCCAAATGCTGCCCCCTAAAAATGTCTTCTGGAGGGTTGGCTGCCCTTCTGGAACAGCATGGGAGGCTGCAGGAGGTGGGGGGAGTTGACCAAAATATATATTCCTTCCTTTTCTGTTAGCAGAGGCCTTTGCTGAATCAAAAACAAAATCACAAAATGTTATGTTTGTTTTTCCAGCAGGAAGGTTTGCTTGTATATATGCATGCTTGAACAATGTTTTTTCCTCTACCATAAAAGCATACATGGAGATAGATATCCAAGCTTGTGGTTTTCATTTACAAAACAATGCTTGCTGTTGATGTTGTTTTATTTTTTGTTATTTACTTTGCAGTACAGGCGACTGACAACAGTCATTGTTCCGTTTCCCCTGCTTCTGCTTTTGCTATTGCTACAGCTGCAGCTGGGCATGGGAGCCCACCAGGTGAGCCTTCTGGTACCAACGTTTTGGGGGGTGGGTGGGGGGGTTGAATGACTGAGCACTAGTAAGTGAATGCAGTCAGTATTTGCAATCGAATATTTGCAGGCTCCTCTGGAGGACTTTGGTCCAAAAGGCAGCATAAAACTAAGCTTAACTAACTGAGAAATACTATACCAATTCAGAAGTAAATCCCATTGAATTCAATGGGGCTTGCTGCTACATAACAAGATACAGGATTTCAGGCCAAATGATTGACAAATACATCTTTGAAATATTCATTACTGTGCTGAATATGGTGAATGAATGGTGAATGAATGAATGAATCTATGAATCTTTATTTGCGTCAGACATCGGCCATAGCAATAAAACAACAATATGATATACAAAGAACAGAAATTAAAAGTCAGTTATATAAAATAACATTTTAGGGTTTTGAATCAGTAGTCAAATAGTGGATATTATTCTAAAAACCTTGCAACCTTTGCTGTCTACCTTCTCATCTTGATCTGCCAAGAGAAAGGACACTGTGGCAGTGACTGGGCAACCCAGAGTGGACAATAAAAGAGGGGTGATAACCTCATTCCTCAAGTCTTTATAAAGAGTGCAAGCCAGCAGGGCATGCGCCACCGATTCGGTACTGCCATCTCCACAGGGACATAAGCGTTTTTTGTGTGGAATCTGTTGGAATCATCCCTCAAGTACAGCCAAGGGCAATACATTCAATCTTGCAAAAGTAAAAGTGCACCTGTATTTTAGAATTGCTAGGTTATGCAGATAGGGTGCCAGAGAGTCAAAATGGGTAGGTGGAAAATTGTCATACCATGGGCAAAATTTCCTTATTGTGGCCAAGTTGTTCTGACGCTCAATATCGTTTAGGCACTGACAAATTAGACTGTTTGCTTTACTAAAACCCAAAGTGAGTAGCTGTTGTAGTGATAAACCACAGGACTGAAGTTTTTGATAGACAGTTTTAGTCCAGGTGCTCTTGTGACAATCTTGCAGCACTGGGGATATTAGACCGGGGGGATTTAAGTTTAGGCGACACCAATCGTTAAGTGTCCTATGCAAAATCCGCAATTCCATCAAGGGAAGATTAGCCTCTAGGCGCAATGATGCGTTTGGGACACAGGGTGGTACAGAGAAAATTTGCCTTAAGACCTTTGATTGGACAGCTTCCGTAGATCCAAGGTGAGTGCCTGTCCAAATCTGAGCCCCATATAATAACTGTGCTGGGGATTTAGCTTGGAACACTGCCAGGGCTGGTGGTATATTTTACCAGCTTTGGTGTAGAAAAAGTGTGCCAGAATTTTGGCGCTTCGGGACGCTTTTTCTTTGCACATTTCTGGTGTGCTCCCCATGACCTCATAGACTGGAAAATAAGATATTTGAAAACTTTTACCTGTTCAGTTCGCTGGTTGTCCATGCACCATCTATGGGCCCTATGGTTTCTTGAGAAAACCATGACTGTGCTCATGGTGCCAGTCCTGTAGCCAGAAACTATGTGGTAAGCAGGCCAGGAATAAGTTGTAGAAGAGCCAGTCTGTAAAGGCAGGTCATCCAATACACTTACATCAGTTAAATTATTTCTTAGAGAGCAATTCAGTAGAGACGAATTCAGTCTGCATGCTTTTCCTTGTATCGCCACATTGAAAAGGACTAGAGACTTGGTTTTACAAATGAAAGCTGAAGGCTTAGAAAGGGTTCCCAGAATATCACTGGCAGGTTCAGCTGGCAGGGTGGTATGGGCAGGGCAGTGAGGCTCACCTCACTTTCCAGCACTGAGCATCTTTGCCAGTTACTAAAAGGGGGGGGATGAGGAATGGGGAGCTCAGCACAGTGCAGGTGGGTTTCAGTCATCTGCCTTCAACCAGGTAACTGAATGATTTGCTCCAGCAGATTGCTGGTAGGTGGTTGGTTGTGTATTTCTTTTGTTCTTGTAGTGTTTAAATTTTTACTGTTGTTTTTATTTTTTCATTTTGTGTTGTTGCACACTGCTAAAAAAATGTTCTATTGCTACAACACTGGGAGAAGGATGAAACGCTTCAATCTGTAGTTTTGAAAGGTGAAAGCATTCTCTCACGTTTGCCATCTAGCACACCTTATTGGTGCACAATACGTGCTGTTTTTGCTAGAATGAAGCATGGCAGTGTTTTTCCACTGTATTCCCCATTGATTAAAATAATGGCCTTGGCATTTCCTCCCTAGTGTATTTCTACCTGAAATTTACATATTTATCATATTTCCTAAAGTTTGTCTTTAGACTGTTTGGGGTGTCAATAATAGGCAGAGAATTCACATGCTTCAACCTGTCCTTGAATTTTATACTCGGGAACATTATTTCTTTTTTTCTTTCTTTTCAATATGCACGAATTCTGTGATCAATTTGAATAGACTTCTATTTTTGTTCCAGAACCAAGAGCTGTTTTGAATCTAGAGAACTGTTGCTTAGCAATTTTATCAACTGGTTAGGCAAATGCTATCCTTCAAACTGAGGGGAACTGCACCATGCAGCTTTTATTAATCAGCAAGCTTCTATTAAAATGGTAATTATTGGAGGAAGAGAAAGAAGACTGTGCCCTGTTAATAAATACATCTTCAACTGTAAGGGGAGGACCAAGGCCACTGGCCCCTCTATGGCAGGTCATGGGGTCCTTCCTAAATTAAGCTGCATCCTGAGATTTAATTAGTGCAGCCTGTAGTCAGAGAATAGAGCAAAAGAGAGGAAGACAGTGCATGGGCAGTGATGCTTTCGGCATGTGGTAGAAAGCTGCAAGAAACACCTAGTCTTGAGCTGTAAATTGGAACAAACAGCAATCCACAGAAAACCTAATTGCCGTTTGCTCCAATTAAGCGCTAAAGAGCAGTTTTCCCTGGGAGAAAGTAGTGCAACAAGAGGAAGTGTGGATAAGCCCAAAGTCACTGGTGAGGATCCTGAAAACTTTGCATGTTAGTATATTCACTGTATATTGAGCAGCCAAAATTACTAGGCTAAAATCTAGTGCACTGAAATATATTATGTAAGGGAACGATCTGTGAAGATATAAATGACCCACTGGTATTTATATATTGTTGGCAATTAATTGATCATATATATTGCATTTTGAAACTTGCTGATAGTCTTTTCTGCTGACATCCTTGGCCTGATTTTTTGTTTTACTGAAAGCACAGTTCATATTTCCTTTGACTTTCAGGAGCTTTGCATTGGGGGGGGGGGGGTTGTTTCCACATTGCTGCCTTAGAGCACAATGAAGTTGGTTGTTTTTAAGGTACATTCTAGAGCTCTCTACACCTTAGCTGTTCACATCAGTATGGGGTCATCAGTGTCAGATTTTTTTCTATCTTTACTCCTATGCAATGGTGTTCACACATTACATAGATTTCTATTTGCTGGGGCTATTTCCTCCGTTTCTTTACTTTCTGAATCTGCCTAAAGCTTGGGTACACTAAATTGATGTTTTCAGTGTTCTTTCCACTATGATTCCAAGATCTGTTTCCTATGATAGTCACTATGAATATAGACACCATCAATGTCAATGTATTGTTAAACTGTTTTCATAAAATGCATCCTTTTGCACTTAATTGAGATTGCTGTTGCTAATTAGCATAGCCCTGATATTATCACATTTAATACTTGCTACTCTCTGTATTTATAACATTTTCATGCTCCTTTTTTTTTTTTTTGCAAAAAGCACAATAACATCATTCTGTCTTCACTGTGAAATGGTTCTTTAAATGGCTGTTAAGCATAGGATTGCAAAATCTCCGCTGCCTAAATGTTGGGAGAGTCCACTTGGGAAACCCCAACCTGTGCATTATGTAATATGATATATAACAAGCAGAACAGGTGGCTAACTAGTGAAAAGATTTCTAAAAAAACAGATAGCTGCAGGTGACTAACCACAGCAAGTCAAACTGTGCTGCAAAGGAAACCAAAAATTATGCACAGCATTTAGTCTGTTTTGCAGAATCATTATTTTCCAATCCCAAATAATTAGTCAGACCATGAAAAAGCAGAAAATGCATTTAGTAAAAGTTCCAAATAAAAATAAAGAATAATTGCAAATGACACAAAAATGAGCAAGGAAAAAGATAACTGAATCTGCAGAACTGACAATGATAAATACAAAAACAATGGGTCTATTAAGTATGATAAACCTTACTGCCGAATAATGAGGGTAACGAAGTATAAGTGGGGCTGACAATATTTAGCTAAGGACAATTAACAAATATATTGAATTAATTAGTGAGAGGCAGCCTCATACTTCAAAGAGGGAGATAAATATGCAGAAGCTTCCAAGACCATTTGTTCCGTACAGTCAAACACTGCATAGAAAGAAAAGGGAAGGCGACAAAACAGGGTCAGTCAAATGACGCTGTGTGTCATGTAGAGGAGCCAATATTGGTTCAAATTTGTGCATCTAATAAAGTGCATGTGCTAGGAAAACATAAATGCTGATGCAATAAAGACTTGACTCAAGTTACGGTATATTAGGTTAGCCAACAAAGGCAGTTAGAGAAGGTCTGCCAAAGACAAATATCTCTGGTATAGGAATTTGTCATCAAACAGTTATGAGATGGTCAGCTTCTTATTTTTGGACATACCTTATGTATTATTGGAATTGTTCGATTTCAGCAAAAAAAATATTTAAACAATCGGATAGGTTCCACAACAAACTGCAGTGCATAATCCTCTCCCTAATAGGCCAGTAAGTGCTGATATTACACATTTCTTTTAAGGGTTAAGTCACAGTAGAATACTGAATCATACCAAAGGTCCACTATCATCCTGTTTCCCGCAGCAACTAATCAGATATCTCTAGGAGATCTTCACTTGGGTTTGAAGGCAATAGCCCTTCACTGCAGTTGCACCTCCCAAGTACCGTATTTTTTCGCCCCATAGGACGCACTTTTCCCCCTCCAAAAATGAAGGGGAAACCTGGGTGCGTCCTATGGGGCGAATGCAGGCTTCCGCTGAAGCTTGGAGAGCGAGAGGGGTCGGTGCGCACTGACCCCTCTCGCTCTCCAGGCTTCAGGAAGACATCCGCAGCCTAGGCAGCCCTGCGGGAGTTCCCGCAGGGCTGTCTAGGCTGCGGGTAGCAGCCTGTTTCCCGGAGTGCCGGGCGTGCTGAAAGCAGAGCTCCCGGCGCTTCGGGAACACATCCGCAGCCCAGGCAGCCTGCGGGAGGTCCCGCAGGGATGTCTAGGCTGCGGATAGCAGCCTGCTTCCCAGAGCGTCGGGCGCCCTGAATCAGAGCGCCCCGTGCGCCAGACAGACATCCGCAGCGTGGGGAGCCCTGCAGGAGTTCCCCGCAGGGCTCCCCATGCTGCGGATAGCAGCCTGCCGCCCGCCGGGCGGGGCGCCCTGAAGCAGAGCGCCCCTCGCGCTGGGCAGACATCGGCCAGCCCCACAAGCTCGGAGGACAGCAGGGAGGCGCAGCGCCGCCATCCCGCTGTTCCTCGACCTGGTTCGGTTTCCCCGACCTGCTTTTGGGGGGGGAAATAAAGGGGGAAAAAATCCCTTTATTTCCCCCAAAAAAACTAGGTGCGTCCTATGGGACGGAGCGTCCTATGGGACAAAAAATACGGTGTTTAGTGGCAAATCACCTCTGATTTGTTTTGTTTAGCTATCATGGTTAATATCTGTGGATACACACTGATTCTTCGTGCAATTGTCTAATCCTGTTTTAAAGCCATCTAAGATGCCTGCGACAGGGTGAGCTCCCGTTGCTCGGTCCCTGCTCCTGCCAACTTAGCAGTTTGAAAGCACATCAAAGTGCAAGTAGATAAATAGGTACTGCTGCGGTGGGAAGGTAAATGGCGTTTTCGTGTGCTGCTATGGTTTTGCCAGAAGCGGCTTAGTCATGCTGGCCACATGACCCAGAAGCTGTCTGTGGACAAACGCCGGCCTCTCGGCCAGTAAAGCAAGATGAGCGCTGCAACCCCAAAGTTGTCTGCGACTGGACCTAACGGTCAGGGGTACCTTTACCCTTTACCCATTACCTTGTGGCACTCAACTCAGCGAAAAACAGTACCTTCCATTTGCAGTCCCCTCCCCCCTGAAATTTATATTTTAGATTTGAAGAAGTGTCTATGATACTCAGGACTACATAAGAAAGGACAGAACAGGTTTAGCCATTCATTTTATGTATTTATAAATGTATGAATCTTCTCCCTATTAGGACTTTTTGAGATATATATATATATATATATATATATATATGCAGGTTTTGGTGTCTTCGGGTGTCTTCCCGTGTAAGAGTCGGGGTGTCTGTGCGACGTTTCGACGAGGTCTCACTCGTCATCTCGTCGAAACGTCGAAACGTCGCACAGACACCCCGACGAAACGTCGCACAGACACAGACGAAACGTCGCACAGACACCCTCGTCGAAACGTCGCACAGACACCCCGACTCTTACACGGGAAGACACCCGAAGACACCAAAACCTGCATTCCTGTACCCGTGAAAATCTACGAAAGCATATATATATATATATATATACACACACACATAGATACACATCTCATATAATATAAATATGTAAGCAAAATCTTCAAAATCCTTTAAATGTGTTATTTTCAAAAGTTATGCTCTGAGCCAATGGGCTATGTGTTGGAGGGGGGGGAATTACTCCCATAGATTTTCCTTTTCATCTAGCAGCATTTATTTCATCTCGAACTTTCCTTTTAAATTGTGTAGGGTTTAATAACTCTGAACGAACATGCGATAAGGAGTTCATAATACGTCGAGCAGCCACAAATCGTGTCCTGAATGTCCTTCGCCACTGGGTCTCAAAGCATTCTCAGGTACTTTTTGTTACATTTTTCCAGCAAAATCTCCATTGTATTAAAGAGTTTGTGCGCGCGCACACAAAAACACATAATTAGTTTGGAATTACCAATTTGGGCTCTGTGTTAAGCATCACAATTGTCATATTAAAAATTTAGGTTTGCAGTGCAGCCTCATTAGAATAGTTCTTCTGTATATTGCTGTGGTGTAATTACAAGGGGACAAGGTTTGCTTTTCTCATTACAGTCGTGTTTTACTCAAACGAATGCATTGTTGGGAATAAGCTAATAAAGGTTGGTTTGTTGATCCATTCTGAGATAGGCACAGAGTTGCCAAAAATCTAGCGCTGGGGACTCAGCTACATTAGGTTTGTTTGTTTAAGTTATAAATGCGTTATAACACTGTGACACCAGATGGTGCTGTAGAGCTGAAATTGGAACTGAATGAAATTTTCCATTGTGAGCTTTACAGCGGTTTTTTCCAGATCATTTTCAGAGTGTTTCTTTTTTAAAAAATAGGTGTTTAGATGCAGCCTGGATCAGCAAAATATGTCTCCACTATGATTAGCTATTGAAATATAATCATGAGTCATGGCTCTATGTTGTTCTCCTATTACTTGGGCTTGCCCTCGTTCAAAGAACAGCATAGTTACTCATGGGTGATTTAAGCATTTCTTTACTGCATGTGGAAAGCATTACATAACAGAGAGTAACATTTTAATTAGGCTAACTGTAGAAATCATGGAACACCTCCATATAAGTGCCTCTTTCTGGCTGTGGCCGGAACAGGTATAAAATTGCTCTACCTCATTAGGTGCAGTGGATCCCATGCAAACCAATCATGCTCTGTAAAATGTCACATTGAAGGTTGGTTGGTTGGTTGGTGGCTTCTGTGCTAACTAAAGAAGAGTCCTGCTGGATGAAACCAAAGCATCCTGTTTAGTACAACATACAATGGCTAAACAAATGCCTATGGGAAGCTCACAAGCAGGATATGAGCTCACTCCTGCTGTTGTTCCCCAGCAGCTGGTATTCAGATGCATTCTACCTCCGAACCTGGAGGTAGTATATAGCCATCATGACTGATAGTCTTATTCTCCCTGTTGGATGCGTAACATTTGATTTAACACCAGGACCCTCTGTGCATCAAGCTTATCACTGTAAATACGTATTTTCCTGGGTATAACACCCCCCCATGTATAAGATGCCCCCTATTTTGGGGGACTCCAAATTGAGATTGTATCCATGTATAAGATGACTCACAATTTTGAACATAATTTTGAAACCTAGTTTTATACACGGAAAAGTACGCTAAATACATTACTTCAAATTAAGTCTCCAGTGCTAGGCTCTAGAGGAATCTTGACTCTACAGTATAAGCTAAGTTCTATAAGCTAAGTTCCCATTGCTCAGGGATCGGGAACTTTCCATGATACCATTTAATTCATAGAAGAAATTTGTGGAGGCATACTTGTGGCAGAGTTTCATTATATGGGAAGCTGTTCAGGATCTGTTTAGCACCACCTAATCTGAAGCTGTGTATGAGCAAATAAAATAAATACAGCATAATGAACCCAATGCCATCACATCTACAAATGAAGCAACTGTGTTACCTTCATAAAATATGTTGCTGGTTTTTTAATAATGTATTCTGTTCATACCTTCTCTGTATGCTGAGTATGTTATGGATCATGTCAGAAAAAGTGAGGTTGTTAAAAATGCAAAACATTTCCAAGCAAGTGTACAAAATATTGCAACTTGCAGGATCTAGCCACATCAACATTGGCATGAGCAAGAGACCCAAAGTTGACCAGATGTATTAGAGAATTACAGCATGGTTATTTAGTGACTTTCACATTAGCCTCATTTTTCTCCAAACTATATATAGGTTTATATGGTCTTGGGTTGGATCCTTCGTCTAAGGCTGGGGGTGGGTGGGTGTGCCACCCCCAAAAGTGAGATAAAACTCAGAGTACTATGGTAAAGAGGTCCTAGGGTGTAGGGTTCTGTCTGAAAGCCCAGACAGGGGTTGACAGATCATAGAACATCCCTGAATGGCATCCTGGTGGGATTTCCTCATTAGATTTGCATCACTGGGTGGTACCCATTCACCAGGATCAACACTGATGGAGATAACAGCCATCAGTCAGGTTGACTGGTTCAGGGTACATACCCAATGCGTATGCCAAATTCTGACTGATAGAATCATAGAGTTGGAAGGAACCCTGTGGATCATCTTGTCCAACCTGAATATGCAGCTGTCCCATACAGGGATAGAATCTGCAACCTTGGCATTATCAGTACCACGCTTTAACCAACTGAACTATCCTTAGAATTGTCTATAATCGATGAAATTGTGGCCATTTTGATCCCAAGCTGGTGTCATGTTTTTCTTACTGCATACGCACTGTTAATCTCCTCCCTCGGTAACCACTGACTTGCTGCGCTGGGGCCTGCGAACATGACACCCACACAGTATGAATTAGACAGTTATAAGGAGTTTTTGGGCCACATATGATCTCCATGCTTTTAGTTCCAATTATAGCAATCGCCAAAAAACTTTCTAATTGGTTGGTCTTGGTACAATTAAATGATGAATTTGGCACCTAAATGGTCATGTACAAGACAAAGCAAAACTGATACGTCTGCTTTTTGCATTGTTCCAGCAAAAAAAGTTGCAGAAGTTTAAAGCTTTGATCTTCTGCAACACTTCAGGGAACATGAGTCGCCCTCACTGTACTAAGCATACAATCAGTCAAACTAATTAGAAGTGCACTGCGGTTGCCTCTGCTTCAGTATGATGGATTCTTCATTAAGCAACTGCTGGGTTTTTTTGGTGATGACGGTAAACATTCTAACATGCTGGAATTAGTGTCTCTTTTTTTTGGTAAGCAATAGCAAAAACGGTTAGCTGAGAATCCCAGTTGAATAGATTGCTCGTTCAGAGTTACTGTACACGTTACCAGTTTATGAAATGCCCAAACAGTAAAAGTACTTTGAGAATTATGAAGTCATTTCACTAGTACAAGTTGTACATTTAAACTAATTATATCCAATCGGGTTTGACAGACAAAAACTGCTGTTACAGGAACAAAACTGGCAGGCTCCACAAATGCTGATACCTACTTTTTGCTCAGAAATAAGTGGAGTGGAGACTTTTGCAGCGCCAGCCAAGGACAGCTCTATTCCCATGTATTTCAGTTCAGGCCACACTGAACGGAATTAATTGATACAAGTTGATTAGGATTCACTTAGAATTTATTTCTAAGGTAGAATAATAGATTTGTCAATTGTACTTTTAGAATCATGTGATAAAAGAACCTGAAAGGTACCTTAAATTAGAAAACGTATCTCTACTACAATGCCCCCACCCTCCTCGTGTGTGTGTGTGTGTGATTTAAAAAAAATTAGTTTTCAACAATATATAAGCAAAACAAGAAGTTTTCCCCAATCCCGCCTTCTATCTGCCATAACAGAAGATTAATGTATAAGATTTTTCCATAAGTCCATGGGTGAAGTCGGTGGAGGCCGGTCATCAGGGTGTTCACTTGAATATTTTATAAGGGGTACCAAACTTCAATAAAACCATCCACCTCAGATATATTGTTCAAGGCATGTTAGTTTTTGTTAGTTTCTCAGATAAGGCAATTGTCCATATGTTTTGTCTCCATTGCGCAATGTGTAGATGTTCAAGTCCTTTCCAATTCTGTGCTATAAGTAGTTGTGTTGCTATCGGGGGGGGGGGGGAATAATAAGTATATTAAAGTAAGTTGGTCTTTCTTAAAAATTGTTACTAAACCCAGACTTGGATTACACTATACATTCTGTTTTGTAATATTACTTCAGCGAATAGTTTTACTGAATAGTTCCCAGAATAGTTGTACTGGTTCACATGTCCACCACATACAGATTATTGTGCCATTTGCCCTGTATCCTCTCCAGCATGCTAGTGAAGATGTTATGCAAACGTAACTCTGTCTTAAGGGCGTTAGATGCCATCTATAAATTAGCTTAATTTAGTTTTCTGTTATGCAGGTTGATACTGATTTTAAAGGAATTTTTGTCTGTTTTCCAAAGTAGCAGAACGTTGCCCCAATGGCAATATCATCGGATATTTTATACAATATTGACAGAATTATATAGAATGTTCAGTCGTATTTAGAATTAATTTTTCAAAAGGAGTCAGTGACTTGAGTGCTTTGAATTTAACTGCTGGGTTTGAAAAAAAAGTATAATTTAATGTATAAGTAGTCAATTCACATTGCAACCTCCATGTTTTCCATGATTTGCTCTGCTGTGAGAGTTATTGTTTTCATAGAGACTAACCAATCTGTATAAGCCTTTGGCTTTCCATTTTACATCATATTTGCTGCCTTGGCGCAGCCATGGCCTGATAGCGGGGGCCATTTTTTCTTGCCCGCACAGCTATTGGGGTGCCTCCCCTGCTGATTTGGCTTTGGCCTGCTTGAACAAGCAATCAGGGTGCCAGCAGGGCAGGGTAGGTGGTGACCTGGCTTCAACTTGGTCCGCCCCCATCATATAAAAGGAGGGCCGCACCTGGGCCTTCGCTCTTTGGAGATCATTGTGGGATTCACCACCCAGCCAGTCTGTTTGTGTCTTGTCCAAAGGTGAGTGGGCAGGTCAGTGTGGGGACCTTGTTATGGTATAGCCGGTCACTGTATTTGGGGCCAGGGAGGATTTTTTCCTGCAGACAAATTGGCCGGTCTGCAGGTTTTTGCCTACCTCTTATCAGAAGTCACAACTTTTGGTGGGTAAGGCATTGGGTTGGATCCTTAGCTGATCGAGTATCCCATTAACGGGATCCAGGAGGGATGCCTCTGTCCACACAGGGGCTGATGAGCTACAGCACCCTTCCAATGATGGCACAGCTGGGATCATATCACCTGGTGCATGTCAGGGGCGACCCTGCTTGATGCCCAAAGCCTTGGCCAAAACCTCCTTACATCTGTAATTAATAAAGTTGTGGCTGATTTCAACCCAATAGAAATGTCCTATGTTTTATTTCTATGGTTGGCCTTTCTGCGCTGCAGGCATCATGTGCCTGGGCATGCAATTCCTCTGGTTTTGGAAAGACATGAAACTTCCCCATGGATGATGTCCAAGTGACTTTTCTTATGTGTCCAGTTATAATCACCAGGTATATATTGTCAATAAGTTTATATAACTGTTGTTATTTCGAATGTTTAATTCTTCATATATTTTCCCTTCCATTCTCTAAAAAGCTGGAGCATGTGTGTATATGTGTTACAGTTATCTCAACATACAGTAGGTTTCCATGGTGATACATTGGTTGTCTCATCCTGTTCAAAGTGGGCCCTGGTGTGGGCTAATAAATATGGGTGTTTAGCACCCAGAGAGCACAGTGCTCCTACAATTCTCCTGGCAGAGCTTCTCAAAGGTGTTTTGCATTTCTCGCCTCTTCAAGGCACAGTATTATATAACAAGCTGTAATGTACATACTTTTTCTATATGTACGAGGCAGAGTTGTTAGTTATGCCTCAAAGCAGTATTTCTTCTTATCCTCCTCCTCTCTTTCACATTAAAGTTAAAGGACCCTATCACAAGCCAGCCTGAAAACAGTTATGTGGCAAATGAAATGCTTAAGAGGTCTAAAGCAATTTGGAATGTTAATTGGCCCTATGTACATCATATACACGGGGACGCGGGTGGCGCTGTGGGTAAAAGCCTCAGCGCCTAGGGCTTGCCGATCGAAAGGTCGGCGGTTCGAATCCCCGCGGCGGGGTGCGCTCCCGCTGCTCGGTCCCAGCGCCTGCCAACCTAGCAGTTCGAAAGCACCCCCGGGGGCAAGTAGATAAATAGGTACCGCTTACCAGCGGGAAGGTAAACGGCGTTCCGTGTGCTGCGCTGGCTCGCCAGATGCAGCTTTGTCACGCTGGCCACGTGACCCGGAAGTGTCTCCGGACAGCGCTGGCCCCCGGCCTATAGATGTGAGATGGGCGCACAAACCCCAGAGTCTGTCAAGACTGGCCCGTTCGGGCAGGGGTACCTTTACCTTTACATCATATACAGGTGGCACTGGGGTTAAACCACAGAGCCTAGGACTTGCCGATCAGAAGGTCGGCGGTTCGAATCCCCGCGACGGGTTGAGCTCCTGTTGCTCGGTCCCTGCTCCTGCCAACTTAGCAATTCAAAAGCACGTCAAAGTGCAAGTAGATAAATAGGTACCGCTCCGGCGGGAAGGTAAATGGCATTTCCGTGCGCTGCTCTGGTTCGTCAGAAGTGGCTTAGTCATGCTGGCCACATGACCCAGAAGCTGTACACTGGCTCCCTCGGCCAATAAAGCGAGATGAGCACCACAACCCCAGAGTTGGCCACGACTGGACCTACCTTTTTACATCATATATGTATGCATATTGTTATATGCTTGCTGTGTGAGTTCATGGCTGCATTATTCTGTTTTCCATACCTTTTCTTACCTGTGAATGTTTGCATTTTATGTGACCTTTCACACACATAAAAGCCACTTCTAGAAATCTAGTGGAAGTTTAGTGCTAATTTCCATGTTAGTTGTGTCCAGGAAAAGAATCCGCTTGCAACATGGAAAATCATGGGGTTTTGCATTGTAATTTTCCTGCCATTTTCATAATCGTGCCAATTCCACTCTACATGATGAAATTTGGGTTAGCCTCCCAGCATACAGTTCTTTCCCGCCATTTTAAAAGTTAGCATGATATGGCAGTAGGTGGCTCAAAAAGCCACAATTCCATAACGTAACAGGTACTGCGGTATAAAAGGACTGTGCAAAATCAGGACAGAACCGCTAGCATTATATTCAGGAAAACATAATGCAGTAAACCCTTGTGTGTCGGAATGCAGACTGTTCTAAACCTTTTTTATAGTCCTCATTCTTTTTTCCTAGGTAAATTGGATTTTACTCACGGCCAAAGTACACATGATGCTCAGTCATGTGGAGTTTGTCCTGGTCTTCCCTCCCCCCCCCACCCCCCCAAAGTCACTACAAAGGTTGCCAAGTAAAGCAGAAGGCTAACCCAGAGGGCAAGGATGGGAGTTTCTTAACCCTTCCCCATCATGCCACTTTATTCTTAAAATCTCATGCCACTGCTTTTTTCTTTTTACCTGACAAGTAAAATGATACATGTATCGGAGAAGGCTGGTCTCAAGCTCCCTGGCTTTTCCTTTATTCTTTGCTTGTTTTATTTATTTATTTATATAGAACATGTATTATTCTCCCCCCCCCCTTTATCATTGAGCCCTAAAAGGCCTCAGTCCTGTATACCTGAAGAAGCGTCTCCACCCCCATCGTTCAGCCAGGACACTGAGATCCAGCGCCAAGGGCCTTCTGGCAGTTCCCTCCCTGCAAGAAGTGAGGTTACAGGGAACCAGGCAATCCACTCCACTGCACTGGCTGTCCCAGTGAAAACTACAAAACATAAGGAGGAATTAGGCAAGGCGTAGTTTGGGCTAGGGGGAGAATATTTGATTCTGCAGAATATGGCTTTGTGAGCAGGATTGAGGAGATTCAGAAGGGACTGCATCCAGCATTCATGCAAGAGCTGCTGCATCAGGATGTTACAGGATGTTGATGTTGTTCATTAAAATAATAGTAACTGATGTATCTTTGTATCTAAAAATGACCTAGTATAGTGCAGACTTAAACGTGGTCACTCAGAAGTAAACACCATTGAATTTAATGGGACTTACTCCCAGGTAAGCATAGAATTTCATACTAAGCTACTAATGAAAAGTTCATGGTTTGAAACTTGCCTAGGCAAGCCACAGTTTTTCTGTCTGAAAAATAGGGGATAATGCAACGGTCTTAGCATACCAAGATTGTTGAAAGGAATGGATAATGCCCATGAAACACTATACAAACATTAAGTATTACATACTTTTCCTATGCTGTTTTATAATTCATCTATTCAAATATGCATGTATCTCTCATGGCTGTTTTACCGTTAATACTGGAAAACGAGTAAGGAGTATTCCTTTGGTTTCAAACGTTAGTTGTGGTTTTTTGTGTTTTTTTAAAAAAACAACTTAAAAGATTGTATGCGTTATAAAAGGGGGTCAGAGACTTGAAAAGAGAAATGAAAAGAAATTATTGTCAATAAATGTGCAGAAGAAGGCTGCTATAGAGAAACTGCACACAAACAATAACCTGCTGCAAAGGAAGTGAAAAGCTTTTTAGCTGCATAGCAACAACTTAACATTCACTCCGCATGCTGGATATTTCTCTGGTTTGGTTACAGATTAAGCAGATTCTGCCTGGAAATAAAACACCTGTGTTGCTATGTGAGGAATATAATGTTTGACAAAGCATCACTGGGCAAATATATTATTTATTATTATTTATTTATGATTTAACCATGAGCAATGTATCTGAAAATACAAATAGATGAGTGAACTTCACATATTTCTTGAGTGTTCTAGAGTAGTTTCAGTGATGGTGATGATGAAGGAGAAGAAGGAGTGTTGGAATACTTCTCATCATTCTCTCAGTAATGGAAAAGCAGTGGCCATAGACAGACAAAGTTTCAGCTAATTTCTATACAGCAAGACTTTTACCAACAGGCTTTGCTCATAGGATAACCAAATCAAACATTTGTTTGGTAAGTCCTTGCAGAAGTCACTAGACACCGAAGCTAAAATATTTAGAAATATGTATGGGGCAATAGCATACATCTTTCCTAATCACGCATTCAAAATAAAATGTACAAGAATTTCAAGAACTTTGCTAGTGACTATTGTTTGGGTTTCTATGGAAACAGATGCTGAATTGCTACCCACATGGTAGCAAACAATCACTATAAAAGGAACCGTTACAAATATACTGGATTGATGAAGCTTTTAGTTTAAATCCTTTATCCAAACATCTGCACTAAACTGAAATGCAAATGACTGGAGTTAGTGTTTCTCAATGACTCCAAACATGAAGATATTTCAGTACATGCATTTTCTTGAATCCACCCCCCACCCTCCCAGTGTCTAATCCTTGGAAATATTCCTCATTGTTCTGGAGAGGGATGCACAAGTATTAACTAAGAGAAAAAGTCAGATTTATTCTCAGAACTGATGTATGTTATCCGTCTAGGTTTGAGGAGGAGATACTATATGTTGCTTTTAAGCATAAGACATTGCTAGGGGAATCCATAGTACAAAATACTGCAGCTTGCAGTTGGCCTAGCCAAATATCACCTATTTTGAAAATCTTCACTAACTAAAATTTAATTTCTGAGCTGAGAAAAGTGCTGATTTTTACCTTGGAAGTCCTAAAATTAATTATTTTTCTGTTGAGATTTGTGTACTACCCTTCATGAAAAATATTAACTATAGTCAGTTTACAAAAACAAAGTACTATAGAAACATAATACGGGGTATGTTTTAATGTTTGTTTAATGTTACATCATTAACTTCAAAAAAATGGCTTAAACCATCAGCTTCTAGATATATTGCATATGTTACCTTAAATGAACTTGATCTTGGATAATAATAGGTAGGTCAAAGTAATGTTGGTTTAGGTATTGCTGTTTTGTAATTCAAAACTCTTGAAACAGATACATTTTAATAACTTCTTGGTTTTGTTCGTTTCAGAACCTTTGGTACAAGGTTCAAATGCTTATTCAAAACAACAGAATTGTGAAAAACAAATGCTGAACAAAAACCCATATGTAGTATGATTACTTCATTCAGAAAAAAATTCTTTTGCAGGATTTTGAGCTAAACAATGAACTGAAGATGAATGTTCTAAATCTGCTAGAAGAAGTTTTGAGAGATCCTGACCTTTTGCCACAAGAAAGAAAAGCTACAGCAAACATCTTGAGGTAAAGCAGTTGAATTAGTTTAATCATGAAGTATTGTTAGGCATTTGTGGGTGCCAGACTGCTCTAAATTCCTGGGTCTAGTAGATGTTAGAGTTTAATCAAGGCTTGGGGGTTAAACTGGATGCCAGAGTTCTAATCACTGGACCCAATTTCCTGTGTTCAGGAGACTGGGGTGACATTCAACAATATTGTAAGAAATGAAGAAATTGTATTCTACATTATCCACACAGCGCTTATTTTCAAGGAATCACAGAAAGAATCACAATGCAGTCACCTTTGCAATAAAAATGTGCTCATTTCTTTCAAGAGTTAAAAATTAAATCTGTTTTTCTCCTAAGGCTAGGAGATTTTGCCAAAATACAGGCTTATATCCACTGATTCTCTGTGATAACTTTTCCAGAGTTTGTTTCAAAAGTACAAAATATCCTTGGTACTGAAATGTCACTAGCCACAGAGATACACATTTTTATATGAAATATTCTGCCACCTATTTTAGAGCACTCTCTCAGGAGGATCAAGATGACACCCATTTAAAAATTGAGGATATAATGCAGATGGTGAGTTAATCTACATAAGCTTATGTCAGATTTATTCATATTTATGTAAATTGGGGTAAATGAAATCACTAGAAATGGTGTTTGGCTGCTTGCTTGTTGCAGCTTTTATAGCAAATTAATTACCGTCCCTTTTGTATTTGCCCTTGACCACTCCCTGTTCTAATCGTTCAACCACATTTGTTTGAAACAGGTGAAAGTATAGCTGTTAGCTGTTCACAGGCTTAGTTGGAAGTTATGCAAAACACAGGCCTTCCATTTGAATATATACAGTGGAGGTCTTTTAGAATGGGACACATCTGTGAATGGGCCTCTTAGCTCATTATGCAAATTATTGGAAATTGCAGTGTCTATTTGCAAGTTAAAGCACAAACAAGAGTGTATTAGGGGGGAAAAAGACTTTATGTGCTGCCACAGACCACAGAAAGATTATTTACATGAGGGAAGCATGAAATGAATTTGAATTTGAACCACAGAATAGCTTGGGAAAACAGATAGCTTTGCAGTTATAGTACTTGCTAATCAAGGTGCAAATTGTGTGTTGCAACAGTGACAGCAAACTTAATTCAGTGTTCAAAGCTTACTGGTTTTGCCCTAGGTGTGTGGACACTAAATTTATCGACCCACATTATGCACCCATGCTTTTAAGTAGGCTTTGCTCTACTCGTTATTTTGCAAGCCCTGTACAATTATAAGTCCCTTATACCTTACTCTTTGCATCTGAATATTTTAGTCTTTGTTAATTCACCAATGCTATGAAGGCACAATAAAGAATCCAAATGACACAGCCCCACCACAAATGGCTTGTTCATATGTGTCAGAGCTGCTTCCAGATCCGAGCTCACAGAGGATCACGCTAGTCAGCATTCACTGTATAAAAGTCTTTATTGATTTACAGTTTCCATTTTCAAGCTGTAGCGCGCAACTCTACGTCTTATAAGCTAGACTGGCGAAGCTCCGTCTGAGTCTCCGCCTCCTGTACACCAACTTAATACCCTAGCCTTACTCCACCTTTTCCTCCTGACCGTTCTTCTCTGGGTCCCTCTGCCCCCTGTGGTCTCTTCCTTCCGGGACTCTTCTGACGCTGACCCCCCGGACCCTTCTGTCTCCTTGCGGCGGGCTTTAGGACCTGGCTCCCTTTCCGGGCTGCTTACTGTGCCGCCTTCCTGTGCATTTGAACTTGGCGCGCGCGCCCAACCTCCCACTTTCCGTTTGACCGTTTCTTCTCTCTCCGATGGAGGTGTGGCCACTCCTGACTCATGTCCTCCCCCCTGCGGCGAGCCGCCTGATCCCGATGCCTGGCGCCCTTCCTCCCCACTGCGCTCTGTTGGGGATGTTGGCCCCGATTTCCAACTGCTGCTCTCTGAACCCCCTTTTGTCCCTTCTTCCTGGGGTGTCCCCCTAAGCTCCCCCCTTGCTCTGGTCACTGGCGCTCCTTTCTGTGAATCTTCCGATTCACTGGAAAGACTCGGAGATCTCGGGTCGTCGTCATCGCTCATCTTTCCTTCGGACTCCTCCCCTTCACTCTCTGTTTCCTCCCTTGCCCTCGCCTCTGCTCCTGAACCCCTGACAATATGGTTTACATTTTGAAGAAGAAAACATATTAATGGATAACCAATGTAGGGAAAGAGAAAGAGAAATGTTAAGGGTTCTCCAAGAAGAGTTTACAAGAACCATGGGCCCTCTTTGCCCAGATGGATGACATAGAGAGGGACCTTGCTTCTCCTCCTCAATCAATATACCTCTTTTGATATCATCAGCAGTAGTATTCTCCTGGCCCAACTCTGTGGGCATGGGTATTGGGGCAGCATTTTTCTGTAGTTACATTGCATGTCAAGGCCCCCAAGCCACCCCAAAGAGAATAAAAACACAAGGGCACAGAATTCTAGGTTCATGTTAACGGGCAAAATTTAGGCCACAACTTTATTGGTTACAGAATGTGAACGGTATTGGCTCAGGCATTGGCATCAACAGACTATAGGTCTCCCGCCTTGCAGGAAGATTGGTAAGGGTAAATTCCAAATGTTCTTGAAGTGTGGGAGTTCTTAATTTTTGCTGAATTGCACCTGAAGTTTCTATTCCTCTTCCATAGTAGAGACGTCTGTTCTGTTAGTACCTTTCCTCTTAGGTTGTTTCCATAAATGAAGAACTGGGCAGTGAAATTGACACTGCCATCAGTTACCTAATGGGGCATGAAACAAACTAGAAGGATTGAAATGGCTGTTTTTGTGTGCTTCCTTGTTTACAGTTAGAGTGTCCAAAACCAGAGTGCTTTGAAACTTTATCGGCTATGGAACTCGCTGAACAAATCACTCTCTTAGATCACATTGTTTTCAGGAGCATACCCTATGAGTAAGTGGCTTTCTGATCGTTATTATCAAGTGAAAATATTTTGTAAGTGAAGTTACAAACTGATTCACATTAGTGACAGGCCTATAAAAAGAATTTGAATGCATAACAGATAGAGCTGTGTTTAGTGCTGCTTAAAAACTATCATAGCATAATAAATGGACTATGAAAGACTTTAATCAAAGTGTTCATTAGCAGCACATGTCTATTGCACTTCTTTGTGAGCAGAATGCAGTTCACTTCCTGAATAGACTTACACACACTCTCTCTCTCTCTCTCTCTCTCTCTCTAGGCTTGAGAACAAGAGCAGTGAATATTGAGCTTATCAAATACATACCCTTTCAGCTTCCTAAATTAGCCATCTCCTTTTAACCCAAGGGATGGTGCTTTAAAATGAAAAGGGGCTTTTAAAAATCCTATACATCTCTGGTTATTTAGCAGTGTGGGATAAAAATTGTATACAGTGGTACCTCGGGTTAAGTACTTAATTCGTTCCGGAGGTCCGTTCTTAACCTGAAACTGTTCTTAACCTGAAGCACCACTTTAGCTAATGGGGCCTCCCGCTGCAGCCGCGCCGCCGGAGCACGATTTCTGTTCTCATCCTGAAGCAAAGTTCTTAACCTGAAGCACTATTTCTGGGTTAGCGGAGTCTGTAACCTGAAGCGTATGTAACCTAAGGTACCACTGTATATGACAAACAATATGAGACACACCTTTTTCCATGTGTATATTTATTGAACGTTGTAACTCGCCCTGGGACCTTGAGTGAAGGGTAATAAATTAAAACAATGCCACGGCCAAAAGCAACAACTTTGGGGATGCCATAGAGAATGCCTCCTCTTGGTCACCCCCCCCCCCAAAAAAAAGAACTTCTGAGGGACTGGCACTACCAAGAAAGCCCCCTGTGCTGATGTTAGAACTTGAGAGGGTCAGTGGGGGCGGGGGAGGGAGCAGGTCTTTCAGGTATGGTAACACACTCCAGTGGGTTCCATCTGCATTAAACACAATAAAACCAAGTACAACACACTGAGGTCCTTGGAGGAAGCGTAAGATAAAATTATATTTTTTTTAATGGTTTATAAGTTAATAATATAAATAAATACAATTAACAATATTCTGGTCTGCCATTTCTGATGACAGTTTCTTCTTTTGTTCTCTTCTTTCTGATTTTTCCAGAGAGTTCCTTGGACAGGGTTGGATGAAACTGGATAAAAATGAAAGAACACCGTATATAATGAAAACCAGTCAACACTTTAATGATGTAAGTTGATGTAAATGCTTTACCTTCCAGACTCTTCATGACTAACTATAGAAAAAACCACCAGAGCATTCAATTTTCCTAACCTGCTAGCCAGCAATTGCATAGTTGCAGTTGACTAAAATCTTCAAACACTAGCAGAAGAAATTAAACTATACCCTTGTTTAATAAAAACAAAATAATACCAATCTTGTTTCACATTCCTTAGTTTATTGATTTCTGCTTCGATTACATCCCTTGATTCACAACTGAGAGCCCACTGCCAAGGGCAACTTGCTGTAAGGTGAAGATTGTTCTGCCTTTGCCATCTTCCTCAATTCACTTTTTCTTGTGCCATTGCCATTTATGCAATATATGCTTTCTTAGTGTTAAATGCTAAAAAAAAACCCATCGTTGTAATTCCATTTATACTGTTAATAGCATGCTGTAAATAGAAATATTCTAAGAACTGCTTCTTTGACCTAGATGAGCAACCTTGTGGCTTCCCAAATTATGAATTATGCTGACGTTGGTTCACGTGCTAATGCAATTGAGAAATGGGTAGCTGTGGCAGACATCTGCCGATGTTTGCACAACTATAATGGTGTGCTTGAAATCACATCAGCCTTGAACAGAAGTGCAATCTACAGACTGAAGAAAACCTGGGCTAAGGTTTCTAAACAGGCGAGTAATCACAAAATGTGTTATCTGTGTAATGGGTATTGTCACTAGAAATATTATAAGTAAATGGTTTGCAGTGGTTCAGAATGATGTAACCACATCACTAGAAAATCAGTACTTTAACCATCAAGAACAGGACCGACCTTATCATGGGGCCACAGGGAGCATTACATTCTCATAATCCAGCACTAGAACCCCACCGTGTTTGTCTTGCATTTGAACGCGTTTCAGCAGAATTTTCTTAACCTGAGTAGTATCATATTCCATTTTGCTATAAGGAGTGAATCTTCTAATTCGTTTTCTTTGTAGGCTAAAGCCCTTATGGATAAACTTCAGAAGACTGTATCATCTGAGGGAAGATTTAAGAATCTCAGAGAAACACTCAAGAAGTATGTTTCAAATTATTACATTTTGCTGTGAATAGTGGATAGTTATTAAGATAATACTTCAGCTAGCTATCTTCTGTGGGAGTAAAACTGAACAATTAAGAAATCATTTTTTTTAATACAGGCTTCATGGAATTCAATTCCAATGTTTTGTTGAACATACTCCAAAGTCATTATCATGTATAGATTTTTATAGTATCTCTGGGTAGTGCCAGAGCATATAAACCTATTATTCTGTATATAATGTGTCCTAATAGAATTGTAGAAACTTTTCCAATAAATGTATGGCCACATTAATTTTAAAAAACTGCTGGGAATATCCAACAACCTGGATAGCCAACCTGGTGCCCTCCATATGTTGTTGGACCACAAGTCTCATCCTCCCTGACCATTGGTCATGCTGGCTAGAGCTGATGGGAGTTTCAGTCCAACAATATCTGAGGGGTCGTGTGGGCTGTCCCTGACCTATATAATATCTCCATAGCTCTGAGATTCATATGAAGAGTTCAAAGAAGGTAGCTTCTGTGCAATTATTTGGAAGTGATAATTTTGGGGAACAATCTACAGTGGTGCCTCGCAAGACGAAATTAATTCGTTCCGCAAGTCTCTTCGTCTTGCGAGTTTTTCGTCTTGCGATGCACGGTTTCCCATAGGAATGCATTGAAAATCAATTAATGCGTTCCTAGGGAAACCGCCTTCAGACAGACTGTCCCCGGACCTCTTCTGAAGGCTGGGGGGGGGGGGAACAAGGGCTTTTCTTCCCACCCCCAGCATTTTAAAAAACCCCGGGACAGCGGAGGACTTCTCAGCTGTCCGGGCGATCTTAAAATGCTGGCGGGCGGCATTTTAAAATCGCCCCGGGACAGCGGAGGACTTCTCCGCTGTCCGGGGCAATTTAAAAGCCCCTGGGAAGGCAGGCAGGGGGGACAAAGACTTTTGCCCCCCGCCCGCCTTCAGAGGAGGTCCTGGACCTCTTCTGAAGGCGGGCGGGGGGCGAAAGTCTTTGCTCCCCCCTGCCTGCCTTCAAAAGCCCTCCGGGACAGGCAGGCAGGGGGGAGCAAAGACCTTCGCCCCCCGCCCGCCTTCAGAAGGTGTTCCCTCCCCCCCGCCCGGCTTCGGAGCACCGGGAGAAGCCGGGCGGCGGCGGGAGGTCTTCCCTCCCCCCCGCCCGGCTTCGGAGCACCGGGAGAAGCGATCTCCCCGCAGCCCCTTGCTTCAAAAGAGGTCCGGGGGCAGCGGGAAGTGCTTCCCGCTGTCCCCGGACCTGGGGCTGCGGGGAGAAGATCGCTTCTCCCCACCGCCCCTTGCTTCAAAAGAGAAGACCCGCTGTCCCCGGGGCAAGCTTCGTTTTGCGAAGCAAGCCCATAGGGAAATTCGTCTTGCGAGGCAACTCGAAAATGAAAAAACCTTTCGTTTTGCGAGTTTTTTGTCTCGCGAGGCGTTCGTCTTGCGGGGTACCACTGTACCAGCACTTCTGTGATGCTATCTCCATTCACTTTGATGGAGTTTCCCTTGCAGCCGCACTATAAAGTGAGTGGATGTTGGGCTGAGCAATACTTGACGATTTATGCAAATGCTAACATGCTTGTTGAATACATAGAGTTGATTCTGAGTAAGCTGAACTGAGCGTTGACCCATTGAAATAAATAGACCTAAATTACTTATATTCATTAATTTCAATGGGTCTATTCTGAGCAAGACTAGCAATAATCAGCAGAGTTCACAACAGACTTACAGCACAGTCCTATAACATTTCGATTCAGAGGTAAGTCCCACAGTGTTGAATGGGGCTTACTCCAAGGTAGAAGTATGTATGTATACCGTATTTTTCGCTCCATAGGATGCACTTTTCCCCTTCTTAAAAACTAAGGGGGGAAGTCTGTGCGTCCTATGGAGCGAATGCAGGGGGGAGGCAGGCAGGAAAAGCCCCCAAGAGCCGCACACAAGCTTTGCACGTGTCTTGCGGGCTTTTCCCCAGGAGGGAGACGGGACCGCCGCTCCCCGACCTGTTCTGGTGGCTGGAGTCGGGGGAAGCTCGGGCTTCCCCAGCCCCGCCCCACAGGCTCTGGGAGCGGAGGCAAGGCTACCTGAAGCCCCCTGAGCACAGCGGCAGTTCACGCTGCGCTCAGGGGGCTTCAGGCAGCTATCTGCATGCCTTCGGAGCGCAGCGGGAGTTCTCGCTGCACTCAGAAGGCTTGCGGATAGCTGCCTGAAGCCTGGAGAGTGGGAGGGGTCGGTGCACACCGATCCCTCTTGCTCTCCAGGCTTCGCTTTGCTGGAGAGGCTGCATAGTTTTCCCTCTCTGCGCAGCACCCCTTCAGCGAAGCAGAAGGAGAAATGAAAGGGGCTCCGTTTCTCCTGCCGCTTCGCTGAAGGGGCGCTGAGCAGAGAGGGGGAGAATCCCCCCCCCCGTTCTCCCCCTCCTATGGTCCGGTGTGTCCTATAAAGCGAAAAATGCGGTACTTTACAGTACAGTCTCATTTCACTACTGCAGGTAGGCATGTTCAGTTTTATTATTTTCCTGAGTGATGCACACTATCCCCAAGGAGTATGACCTGTTCATATCTCAAGATCCAGAAACACTTTCTTTTCAGGTTTTGAAGACATAAATAGCAGTTGCACTTTTCTTCTACACATTCAGGCATTCACTTACTTGCTTCTTTGCAATTTATGTAAGGCTTAGCTATTTAAGAAAATATGTCAGATATGGAATGTATTAGAGTAATTATAGCTCAGTTATAATTGCTTACATGAATTCAGGCTCAATCAGCTCAAAGTCATCTTAAGACTATAGTCCCATGCATACATATCAGGGAGGTGAAACCCCAGTAGGTACAATAGACTGTGATTCCAGATTGGGCTGTATGTCATTCAAAAAACTCAGGAGTTTATAGTGAAAAGGTTAGAATGACCCATGTACAAGACATAAGAGTAAAACCTAAAATTTCTTATCGTGCAGTTGTAATCCGCCTTCAGTGCCATATCTCGGGATGTACTTGACAGACCTGGCATTTATTGAAGAAGGAACACCCAACTTTACTGAAGAAGGTCTTGTCAATTTTTCCAAAATGCGAATGGTAATACTTCTCTCTACATTTTGGTTTCAGTTTATAAGGACTTACTATTGACCATATATTGACTGCATTTCAAGGTGTATTATAGGTAGAAATGAGAACGAAATTGTTTATTATTGTATGCAGGGTCAATGTTCTATCACCACCTGCTGGTGAATTTTGGAGCATCCATAATCCAGTTTATATGTATGTACACACATTTTCCCGTTTGTACTAGAGTAAGTTGAAGATGATCAGCTGAGTCAGCTGTTTTGCATTCAGTGAAATATATAGATAATGTACAGAACCTAGAACTCCTTAACCAGCATTAGTTGCCTATGAGGAGCATGTATGTGTTTTCCAGCAATCAGAAATGCACAGAAGGGCATAATCAAGTTATTTATTTAGTTCATAAAATGCATATATTATATTTCTTTGTCATGCACAAACAGCATGCTTTGAGAAGAGGGCAGTTTTCAGGAGATAATTAAACTGCAATAGATGCATTTACAGTTGATTCATAAATTAAATATTAGGTGGATTTGTGTAAATGAGGGAAAGGTCAATATGGCCCAAGTGAGGTTGAAATTGTAATTCAGAAGAAGATACATGTAAAAGTCTCCTGAAACGCCATTTGTTGCGGGATAGAATATTTTAAATTCTAGTGAAGTCAGTGGCTTGGATCCAAAGTTGCTCCTCCATTCACAACTTCCCCTAAACATAACACACACATACACACACACCGCCTTTTCACACACCATTCCGAAGATTCTCTCAAGCACTGGGAGCAGGGGTTTTTTAATAGCATGCAGGGTGCTGCAGAGGAAGAAGGGAGGCAAGAAAAAAACCATTACAGTGGTACCTCTCGTTACGAACTTAATTTGTTCCGGAGATCCGTTCTTAACCTGAGATACCACTTTAGCTAATGGGCCCTCCCGCTGCCGCCACGCGATTTCTGTTCTCATCCTGAGGTAAAGTTCTTAACCCAAGGTACTACTTCTGGGCTAGCGGAGTCTGTAACCCAAGGTACCACTGTACATGGTAATAAACTCTGTTCATTCATGAAAGGAAAGTTAGGATCCAAGCTAGTATGTATGAAATTAAACAAGAGACTCTTTTTTATATTTGTTTCTTTAACAGATATCACATATTATCAGGGAGATACGACAGTTCCAACAGACTTCCTATCGCATAGAATACCAACAAAAGGTATTGTACTTTCATCTGTCCTCTTGCACCAATATAAAGTTTCTGTGGTGCTCTAGGTGTACAACCACATTTTTCATTTAGTGGAAAAGGAGATGTTTATGACTCATCGTTAAATCTAAAATATTGGCTAGATCATTTGTTTTCCTTGAATAGCACAATAAGTTCTGTTCAGGAAGGGTGCAATGGGAACAGTGATCTGATATGTCCTATTTACAGGGACAGCAAGCTAGCTCTAAGTTTATAATTGCAGAGTCTCCAATAAATTGCATTATCTGGAATTCCACATTTATTACTTTTGCTAAAGACTTACATTTGTGAAATAATGTGGATTAGGGATGGGAGGCTGGAAGATTGTTTGAGATCTACTTGGGTATTTGCAGTACAGTCCCATAGGACGCTCCATCCCATAGGACGCACCTAGTTTTTTTGGGGGGAAATAAAGGAAAAAAATTTTCCCTTTATTTCCCCCCCAAAAAAACCAGGTCGGGGAAACCGAACTAGGTCGAGGAACAGCGGGATGGCGGCGCTGCACCTCTTTGCTGTCCCCCAAGCTTGTGGGCTGGCCAATGTCTGTCCGGCGGGCGGGGCGCTCTGCTTCAGGGCGCCCCTCGTGCCGGGCGGCAGGCTGCTATCCGCAGCGTGGGGAGCCCTGCGGGAACTCCCGCAGGGCTGCCTAGGCTGCGGATGTGTTCCCAAAGCGTCAGGCGCTGTGCTTTCAGCACGCCCGGCGCTCCGGGAAGCAGGCTGCTATCTGCAGCCTAGACAGGCCTCTGGGACCTCCCGCAAGGCTGCCTAGGCTGCGGATGTGTTCCTGAAGCCTGGAGAGCGAGAGGGGTCAGTGCGCACCGACCCCTCTCGCTCTCCAAGCTTCAGCGAAAGCCTGCATTCGCCCCATAGGACGCACCCAGATTTCCCCTTCATTTTTGGAGGGGAAAAAGTGCGTCCTATAGGGCGAAAAATACAGTAATTTGTGTTGTAAACCGCTTTGAGATTTGGTTATTTAAAATATAAAGCAGTATAGAAATGAATTTAATAATGATACAGGCAATCCTCGTTTTGCACGGGGGTTCCTTCTCCTTTCTTCTAGGTCACTCAGTACTTACTTGACAAGAGTCTCATCATAGATGAAGATACTTTGTATGAACTATCCCTAAAAATTGAACCTAGGCTGCCTGCCTGAAAAAAATATCAGTGCTGTCCTTCAGCCTACAGAGAACTTTAGAGTAATGGGGAAATTATGCATGATGTGCCCCCCTACAGAATGCAAGGGGGAAAGCTGGAAGAAATTCAAATTCCCTTTTCGATTAAGGGACTCAAGATTCCTTTTTGGGCACAGAGAAGCAGTTGCTGGAAGTAAAAGACGAAACGCCAGAGATGTTGATTAAACAGCTGTTGTTTTGCAAACGTGACAGTTTAGTAAAACAGAGACCTAATGAAGAAGAAAGGAAATGGCTGTAATAACCACACTGAATGAGGCAATAATGGGGCAAAGTTAAGTATGGATAACACATTCCATTAGACTTCAATGAATGAGGAAATACAAGTGTAAAGCAAGAGGCTTTGCCTACCCTTATTTGGATACAATGTAGGACCCACAAAGAGCATGCAAGGGACTACATATTTTGATCCAGTTTGCAATTCATCGTGTCCATTGTAAAGTAATATTTTAATCCGTAGATGATAATATCTAAGAGCATCATCAACTGCATTTGTTACTTAAACCATTCATTCAAAGTATCTTATTTGTCAATAAATCCTGGTATCTCCTTTCCCCAAAAGGCTGGGGAGCAGAGATGCAGCATATTAAAAGCTACCTTAATATTGTACATACATTTTTCTTTCTCTAGAAGTATGATTAGTTAATCTAGGGTACAAATGGATACACTACCTTACAATGTTGTCAGACATGCACACTTGGGTGGGACTCTGATATTTGAGTTCCTGGCCTTATAGAACAGGAATGGGGAACTGACCAATTGTCACGCTGGCTGAGATTGATAGGAATTGCAGGCTAGCAGCATCCATAGGGCCACCAACCCCCCAACCCCTACTATAGTAGATTAATTGCTTTGCTCTTGGTTTTGGCAGAGCTATTTCTATAACTTTTGTTTAAAAATATGTTCCCCCATACTGAGCATACCATGTGTGCTCCTGTGCATATATGCACAGCACTTTACATGTGTGGGCTTCCTCCATCAACTTTGGAGAGCAGTTGCAAGCAACTAACCCACTGCTAGCACTAAGCTTTTCTCCCTCCTTGCATTAGTACCAAAGCCCTATCTCCCATCAGGAATAGGTCAACCAAAGTAATCTTATGACTGCATCGTATGACTTGGAACTCCTGTTAGTCTCATGTACTTTAGAACCGGTTCTAAAGGTTTAGATGTTGGCAGTATCAGACAGAATCACACCCATGCATTGCTGCTACATGCCATTGCACTGTGACGTGCATTTAAACACCGCTGAGCCTCACATAATGGTTGCAGGGAGCTCCTTGCACACACTAGAACTCAGTGGAGTCTTTGCAGCCTTGAACATATAGGAATTACTGATTATTTTGCACGTAACAACATTGCTAAGAAAGGTTGATCTATATAAATTACACTCTGGCACCAGTAATTCCGGGGGACGGGAAGAGTAGAAACATTTATTGATTTTTTAAAAAGCAGTAATTCGTCCACTCATTGGATAAATGAAAACAAACTTTGTTCCCTTTTAAAATACTGCAAAGGATTCCACCTCCACTAATCCCCTTCCCATATGCCATCCTTAAGAACCAAAACTTATGGGACACAATCCAGGGAAAATCAAGCAACTTTAGGTCATATTGAATTCAACAGGAAGAATGTACTTTTAATATTTATCAAATCAGTGTGGTTTCTGACTTGTGCCCCTTGGTACTAGCCTTCCCCCCCCCCATGTGCTCCCTGATTAAGTCCTTTTATTTAAAATGCTTGTGGTACTTCCCATAGTTCTTTGATAACATGTAGCCTCCTTTTTGTAGTTGCATGGAAAGTGAACACAAACACATCACTAAAAACAGAATGCAGATACTAGCACTGTTGAATAACTAGGCTGGAAAAGTGCCCTTACTTTTCCAATGACTTATCAGCCAGTTGACAAAATAGGGCTAAATATCATTATTTACCTCCCTTAAACCCTCTCAGGGAGATAAGTGTTTTAAAAAAAGATTGCCATCTCTAAGGCATATTTGAACTGATCTGTACCAGACTAAGCTGCTAAATCCTAACAATAGAAAATGAATCTGCCTAGCTTCTGTTTTGTTTGCGTATTTTTTCATCTTTATTTGCACTTTAATATATATTGTCGGCCCAGAGAAGAGCTGAACAATAAATTCCGCTTATGTCTAACTGCAAATACTACTAGCATGTATTAAGTATCTGTGCAGTAATAAGTTTTATTGTTTCTACCTGCTAGAGGCCTGGGTTTTACTATTATTAATAAACGCACGACTGGATGTCAAAGAAGTCTTGGGAAATTCTCAGTAAGTTTTTGTTTTTTTAAACAAACAAAAAATAAGTAAAATTCCTAAGGCATGTTTTAAGTACTTCTGGTTAATGAATGTGGTAAACTTTAACTTGGGGAATGCTATTTATAGATGTATATTTATTGCTTGTCCTTTCATTAGCGTCCACCAGGAAAAGCAGACTGCATCTTGAGGCATGATAAACAGAAGCATGGGTTATTTGGACAAAACACTTATTTTACTGCATATTTTTTAAAAAATAAATTAATCCATATGGCAGTTATTTAAGAAAGGTGCTCACATCTCAAAAGGAGGTACCTTTTTACTTGTCTGTGGGTTCTCCCCTTTCTATTATTTTTGTTCCACTCACCTACCCACCACAAAACCTATACAATGTAATACCTGTAGTTCTTTATGGGCATTATCTGTGATGTACAGGGGTTGATCATTTATAACTTCATTTTCTTGTATTTCATTTTGCAATGTCAGCTTTGCACTTGGGGAGGAGCCTTTGCATATCCTGGTGTATAAGTGCAGCAGAAGGTGCATTTCTGTGTCTTTATCCTATTTATTTTACTCCTGTTATTAAAATATAAGTTAACCCTGTTGCTGTGGGGTCCTTGTTGTCTATGTTTAACCTCTTATAGTTTCACAGTTTAAAGCAAAGCTGAATTGATCACTGTCGCCCCAATCAGATGAAGGAAATTAATGTGTGAAAATGGGCTTCTATGCACATTTCTGCTGTGACACAGATGCAAGTTAGCTGCAAAGTTTAGGAATCTTGACTTGACCTACTAGCATGCACCACTCTCTTGCACCATCTCGTAGAAGAGTACACTTTCATTACAAGTGTTCTGAAGTAGTGAAGGAGGCAATTAGACTGAATTTCAGCACTCCTTTGGCTATCCAAACTGGCCTATAATTTCTATGGGTCATGGTATGGGGATGGTATCCACAATATACAAAATACTGCTCCTACAAACCCACTCATCTCAATAAAAAAATCAATGGGAGAATGATATAGGTTACAAAATAAACCCTACTGAATGGACCAAACTGTGGTCTAAACCACCCTTTAAATCCATCTCAGCCAAAAGAAGGGAACTCACTTTGAAGTTAATCTGTAGATGGTACCTAACACCATGAAAGCTGGTGCTGATACACCCAGGAATCTCACCAAAATGCTGGAGAGGTTGCCACTCTACAGACACATACCTCCACGTGTGGTGGGATTGCCCCAAAATTCAATCCTTTTGGACATTAGTTATTTTGCATATTTCTTGTAGGACTAAACGGAAACTAGAAGCCACTCCAGAACTGGCCTTACTGAATATCTTCCAAGACAGTAATGCACATTCACACTGCAAAGAACTCATATCATCTACTCTCAGCAACCAGGAGCATCATAACTAGACACTGGAGGGACCTGCCAGGAGTAAACATGGGCCACTGGTACCAAACCATATGGGAAACAGCCCTACTAGAAAAGCTCATCAACAAACTGAAACTAGCACGGGAACAAACAAAAGAGGATGCCTTCACCCTGGTGTGGCTCTCCTTTATTATATACACAGACCAACAAGACAACAACAGGAACCCACCGACCACATGAATTGAGATGGCTAAGCTGACCCAACATCCCCCTCCCACTCACACACACAAACAAAACTCACTGCAGCCAACTATAGGCAACCAACCATGCCCTGCCACCGCCAACAGAAACAAATATTTTTTTCCCATAGAGAAGTGAACAAAAATGCCAAGATTGAAAAATATTTCTCAGTAGTTTGTGCACTGTGTGGAAGATGGGGCCAATCAGGTCACCCTCTTGCTCCCTCAAGGACATGGCTGTGTAGCCAAATATTTTGAATAGACCTGAAAGGAATGGGGTTGGCCAGTGCAATAAATACTTCTCCCTTTCTTCCCTCCCCTGCCAGCATCTCATTTTGCTCCTCATATGACCTGTAATTTTGTCACAGCACTACTTGTCTGCTTCACACTTCTTTGCTCCCAGGCTCGTTGCAGGACGTGTCTGGCTTCAGCTTCAAGGTCAGTTGGACTTTGCCTCTGTTTATTCACCAATGGCAGTGACATTTCGAATGGGAGGGTTATTAAAAATGTTTTGAAAGTGCCATAGATTGTAGCCTTTTGGGAGATGCAGTTTGCTCATTTGCATAAGTACTCAGAAAACGGCGACTGTGAGATTTGTCAGGCTACTGTGCTTCTGACCCAGATAACGATACCAAAACAAACATGTTAAATACATGAAAATAAAGCCTTATTTTATGCAAATGATAATGTTTCTGCAGGCAGCCTGCTGAGCAGACAACTTAAAAAATGTCAGCACTGTCCATAAATGTGTTCCATTAACTAGAGAGGCTGAAATGGTATTGTAGATGGGCGTTTTTAATTGGTGTAACCGAACTCTGTATCCTAAGATTTGATCAGTATCAAGATTTATCTCTGTCTGAATTGCCAGCATCTCTCCAAATTGGCCAACTGATCTCAGTAAAGAATTTTGCTTCATTTACATGCCTTGTTTGGTTTCACATCTACTCAGAAGTAAGCCCCATCGAGTTCAATGAGGCTTACTCCAAAGGGATTACAGAATAACAGCCCAGATTAACAAGTACTGTCTTATTTTTGTGTAATAAGCAAACATCAGATGCTGGGGTTTTGAACAAGTTAAAATAAACCCACTTCCAGGTCTATTCTCTTCTTTATGAAAGCAAATAGTCCTTTTTCATTGCTCCATATTTCATAAAATTGCACCACAGAATTCCGTAGAACCTTACAGTAATAATTCTAAACACACTTACTTGGAAGTGAGCTCTGCTGAACACAGTGAGACCTCTTTCTAACTAAATATGCATACGAATGCTCTGCTAGTGTGTTCCTTGCTTTTAAATTTTAGATCTGGCAAGCCTGTAAACAGATCTCATCTGCCAGCAGAGGAACTCGAGAGATTAATTATCGTTGATTATAACCTTCCCTGTCTGTTTTAGTCTAATCGGCAAACTAGCTATATTAGAATAGTTACATAATATAACCAGAGCCATAGACTGTTACCCCTATGCTGCATAGAGTACAACCACTGTATATAGGAATTTAAGTAACCATGTCCATAGATTCTGTAGGTCAATTCTGCATATGATTTAGTTGGATATCAGCCACAGAACACATATTTTATTTGAATGCAGCTTCTATCCAAGTGCTTAGGATCACACGCCAGACCAGCTTAGATTGCGATAATATGGCATAAATGGTTCATCAGGTAGTGTAGTTTAAAAGTTTGTGGACTAACTATAGAGTATTTTGAACTATTCTTTACCATGCTGGTGTTCATAATCAAACTCTGTATGATATAAAACTACTAGTACCTTACGATAATCCACAGTGATACAATATCCTAGCCTGACACAAGAAGTGCATTGTTTCATTTGCTTACATAATTGAGCGGTACTGAATGTACACAAGTATTACGATTAAAATTAAGATTTAATTAATTTTATGTATGTATTGGTTTGTTCATCTGCTTACTTTCTGAATTTATGAACTCATTCTTCAGTACTGATTCCCAAGGCGCTGGATCAGGAACTGATTAGCAAAACCTTGAAAGACATTTTTATACTTTAGAAACAGAGCAGCCATTATTGTTATTTGATAACGGAGATAGTTCTCAAATACAGATGCACCAATGTATCTACCAAAACACTCTTTGATTTAAAAAAAATGATATTTGGGTTTTGTTTTGTTTAAGCCAGTGCAAGATGCAAATTTGTTTATCAGCTTTCTACTCTGTTTATCTTGTTGTTTCTTTGCTGTTTGCATCTGTGCTGCATCTCAGCGGGTGCATAACATTTAGCTTAAGCAGCAGCTTAAGGTGTCTTGAAAAAGTCAAGAGTCACATGACGCATTTCTATTCGACTAGGGCAGTATTTTATCTACATCTATTTCTAAACGGCTGAGTTTCCTGCCAGTAGAATTTTCGCCTAAAAAGCAAAACTTCCTAATATTAATGAAAGAGGAAAAGAAATGAGCAAAGAGTGCTCCTGCCACAGCCATTTCTCCTTGCGCAGCTCTAGCTTCAGTGCTTTAACATGCAGTTTATAAATTCACTGTGCTTAATCTGACACCGTTTGAACATGCAAGCCAAGGGGACAACTGTCCTGGAAAATGTTGCTGATATGGGAGGTGCTAACTTTAGGTCAGCTCTGAAGCTCCTGCCAAAAGTAACACGAGAGGTCTTTGCTGTTCTTAAACTGAAACAAATAGGAAGTGCTGGAGCTCAGTGTAGTAAAAGACATATCCTCTGACCTGGAAGACCTTTCCCTAATTTCATATGGGGGGGGGAGTTAATTGTGCTTAGTTAGTGATGAGGAAAATTCCTTTTGCACACAGCTAAATGTTGCAGTCCCAACTAACATGATACACGGGGCTCGGATTACAAGCCTTGGCACCTGCACTTAAAAGGAGCCTGGGGCCTGACTCTGGTACTTCCTGGACCGAAATATAGTGCTGAAACTGGATTTCTGATTGTCCTAGTTGCAGTGGGCTTGCCACACTGACTCTGCTAGAGGATGTCATGTTCTTCTTTATGCAGATAAACCTATAGGTCAGGACAGAGTTTTCCAAACTGTATTTTGCGACACGTTAGTGTGTCAGCTGCAGTGTGTAGGTTTATCACGCAAATGCTACCAGGGCTGGAAAGGGGTTCATTTAACCTGCCCTTCGCTGGAGTATATTTCTGTCTTATTTTGTGCTCCCCACTTCCCCCAGCAGTAAGAAGCCCATGAGCAGCGCTCCAGTGTTTAGGGTCCTTTGAGGAAGGTGGTGGGGGAGAGACAGCAAGCACACTGGAGACTCATAATATGTCTTTCGTGATATCTACATATTAACACATATAGAATCAAACCAATTGGATGTAAGCAGACTCAAAAAGCAGGCAGCACAACTGCTAATCCTGCATCAAATTCCACAAAGCCAACTGCTTTCCCCCCATGTCTCTGCCCAAATTCAACCAGCAAAAAAAAATCTCTTCCCTCTGCTTCTCTAGCTCACTGCAGATGCTCGGCTGCAACAAGGTCATGTCTGCTAGCATGACCTCAATGGCTGCACTTTCAACATTTATGATTGGCTACAGATGTGTTGCATCAGGAGACATAGCTAGCAGGGGCAGTCCTGCCTTCCTCTCCATGTGTTCAGTGTATGCATTTGGGACGGGGGTATCTGCACACTCCTCCTGCTCCTCACACAAATTATCATGGATATTGTTCCAAAGACTAGAGCATTTAGCCCTCTTGATTGGATCACTCATCTAGTTTGCCAGGCAAAAACTTCAGTGGTGTTTATCAGAGAAAAGCCAAAGTCATCATTGTATAATATCTACCTAAAGGTAGCTTGCCATTCTTTAGCAAGAGATCCCAGAGCACATTATGAATATTCCAGATATGTTTTGGGACTGGACATTGACGAAAACAGGTTGCAAGGTGACTCCTGGGGAGCCATGATGCCAGTGTGAATCAGAGGGGAATGCCTGCACCATAAGCATATATATATTTTGCTTTCTTTTATCTTATTTGCACAGCTGTGCTTAAAAAGCTTTAAAAACATAACCCCATGATGAAAGAAGCTTAAATTCTTCAGTGAGAATAAAAGAAACAAATGGAAAAACTGTCATTCTCCACTATACATTAATATATTCAGTAGAGCACTTCCTGTGGGCATCTGAAATGAAGCAAGCCATTACCAGAGAGAAGGCCTTCTCGGTGGTGGTGCCTCAATTGCAGAACACTCACCTTTATTGTCTTCTTGGTACCAGGCTTTTCAAATGAGAGCTGTGGTTTTCTTAAAAACAGTTCTTTCAAAGGGGTGCACTAGTGTTGCAGATAGGAAGTACAGCAGGTGCACCATCTTAAGTTGTCACATAGTGCAGTGGGCATAGGAGAGTGGTTTGCCTGCAACTATTTACATGAAGCAGAAGCCAATTTGAGGTTTCTGTTGGAGAGAGAGGTTTGGAAGAGAGATTCCTACTCTCTCATAGCCGATTAAGCACAATAGTGATTGCTACCAAGCACATTAAAACTTGGTTAGATTTACATTTACCCTTATTCACCTTTAAGCAAACATTCTCCAAGAAAATACTTAGGCTAGAATAAATCACAGACACTTACGCTTTGCAAATAAGGGAATGTTTTACTCACAAAGTTTCCAGAAGTTACAGCAAATAAGTCTCTATCTGCTGGCAGTAAAATGAAGATGAAACAGGTTCCAAATGACTTTAAAAGGAAAATAACTGTTTCATTTCAGAAAGCTCCATGCAATATTGGGATTAGTGAATATGCAGGCTTTAAAATCTCCTTTTAGAAAGACTGAACCCACTTGCAGTGAGCCATGACTGTATGACTTCTTGATTATCCCAGGAAGCAGGGAGAGAGAGAAAAGAAAGAACGGGAGGGAGGAAACAAAAGGCTGTAAGGAGGTTACTAGCTCCACCTCCACTGGCACCCTGAGCTCAGGTTAACCCTTTCTATGCATGCAAGTGTGAGACAGTAATTGTACAGTATATTACAACACTTACAATGGGCTGTGGGAAGTTGGGGAAATGCACTAAGGCAAGGGAAAGAATCCAATCAAGAATTAAAGGGCTGTTTTTGGATATACTCAATATCAAATTGAAAGTAACACTTCCTATAGTTGCTTTCTTATATCTCATTTTAAGCAAATAGGTAGATAGCAATCCTAAGGAATATCATGGTTTGAATCTCTCAGCAAAAGGGACTGAGGGGCACTTTTGTTAAGGTTCGTCCTTGATAAAATAAAAATACATTGGGAGCAATTAAGAATAACTCGTGCAAGTTTTAGTGGCTAATTGCCAAACTATTGAATGAATTCTTTTGTCAGCAACTAGTCTTCTGAGTATTTGATTTTCTTTTATTGAACGAACAAGTACCGTCTGCTTTGAAAGCTTGGATCACAGCACAAATCTGCTTGAAGAAATTCTGGAGAAAGGTGAAAGCTTTCAAGTGTGTGACCTTCTACATTGACTGCCCTCCATTCCTTGAAGTTCACATATCAGGCTCAGGTTAAGAAATGTTGCTCTAGAAAAAGCAATTAAATTTGCTCCATGTTTGTGGCAGTCAGCATTAGCTTGAAAGGTCAGTGATAACAAATTAGAGCAAGGGCCGCTTTTGAAATCTGCACAAAATTAAAATGGTGTGCTTTGTTTAGTCACCAGTGTTCTCTGTTAATTACTCCCACACAAAATCAGCTGCCTCATCTTTCGAATATGTCATGCATTGATCCCTCTTTTAATTCTCTTATAAAATGGAATCAGGGTGCCATAAATGCACATAGCAGCTGTCTCTGTCCTAGCTGATGTGAGTTTCTCCATTGCTGTAGTCATAGACACCTTTTGGCATTTTATTGCTAAAAGACCAAGTCACCTTGACTTCTATATTATTGGGGCAGGACAGTAACTCCCTGGTAAAGTGCATGCATGCACAAAACCCTGAGATCAATCCCTGGTATTTCCAGGTGGGCAAGTCTGTAAAGCACTACTTTCTGAAACCCAGGAGAAAACCCAGTCAGAGTGGTAGGCAGCCCTCAGCTTGGTAGACCAACGGCAATGCAATAAAGCAGCTTTCCATCTTCCTAGCCACAACTTGCTTCATCCTGGTTGCAAATGAAACTCTCACGACCTTTAACTATGGCCCATTCAGAGACTCTTTGGGAAAGCTGAAGACTCTTGGATGCATGTTGTGTTCTGAATTTATTTATGAATGTGTCTGTCCCAACAGCCACATTATATTTTAGGGAAGCCTCAGGGCAGCTTATAATACAAGTAAAAAACCCCAGATGAACCATATTAATATGGGTCCTCAGGGTTTTTTTCAGGGGGAACTCACCAGAACTCAGATCCAACACCTCTCAGGTGGGCACCATTGGCATTCTAAGAGAAAGAGGGAGGCATTCTTGGTGAGTTCCAGTACCTCTTTTTCTAGAAAAATAGCACTGTGGGTCCCTGTGAATTAGTTGAAAAGGCAGGAGAGGTTCATATGCTGGGAGGACTCACCCAGATAGAACTGTCCGTGATCAAAGAGGTCTAAGAAATAGTCCTCTAGCCAGAGTAGGATTGAACCATCTTCTAAAATAGGCAGCTTTATGGTGCAACTCTTCCCATTCTCTCTGCAGAAGTAAGTTCTGTTGCAATGGGCTGCATTCCCAGGTACAGGACAGCACCCTCTGGGTCTGGCTGGACTCAACCCCACAGCATGACACCAGACAGGATTTCATTACTGTTACTGCCAAGCTCCAGCCAAAGAAAGTTTCTTATAGGGAAAACAGCCAGACCAGCAAATGTGCCTCTTAATGGCAGTAATGCACAGTGGATCATGTCATACTGGCTGACTCCTATAAGAATTTCCAAGTCAGGCTTGTTCTGGTCAGAGCAATAACCAACAAGGCTGCTATGTTTTCCTGTAAGAGATCACCTTTGCTCCTCTAACCTGACTGGAGCATCTGGTATTACCTTGTTTGGTAGAGCCATAACTTTGATAGATGTGCTAAGTTATCTATACATCCCACAACTGGGTGAGAAGTCTAAATAGGATTGCCAGGTTCCAGGTTAGGGACAATAACATGATTTCAACCAGGGTTCTGCTCTCTCTGCTTGGATTCAGACTTGGAATATGGAAAGGAGGAAGAAAGCTATTATTGCATGGAATAATGTACAGAATTGCCTTGTCCTCAGCATCACGCTCACTGTGCTCTTGCTCAAATTCCTTGCACTCAGTGTTCCTCTGTGGGAAAAGACTGCATGGAACGTGCAGGTTATACACATTCAGGGTCTCTCCATGTGTTCAGTGTACAAGTTCTTAGACTAAGTGAAAAGCGCCATGAGACATTTTCATACAGTAGGTCTTAATATAAGGCTATCAGCTTGGTGGAAAATCAAGGGCAATATTTCCTTCCCAATTTCCCCTTCCAGATGCTAGGAGTATGGATAAAGACCAAGCGGTCTGTCTGGAAAAAAATATGCCATTGAGACATTGGACATCGTTTTGTTATGTATTTGAGGCATTAGTGCTAGGATGACACATCATTGGCCTCTGCTGTAGGGCATCAGGATATGTCACAGTAAAAGCAAACAAAACACATTCAGTTCAGCAGTATTGTCTAGGCTGCTCTCCAAGAGTAATGGGATTTAATATAATAACTTCCACTTGCAGTAAAATAAAGCAGGGAAGTAATAAAGGCACCAGCAATGTGAGGAATTATACTGCAGATTCACACTGCACTCAGCGGCGGGGGGAAATACAGAACACACAGACCCACAACTTTTCTGAAACCCAACTCTGACTACCAGGAAATAATTCCTGGGAAAAGTACAGACAGCGCAGATTCTCAGAAGTAAAACAGAACGGCACTAGCCAAAGAGTTGTGGCTAACACCTGCAGCACCCTTAACTAAATACAGTTCCCAGGATTCTTTGGGGGACGCCATGACTCTTCGAAGTGGCACTATACTGCTTCAAATGTGCATTGCCGATGGGGCCAGAGTATTATTGTGGCTCCATACTTCGAATCAACTGTAGAATTGGAAGGGACCAGTAGGAATATTTTGCCTAATGTGGGGCTCAAACCCACGACCCTGAGATTAAGAGTCTTATGCTCTACCAACTGAGCTATTGCAGAACTGAGGAATGCATGCTCATTACAACACCTAAACAGAACCCTCATTGAATGGCGTTCTAATGAATGAGTGTAGGTTGCAAAGTGGACCCTCAATCATGCTGCTGCCCTCCCAATATGCATTCATTCTAGACACACACATAGACAACATCTGCAACAGATTTATGGCTGTGTGCATTCTGATGAAATAGTCATCACACAAAAGTATTGAAATTACCACATCTGAAAGGAACTTTAGAATCAACCCTGTATGTTTTGTTCCCCCCACTTACACCCCTTCATTCCCCCGCCCCTCATTCCCCACAAGCTTGCCTACTCTCATCCTCCTTTGTGTTCTCCACCCACTCCTGTTGTTCTGTGCCTTCTGTTATGCATGCCTCACATATGGGAGCATGTACTAATTTTAGATGCTAGTTAAGAGCCAAGGTTGATGAAAGTAGCATAGGGGTGAGAGCAAAGGCAGCTCAGCTTGCTCCAGGATCAGGTGTTCTATCAGTTAATGTCACTGGAGGTTAAGGGCACATGGAATAAGCCACTGGGAAAAGCAGGACTGAAAGGGCTACCAGCTAGTAGCAATGTTTGAAAATCCAAGGCGTGTGAATTAGATTTATGCACAGCAGATAAATGTCTTAAATAAGACCACATCCACAAGTGAATTTCAAAACCAGGTCATTGTAACACCAAATAACCTGAATAAGGGAATGAATCACACATTATTTTCTAACACAGAAAAATCCCCCTCTGTTGAATTTAACCATATCTTCAAATTACCTGGTGGAGTGTTGGTGTGAAATGGTTTCTGTGAACTAGAGTCTGAGGGGTAGAGCAATGACACCCAGTAAGGCTTTTTACAAATAATGTGATCCTCTACCCTAACGTTCAGACTTTTAAAGCAAACATCTTGTTGATATCATTTAGGCTTTTGCCTTTCCACATTGCAATTTTCTGATCTATCCAGCTCATTGTATGAAAGGGCTTCAAGGTGTAAAAATAATAAGTCAGCCAGTCAATCAATCACTGCTAGTACAATGTACATGATGACTGTGTCACATTCCATTACTTTAAGGAATGGGTGGGATATGAAAACAACTTTTCATGCAGTGCCTCCTTGCCAACAGAAATGGCATGAGCTAGCTAAACATGACAGACCGTCTGATGCCATTAATGTTACCTGTGACTTGATGGAATATCCTACATTCAACAGGGGCAATGCACGGGTTATTTTTATGAAGATCATTGTCTTGTTCTATTTTCTTAATTTTGACAGATTACCAGTCTAAGAAAATACACTAGAAGGCACAATCCCTTGACAGAATAAAAATGCAATATATATCATTCAGAACAGAAGCAATTCCAGCAATTTCATACCCCTTGGTAGGACAGTATTTCTTGACCCTCATGGCTATTTTGAAGTCACAAGAATTACTTCTATTAACTGCAGTAAGCATTTAGAGATGGGCTCCCCCAAACTCAAAATGGCCTGAGATTTCAGTGAACCTTTTGCTATGGAAAAGTGGACCTTAAAGGCTGTGTTCAATTAACTCATTTAATTTTGAATGTGAAACTAGACACTGGAGTCCTATCACCCTCTAGCATAAGCCCTTTGAACTTTATAAAGATGCATGTGTTCGATGGTGGGAAGAGGGTTTCTGCTTGCTCCAAAGTAGTCCACCACCACGGACTCAGCTGCCACCCACAAATGTACACACAGAGAAAAGGATCAGTTGAACTAAAAGTGAAGGATGGGCTCCTCCCTTCATTACTAGCTGAGCTTATAGCCACCCACCTCAATACAGACATTCTTAGCCTACTGATAGATAAACGCAAGCCAGGCAATGCAGTATTATGCAGCGTACAACTGAACCCACATGCACGTTCAACACTTGTATATATTCGGATGCTGCTTCAGACTGCAAGGTCACAAATATGCAAGAGCGATACACTCACTAAGCCTGCACATACCTTAGATCTAAAGTGTAAAAGAGTCCCTAACTACCCAAAAGCAATGTGCCACAGACCAAGCAAATAAGAGAGCAAAAGAAAAGAAAGAGGAGGCATATCTGACCAAAAAGCATAACACAAAGACAAGGATCAGAGATCTCTGCCTTCTGCAAGAGCTAAGTGTTTCTCTTAAAATCTTACACCAGCCAAGCAACCATCTCTTAGTCTTTCCCATTCCTTAGCCCATGGGCCAGCAAAGCATAGGTCTGGCCTTTGAGAACACTGAGGAGCAAAGAGGTGTCCCACTGGAGCTTGTGGAATATCCAACTATTGAAAATCTGGGGTTTAAGTACAGTTCGGAGCCAACTATTCTCTACTGAGAGCGGAGGGGGATATTGGTTGAGTGAATACTGTAATACCCTTATTCCTTTGAACAATTACTTATTTCCTGTATTTTTATCCTTTTGTTTACTCCAATAGATTTGAAGTTGAAGGGACATGAACCTAGCGAGAAATGACTAACTGGCGTTTGTTGTTGCAATGAATAAAAAGTGAATTCATTTAAAAGTGTCACTGAAGTTCAGAGTAGTTTCCCCCCTCATTATTTATTGTCTTAATGAATGGAGCCTAAAATTACAACAATTAGTGAGGGGTGTGTGTCCATGAATTATTTTGAGGTTAAAAGGGGGTTGTCGTACTCCTGAAGTTTAGGAACCACTGGGCTATAGTAACTGCTGCTAAATGATGAGGTTCGCAGCACAGTGCATGCATGCATTACCACTTCTGTCACCTTGAAATGGGCTATAATGTACCCAGAATACAGTGGTACCTCGAGTTAAGAACTTAATTCGTTCTGGAGGTCCATACTTAACCTGAAACTGTTCTTAACCTGAAGCACCACTTTAGCTTATGGGGCCTCCGGCTGCCACCGTGCCGCCGGTGCACAATTTCTGTTCTCATCCTGAAGCAAAGTTCTTAACCCAAGGTACTCTTTCTGGGTTAGTGGAGTCTGTAACCTGAAGCGTCTGTAACCTGAAGCGTATGTAACCCGAGGTACCACTATACATGGGTTTCTTACAAAATACAAGGCAGCTACTCTGTGATTACAGCAAAGGAACAATAGGTGGGCAAAGTAGGATGATATTCTTAATCCATCTTGACAACTGGGTTTCTAAAATGGAGGCCAGTCTGAATTTCAGGAATTAATTACTCCAGGTATGAAACATTTTATACCTCTCCCTCGAAGCACTATAAAACTTGGCTACAAGAGGACAGTTACTTTTTGCTTCTCTCTCTCTCTGTATACTTTTATGGTTTAGGGACCATAGCCACTTATTTAGTAGTTGCTTCTGAGATAATTGCAGATGAGAAAAAAAATCACAGTAGCTCAAAGTCATGTAAGAAAAAAATGAAGCATTAGGTTTGCTCCTGCTGCCTGTGTTTTGAGCCAAACATTTCTACTGAACTACAGGAATTATTGACGTGCTTCCTTTCCTTTGTTCAATAGGTCAGTGCTTCTTCTTAGTGATTAAACCCTGATATGTGAATGTGCATGTCTGGAATGCAGAGACGAGTTTTCAAATGATATTTGCACTGAGGACTAATGGAAACTGGCATTTGCCACTGCACAGACGTATACAACAAAAGAAAACCACTGATACTGAAACGTATTTCAACAAATTGGTAAATTAAAAAAACCTAACAGTGAGGGGAATCATAAAGGAGAAAGTGGGGGGAATCATAAAGGAGAAAAACCTTTAATGGACTGGGTCCTGGTTAGCTTGATACTTTCTTCTTTATGATCCCCGCCATTCCAATATTTAAGTTCAAAACTAACAACTTGAGTTGGGCTTGTAGAAGACAAGACTAGGTTTGAAACATCTGAGCTTTCTGCTAAATATCTCCCTGCCTCCATAAAACAATCAACCAGTTGGCCCCATTGTCACCATTCTCATAGTATTACTTATGTACCTATTTCAGCTTTCATTGCAGATTTGTGTGCGTCTTCCAAAACTAATAGGTGACGAAAGATGGCCAGTACCTTCTCACGTCTCCTGGCTGGTCGAAGAACTGCAGTTCTCTTTGCAACAGTTAGTACCGGGGCGTTGACCACCGGATACCTGCTGAATAAGCAAAATGTGAAAGCTGGATCCTTTCACCAACAAAGACTATTTCCTCCAAGGTAAATACTTTGATTCAAATCATTGATGAACAAGTGTTTGTTGGGGCCTGTTGTTTGAAGGGCCTAAGTGTCTCCACTGAATACTATTTGGCAGTAAAGAGAAAAACAAGGCTGTTGATTGGGAAGAGAGCCCAAGAAGCAAAGGTGTTGAGGAACAGCAGGTGAGAAGGTTGAAGAAGCAGGACAGAACTGGCAATGGATTTAAGTCATAGCTGCACCATACATTTAAGCACTGCTTTTTTTCCTTTAAAAATGTTTAGGGCTACTCTCACTTTGACTCAAGAAAATCACCATTTTATAGTTCAAATCAGGAAAAATAAATACAGTAAATGGACAAAAGTATAAAGATTCACAAAATGTTTAGGGGTATGCATACGCCTGCGTACCCCCAGAAAAAAGCACTGCATTTAAGACACACAGGTATACCACCTTAACAGGCATGGCTCTTTCCCCTCCCCCAAGAATCCTGAAGGCTGCAGTTTACTGCTCACAGAGCTACAGTTCCCAGCATCCTTAAGAAACTTCATTTCCCAAGATTCCTTGGGGGAAGCCATGTGCTTTGAATGTATGGCTCTGAGTTCTAGAAGACCTGCTCCCTGCCGTCTGGCATTTCCCCAGTTGCCCAGGGAGCACGGGGCCCTGACTGACTCCAGCTACAAAAGCTGAGTTTGCTGAAGTGGCCAGAGATCATCTTGGCTGTGTCTTAGTGCAGACCCTGATTGTCAAGCCTGAACTACGATGGGCAGGATTTGCCGCAACAGCAAATGCTGACTGTTTGAACTACAACTCCCATGGGCCTCAACTAGCAATGGTTGGGGATGATGGGAGTTGTAGTCCAAACCATCTGGATTGGATGGCAATAAATTGACCAAGCTGCTCTAAACATTACAGCAAGCTGGTTCACTTCCGTAATATCTCCAACAAGTATCAAAACAGTAATGAAAAAGTTATGTAAATGTTGTGAGCAGATACATTTCTAGGAATCCTAGTTGAGCTACATTGATTAATACCAGCTGCAGATTCATCTCATTAAATTTACTTGCACTTTAATTTTGCAGATTAACACAAAAAATATAAATTCTGAAGGTCATTTGTTTCCTTTCCATCTGCCGAAGTGCTTCCGTCCACTACTGAAACTGTCTCTATGGTTTCAGCTGGAAGCCAGCATTCCCCTGGGGAAGCACAGTATGTTTGCTTCCCCTACAGATTGTATAAGCCAACATGCAGCCACACTTCCCAGTTCCCTGCGATTTTCTTCAAACCATAACATATTCACAGTGTGCTTTCTTTTTTCTTTTTCTTTTGCTAGAGGCATAAAAGCAGATAGGCAAGTAGGATGCCGATTCTGCCCACCTTCCCTGATATGAACTTGAAAATGTAACCAAAGATTGCAGATCAATATGAATGCTTTACATTCCTTTTCTTTTTTTATTCTTTTACCAGCGCAGACTTCCCTGATCTTCGTAAGCACAACAACTGCATGGCTGAATGCCTCACTCCAGCAATCTATGCCAAACTGAGGGACAAGATGACTCCCAATGGCTACACGCTGGATCAATGCATCCAAACTGGTGTTGACAATCCTGGCCACCCTTTCATCAAAACGGTCGGCATGGTTGCAGGAGATGAAGAATCTTATGAGGTGAAGATTTTCTATTATATGCTGCCATCCACTTGTTTAGTTTGTACTTTTACTAGATGAAACAGTTAGATAACCACAGATTCTTCAAGCAGGGTGTAGTTTTAAAGGAAAATAGGACACCAGAGTGTACACAAAACACAAGGCATATGGATAATGATGGTAGTTGTTTCTCTTCCTTGTGGGATTGTTTGCCCCCTAAGCGGGAAGTTCAGTGAAGAGAAAACACCATTAAAGGCACCCTCTGTATAATAATATCCAGGATAATAAATGCAGGCACAGAAGACAATATTTTATTTGCCTCCTGTAGCTGCCTTGTCTCTTGCTGGTAAATTCAGCTTGAGGTAAAAAAGTGGAACTGTTATTCACTAAATTGAATGAAGCAGTAAAAATGTGTGCGCGTGCACACACACACACACACACACACATTCCTATACATAGACAGCTATCAACATGGGCGTAACCAAGGAGGCGAGGCAGGACAGCTGCCCTCCCCAGATCAAGTAAAACAACAGAAATACAGTGGTACCTCTGGTTGCGAACGGGATCCGTTCTGGAGCCCCATTCTCAGCATGAGCAGAACGCAATCGGCATCTGCGCGGGTTGCGACTCACCACTTCTGCGCATGACATCATTTTGCGCATCTGCGCATGCGTGAGCGACAAAGCCCGGAAGTAACCCTTTCCGGTACTTCCGGGTATCCTGAAAGAACGTAACATGAAGAGGACATAACAAGAGGTATGACTGTACTTAACTAACTGACCAATCAACTAACTAACTACCCCCCCCCAACAAAAATCCTGGGTATGCCCACAGCTATCAACAACAACAAAATTGACCTCATCAGGAAGCTAGCCTGGCTATTTTAGGAATTGAATCCAGGAACTAGAAGGGTCTCAGGCATACAGCGTACCTCCCCCCCCCCCAAAAAAAGCCAAATGAGCAAAACACAGGCAGGATTTTATCCCTACATTTCTTATTTTCCCCTTTCTATTTTAGGCTAGTTTCTAAGGGGCTTTAAAAACTATTTTAGAAGGGCATCCATGAAGTTCACAACAGTTGTTTAGGATATGTCACACTTGAAAACCGTCTCTTAACAATTGTCAGCACCCTTAACGAATGACGGTTCCCAAGATTCTTTGGAGGAAGTGGCAAAAGAGTGCTTTAAATATATGTGAACTGAGGCACAAAGCATCCAAATATCCTGTCACTTTAACAAAAATCTTCAAAATCTTAAGAGTATTGATCTGAAATGACCTAATTTCTTGCGTCAAAATATAGCATGCTGATAACAGAATAAGTTGAATATTGTTATTGGGTGGGAAGTTTTGTGGTATATGGGGGGAAACCTAGGCATAATTCTGGGGCACAATACAGCTCTTCTCCAGACTGTGACCGAACAGTCAGAGCAGATTTTAAACCCAGAAGAGGAAACAATAAAGGTTCTGGAGAAAACAGGAGATGGAGGCTGTGTCAGGTGTTCCCTAATATTTAAACTGCCACTGCCAGACATACTGGCTAATTAGTATAATCAGAAGCAGAAGTTAGTGATAGGAACTATAATTTTGTACAAGGCTGGAAAAGATTTGTCCCACTATAGTGATAACAGTCTCTAGAAACTATTTATTAATTTCTTTCTCTCTTTACTTTTGATCTCAGCATTAGTGCTGTATATATTAAAGGAAATTCAGGGTCTTTTTCTCTCACACACACTCACCCACCCCAGTCCTCACACAAACAAGCTACACTAGTTCCATTCTTCCCAGATTTGAAGAGCAAATCATCAGGCTAACAAGCCCAGAAGCCAATTGGGGATAGATAGATAGATAGATAGATAGATAGATAGATAGATAGATAGATTGAAAATGGATCATACTTCAAGAGCAATGGTACTGGGAAGAAGGCTGAGCTACTGTCTAAGAGGGGGTGGAATTTAAAGTGCATGCATGGAAGTGATGTGGTTAGCCAACTCATTCAGTAACAGAGGAAAGAGGGGTATGAAAATTGTGTCACATTGTATGTTAAGTATGTATCCTGCCTTTTTAAAAGATGTCTAACAATTAAAATAAAATCCTCCCAATGCAGTAGCATTAAAAAGAAAAAGCACAAAAATCAATTACAGAACAGCAACCTCTACTAAAACAATAAATTTAGTCTGGGATAAGGTTCACATCTCCCCAATGCCTGCCATAACTATAAACCCTAAATAAGTGAATCTCCTGAATATCCCTATTTTGGGAGTTTCATAAAAAGGATGCTACCACCACTAAGAATGTCATGCTCCTTGTGCCAGGCAAACTTTTTACTGGACAATGTTGGCACCCGATTTACTTGTCACAGTTTTTCTTTCCGCGCGCTTGACACATAACTTATCAAAGTTCTGCCTTTCTCCCCAATATTCCTTTCCCATCACTTCCTTTATTTCTTCATCTCTGTGTAGCTCTTTCCCCTTAGATAGGAGGTCTGGTGTGTGAAATGGTTCAGAAAAGTGAGGAGAATTAAAACATATCAATTGCAAATACACAAACGAGATGTAACCACCAAAGCGACTGGAAAATAATAATAATGAATATATGCCATTGACTCTACAGGTATTTGCTGAAATTTTTGACCCAGTTATCAAATTAAGACACAATGGATATGATCCAAAAGTAATGAAGCATCACACTGACCTGGACTCTTCCAAGGTAGGTACAATTTAGGACCAATGTAAGAAATCTTATCTGCAGAGAAAAGGGGCTGAGAATAACTATAAGAGTATATTGCCATGGATAGAATTAGCATCCGTGTGCTTGTTTTCCAAGTAATATTTCTTACAACACATAGGACAGTGCTAGATTAACATTATCAGGTGTCCGCCTCAAATAACTGATTTTGAATTAATGCCAAACAACAGAAAATGATTTACTTCATGTATTAATGTTGAATTTTTACTCCCAGGGAGAGGTGCTTGTGGTATTTTTCTGCCTCGGGTATCAAAAATCCTTGGTCAGTCTTGGGTTCTTGACTTGGGGATGGGGAGCACCATTTGCTGTTCTCAGGCAGAACAATGTATTTTTGCCAGTCTTAGACATCCCTTTCTGTGACATGAACTCCCGTTTTGTGTGTGGATCAGATCACCCATGGGCAATTTGATGAACGCTACGTCTTATCATCCCGTGTACGCACTGGCCGCAGTATTCGGGGCCTGAGCCTACCGCCTGCCTGCTCCCGGGCAGAGAGGAGAGAAGTAGAGAACGTTGTAGTCACTGCTTTGGCTGGGCTGAAAGGAGATCTCTCTGGGAAGTATTATAGCCTGACCACAATGTCTGAGAAAGAACAGCAGCAACTTATCGATGTAAGTACAATGCCCAGCCTGGAGGTTTAAAGGGATCTTACACCGCTTACTTTTGCATACAGATGTTTTATGCACAGATAGTAAGCCTATTGATAATGTTGCATTTGAATCCTAAACGCCTAAAAATAGGCTGGAAAAAGTCCGAGAGGGCCTGAAATATTGCAAAAGGCTTAGGTATACCAAATGAAAGGGCTCTGCTTTGTTTGAACAATTATATTTAAGACCAATTAAGATATTTAAATATAAATATAGTGACAGTCTGCATTTTTTATTTATTTAGTGCGTCTAGATATGTAAATGTGAATTGTTTTCCTTCGTTTTTAAAATAAAAAGCCTGATGTGCAGTGGAATAGTGAGGTGGGAAAATAGTTTAGCCCTTTTCTCAATTCAAAAAACATTCTCTTGCCCCCCCCCCCCAGCATATAACTTTTCTCCCTGTAGGTCAAAAAGAAGCTTGGGCAGACAAATGGTAGGAAATGAAAGGGTTAAGCACCACCCTCAATCTTCCACTCACTTTTGAGGTTGCCTTTCAGTCAAAACCCCACATTGGGGGCGGGGGGCTGGACCTTTGGGGCAAATGGGGCAGTGCCTCACCAACCGCAGTTTGCCCCCACTTGCCTGCCTTACCTCTTACAAGCAGTTCAGGAATGCCCCGGCCACCAGCCCCTTAGTCTTCATTTTGCCCTTGTAGAACACAGCAGGGAAGAGGATGGGGACAAAACAAATAGTTGCCTCTTCCTGTCACTGGCTCTGGCTCCACCTACTGTTGCCCTCTCTGCTTTCTGCCCCACCAGTCCCAATGGGCACCAGCCACCATGTGCTTATGGGAGTGAAACCCTGGAGCTGTGTTGCATCTAGTATCTCCCTAGCCCAATGAATGATTTCCCTTCCAGAAAGTAAAAATGTAGATTTTGCAAAAAATAGTTTTTGAGTTTTTTAAAAAAGAGAATTCGCCAAAATCTACAACATGGGCCGCCATACATCCAGACTTCCCTGGACATTTCAGTGATTTTTGCCCGGGCGCTGATTACAACGGAAACTCCAGGCGTATGACAACCCTATTAGATGGTGATGATTATATTCACCCATATTTGTAAGTAATAGGAATGCTTACAATATGGTGGTGTGTTAAGCAACATTAAAAATCACATCCTTAGAACTATTATCGTTCTGGGTGATATTCAATGAAGTCATACCCATTAAAAATAACGCACTTGCATTACTTGGAGTGACATTGGATCTCACCCATTATGTCCATAGTTCAGGGAGCAACAAGTGAATTGGTGTTGCATTGGACACCTTTACCTTGATTCCGAGTAATCTGTATAGAAGTAGAAACTTGTGTTTGTGCAAACCATCACATTTTCATTTAGCTGTCCACATGCCTCTAACTGTGGTATTTTTATTTTAAAGGTGATGGTACTGTAAATCAGGGAATACTGTAAAAAAGCAGCACTGGATTTAATTTATACCTATTGTGTTCTCATGTACCTTGGTAACCTGTGCAGTGAAAAAATATGTACACCTAAAACTGCATTAAAGGGTGTATACATGAATGTCCTAATAAACTCTAGACACACAAAACAAAAATATTACAGATATTTAACTTGCTGCAAACAAGATCCATTAGCTCACCCCCCACAATCAATAAAGAAATTAAGGCTATAAATAAAGAACACTGCACAATTGAGCTGGGATTTATGCACCTGTAAATGAAAATTTGTTGGGGGAATAAAGATGGGGGTGGTGGGAATTATTCCGTTAAGAAATGAAGTTCTATCTGAGGGTTTATTTATGAGTAAAAACAAATGGGAAAGAGGAACATAATTAATCACTAATACAAAAAGGTCAGATCAACCTGACCTTTAGACTGCTATCATGGATTTTGATTAGGTCTCATGTCTGAAAAACCTTATCTTTAAGATTTTATTAAAAATTAGACACTGCCTAAAAGCTTTTGGCATACAAGTTGGATAATTGGTATAAAAATTCACTTTAATCCTTATACGTACTGTACATTGTTCTGTACATTGTTTCTCCTTTATTTCTTTTTTTCTCAGTGTGGTTACAACTCTCTAGAATCATTGCGCTTACAACAAAATAAAAACCTACCAAGTTATCTAGGGAAAGAATATTGTCATTTGCAGTGAAGAAGAATCCAGTGTGAATCTTTATTCGCTCAATGGTTGTGATTGCATGTTCTTCCTGGCAATGATGATTATGAGACCTAAAATTCACTTCTTTCTTTCTTTCCCTCTGCCTTGCATATGCTGGTCTGCAGGACCATTTCCTATTTGATAAACCAGTGTCCCCTTTGCTAACATGTGCCGGGATGGCCCGTGACTGGCCAGATGCCAGAGGAATCTGGTATGGAATATGAATTGTGCACGCTTAAGCTATGAACAAATGGCTTTATTAATTCCTTCCTAACACAACAACAGCTGCTATTGCTAAAACCAAATGCATGCTTTTGCACACACACTCTCTCATCTTCTTCCATTAATTAATTTTTAGGAGAAGTGCAGTGGCATACATAAAAAAGAAAGACAGGTGCTTGAGTCTATTATTCTATATCACCAGTGACAAAAAGGTAGCATATAGCCCTAGTGACTGGATTTCTTTCTTCAGTTCCTAAGGAGTTTGATTCATAGAAAAGTCTGAGGACAGGGTTCTTCTCCCTCAGCAGCTCTCTAAAAAGGCTCAAGTAGACCCTGCAGAAAGGGGTGCGCTTGAGGGGGGGGGGAAGGCATTATTCTTAATAAATAACAGAGGCATTAACTATAATTACAGTACAGTGGTACCTTGGTTCCCAAACTTAATCCATTCCGGAAGTCCGTTCCAAAACCACAGCTTGCTTTTCCATAGAAAGTACCTAATGCAAAATGGATTAATCCGTTCCAGACTTTTAAAAACAACCCTAAAACAGCAATTTAACATGAATTTTACTATTTAATGAGACCACTGATCCATAAAATGAAAGCAATAATCAATGTACTGCAGTAACACAATCAATCAATCAGAAGCTGAATTGGGTTCCACGCAGTCACAAAAACAAAACAAAAAAGAGCGCAAAAACAAAAAAGCAAAATAAATAGCAAAAACAGACAGACCTCAGCGTAACACTTAAAACGGAGCACGTTTGGCAAAAGTTACTTCTGGGTTTGCAGTGTTTGGGTTCCAAGTTGTTTGAATACCAAGGTGTTTGAGAACCAAAGTACCACTGCATATAAGTATGAGCTTCTTATTTATACTAAAAGCAGTTTTGGATTGGTATTATGGAAATTCAGTATAATAAAACCAATGTGATTTATCAGTAAATAATGGGATGAAAAGGAAGAGAACGAGAAAGAGATCTAAATGATTTGAAGGAAATATTAGTTCTGTCTCCCTGATATCCTGAATAAAGGCTAATCATTTGTGAAGATTTATGATGCTCTGAAGGAATTTCTAATCAGTGATGTCTTACTACTTTGATAATGAATGAATGATTCAGGACTGAAATGTGTTAGGTACTTTACATGAACGTTCAAACGTGACAGTGTATTAGTTTAATTCACTTTGTTACTTTTTTTCAAAGGAGTTTATTGTTTTATCTTTGAATGTGTCAGCTGTTATCATGTGTCCGTGTGGGCCAAAGTATATAAACAGAACTGGAACTTGCCGGTGTGTTTGTATTTAAATATCTGCAATAAAAAGTTGCATGGGAATCTTAGCCTGGATACTTTGGTGAACAAAAAGAATCTGAGTGCAAATGAGCGATAAAATAGCAAAATATCCATTTCTTGCAAGACCCAGGTTTCACACTCTGCATCTTCAGTTAAAGGATATCAGGTATTAGGACAGCTACAACTGTCAGAGTAAATTCCCCATAAAGCAACTCCTAACATCCAGAAATGTCAAGTGTTGTGCTACTTTATTAAGCAAGACTTGCAGTAGCATACAAAGGTGTTCGACGCAATGCAGAAACTGGTCAGGGAGCATCATGTATACAGCATGCCCACACACTGTCCTGAATGCTTTCTAGTAACCAAGAAGCTTAAATGAAAGTAGGTAACACAGAACACACTTGGCTCGAAAGCATGCTGCTGTAGCTACACTGAGGTACCATTTGCAGTTCTGTATTTATGTGCTGGGAGAGTATTTCACTGAGCATATAATGCATTTTTGCATGCCTGTTCTGTTGTGAAACACTTGAAAAAATTAACTAATTTAAAGCAAAGCTGAATACGGTTTGGGCTTTAGACAGGACACACTTTCAAATGTTCTAGTCTCAAACTACTATAAACTAGAGAGGCAGATTCCCTCTTTCCCAATTAAAAAGGATGAGCACGCTTTCCCTTTCTCAGTTCCCATAGCAGCACATGCCGCACGCTGCGTTCATTTCAGAGAACAAAACGTACTCTCTAGCGTAGCAGCAGTTGAGTACCAGTGGGATCAGGACTGAGCAGTGCTCTTTATATAACCCTAGAAATGGGAATGATTTTATCATTGGTACTTGTTCAGTGGAATGAAATGGTGGAAATCTTCACTAACCCTTATCCTTAACCTTGCCACAGTAATAGCACCGCACAAGGCTCAATTCTGCCCACAACAGAGACAGATAAGAAAGGGGAGAGGTGAAACGAAACAATCAGGCGCCTGTGAGAATGGTTGTTGAAGGCTTGTGTGACAGTAATACCAATGCCTTGCTCGCTTCCAACCAGGCACAACAATGACAAAACATTTCTCGTCTGGATCAACGAGGAGGATCACACCAGGGTGATCTCCATGGAAAAGGGAGGCAACATGAAACGGGTCTTTGAAAGGTTTTGCCGTGGATTACTAGAGGTGGGCATTTTACAGAAAAAAATGTTTCTGAGGTTTAAGCAGTGGTATCTCTGGGGTTGGGGGGCCCTGGGCATGACAGTCATTTGGGGCTCCTTAATGTTATGAGAGCAAGTCAGGCATAAACGTTTACTTAACTCTGTACACAAAGCTGCTATGAAAGTCGCAATACATTAATTGTGGTCAGTTTTTATTATAACCCCTCACATGCTAATTGTTGCAATTTTTGGCTCTGTTCATTGATCTGCAGCCTCAGAAACTGCCCATCACCCTCAAAGGTGCCTAAGGGGTCCACATAGCTGATGTTACCTGTTTCCCTTCCTAAACCTATCTACCCCCAAAGGAAGAGTCCCTCTTTCCCTCACTGCCTAGAACAGGCATAGGCAAACTCAGCCCTCCAGATGTTTTGGGACTACAACTCCCATCATCCCTGACCACTAGTCCTGTTAGCTAGGGATGATGGGAGTTGTAGACCCAAAACATCTGGAGGGCTGAGTTTGCCTATGCCTGGCCTAGAACAGTATCTTGCAGGCACATCTGCAGCTCAAAGAGAAAAATGTTGCTACCTGCATCAGCCTGGTCAGTACAGCGCAAACCTAGGATGGATAATCTTCAGGTGCTGATACACAAAGCCTTCCCTCTCAAGAATGGCCAGCCAAATCTCCTGGCAAATGTTTTCCTCATAAGCAAATTTATCCTGTTTTAATTGATTGGCTGCATTTTAGTCAATTAATCAAGTAAAATTTCATTAACTGGGTTACAGAACTAGCTTGCATATGCAGGATATGCATGGTGGGGGAAATCACATCCACACCTATGTTTAAAGCACTTTTATACCACTTTAGCAATCATGGAGAATCCTAAAAATGGTAATTAGTTAAGGGTGCTAACTTCACAGAGTTGCATTTGCTAGCAAAGTTGTATTTTTTTAAAAAAAAACAGTTTTAATTCATTTAGAAATTTGTACGTTGCTTTTCTATATAAACGAATACAAAGCAGCTCACAAAGTTACTAAAACACATGAAAACAAAAATACTAAAAGATTAGTATGATATAAAAATTTCCCTAGCAAACCCAAATAGTAAAAGAGAAGTATTGAACAGCATTTCTCTTGGGTTTGAGTTCCATAATAGAGGCACCATTATAGAAAAGGCTTTCTCTCATGTCCGGGGGTGAGGGTGGAGATCAAATTACAAACATGCGCAAATATAAATATTCCACTTCCTCAATAAATTCTGAGGGACATTTCAATTCCAAAATGCAAAGTTGCAATTTTCACTACAGTTGCCCAGAAGGAAGTCCCAATGAAAGTGAACAGGACTGTGTTTTCTTTAATACAAATACTTTGTATGGAGAACTAATACAGTGATCAAGCTAACCCTCCCAAGTTGAAGCTTCAATTTAGAGATAATATTCTGTTCTTGCTTTCACTTGTGGAACACTATTGATGTCGGCGATCTTTACTACAAGTCTCTGATGCCAAAGATGGATCTCGTGCAATTATTATACAAGCTGCTAGGAGCTGTATTTTAACAGAAAGCCAGCACTGTTAACAGATGGCACTATCTGTACCCAGCAGTTCATTGCCTTTTATTTCCTTTGTAGGTTGAAAGGTTAATTAAAGAACGAGGGTGGGAGTTTATGTGGAACGAACGCTTAGGATATGTATTGACCTGTCCTTCCAATCTGGGAACAGGATTGCGTGCAGGAGTCCACGTTAAGCTCACAAAGCTCAGCAAGGTGCGTAAACCAACTCAAATGGCTTTTAATCACGAATGTCGGTAAGAACAATCCATACAAATTTGTAGTGCCTGCTTAGACACCTTTACACCTAGAAATGTAATGTGAAAATCAGGCAACCCTGCGTTTGCAAACATATACATCTTGAGGAGCAATCACTAATTTAGAAATAATATATTTCCTTTTATGGCAGGATCCTAGATTTGCAAAGATCCTGGAAAACTTGAGGCTTCAAAAGCGTGGCACCGGTGGAGTAGACACAGCTGCTGTAGCAGATATATACGATATCTCCAATCTAGACCGCATGGGTCGATCAGAGGTAAGACCCCCCCATTTTAAATTGGAGCAAAACTTGGGGACAGCTTATTATGTAAGCTATAGATACTACGGAATATTGTCAAGCTGAACATTTAATGTCTTCACATACACACAAGTATTGTAAACAGGAAACTCCGTGGCACCAACTTGCATTTACTTGACAAGCAAGACAAGAGCATGGAATGCACCTGATATGCCAAAAACATTTGTAAAAATTAGATTATTTAGACTCATGTACTTCAGCCCAGTGATCCCTTATGAGCAAAGGTAAAGAGAAGCTGTTTCATACTGAGCCAGACCATTGGTCCATCTAACTCAGCATTGTCCACACTGACTGGCAGCTGCTCCCCAGAGTTTCAGGTAGGGGACATTTCCAGCCCTACCTGGAGATACCAAGGATAAAGCCTAGGACTATCTGCATGCAAAGCAAGTGTTCTACCACCAAGGTGTGCCCCTTCAGTGCATGCAGTCTTAGGACACAGAAGGCCATTCTCATTTGTTTTCAATGAATGCATTAAGACGGTTGGATGGCGTCTTGTACGCCCTCCTTCTGGAAACCCCTGCAGCCAAGCTGGTACCAAACGTATTGCTCTGCTTTAGTGAGGCTAAGGGGTGTGTGTGTCTTCTCATCTGGGCAGCCCAGGACCTCCCTACACTCTGCCCAGGCTTGGACCCTGGAGAGGTCACTTTGCTGCTGCTAACGCACCCCAGAGATGCTAACACAGCAAAAACAATACAGGAGGCAACAGTTAAGAGTTACAGGTATCTGCAGCCACAGTAGTTTGACTTCACCCTTGGAGGCACAATACATTGTCTCTCGAGACTGACGGATGCCAACAACAACTCCTCTCCCAAATTGAAATGAACACAACAGACAACAAGATATGGTGATATGAATCAGGACAATGACCTAATTGTATAAGCCTATGCCTATGTGTATATTTTCAATGACTTACTTGAGACCTGCAAAAATCATGCCAGACTGGAATAGATCCTAAACTGGTATCTGATCAATCCCCTTATATTAAAGCATGACTTATTGGGCCTATGCCACCTTTATATTCTCATTTCAGTACTTAGATGACAAAGGATCAGTTACCTGAAGAGGGGGAAACCAATTAAGTCGATACATTCATTATCCCCAAAGTACTTTCAAACCAAGTAACTTCGAGACACAGTCGCCCAAAAGGACAGCAAAGTTTCATTATTAGACATGTATCTTACAGTATATAACAAAATGATATTGTTCAGGGAGGATTCTTCTACCTAGTTTTACTGAACATGCGCATATGTTCTGTGGTAAATAATTATCCACAGAAAAACCAAGGTTTTTAAAACATAACCTCAGCAAGCTTTTCTTCTTGTTATTTAAGGTGGAACTTGTTCAGTTAGTCATTGATGGCGTCAATTACATGGTTGACTGTGAGAAGAAGCTGGAGAGAGGTCAAGACATCAAGATACCACCTCCCCTGCCACAGTTTGGAAAGAAGTGAAGCTGCTTCCAATGAGTATCAACTGACCTGCCATGAGTCTGTTGTGACAGACCTTTAATTCTGTATATTCAGTTCCTTAAATACTGCAACTTGTCAAATGGAAAATAATAAAAATAAGACGCTGTCAACATGTTCGGTAAAATGCTACCTGGTGCCCTAGATATTGCACCCCTATTCGACTGCTCTTTGAAACCATGTGACCAATCCTGTGGTCCTGCTATGGGAATATAAGGCCAGCATAACGCATCTGTGATGCCAGCAAAAGCAAAACAGTATAAGCAGAAATGAAAGCCAAGGTATCAATGCCTCCATACTGTATCCCTGGGAACTCTTGCCACCTCCAACTGTTCACATTGCATGTCCCTGACACTCCCACAATGCCCAGGCAGGCAGGCAGCAACCAATCTGCAGCAGCAGCTGGAATGATGTGAGGAGCTCTCCTTGGCTATGAACCAGTCTAGCTTCATGCTGATACCAGAAAATTTTCTAGAACAGATAATTAAACATTTGGTCTGTGAGCAGTATGGCTGGGCAGTATCCGGTTTTCAAATTCGTCATATATCATCAGCTAAACATCACGATGTACTGATATATCCTGATGTCTGGAATAAGGATGGAACTATGTAGAGGCAAATGGGGTAATGTCCTAGCTACTTCTACTAGAAAGAGAGAGGTGGGGGCTGAAGGTGGTGGTGGCTTCTTTAAACTGCTCTGCTGAGGGGCGGGTGGGTGCACAGCTGCCCACACCTCAGCGGAACGGTTTAATGAAGCCCCCTGTGGGGCCTTGATCTGCTAAGAGGTGGGTGGGAGGCTGCTGGGCCTTCAGCTGATTGCCCACCCCTACCCTATACTGCTCCTGCTCGTGGGAGCCAGATTGGAGGGCTTGCTCAGCTCAGTGAGCCCCCATACCACACTGGTTTATGCAAGCAGGAGCAGTATGGGGTAGGGCTGGGCAATTTCAGACATCATGATATATCGGCATATCAGAGAATTTAGCTGCTGAGATAACACGATGTTGAAAACCAGATACCACCTGTTGCTCTGCAGTGCAGTGGGAAGGAGCAGCATAATATAAAATCTTAGACTAGCAGCTCAGCCATATGTTTACTTGGATGTGATAGCTACTGATTTCAGTGGGATTAATTTCCAAGTACACTTAGGAACATAAGAGTTCTGTAGGATCAGAACAAAAGTTTCTCTAGTCTGGCACTCTGTTCTCCAGTGGCCAACCAGGTGTCACCCAGTTGGATGCTCGCAAGCAAGATGTGAGCATGATCCCCAGCCATCTGTCTTCTGAGGTATACTGTCTCTGATACTGGGAGGTAATACAGACTTGATGACTTAGTAGCAATTGGTAACTTTATCGTCCATGAATTTGCCTAAGGCTGAGCTCCTAGTCTTAGTAATGCTGTTGTTTTTGAGTGATGCAGTCCTGAAGTTACATTCAGTGACTAACTAGTTACGTAAGTGTAACCGGAGGTGCTGCATTACGCACAACTGCACACAACAAGCCACCAACTATTTATGCAGACATAATAATATCACCTTCAGATGTCTTTTACATTTTATTTCTTGCCCGTACCCTTTTCCAAGTTTACTCTGCTTTCCATGGCATGCAAACACGGCCTTTCCAGGCATTATAATAAGCAAATCGGATAGAAATGAGAGAACTCAAATCCCTGTAGCTCTTCACTTGGCATATCCCAGCAACGCTATGCTTTGTTGTTTGTATCAGCCATTGGTGCCACAGTCCCTTCGGCTAGTTTTCAATGAAGCTGGCCGTGTTTCTACCCCAGCCAAGTACATCCTGTTTTTGGCTCCTGCTGTAAATCATTACTTGGAGTGCCACAAGGGTGACAGCTCAAGTGTTTTGCAGAGAAAAGAATCTGGTGAAAATGTGCAGCAGGAGACAAACAGCACAGAGAGCTTGCCAGAGATAAAAGGAGTGTGTTGATTATGATTTCATCCCCACTCGAGAGGGTGGGGGTGGGGTGAGATTTTAAGCATTTTTAAATCCTCTAAAGTGTATGCCAATTTTGTATAATTTGCCTCTTTCGTTTATTCCAGTTTCAAATGTCCTACACACCAAGGACATCCTACACATCAATAATGGGTTCATCTCAGATTGTGAGGGGTTGGATTAAAAGATATATCTGCGATAACAGGTGTGATTTCAACAGTAAATCACAACAGAGAGGATGCATCAGAGACAAACTGGCAGACGTGAATGTTTGTGGAAGCCTTCCATGACTTATCGAGTCCACTAAAGGAAATCAATATAATAGAAAAGCTGTTGGTGAAGAATAAAGGTTAGGAGAGTAGAGAGAGCAGAGAGGCAAGAGCAGAAGGCAAATGACACAGATGCTGTCTGCAGTTAATCCATTGCTGCTCCTGTACAAGCCCCAGAGAAGAGGGGGAAATAGGCGCCTAGGCAGAGAGAAGAGTTTCCTGGATTGAATCTTATGCACAATGCATTTCACACCCAGTTATATCCACATTTAAAGAAGCGTTTCCCAATCTTGGGTCTCCAGATGTTGTTGGACTACATTTTTCATCATCCCTGACCATAGGTTGTGAAAGACTCGCTTAAAGCCCTCTTATAGCATTCTAACCATCATGGCTTCCCCAAAAGAATACTGGGAACTGTAGTTTGTTACAGGTGCTGAGAGTTGATAAGGGACACTCTAAGAGAGCTACAGTTCCCAGCACCCTTAAACGATAGTTTCAAGTATCCTTTGGGAAGCCATGACTGTTAAAGTGATATACGAATGCTCTAAATGTAGGGTATGGATATGACCAAAGTTATCCTACAGCCTCTTTGGGATAAAGGAGAATGAGGCCATGCATTTTCAGAAAGATTACATGTAAATGTAGCAAATGTAAGGAAGAAAGATGGATAAAACTCCATCCACATGGTGAGAAAACTGAAATGTGATTAGGATGCTCAGCTAGAGACACAATCAGATTGCTGAATTAATACATGCAAACACCATTGTCTAGTAACATATTATAATCACATTTTATAGAGAGAGAGAAAGAGAGAGCGCACGCTATTGACCTTTCATTCAGATAAAACTAGTGCAGATAAAAGGTTATCAAAAGCTGTGGTGCTAGACTGATGAACAAAAGGAATATATATGCATTCTACCCTCACAAATGTGTGGAAGAAGATAATAAAAAACGCACAGTACCATTAAAAAAAAATCTTGAAATAAATGATTCAATTCATTTCCCTCTGCCATAGAATCACATTCTATTATTGATCATCTTGGTCGTCGTCCTCTGAAAGGTCACCTTGGTAATGCAAGGAATTGGTAACTCTTGAAACCTCTCATTTAATTTGCAACTGGGGAACTACTTGTGTTTTTTCAAACTTTCCCAAGAATCTCCCAGCAGCAGGAAACCCCCTTGCTAACTTGCACTCCCCCCCAAAAAAAAACTTCTCCAATGCTAGAGAGGTTAAAAAAAAACACAGCAAGAAGAGACCAGGTACTGACTGATTCCCCTCCCCATTAAATCAGAATTGCACACAAGTAAATAAGTTTCAAACAAAAACCAAACACCGAGGAAATGCGAGTTTAATCCTGTAAACTAACTGAGAAGTGATGAGACAAAAACTCATACCTAAGATATTTTCTGCCAAGCTCTGTCTAGTGATGTGAATGGAAGCAGCAGAATAGCAGCTTTCCTAGTATAGCAACTCAGGTATTTGGGAAGGGAGCAGAGATTCATGCCAGTCCATACAAATTCTCATTTAGATGCTTCACTCCATAGTTTATACCAATTCTAAGCATGTTTAATTGAAAGTTAGACCCTTTGGGTACAATGCTGTCATGCTCTAGAAGGGTTTTAGATCCAGTGAAGTCACTCCCTAATGGAAAAGACGGAAAGACGATTTTTTGCCCATTCCCCTTTCCCTCCATACCACTTTCTACCTTGTTCTGGAGGATCCTATAACTCTCTGGAGCCGATTTTCAGATGGGAACAGAATGGAGTGGGTATCCATTAGTGGATGCCTCCACTGGACCAGAAGCCTTTCCAAGAGCACAAGGCCACCATTGGCTTCTGAACTTGACTGCATTTATAGGTGATCCTACCCAATCCATGCTTTCAGAAACAAAACAAACAAAGCACAAACAAAAATACAGTCATCCTTCAAAATTTGCACTTTTGCAATACAGTCCTTCAGCTAAGTTATGTGTACAAAAATGCATATATTAAAGCAAAAGTGTTCATAAAAAACACATACACTCATGAAAATAGCATACAGAAATTCATTATATAAAGGAAAATTGCTTTGCAAAAATGTGTATCTTAGACAAAATTACTTATAAAGATGTGTATGTGGGGGGGGGGGAATCTCACTAAAATGCTGCTGAATTTTCATGACGTTTTTTAAACATCCCACACTGATAAGGAAATATGGGAAACTGCCTTATACTGAATCAGACCATGGAGCAATCTAGCTCAGAATTATCTACTCACTCCCACTCCCATTCACAAAGTATCCAGTTTGCTCCTATTGCTGGTTTGGGTGCTGTGTACACACAGTTTGCCACTATAGTGTATTTATCTTGTCATTTCTTATGGCATATTGCATATTGATGCATTGTCCCCTGCAAAAAAAACCCAACAGTTTCAATTTGAAGAGAATAATAATTACCTTGCTATGTTTCAGCTGGTAATACATACACAGTCTGACTAATCTTTCAGAAAGGGATATTCCCAGTCCTACCTGGAGATGTTGAAAATTGAACCTAGGACCTTCCAGAAGAACAGATGTCCTGCTGCTCAGTTTTGGCCCTTTGTCATCTTGGCTGTGAGTTCTGGAAGACTTGCTCCCTGCCCTGCAGGCCTTTCCCCACCTGGCCTGGGAGGGTGGGGCCCTGACTGACTCCAGCTGCAGAAGCTGAAACTGATGAAAGTCTATTGAGCTGGGGGTTTTGTTCAGGGTTTTTTTGTTGTTGTTGGGGGTGGGGTTGTTGCTGTTTTTGATATTAATTTTTTGCATCTTTATTTTGGATCTTATTATTATTTAATGTATGTGGAAACAGATTAATTTGGTTTTGTACTTTTTGATGTTTTACTAATTGTTTATGGCTGTTTGTGTTATGCTTGTAACAAAATGTGTTTTTATGCTACAAGCCACCTTGAGCATGGTTTAAATGATGGAAAGGCAGCATACAAATAAAATTATGTATGTATGTATGTATGTATGTATCTCTTGCTTAGTTTGTAGGTTGATCTGAAAAGCATTAGAAATTCAAAGTGTTATTAAAAAGGAAAAATAGCTCTAATGAATCAGTGATAACCATAGTCAAATGGTTAGATTTTATCAATGCAGTTATTGTTGGACTTACATCTGTAGGAAATACTGTTGTTGCAGTCAAATATACATTTTATATACTTTACAGTTATTTCAGTGGGGCTTGGAGGAAAAATATCTGTATTGTACCCACACATGAATCATGCCACAGATAAGCTGCCGTGGAAACCAATTATTTCACTAAACTCTCAAGTACTGTGGCAAGAAGTCAGTATTTATTTTGTAGTTTATTAAAATCCATTTCAAAATGCCATTCATTGATTATTCTTTTCTCTATTAAATGCACTCTAATGATTTTTAAACCAAGGCCAGTTCTTTCTGTAGGGAAGGAAGCATTTAATAATAAAACAAACTGTTTCTTTGTACATATCTCCATCTACTGGTAAAACTCTGTAAAGCAGAAAGGAACATTTCAGCAAAGAGAAGGAAATATTATTGATAAGCTTGATAAGTTAATAATATTTTATCAGGAATTTTAAACAGGAAGTACAGTATTTGACTCAATAACAAGGACAGAGTATATCTTTTGCACAGGTGTATAACTAAGAAAAGTGGGTTATTAGTATGCACAGCAAATTGAACGAGGGTATATTACTCCATAGGTTGTTCCATTATGTTAACTTTTGCCTTAAGGCCACATTAAATGATACCAACTTCCGAAAAAGAGAAGCAATAGCTAAACTTAGATTTATGAGGATGGAAACTGCAGGTTGGACATGTGCTCTGCCAGGGTTATTTTGAAGTGGTACAATGAATCTTATAAATATATACCATTTTATTGAAATCTTTATTATACAAAATTTAAGGGGGAAATAACTTCATGTTAATAAACATCAATTTTTACAGTGGTACCTCGGGTTAAGAACTTAATTCGTTCTGGAGGTCTGTTCTTAACCTGAAACTGTTCTTAACCTGAAGCACCACTTTAGCTAATGGGGCCTCCTTCTGCCGCCGCGCCGCCGCTGCATGATTTCTGTTCTCATCCTGAAGCAAAGTTCTTAACCCAAGGTACTATTTCTGGGTTAGCGGAGTCTGTAACCTGAAGCGTGTGTAACCTGAAGCGTATGTAACACGAGGTACTACTGTATTTTAAAGATTTTGTTTTAACATTTCATGTTGGAAGTAATAAAACAAAGCGGAACGCAAAGCAAGTAAAATATGTAAATAAAGTAGGATTTCTTCAGGAAGAGAAATGAAAATATCAAAACAGAAGTCTTCCCCTACTTTCAAAAAAGTGGGAAGGAAATAGATCAGGAGTGATAATAAGTTCTCAATAAATATAAGATGGAATATTTAATGGGCCTGTGATCATACCTCAGTAAACTCCAGGAAATGAATATTTGCTTTTCATAAGTATTTAAGAGTTTTTATTTCTACAACAGATATGTGCCACTTAACCAGGGGTAGCAGGGAACCTGTGACCCTCCAGGTGTTACTGGATGACAACTCCCATCATCCTGGAGCACCTGCATCCTGGAGCACTTGGGCTGAAGGAAGGTGGAACTGACAACACCTGGATGGCTACAGGTTCCTTGTCCCCTTCCCTTCCCTCCCCTCCCATCTCAGGGAATGGAACTTCCACATTCCATGTGTGTGTGTGAATAAGTAGGCAGGAATGTTCATGAATAGCTTTTTTATGAAATTATTTTAGTGTTTCTACAGATGCACTTGACACAACCTTGATGGCGGAAAGTGAGGAGGAATTAAAGAACCTTTTATTGAGGGTGAAAGAGGGGAGCGCAAAATATGGTCTGAAGCTCAACATCAAAAAAACGAAGATCACGGCCACTGGTCCCATCACCTCCTGGCAAATAGAAGGGGAAGAAATGGAGGCAGTGAGAGATTTTACTTTCTTGGGCTCCATGATCATTGCAGATGGTGACAGCAGCCACGAAATTAAAAGACGCCTGCTTCTTGGGAGAAAAGCAATGATAAACCTAGACAGCACCTTAAAAAGTAGAGACATCGCCTTGCCAACAAAGGTCCATATAGTAAAAGCTATGGTTTTCCCAATAGTGATGTATGGAAGTGAGAGCCGGACCATAAAGAAGGCTGATCACCGAAGAATTGATGCTTTTGAATTATGGTGCTGGAGGAGACTCTTGAGAGTCCAATGGACTGCAAGAAGAACAAACCTATCAATTCTTAAGGAAATCAACCCTGAGTGCTCACTGGAAGGACAGATCCTGAAGCTGAGGCTCCAATATTTTGGCCACCTCGTGAGAAGAGAAGACTCCCTGGAAAAGACCCTAATGTTGGGAAAGATGGAGGGCACAAGGAGAAGGGGACGACAGAGGATGAGATGGTTGGATAGTGTTCTCGAAGCTACCAGCATGAGTTTGACCAAACTGCGGGAGGCAGTGGAAGACAGAAGTGCCTGGCGTGCTCTGGTCCATGGGCATGAAGAGTCGGACACGACTAAACGACTAAACAACAACAACAGATGCACTCTTTCCACTGGTAACAGTTCTATCAATAATACCTGCCTCTCAACCAGTTTTGATGACGCTGAGAATTAGGCACCAAACACTGTCTCAGTGTCGCCTAGTAACTTTCCTGCATTTCCAATGGCAGCTCTATAAGATACGTATATAGAAGTATAAGCAGCCTGGTCCTTTACAGAGTAAGAGAAATCTTAATCCACTGAAAATCAATAGCACACCTAACCCTATACATAGAAGCAGACTATAAAGCTTAACTTTTGAAGTTAGAAACTCCCAAACATTCACATTACTGTACTGTATTTGTAAATAACTGTCAACTGTAGGAGCATGCTCCCTCTAGTGGAAAATTTAGTAATAGCTTCAAATAATTCATCAGCTGGCCATCTGTCCTAAACATCTGAACCAGGGCCTAGGAGATTCCTGGGGCATCATATTCTACACCCCTAACTTATGGGAATTTTTGTGATGTGGTCGTGTTAGAACACAGCTGTGTATCCTATTGTAAGCAACTATTTTGGCACAGGCAATATGTTAACTTGGAACTAAAACTCATTGAGTTCAATTACTCCAAAGTAAATATAAATAAGAGTGAACTGGCCATACTCAGGCATTATACTATACCCTAGGTTAGTGTTATAAAGAATGTGCCATGTCAAGTCTTGGGCTTGTGTGCTCCCGCTTCCTTGTCCCACTTCCTCCAAATGTGAGGAGAGTTAAAAGTTTCCAATTTTATTTGGAACAAACCTCCTTTCCTATCTAAATACAAGAACTTGTGGTTTTTACCAATTAAATTTAGTTAACAAATCAGGATATCAAACCATGGTTTGATCCTGCTTGAATTATACAGTAATTTGCACAAACTGCAGTTTTCTACACTCAGATGAAAGCCTGCAACTGGGACATTTAATTGTCACTCCATCCTGTGTAAGGGAGGAGACAAGAGAAAGAAAAAAGGTGTGGCGCCATTTCATCAGAGCAAATAATGGTTTATCGCAACATCTAAATGTGGCCACTGAGCCAGAGAATAAATATAAGAGTCAGGTGCTATTTAGAAAGCACAAGTTATTTACTTTTTGTGCAATATGGACTGCTATCATATATTAACCAATCATAAACATAAGAAAATAAAAACAAATATTTTACCTTGGCGGAGTTTTTGAGGCTGTGGGGTTTGTCTGTTTTTTAGGGCATACATGTTCAGGAACTTCCCTATTTTCCCCAACAATAACCATCTACCCACCTGGTAAATGCCACTGACTGTTTTTGAGTTGCAGTTGTCCTAAGTACGTACAACTCAACTCACAGTGAGATTAAACCTGCTATTCAACAATCTTGGGTTTCAGCAGCCTTAAAACCTAGATGGCCGGAAAGTGAGGTGTCAATGTCAAAATAAAAACAAGGCTATTTACAGTCTGCCTCCCAACAAGTCCATTTAAGAAGCCAAAGCAGGACAGGAGGGTGGGGAGAGAGTGACAGACATCCTGGCATTGACTCTTGATGAGAACAAGGATGTTCCCGTAATTGCAAAAGTGCTCCTATTTCGTGTGTGAACTTCTAGCATCTACAGTCATGGGAAACAGAAAGTGCACCCTCTTTGAATTTTGTGGTTTTACACATCAGGGCATAATAGCCATCATCTGTTCCTTAGCAGGCCTTAAAATTAGGTAAATACAACCTCAGATGAACAACAACATATGACTTAAGCAAATCAGTCTCTTAAGCTTAAGCCAAGAAATAGTATTCTCTATGAAATTGATTAGCAATATACGTATCAAGGCTTTGAGATTAGACCACTGAAGAAGCCCAGAAAACTACATTGGGAGTGTGCTACCTGCAAGCCCCAGTAAAAGTGCCCCATCAGGGGGCAAACAGCGGCCTCTTGATTACTTGGACTGCCAGGGCAAAACAGGTGCAAAACGCCGGCACCCTGTCTACAACTTCATTAACATCCATTTACAACTTCACTAGCATCTCTCGGTATTTTGAACAACACCGAACTTACCTTTTGTTGGTATCTTCATGAACTTACCTAAAAAGATAAAGAAAACAAAAGACTGAGTTAAGCATTTGAAAAATCTATTTAAATCAGACATTATAAGTTCATCTTAGACTGGGTAGTTCGCAAGTTTCTGTGGCTTTGCACAAGGTTTTGTATTTTTCTCAGAAGATTGATAAAGAATGTATAATTATTTTGGTAATTATTGTGTGTATATTAGTCGCCAACGTGTTCCATAGGAATTAGTGGCTAAGCAGCAGATAGGAGCTGCTAATCAGATGCCCTTGCAAGTGTGCCCACCTCTATAAAAGCCAAAGTTTTAGCAGTTTGCTGGTTTGGAGCATTCAGGTGTTTTAACACAATGCCAAGGAGGAAAGATGACACAATGCTCTTAGAGTAGCAAGTGGTGTCACCCATGAAACTGGGAAGGGTTCTAAGGCCATTTCCAAATAATTTCAAGTCCATCATTCTACAGTGAGAAGATTATGCAAAAGTAAAAAACATTAAAAACAGTTGTCAGACTTCTCAGGAGTGGACGTCCCAGCAAATTCACCCCAAGGTCAGAACATGCAATGCTCAGAGAAATTGCAAAAAATGCAAGAGTTACATCTCAGGCTCTACAGGCCTCAGTTAGCATGTTAATTGTTAAAGTTCATAACTGTACAATTAGAAAAAGACTGAAAAGGTTTGTTTGGAAGGGTTTCCAGGAACAAGCCTCGTCTCTCTAAAAAGAACATGGCAGCTCGGCTTTGGTTTGCAAAGTTGCAGCTGAACAAACCACAAGACTTCTGAACAATGTCCTTTGGGCAGACAAGACCCAAGTGGAGATGTTTGGCCATAATGCACAGCACCATGTTTAGCAAAAACCAAACTTAGCATATCAGCACAAGCACCTCATACCAACTGTCTAGCACTGTGGTGGAGGGGTGGTGATTTGGGTTTGTTTTGGAGCCATGGGTCCTGGGGACCCTGCAGTCATTGAGCTGACCATGAACTCCTCTGTATACCACAGTATTCTAGAGTAAAATGAGAGGCCATCTGCCCGACAGCTGAAACTTGGCTGAAATTGGGTCATGCAACAGGACAAGGATCCCAAGCACACCTGCAAATGTACAACAGAATTGCTGAAAAAGAACAGAACCAAGGTGTTGCAATGGCCCAGTCAAAACCCAGACGTCAATCCAATTGAAATACTGCGTGGGACTTTCAGAGAGCTGTGCATAAAGAAATGCCAGCAAACCTCAATGAACGGAAGCAACACTGTGAAGGACGCGCCAAAATCCCTCCACAATGATGTGAGAGACTAATAAAGTCCTGCAGAAAACAATTACTTCATGTTACTTCATGCTCAAGGTGGTTCTACAAGCTATTGAATCATAAGATGTACAAATGCTTTTTTCACACACAGCTTTTCCATTTTGGCTTTATTTCTGTTAAATACATCAATGAGACGGTGTAATACATCGTGTGTTGCCCTTCATCTGAGGTTGTATTTAGCTAACTCTAAGACCTGCCAAGAAACAGATTCGTTATTATGACTTCACATGCAACACCACAGAATTCAAATTCTTTTTCCCATGACTGTATGCGCTTACTTACAGCTACATTAATAGGAAACCAAGAAATGAGGGAAACGCATGGTGGCTTTCTTTTGCCGCCGCCCACTCCGCCTAAACCTGCAATCCTATACAGAGCCCGGCTCTTTTCAGCCCACTGAGGCTCAGTGTGTTACGCGCGCCTAACCCTGCACAGCGCCAGGCTGAGCCAGCACATAACCTCGCGCTTCCCGCCTGTTGCTTCAGCTTCCGCCCGCGCCTGGTCCCATGGCAACCGCTCCGCCTCCACCCACCCACCTACCTCCCTACAGGAAGTGCAGCAGTTCGGGCTCCGGACGTTTCCGGTGCCGCTCTCTCCCTCCCAGGCTGTGCGTTTCGTCTGCGCCGGAGGCTTTCCGTGGCGCTTCTCGCCTCCTGACCCCGGTGAGTGAGGGACCTCTTGCTCGGGAGGCGGGGAAGGCGAAGCGGCGCCTGGAGCCGCTGGACACTTGCTTCAGGAGACACCCGGAGCTCGGCTGCTGTCCCGGAAGGCCTGAGTGCCGGGGGCTCCTCCTTTCCCACGGTAGCTGCTCCGCACGTGTCCGCGGAAGTGAACATGCCCAGGTCGGGGTCGGGTGAGATCCCGGGCGGAGACCTTGCAGACTTCAGGCTTGTTGTCGGATCTATTTCGGGTTTATTATTATTATTACCCTGAGGTGTTTCTGAGCCTTTGCTGAGTCCCCGGAATTTTTGGTCAATGCCAGAACCAGGTTCGCAAGTCATAAATCATGCTGGTCGTTTCCCACCCTGTCGCTTTAAAGCAGTCTTATTTAGGGTAGGGAGAAGGATGCTAAGCCACTGCTGCCTTGCAGCTATAACTCGTTCCTCGAGAAAACCCCGAGGATAAATCTGTACCCGCTGTCTTGCAGGACATCTTTGGGAGAAGAGCAGGCTAAGGCTACACAAATACCCAAATGGTGTCCCTAAAACAGTTGGATGGCGCTTTGTACGCCTCCTTGCGGCAACTCCTGCAGCCAAGCTGGTGCCAAATGTATTGCTCTGCTTTCCTTTGGACCACATCCGTGAGGCCAAGAGGGGGATTTGTTGTCTGGGCAGCCCAGGACCTCCATACACATTGCCCAAGCTTGCGCCCCGGAGAGGTCAGTTCGGTGCCGCTAATGCAGCAAAAACAATGTGGGAGGCAGCCATAACAAGTTAACCGTCTCCACAGCCACAGTAGGCACTGTGATTCTCCAGCTGTTTAACTTAAGCCTTGGAAGTCCACTCCACTGTCTCTGGACAGACGGATGGCAACAATTTAGGGAAGGATCTGTGGGTTAGGATTTTCTAGCTTATGGGTGGGCACCAGCAACCCTTGCCCGTCTGTTTCAAGTCATCCAGATCTACTTGCCAGTAGATCCACTCTTCATTTCTGCCTATCACTTTGTCTCCAGTTGGTCTCCAGTTCCCCTCAGACTGGGAACTGAAAGTGTAAAGATTGGATCTGAGGGGAATAAAAGGAGGCCTGATTCTGTTCTCTGCTTATCCCCCCTCCCTCCCCCCAATGTTGTGGACTACAACTCCTATCAGCCCAGCTAGTATAGTTGTGCTGGTCTAAACAAATAGAAATGCTTATTCAGTTCTGGTTCCACCTCATTAATCAAGGCTGAACCTATAAATAGCAGTAATCCAGTCATGTGAACCTAACATCTTTTAAATCTCATAGGAAGTCATGACCAGGTGGGCACGAGCAAATGTCACCCACAACAAGAAGGCTCTGGATGCAACACCATGGGAACATATGAAAAATGATGCCGCCGGAAGCACAACAACAGATAGAAAGCAAAGCTCTTCAAACAACTTTTCCTTGAGAAGTACTCAAGGGAAGAAGAAAAATAAGAAGAAAAAAGACTATACGAATGAAGATGTCAACGGTTTTATGGAATATTTAAAACAGAACTCTCAGACATTGCATAAAGGAGAGGTGATCAACAGCCGTGAAGCAAAGGATGAAATAGCAACAGCTTTGAAAAAGGACCGGCGGCGAGAAGGGAGAAGAGTGAAAAGGCAGGAAGTGAAAAAGAACACAATGGTAAGGTGATGTTCCATTGTTATTTCTTTCTTTTGGTGCCCGTTACTTTTTATTTTCATAGTGCAAATGACACTACTCAGTCACATAAGTGAGATCACAATAATTTGTCTCAGTCCAGATAACCATTAGTGAACACATTTGTGTCTTGGCTTCCGTCTGTTATTGAGCATGCTTTAGCACAGGGATGGGGAACTTATGGCCCTACAGATATAGTTGGACTTAAACTCCCATCAGCCTCAGCCCATCATCTGAAGGGCCACAGGTTCCCCATTTTAGCATGAAAATAGGTTTTCTCCTCATGTTGCAGTCCTTTGTGTATGCAGCACAACTTTATCTACTTGTAAAAAGCTTGTTTCTGAATTAGATTGACGGTTTCTGGATCTGCATGTATGTTTAGTGCTCAGATATTCTTTAATGTTTTAGCAGACTTTGTTTTGCTTTGAATATTCAAAATTATTAAAGCTGAACTAGAAATTTATGTTTGTTCTGCTATAATTAAATGTTTTGTTATACTTAAATGTTCATGAGCTGAGGAAGTTTGTATTTCTATTACTGTAGCCAGCACTCTCAATTTTTGTTGTGTCTTTATTCTCTCTTTTATAGCAGGGTGATAATTCAGTCATCCTACAGATTGTAGGGATGGGAAATAAAATACTGATAAATGAAAGTTATGAGTTTTATGCACAATAGTAATGTTTTCTATGGCAGTTTTCATCTGCAGATTGCATGACAACTGATACAAATGCAGAATCAATTTATGCAGTTCAGATCACAGTAAGAGAGCTGTAAAAGCAGCTGTCTATAGAGAAAATCACTCATGAAGACTTTCAGAAGTCATGCAGAGCAGGGGGAAATAAAATTCTTTATTTTATGTCTCTTTACAGCCCCTGTATGTTAGGTTAGGTTTACAAAGAGTGATGGCACTCATAATCCAATAGTTTAGTTATGTTACTTCACTGGGCATGATTATATTCTGGAGCAATATCACCTTTCCAGAATTCACAAAACATTTAGGGGATGATTATGATGTAGAATTTGGTACTCTTGGCATCAGTATATAGAGTCATTTAATGGGCACGTATACTCTGGCTACCCATTTCAGTGCAATTTTCTGGAGCGATGCATCCATAAGCTATCTCCTACTCAAGGTTAAATAGATAAATGTGTGTAATTTGTTGTGCTTAAGTATGGCTTGTGGAACTGCTTTCAATGGGGTTCCATGGGTGTCTCAGGTTATACTTAGTGCTAGAAAAAGGGTGATGTCATTGAATGTTTAGGATCCTCAGCAAGAAGGTGTTTGCCTTTGGCTTTTTTCTGGATAGGTTACTCAAATACCATTGTTAATGAGAGGCTTGGTGAGAAGAATGGCTTTGCTCTTCAGGAATCTTAACTTCAGATTAATGGCCAAATTAGACATAATTGGTGTTAAAGATATAGTGCAGTTCTTTAAAAATCCAAATTCCATAAGTTTGGGTGGTGCCATTAACCTGCATGTTAAATGCAAAGATTAACCCTAAAACACTGGGGCTGTGTTACTCTAAACTATGCATCACTGGCTGCTACTTCATCAGGTCTCATTGGTTGGGTGGGGGGGGTAAGATTCATTTGAAATGTGACTAGCAGAAAAATAGATTGCTTTCAGTTCATATCTCTTTCTGCTCACTTAGTAATTCACCTTGTATCGCCAAAGGTGTGCTTCCACTGCAGAAAGCCAGGACACGGTGTGGCAGATTGCCCAGCTGTACTCGAAAGCCAGGATATGGGAACTGGAATTTGTTACCGCTGTGGATCTACAGAGCATGAAATCAACAAATGCAGAGCAAAAATAGATCCCGCTCTTGGTATGTGTAGTATCTACAACCCGATTGAATGTTGGGCATGGTAAAAGTTACATGCCTGTCTTAATATTTTTCAACAATTCACATAGTATTAGTGATTTTAACCATTCCAGATTACAGTAATGCTGGCTCACCGCACTGTCTTATATAATCTTAGTGTGGATATTTCGATTGTAACATCATTGAATTCTTACAGGGGAATTTCCATATGCAAAATGCTTCATTTGTGGTGAGATGGGACATCTCTCAAGGTCATGTCCCGATAATCCTAAAGGACTCTATGCTGAAGGTGAGTGCAACTGTTGCAAACCCCCCCTCCCCTACCAAAAAGATAACTAAGTTGATGGACATGAGAGTACTCCCCCTTTCTTAGTTCTAGAAGTTAACAGAGAGAGCTTTATCACTGGTGACCTTGTATGCTTCTCACCACTGTTTGGGAATTTGGGCTCATTGTCAAAGACATTGTTTGCCCCTTATCACGAGTATTTTTGACTGGTTACTTGAGAAGCAGTTCTAAAATTCTAAATGGATTCCCATATAGGTTTTTCAAAGTATTTACATTTGATAGGGGGGGGGACCCACTTAATTTTAGAGATACAGCAGAGTAGTATTCCATTATTCTCTTTAAATGTCGGCCATATTGATCCTGATCAGAAAACCCGTAACACACCTATCTGTGCATGTTCATATAGCATAGATTGTTATCAATTCCCCACATGCACACAAATCATAGCAACTGCAGTATCACACGCTACATCATGAAATGCATTAAAAAATAACTTCCTAAGTTCTTGAATGTCGGTTCAAGTGTTTATGATAGTTGATCAATCAACAAAGTATAAAATATCAATATATCTGGAAAGCTTAAGATAACCAAAGTTACCATTTGCAAGAGCAGTAACCGGAAATATCAAAATAAGGAATCACTGGGTCGTGATTTGTAGAACAATAGGAACTCATTGTCTCAATAGAATCAAACTTCTTGATAGGATCTCATTTCATTGCTAATCAAGAAATTTGATTTCGTTTGTTTTAGCTTAAATTGAAACAATGGACTCCTGCCACAGACTGTACTTTTTCTGTTGGCTTGCCATTTGGACTCTCTATGTATATTGTATATATAACTGCCAACTGAAATAACATTTGTGCATAAAAGTGTATACTACAACAAATCTTGTTAGCCTGTTGTAGCAAAAACAGTGAAGAACCTTGTGGTCCCTTAAAACTAACACAGCTGCCCATCTGAATCAGCCTTGTAGTTCTGATGTGATGGAGCTCAAAAATACGAACAGTGAGTTTTGCTTCCTTGTGTTTATGAATTGTAAACTTGCTCTGTACCCTTGACATCTGGCATTTGTTAATATAATCCATATATTGCGGTTAAATCTTTTTTTGTGGCTGTGTTTTATCTTCTGCAGGAGGTGCTTGCAGGATCTGTGGATCTGTTGAGCACTTTAAAAAAGATTGTCCAGAGAATCAAAATGCAGGTGAGGGATCAAATAATTTCTGTTTATCCTAAAGCGTATATACCTGTGAACCATTCTATATAAATAGTGAACTCTGACTACTGAGTTATAAAACGAGTGGTACAACCCTCAATTTCACCTTATTGACCACATCTTTAAACAGGCCATTAACTGGGGGTGTGATGCCAACTCTACATAGTGCATCGACTGTTGCAGGTAGAGATTGCATTCATTTTGATACGCTTAATTTCTGTGTGGCTGATACGAAGCAAGTGACATACAGAATTGAATAATCAGTTTCAGTGTTATACTGCACTGGAATTTGCAACTTGTTGCTGTCAGAAAGTCTTGTACAAAAATGTACAAGACTTTGGAGTAACCTCCATTGGTTTCACTAAGACTTATTTTGGAGTAAAGAGCATAAATTGGGATGTAAAACTGCAATGCTGAATTACATATAAGTCTTCCTCAGCATTTGGATCAGAAAGCTGATTTCTTACGTATTCATTTATTTTTCCTTTCCTAGATCGAGTGGCAACTGTTGGTCGATGGCTCAAAGGAATGAGTGCAGATTACCAAGAAGTTTTAGACAGCCCTAAACCACAAAAACCAAAACCAAAAATAGCTAAAGTTGTTAACTTCTGACAACTGCTGTCTGGCATCATTCTTTACAACAATTGTCAGTGTTTGGCTTAAAGTTATAGTACTAAAAATGGATTGTGAACTGTAGTTCCAGAATAAGCCATAACTGCACTCTCCTAAGTGATGATCACTTAATAAAACCCTAACTTAAATGGAAGCTTCCTAGAGAGGAGAGGGAATGCCTTGCCAGAAGATAAATTGCAGCAAGTGACTGCATAACAGTATATCTCTGAACAGAAAGTTAATCTATGCAATTGCTGGTTTTCCAATCAGCGTGTCACTGGGTAATATAACATATTACTCAGTGGAGAGTAGTGATACCAATAAACAAATGGGAAGGAGAGCTAATAGGTCAATCTGCTTTTCGTAAATGAAACTTGTGCTACGACAGAAGGTATCTCAAAATGAAACTGAATCCTATCTTAGTGTTCAAGTTCTTGACCTCACCATGAACACAAGAATGAGACCACAGATGAATAGCCAAAAGCAAAGTTAAAACATTGGTGGTAGCAGGGTTGATCTTGCAGCATGAACAACAATGAAATGATTGTGTGTTTTTTTAGTTGAATTAAATACTTGATGAAGCCATTTCCCTCCCCCACAAATAAACCAGTGTAATAAAACCACATGTATCAAGTTCTTGTGTTTTCTGAATAATTGTATTCTTTGCAGTGTTATAGTTTGCAATTTCATTTATGTCGACTACTTGCTGTCTGCTGTGACATCTGGATAATCACAGATTTAGTCTTTAACTACCATTCTCTCCTTACAAATTACTTACACTTCAACAGTTCCAAAGTGTATTTCCCGGATGATCTGTTAATGGCACTGCCCATGTGGCTCCTGGAAGAACTTTTCTCAGCAATATCAGTTTTCTTTTACTTTGGAGGAGCAGGAATGGTTAGCGAGTGGAGAGTGGCCATTTGCAAGATGTACATCACATTTTGAGAAACAGCTGTAGCTCAGGTTAGAGCACATATTTGCGTGCAAGATTCAGTGATAGAACAGCACTGAAGGAAGACTGCACTTCTTGATACGTTGTTGTCTTCGGAGCCCCCAATTCAGTTCCTGCTAAAATCTACTGGAATTCTGCCAGTTTTAGTTATTCATTGCTTTTCTGGGAAGTTAAATAACAAAAATACTATTTAAAACCCCAAAGGGGTTGATTTTGGTTATAATACATAACGAGATGCTTATACAGCCATAAATCTAAATTAGCATAACACTCGTAGTTTTAATTATTTAATTCATGGGGGTGTGTTGATACGACTAAAATGTATACAGTGGCTCATTCTGAAAGCAGCATCAAGTAGTTTAAAATAGCATAGGACACCTATATATTCACATGCTGCCCCATTGTGCAAGCAGGAAAACAACCTAGGCAGCAGCAGTAAATCATTATGGTTAATGGCTTCCAAACAAGTCAGGATCAATAAGCCAAGTTTTAACTATGGCATCCTACTCTTGTGCAGAGGGAAGAGCAAAGGAGCTGCATGAATGCACATGGAGCTCATGCATGCCCTTACTAAGCCAGGACTTAATAGCTCAAATACAGCCTTGGCCTACGCACAGTATCTGTGTTTGCAACTACAAGAAACGGGAAACAACCTGACATTCTTGGGATTCTGAAATCAGTGCTTATTACCGAGTGTCATATGTGCATTATGTAACTGCAAAATCATGAATAACAAATACAGCTGTTAGTTGAGATTAACAATAGCCTAGGAAAATTATTTACAATAGAAATTTAAATTTACTTACAATGAGATTTTTAAAATAAAAAATCAGTATTTTAAATTGTGTGCAGTAATACGTATTGCTTTGACAAGTTTTCTGAAGACTCCAAAAGAACAATGAAATGTTGGTGAAAGATGACTTAACTTAGTTACTGAATTTATCATTAAATAGCTCCATCGTATGATGATGTAGAACATTGTGATGATTTAGGTATACAGGTCCTGAACATAAAAGTAGGTAGGAACTGACTTGCCAGCTTGATAAATATTGGTGTTAATGACAGCTTGTGTACAAGATATAAAGAATGGTAAAGTACTTGACACAGTATTGCTTAATTAAATGCAGTCCATTGTGCTGCTCTGTAACTCCAAGAAATGAATGCACCCAGAAGCTGTATCCTCAATTGATTTTGATGAGCCATCAAGAGTTGCAGCAACATAAGGCATAACACCAGGTGTTCCTTGGATGCAGTAGGAAACCTTTAAACATATAGAAGGTTAACATGAGTTATGTGAAATAAGCACGAAAAACATCTTGTTCTACTTCATACTCAACAACTTGGGCTTCATTCTTAACACTATTTCAGTGTATCACTTCTTGCTGGTAAGAGCAGTATGAATATGCAAGAACGTTTCAATTGCTTTCTGTGTCGGCCTCCCAGATAGCATAGGAAAAACCTATGTTGGTGCTTCAAGCCACCACACAAGTGCAGATAGCACTGGCAGGCATGACTCTTTGTCATCTGGATTAACATGGAAAGATTATTGAAGTGACCTTGCACCCAAAAGTAAGCCCTGAAGTCCTGTGGAAGCTAAGTAGGTCTGGGTCTCATCGGTGCCTGGATGGGTGACGCACAGCAGTGATGGGAGACAGTGGCAGTAGCGGCTTGCAAGGACTCACAGCAGTGATGGGAGTTGGTGGCAGCAACAGCAGCAGTGGCCTGCAAGGCCGTGACAGGGAGTGGTGGCAGCAGTAACAGCATTGCCCTGCGAGGTCTCACAATGGCAACAAGATTTGGCAGAAGAAGCAGTGGTGGCCTGTGAGTCCTCCTGGCAGAGGCCTGTGGGGACTCGCAGCAGTGACAGGAAGTGACGGCTGTAGTGGCATCCTGCAAGGTTTTGCGGCGGCAACGGAAAGTGGCAGCAATAGTAGTGGCAGCCTGCAAGGCCTTGTGGTGGCACTAGCAGTGGGGCTTGCGAGACCTCGCTGTGGTGGGAAGAAGTGGCCGCAGCCTGCAAGTCCTGGCGGTGGTAGAAGCTGTGGCAGCCTGCTGAGCCCTGCTAGTGCCGCCTAGCAGGCCTGCTGGCAGTCTGGCAGTCCCAGATTATTTGTATTCACTATGACTCATCACCATACTTTGGATTGTCCTGAGTACCACCATTTGGTAGCCAAGCCCAACCCTTAAGTAGTAGCAGTTGCCAGAACACTGTCCTGTTCGCCTCTGCATCGTTCCTTCCTTTTTTCAGATACCATGGTATATCAACATACTGCGATGTTTAGGTGGCGATATATCACAATATTGAAAACCAGTTATCATGCAGCCCTACATATCGCAGAGTAAAGGGAGTAAAGCACATAAAATAACTGTATTTAATTACAATGCTGCTTACAAAAGAGGAGTTTCCATCAGGGTAGATCAGGAATCCCGCACACTGGATTTCACGCCTGCAGTAATTCTCAGAAGATGGAACAGATGTCAAGGCAACTGACCTCACAGCTATTATGTAAGGGTCTCTAAATTTAATAAGAGTAGTGTTATCAACAAGCCACAACAAAAATCTAAGCTGTCTATAATGCCCTTGTACAGCTACTGTATTGGTCACAAGACAGTAGTTGCTCAGTTTTGTATTTTTATGTGCAGGGGGAGGGTTGTTAAAACCTCGTGCCTTAACCCTGCACTGCACGGGAGGTTATTACATTTCTTTGTTTATGTAACGCACAATATAGTAACGAAGTAGTGATATGTAATAATTTATGGTGAGTGGAAGGGGCTGGGGAGCAAGAACCAGTGGGGAGCAAGTCCCACTGATCAGCTGATTCTCCACGCAGGCAAAAGTGGGTTACTTGACAAGCTTGTAACACTTAACCCAGAGATGGAGAGGCCAGTTCTTCACCCCCGCTTGCACAAATGGCCTTTCACACATGCACCTTTGCCTTCAGTCTTTACAAAGCAGTTTTTGCTATTTCCAGAGTTTCTGTGTAATCAAGACACCCCACATTTTGCAAGAAATAATCATTTCAGCCAAACTCACAGCATATAATTATTTTTGGGTGTGTGGGTCCTGTTACTTTATTGTAGAAAGCTTGAAATTTACCTGCCATTAAATGGGCATGCTTTCAACAACTTACCCAGTCTTGCAAGGCTTTCTTTGAGACACGAGAATTAAAAAATCATCTGGCTTATTTCCATTAATTGATATGGATGTAATGTGATATATTTTGTCCTCTTCGGTCACATTCTGGATAACCTTACACATTCTGTAAGAACATGAGCCATACATTAGTGAAGTTTAGTAGCCGAGGTATCATGTAAAACATGAATTAAAGGATATGTTCTTTATAATCTAAATTGTGACCAGGAATGTACAGCTTTCGTTTCAGATTAAATAACTAACTAAAAAATAATTAAATAACACATGACTTCATTTTTTTCAGTAAAAATTTAAACCAAACAGAATGGCAAAAAGAAGCAACATGGGAAAAGTTATTTCTCACTTCAAGTTCAGCTTAAACCTGCATCTATTAAACTGTATCTAACCAGTTCTGCCTCTTCTTCCTCCCTTGCTCCACTTTCAAGTGCCGTGCTGACAAAGCTTTCGAAGATAAAAATAACATGCTTTATTAATGCAGTAAAATGAAAAAGTCAATGTTTACCATTTCTGCCTTACTAATTACATAATTCTTAAACTGTTTCCCAATGCAGCTTGTTTAGGGCTGCAGCCTGTTACTTTTCAACATACAACACTATGCAAAATAGGAGCACATTTAATCATTTTGAAATCTAAGAGGTAGGATATATTTGGGCCAGTTCAACACTTTCACTGTTGACAAGGCATATCTTTATTAAAAAGCATATCTTTACAGAACTATTTCCTTGTCCAACTAACATGGTTAAAGTACCTTTTTCTAAAGACAATGGCCACATCTATACTATACATTTAGATCTATGATACCAGTTTAATAGTCATGTCTTCTCCAAAAGAGTTGTTAGGAGATGCCTATTCCCATCACAGAGCAACAATACCCAGAGTTCTCTGGGAAGAGGGACTGAGTGTTTAACCACTCTGAGAATGTCAAGCCATACTCCTCCCTAGTTGTTTTGCTACTGGCCATGCTGAGCTAAACCGTGGCTTGGCTTAGCACCATGGTTTCCAACGCAGGACACATACCCCACAGGGGGGCAATTTGATTTTTTTTGGGGGGGGGGCAATTCGAGAATGCGTTACATTGGTACCTCGGGTTAAGTACTTAATTCGTTCCGGAGGTCCGTACTTAACCTGAAACTGTTCTTAACCTGAAGCACCACTTTAGCTAATGGGGCCTCCTGCTGCCACCGTGCCGCTGGAGCACGGTTTCTGTTCTTATCCTGAAGCAAGGTTCTTAACCTGAAGCACTATTTCTGGGTTAGCGGAGTCTGTAACCTGAAGCGTATGTAACCTGAAGGGTATGTAACCCGAGGTACCACTGTATTAAAGTTAATGGCCTTTTAGGCTTCCTCCAAGTGAATAGGAGTTTGCTTTTTGAATAAGAAGAATTATATGTCATGGGGGGGGGGGGAAATCAGGATTTCAAAGATACCCAGGTGGGGCATGGCCCCACTCACCTCACAGAGTGTTTGTTGTGGGGGAGGAAGGGAAAGGAGATTGTTAGCCGCTTTGAGACTCCTGAAGGGGAGTGAAAGGCGGGATATCAAATCCAAACTCTTCTTCCAATCCAAAAAAAGGTTGGGAACCACTGGCTTAGCATGTCATCTGAATCCAGGCTCATGCTTTAGCTCTCTCCAGACTATCTATGAGTTCTAACAAGAGAGCCAGTGTGGTGTAGTGGTTAAGAGCAGTAGTCACGTAATCTGGGAAACCGGGTTCGGGTCTCCGCTCCTCCACATGCAGCTGCTGGGTGACCTTGGGCCAGTCACACTTCTCTGAAGTCTCTCAGCCCCACTCACCTCACAGAGTGTTTGTTGTGGGGGAGGAAGGGAAAGGAGAATGTTAGCCGTTTTGAGACTCCTTAAAAGGGAGTGAAAGGCGGGATATCAAATCCAAACTCTTCTTCTTCTTCTAACAAACCTTGGCTACAAAAGCTTATAAAAGCCTTTGTGTACTTTACTTGAAACTTCTTCATTGTCTTACTGAATATTACGGAAATCATTTTGACAGATCGCTTTGGTCTATGAAGGCAAAATCTACTTCAACCAGATCATGAGAGTGGATATGGACTTTAAAAGGAAAATATATATATATGCTTACGAATAGTGTTTAACCCAGTGCACATGATGTCTGAAGTCAGATAAGAGGGAAAATGCTAGTTCTGAAGATATCCGCACTTGCATTTCAACCTTGACTGACAAAGCATCTGTCTCTTCAAGAGTAAACAATTTTATCTAAAAAAAATATTTTTTATTACATGGGGGGAGAGAGAAAATTATGGATAAAGATTAACAACGTTGGTAGGTCCTTTAGCTTTTAAAATCAAATACGCAGGAAAGTATGGGTCATAACTTTAAACAGTATCAGCCATACAACGTGATAAAAGTTTCTAGGAGAATCCTGCTTACTTTAATAGAATAGAACAGCGGTTCCCAATTAGCTATGTGCTGCAGACCCCCCGTTTTTCAAAATCCCAGTCATGGACCCCTTACTTTGGAAAATATTGGTATCTCCATGGTAGTTTTTGTTATGTGAATGGTGCCACAGACCCCCTGGGTGGGTTATGTGGACCACCAATTGGGAACCACTGGAAGAGAACACTATAAGAGAATATTGCTATAATTTTACAGTGCAATCCTACTCCCTCAATGTTGATGGCTGGAGGGGATGGGAGAAGCATGTTGCTGGTGGTGGAAGGGCTCCTTCACAATGGAAGCCCCAGTGCACCCTGTAGGGTAGGAAACCAGCTGAGGCCAGTAAAAAGGTAAAGGGACCCCTGACCATTAGGTCCAGTCGTGGCCGACTCTGGGGTTGCGGCGCTCATCTCGCTTTATTGGCTGAGGAAGCCGGCGTACAGCTTCCGGGTCGTGTGGCCAGCATGACTAGGCCGCTTCTGACGAACCAGAGCAGCGCACGGAAATGCCGTTTACCTTCCTGCCGGAGCAGTACCTATTTATCTACTTGCCCTTTGACGTGCTTTGGAACTGCTAGGTGGGCAGGAGCTGGGACCGAGCAATGGGAGCTCACCCCGTCGCGGGGATTCGAACCGTCAACCTTCCGATTGGCAAGTCCTAGGCTCTGTGGTTTAACCCACAGTGCCACCCGCGTCCCAAAATGGACTGTTTTAGCACATGTTGTCAGCAATTTTTGATCAGGTATGTTAACTCCAAATCCTCTTGGATCACATAAGAGGCCCAGTTGGAGATGGTGCAGCAATTTTTTTAGGAAAAACGGCCCCCCACCTTCTTCGCTGGCCAGTGTGAGCTGGCGGGGTTTGGGATGTGGTGATCCACTCCGATCCATTTTGCTTTTCGCGGGCTGGGGTTAGGATTGCTATGCCCATTAAGTTTCAGCGATGAACAGAGTGGATATAGCTAGAGATATGAAGAATAAAGGCAAATAGGAGCTAAATTATGCAAGGAAAAGAGACAAACTGGACTTAGGAGCTGTGACAGTAGATTTGATCTATCAGTTTTGCCGTAGGCAGAAGGAGCATAATAGTGGCCGGGCTATTAATATAAGTGGCTCTAGATATGATCATCTGAAGGAATATCTCAAAAATACTTTGACCCATATTAATCTGTCTGATCCTTGAGAAGCCTGTTCTGTGTTGCCCAGACATCTGAAGTATATAGATTGGGCATGACAGACAGGACCTTTCAAAAAAATATTTTTAATTGCTTTTTTGATGCCTTGCTTTTTTTGTATAGTTGCAAGAAAATACTGAAAGTATTGTTATTATTCATCTACTTGAAGAAGAAAAAAATGGGACTCATGTTTTATATCAATACTGCATACTGTTACTTCCAATTGATTCATAAAAATACTATACAGTGGTGCCCCGCAAGACGAATGCCTCGCAAGACAAAAAACTCGCTAGACGAAAGGGTTTTGCGTTTTTTGAGCTGCTTCACAAGACGAATTTCCCTATGGGCTTGCTTCGCAAGACGAAAAACGAAAACGTCTTGCAAGTTTGTTTCCTTTTTCTTAACACCGTTAATACAGTTGCGACTCGACTTCGAGGAGCAACTCATAGAACGCGGTGTGGTAGCCTTTTTTGAGGTTTTTGAAGACTTTGGTGATTTTTGAAGCTTTTCCAAAACTTCTTTTGCAGCCATTTGGTAAGTTAAACTTTTAAAACTTTTTTGGGGGGTTTTGGATTTTGGGTTGGGGTGTTTGGAATTCAAGGACTTGGTGTTGGGAAGGGGTTTGCAAGAATCTGGAAGCTTGTGTGTTTTTTTCTGCATTTTTATGATTTTCTGTGACCATTGGGACACTCTGCTGGTTTTTTTTTAAAAAATCTGGATTTGAATTTCTGTGTGGTGGGTGGCTGGGGGAACAGTTGAGGAGGGGTTTGCAAGAATCTGGAAGCTTGTGTGGTTTTTTTCTGCATTTTTATTATTTTCTGTGACCATTGGGCCACTCTGCTGTTTTTTTAAAAAAATTCTAGATTTGAATTTCTGTGTGGTGGGTGGCTGGGGGAACAGTTGAGGAGGGGGTTCTTCAGCAAGAAGCAAAGAGTGGAAGAGGAACCTTCTTCGAGTTGTCCCCCAGAGTCTTAGAAAATGTACTGTACACTTTGTTGATTTTTAAATGTTTTTCTGTCATGTTTAGAAACTTAATTTATTGTTCCTTCAATTTTTGAAATGCTCTTTACAGTATGTGTGACTTTAAAGAGCACTTAATAAACTCTTGTTGTACCAAATTTGGCTTTGTTTGGACTTTTTTTGACCATAGGAACGCATTAATTGAATTTCAATGCATTCCTATGGGATTTCGTGCTTCGCAAGACGAAAAATTCGCTAGACGAAAAAACTCGCGGAACAAATTAATTTCGTCTTGCGAGGCACCACTGTATAATGTTTATCTACTCCACACAGAGGTCAGACATCAGTTATCCAAAAGCACAAATCATATCAGGTTAGTTTTACTGGGAAACTGTCACAACTGAGAATATGTGTTTCTTTCTTAACCGACCAGACATAGAACTCAAAATCTTCAGCAGAAAAAAAAGCAGTGTCACATGAATAGTCACATGATCCATGTGAACAATTTGACATTCAAAGTGTGTCTTCTGGCAGCATACTAATTAGCAGTCATAGAAAGGGGGAGATGGGTGTTAGTTAAAAATGTACATTTTGATTTCAAAGAGGAAGCAGACAAATAATTTTAACAGTTTTAGAAAATACCTTAACAGCTGCAGCTTCTAAATTGCAGAAGCGTAGAGGACAGTGTCTGAGATAAAATTAATGACACATAATTACTTTGTAGTCTAAAAGGTCTCATTGTATTGGGACTTTCCATTCATATTAATTCTTTGAATTGGTAGGGAAATGTGTGTGTCTCCTGCACAATTGAGTACTTACATAGTCCAGGCTAGTGCTAATCATTTCCCATCCAGGCTTTGCTGCCAGAACAGTCAATGCTGTAACATTGCTTTTGATTTTGTCTGCCTAAAACACAAAGCAAGGTAGTAACCAATGAGGGGAAATGTACAAGGCACAGAAATCCCTATAATTTCTGGAATTTGGTTGCAAAACAGATATTTTGTTCTCTCTCTCTCCTCTTGAAAAAGACAGTGTCTGAACTGAACCTTTTCAACAGCAGGAGTCTAACTCTCATGATGATCAAGGTCATTCTGTTTAAAAGGAGACTAATTTGCGGCTGTGTACACATGGCATGTGTAAAAAGCATATGCCTTTTCTCAAAGAATTCTGGGAACTGTAGTTGGTTAATTCTGTTAGATCTAAACTACAGTTCCCAGAATTGTATGTGTGTGTTTTAAATGTACTGTGTGTATACAGCTATGTTTCACTGATCAATTAAACCAGGAGTAGACAGCCTATGGTCCTTGGCCTAATTCCCATGTGTGGCAAGGAAAGGAAAGATGAGCAGGAAGGGTTGTGGCGGCAGGAAAAAAGAGGGGAAAGGAGTGGTCCGGTCCCACTTAATGCCAATATATGGCCAAATTTCTGTGACTTGTTATAGGAAATATCCCAGATATTCTCCTATACTTCTGATTATAATTAAATATCAGGAGACAGTAAACAAAGAAAAATGCAATCATCTTACACCCAATTTTTGACATTTAGGGCCATACACTTTAATTTCTTAATGTATATTATATATGCAAATGTTACTGATGTTACCTGATTGCCTCTGTCCCAGAAATCAAGTGTGCAATTGTTTTCCTGCTTCGAAAGAATGTATTTCCTGTAGTTGATACAATGTGGAAAGAAGGCCAGAAGTAAGCTTAGGAAATCCTCAGGAGGGAATTCATTGCTGAGCGATTTGATTTTGCTGTCAGTGCAAGCATTTCTGCTTACCACATGGAACCACCTCCTCCATGTGCTGTTCTGGGGTTTGTCCCTAACCAAACACCCGCACCCCAAGTCAATTAGGAAAACCCCATTGCACTAACAGGATTCGTTGCACTGGCTCCTACTAGTGCAACTGTTTAAAACTTCTTAAAATTCCTCAAGTTATATAAAAATGACATATCAATATAACATTTGACATCAGATTTCAAAGAGATAAACAATTACCTGACATTCAGAAGAAATCTTAAAGGTAAAGGTACCCCTGCCCGAACGGGCCAGTCTTGACAGACTCTGGGGTTTGTGCGCCCATCTCACATCTATTGGCCGGGGGCCAGCGCTGTCCGGGGACACTTCCGGGTCACGTGGCCAGCGTGACAACGCTGCTCTGGCGAGCCAGAGCCGCACACGGAACGCCGTTTACCTTCCCGCTGGTAAGCGGTACCTATTTATCTACTTGCCCCCGGGGGTGCTTTCGAACTGCTAGGTGGGCAGGCGCTGGGACCGAGCAGCGGGAGCGCACCCCGCCGCGGGGATTCGAACCGCCGACCTTTCGATCGGCAAGCCCTAGGCGTTGAGGCTTTAGCCCACAGCGCCACCCGCGTGCCCTTAAGAAATCTTAAGGCAGCCCTATTCAGGGAAGTTTTTAATATGTAACACTGTACTGTTTTTAACACTTGATTGGGAGCTGCCCAGAGTGGCAGTATTATTCACTCTTCCAAATATGCTGCAGCTAGCAAATGCTTAATTCTTATAATCTGCAACAATCAGAACTAGGGTTGCCAGGTCCTTGTCTGGAGATTTGCCAGATGCAGTTAAATAAAATTCAAGGATAACCATTGTGCGGATGACAAAGAGGATGGGAACAGGTTCACATAAACTAGCCCCCCCTTGACCTTGTGATGGTTGGCTCTTTTGTACATATAAGCTATAAATGCATAGATTCCACATATGCGATCTGCGTCCTGGAAAACTAGGGTTGTATCAAATTTAATTATACTCGGACTCTTCTTCTTTGGCGATCACTCGTAGCTGAGTAAGATTGTCTTCCATGAACACGGTCTTAACAGTGAGTCCAATTCTGGATCCATATGTCCTTCCACAGTGGGGGCATAGGTTTCCAGGTGAGAGTTGATCAAGGTGAGGATTTGCTAACTGTGCCATCCTCATAGCACGTTTTTCGCTTTCATCCTGAGTTCAAGCATCTTCAAAGTCCATGTAACAGGTAGGTAGCCGTGTTGGTCTGCTGTAGTCGAAACAAAATAAAAAAATTCCTTCCAGTAGCACCTTAGAGACCAACTAAGTTTGTTATTGGTATGTGCTTTCGTGTGCATGCACACATCTTCAGATACACTGAAACAGAAGTCACCAGACCATGACACCTTTGGTAAAGGCTGTTCTCCAATTAGAACGCCTGCAGACCAATGTTTCCCAATTGTCGGTGTTTATACTACATTTTTTTAGATTTGCCTTGAGAGAGTCTTTAAACCTCTTTGTTGACCACCAGCATTACGCTTTCCATTTTTAAGTTCAGAATAGAGTAGTTGCTTTGGAAGACTATAATCAGGCATCTGAACATGACCAACAAAGTTGATGTTGAAGAATCATTGCTTCGACACTGGTGATCTTTGCTTCATTCAGTACACTGACATTAGTTCACCTGTCTTCCCAAGTGATATATACTGTATTTTTCGCTCTATAAGACGCACCAGACCACAAGACGCACCTAGTTTTTGGAGGAGGAAA